>NC_053392.1:299944700-301319700 GCF_905171765.1 Bufo bufo
TGTGTAGACTGTAGTGCTGCCGCGTGGGCCTTCCTTGCTGTGGCTGCTGGCTGGCGCTCGGGAGCGCTCAGTCTTCTCTCTGGGGGCGGAGCTCAGTGGCAACGTCAAAAGGGAAGACGTGCCTGTGCGGCAGCTATGCTCCAGCAGCCACTGGTCTGCTCTCTTAAAGAGACAGGCAGGCCAGCCAGGCAGCAGAGCGGAGCTCAGAGCGGCCGCGGGCCCCGCCCCATCCTCACTTCTTCAATTGTCCGGACCGTGCGCTTTGAGCGCTGTGTTAGTCGGCCGCCCGCAGTCGCAGATTGTGAGTAAAGACTCCTTTAGACTTAGTTCACGGCGGGCTGTCGGCCACCCGGCGCCCCTGTTGCTATGGCGCCCTGTGCGGCCGCACAGCCCGCACATCCCAAAGGCCGGCCCTGTGGCCATGGGCTGTAGGTGCCAGCTCTGATCTTTCAGCAGGACACTGGGTGGGAGACAATGCGAATGAACTGTAGGCACTGTCAGCCCCCCAATCTACTATAGTCTGTACTTGTTCTGGCCTCACCTGATTCGTACTGTCCTAAATGCAGTGTAGGCCGCAAATGTACTTTCTAGCACAAAAGATGAGCATTTGTCATCCAAC
Source organism: Bufo bufo (assembly GCF_905171765.1). Classification (NCBI taxonomy): domain Eukaryota; kingdom Metazoa; phylum Chordata; class Amphibia; order Anura; family Bufonidae; genus Bufo; species Bufo bufo. The sequence continues at coordinate 299,945,320 of NC_053392.1, forward strand.
AATGTAACAGACAAATTAGTGTAATGTATTTCCTTGTCCACTAGGTAGAGCAGGGGTATATCACAGCCAGAAATGAATGAATTTCACCCGACAATGTAACAGAAAAATTAGTGAAAATTATTAACCTGTCTACTAGGTAGAGCAGGGGTATATCGCAGTCAAAAATTTGGGATATGTAACCCAACAATGTATCAGACAAATTAGTGAAATGACTTAAAAGAAAATAAAATAAAATACGTAAAAATTTAAAAATAATAATCTTGATTAGGGATGAGCGAACCCGAACTGTATAGTTCGGGTTCGTACCGAATTTTGGGGTGTCCGTGACACGGACCCGAACCCGAACATTTTCGTAAAAGTCCGGGTTCGGTGTTCGGCGCTTTCTTGGCGCTTTTTGAAAGGCTGCAAAGCAGCCAATCAACAAGCGTCATACTACTTGCCCCAAGAGGCCATCACAGCCTTGCCTACTATTGGCATGGCTGTGATTGGCCAGTGCACCATGTGACCCAGCCTCTATTTATGCTGGAGTCACGTAGCGCCGCACGTCACTCTGCTATGATCAGTATAGGGAGAGGTTGCAGCTGCGACGTTAGGGCGAGATTAGGCAGATTGACTCCTCCAAAAGACTTCATTCTGTGATCGATCTGCAGCTGTGGATCATTGAAGTGATAATATCGACTTGCTCACTTTTTTGAGGCTGCCCAGAGCGTTTTTAGATCACTTTTTTTCTGGGGTGATCGGCGGCCATTTTGTGACTTGTGGTGCGCCAGCACGAGCTATCACCAAGTGTATTTAACCATCGATAGTGTGGTTATTTTGTGCTATATCCTACATCAGCTGCAGGCTGAGCCTGTGTCACCGAAGTGCATTTAACCATCAACAGTCTTGTTATTTTTTGGCCATATACTACATCAGCTGCAGGCTGAGCCTGTTTCACCCAAGTGCATTTAACCATCAACAGTCTGATTATTTTTTGGCCATATACTACATCAGCTGCAGGCTGAGCCTGTGTCACCGAAGTGCATTTAACCATCAACAGTCTGGTTATTTTTTGGCCATATATTACATCAGGGGCAAGTTGAGCCTGTCACCCAGCGCCTAAAAAATAGACCTGACATTTCTATTCAACCAAATCTGCACAGTTTTAGCTGGTCAAGTTATTTGTAGTGACCGTCAAAGCAGACTTTTTGTTCTGGGTTGAAAAAGCATTCCCAAATTTGCCATTCTGAAAATAACTAGTTTCTGGTATTTCAGGCCTACTTGAAATCTATCCCAAAAAGAAAATCTTACATTAAAGTTATTGATAGTATCATTCAGAAAAACCTAAGACACACGCTAGCGTGCTGATAGAAGTGTCATTCTGTGATTAAACCTATAACTGTCACACAGCGCAAAAAAAAAACAGGTCTCACATCTCTATTCAACCAAATCTGCACAGTTTTAGCTGGTCAAGTTATTTGTAGTGACCGTCAAAGCAGACTTTTTGTTCTGGGTTGAAAAAGCATTCCCAAATTTGCCATTCTGAAAATAACTAGTTTCTGGTATTTCAGGCCTACTTGAAATCTATCCCAAAAAGAAAAGCTTCCATTAAAGTTATTGATAGTATCATTCAGAAAAACCTAAGACACACGCTAGCGTGCTGATAGAAGTGTCATTCTGTGATTAAACCTATAACTGTCACCCAGCGCCTAAAAAATAGACCTGACATTTCTATTCAACCAAATCTGCACAGTTTTAGCTGGTCAAGTTATTTGTAGTTACCGTCAAAGCAGACTTTTTGTTCTGGGTTGAAAAAGCATTCCCAAATTTGCCATTCTGAAAATAACTAGTTTGTGGTATTTCAGGCCTACTTGAAATCTATCCCAAAAAGAAAATCTTCCATTGAAGTTATTGATAGTATCATTCAGAAAAACCTAAGACACACGCTAGCGTGCTGATAGAAGTGTCATTCTGTGATTAAACCTATAACTGTCACACAGCACAAAAAAAAACAGGTCTCACATCTTTATTTAACCAAATCTGCACAGTTTTAGCTGGTCAAGTTATTTGTAGTGACCGTCAAAGCAGACTTTTTGTTCTGGGTTGAAAAAGCATTCCCAAATTTGCCATTCTCAAAATTGTGGTGAACGGGAACAATGAGGAAAACATCTAATAAGGGACGCGGACGTGGACGTGGACATGGTCGTGGTGGTGTTAGTGGACCCTCTGGTGCTGGGAGAGGACGTGGCCGTTCTGCCACAGCCACACGTCCTAGTGAACCAACTACCTCAGGTCCCAGTAGCCAGCAGAATTTACAGCGATATTTGGTGGGGCCCAATGCCGTTCTAAGGATGGTAAGGCCTGAGCAGGTACAGGCATTAGTCAATTGGGTGGCCGACAGAGGATCCAGCACGTTCACATTATCTCCCACCCAGTCTTCTGCAGAAAGCGCACAGATGGCACATGAAAACCAAGCCCATCGGTCTGTCACATCACCCCCATGCATATCAGGGAAACTGTCTGAGCCTCAAGTTATGCAGCAGTCTCTTATGCTGTTTGAAGACTCTGCTGCCAGGGTTTCCCAAGGGCATCCACCTAGCCCTTCCCCAGGGGTGGAAGAGATAGAATGCACTAACGCACAACCACTTATTTTTCCTGATGATGAGGACATGGGAATACCACCTCAGCACGTCTCTGATGATGACGAAACACAGGTGCCAACTGCTGCGTCTTTCTGCAGTGTGCAGACTGAACAGGAGGTCAAGGGTCAAGACTGGGTGGAAGACGATGCAGGGGACGATGAGGTCCTAGACCCCACATGGAATGAAGGTCGTGCCACTGACTTTCAGAGTTCGGAGGAAGAGGCAGTGGTGAGACCGAGCCAACAGCGTAGCAAAAGAGGGAGCAGTGGGCAAAATCAGAACACCCGCGACCAAGAGACTCCGCCTGCTACTGACCGCCGCCATCTGGGACCGAGCACCCCAAAGGCAGCTTCAAGGAGTTCCCTGGCATGGCACTTCTTCAAACAATGTGCTGACGACAAGACCCGAGTGGTTTGCACGCTGTGCCATCAGAGCCTGAAGCGAGGCATTAACGTTCTGAAGCTTAGCACAACCTGCATGACCAGGCACCTGCATGCAAAGCATGAACTGCAGTGGAGTAAACACCATAAAAACAAGGAAGTCACTCAGGCTCCCCCTGCTACCTCTTCTGCTGCTGCCGCCTCGCCCTCTTCTGCTGCTGCCGCCGCCTCGGCCTCTTCTGCTGCTGCTGCCGCCGCCTCGGCCTCTTCCTCCGCCTCTGGAGGAACGTTGGCACCTGCCGCCCAGCAAACATGGGATGTACCACCAACACCACCACCTGCGTCACCAAGCATCTCAACCATGTCACACGGCAGCGTTCAGCTCTCCATCTCACAAACATTTGACAGAAAGCGTAAATTCCCACCTAGCCACCCTCGATCCCTGGCCCTGAATGCCAGCATTTCTAAACTACTGGCCTATGAAATGCTGTCATTTAGGCTGGTGGACACACACAGCTTCAAACAGCTCATGTCACTTGCTGTCCCACAGTATGTTGTTCCCAGCCGCCACTACTTCTCTAAGAGAGCCGTGCCTTCCCTGCACAAACAAGTGTCCGATAAAATCAAGTGTGCACTGCGCAACGCCATCTGTGGCAAGGTCCACCTAACCACAGATACGTGGACCAGTAAGCACGGCCAGGGACGCTATATCTCCCTAACTGCACACTGGGTAAATGTAGTGGCGGCTGGGCCCCAGGCGGAGAGCTATTTGGCTCACGTCCTTCCGCCGCCAAGGATCGCAGGGCAACATTCTTTGCCTCCTGTCTCCTCCTCCTCCTACTCAGCTTCCTCCTCCTCTTCTTCCACCTGCTCATCCAGTCAGCCACACACCTTCACCACCAACTTCAGCACAGCCCGGGGTAAACGTCAGAAGGCCATTCTGAAACTCATATGTTTGGGGGACAGGCCCCACACCGCGCAGGAGTTGTGGCGGGGTATAGAACAACAGACCGACGAGTGGTTGCTGCCGGTGAGCCTCAAGCCCGGCCTGGTGGTGTGCGATAATGGGCGAAATCTCGTTGCAGCTCTGGGACTAGCCGGTTTGACGCACATCCCTTGCCTGGCGCATGTGCTGAATTTGGTGGTGCAGAAGTTTATTCGCAACTACCCCGACATGTCAGAGCTGCTGCATAAAGTGCGGGCCGTCTGTTCGCGCTTCCGGCATTCGCACCCTGCCGCTGCTCGCCTGTCTGCGCTACAGCGTAACTTCGGCCTTCCCGCTCACCGCCTCATATGCGACGTGCCCACCAGGTGGAACTCCACCTTGCATATGCTGGACAGACTGTGCGAGCAGCAGCAGGCCATAGTGGAGTTTCAGCTGCAGCACGCACGGGTCAGTCGCACTGCGGATCAGACCCACTTCACCACCAATGACTGGGCCTCCATGCGAGACCTGTGTGCCCTGTTGCTCTGTTTCGAGTACTCCACCAACATGGCCAGTGGCGATGACGCCGTTATCAGCGTTACAATACCACTTCTATGTCTCCTTGAGAAAACACTTAGGGCGATGATGGAAGAGGAGGTGGCCCAGGAGGAAGAGGGGTCATTTTTAGCACTTTCAGGCCAGTCTCTTCAAAGTGATTCAGAGGGAGGTTTTTTGCAACACCAGAGGCCAGGTACAAATGTGGCCAGACAGGGCCCACTACTGGAGGACGAGGAGGACGAGGATGAGGAGGAGGTGGAGGAGGATGAGGATGAAGCATGTTCACAGCGGGGTGGCACCCAAAGCAGCTCGGGCCCATCACTGGTGCGTGGCTGGGGGGAAACACAGGACGATGACGATACGCCTCCCACAGAGGACAGCTTGTCCTTACCTCTGGGCAGCCTGGCACACATGAGCGACTACATGCTGCAGTGGCTGCGCAACGACAGCAGAGTTGCCCACATTTTAACGTGTGCGGACTACTGGGTTGCCACCCTGCTGGATCCCCGGTACAAAGATAATGTGCCCACCTTACTTCCTACACTGGAGCGTGATAGGAAGATGCGCGAGTACAAGCGCATGTTGGTAGACGCGCTACTGAGAGCATTCCCAAATGTCACAGGGGAACCAGTGGAAGCCCAAGGCGAAGGCAGAGGAGGAGCAAGAGGTCGCCAACGCAGCTGTGTCACGGCCAGCTCCTCTGAGGGCAGGGTTAGCATGGCAGAGATGTGGAAAAGTTTTGTCACCACGCCACAGCTCCTGATACGAAACGTGTTAGCAGGAGGCAACATTTCACTAACATGGTGGAACAGTACCTGTGCACACCCCTCCACGTACTGACTGATGGTTCGGCCACATTCAACTTCTGGGTCTCCAAATTGTCCACGTGGCCAGAGCTAGCCTTTTATGCCTTGGAGGTGCTGGCCTGCCCGGCGGCCAGCGTTTTGTCTGAACGTGTATTCAGCACGGCAGGGGGCGTCATTACAGACAAACGCAGCCGCCTGTCTACAGCCAATGTGGACAAGCTGACGTTCATAAAAATGAACCAGGCATGGATCCCACAGGACCTGTCCATCCCTTGTGCAGATTAGATATTAACTACCTCCACTTAACAATATATTATTCTACTCCAGGGCACTTCCTCATTCAATACTATTTTTAATTTCATTTTACCATTATATTGTGGGGCAACCCAAAGTTGAATGAACCTCTCCTCTGTCTGGGTGCCGGGGCCTAAATGTGTGACAGTGGCCTGTTCCAGTGGTGGGTGACGTGAAGCCTGATTCTCTGCTATGACATGAATACAGATTCTGCGCTGACATAAGGCCAGATTCTCTGTTACGGGACCTCTCTCCTCTGCCTGGGTGCCTGGGCCTAAATGTGTGACAGTGGCCTGTTCCAGTGGTGGCTGACGGGAAGCCTGATTCTCTGCTATGACATGAAGACAGATTCTGCGCTGACATAAGGCCAGATTCTCTGTTACGGGACCGCTCTCCTCTGTCTGGGTGCCTGGGCCTAAATGTGTGACAGTGGCCTGTTCCAGTGGTGGGTGACGTGAAGCCTGATTCTCTGCTATGACATGAATACAGATTCTGCGCTGACATAAGGCCAGATTCTCTGTTACGGGACCTCTCTCCTCTGCCTGGGTGCCTGGGCCTAAATGTGTGACAGTGGCCTGTTCCAGTGGTGGGTGACGTGAAGCCTGATTCTCTGCTATGACATGAATACAGATTCTGCGCTGACATAAGGCCAGATTCTCTGTTACGGGACCTCTCTCCTCTGCCTGGGTGCCGGGGCCTAAATGTGTGACAGTGGCCTGTTCCAGTGGTGGGTGACGTGAAGCTTGATTCTCTGCTATGACATGAAGCCAGATTCTGCGCTGACATAAGGCCAGATTCTCTGTTACGGGACCGCTCTCCTCTGTCTGGGTGCCGGGGCCTAAATGTGTGACAGTGGCCTGTTCCAGTGGTGGGTGACGTGAAGCCTGATTCTCTGCTATGACATGAATACAGATTCTGCGCTGACATAAGGCCAGATTCTCTGTTACGGGACCTCTCTCCTCTGCCTGGGTGCCGGGGCCTAAATGTGTGACAGTGGCCTGTTCCAGTGGTGGGTGACGTGAAGCCTGATTCTCTGCTATGACATGAATACAGATTCTGCGCTGACATAAGGCCAGATTCTCTGTTACGGGACCTCTCTCCTCTGCCTGGGTGCCGGGGCCTAAATGTGTGACAGTGGCCTGTTCCAGTGGTGGGTGACGTGAAGCCTGATTCTCTGCTATGACATTAAGACAGATTCTGTGCTGACATAAGGCCAGATTCTCTGTTACGGGACCTTTCTCTTCAGCCTGGGTGCCTGGGCCTAAATGTGTGACAGTGGCCTGTTCCAGTGGTGGGTGAAGTGATGCCTGATTCTCTGCTATGACATGAAGACAGATTCTGTGCTGACATAAGGCCAGATTTTCTGTTACAGGACCGCTCTCCTCTGTCTGGGTGCCGGGGCCTAAATGTGTGACAGTGGCCTGTTCCAGTGGTGGGTGACGTGAAGCCTGATTCTCTGCTATGACATGAATACAGATTCTGCGCTGACATAAGGCCAGATTCTCTGTTACGGGACCTTTCTCCTCTGCCTGGGTGCCTGGGCCTAAATGTGTGACAGTGGCCTGTTCCAGTGGTGGGTGACGTGAAGCCTGATTCTCTGCTATGACATTAAGACAGATTCTGTGCTGACATAAGGCCAGATTCTCTGTTACGGGACCTTTCTCCTCTGCCTGGGTGCCTGGGCCTAAATGTGTGACAGTGGCCTGTTCCAGTGGTGGGTGACGTGATGCCTGATTCTCTGCTATGACATGAAGACAGATTCTGTGCTGACATAAGGCCAGATTCTCTGTTACAGGACCGCTCTCCTCTGTCTGGGTGCCGGGGCCTAAATGTGTGACAGTGGCCTGTTCCAGTGGTGGGTGACGTGAAGCCTGATTCTCTGCTATGACATGAATACAGATTCTGCGCTGACATAAGGCCAGATTCTCTGTTACGGGACCTCTCTCCTCTGCCTGGGTGCCGGGGCCTAAATGTGTGACAGTGGCCTGTTCCAGTGGTGGCTGACGTGAAGCCTGATTCTCTGCTATGACATGAATACAGATTCTGCGCTGACATAAGGCCAGATTCTCTGTTACGGGACCTCTCTCCTCTGCCTGGGTGCCGGGGCCTAAATGTGTGACAGTGGCCTGTTCCAGTGGTGGGTGACGTGAAGCTTGATTCTCTGCTATGACATGAATACAGATTCTGCGCTGACATAAGGCCAGATTCTCTGTTACGGGACCGCTCTCCTCTGTCTGGGTGCCGGGGCCTAAATGTGTGACAGTGGCCTGTTCCAGTGGTGGGTGACCTGAAGCCTGATTCTCTGCTATGACATGAATACAGATTCTGCGCTGACATAAGGCCAGATTCTCTGTTACGGGACCTCTCTCCTCTGCCTGGGTGCCTGGGCCTAAATGTGTGACAGTGGCCTGTTCCAGTGGTGGGTGACGTGAAGCCTGATTCTCTGCTATGACATGAAGACTGATTCTGCGCTGACATGAAGCCAGATTCTCTGCTATGGCATGAAGAGACTGATTCTCTGCTGACGTGAAGCCAGATTCTCTGCTATGGGACCTCTGCCCAATTGATATTGGTTAATTTTTATTTTTTTAATTTTTATTTTAATTCATTTCCCTATCCACATTTGTTTGCAGGGGATTTACCTACATGTTGCTGCCTTTTGCAGCCCTCTAGCTCTTTCCTGGGCTGTTTTACAGCCTTTTTAGTGCCCAAAAGTTCGGGTCCCCATTGACTTCAATGGGGTTCGGGTTCGGGACGAAGTTCGGATCGGGTTCGGATCCCGAACCCGAACATTTCCGGGAAGTTCGGCCGAACTTCTCGAACCCGAACATCCAGGTGTTCGCTCAACTCTAATCTTGATCTATGAGGTGAGGGTCCATATGGAGTAGGAGGTTGAGGAGGCGGTGGACGTAGCGGTGTAGGTGGAAGTGGCGGTGGAGGAGGACGAGGTAGCCAACACTGGTTTTTTGTTTTTATTAAAAAAAAATTGTTTAGATTAGGGTACACCCCAAAAGAGGAAATATCAAAAATACAACAATGAGCAATTGCGCTGTAGTATAACAATGGCTGGGTAAGGCCGGTATACATGTCTATTCTGCACAAGGTACGGACAAGTCCTGTGGAATCCATGCCTGGTTCATTCTAATGAACGTGAGCTTGTCCACATTGGCTGTGGACAGGCGGCTGCGCTTGTCTGTAAGAAGCACCCCTGCCGTGCTAAACACACGTTCAGACAATACACTGGCTGCAGGGTAGGCCAGCACCTCCAAGGCGTAAATAGCAAGCTCAGGCCATGTGCCCAATTTGGAGACCCAGAAGTTGAAGGGGGCAGACCCATCAGTCAGTACGTGTAGGCGTGTGTACACATACTGTTCCACCATGTTGCTGAAATGCTGCCTCCTGCTAAGACGTTCCATATCAGCTGGGGGTGCTGGTTGTTGTGGCGTGCTGACAAAGCTTTTCCACATTTCAGCCATGCTTACCCTGCCTTCTGAGGTGCTGGTGGTGCCCCAGCTGCGTTGGCGAACTCTTACTCCTCCTCTGCCTTTGCCTTGTGCTTCCACTGTGCCCAGCTGTCAGGTGGGAATGCCATCAGCAGCGCGTCTACCAGCGTGCGCTTGTACTCGCGCATCTTACGATCACACTCCAGTGACGGAATTAAGGACGTTATGTTGTCCTTGTAACGGGGATCCAGCAGCGTGGTCACCCAGTAATCACCACAAGTTAGAATGTATGCAACTCGGCGGTCGTTGCGGAGACACTGCAGCATGTAACCGCTCATGTGTGCCAGGCTGCCCAGAGGCATTGACAAGCTGTCCTCTGTGGGATGTGTATCGTCTGTGTCCTCTGTATCCCCCCAGCCACGCACCAGTGATGGCCATGAGCTGGTTTGGGTGCCAACCTGCTGTGAACACGGTTCCTCCTCCTCCTTATCCTCCACCTCATCATCCTCCAGAACTGTGCCCTGGCTGGACAATTGTGTACCTGGTGTTTGTGGGTGCAGGAACCCACCCTCGGAGCCACTTGTGAATGAATGGCCTGAAACCCTATGAAATGATCCCTCTTCCTCCTCCTGTGCCACATCCTCTTCCATCATCGCCCGAAGCGTTTTTTCAAGGAGGAATAGAAGTGGGATAGTAACGCATGGAGGCCCACTCATTGGTGGTGAAGTGGTGCTGTTCCGCAGAGCGACTCACCCGTGCGTGCTGCAGCTGAAACTCCACTATCGCCTGCTGCTGCTCGCACAGCCTGTCCAGCATGTGCAAGGTGGAGTTCCACCTTGTGGGCACATCGCATATGAGGCGGTGAGCAGGAAGGCCGAAGTTACGCTGCAGCGCTGACAGGCAAGCAGCAGGGTGAGAACGCCGAAAGTGTGCACAGACTGCCCGCACTTTCTGCAGCAGCTCTGACATATCGGGGTAATTCTTAAGGAACCTCTGCACCACCAAATTCAGCACATGCGCCAGGCAAGTCCCAGAACTGCTACGAGATTTCGCCCATTATCGCACACCACCAGGTCAGGCTTGAGGGTCACTGGCACCAACCACTCATCAGTCTGTTGTTCCGTGCCCGTCCACAGCTCCTGCGCGGTGTTGGGTTTGTCCCCCAAACAGATAAGTTTTTAAACTGCCTTCTGTTGTTTATCCCTGGCTGTGCTGAAGTTGGTGGTGAAGGTGTTACGCTGACCGGATGAGGAGCCGGTAGAAGATGAGGAAGCGGAGTAGGAAGCAACAGGAGACAAAGAGAAGCGCCCTGCAATCCTTGGTGGTGGAAGGACATGCGCCAAACTGCTATCCGCCACTAAATTTGCCCAGTGTGCTGTTAGGGAGATATAGCATCCCTGACCGTGCTTACTGGTCCGTAGTTAGGTGGACCTTTCCACAGATGGCGTTGCGCAGTGCACACCTGATTTTGTCCCCCACTTGGTTGTGCAGGGAAGGGATGGCTCGCCTGGAAAAGCAGTGGCGGCTGGGCACGATACACTGTGGAACAGCCAGCGCCATAAGGCTTTTAAAACTCTCTGTCTCCACCAGACGGAATGACAGCATTTCAAAAGCCAGTAATTTTGAAATGCTGGCATTCAGGGCCAGGGATTGCAGGTGGGTAGGGGGGTACTTCCTCTTTCGCTCCAGTGTTTGGGAGATAGAGAGTTGAACGCTTCCATAGGACATTGCGGAGATGCTTGGTGACCCAGGTGGTGGTGTTGCTGGCAGATTCTCTGTTTGCGGGGTGGCAGGTGCCACTGTCACTCCAGAGGTGGATAAAGAGGCCGAGAATGCAGCAGAAGAGGAAGCCGGATGAGCCAGAGACCTTTCTTTGTTTTTAAGGTGTCTACTCCACTGCAGCTCGTGCTTTGCACTTAGATGCCTGGTCATGCAGGTTGTGCTCAGGTTGAGAACGTTTATGCCTCGCTTCAGGCTCTGATTGCACAGTGTGTAAACCACTCGTGTCTTGTCATCAGCACATTGTCTGAAAAACTGCCACGCCAGGGAACTCCTTGGAGCTGGCTTTGGTGTGCTCGGTCCCTTGCTGCGGTGGGCAGTAGCAGGCGTACTGTCTAGGGGACTGCCGCTCTGCTTTTGCACCCTTCTCCCTCTTCTGCTGTGCTGGTGGCTCTGTGTGACCACCGCTTCTTCCTCCGAACTACACAGGTCACTTGCATGACCTTGATTCCATTTGGAGTCGAGGACCTCATTGTCCTTCACTCCATTTTCCACCCAGTCTTCACCCCTGCCCTCCTTGTCGGTCTGCACACTGCAGAAAGCCACAGTAGTTGGCACCTGTGTTTCATCATCATCCGAGACATGCTGCGGTGGCCCTCCCATGTACTCATCCTGAAACATAAGTGGTTGGGCATCAGTGCACTCAATCTGTTCTACTTCTGGGGCAGGCTATGTGGATGGCCCTGGGAAACCCTGCTAGCAGAGTCATCAAAAAACAGAAGAGACTGCTCCATGACTTGGGGCCCAGACTGCTTGGCTGATTTGCAAGGGGGTGCGGTGAAGGACTGATGGACATGGGCTGCAGGTGCTAACTCTGATCTTTCACTGGATGGGAGACAATGTGAAGGAACTGGAGGCACTGTCAGCCACCCAATCTACTATCGCCTGTACTTATTCTGGCCTCACCATTCGTAGAGCCGCATTCGACCCTACCAAATAACGCTGAAGGCTCTGTCACCTACTCGTACCTGAGGAAGGTGTTTCACTTGTGCGTGTAGCTGGCACCGATCGACCACGTCCTCTCCCTGCAACAGGAGCTCCACCAGCAGCACCACGACCCATATTTGACGCTCTCCTAATTCTTTGCGTTCACCCACCAAACTAAAAGATGGTTTATGTCAGGCGACAATGTAACCGCCAATAGTCAGCAATTAAGTTCACTGAGAGTAAGGCAGTGCCGGTGTCAAGAAGAGGAAAAATTTCTTGAGGTCACACAACAGTGTGACAGGCGAATTTTATACAATTACTTCACAGTCACAAGCAATCTTAATTTGTCAACCAACAATGTAACAGCAGTATTCACTGGTTGTATTTGACTGTGACAAATGCAGCAAAGGCCCCAAATGTTGGGCCTTGCCCAAAATGGTTGTTTTTTTAAACCCAGTATATAATTGCAGTATTTAAAGCTTGTATTTTACTGTGACAAATGCAGCAAAAGCCCCAGATGTAGGGTCTTTCAAAACACTGGTGTTTTTTTTTTAACCCAGAATGTAACAGCAGTATTTAAAGTTTGTATTTGACTGTCACAAATGCAACAAAGGCCCCAGATGTAGGGTATTGCAAAAATGGGTGTTTTTTTAAACCCAGAATATAACAGCAGTATCTAACACTTGTATTGGACTGCCAGAAATGCAGCAAAGGCCGCAAATGTATTATCTTGCCCAAAATGGGTGTTTTTTTAAAACCAGAATATAATAGCAGTATTTAAAGCTTGTATGTGACTGTCAAAAATGCAACAAAGGCCGCAAATGTATTATCTTACCCAAAATGGGTGTTTTTTTTTAAACCAGAATATAACAGCAGTATCTAACGCTAGTATTTGACTGTGACAAATGCAGCAAAGGCTCCAGGTGTAGGGTCTTGCAAAAAATTTGTGTTTTTTTAAAAACCAGAATATAATAGCAGTATTTAAAGTTTGTATTTGACTGTCACAAATGCAACAAGGGCCGCAAATGTATTATCTTGCCAAAATGGGTGTTTTTTTTAAACCCAGAATATAATTGCAGTATTTAAAGCTTGTATTTCACTGTGACAATTGCAGCAAAGGCCCCAGATGTAGGGTATTGCAAAAAATGGGTGTTTTTTTAAAACCAGAATATAACAGCAGTATCTAACGCTAGTATTTGACTGTGACAAATGCAGCAAAGGCTCCAGGTGTAGGGTCTTGCAAAAAATGTGAGTTTTTTTAAAACCAGAATATAATAGCAGTATTTAAAGTTTGTATTGGACTGTCAGAAATGCAGCAAAGGCCGCAAATGTATTATCTTGCCCAAAATGGGTGTTTTTTTTAAACCCAGCATATAATTGCAGTATTTAAAGTTTGTATTTGACTGTCACAAATTCAGCAAAGGACCCAAAATGTATTATCTTGAAAAAAATGGGTGTTTTTTTAAACCCAGTATATAATTGCAGAATTTAAAGCTTGTATTTCACTGTGACAAATGCAGCAAAGGCCCCAGATGTAGGGTATTGCAAAAAATTGGTGTTTTTGTAAACCCAGAATATAACTGCAGTATTTAAACCTTGTATTTGACTGTCACAAATGCACATATACTGTGCTGGTACACTGAAATTGCACAAAATGGCCGGCGACGCCCACCTAACTAACAGATGGATAAAAGTTTTTTTTCTGTGTCACTGGGCTAAGGGCAGGGTAAAAAAATGGTGCACTGCACCCACAAAACAAAATCGTTGTAGATCGCTGAGTTAACAAGCACTTCTGATAACAGATTCTTTCCTATTCTCTCCCTACACTAGTAAGAGCAGAGTGATGTGCAGTGCTACGTGACTCCAGCTTATATAGAGGCTGGGTCACATGCTGCACTGGCCAGTCACAGCCATGCCATTAGTAAGCATGGCTGTGATGGCTTCTAAGGGCAGACGAGTTAAACGCTTGTTGATTGGCAGCTATGCAGCCTTTCAAAAAGCGCCATTAACTCGCTGAACATCGAACTCGAACCCAAACTTTTACTAAAAAGTTCACTTTACAGTTCGGGGTTCGCTCAACCCTACTCATCTCTACTTAAAGGGATTTTCCAGCTACCATCAACATCCTTTAAAATAATAATTTATGAAAATAGCTGTTATTGTGTAATGTATTTATTTTTTTGTTCCTTTCTTCTTTTCTGGGCTGTGGTCACATGACCATGTCCATACCACACTTTCTTATTTCCTGTGATGTTATGTTCATGGGCTTGTCAAAGCAGCATCAGGGACAGTGACTGGGGAGTGTCTATGCACCAATTAGGTGGGAGGAGCTATAAACTAGCTGGGGATTGTAAGGGGTGATCATGGAGCTGGGGCAGAGAAAGGAGAAGTGCATCACAGGAGGAGGGAGTGATATTGTCAGGATTGAAACCAGTGTGTTTTGTTTACATTCTGAGAAGCAATAGTGATTTAAAAAAAATTACATGAGGTAAACTGCTACATGAGCATATCTGTTAAAAACCATAGTAATCCTGGAAAACCCCTTTAAAAGGGTTCTTCATGAATGATATAAAATGGTCATTGACAACATGTCCTGGAATATTAGTGTAGTACCCCAGACCCGAGGATATCCGCAATTTGTTTTGTTTTGTGTATTATTATTGTATTATGTTACATCATTCCAGTAGAGTTGGTAGGAGTGGGCTGCTCCTACTTCCTGCCAGGAGGGGGAGTTTGAGTCCAGACTGTAAGGAGGAAGGAAGCACATGCATGAGCTCCTACTCCAAAGGACCATATCCAATTCTTCTGAGACCATCACCCTAGAGAGATCCTCAGAGTTAAGAAACAGCTTTTCAATAAGCTATAGCATACAAAGACAGCAGAGTAATCAGCAAAATCAAAGCTTTACAGACCCTTTACAGACATCACCTAGCTAATATCAAGGTCAGTCAAACGCAACGCCCATATCTCATAGTGGACATCTATATCCAGGAGTGCTTGCAAGTGCCAATAAATTGCCATCCAACCAGTCACTATACCTCCTCATCTGGTGCCAGAAATGGCACGTTGTACTTAATACTGTGGTTTTACCACAAGTTATATTTTGCACTAAGCACATAGAGACTTTTATACATTTATTTCTGGCCTGATTCTTCAAACTACCTTTCCACTGCACTGATCCCCAGGGAGCAACGGCCTGAGGGGGTATATCGCGACTCAGCAGCTGTATAGGGCCACTACCACTCCTATCCTCTGCACTGGTTCCTCAGGGGATCGCTGCACGAGAAAGACTGGTTGCTACCACTGGCTGAGATGTCTTGGGGGTGGTTGAGGGGGCAGAGCCTCACTACACACTGCATTGCTCTAAAATAGAACGTAATGATGTGATCCTGCCTATGAGCAGCCTGATAGGAAAACTCACCAATATGTAGTATATGTATGTGCCAAAGAGCAGTGTGAAGTGAAGCCCTGCACCTCTCACCTCTTGGCAGTTCTTTAATTGGAGGCAACCAGTCCTCCTCACATTCTAGAAAAGGTTGCTGGCAGCCCTTTTAAAGCATTCCTGGAAAACCCCTTTATGGTAAAGTTTTAGAGATGTTTTATGAGTGGATAAATTCTTAGAGCTTCTTAGACCTGTCCAGAAGAGATGGAAGAAGGACCCCTGTGCTCCATGCGCTCATCTTTCACAAACTACAGTCCAGGTGGCATATCACATGTACAAAGCAGATCTCAAACACACCATATGCTGACACTTGATACCTTTGTACAGCACTATATTTCAGAGATGTATTGTCCTAGCAATGTTTATATGGGAGAATAATTGTGTAGAGTGATGTTTGGTGGAACATGCCACTATTTATGTGGAATCTGGCACAAAAAAACTTTGCAAGCCTTCTTGGTAGCATACAGAAAAAAAGTAGGCCTCCATGGACTTCTATAGGTGTCATATTATGGGTCCATATGACTCAAAGGTTGGACAAAGCCATAATACAATCAGGTGCATGCATTGTGCTATTCGTGATAAATAAAAACTGCAGCGCTCACCTGTGTAGTCTCTCCGGGAAACACAGAAAAGGCATGTGCAATGAGCAGGACACTGGGTCATTGGGGCTGCTATGCAGTGGGTCAGATTTAGGTGTGTATGAGTTTGTGACGCCAGTTGCAGCTTGCACAGGTACTATAGCAGGGCCCTTTAAGATGTTATGAGCACACGTACTAGGTAAGGAATGCCAGAGGGGGAGATTGTCTCTGTATTGTGTCAACGGTGTCTCCTACCTGTAGTACGGCTGGACTCCTGTATCCCGGCTCACATGCAACAAAATTGAGTGCTGTAAATAGGAGTAACCGAGGAATGATGGAATTCCACACAGAAAATAGGGTCCAACTTGTCTTTACTTGATGTTATAAGAGGCAGCTTTAGATCCATAAAATATGCAGCAATAGTCTAGGATCCCAGAATGTGTTGGCAATATGTGGCAGGAATTATATATATATTTTCTGCATCTAGTACATACGCCTTTAAGAATCTGGCAGGTATCTGTCTTCTGCTCTGTCTATGTTCTGATTAGTTTGGGCCTGACTAGCTATGGAGGTACTTATCTTCTCCTTGTTCTGGAATCTGTACTTACAGGACTGCTCGCAGGGAATGATGGTGGCGTCCTGGAGATCTGGTAGTTCTGAAGTTTGCTGCTTTCTTGGTCATCCAGCTGAGGTAAGGGACTCAGGCTGGGAAAGTTGATCTTGGGCCTCAGCAGAGGCTTGGATCCCTGGTTGGGGTCCCTGTTTCTGGGAGCTCCTATTCACACAGCCTACCCCAACAGGGGGTGGCTGGTACACTCACTAGAACTTTCTATCCTCCCTCTAAAGTAGGATGTGGGAACATTCCACTCCTCCTCAGATAGGGGGAAGCTAGCCTGGAATGGTCTATTCCAGTCTAGATACACTAACTAGCTTGGTTATGTTACATATGGACACAGCCGCACAGCAGATCACAAAAAAGGTTGTAAAATACAGCTTCCCATAAAAAAGATGATCTTTATTCACTTGCAATAAAATTCAGACATCAAACACAATACAGTCTATGCGTTTCGGACCTCTGTATAACGGTCCTTCATCATTACACACATTGTGCTATGTATAGTATGTAGAAATCAAATTGCTAATTACATGATATGGAATACTTGTCACGGCTGAGGATGGGGGAAACCCTCAGTCGTGCGATGCCAGAAGATGTTTGGTCGCTGCTCGACCAGGACGACAGAATTATTGAGCAGGTCACCTCCTATCGCGTCCCTAATCTGACCCTGACTCCTAGCTGTATGAGCCGACCCTGATGGTAGGAGGGCTCATACTCCAAATCCTGGGGTCCCTATTAGCCCTCAGGGTGGCCCTGAACTAGGAGCAGGGTAAGACGACCTGTTCCTCCAGGACACAGAGGAACAGGAGTCTCACTGGCCAAGCTGCAAGGAAGGGGAAACACATACAGACATATGGATATGGCAGGTGAACAACACTAGTTCCAAACCTACCTGCCACAGCCTTGCTGACTGGAACCCATGCACCAGTATTGCTGTCCACAAAAACACCAAGGAGACAGCACACCACAAAACACACAGGTAACCAGGACATCCATAGCTGTAATAAACATGGAAAGGATAAGACATCAACTTGACATCATACATAGGATTTATGACCACAAGGGTGGCCCTCACTGGCAGATGGTATATAACCAGGAGGATGACTCCAGCAAACCATGGCTGAAGTACCCCTCAGAGTCTGGCATCCAGCAGGAGCTAAATAGCCCCAAGTGGCCACACCCACACACAGACACACCCAGTGTTCACACACAAAGAAGGGAGTTAACCCTTCCTACACCATGCAAGGGAAGACTGCCACTTAAAGGGGAAGTGTCCAAACAAACATCACACTGCAGCTGTTACCACAGGCAACGACATGCGTGGCAACCATGTCCTGGGAAACAGCCAGAAGGCCGAGACACTGCCACCACATGTACAACACCACACGTTGCCACGGGCAGCCACCAGTGAAGGGAAAATGACACAGTGCACACCAGACAGGGAAAGTGCACACAAACACACACACATAGCCATAGGCAACCGCATGCAAAGACAGTGAGCAGCCCAGCAACAAGCTCAGGCTGCTACACTGCCAAGAACACCATGTTGCCAGCGGCAACCGCACGTGAGGCAAAACACTCACAGCTGCGGTGAACAACCAAACGACCGCTGACACTGCATGCGGACTCTAAGAGTCACGACCACAACATAGTCGTGACAATACTTTAACATAAAAAATGTAAAAAATGTTTCAAAATACTCAAAACTATTTTAACTGATTAAGGCTATATTGACATTACGTTTTTAACCCATGCTTAACACATTAATTATAAGTTAAACGGATGCGACAGACGTAGTCCATGCACTGGCATCCGTCACCGTAGGGTTCCATTGAAAAAAAAAACACAAAAAAACATGTCCATATATGTTTTTTGCTGGGCATTTTTGCAGAATGGAAAAGCATAGTGTACTAGGCTTCTGTAGCCTTTTTTCCCAATGTATATGTTAAATGTGGTGTAAAAGCGTAATGTGCACAGCCCCTTACTCACATTATATATACAGTGCAAGTCAAAAGTTTGGACGCATTTAAAAGGTTATTACATTGACACATCTAAAAGGTTATTTCTCAGTTTTGACACATTTTAGAAACTGCAAATTACTGTTGACCAATGTCCATGTAAGATTATTATAGGGCACTTACTAATATAGATTTTGTTAATATTCTACACCACTTTCTATATTTCATAATGTATGTGGTGGCCACAAAGGTCATGTCCTTAAAATGGCTGCAGATGGATGGTCATGTGACCAGACACATAACGCAGTCTCTTCCATTTCAATACACTGCACCTGCTGTCTGCACCTGCGCTGCATGGAGGAGGCTGGTCACATGACCCACATTTCTTATGGACAGGATATCTATGTGGACAGCACAGAAGATTTGCCCATAAAGGGAAATGGCTCATGAAATATAGTGAATATAACAGAATATCACCAAAGACTATATAAGTACCACATACCACATATTGGTCACAAGTTGCCAGAATGGGCCAACTAAGAAGTAATACAAATAATACTGGACAGTGACCGAAAATATAACACAATTTAAAAGTATATTACAGTATATATTGCACTTTATTTCTTTATTTTATTGTACTCAAGTGTCACTTTTGGTGGCTTGAGAGGTCATGTGCTATTGTCATTGCTAGTAAACAAAGCCTGGCAGGAGTAACTGTAACATCAGAGGATTTAAAAGGAAAGTACAGTGCCTGTGTGTTTTTTTATTTTATACAATTGCCCCCTTATCCATTTTTTTCATTGACAACCCATTTAATAATGATAGTATGAAAAAATGATAATAACGGATTGTCAGGATACACTCCATCCAAAAATGCACAATCATCCTATGATATGACCACTAAGGCAGGTCACAAAATAATTAGTGCTTAAAATGTGAATAAAAATATGGTCCAAGATAGGGATAGTATGATGAAAGGAAGAAAGAAAGAAGATACAGGGACACAGCCGTGAAGGAAAATCTGTATGGTAGATCATATAATCTGATTATTATTATTATTATTTTCAACAAAATGTACAAATGCCAATAAGGCTGAATTCACACTTTAGTAATTTTTCAGTAATTTCCATCAGTTATTGTGAGCCAAAACCAGGTGCAGGTCAAAAACATAGAACAGGTGGATATCTTTCCATTATAACTTATCTCTGAGTAGGCTTCACTAAAGGTTTTGGCTCACAATAACTGATGGAAATAACTGATCAAATAACTGAAGTGTGAACTCAGCCTCAGGCCTCATGCACACGACCTTTTTTTTTTGCGGTCCGCAAAAACGGGTCCCGTAGTTCCGTGTTTTTTCTTCCGTGGGTCTTCCTTGATTTTTGGAGGATCCACGGACATGAAGGGAAGTAAAAAAAAAAGTCGTTTTGGTGTCCGCCTGGCCGTGCGGAGCCAAACGGATCCTTCCTGACTTACAATGCAAGTCAATGGGGACGGATCCGTTTGACGTTGACACAATATGGTGCAATTGCAAACGGATCCGTCCCCCATTGACTTTCAATGTAAAATCAGGAGTCCCTATTATATCATCGGATCAGAGTTTTCTCCAATCCGATGGTATATTTTAACTTGAAGCGTCCCCATCACCATGGGAACGCCTCTATGTTAGAATATACCATCGGATTTGAGTTAGATCGTGAAACTCAGATCCTACAGTATATTCTAACACAGAGGCGTTCCCATAGTGATGGGGACGCTTCAAGTTAGAATATACTACGAACTGTGTACATGACTGCCCCCTGCTGCCTGGCAGCACCTGATCTCTTACAGGGGGCTGTGATCCGCACAATTAACCCCTCAGGTGCCGCACCTGAGGGGTTAATTGTGCGTATCATAGCCCCCTGTAAGAGATCAGGTGCTGCCAGGCAGGAGGGGGCAGACCCCCCTCCCTTGTATTATATTCATTGGTGGCCAGTGCGGCCCCCCTCCCTCCCTCCCCAGTATTATATTCATTGGTGGCCAGTGCGGCTTACACTCTCCCCCCCATAATTAAAATCACCTTCCCCCATCATTGGTGGCCAGTGCGGCCTCCCCTCTCCCGCCCAAATTAAAATCACCCCCCCATCATTGGTGGCCAGTGCGGCCTCCCCTCTTCCCCCTAATTAAAATCACCCCCCCATCATTGGTGGCCAGTGCGGCCTCCCCTCTCCGCCCCCTAATTAAAATCACCCCCCCCATCATTAGTGGCCAGTGCAGCCTCCCCTCCCCCCCTAATTAAAATCCCCCCCATCATTGGTTGCCAGTGCGGCCTCCCCTCTCCCCCCCCCAATTAAAATCACCCCCCCATCATTGGTGGCCAGTGCGGCCTCCCCTCTCCCCCCCTAATTAAAATCACCCCCCCATCATTGGTGGCCAGTGCGGCCTCCCCTCTCCCCCCCCTAATTAAAATCACCTTCCCCCATCATTAGTGGCAGCGGAGAGTTCCGATCGGAGTCCCAGTTTAATCGCTGGGGCTCCGATCGGTTACCAAGGCAGCCAAGACGCTACTGCAGTCTTGGCTGCCATGGTTACTTAGTAATAGAAGCATTATACTTACCTGCGATGTCTGTGACCGGCCGGGCGCTCCTCCTACTGGTAAGTGACAGGTCTGTGCGGCGCATTTCTTATAACACAGACCTGTCACTTACCAGTAGGAGGAGCGCCCGGCCGGTCACAGACATACAAGGTAAGTATAATGCTTCTAAAATTGCTAAGTAACTATGGCAGCCAGGACTGCAGTAGCGTCTTGGCTGCCATGGTAACCGATCGGAGCCCCAGCGATTAAACTGGGACTCCGATCGGAACTCTCCGCTGCCACCAATGATGGGGAAGGTGATTTTAATTAGGGGGGGGGAGAGGGGAGGCTGCACTGGCCACCAATGATGGGGGGGTGATTTTAATTAGGGGGGGGAGAGGGGAGGCCGCACTGGCCACCAATGATGGGGGAAGGTGATTTTCATTAGGGGGGGAGAGGGGAGGCCGCACTGGCCACTAATGATGGGGGAAGGTGATTTTAATTAGGGGGGGTAGAGGGGAGGCCGCACTGGCCACCAATGATGGGGGAAGGTGATTTTATTTAGGGGGGGAGAGGGTAGGCTGCACTGGCCACCAATAAATATAATACTGGGGAGGGAGGGGGTCGCACTGGCCACCAATGAATCTAGTACAGGGGAGGGAGGAGGTCTGCCCCCTCCTGCCTGGCAGCACCTGATCTCTTACAGGGGGCTATGATACGCACAATTAACCCCTCAGGTGCAGCACCTGAGGGGTTAATTGTGCGGATCACAGCCCCCTGTAAGAGATCAGGTGCTGCCAGGCAGCAGGGGGCAGTCATGTACACAGTTCGTATTATATTCTAACTTGAAGCATCCCCATCACTATGGGAACGCCTCTGTGTTAGAATATACTGTCGGATCTGAGTTTTCACGAATTGAAAACTCAGCTCTGAAAAAGCTTTTATGCAGACGGATCTGCGGATCCGTCTGTGTGAAAGTAGCCGACGGCCACGGATCACGGACGCGGATGTCAATCTTGTGTGCATCCGTGTTTTTTCACGGACCCATTGACTTGAATGGGTCCGTGAACCGTTGTCCATCAAAAAAATAGGACAGGTCATATTTTTTTACGGACAGGAAACACGGATCACTGACGCGGATGAACAACGGTGCATTTTCAGAGTTTTCAACGGACCCATTGAAAGTCAATGGGTCTGCAGAAAATCACGGAAAATGGAACAACGGACACGGATGCACACAACGGTCGTGTGCATGAGGCCTTAGGTCTCATGCACACGACCGTATGTATTTTGTGGTCAGCAAAAAATCTGCAAAAAATACGAATGACGTTCGTGTGCATTCCGTATTTTTGCAGAACGGAACAGCTGGCCCCTAATAGAAAAATCCTATCCTTGTCCATAATGAGGACAACAGTAGGACATGCTCTATTTTTTCGCGGAAAGGAAATACGGACATACGGAAACAGAATGCACATGGAGTAACTTCCTTTTTTTGTGGACCCATTGAAATGAATAATTCTGCATGACAGGCGTCTCCATTCCCCTTTCCTTTTATAGGCTACATGCACTAGACAAAACATTTCTAAACATTCTAAAACAATTACCTTAAGTTTGTACTCTGAAAATGGTTAATATTTGTGTAATTTATCTACTGACTGGGCCCACCGCAAGACTTCAAAGGACTGGAGCGCATTTTGGATTTTGGCGTCTATTTCTATGGGACCATACTGCCAGTACAGATGCTGTACAGTGTCAAAACATTAGAAACTCCTTCAAATTGACTATTTTTTTTAATCTGTTTATTTAATTTTTATATTTTTATAGGTAAACAAGAATAAAAAGATAAACAATAACAATAACATAAAGACACCTGAAACCCACACAGAATGACCCTCCCCATCTGTGTGCAACCAAATCACCAGTAGCCATAACATAATATCATGAAGTAGTCATTGAAATTGGAGTACATCCACTAAAAACCTTTAATTGTCTTATTTTGTCAGTGTTTCTTTATCAGTAAGGGTGTTCTACCAATCCATTTTGAAAAGGAACATAGGTGGTCATTTATTTAGACCAGCGTTATAGATGCCAGTCTTAATAACCCCTGCGCTGGTCTCTACATAACTTTTGCAGATCCACCCCCAGTCTAAATCTACGCCAGCTTCCTTGTGTAGATTTAGAACATTTTCTAAGCGTAAAACAGGTGTAGAAAATGATAAATAAGACAGGACTGATGGTCCACTCCCTTCCCCACCCACGCCCTCTTAGACTTGGCGTGTGCAGGGAAAATTCGCAGATTGCGGGGCAAAAAACCTTTGCGTTGCAATTTGCGACAGACATATGCCTGAAAACTGGCGTATATCAGTTAGTAAATGACCCACATAGTCATTTTCCTTACCAAGGAAATAGGTGGCAGAACATAGTTAATCCTGTGATGCAAGGTACTTTACCTACCAGCTACAGCCCAAATATGTTGTAAAGCTTTAACATTTCAAAGTAGAGTGGTGGTATTCGATTAAAAATAACCCACTGTGAGGTCAAAAAGAATCTAATATATGTGGTCTATAGAAAATACTGGGTATCCGACCAGAACTTCCATATCTTAAAACAATTCCAAAGGTGATGAAAGGGATCAGTATTAGGTGTGACACATTTCGAGCATGAAAAAGGAGACATAGGAGACATTTACTCATTTTTTTATGTTATTCATCTTTGGGAAAATTTAACATTTTAAGATTTGGATTTTTTCTTTGTTAGAAAAAAATTTGTGTGCATTATATTTTACGCACAAGCTATACCAATACAGCTGAATTTTTCCGATATACTATATTTTTTATTTTATTTTTTTATGGAAAAAAAGGTGAAAAAATGTGCCCGTGTGTACATAATCTGATATACTATTACTAAAACTAATAAATATAGCAATAACTTTTATTTTATTTTTAACTTTTTTATTATTTTTTTTTTATTATTTTTTACTTTTTTATTATTATTTTTAATGGAAAAAATTAATTACCGGCTTCCTGTCACAGTCAGGGCAGGAATGAGTTAATTCACAGACAACAGGATCACAGGTCACTTTACAGCCAGCAGGGGTAGCTCTCACATAGCTGAAAAGGTCCCTGACGACTTTATATACTTTTACATCACACAGGATCATTGTGACACTTGTCACAATGATCAGATGTCTGGAGACCACTTTTACTGGTCTCCAGGATCTTCACTATGACCACAACTGTCTAATGACAGCAAGGTCACAACGATCTGCAGCACAATGGGGGTTACAGCAGCAGGTTACAATTAACAGCCTACTGTGTCAATGTAAAAAGTGGTGCGGTGGTAGGCAAGTGGTTAACATGCGACTAATAAAGTGCAGCTAAGTGATGCAGTTCTGAATTGTTAATATCCAGACACAGCAAAATAGGGCTGCTGAAGACTCTACCTATATTGCTGAAAAGACCTGCTTTACACCTGTATGACATTCTAAAAATTAATGTAAAGATGCGTACTTATCATATACATTATATACACATTCATGTGTATAACATTTTTTTTAAACATTATTGGAAGAATGTACAAATTTACAAAGCCAATATGAAAGCTATAGCGTCAAAGCAAGAAAGTAGGAGATTAGGCACATATCTCAATACGGCTTTGTGTAGTAGCCATTTTAGTGGCAACAGGATTGAATTCAATCAGCATCGGAAGCAGGAAAGCTTCTGTTATTACCATATCTACACTCACCTAAAGAATTATTAGGAACACCATACTAATACGGTGTTGGACCCCTTTTTGCCTTCAGAACTGCCTTAATTCTACGTGGCATTGATTCAACAAGGTGCTGATAGCATTCTTTAGAAATGTTGGCCCATATTGATAGTATAGCATCTTGCAGTTGATGGAGATTTGAGGGATGCATATCCAGGGCACGAAGCTCCCGTTCCACCACATCCCAAAGATGCTCTATTGGGTTGAGATCTGGTGACTGTGGGGGCCATTTTAGTACAGTGAACTCATTGTCATGTTCAAGAAACCAATTTGAAATGATTCGAGCTTTGTGACATGGTGCATTATCCTGCTGGAAGTAGCCATCAGAGGATGGATACATGTTCTCATTCTGTTTACGCCAAATTCGGACTCTACCATTTGAATGTCTCAACAGAAATCGAGACTCATCAGACCAGGCAACATTTTTCCAGTCTTCAACAGTCCAATTTTGGTGAGCTCGTGGCAAATTGTAGCCTCTTTTTCCTATTTGTAGTGGAGATGAGTGGTACCCGGTGGGGTCTTCTGCTGTTGTAGCCCATCCGCCTCAAGGTTGTGCATGTTGTGGCTTCACAAATGCTTTGCTGCATACCTCGGTTGTAACGAGTGGTTATTTCAGTCAACATTGCTCTTCTATCAGCTTGAATCAGTCGGCCCATTCTCCTCTGACCTCTAGAATCCACAAGGCATTTTTGCCCACAGGACTGCCGCATACTGGATGTTTTTCCCTTTTCACACCATTCTTTGTAAACCCTAGAAATGGTTGTGCGTGAAAATCCCAGTAACTAAGCAGATTGTGAAATACTCAGACCGGCCCGTCTGGCACCAACAACCATGCCACGCTCAAAATTGCTTAGATCCCCTTTCTTTCCCATTCTGACATTCAGTTTGGAGTTCAGGAGATTGTCTTGACCAGGACCACACCCCTAAATGCATTGAAGAAACTGCCATGTGATTGGTTGACTAGATAATTGCATTCATGAGAAATAGAACAGGTGTTCCTAATAATTCTTTAGGTGAGTGTATATGCCCTGTATCAATAAGCCTCTTAGCCTTTATGCAGTCGCATAGTGCAAATATGTTTACTTGCAAAAAACTGTAGCTCAGGGGTAGGCAACCTCCGGCACTCCAGCTGTTGAGAAACTACAACTCCCAGCATACAAACTTGTTCTGCTCTTCTTAGAACTCACATCGAAATGAATGGAGCATGCTGGGAATTGTAGTTTCACAACAGCTGGAGTGCCGAAGGTTGCTGATCCCTGCTGTAGCTAATAGATAAGGCTACTTTCACACTAGCGTTTTTCTTTTCCGGCACTGAGTTCCGTCCTAGGGGCTCTATACTGGAAAAGAACTGATCAGTTTTATCCCCATGCATTCTGAATGGAGAGTTAGGCTACTTTCACACTTGCGTTTTTCTTTTCCGGCATAGAGTTCCGTCACAGGGGCTCTATACTGGAAAAGAACTGATCAGGCATATCCCCATGCATTCTGAATGGAGAGTAATCCGTTCAGTTTGCATCAGGATGTCTTCAGTTCAGTCGTTTTGACTGATCAGGCAAAAGAGAAAACCGCAGCATGCTACGGTTTTATCTCCGGCTAAAAAAACTGAAGACTTGCCTGAATGCCGGATCCGGCATTTTTTCCCATAGGAATGTATTAGTGCCGGATCCGGCATTTAGAATACCGGAATGCCGGATCCGTCCTTCCGGTATGCGCATGCGCAGACTGAAAAAAAGGTGAAAAAATAAATGCCGGATCCGTTTTTGCCGGATGACACCGGAAAGACGGATCCGGCATTTCAATGCATTTTTTCGACTGATCAGGATCCTGATCAGTCTTACTAATGCCATCAGTTAGCATACATTTTGCCTGATCCGGCAGGCAGTTCCGGCGACGGAACTGCTTGCCGGATCTTTCTGCCGCAAGTGTGAAAGTAGCCTAATCCATTCAGGATGCATCAGGATGTCTTCAGTTCAGTAATTTTGACTGATCAGGCAAAAGAGAAAACCGTAGCATGCTACGGTTTTATCTCCGGCAAAAAAAACTGAAGACTTGCCTGAATGCCGGATCCGTCATTTTTTTCCATAGGAATGTATTAGTGCCGGATCCGGCATTTAAAATACCGGAATGCCAGATCCGTCCTTCCGGTCTGCGCATGCACAGACCTTTAAAAATGAGAAGAAAAAAAAATACCTCTGTTTTGCCTGATGACACCGGAAAAACGGATCCGGTATTGCAATGCATTTTTCTGACTGATCAGAAATTTTTCAGACTGATCAGGATTCTGATCAGTCTGAAAAATGCCTGATCATTCAGAAAAAATGACATGCGTTTGCATACAGTTTACCTGATCAGGCAGGCAGTTCAGACAACGGAACTGTCTGCCGGAATCAAACAACGCAAGTGTGAAAGTACCCTAATCCGTTCAGGATGCATCAGGATGTCTTCAGTTCAGTCTTTTTGACTTTTCAGGACGGAGATAATACTACAGCATGCTGCGGTTTTATCTCCGGCCAAAAAAACTGAACACTTGCCTGAATGCCGGATCCGGCATTTTTTCCATAGTAATGTATTAGTGCTAGATCCGGCATTCAAATTGCCACATTGACGGATCCGGTACTCCAGTCTGCGCATGCGCAGACCTTTAAAAATGTGAAAAAAATAAATACCGGATTCGTTTTGCCTGATGACACCGGAAAAACTGGTCCGGTATTGCAATGCATTTTTCTGACTGATCAGGCATTTTTCAGACTGATCAGAATCCTGATCAGTCTGAAAAATGCCTGACCAGTCAGAAAAAATGACATGCATTTGCATACAGTTTGCCTGCAACGGAACTGCCTGCCAGAATCAAACAACGCAAGTGTGAAAGTACCCTAAGCCAGAAAACATCCTAGCGCCACCATATTGAAATGCTTATGCAGTATCCCAGGGGGTCAGTAGCCGCTTTGGGTATGCGGGGAGTCGTAGTGCAGGGCAACCCACTAACCTGGGATTCACTGTCGTCTTCAATCTGGGTAGATACTGGAACAGGCAGTTCATAAATGTCGTGACGCCAGTGCCAATTGAACGGTGACACACCGTGTAGTGATAGGTGGAATAATGGAGGAGTCCAGGTATTCATACAACAGGTCAACTTTACTTCATGGATTTGTAGTAGGCTGAACAGCCAGAGAATACAGTTCCAAAGTTATTCCACACTTTACCATACAGTTAACAGTAGTGGTTCAGGCTTTTACTTACAACAAGGTTAACTTCGAGACAGGCCTCCTAGGTTCAGGGATTCCCTCTTATGCTACTTGCAGCAATATCCTCAAGGTCCGGACACCTAATTCCTGGTGATAACCCTTGAGCAAATAATTGCCAGAGGTCTTCTTTCCTCCTGATGGCAGGCTCTATCTTTGGAATGCTTCAAGTAAAATTAACTTGGGAAGCTGGGTGGGTATGACCCTCCACACCAGTAGTGCAATCTCTGCACTCTTGACTGAGCTCAGAATCTCTCAGCACTCACTCTAGAAACTTCTGACTAACTTCCTAGGCTAGGCCCTAGCCTATTTATACTGAACTGGGGGCTCCCTCTGCTGGCTGGAACAAAGATTGCCTGCAACAGGCCTAACTGGCTTAAAGGGAAATACACATTACATTCTAGCAGTGTCGGGTAACCTACCCGTATGCTGCACACCCCCAGACTTTAACGTGAGTAAGGCCTCGTACTCACACACACCTTCCTGAAACGGCATAACATGGTACATAACATAAGCATTCCATTGTAAATATAATAAATAATTATTTCACACAGAAAACATAACATTGGTAACTTCATGAACAAATGACGTAAGGAAAAGGGGCGTCTTCTTGCTTCTTAGGCACGGCCGCTGACCTGGCACAGCGGACTTAGGGTGAACCAGGTTAGTCCATTTTCTTTGGTGGCAGTATAATAACGGAACTACCCAGGGGTTTCCTGTGGGTGTATCACAGGCAAGGGCTCACGTGGGGGAGTCCATTCTTGCGCACAAATGTCAAGCAAGGTATTACCAGTAGCAACTGCTCGGGAGGAGACACCACCAGTATAGTCAAAGTCTCCTAAACGGACTGGCGGACGTCCCCTGGTCATCCGGGTGGACCTTCTCAACACAGGGGTCTCCTCCTCCCTTAGCAACGAGGTAGAAGAGAGAGGAGCAACAGGAGGGTCTCCATCAGTGAGACATTGGTCAGGAACAACAGGAACAACAGGAACAACAGGAACAACTAGATCCACTAGAGGGGGAACTGGATCCGGGGCATCTTGAACCGGCTCTTCTGGAGGTGAAGATACATTAGGTGCCGGAGCAGGCACTAGCAAGTTCAACCATGGTGTCAGAAGCCAATGCATGGGATCAGCGTCATACCTTAGATTACTGACAGCCTGCATAGGATCCTCGGGCTGTATTGATGACTCTGACACAGGGGATTCAGATCTAGAACTCTCCGCACTGGGTTCTGGTGTCAGGCAGAGCTTTAACCGGTTTCTGTGTACAATTTGGGATCCCTTGCCTTCCCGGGTGATCTCATAAGTATGAGTCCCAACATTTGGGATTGCAGTGACAACATAGGGACTTTGCTCCCATTTACTGTCCAGTTTACTTGTACGGCGGTTATTTTTTAACCATACCACAGCCCCTATTGTCAAGGGTTCTGCATGGGCTGCCTGATCATAGTCTCTCTGCTGTCGGTCTCTAACATTGTCCATCCGTTCCTGAACAATGGCTTTGGCTGCATTCAATCGCCTTTGGTGCTCAGCAACCCAGTTGGTATTAGGTAATGGGTTGATGCAATCAGGTACATGTATGTCCAAGGAGTAGTCAGCAGGCAATGTCCCTTGGCGCCCAAACATCAAGTAAAAAGGGGTATACCCAGTGGAACAATGTATGGTATGATTGTACGTGAACATGAGCTGTGGCAACAGATTAGGCCAATCTCCTCTGGTTTCAGGAGGCACGGCCCTCAGCATCTCTATCAAGGTCTGATTCATTTTTTCACATAATCCATTACCTTGAGGATGGTAGGCCGTTGTCCGGATCTTCTTACAGTTGTGTAAGCGGCACAGTTCATGGAACAGATGGGACTCAAAGGCAGGTCCTTGATCGGTGAGGATCTTTTCTGGACATCCGTAGGGCAGGAGGAAGTGCTTCCAGAACAGTTCGGCTGTAGTCTTGGCTGTCTGGTCTCTCACAGGCACCGCTACAACAAACTTAGTGAAATGGTCAATAATAGTCATGGCATAAGCATACCCTGAGCGACTAGGCTCCAGTTTCACATGGTCGATGGCGACAAGTTCAAGAGGACGGGTACTTACAATGGGTCTCAGTGGTGCCCTCTGATCATGGTGCTCACTTCGTTTTAAGGCACAGGCTACACACTCCCGACACCACTTCTCAATGTCTTCTCTCATGCCCACCCAGTAAAACCGCTGGCGGATATTAGCCTCAGTCTTTTGGACCCCAAAGTGACCGGATTGATTGTGGTACATCTCCAACACCATACCTGCATCTCGTCGGGGTATGAGAATCTGGTGTACTCTTTCGTTGGACACTGGGTCTAGGCTTCTCCGTAGCAATAGGCCCTTTTGTATGAAGAGTTGATGGCGCTGTCTCCACAGTTTGATGAGCTCAGGATCTGCACTCTTACGCCGAATCCTCTCAGGGGCTCTGCCACTAGTAATGAAGTCCAACAACTCACCCAGCACTCTACTTTCAGACTGTAGTTTCACCCACCTTTATTCTTTAGGTTCAGGCCTACTGGAGGGTAAAGGAACTGCAGCTCTGTCATTGGTAGCTCGAGCCTGATCCTGTTGAGCAAATTTGTTATAGAAGGCCGGCATCTCTACATCTTCCCAAGCATCTCGCACATCATCAGGAGCTGTCTCTGTGGGAAGCCTGGATAAAGCATCAGCATTATCATTAGTACGTCCAGCACGATATTTTACAGAGAAATCATAGTTGGCGAGGCGAGAGGCCCATCTCTGCTCCAAGGCCCCTAATTTAGCTGTATTTAGATGTGCCAGAGGGTTATTGTCAGTGAATGCAATGAACGGGGTGGCGGCTAGATAATCATTTAATTTTTCCGTCACTGCCCACACTAATGCCAGGAACTCTAGTTTGAAGGAACTATAATTCTGGTCATTTTTCTCAGCCCCTTTCAGGGAGCGGCTTGCATAAGCTATCACCCTTTCTTTTCCCTCTTGGATCTGGGCTAACACAGCTCCCAGGCCTCGCTTGCTAGCATCGGTATACAGATGGAAGGGCTTGCTGTAGTCTGGATAACCTAACACAGGAGGCTCGGTCAGTTTCTTTTTTAACAATTGGAACGCTATCTCTCTTTCCTCATTCCACTCAATGGGCACAGGAGTTCTAGGACTTTTCTTGGGTTGCCCCCTCAGGAGTTCCTGGATAGGATCAGCTATTTGAGCAAAATGGGGGATAAAACGTCTATAGTAGCCTGCAAAACCAAGGAAACCCCTCACTTCCTTGACGGTAGTAGGAACCGGCCAATTACGGACAGCCGCTAACTTATCAGGGTCAGGTTGCACGCCCTCTCCGCTTATCACATGCCCCAGGTATTTTACTGCAGGTTTGAGCAAGTGACACTTGGATGGTTTTACCTTCAAGCCATATTTGATAAGGATTTCAAATACTTCTGCTAAATGTTTCAGATGGTCTTCATATGTTTTTGAGTACACAATGATGTCATCTAGATATAGCAGCACTGTTTCGAAGTTTTTGTGACCCAAACACCGCTCCATTAGTCTCTGGAAAGTTCCTGGGGCATTACATAGCACGAACGGCATACAATTGAATTCGAACAGGCCCATGGGAGTAGTGAAAGCAGTCTTTTCC
Source organism: Bufo bufo (assembly GCF_905171765.1). Taxonomy (NCBI): domain Eukaryota; kingdom Metazoa; phylum Chordata; class Amphibia; order Anura; family Bufonidae; genus Bufo; species Bufo bufo. The sequence goes on from NC_053392.1 coordinate 299,976,838, forward strand.
CTATCTGCAGGGGCCATGGGTACTTGCCAGTAGCCACTGGTCAAGTCCAATGTGGAGAAATAGGCAGAGGAGCCCAAAGCAGTTAGTGACTCCTCAATGCGGGGCAGTGGGTATGCATCTTTGTGGGTTATTTGATTAATTTTCCTATAATCCACGCAGAAACGGATACCACCATCCTTCTTCTTTACAAGGACCAGGGGGGCAGCCCACGGGCTACGGCTGTCCCGGATTACATTAGAGTCTTTCATCTCTTGGATCATTTCTTTTACAGTCTGATATGAAGTAGGTGGTAAAGGTCTGTACCTCTCCTTGATAGGAGGATGAGAGCCAGTAGGTATGGTGTGTTGTATGGCACTAACCTCTCCATAGTCAGTAGCATGCTTACTGAAGGCCTGGTGGTGCTCCTTGACAAGCTGAAGAATCCCTTCTTGTTGATGTTGGGGGGTAGTCTCGTCCCCTACATGGAGCTCTTCCCACCAGGGCACTTGTGGCTGGGTCACCGGCGAACGTCCGCTGACTGCAGCTGGCAGCTTTTCTGTCACTGGAAGACGAATGATGTCTTGGAAGGACACCTGGGACAGCTGAGCAACAGGGTAATGCTTAGTAAGCGCAACAGGATGATCACTCAGGTTAATCAGACGGACAGGTACTTTACCTTGGGAGACGTTCACCAGGCACTTGGCAGCTCTCACATAAGGATAGTTCTCCAACTGGATTGGTTCCACCAGGGCTGGATAATCTCGGCCTTGGACTCCCAGGACCGCACGACACCATAAAAGAGTTTGAGAATTAGGAGGCAAAGTCACAGGCTTAATATCACGAATCCTGGCAGTACAAATTTCTCCTTTCCCATTAGCAAACCTCTGCTGGGCACTTAACACAGTAATAGTCTTTTGAATCACCCTCTTGGATGCAGAGGAAGCAGTGGGCAAAGTCTGGTGTAATACGGCAAGTATTTCTGAATAACAGTTTTTGAAGACATTGGTGCCTAGGATGACAGGATGTCCTCCTCTGTCGCCGGCCTGTACTACTATCACCCCCTGTTGCGGTAAGGTTACTTCTCCCACCTGCAGGGTGGGTTCCCAGTATCCATGAATCTTTACTGGTTTGCCATTGCTGGCGATAATCTCTACCCAGGATTCAGGCGGCTGGATCAATTGGTTGGTGTCCCAGAATTTTTCAAAGGCGGGCAGCTGAATAGTAGTGACTTGAGACCCAGTATCTAATAGGGCTTCAAAGGGGACCCCGTTGATCTCTATATTGATTTTAGGATGGGATCCTACATACCGTGGCATCCAATTTGGATCCTTTGGACCTAGTGTTCTACCTCCCGAGGGGTGGTCCTCAGCCTCAGGGGTTGCCCGTTTAACTGCCAGCACGTGGATTCTGTGTGTCCCACCTTTTTGCAGTATGTACACACGGGCCGCTTGCGATTTCTATTACGCCTCCCAGGATCCCTGGGGTGAGTCTCTTGGTATGGAGGTGGGAACGGCCTAGGAGGTGACAGGAACTCTTCTTCTGACATTATGGGTTTTTCCCATTCCTCTATTTTTCTGCACACTCTCTCTAGACTTTTGGTGAGGTGATTTACTTGCTCTGTCAGCATGGCGATAGTATCGGTAGCTAACGCTTGAACAGCTTGGCCGGCCTCAGCTTGGTTAGTGATAAGCGGTTTTGGCCTGCAGGCTGATGACTCAGGTGGGGTGCTCAACTCGGAGATACTGCTGACCCCAGAATTTTTATCGCCAGTTCTTTAAAGTACAGAAAGGTACTGTTAGGGTGCTGGGCGGACAGCATCTTTAATTGGGTCCTTATTTGTTCACTAGACACCCCGTTGATAAATTGTTCCCTCAGGGTCTGGTCCTGGTTATCAGCCTCCTTGGGATCTATCTGGATTACAGCCCCTAAAGCCTCCTGAAGTGATAGAGCATAGTCACGGAGGGACTCACCGGACTTCTGTTTCTTGCCAAAGAAGTGCATCTTTATTTCAGAGGCAGTCCTGGTTTCAAAAGTGGCCCTGAGGCGGGTGAATATCTGCTCTAGAGTGCTCCGCTCAGCAGCAGGCCAGGATAATACTTCCCTGCGGGCAGCTCCCTCCAGTTGCGCTAGCAGGATTTCCATTTGCTGGTCGGCATTTATAGGGTACAGTTTGAATAATGCCAGCAACTTTTCTTTAAAGTCTCTTAGGGTATGGGTCTCTCCTTTATAGCGGGGAAACCATGGGGCCCCAAAATAGTAAGGCATGGTAAAGGGCATCATGCTGGGGGCTATAGGATGATTAGGAGCCGCAAGCTCTCCCGGGGCCGGCTGCTCGGGAACTCCCGGTTCTGACATGTTAGTCTATTAAGATGTGGCCGCTGGCGACTAAAGGGGCCGGAACAATCCCCTTCCCTCCGGTTACAAGTCCTTACCCGTATCGCCGGGTTTGCGCAGTCCAAATCTCGAGAGACTCCGGACGTCCTGAGTACGCGGTGACGTAGAAGAAGCAGGGCCGCGGCGGTGCGATGATGAAGAGGGGCGGGATTCTCTGTGTCTTTGAAGGGATCCGCCCACGAAGGTCCTCAGCAGCGCGGGAAACTTTACTCCAGGCGGCCGGTGGCCATCTTGGTCACCATTCCCTGACAGCAAGCAGGGTTGTTGACAAGTGAATAAATTGTAATTCACAACACGATTTTCTTTTCCTGGGGGTAGCGCAACACAGCACAGCGCCTCCGAATCCTCCCAGGCACACTTGTAATCCACCGACTTGGGAATAAAGGGTACAGTCCTTGCAATACGGTGGTGGAATAGTTAAAGCACACAGTTCACACTTCTCTGCACTCCAGAAGCATGCGGATCCTGTTCGTGACGCCAAAAAGAGCGATGCAGTATCCCAGGGGGTCAGTAGCCGCTTTGGGTATGCGGGGAGTCGTAGTGCAGGGCAACCCACTAACCTGGGATTCACTGTCGTCTTCAATCTGGGTAGATACTGGAACAGGCAGTTCATAAATGTCGTGACGCCAGTGCCAATTGAACGGTGACACACCGTGTAGTGATAGGTGGAATAATGGAGGAGTCCAGGTATTCATACAACAGGTCAACTTTACTGCATGGATTTGTAGTAGGCTGAACAGCCAGAGAATACAGTTCCAAAGTTATTCCACACTTTACCATACAGTTAACAGTAGTGGTTCAGGCTTTTACTTACAACAAGGTTAACTTCGAGACAGGCCTCCTAGGTTCAGGGATTCCCTCTTATGCTACTTGCAGCAATATCCTCAAGGTCCGGACACCTAATTCCTGGTGATAACCCTTGAGCAAATAATTGGCAGAGGTCTTCTTCCCTCCTGATGGCAGGCTCTATCTTTGGAATGCTTCAAGTATAATTAACTTGGGAAGCTGGGTGGGTATGACCCTCCACACCAGTAGTGCAATCTCTGCACTCTTGACTGAGCTCAGAATCTCTCAGCACTCACTCTAGAAACTTCTGACTAACTTCCTAGGCTAGGCCCTAGCCTATTTATACTGAACTGGGGGCTCCCTCTGCTGGCTGGAACAAAGATTGCCGGCAACAGGCCTAACTGGCTTAAAGGGAAATACACATTACATTCTAGCAGTGTCGGGTAACCTACCCGTATGCTGCACTTATCCAACAATTTAAATATTTGTATGTTAGATTACATAACACAGCATTTTTTTTCCAAATGGAAACATTTAAAAAAAAAAGCTCCTGTACATATTACTTTTACATAGGTGTTATGGTGCCCCTGTTTTTCTTTTGATTACGTCTGTGCATCCATCCATGCTAATGAGAAAAAGTACACTTCTAATGTGCTGGTGTTATTTCTACAGTCCATGCCTGAACAGTCCAGTCCTTCCTTCTGCTGTTCCTTGTAGGTGAGGACGCTGTGTCACTTACCATGCCATCTAGTGTCCTAGTTGCTGGCATCCACTCCATATTGCAACCTCCATCATCCTTCCTAATGTGTTCTTAGAGTGCATGCACGCTCCTGTCCGTCCTTTTAAAGGGTCAGTGCATACACTAACTAAACCTTCCCCAACCAGTGGCCGACGGTCTTTTGGTATTTAAGGCACCTTCTTTAGGCAGAGGGTGTCTGAGCTTTAGGTTCATTGGTGAAAAGAAAAGGTCTTCTGATAGTCTAGTACTATTGTACGTTTATCCTGTGCTATTATTTGCCTATATTCCTGCCATGCTCCAAGTCCTGTTCCCTCCCTGCCTGTTTCCTCCAGCACTTTCAAGTCAAGTTTGATTTCTTTTTGTGTTTAAGTCTGTCTGTGTTTCTGCCAAACACCCGGCCTGTTCTGCCTGTGTCTGCACTGCTACTCCGATTTTCAATCTATCCTTTGTCTGCATAAATCTCAACTTCCAGTGTGCTTCCTAGATCCCACAACCTGCATTCAAGCCTTAGTGACTGTTCATATTGTAGCTAAGGTTTTGGTGCACTTTTACTGTGTTTTTTGTTATTCTGAGCTCCTGATGTTTGCATCAGTCTTTGACCCCAGTGGGTCAGCTGCCAACTACATCGGGACAATCCCAGAAGGTAGCGGTATGGTTTATAACCTGCAGTCCAGAACCCTGTATAGGGGTTAAAGAGTGAATACCGGTGAAGAGGCAAAATAATGCCCTTAGGGTTATCCCTACCCCCAAACCAGTTAGCACAGTGGGCCCACATTCACTGATCCATAACAGCTGGTTCTTGTTGGCTGGGCTGCACAATAGCAAGAATCACACTGCTATTTGTATACAAGAGGATCTGGAATATGGGACTGACCTACTGGTCATGTGTGTCCACTGGCTCTGTTGAAAGGAATGCCTTAGGCCAGTGGTCGGCAAGCCGCGGCTCGCGAGCCACATGCGGCTCTTTTGATCCTTCAATGCGGCTCTTTGGTTCGGGCTGGCGGGTGGGCGGCCGCGCAGCCATATCGCGCCGCTCAAATTGCTTGTAAATTGTCCGTCATGCGCCTGCTGCCCCGTCTGTCTGCTCCTTCCACTTTATGAATGAAGCAGGCAGGCGGGGCAGGAGGCGCATGACGGAGGGAGAGATGTCACGCTGCGCACAGCAGCAGAAGGGCGGGCAGCGCGGCTCTAGTTCGGCTGCCCACTGTGAGGAGGGGTGGAGTGGTGAAGAGGCCGCCGCTCAGGAGGAACGAAATGTCCTGCAGCAGAAAGGTAGGAGCTGCCCCCGGTGTGTGCACTGCACCGGCCCCGCCGCAAGTGTCCCTGCCTCCGTCCTTCCCCCCACTAATACATTACTTACTGGAAGGCACTTATGGGGGATATCTGTGGATGGCTCACTTATGGGGGATATCTGTGGAGGGCACTTATGGGGGATATCTGTGGAGGGCACTTATGGGGGATATCTGTGGAGTGCACTTATGGGGGATATCTGTGGATGACACATATATAGCATCTTATGCTATATATGTGTCATCCACAGATATCCCCCATAAGTGCGTCATCCACAGATATCCCCCATAAGTGCATCATCCACAGATATCCCCCATAAGTTCGTCATCCACATTACATCCACATCTGCAGACAAGTTTAAGAAAAGTAAAAAATGATAAAGATAAAATGAAATAATAATCAAGATCCAAATAAAAGAAAGTACATATAAAAGTATTCAAAAACACACTCTGGGCTCATGCCCACGAATGTAAGGGCGCCGTGCCTGTGCTGCGGACCGCAAATAGCAGTCCGCAATGCACGGACACAGACCATGGGGCAGCTGCATGAGGATCGCGGACCCATTGAAGTGAATGGGTCTTTGATGCGGGCTGCACACGGCCGTGTGCCGCACGCATCATGGACCCATTCACTTCAGCATGCGCTACTTTTTTGCGGGCACACGGTCGTGTGCACGAGCCTAATAGTCCTCACTGGTACTGTTGATGCAATATGTTAGGTTTTAAAAATGTGGCTCTCGAAAGAAATTCCAATCGTGGTTTTGGCGATATTTGGCTCAGTTGACAAAAAAGGTTGCCCACCACTGCCTTAGGCTACCATAACACTTATGTAACAGCAATATCTAGACACAGGAACATTTTAAAACATGATTCGAGTTGAAAATTGTAATGTCCAATGGAAATAAGCCATTACTAATCATTGAATATATTAGAAATTGTAATGTAGATACTTAGTAGTTGCAAATTACTTCATCTGGATACACAAGGGTTGAGAACACTGGCATCACACAAATCGGGACAAGGTCATTTAGTCAGCTTCCAACAATATGTGTTTTGTAGTTATTAAGAAGATAGAAATCCATTTTGAAAATGCTGAAATACAACACATGCACTAGAACAGCATAATGAACTCTGCAGCATAGATAAAAAGCCATCTGTATTTCAGGTGAGATGACTTATATTGTAAGATATGCTCATGGTTATTTTCTTTAACGTCATCACCAGTGCTAGGAGTGAAGCATTTTAACAGCAGATAAGAGAAGTCAGATTAAACAATGTGAATGAAAGTGATTCTCTGCTCAAGAAAACCTAGGATCCATTTGTTAGCCTCGAGGTGCCAAGAATAGTGGAAATCTAATCAGGACCAATACTTGTCATGCTATGAAAACATGATGTAATTGTCCATACATTTGAAAAATGATGTGCCTGGTGTCAAGAATGTATCAAGTGAACAGAGCAGCAAAATAAATGATGTCTCAAGTGTTGCACAACTAAGAGACGTCTGATATGAATGTGTTAGGCTTCAGATACATTCACAGCAATTCAAAATTAATAAAATGGGTTAAAGAATATTCTTCAGAATGCTTTTGTGAGTCCTGAGAAATAAATTCATCTCTACAAATTCAGTGGTCCCTCAAGATTCAATGGCCCCAGGTTACAATATTTTCAACATACAAGGGTCTTTACTGGGCCATCTTAAGTTGAAACTAGACTCAATATACAATGCCTTAGATCCAACCAATCCCACCAATCATCACAATTTTTTTGGTAAAACTTCTGTATTGGTTGTCTAGTAGTACTTCATAAGATGAGTTGACAAAATCATGTTGGCAAAGTCCTAACTAACTGTTTCCAAATGTATCTATCTGTATCCACCATCTCAGGTAATGTTAATTAGGAAATAGTAAAAATGTATATGCAATATTTTCACTTGTCATAGATCTAATGAATGTTATATAGGTATACAGTCCATACAATCAGCAGGTGTGAAAACATAACTACCAGATATAGGTGTAGGAAATAGTAAATGAGAGGGACCAGCTGGCCTGCCCCCTCTCCTGTCCATGCCACACATCCTTTTTAGACCTGGTGTGAGCAGGAAAAGTTGCAGATTGCAGTGCGAATAACCTTTGACCCCCTATGTTTTTTAGTATGCACTCTGTCCTCATTCTTCATTCTACCCACCCTTCTATCGATCTTTATGACCAGTACCTACATTTTACCTCTGCTAGGCTTTAATACCAACTCTATGTCTTCTAGTTTGGTAGTCATGCTTACGATGAAGAAGTTAACCATCCTCATGATCATAGGTAAGAAAAAAAGTAAATTCTCTTCTGCCCATTAATTTACTTATCTGGCAGAGGAATGCCTTACTAATCATTAAACTAGAGAAGGTAGCTTCATCAATTGAGGCTGCCTTTCCTTAGTTTCAAGTGCCAGACCATTGGTGGTGCCTCTCGTAGCAGGGAAGGCATAGATTACCAATACTTAAAAAAGCACTCCAATACATATCTTTCGAAATGTAATGCTAAGTCACCAGAAATATTATTTCAGTGTAATTTGTTTCATTCCAGCAAAATGTCACCCATACATTTGAACTCTTTTATTATAAATAGTTGTGTAATGTGATCCCAGTCTAGACCTTGACCTCCTGTGTATACAGGAGGTCAGTCTTTTCTTTGTAACTGACTTCCTGTGAATTACTGGATTACATCAGCATCTATCAAATCCCTCCTGGCAGCATGTATACCCCTCCCTATGAGTTTCTTGTTCCCCTTTATGTCCCTCCATGCATAAATGGCTGCTGAAGATATCATTTCTGCCCTATCTAATGGTCCATGTAAGCAGTAATATATACATACGATACATAAAATGATTAGTAGTCTTATAAAACATCCCTGACTCACAATATCTGTCTATAATATCTGTGTGCAGAATCTCCAGTATATTTCCATGAGATGCCTTTTTCACACTGCTCTACTTGCCTCCTTTTTGTAAGAGCTGACAGGGAGAAACCTATCAAAAGCAGGAGGCAGGGGAGACAGGCTGAAGATGTTTGCCTTTAAAATGATGCTATGTTGCACTATATATTGACAAAAAAATGAATTTGCCTAAGTGCTTCTTTAAGCTTAGACCTAGAAGAGTTTTTATTATTTACGGTATGCAAAGAAAGGGAGAGTCAGTAAATAATGAAATGCAGGAAATTTAGAGACTAAGGGGCACATTTATCAAGACCGGCATTTTAGACACTGGTCTTAATAAGCCATATAGCTGGCGGTGGATCACCGAAATTATGTACAGGTGCCAGCCTCAACATAAATTTAGCTCATCCAGCACCGATTCTAAATGTAAGACAGCTTACATTTAGACCATTTTCTTTGCCTGCCAGCCTGCCGGCCTCCGCACCCACACCACTCCCACTTTTTTAGGCCATGAGTGGGGAAGAAGTCGCAGATTCTGCCGTACCATGGCGTGTGACAGAATCTGTGCTAGATATATGCCACAAAAGTGACATGTATCTTGTCATAAATGACCCCATAAATTTCTGTGCAATCAGACCAAAAGTTGGTGTGTATAAGGCCTCATGCCCACAACTGTTCCGTTTTTTGCGGTCCGCAAACCGCAGATCCGCAAAAAACGGAAGCCTTTGAAGTAAATGGGTCCGCACCCGAGCAGCAAAAAATGCGGTTAGGATGCGGACCCCAACAACGGCCGTGTGCATGGGGCCTTACAAAAGATCTATGTGTGTAAATTGCCATCTAACCAATGATCGGTTAGAAGATCTGTGGGTGTAAATGCACCCTAAAAATATGAGGAAAAGATATTTAAAAAAAAACTACAATTTATAATTTTCAGGACTCTGTTGCCATGCATAGATGCCATGGTAAAATAGAGCCCATTCTGAACCTGGTTATGGAGTCACCTCGTTATTTGAAATTACCTTGTTTAAAAAATATAAAACACATTGACTCATATTTACTAATACAAGATGCTACAGTAAATTGTGTCATAATGTAGCAAAATTTGATACTTCTAGGTTTAGGAAACTTAATTGAAACTAGTCCAACAAGATTTGTGACTTAATGGAAAGAAAATATGACCTAATATGCAACATTTTGCAGCAAAATTGTGCCATAATTCTGGAATAAACTTCTTTCACAAAGCAAGTCAACTAATAGTTGGTATAGAGTCAGAGGAAAGTGTATAACCCTGCACAAGGTTTACCATCCAGCCTGAGCCAATCTGGTGCAGGTCTAGAGAGCATGTCGAAGCTTACGCTATCTACAACATTGGTAAATCTTCCCCCTGTACTTAGTTACTAACAGTACCTGTATAAAAATACAGTGCTAAGCTGAGTACTAGTAGCAAAATTCTTACAGAGATACATAATCCTCAGCAAAATAGTGGGAGAAAAAGATTACAGGACTATACACAATATTAACACAGATTGACAAGATAAGCCGTCACTACTAGGTTCTGTTGTACCTCATTATTTTGGTAATTTTAGGACATGTGAAAATTAAAATGGTAGATTTAATTACACTCTTCTTTTTCTAGTGCACAAATAGCACATTTTGATGGACATATTAGTTCTTCGTTCTACAGTGCCCACCACTTGTTATTATGATACTCCATTTAACAGCTGTATACACGTTTCAGTTGGAATGATTGGTGTAAGGACATGTGTCATGTAACACTTGTCACAGATAACAGAGAAGCAGCCTCTGAATGTTAACAGAAGTGCTCTTGAAACAAACAAGATGTCATGTGCCACTTTATAACAGATAATTTAACATTAAAACTGGAAGGGCTATTGAGAAGATAGAAAAGGTCAACAGCTAATTAGGCTATTATCACTTAAATGTGAAAGTAATATGTTGTGGTAATACACACACACACATACACATACATATTGCCTTCCTTTTTAATTGATAGTAGCCTAGCTAGTAGTTGTTTTATTTCTGCATAAATTTGAGGTAAAATGATATCAGAATTTCACATAGGTCCTAAAAGTAGATAAAGATAGCTAAATCAAACAAATAAGTCGAAAATATTAGACTTGATCATTTACTCATTGATGAAAATGATCCAATATCACATTTTTGTGAGTATACAAAGCCTTGCTTCCAGCATCTGGTGTGACCCCCTTTTGCAGCAGTAACTGTAACTAAATATAATTGTTGATTAGTCCTGCATATGGGCCTGGAGGAACTTTAGCCCATTTCTCAATACAAAACAGCTTCAACTCTGTTATGTTAGGGTGGGTTTCCTCCCATGAACTGCTCACTTAAGGCCCTTCCACAACATTTCTATTGGATTAAGGTCAGGACTTTGACTTGGACATTCCAAAACATTAACTTTATTCTTCTTTATCTATCAGGTCAGATGTCCTAACATTTTCCTTTAGAATTTGCTGGTATACCGTAGTTCATAATTCATTTTTCCTTTAGCGATGGCAATACGTCCTGTCCCAGATGCAGCAAAACAGGCCCAAGCCCTGATATTACCACCACCGTGTTGATTTTTTTTATGCTGGAAAGCAGTGTTTCCTTTCTCCAAACAAAACACTTCTCATTTAACCCCTTCAGGACCCTACCATTTTTCACCTTAAAGAGGACCTTTCACCGATCCTGACATTGTGAACTAAGTATCATGACATATACAGCGGCGCCCAGGGATCTCACTGCACTTACTATTATCCCTGGGCGCCGCTCCGTTCTCCCGTTATGTCCTCTGGTATGTTCGGGGACTTGGTTATAGTAGGCGGAGACTTAGGGGACTTAGTTATAGTAGGCGGAATCTGCCCTTGTTCTGCTGGGCGGAATCTGCTGGAGACTTCTGTTACTGCTTGTTCAGATAAGTCCTTTCTTGTATTGTGTTTCTTTGCTGGTTTGATTCTAGGTGACCCTGACTCCCTCCGCATTAAGTGCAGGGAGCCGGTGGTCGTGTCCCCTCACTATTATAGGGTTTTCAGGTGTCACACAGTCTAGGTATGAGGGCATGCAATCGTCTACCTCTGAGACCTTTTGTATGTGCTTAGCAGTCAGGGCGAGCGCTTAGGGTTTTACAGGGGTCACCTTTATGCTCCTTAGTTTGGGATCAAGCTAGTCGGATGTTTATCCATAACTTCCAGCTATCTGCTATATCATCCATGACAATATTGTAATGCATTGGCTGTCAGCTTTTATGCTGACAGCCTGCCTGTGAGACCCAGCCTAAGTGGCCGGATCTTACAGGCTTCCGTAGAAGGCAAGCCCCGATGCCTTTCAGGTCCTGCTGCCTTCTCTGCCATCGAGTCCACGCCACTGCAGATCAAAAATTTCTATTTTGGTCTCATTCATCCACAAAACATTGTTTAAGTAGCCTTCTAGCTTGCCCAGATGATGCTTAGCAGACAGCAGATTGGCAGCTATATTCTTTTTGGAGACCAGCAGCTTTCTGCCTGCAATTCTGCCATACATACCATTGCTGTTCTGTGTACTCCTGATGGTGGACTTGTGAACATTAACATTACGCAATTAAAGGTCTTTATCACATTAGCTAGAGGTTACCTTGGGTTCCTTGGTGACCTCGCAGACTAATACACGCCTTGCTCTTGTCATGATCATTGTTGGTTGAGCACTCCTGTGGAGGGTAATAATGATCTTGAATTTCCCCTGTTTGCACACAATCTGTCTAAATGTGGATTTTCTTTAGAGATAATTTTGTAACCTTTTCCAGCCTGATGAGCATCAACAATTCTTCTTCTAAGGTCCTCAGAAATCTCCTTTGTTCATGTCATGATACACTTCCACAAGCATCTGTATGTTTTAATCATTTCTTTGATTTGGTTATATTTATCTACTTTTAGGACTTGTGTGAAAATCTGATGTAGTTTAAAGTTATATTTAAACACAAAGATAGAAAATTCTCAAAGGTTCACAAACTGTCAAGCACCACTGTACATGCTGTAGCACATATTTCACTTTTAGCTGACCAGTTAAACCACTGGGCCTCAACAGCCATTGATATACATGTCAATATTAAAAATTGTGTTCAATTAAAAATCTACAGTAATACATCAGTAGTACTGCAGATATGGAGTCCAGATTTTTTTTACTACTGCACCCAATTCTCCTGGGGGCAGTAGGAAAATATAAAAATAGTGATCTGGAATCTGTAATGGTACTTTTTTTCAAAGACTGGTGTATTAAATAAAAAAATGTGGGACTTCATGTTTATTGCCAGGCATAGGATCAATACTATCTATCTATCTATCTATCTATCTATCTATCTATCTATCTATCTATCTATCTATCTATCTATCTATCTATCTATCTATCTAATATCTATCTATCTACCTCATGTCTATGTACTATCCACCTCCTCAGGCAGAGAGTTCCATAGTCTCAGTGCTCTTACCGTAAAGAATCCTTTACTATGTTTGTGTACAAACCTTCTTTCCTCCAGACGCAGAAGATGTCCCCTTGTCACAGTCACAATCCTGGGGATAAATAGATGGGAGATCTCTGTACTGACCACTGATATATTTATACATAGTAAATAGATCTAAATTAGATCTCCCCTCAGTCATCTTTTTTCTAAAGTGAATAACCCTAATGTTGATAATCTTGCAGGGTATTGTAGTCCCCCCATTCCAGTTATTACTTTAGTTACCCTCCTCGGAACCCTCTCCAGCTCTGCTATGTCTGCCTTGTTCACTGGAGCCCAGAACTGTACACAGTACTACATGTGTGGTCTGACTAGTAACATAGTAACATAGTAGATAAGGCCGAAAAAAGACATTTGTCCATTCAGTTCGGCCTGTCATCCTGCAAGTTGATCCAGAGGAAGGCAAAAAAAAAACCTGTGAGGTAGAAGCCAATTTTCCTCACTTTAGGGGAATAAAAAATTCCTTCCCGACTCCAATCAGGCATTCAGATTAACTCCCTGGATCAACGACCCCTCTCTAGTAGCTATATCCTGTAATATTATTACGCTCCAGAAATACATCCAGGCCCCTCTTGAATTCCTTTATTGTACTCACCATCACCACCTCCTCAGGCAGAGAGTTCCATAGTCTCACTGCTTTTACCGTAAAGAATCCTTTTCTATGTTTGTGTACAAACCTTCTTTCCTCCAGACGCAGAGGATGTCCCCTCGTCACAGTCACAGTCCTGGGGAGAAATAGATGATGGCATAGATCTCTGTACTGTCCCCTGATATATTTATACATAGTAATTAGATCTCCCCTCAGTCGTCTTTTTTCCAACGTGAATAACCCTAATTTTGATAATCTTTCAGGGTACTGTAGTTGCCCCATTCCAGTTATTACTTTAGTTGCCCTCCTCTGGACCCTCTCCAGCTCTGCTATGTCTGCCTTGTTCATTGGAGCCCAGAACTGTACACAGTACTCCATGTGTGGTCTGACTAATGATTTGTAAAGTAGTAGGAATATGTTCTCATCACGGGCATCTATGCCCCTTTTGATGCAACCCATTATCTTATTGGCCTTGGCAGCAGCTGCCTGACACTGTTTTTTGCAGCTTTTTGCAGTTTGCTGTTTATTAAAATTCCTAGATCCTTTTCCATGTCAGTGTTACCGAGTGTTTTACCATTTAGTATGTACGGGTGACTTGCATTATTCCTTCCCATGTGCATAACTTTACATTTGTCAGTGTTAAACCTCATCTGCCACTTATCTGCCCAAGCCTGCAATCTATCCAGATCCCTCTGTAGTAGTCTACTGTCCTCTTTAGTGTTAATTACTTTACACAGTGATTTGTAAAGTGGTAGGACTATGTTCTCATCATGTGCATCTATGCCCCTTTTGATGTAACCCATTATCTTATTGGCCTGACACTGGTTTTCACTGCTTAGTTTGCTGTTCACTAAAATTCCTAGGTCTTTTTACATGTCAGTGTTACCCAGTGTTTTACCATTTAGTATGTACTGGCATTATTCCTTCCCATGTGCATAACCTTACATTTGTCAGTGTTAAACATCATCTGCCAATTCTCTGCCCAAGCCTCCAATCTATCCAGATCCCTGTGTAGCAGTATAGTGTCATCTTCCATGTCAATTACTTTACACAGTTTAGTGTTATCTGCAAAAATTTATATTTTACTGTGCAAGCCTTCTACAAGATCATTAATAAATATATTGAAGAGAATAGGGCCCAATACTGACCCCTGCAGTACTCCACTAGTGACAGTGACCCAATCTGAGTGTGTACCATTAATAACCACCCTCTGTTTTCTATCACTGAGCCAGTTACTTACCCACATACAGACATTTTTTCACAGTCCAAGCATTCTGCTTTTACAGTATATACTAACCTTTTATGTGGTACAGTGTCAAATGCTTTGGAGAACTCCAGATATAGTGATGGCCTTGCGGTTCGCCTGGCAGTCGGTTCACGGCAAACTTTGAGCGTTCGTGTTCCGCCGAACATGCAAACATATAGAGGGAGGTCCCCGTTGTTGCTGCCTACTCCAAGATCTTAAATGTCAGTAGTGGTGAAGGTGAGGATGATGACATGTCAATGGACGTCACATGGGTGCCCACAAGAGAGGAAGAGAAGGGGAGTTCAGAGGGAGAGACAGAGCAGCAGAGAGGGAGGGGAAGGTGTAGAAGCAGGCACAGCTTGTGGGGCACAGGAGGCAAGAAGCAGACTGCAAATGTATCTGGAGCTAGCCATCCACCATGCACGGTCACTTCTGGCACTTCCAGGATGCTGGCACATGGCTCCTCAGTGTGGGCTTTTTTTAACGTGTCAGCTGCTGACAATAGTGTTGCCATCTGCAGCCTGTGCTGTCAATGCATAAGTCGCTTTAAGCCCAACACTCACCTAGGGACCACCGCCTTAAGAAGGCACCTGGCCTCCCATCACTGAGCCTAGTGGAAACAACACCGTCAGAACCCACAAAGCCACGCTTACACCGCTCCCCGTCCTACCTCTTCGCCTTCTCCTCTCCCCTCCCATTTGTTCTCTACTCCACCTTCCACCGTGCCATTGTCGCGTTCATCTGCCATAAGGCAGGCTTCCGTGGCCCAATAACTTTTACTGCCCACTGGATGAACCTTCTGACGTCTGTCAAGCATGTAACCTGTGGCTCCCGTGTGGATTTGGTGTTACCGCCACAGATTGCATGCAGGCCCGCCTCTTCTTCTCCTCCTCCTACTCCATCCTCCGTCTCCACCTCAGCTGACTTCTCCTTTTCCACTGCTACTGCCTCTTCCGCTGCATCCCCTATTCGACGTCTCAGGTGAGACGTTGCCATGCTGTGCTACGGATGTTGTGCCTGGAAGCCAAGAGCCACAACGATCCTGCACTGCTTTTAGCTCTGATGTCATAGGCCGAACGGTGGATAACCCCGCTCAATTTAACAGTTGGTAAAGTGGTGTGCGACAACGGTGCCAATCTGCTGAGCTCTCTGAAACAGGGAAAAATGACTCAAGTGCCGTGCATGGCACACGTCCTGAACTAAGTCGTGCAGCGATTCGTTGCCAAATACCCCGGGGTCCAGGACGTCTTGCAGCAGGTTAGGAAAATCTCTGGCCAGTTTAGAAGATCTTACACGACCATGGCCCGCCTTGCTGACGTTCAGTGGCGACACCACCTGCCCGTCAGATGTCTGGATTGTGACAGTCGGACGCGCTGGAACTTCACCTTGTATATGCTTGATAGGCTGCTCCAGCAGCAACATGCCGTTAATGACTACCTGTACAAACTCTGCAGCAGGACAGGTTCTGGGGAGCTTGGTTTTTTTTCACCGCGCCAGTGGATGCTCATGTGCGACGTATGCAGACTTCTGCAGCAGTTTGATGAGATCACCAAACTGGTCAGTTGCAGCCTGGGCTAAATCAGTGATATTGTACCTTACGCCTTCTTTCTGGAACGTGCATTGCATCGTAGTATTGATCAAGCAGGAGCAGGAAGATGAGGAAGTCGCAATGCTGAAGGAATTCTCAGAGAGGTCTACTCCATCTGAGACAAGTCAGCAGGAGTCTGAAGAGGAGTCAGAGGAGGATGGTGGCTGCAAAAAGACCAGGCTTTGAGGGGGACTTTAAACTTTTCAGGGATCCATGGTGTTGTCTGTGGCTGGGGGGAGGAGACCGAGGACGACATTCTCCTGGGTGATGAACAGGAGCCAGGGCGCTCCACCACTTCCAATTTAGTGCAAATGGGGGCCTTCATGCTTCAGTGTCTGCAGAGGGACCCCGTATAAAAAGCATAAGGGGGAAGGACCAGTACTGGGTGGCAATGTACTTACACTCCCGGTACAAACATAAAATGGCAGACATGTTACCAGCATCACAGAGGGCTGGCAGAATGCAGAATTTCCAGGCCTTGCTGCGAGAGATGCTGCATTCTGCTGTTGCGGGCGCTGGCAGAGGAATTTCCACCCACAGCGAAATAGGTGCGGGTACCAATCCTACCACGCATGCAAGAAGAGGGCGGGTTGAAGATGTGTTGGTCACTATGGATATAAGATCATTCTTGCAGCCAAACCATCGACAGCCGCCCTCCCGATCCAGCCTGAGGGAACGCCTAGACCAACAGGTATCCGACTACATTGGGTTAACGGCCGATGTGGACGCTCTGAGAAGCGAGGAAGCCCTTGACTACTGGGTGTACAGGCTTGACCTGTGGCCAGAGCTGGCACAATTTGTCATGGAACTCTTGGCTTGCCCCTCGTTGAGTGTCCTGTCCGAAAGGACGTTCAGCGCAGCAGGGGGGATCGTGACCGATAATCGCACTCGCCTAGCTCACGACAGTGTGGACTACCTTACATTTCTAAAAATGAATGAGGCATGGATCTCGGAGGAATTCAACACCTGTGATGACCACATGTAATTGAATTTCCTCATGCCAGCCCACACATATGCGCCACCACACAGAACAAAGAATGGTCCTTGTCCTATGTATATACAGCGGCATAAAAGGCCTTTTCTGTCAGGTAAATGCCTAAATTTTGGGGCCTCTACTCCAGTGGCCTACAGTGCAATTTTTATCAAGTGACCACCTAATGTACCTCCAGACACAGAATCACAAGTTCTTTTGTGTCAAGTGAATTCCTAATTTTTGGGGCCTCTACTCCAGTGGCATACAGTAAAATTTTTATCCAATGACCGCCTAATGTACCTCCAGCCAGATAATCACAAGTTCTTTTGTGTCAGGTGAATGCCTAATTTTTGGGGCTTGTACTACAATAGCCTACAGTTCTATTTTTATCCAGTGACCGCCTAATGTACCTCAAGCCACAGGATAAAAAGTTCTTTTGTGTCAGGTGAATGCCTAATTTTTGGCGCCTCTACTCCAGTGGCCTACAGTAAAAAAAAATTCCAGTGAACGCCTAATGTACCTCCAGCTACATCAGCCAAAGTTCTTTCCTGTCCGGTGAATGCCAAATTTTTGGGGCCAGTACTCCAGTGGCCTACAGTAACATTTTTATCCACTGAATGCCTGTGTACCACCAGCCAAATCAGCCAAAGTTCTTTTCTGTTCGGTGAATGCCAAATTTTTGGGGCCTGTACTCCAGTGGCCTACAGTAAAATTTTTATCCAGTAAATGCCATATGTGCCTCCAGCCACATCAGCCAAAGTTCTTTTCTGTCCGATGAATGCCAAATTTTTGGGGCCAGTTCTCCAGTGGCCTACAGTAACATTTTTAACCAGTGAATGCCTAATGTAACTCCAGCCACATCAGCCAAAGTTCTTTTCTGTCCGGTGAATGCCAAATTTTTGGGGCCTGTACTGGCCGACAGTTACATTTTTAGCAAGTGACCGCCTATTGTGCCTCCAGCCACAAAATCACAAGTTCCTTTGTGTCAGGTGAATGCCAAATTTATGGGGCCTCTACTCAAGTGGCCTACAGTTCTATTTTTATGCAGTGACCGCCTAATGTTCATCCAGCCACATTATCACAACTTCTTTTCTGTCAGGTGAATGCCAAATTTTTGGGGCCCATACTCCCGTGGCCTATTATAAATTTTTCTAGGCTCCAGCAGAACACATTTTTGAGAGTTTCCCTTTAAGACGCATAAAAATGGCCGCTGATTAAAATACATTTTTTTTGTGGGAATTTTTCCAATGACAAAAACACAGAAATATAGTGGCAATACTGGAGGAGCGGCTCAACCCCTAACACTGTAGCGTGTTTTTCATTGGGGGAGCAGCCCCACCGCATGTGGACCGCAGCAAACGACTATCCCCAGCAAAAAATGCATACGGTGGAGGATGTCGGCGCGGTCCACATGCACCACAAGGGCATCCTACACAAAACGGAGCATTGTGCGGATGTAAATACAATCATATAAATCACAGAAAAAAATGCACCAAACGGATATGCCACTGACTATACTGGCTAGTCATAAATGCAGATATTAAAAGCTGAGACTTTCGCCAATATATTCCTGTCAGGAAAATATCGGAGCCCTTCATGCACCACGTCACGGTCACTCAGCATGGCAAAGGGTCACTCAGCATGGCATTCAAACACTCTTTTGCACCTGGTGACCTCCATCACAGGGTCTGATATGGGTGTGGCTTGCAGTCTTGGCTTTGTTCACATTGCACTAGTTGTCCTGCTAGGCGTTTGTGTGGAAGCCTGGCTGTGAGCTGGATTACATCACCTTCAGACCTTGTTCACACCATAGTTAGCGTAGTGGTAGGACCCTTTGCCATGCTGAGTGACCGTGACGTGGTGCATGAAGGGCTCCGATATTTTCCTGACAGGAATATATTGGCGAAAGTCTCAGCTTTTAATATCTGCATTTATGACTAGCCAGTATAGTCAGTGGCATATCCGTTTGGTGCATTTTTTTCTGTGATTTATATGATTGTATTTACATCCGCACAATGCTCCGTTTTGTGTAGGATGCCCTTGTGGTGCATGTGGACCGCGCCGACATCCTCCACCGTATGCATTTTTTGCTGGGGATAGTCGTTTGCTGCGGTCCACATGCGGTGGGGCTGCTCCCCCAATCAAAAACACGCTACAGTGTTAGGGGTTGAGCCGCTCCTCCAGTATTGCCACTATATTTCTGTGTTTTTGTCTTGTTTTATATGTAGTGTATGTGCCTTTACTTGGCATTCAAACACTCTTTTGCACCTGGTGACCTCCATCACAGGGTCTGATATGGGTGTGGCTTGCAGTCTTGGCTTTGTTCACATTGCACTAGTTGTCCTGCTAGGCGTTTGTGTGGAAGCCTGGCTGTGAGCTGGATTACATCACCTTCAGACCTTGTTCACACCATAGTTAGCGTAGTGGTAGGACCCTTTGCCATGCTGAGTGACCGTGACGTGGTGCATGAAGGGCTCCGATATTTTCCTGACAGGAATATATTGGCGAAAGTCTCAGCTTTTAATATCTGCATTTATGACTAGCCAGTATAGTCAGTGGCATATCCGTTTGGTGAATTTTTTTCTGTGATTTATATGATTGTATTTACATCCGCACAGTGCTCCGTTTTGTGTAGGATGCCCTTGTGGTGCATGTGGACCACGCCGACATCCTCCACCGTATGCATTTTTTGCTGGGGATAGTCGTTTGCTGCGGTCCACATGCGGTGGGGCTGCTCCCCCAATCAAAAACACGCTACAGTGTTAGGGGTTGAGCCGCTCCTCCAGTATTGCCACTATATTTCTGTGTTTTTGTCTTGTTTTATATGTAGTGTATGTGCCTTTACTTGGCATTCAAACACTCTTTTGCACCTGGTGACCTCCATCACAGGGTCTGATATGGGTGTGGCTTGCAGGCTTGGCTTTGTTCACATTGCACTAGTTGTCCTGCTAGGCGTTTGTGTGGAAACCTGGCTGTGAGCTGGATTACATCACCTTCAGACCTTGTTCACACCATAGTTAGCATAGTGGTAGGACCCTTTGCCATGCTGAGTGACCGTGACGTGGTGCATGAAGGGCTCCGATATTTTCCTTTCTGTAATTTTTCCAATGATCCTGAATTCCAGACATCCATTGATTCGCCGCTGTCAAGTCTAGAATTTACCTTCTTATAGAAACTGATTAAATTAGTTTGACATGACTGATCCCTCATGAAGCAATGCTGATATGGTGTTATTTGCTTATTTTCATTGAGGTACTCCAAGATAGCATCCTTTAGAAAACCTTCAAACAGTTTACCCATGACAGATGTTAAATTTACTGGCCTGAAGTTTCCGGGCTCTGTTTTTGGACCCTTTTTGAATATTGGCACCACATTTGCTATGCGCCAATCCTGTGGAACACTCCCTGTCAGTATAGAGTCCTTAAATATCAGATATAAGGGTCTGGCTATGACATTACTTAATTCTCTTAGGATACGGGGGTGTATGCCACCCGGTCCGGGCAAGTTGCCTATTTTAATCTTTTTAAGACGCCGCTGTACTTCTTCCTGGGTCAGACAGGGCACTTTTAATGGGGTATCAACTTTTACATTCTGCATTTCATCTGACAGTTTATTTTTTTCAGTGAATACAGTGGAGAAAAAAATATTTAATAGCTTTGCTTTCTCCTCATCGCTCTCTGCAACTCCCCCCTCATTACTCTGTAGAAGGCCGACACGTTCAGATTTATACTTTTTACCATTTATATAATTGAAGAACATTTTAGGGTTAGTTTTGCTCTCTTTGGCAATTAATCTCTCAGCCTCTAGTTTGTCTGCTTTTTTTTGTTTTTTACATATTCAATTTTTTTCCTTATAGTTTTTCAGTGCTTCCTTGATACCCTCCTGTTTTAGTGATTTAAATGCTTTCTTTTTGTCATTTATTGCTTTCTTTACAGTTCTATTTATCCACATAGTTTTTTTCTTGTTCCTTAACCTTTTATTCCCATAAGGTATGTACCTTTCACAATTAGATTTTAGGATGCTTTTAAAAATATCCCATTTTGTGTCTGTATTTTTATTTTTGAGGACTTTGTCCCAGTTAGTTAGGTCTATGGCCTCTCTTAGTTGGCTAAATTTTGCTTTTTTGAAGTTTGATATTTTGTTCCTCCCCGAAGAAACACTCTTTTGAATGACAATTAGAAGATTATTACTTTATGGTCACTATTTCCCAGGTGTCCCCCGACCTGCGCATCTGTTGTTCTGTCAGGTCTATTGGTTAATACTAAGTCCAGTATGGCTGTCACTCTAGTCGGGTCCTGAACCAGTTGGGAAAGGTAGTTGTCTTTGGTTATTGCCAAGAACCTGTTTCCTTTATGAGATATTCACGTTTCAGTTTCCCAGTCTATATCTGGGCAGTTGAAGTCCCCCATAATAACGACCTCATTATGATCTGCCGCCTCGTCTACCTCGTTTAGTAGTAGATTTTCTGTGGACTCTGGTATATTAGGTGGTTTATAATAAACTCCTATTAGTAATTTATTATTGTTTTTGACGCCATATATTTCTACCCACAGTGACTCTACATTTTCATGTCCCTCACTTTTATCTTCTTGGACTGTGGGCTTTAGACAGGGCTTTACATAAAGGCCTCCCCCTCCCCCTCTCCAGTTTTGGCAATCCTTTCTAAATACACTGTAACCCTGTAAATTAACTGCTCAGTCATAGCTATCATCCAGCCATGTCTCAGTCATTCCCACTATGTCATAGTCCTCCTCACACATCACTAATTCCAGTTCACTAGTTTTATTAGTCAGTCTTCTGGCATTAGTATAGATACATTTAAGAGGCTTATGTATATTTTTTACCCTACACTTTTCTTTCTGAGCTGTTCTAGTCCCTCCTTCCATTCCTCCCCCAGTCCCACTACCTTGCCCCTGGTCTCTATCTGAACTATCTTCCCATCCTATAATTTAAATACCCTCCCCCCCAGTCCCTAATTTAAACACTTCTCCAACCTTCTAGCCATTTTATCCCCCAACACAGCTGCCCCTTCCCCATTGAATTGCAGCCCATCCCTGCGATACAGCCTGTAGTCGACAAAGAAGTCAGCCCAGTTCTCCAAGAACCCAAACCCCTCCTTCCTACACCAGTTCTTGAGCCACTTGTTAACCTCCATAATCTCCCACTGCCATTCTTGTGTGGCTCGTGGTATAGGTTGTATTTGGGAAAATACTACCTTTGAGGTCCTTGCCCTTGCCCTAAGCATTTGACCTAAATCACTAAAATCCTTTCTAAGGATGCTCCACCTACCTCTAACTTCGTCATTGGTTCCGATATGGACTGCTGGATCTTCTCCAGCCCCTCCAAGTAATCTGTCAACCCAATCCGTGATGTGTGAAACTCGAGCGCCAGGAAGACAACACACTGTTCGATGATCCCGGTCTTTGTGACAGATCGCCCTATCTGTACCCTGAATACCAGCACCTGTCTGGCCTACCCTGCTCTCCTGGTCCCCTGCTTACTGGAGCTGACATTCCCCTGACTGGCAGATGAAGTGTCCGGCTGCAGCAGTGCTCTTCCTGAACTGACATCCCCCTCATCTGCCAACAGTGCAAACTTGTTGGGGTGTGTCAGATCAGGGCTAGCCTCCCTGGCACTCTTCCCTCTACCCCACTTTCTAACTGTTATCCAGCTAGCTACCTCACTTTTCTGAGCCTCCTCCCTACTACCCTTTCCCATCATCTACCCCATAGAGTGCTTGCTCAGTGAGCAGCAAACTCTATTCCAAATTGTCAACGCTTCTCAGTGTTAAAATTCGCCCGGTTAGACACTGGATGTGCGATTCCAAATGGGCAATTTGCTCACATTTTGAACAAAGATATGCACCCTCAAACAACTGTTCCGGGACTACATACATTAGACAAGATGTGCACTGGACTGCGCTGTCAATAATGGAACACATACTAAATGGGGATTACGCAAGAAAAGAGAAAAAAATACAATACAGTGCAGTGATAAGAATTTAACTTACTGAAGTCCCCTCCTAAAGTCCTTGAATCTGAAGTCACGAAATGTAAAGTCACACACTTAATACAAACACACACTTAAAAATCAAACACGCGAATGCTCACAAATTCGCATTATTTGTCTGCTTGTATAAATGCAGATCTTAAACCAGCCTGCTTTTTTGTCCCTCTGGATTTATTTTTATTTTACTCACTAGTATAGCGCTGATTCTGCAGCACTTTGAAGACAATATCCCCACTTGCTGTCCCTAAAGTGGCTCAGTTTCCTATCAGTATGGCTTTGGAGTGTGGGAGGAAACCGGGGAACTCGGAGGAAACCCACACAAACACGGGGAGAACATACAAACTCCATGCAGATGTTGTCTTTGGACGGTATTTAACTTAGGACCACGGTGCTGCAATCTATCTATCTATCTATCTATCTATCTATCTATCTGTCTGTCACGGCGCAATGTGAGTAGATAACTCCACACCGACCGCAAGAGGAAAGGGAAAAGTTACTAGGCCTGGAAACTAAGGAAAGAGGAAAAGGTCACCACCTAGTGAATCTCTAAACCGAGCCCTGACTAGACATCCGAACCATTCCTAGTCATGTCCGTTAAAGGTTTAACCACAGTTGAGTAGTTCAAAATAAATTTACAGTAGTAGTTGGTAGACCCCAAAAACCACATAAGCGCTTTCAGATTTTCAAGTCGATCCCAGTCCAACACAGCACGGACCTTCTCTGGATCCTTATGAAAACCTGAAGAGAGTAGGTAACCCAGGAATTGCACTTCCTGAACTGCAAATACACACTTCTCTATCTTAGCATACAATTTATTCTCTCTTAGGATCTGTAACACCTGTCTCACGTGATCCTGATGAGTCTCCATATCTGGAGAATAAATTAGTATGTCGTCCAGATACACAACAACAAACCTCCCCATCAGATGATGAAAGATATCATTAACAAAATGCTGGAAAACCGTAGGAGCATTAGTCAACCCAAAACGGCATGACCAGACTCTAAAAATGACCCTCTGTGGTATTAAACGCCGTCCTCCATCCATCCCCTTCCTTGATCCTGACCAGAATATATGCCCCCCTTATGTCCAACTTTGAGAACACATTGGCACCAACAATCTGGTTAAATAAGTCAGGAATCAAAGGAAAGGGATACGGATCAAGATCGTAATCCGATTGAGCTCACTGAAGAGTTCTGTATTTCTTCTTTACAAAAAAAATAAAAAATGCTGCCACTGGGAACTTGGAAGGTCTAATATGTCCCTTGGCCAAACTTTTGGCAATATAATTTTGCACGGCTGCTCTTTTGGGTTCAGAAAGGTTATATAACCTAGATTTGGGCAACGTCGCTCCTGGAATAAGATTGATAGGACGATCATATTCCCGGTGTGGGGATAAACCCTGGCAAACACTCTCAGAAAATACATCAGAAAAATCAGAAATGAAAGAGGGAACACCTTTAGTGGTCAAGACAGAAAGAGATGTATTAAGACAGTTGTCCATGCAATAATCACTCCATTCGAGAATCTGTCTCGCTTGCCAGTCAATGGTAGGATTATGTTTGCTCAACCATGGTAAACCCTGAACCAAAGGAGCAGGCAGACCCTCCATCACAAAACACAAAATGGATTCCTGATGAAAATCACCTACTCTTAAATGGATGTCCTGCACCATCTGTGACATACATTTCTGGGTAAGTGGTGCGGAGTCTATTGCAAACACCAAAATATTTTTCTCTAATGCATTTGTTGTCAACCCATGCAAACGGACGAACTGACCATCAACTAGGTTAACCCCTGCCCCACTGTCAATAAACACCTCAATTACCATAGTTTTGGACTCTAGCGCCACCTCGGCAGACAGGAGAAATCGGGTACTACCAGTAAATGGCAAAAGTAAGTTCTCGGACTTCCCACCCACACCACCAAGCGTAAGATGGGAATTAAATGTTTTTTCTTGTTTTCACCTTGACGCTGGACATAAGGACAAACATTAACAAAATGTCCCCCTTTTCCACAGAAAAAACATACTACCTACTTATGACTAAAACTCTTGCAAACAGGCCCAGTGGTAGCTCCCCCTAACTGCATGGGTTTGTTAAGGCATAAACTCAGGAGTCTCTCCACCCAAGGTGACAGAGGAAGCGACCACGTTATATGATAGTTCGTCCTGAGAGTGAGGGATCTTAGATCTCTCAGGCATCTATCCATACGTGCAGCAAGGGACATGGCCACTTCCAATGACTCAGGATTTTCATGAAAGGCCAATGAGTCTTTTAGCCTCTCGGATAATCCCTGACAGAATTGGCTACGGAGAGCTGGATCATTCCACTCCGTATCCATAGCCCATCGCCTAAATTCAGAGCAATATATCTCTGCAGAACGCTCTCCCTGCCATAAACTGATCCAGGTCATCATAGGTAAGAAAAATTAATCTACTGACCGGAGGAACTGTGATCCGGTCGGTAAATAAAAAACCCAAGACTGAGCATCCCCTTTAAGCAACAATATGATAATACCCACTCTTTGACTCTCATCCCCAGATGAGAGCGGATGTAACTTAAAGAGAAATTTACACGACTCCCTGAACCAAATTAAATTATCGCTTCCCCCCGAAAATCTGTCTGGAAGTGCAACCTTAGGTTCAGGACAGGCCTGGTAACTACTACTGGCTACCAGCAGCCTGTGATCCCTGGATCTGCGTGCGGAGGTCAGCTACCTCAATTGACAGACCCTGCAATTGTCTAGCCAGTGGATCGATTGGATCCATAGCCTCACTGACACAAACAAAAAATGACGGTTTGCTGCGGTTGATAATGTCACGATGCAGTGTGAGTAGATAACTCCACACTGATCGCAAGAGGAAAGGGAAAAGGTACTAGGCCTGGAAAATAACGAAAGGGTAAAAGGTCACAACCTAGTGAATCTCTGAACCGAGCCCTGACTACTATCAGTATGAACAGACCTTGATGGTAGGAATGTTCATACGCTGTAACCTAGGGCCCTATCTGACCCTAAACGGCCCTGGATATAGTGTCAAGACAAAAGATGACCTGTTCCTTCCCAGCTGAAGGAAAAGGAGACTCCCTCAGGCCTAACACCAAAAGATAGGGGAATACAACAAACTAGAAATAGGAAAAAGACACTTAACTCCAAAGTACGCGGACGAGCAGGAACTCAGTGTAGAACCAGACACCAGCACTTCTACAACCAGAAAGGAGCTATCGACCACATAGCATGATGGGTGAGACCAGACTAAATAGAGGAGTTGGAATGACCACTTAAGCTACACCTGAGACCAGAGGTGTGGTCATACCCAGCAACAACACAGAAGCAAGTGAAACCAGAGAGGCTGTCAGATCACATCACGTGCAGCCAGTCTCTTAGATCTTCTCACCCCTGTCACAGGAGAGACTGTGGCACTATCTATCTATTTTCTATCTATCTATCTATCTATCTATCTATCTCTCATATCTATCTAATTTTATTTATTTTTATTTTACTCACTAGTTTACAGCTGATTCTTCAGAACTTTGCAGACATTATCACCACTTGCTGTCCCTAAAGTGGCTCAGTTTCCTATCAGTATGGCTTTGGAGTGTGGGAGGAAACCGTAGAACACGGAGGAAACCCACACAAACACAGGGAGAACATACAAACTCCATACAGATGTTGTCCTTTCAACCTAGGCCCCCGACGCTGCTATCTATCTATCTATCTATCTATCTATCTACTATCCATTTATATCTATCTTTATATCTATCATCTATATCTATCTATCTATCTATCTATCTATCTATCTATCTATTAACATCATCTATCCTCTATGTATTTGCATAAACACACATGTAATGTCTAAATGTAGTATGTAACCATGTGTGAATTCTACTCTTTCTACTCTTTATTCTGTAAGTACTATGAAGTACACAGCACAATTTTTCCATTGTACTGACAATTAGGATAATTGAAAGCACTAACCACAGAGTCATACAAACATATTATGACATATTTATGTTCAAGTTAAAATGTTCAACATTTCTGGTCTTTCCAGCTGACATGAGTGTTTCAGAATGATTTATATATGATTCACTTTAAAAACAATACTACAGAAGTCAATTGTTGTTAATTAAAACAGCTTTTGAAATACTAATTGGGAAAACATAGGTTTAGTCCAGCTATCCAGCCACTAGTAATCACAAGTGAATTTCTAAAGGGAGGTTAGGCTAATATATCAGCAAATGAAGCACCATAAACATGATTAATATGCACATTAGACTTTCCTTATCACAATTTTCTGGCAGTTTTTATCCGGTCTTGGTTAAAATTACATTGAGCTGTTTCTCTCTTTCTATAAAATACAGATTACGTGGAGACAGCAGTCTGAGCATGTCAAGTTTCATCTCCTTGAGACATTAATTATTATTGCTGGTTCAGTATTCCTTATCTGTCACTGCTGAAAGATGCAGACTCTAATACTTCGTACCATTCTTGATAAAAGTTTGCTGTATTTGTAATCATATTTCAAAACAATATATAGATTTGAGACTTTTTTTAGTAATAAAGTTAGGCTTAACCTCACCATACTACCTAATCTTTATTCTTATGTTTCTGAAGCGTTGCATAGGAACATAAGAATGGAAAACACATGAGCTGGCTCTAGAATGATGCCATACACATAGGCTATGATGTTATTGGAACAGATTGGCTGTGAATGCATGCTAATCTCCTCATGAAATTCATGGCAGGATCTTTTTTTCTAATGTTGGTATGGGATTTAAAGCTGGGCTCTGATTGATGTAGGCATAGTTTGCATTATTTTATAACCTCTTCCATGAGAGTTGCAGTAGTTACGTATTTCTTCTCTTAAGTACCGTACATTAATTTCATTATAGCGCATATACACAACTGACCTTCACTTGATCAAGTTCAGAGGAGTAGCGTGAGGCTTCTAGGTCCTAATTGTGTATGTGATCTGCAATATGTACCTGGCTTATTCACCTTTAAGATGTCTTATAGAATGCTGTTGACCCGATGGCAGAGGTGCCTTGGGTCTGCTCAAACACTAAAGTGCCAGTGTGACTACAACTACAGCTATTGGCATTAATATGGTCTCCGCTTCTGTGCTACGAAAACCTCCATTTTTCATAATAGACGTTGGCTGTGAAAGTTTTACAAACTGCTATAAAATAACAAAAGAACAAACACTCAATGTATAAAAGATTAACTTCACTACCCTTCTCACACTTCCCTAGTCCCCTGCGAGTTTCCAATGACGGTGTAGGCCAGTGGTGCAATCCTATGGCACAGGTGCCAGAGGCGGCACTCGGAGCCCTCTCTGTGGGCACCCGTACCCTGGAAAAAGTCTATGGAGAACCAATATGCCTTAGACTTTTCCTGCCATTCATCAGCGCAGGACCCACTATCTACAGCACAGGCAGCGCATTCAATGCAGGCAAGCTATTATAACTAAGTGATAAAGTACATGGAAGATACACTATACTGGACTGTAGTATTCAAGTAAATTTGCCGTATTGGCACTTTGCGATAAATAAGTGGGTTTTGTGTTGCAGCTTGGGCACTTGGTCTCTAAAAGGTTCACCATCACTGGTGTAGGCTGTCAACATGTGACTGCAGCAGCCAATCGCTGGCTGTAGTGCTGACTTGTCAACACCATTGAGGTGAATGATTGGCTATAGTGTTCACGTCATGTCAATGTGTCACTAAAACCAGGTGAAAAGAGACTGTTAAGCAACCTGGAAGCATCACATGAGAGAAGTAGGGGATTGGTATTTCTCCTTTTCTTATTCTATGGCATTATTAGCAGTTGGTAAAAAATAAATAAAAATCATAGCGATAAACAGCTCTTTTTATCATTTTGCCTTAAAGGGGTTGTAACGGATCCGCTTCCGTAGATGGACGCTTCCTAGCTTGCGCCGAGGACCACAAGCACCGCACTGGACACCACAAGCACCGCAGACTCCACAACCGCCGTAGCTTAACTGGAGCCGCGCCGTCTTCCTTCCACCCTGAATGAACCTCCAGCATTCAGGACCGTGTGGGAAAGATCTCTCCTCCAGGGAATATGCAGAGCATAGCAATCCCCAGCGTGATACAGCAATTCCCTCCAATAATGAGACGAGGCTGCGTTTTGAAGGGTTAGCAAAACATGAACTGAACCAAACTCTTTATTGAGGGCTACCCGCCCGTATTTATGCAGGTCCCCACAATGCATCATGGTTTCCTCCTCTCTGCCCTGGAGACACCCGAAGTGCAATTCAATTATCTCCCAGGACAAAGGGAGATCACAAATACACATGTGGGAACAATAGGGCAGGAATTTCCACCCAAATACACAAAATCCTCCCTTCTGTCTGGGATATAATTATGGATTAACATAACTATCACAGACAGTAAAAATACAGTTTTTAAACATACACTGTAACTTTAAAACCATACATTCCATCTCCATAAAAATTACATATTTAAACTCAGCATACATCAAACATAAACACTTCCAAAAATCACACAAATCCCTCCAGCGGATCAAAAGTTTAGTGGAAGTCCTTTATGACCGACCGCAAGCACAATTTCCTGCCCAAAACAGTTCCATAGATTTGGGCTGTGCGGTCGGTCAATTTCATGCAGAAAAACGACTAAGTCCCATCTTCAAACGGGACTTAGTCTCTGGAGCTGAAAGTTCAGTATGGAAGAAGGTAATATGTCCCGGGGCCATAGTCGTATGGCAGGAGGCTAGCCATAAGTTTTCTACAATGCCCAGTGGCAAATGGCAGTTTGTCACAGGGGTTGTCCCATGAAAAATGTGTTATTTGTTATTTTCCTTATTTATTTGTCAACTTTGCTGAGGTGGATGGACGTGCTCAGTTCCATCCTTCAACTCCACTGTTAGAAGCTGTTACAAGGAGACAGGTGTGACAGAAAGGACATGTCCCTTGAGTTATGATAGAGAGAGATATCTGCAGCAGAAAGCACATGCCCCCTAGCTGCCAGCATGAAATATATTTAACAGCAGTTGGAGCAAAGAACGGGGGCAGGGGAAGGTCTGGATCCTGTACAGGGATGGTCCTAGCTTTCATAGAAAGAGATTTTCATATACTATATGATATCTGTTTTTCTATTCTTACATTACTAATGGGTTTCCCCCCTATAAGAAATGGCAGTTATAAGCAAATCATAAATAATAACTTGGTCAGAAATAATGAATCATTTTGCTGACAAAGCCACCTTTTATCCCACACAGTTCTGTTTGTCCAATGTAGCGGACCTGCCTTATTGCTAGATATTGACGATGGAACCGCAATGGACAAGTACCTTAATATGACTACTTTGGAAATGGTGCAACACTGCAATTGGAGTAGCTCAAGGGAACTGGATAAATGGTGCTAAAACTGAGTACAAGTTAAATTCAAAAACTGTAGAAAAAAGGAGTAAAATATCTTATGTTACTTAAAGGGGTTGTCTGAGACTAAGGCCCTACCACTAGGTGGCTAGAACCAGCATAGTGGGCCGGCACTCTGACTTAGGGAAACAACATTGCTTGCAATGGGAGCTACTGAAAGAGCGCAGCACCAGAGCACTCCACTGTTTCCAGCCACCTGCTGGTAGGGCTTCAGGTACAGCCATGGGGTCAGGTTTTTGCATGCAGTTTGGAAGCCAAAATCTTTCCTTTCATGACCCACTCCTGATTTTGGCTTCCAAAATTTCATGCAGAAACCTGACTGTGTAGCTGTACTCTTAGTTTCATCTAGCCCTAGTAATGGTAAGATGAGACAACAACCCCTTTAATACCCTGGCTGCTGTTAGGCCACCGGCTTAGCGTCATTCAATGGACACAAGATTGCTTCCTATGTATGAATTCTTTTGTGACACAGTGTAGAAGGGAACAAGATGTTAAGGTGTTTTAATGTACAGTGTGGGCCATTTATATGGATACACCTTAATAAAATGGGAATGGTTGGTGATATTAACTTCCTGTTTGTGGTACATTAGTATATGTGAGGGGGGGAACTTTTCAAGATGGGTGGTGACCATGGTTGCCATTTTGAAGTCGGTCATTTTGAATCCAACCTTTGTTTTTTCAATAGGAAGAGGGTCATGTGACACATCAAACTTATTGGGAATTTCACACGAAAAACAATGATGTGCTTGGTTTTAACGTAACTTTATTCTTTCATGAGTTATTTACAAGTTTCTCTTTGTTTACAGCCATTGACATGTTGCCGAGGTTAACACGTGAGGAGCGGATAGAAATTGTGTTGATGTCTGGTGAACACAGTAACTGGGTCATTGCAGCAGATTTCAATGCAAGACACCCTAAGAGACCACCCATCTCCGATTGCTACAGTTAGCAAACTGCTTGCTAAGTTTCGTGAAACTGGTTCAGTGTTGGAGTTGCCAAAATGTGGACGCATGAAATCTGTCTCTAATGAAGAAACATCAGCGTAGCACTCGCCGCATGTCACTGGAGAGTGGCATTAGACGAACATCGCTTCGGCGGATATTAGCTACTCACAAATGGCACCCTTACAAACTCCAGCTACTGCAGCATCTCAACGAGGATGACCCAGATCGGCGCACTGAATTTGCAGAATGGGCAAAACAAAAATTGGAACAGGACCCTCAGTTTACGCAGAAGATTTTGTTCAGTGATGAGGCAAACTTTTATGTGAATGGTGAAGTTAACAAACAAAACCACCGCTATTGGTCTGACACTAACCCACATTGGATAGATCCCTCCAAGACTGTTGGAACAAAAAAAATTATGGTATGGTGTGGTATATGGGGTACAAAGATAGTGGGGCCATTCTTCATCAATGGAAACCTCAAGGCCACTGGATATGCGAAATTGCTACATGATGATGTGTTTCCCTCTTTATGCACTGAAGCTGGCACGTTCCCTGAGTTTTTCCAGCAAGATGGTGCACCACCACATTATGGGTGTCAGGTCCGAGCATTCCTAGATGAACAGTTCCTGGAAAGTGGATTGGTCGTCGTGGGCCAGTTGAATGGCCCCCAAGGTCTCCCGATCTGACCCCCTTAGACTTTTATCTTTGGGGTCATCTGAAGGCAATTGTCTATGCTGTGAAGATACGAGATGTGCAGCACCTGAAACTACGGATACTGGAAGCCTGTGCTAGCATTTCTCCTGCGGTGTTGCTATCAGTGTGTGAAGAGTGGGAGAAGAGGGTTGCATTGACAATCCAACACAATGGGCAGCACATTGAACACATTTTATAAGTAGTCAGAAACTTGTAAATAACGCATGAAAAAATAAAGTTACGTTAAAACCAAGCACACCATTGTTTTTCTTGTGAAATTCCCAATAATTTTGATGTGTCACATGACCCTCTTCCTATTGAACAAAAGTTGGATTCAAAATGGCCGACTTCAAAATGGCCACCATGGTCACCACCCATCTTGAAAAGTTTCCCCCCCTCACATATACTAATGTGCCACAAACAGGAAGTTAATATCACCAACCATTCCTATTTTATTAAAGTGTATCCATATAAATGGCCCACCCTGTAGTTTAGCTTAATCGTGCTAAGCTATTGTCTCGATGATTACAAATTAATTGTACATTGTAGTAAATTCTCTAGGAACCCATAGACATGGACAGAATATGAACATATTCCAGTAGTATTGCCTATCCTATTCAAAATGAAAAAAAAAAAAATTCTTAGTTCACTCTCATTATGTCACTACACATTTCATCAAGAGAAAAAAATCCTTTCTAATCCATAGGAATATATTTTCATTAAACTCAGCTCACAGTGATAGTGTATCAGTTTTTTATGGGTGAGGTGAGATTGACACATTCCTTTATATCTGGTGCAATGAAGTTTTTTTTACTCTAAGAGGAACTTGTGAGCTTGTGCAGCTGTTGCATTTTCTACATGTTATAAGTTATTTAATTTTCTCTTTTAATTATAGAGTATATTCTACTGTATTATAATATATTCTAACATAATATATTAGTGAATAATAGAAATGATAGTGCCGCAGTGGTAGGAGTGAGGTTGCAGATATATTATGGTGTCAATATCAAGGCTGTGATTCCACTATAATAGCGAGATCAGGGAAACCTCTGTTCCCTGCCGTTTAACTCATTCTGATGATTACAGAAGTACAAAAGAGATATGAGTTGCTTCTTCTTTTCTGAATTTACGTGCTCCTTTGTGAGCATCTTAGGGATGCCATGTCATGTGACCCTACCATATACTGAATATGCAGACAGTCCAAGATCCATTGAAGAATAATTTAGTATTGGTAGTCGCTAAGGAATACTAATGGAGGCTCTTGCGAGTGCTTGTAAATTTGCCTATACATAGTAGAATAATTTTCCTATGCGAACTAGAAAAAACTGAAACTAAGGCCTCATGCACAAAACCGTTTTTTTTTTGCGGTCCGCAAAACGGATTTCCGTTGTTCCGTGATCCGTGACCGTTTTTTCTTCCGTGGGTCTTCCTTGATTTTTGGAGGATCCACGGACATGAAAAAAAAGTCATTTTGGTGTCCGCCTGGCCGTGCGGAGCCAAACGGATCCGTCCTGACTTACAATGCAAGTCAATGGGGACGGATCCGTTTGACGTTGACACAATATGGTGCAATTGCAAACGGATCCGTCCCCCATTGACTTTCAATGTAAAGTCAGGAGTCCCTATTATACCATCGGATCGGAGTTTTCTCCAATCCGATGGTATATTTTAACTTGAAGCGTCCCCATCACCATGGGAACGCCTCTATGTTAGAATATACCATCGGATTTGAGTTAGATCGTGAAAACTCATATCCGACAGTATATTCTAACACAGAGGCGTTCCCATAGTGATGGGGACGCTTCAAGTTAGAATATACTACGAACTGTGTACATGACTGCCCCCTGCTGCCTGGCAGCATCCGATCTCTTACAGGGGGCTGTGATCCGCATAATTAACCCCTCAGGTGCCGCACCTGAGGGGTTAATTGTGCGTATCATAGCCCCCTGTAAGAGATCAGGTGCTGCCAGGCAGGAGGGGGCACACCCTCCTCCCTCCCCAGTTTTAAACACGGATCACGGCCGCGGATGAACAACGGTGCATTTTCAGAGTTTTCAACGGACCCATTGAAAGTCAATGGGTCCGCAGAAAATCACGGAAAACGGAACAACGGTCACGGATGCAAACAACGGTCATGTGCATGATGCCTAATATAGAGATAATTCACTGACAAATAATTCAGTATTAATACAGATTACTGAAAAGGCCATACATACTGCTCATATAGCCATGCCAGAGTAAGAAAAAAAGAATGGCACTCAGGGTATTTTGAAAAGGCAAAAACAAAAAAAAATTTGTGGGTCCAGGCCATAACTAGCTTGGTCATGAAGGGTGATAATGCAGCAAATACTTTCATTTTACACAAAAAAATTATATGAAAGTTTATCAAGTAGTACTTGTCACTCATCTGTCTTACTGGCCTGATGGCAACTCTGCCTAGGAATTGATACAAGAGAATAGAAAACTTTTGGCATTCAACAAGCTCTCATAGAAAAAAATATTGCTTAAAACGAGTAAAAAAAGATTGTGCGAAAAGGGAGCCTTCTTGGAGACTTATTGATTAAGTCACTTCTTAACAAATGCAAAGACAAACTGTGAGATACAAAAGTGAATTTGTACAACTTTCATACTTAACATGTATGGTGCTGGCTGGGACTTTAAACATGGTGTCCGCTCGCGAGCAGAGGGGGTGCCATAGCACCCAGGACTAATGTCCGCGACCATCAGTAATGCCAATCGCAGACTTTTAACCTTTTCGATGCTGTGAGCTTCCAGCTGTGAAGAGTGCAGCAGCTTCTATCCTCCTGAATGACAAGACGCTGCTGCACATTAGTTCCTATGGAACCCCTGTTGCACGGCTCCGTAGGAACATAGGGGGTCATTCATTTAAATGAGGTGTATTTCTGGCACAGATTGCGGTGCAAAGGTCCTTTGCACCGCAATCTGCAACTTTTATCCACTCATGCCAGGTCTAAAAAAGTGGGCGTGATGTGGGCGGGTAGGGGTAGTGCCAGTGGGCCAGTCTCATTTACCATTTTCTACACCTGTTTTAGGCATAGAAAATGGTCTAAATGTAAGACAGCAAGGAAGCTGTCTTACATTTCGAAGAGGCGGTGGATCCGCCTAAGCTATGTAGACGCTGGCGCCTATACATAACTTTGGTAGATCCACCACCAGTGCAGTGCTTTATCAAGAGCGGCATCTAAAAAAAAAAAAAAAACATAAAACTGGAATTGTATTTTTTTGCAATTTCACCACATTTGGATTTTTTTTTCAGCTCCCCACTGCATCATATGCAATACTAAATGGTGGAACGAGAAAGTTCAACTTGTACCGCAAAAAACTAGCCCTCATATGGCTATGTGAATAGAAAAACAAAAAATGTATGGTCCCGTGAAGGCAGGGAGGCAAAAACAAAAACGAAAAAACCTCCAGGGCAGAAAGGGTTAAGCTAGCCATAAACATTAGATGAATATTAGCAGAACTGGCTTATTTCAGTGGGACTGGCCAGCCATCTAATTTGTATGAGGGCCACTCGACACTCCCACAATGGAAAATGTTAGCTGAGATTTGGCTGTTGGATATCCAGGGAGATATTTGGCAAAGACTTAAACACAGATATTTATGGCATAGCAACAGAACACTTCTGGGACTCACACCTACTGTATCTCTAGAATGGAGACTTCTCAACCCTGGATGTGGCTGCCAGAGATGGTTGGGGCAGCCACATCCAGGGTTGTTTCTGTAAGGGCTTTTTCACACTTGCGTTGTCCGGATCCGGCGTGTACTCCATTTGCCGGAGGTGCCCGCCGTATCCGTAACACCGCAAGTGAACTGAAAGCATTTGAAGACGGATCCGGGAGCCGCACGGACGGTAAGTATACTGCTCCCCCGCTCCCCACTACACTTTACCATGGCAAACAGGACTTTAGTGTCCTGGGAGCCATGGTAACCATTCAGAAAAAGCTAAACGTCGGATCCGGTAATGCGCCGAAACGACATTTAGCTTAAGGCCGGATTAATGCCTTTCAATGGGCATTAATTCCGGATCCGGCCTTGCGGCAAGTGTTCAGGATTTTGGACCGGAGCAAAAAGCGCAGCATGCTGCGGTATTTTCTCCGGCCAAAAAACGTTCCGTTCCAGAACTGAAGACATCCTGATGCATCCTGAACGGATTTCTCTCCATTCAGAATGCATGGGGATAATCCTGATCAGGATTCTTCCGGCATAGAGCCCCGACGACGGAACTCTATGCCGGAACACAACAACGCAAGTGTGAAAGAGCCCTAACTCACATACAAGTGAGTTGGAGTTAAAGAAACATTGTGTCACGGACAGCTATGCTAGTATCCCTTCTCAAAAGTTATGGAAATAATGCAGCAGATCTCACTCAGCTCTTCACCTATTCCAACCACCTCTAACTGCCAGATCTAAGCAGGGCTTGGTACAGGGGCGTAGCTAAAGGCTCATGGGCCCTGGTGCAGGAGTTCAGCTTGGGTCCCCCTTCCCTCAGTGCTCTGTGGTCAGGGGCAGGGAAGCATATAGCCTTTGTGCTGCCTGAGGCAAAAATTTAAACTACCCTACAATGCCAAATTATTGAACTAACCCCTTCCCTCCAGCCAGAGGTGTAACTTGACCAGCATTTCTATAATACCAGTGTCTTCTTATGCGGCAGAAGGGTCTTTGGGCCCCCTCAGGCTCCTGGGCCCGGTAGCGACTGCTACCTCTGCACCCCCTATAGCTACGCCCCTGGCTTGGTCTAAGGGCTTCAGAGGTGGGACATTTGAAGTATATCCTATTCATATGCCTTAAATGTCTGAAATTGGAAAAGCTCTTTAAGTTGGTCATGGACATTATAAAAATTAGAGGTGCCTTGCAGTGGCATACTCCTCTCGCCTAATTCAGGGCACATGATGCTCGGCCAAGCTAAGCATGCAAGTGTATGGAGGTCTTTGGGAGAGATATCTATCTTATGTGTATGGGCAAAAGCACGCTCCTCTCACCCTCAGTACACAAGCACATGTGACCGAGACTAGCATGTATATGTATGGGGGAGAATGGGGGAGATAGCTTTCGGACGGTAGTTATCTTTATCTGTATGGTTAGTCTTAGCTATAGAGGAGAGATACATTTATCTCTGTTGTAAAATAGGAAGAAAAACTAAATTAGTATTTGACTTCAGATTACATTCTATAATTCAAATTCAATAGACATCATTATCTTATTTTAGGATTTTTTTTATTATTTATTCTGTAAATTCTATACTAATGAATATACTACATATCACATGAACATGAAAGAACAGTAGTTTTTTTTCAAGTATTTAACTTTGAGTGAACCTGTAATATATGTTTGTACAAATGGTGTCAGGATTTTTATGGCCTGCTGAATTATTTCGGAACTAGTATTATCAATGCTTTCACAAGAGACCAGAGGTCACAACCTTCCTTCAAAAATGTCTAGGTCATAACCTGAATGTTACACTAACTGCCTGAAGGTTGGACGATCAGCTATTGGGAGAATATGCCACACAGTGTAGTCTATTTAGTTTTCAGAATTTCTTAAAAGGTGAATCAGTTATACATAGAATGTAGCAGGTTTCCCAGGAACCACAGAAAGCTGTGGGATAATGATGCCAAATGAGCTAGAGCAACTTACCGTAAGGAACTGTGTGGGCATTTTGCTTGTTTAGCTACTTTTTTAGAAACTATTTTTAGTTTTTTTATAATCTTGTACATTGGACGGAGATTGCATGAAGGGAGTGAAAATCGAGCCCGGTGGAGGAAATATGTGTGTGTATATATATTTTGGGAGGTTGCCTTGGTCAAATTCCTGAATTTAGGTCCCCACCCCTTTTCTCTTATCGCAGATCAAGAAATCAGCGTGATCAATTGATGAGAGCAGACATCGGTTCTGGTCCTAGAGTGACACAGAGCACATTGACCCAGCGGAGTCAGGGTTGTTTCCCTTGTCTCAATTTTGTCAATTGTACACATATTTGCAAGGGCAGATTTTTTTATACATCCAGTGACAGATATTAGGTATTCAATACCTTTTTATCTTATGTGCAATTCCAAATTTGTTATTTATGTTTTAACCTGTCCTTGCAAATTACTGTATGTGGGCGAGACATCTACAGATCTGAAGACTCGCCTTAACAACCATCGGTATACGATCAGGAAAAAACTTCAAGATTTGCCCATTCCTAAACATTTTTCAGATTTTAATCATTCAGAGAGTGAGTTAAAATGCTGGATTATTGATCACATCCCCCCACCTAGGCGAGGAGGTAATAGAATTTTGCTATTAAAGAAAAAGGAGCTGTTTTGGAGTCATACATTGAATTGTCTTAAACCCGATGGTCTTAATATTGACTATAACCCTGGGATGTATACATAAAGGATTGGTTTGCCCCATGATGACAATTTGTATATGTCTTTTTCTACATCCTGAGTGGACGGATGCTTTTTTGAACACAAGTAAGCCATATTAACATATATTTATGGTCTTTTCTTTGTTTTTACAGAATTTTGGATGAATGAGGTGGAGCCATATGGAGAAGGAACATGCATGCCCTGCGGAATAATATTGTGTTCCCATGCTATCGTGAATTGATTGTTTTACTTTTATTTTTGCCATTTTCCAGGTCGTGTCATTGCGCATCTATTATAATGTCCCAGTGTTTTCAGGAGACCCCTGTTTCTGGCTGCGTTAGGAGGTTCATATGGGGCGGTCTTGTATTGCGCGATTTGCATGGCAGTGCGGATCGTGCTTACATTGTATGCCCATTGATAAGGAGGGCGTACCCCCCTGACAAGGAGTATCCCCTCCCTACCATTGTCCTCCTGCATGCCGTTATCATAATGTAAAATAACGCTGGGCGATCTTGCCAATATCCAATATGGCACTGCCCGTTATGACATCACATGGGCCTGCGCTCTGGGATTTAGTTCTTGTGACTTGCTGCGCTGTGGCCGGAGAAGGTGGAGGTAGGCGATATGCATGCTACACTGACGGCATAGAGTCACATACTCCTGACGCAACCTGGCGCCTGCACATTGTAAGTTATCACACGTCGAGTTTGGCGGCCGATCGCATGTGGATTCACAGTATATCTGATGGGTATGTTTATGTTTTATTCCTATGTCCCACCCCCTGACATCTTATCATCATTATTATGATAAACAGCACTATGGTCAAATTGGTCTCACTTATCAATTATATTGTTTTTTGTAGGTATATTCACTGTTAATTCATTTTTTATGCAATTATGTCTTTGTGACTATAATCATGTATCACATTATGTTGTTTCTCACTTGTATTTATTATGTATTATGGTCTTTTTTAATATTATCATGTATATTGATTGCGCCACCTTTTAATCATGTAATTATCCTTTTTATGAATTGTTTGAGCTATTTATACCTTGCACTTCACTTGTGTTCCATGCTTGAGAAAGGCTCTGTGTTTGAGCCGAAACTTTGCCTCACTATACCACATGGGTGAATAAACCACAATTTTTTCTACTGGATGTGCTGTCCGTTCTTTTGATTATTTTATTGGGTAAGGAGCTACACCCTTGGACATAGTACCCAACGTATTACCTGTTTATTGGTGCCGCCATTTTTTCCATATATATATATATATATATATATATATATATATATATATACTGTATGTGTGTAATAGAGGAACATATAGGACATACAGTAGGATTGAATTAAATGAAATGAAAAGCAGAAGAAACTAAATATATTAAAACCTTATTGAACCTGCATCCTATTAGTCTGAGTCGGGGCAACTTGTTTGATAGCCTCACTGTATATTATTAAGTAGGTTAGAGGATCCTACTTGTTTGCCACACTACCTATATCTATATTACATATTCATTCTAACAACAAGGCTCCAGAGCCCTAGTTGATTGTGCAACAGTAGGATGTACCAGTAGTGTCATCAGGGGACTGCAAATATTCCAATCTCACTATTGTCTGCAGTCCTCTGATGACGCTGCTGGTGCAGCAAAAAATGTCGGAACAGAAACCTACCTCTGGGACTGTTGCCGCTCTCAACTCATAGCAGAAAAGAGATTGTCTCATGGCACCTGAAGGCAAGCTAGTAACCACTGGAACACCAGAAATTGACCCAGGATCAAAAAGAGGGAAAAACTAAATCATTGGATTTGGAATATCAGTGATGGCTAATAGGCCTTAGATTAATGCTAAACAGATGTACCACCAGATCTAATCCACCATAAGAGCGATAAGTATAACTGCTTGTTACTGCACAGCAATTAGGTAAACAGTAAAAAGAACACAGCATCAATATGAGAGCTTTATTATTTTCAGACAGTGGATTGGCAGAGATGCTTTCCTGCCTTTTAAACATGCTTATGCAGCAAAGCCGGGCTTAGGAGGAACCTCTGGGTAGGTATTGTTTTTGTTATGGAAACCAGTTGATATACATGATTGTAGGCTAGAAAATGCCCCCTCTTAATTTCTGGGAAAGAATGTATGCAAATTATCATAACCAACATCTGCTGGCATCAGATAGGTTTAAGAAAATTAATTTGAATATCTTTCCCAGAAACCCTTAGGGGCATCACCTGGCCTACAATTTTGCGCTCACGTACATGGCATACTAGAGCTCTCAATAATCAGAAAGAGTACCCCTTAGACAACACATATATATTGTAGAGAAACACACATTTGTATACTAGGCTCTTCTCTCTCTCTACATATGTAGATTCCAATACAGCGCGCTCGCGCCCATCGCTTCTCCCCTGCGGCGTGAGCGCGATCACTGTCTGCTTGCACTTTTCCAGGTGACAGGTTCCCTTTAACAAGTGGGAGGCACATATGCAAACTGTTGTAATTCCTATATAACAATATAGAGAAGCTGCACCAGCAACCTACTGGAGCCCAGTCTTTCAGTTACCAACTGAAAACCAAGTAAATCCGTAAAAAACAATCAGACTGGCTCACAGTATTTTTGCATTTATTAAAATTACTTTATTGACCCAATACAATGTTACACATATCCTAGTTAATTGTCAACATAACAGCATATATAAATAGGTACTTTAAATGCGGAGCTCTCGCATATACCTAAATGACAGGAGTACTCCAAATATGACCTCTGTTGTAATTCCTACACCGTTCACCTGATTTGGATGTAAATACCCTCAAATTAAAGCTGACAGTCTGCAGTTAAAGCACATCTTGTTAGTTTACATGTAATTTCAAATCCACTGTGGTGGTGTATAGAGCCAAAGATTTGCACTTTAATTGGCAGTCCTACATGGTTCTATCTATTGTATAAAAGTTTTTTTTAACTAATACAAAATGATCACTTACCTAGAAATCATATTTTCATTTATTGCTCGGGGCACTTGGAATCCAACTCTCTCTCTCTCTCGTTGATTCGCCCAAGATGAACCACAAAAAAATTTGTGTGAATCCAAACTTTTTGAAAAATTCTGACTGAATCACTAATCAGTTCTCTCATCCTTAATTCCTATAATTTTGGTGCTTTTTTAGACACACCAAAGCATACACGTCTGGTATGCGTGAAATTTGCACATCTTACACTCCAAATGGTCTGCTTTGGTCAACTTTTTACTTAAGCTGAACAAATTCAGGTTTTATTTGCATTGCACAGGAGTATGAAAATTGTCCTGGCTACCAGTGGGGCAAATGTCTAGAAACCCTTGCTACAAGAGGGGCTAAAACCTGGGCCAAACAGGGTTGTTTATAGTTTGGGGAGTATATAACCATAATAAATCTCCTATTGGATCTAAAGAAAAATTTCAGCCATGTGGCAAAGCAAAACATGTTGACAAGTCTATCTCACATTCCAGAAATCAGTGTGTACATCATAAAGAAAATGTATAGCATACATCCGGTCCTTGAGAATCAGATATATGATCTGCTACAGTTAAAACTTACAGTCTTGATCAATGAAAAGGTGATAACAGTCTCAACAAAACTCATGTACACCTGTATCCAATTGTTATTTCACATAGTCAGCAATTCACTGCAACAGATATGCTGACTTCTTCTTTTTGAATAAAAATATAGAGAATTTACATTGATGAAAGAATTATGTTATAAATAGGATTAAAACTGGAAAAGATATACAAGGATACAGGAAACTTTAATGTATATAAAAGGTAGAACATTCTAAATGTGCAAACTATGTGGCTGGACAGGCACCTCACCCATAAAAAAAAAACAAGTTTAGTTCTTCAGAGTGTTTACAAGATTGCATGTAACAAACTGTGTTAATCATTCTCTTGTAATCTACCACAATAAACAAGGGTAGTAAACAAGGGTAGTTTAGTAATAGGAAGTGCAGATATGTCCCTTAGGGTCCATTCACACGTCTGCAAAATGGGTCCGCATCCATTCCACAATTTTGCGGAATGGGTGCGGACCCATTCATTTTCAATGGGGCCGGAAAAGATACAGACAGCACACAGTGTGCTGTCCGCATCCACACTTTCGTTCCGCAGCCCCGCAAAAAAATAGAGCATGTCCTATTCTTGTCCACAGACACGGACAAGCAAAGGCATTTCTATTATAGTGCCGGTTATGTGCGGTCCGCAAAATGCGGAACACACATGGCCGGTGCCTATGTTTTGTGGATCCGCAATTTGCCGACCGCAAAACACTTGCGGACGTGTGAATGGACCCTAACTGGGAAAAAACTCTTATAATGGTACATTTATGGGGTCATTTATAAACTGGTGTAAAGTAGAACTGGCTTAGTTGCCCATAGCAACCAGATTCCACCTATTATTTTCCAAAGGATCTGTAAAAATGACAGGTGGAATCTGATTGGTTGCTATGGGCTTTACACCAGTTTGATAAATGCCCCTATTAATATGTATTGCTTTGTCTTCAATCTCCCAAGTTATAAAATTATAATTTTATGAAACCTCCACAGTGAATGCAGTAGAAAAAGAAAGAAAAAAAAAAGAAATTAATGCTGTATTTTGTTCATCCTGCCTAACAAAAAGTTGAGAAATAAAGCGATTAAAATGCCGTAGATAACCCAAAGATGGTACCAATTAAACTTTTCAGTTGATGGAAAGTTACAGCTCTCTGGATATGGTTGCACAAAAAGTAGTAAAACATAAAAATTAATAATGAGAATTTGGCATTGCTGTGATACCAGTAATTCTGCCAAGCATTCTTTCTCATCTTAACTGAAGACAAGCTTTTAGAAAGTCTATGGGGTAGGTTTATCAAAACTGGTGTGAAGGAGAACTAGCAATGTTGTGCACAGCAAACAATCATATTCCACCTTTCATTTTTCAGAGCTCCTTTGGAAAATGAAAGGTGGAATCTGATTGGTAGCTATAGATAACTAAGCCAGTTTTCCATTACACCAGTTCTGATAAAACTCCCCCTATGAGTCCTTTTTCAGCTAGTAAGGAAAGACAGTGCATGCCTGAGCACTTCTACCACTTGGTCATGTGGATCTTCACAGATCAAAACTTTTAACATGACTCTACAGGGAGTGCAGAATTATTAGGCAAGTTGTATTTTTGAGGATTAATTTTATTATTGAACAACAACCATGTTCTCAATGAACCCAAAAAACTCATTAATATCAAAGCTGAATATTTTTGGAAGTAGTTTTTAGTTTGTTTTTAGTTTTAGCTATTTTAGGGGGATATCTGTGTGTGCAGGTGACTATTACTGTGCATAATTATTAGGCAACTTAACAAAAAACAAATATATACCCATTTCAATTATTTATTTTTACCAGTGAAACCAATATAACATCTCAACATTCACAAATATACATTTCTGACATTCAAAAACAAAACAAAAACAAATCAGTGACCAATATAGCCACCTTTCTTTGCAAGGACACTCAAAAGCCTGCCATCCATGGATTCTGTCAGTGTTTTGATCTGTTCACCATCAACATTGCGTGCAGCAGCAACCACAGCCTCCCAGACACTGTTCAGAGAGGTGTACTGTTTTCCCTCCTTGTAAATCTCACATTTGATGATGGACCACAGGTTCTCAATGGGGTTCAGATCAGGTGAATAAGGAGTCCATGTCATTAGATTTTCTT
The DNA here is from genome assembly GCF_905171765.1 of Bufo bufo. Lineage (NCBI taxonomy): Eukaryota > Metazoa > Chordata > Amphibia > Anura > Bufonidae > Bufo > Bufo bufo. Next base: position 300,021,002 of record NC_053392.1, read on the forward strand.
CTTTTATACCCTTTCTTGCCAGCCACGCTGTGGAGTACTTGGACGCGTGTGATGGAGCATTGTCCTGCATGAAAATCCAGTTTTTCTTGAAGGATGCAGACTTCTTCCTGTACCACTGCTTGAAGAAGGTGTCTTCCAGAAACTGGCAGTAGGACTGGGAGTTGAGCTTGACTCCATCCTCAACCCGAAAAGGCCCCACAAGCTCATCTTTGATGATACCAGCCCAAACCAGTACTCCACCTCCACCTTGCTGGCGTCTGAGTCGGACTGGAGCTCTCTGCCCTTTACCAATCCAGCCACGGGCCCATCCATCTGGCCCATCAAGACTCACTCTCATTTCATCAGTCCATAAAACCTTAGAAAAATCAGTCTTGAGATATTTCTTGGCCCAGTCTTGACGTTTCAGCTTGTTTGTCTTGTTCAGTGGTGGTCGTCTTTCAGCCTTTCTTACCTTGGCCATGTCTCTGATTATTGCACACCTTGTGCTTTTGGGCACTCCAGTGATGTTGCAGCTCTGAAATATGGCCAAACTGGTGGCAAGTGGCATCTTGGCAGCTGCACGCTTGACTTTTCTCAGTTCATGGGCAGTTATTTTGCGCCTTGGTTTTTCCACACGCTTCTTGCGACCCTGTTGACTATTTTGAATGAAACGTTTGATTGTTCGATGATCACGCTTCAGAAGCTTTGCAATTTTAAGAGTGCTGCATCCCTCTGCAAGATATCTCACTATTTTTGACTTTTCTGAGCCTGTCAAGTCCTTCTTTTGACCCATTTTTCCAAAGGAAAGGAAGTTGCCTAATAATTATGCACACCTAATATAGGGTGTTGATGTCATTAGACCACACCCCTTCTCATTACAGAGATGCACATCACCTAATATGCTTAATTGGTAGTAGGCTTTCGAGCCTATACAGCTTGAAGTAAGACAACATGCATAAAGAGGATGATGTGGTCAAAATACTCATTTGCCTAATAATTCTGCACTCCCTGTATGGCATGTCAGGAGTTTTATAAAAATGCAGTTACACTTTAAACCCTTCACTTACCATGCCGTAAATGTACAGCAAGGCAATTATTACCTTAATGCACCATGCCATACATTTATGGCATATCGATGGCAGCAGCTCTGGAACTCAGCCACTGCAATCAGTACCAGGTGTCAGTTGTAACATACAGCTGACAACCTGCTGTAATGGCCTAGAATGGTGCTAGAGCCGATCCCTAACATCTAACCCCTTAGATGCCAAAGTCTGTAGCAACAGCTGCATCTAAGGGGTTTACAGAGGGCGGGGGCTTACTCTGGCCATGTGATCATGTCACGGGGGCCTGATGGTTGCTAAAGCAGCCAGAGGCTGTGCAAAGGTCTCCTGGTCTACCATGTATGGAAGCCTTCCAGACCCTGAGCAGAGTCTGGTAGGCTAAGTGTCAGTGTAAAACTGACATGTACAATACACTGTAATCAGGGTTGGACAGTCAGTAAAGATACGGGACATTTTTGCAGTGTCCGTGAAAAAAATAGATGTGCCTGTCTATAACCTTTTTGTGGCTGCTGAGCAGATCATTGTGACTGCAATTATCATCATGTTATGGCTCATTGGCTCACAATAAAGACTTCTGATGCATTCAGATCAATATATTGAGCCATATACATGTATTACTTATAAAAAAAGAAAAAAGTATTCATACCCCTTGAATTTTTCCAAATTTTTTCACATTACACCCACAAACTTAAATGTATTTTATTGGGATTTTATGTGATAGACCAACACAAAGAAGCAAGTATGTGTGAAGTGAAAAGAAAATGCTACATGGTTTTCAAAAATTTTTATAAATCTAAATCTTAAAATTGTGGCGTGCATTTGTATTTAGCCCCCTGTACTCTGATACCCCTAAATACAATCCAATTACCTTCAGAAGTCACCTAATTAGTAAATAGAGTACACCTGTGTTTAATTTATTCTTAGTATAATTACATCTGTTCTGTGAAGGCCTCAGGTTTTTTAAGGAAAATTAGTGATCAAACAGCATCATGATAACCATGGAACACACCAGACAAGTCAGGGATAAAGTTGTGGAGAAGTGTAAAGCAGTGTTAGATTATAAAAAAAATAACTGAAATAAAATGACCTAAATAGGAGGAAATGCTCAAAAACCTCAAACACTGTGGCGTGTTTATAACCGGGGGAGCAATTCCACCGCATGTGATCCGTTGCTAACGACAATCCCCAGCAAAAATGTACACAATGGAGGATGTCGGCAGCGGACCACATGCACCACAAAAGCATCCTACACAAGATGGGATAATGTGTGGATGCGAATATAAAAATACAAACCGGATTCCAAAAAATTTGGGACACTATACAAATCATGAATAAAAACTGAATGCAATGATGTGGAGGTGCCAACTTCTAATATTTTATTCAGAATAGAACATAAATCATGGAACAAAAGTTTAAACTGAGAAAGTTTACCATTTTAAGGGAAAAATATGTTGAATCAGAATTTCATGGTGTCAACAAATCCCCAAAAAGTTGGGACAAGGCCATTTTCACCACTGTGTGGCATCTCCCCTTCTCCTTACAACACTCGACAGACGTCTGGGGACCGAGGAGACCAGTTTCTCAAGTTTAGAAATAGGAATGCTCTCCCATTCTTGTCTAATACAGGCCTCTAACTGTTCAATCGTCTTGGGCCTTCTTTGTTGCACCTTCCTCTTTATGATGCGCCAAATGTTCTCTATAGGTGAAAGATCTGGACTGCAGACTGGCCATTTCAGTACCCGGATCCTTCTCCTACGCAGCCATGATGTTGTGATTGATGCAGAATGTGGTCTGGCATTATCTTGTTGAAAAATGCAGGGTCTTCCCTGAAAGAGATGACGTCTGGATGGGAGCATATGTTGTTCTAGAACCTGAATATATTTTTCTGCATTGATGGTGCCTTTCCAGACATGCAAGCTGCCCATGCCACACGCACTCATGCAACCCCATACCATCAGAGATGCAGGCTTCTGAACTGAGCGTTGATAACAACTTGGGTTGTCCTTGTCCTCTTTGGTCCGGATGACATGGTGTCCCAGATTTCCAAAAAGAACTTCGAATCGTGACTCGTCTGACCACAGAACAGTCTTCCATTTTGCCACACTCCATTTTAAATGATCCCTGGCCCAGTGAAAACGCCTGAGATTGTGGATCTTGCTTAGAAATGGCTTCTTCTTTGCACTGTAGAGTTTCAGCTGGCAACTGCGGATGGCACGGTGGATTGTGTTCACTGACAATGGTTTCTGGAAGTATTCCTGAGCCCATTCTGTGATTTCCTTTACAGTAGCATTCCTGTTTGTGGTGCAGTGTTGTTTAAGGGCCCGGAGATCACGGGCATCCAGTATGGTTTTACGGCCTTGACCCTTACGCACAGAGATTGTTCCAGATTCTCTGAATCTTCGGATGATGTTATGCACAGTTGATGATGATAGATGCAAAGTCTTTGCAATTTTTCGCTGGGTAACACCTTTCTGATATTGCTCCACTATCTTTCTGCGCAACATTGTGGGAATTGGTGATCCTCTACCCATCTTGGCTTCTGAGAGACACTGCCACTCTGAGAAGCTTTTTTTATACCCAATCATGTTGCCAATTGACCTAATTAGTGTTAATTGTTCTTCCAGCTCTTCGTTATGCTCAAATTTACTTTTTCCAGCCTCTTATTGCTACTTGTCCCAACTTTTTGGGGAATTGTTGACACCGTGAAATTTTGAATCAACGTATTTTTCCTTTAAAATGATACATTTACTCGGATTAAACGTTTGATCTGTCATCTACGTTCTATTACAAATAAAATATAGACATTTGCCATCTCCACATCATTGCATTCAGTTTTTATTCACAATTTGTTTAGTGTCCCAACTTTTTTGGAATCCGGTTTGTACATAAATCACTGCGAAAGATGCACCTCAATGATATGCAACTGACAACACTGGTTAATCCCTCAAGCTGATGTTAAGAACTGAGACTTTAGCCAATGTATTCTAGTTAGGAACACATCTGAGCCCTTTTGCACCACCGTCAAGGTATCTCAGTGTGGCATGGGTTCCTACCACTAGACTACCTATAGTGTGTGAACACGGTCTGAGAGGTGCTAAGATACAACTTACAGCCAAGCTCCCACATACCTTCATAGTAAAATCACTCAGGTAGTGGGAGAGATGATAAGGCTGTAAGCCCCACCTATAACAGGCCATGTGACACAGGCTACCAGGTGCGACAGAATGCTACCAGCAGTACACAATGGCACATTCTAAACATATCAAGAAAAATAACTGAAATAAAGTGGCCTAAATGGGAGGAAATGCTCAAAAACCCCAAACACTGTGGTGTATTTATAACCGGGGGAACAATTCCTCTGCATGTGATCCGTTGCTAATGGCAATCCCCAGCAAAAATGCATACAATGGAGGATGTCGGCAGCGGACTACATGCACAACAATGGCATCCTACACAAGATGGGATAATGTGTGGATGCAAATATAAAAATACATAAATCACTGCGAAAGGTGCACCCCAATGATATGCAACTGACAATACTGGCTAATCTCTCAAAAAAAATATCCCAAGCTCTGAACAACTCACAGAGCACTGTTCAATCAATCATCAATTCTTCACCAGGGACAGGGAAGCTGGAGGAAAACCTGTAAGGCTCCATTCACACGTCCGCAAATGGGTTTACAACCGTTCCGCAATTTTGCGGAACGGGTGTAGACCCATTCATTTTCTATGGGGACAGAATGGATGCGGACAGCACACAGTGTGCTGTCCGCATTTGCGGAGCGTGGCCCCGATCTTCGGGTCCGCAGCTCCGCAAAAGATAGAACATGTCCTATTCTTGTCCGTAGCTGCATTTCTATAGGGGTGCTGGGTGGGTGTGTTGCGGATCCGCAATTTGCGGGTCCGCAACACACCACGGACGTGTGAATGGATCCTAAAGCTACTTTCACATTAGTGGCAGCTGAGGGTCTTATCAGTCAAACCACAGGAATCAGATACTTATCTTTGTGGGCAGAGGATAATTGTTGTTATTGGGAAAATCCCTTTAAGTCTGGTATTATGTTTTTTTTAGCCTGACTAAAAATATATTGTGTCATTTGTTTCCTTTGCTATACAAGTGTTGCAAGCCCCGGAGGAGCGGATGAAGGGAGTGGTAGTGGCTCTGACTGCAATAATCGTTATTTCTAACGATAATTTGTTTTCTCTTAGTCCTAACAGCAGCACAGATGGGGTTAACCACCCCCCCCCCCCCGTGGACTGGTAGGACCGGCGGAATTTAAATGAGTACAAGTAATAATTAAATACTTAATTGGACCGCAATCCTGAGATATTTCCTGGAAGCAGGATGAATTGGGATGTGCAAATATGCATCCTTGAGGTCCAGGGTTGCCATCACATCTCCAGGATTGAGAACGTGAATCACTGACCTGATGGTTTCCATACGGAACCTTACTTTCCTTACGTATCGATTGAAGAATCTCAAATCGATAATTATCCGGAGATCCCCTGACGCCTTGGCAACCAGAAACACTGGTGAGTAAATCCCTAAGCCCCGTTCCCCTGCCGGAACCTCCTCCAGAGCACCCTTGTGGATGTAATCCTGAATGTAAACCTCCAGAACCGACTGCCTTGCGGCCTGTAGAAGAAAGAAGATTGATTGAGTACCCCTCTGAGATGGCATTCAGGACCTAGGGCTCCGAAATCTCTCGGATCCAGATGTCCTTGAAGTGGGAGAGTCGACCTCCGACGGGAAGATGAGGCAGGGGAGTGGGGAAGTCTTCTGGCAGGACGACAGGAGTAACGGGAGTCATCCAAGAGCCTCGAGGAGGCCCCTAGTCAGGAGGTGGATTTTTTATCCTTGGCTCCTTCACGAGAGCGCCTCGAACCTCTTCGCTGTGCTCCCCAGTCCCTCCGGGCTCTTGACTGCTAGTCAGACCTACCACCAAGGTTTTGTCTGTCCCGCCCCCGAAAGGACTATTGGGGAAGACTCTTCCCCTTTTTATCTGACAGGCCTTCCATAATCTTATCCAACTCTGAGCCGAACAAACGGTTGGGCTCAAACGGAAGGCTACATAAATTATATTTAAAGGAATTGTCAGCGACCCAAGGCTTAAGCCACAAAGGCCTGCGGGCCGCTGACACCAGGGCCATGGTTTTGGCCGCCAACTTAAGATGTTGTTGCGCTGTATCAGACAGGAAATCCATCGTCAGGTTGACAGCCTTGAAAGCCGCCAGAATGTCGTCCCGAGACACCTTCTGATCCACATCCATCTGGATCTGGTTTAATCGAGACCGGAGGAAGGTAGAAACTTCTGTAGCAGCGATGGCCGTAGACGCGGAAGCTGCAGCTGCCGTATAACTTCTCCTGAGTGTGCACTCTGCTCTCCTGTCAAGGGGATCCTGCAGACTCAACCCATCGTCGGCAGGAACCAGAGTGCGCTTGGACAGTTTGGCTGTCTCTGTCTGCATAATCTAAGGCTGGCAATAGTACTTTGGTAATGGTGACTTTAATTCACACCTGAAGGGTACTAGATTAAGATACGGTCGGCCAGACCATTTCCAAGAGTGAAAGGTGTTTTAGCAATGTCTCTCTGACTACAGTAAAGTCTCTGTCAATTTTGAACAACAAATTCCTTACTGACTGACTCCAATTCATCACTGCATATGGTGTAGTGGGAAGCAGGAAAATTCCAAATAGGGCGGAATTGGGTAAAAAAAAAGCTATTCTGCCACAGTTTTTTTTAAATTTTATTTACGATGTTTGATGAGCAATCAAACTGACCAGTGACTTTAATTCTACAGGTCAGTACGAATCAAGAGATACCTTATATGTATAGTTTTTTATGCATTTTGATACTGATAAAATAATAAAAACCTTGGAAAAAAATCAGTTTTATTTTTTCATTTCCATATTCTGACCCCTATAAGGCTCAGTTCACACCTGAGCGTTTCTGAGACGCGCGTTTTACGCGCATATTTGTCGCGCGTTTTACGCGCGTTTTTATGTGCGTTTTTTGCAATAGTAAACGCGCGTTTGACGCGCGTTTGTGTGATTGACTGCAGTGTTGTCCAATGAGCAAATATCCCTGTCTATATGAAGTTTTGCCAATCATAGGGCATTGTAGGTGTGCAATTCCATGTGTGTTGGTAGAGTGTGTGGTTTGAAGTCATGGAATGCTTTAGACGGCGACGTGTTGCGGCACTTGTTGCAGCTATCGAACTGGAACGCTTGAGGAGAAGGCGGGACAGCGGGCGACGCTTCTGGGTCCATCCTGTCATTGCCAATAGACAGGAGAGGGGCCAGTTCTGGGCACTGTATGCGAAACTCAGTGGCCATGAGGACAAGTTTTTTGACTACACCAGGATGTACATCCCCAGGTTAGTACGTATATGTTGTTGCAATGTTTTTTCAATGGTTAAGCTAAGTGTTTTGTGCTTTTTGTATTGTTAACCCTGAACATTTTATTGTTTCCCAGCTTTGACGAGCTCCTGGTGCTGTTGTCCCCTCATTTGCAGCGTCAGGACACCTTCATGCGGGACTGCATCCCACCAGTGGAAAGACTGGTCATTACTTTGCGGTAAGTCGCCTATTATTGTGGCCATTTTAACCATTTGCAGTATGTTGTGCCAGGATCAGAGTTTCGCCGTGTTTCTCTTGTTGTTTGGGATGTATGAGTGTTTGTGCGGGGGGTATGTGATGTGTATGTTGACAACGTGTGGCATACATATCCCATACATGCATCATGTATCCACATTTGCCCATGTTTTACCCCTCACTTTCCAAAAATACTCCAAACATTTCCTTCCATTTTTTTTCCGTCGGTGAATGTATTAACATCATACATTTCAAAATTAAACAAAGGAGCAATTTTTTGGTATCAACATAAACATATTACAAAGCATTTTCTACATATGTGACCGTTTTTGTCACCCAAACCCTTGAGGCCAAGAATTTCCCTCTTCTCATTTTCACAGGGTTTCATATTGCGGGCCAGAAAACTCTGCCTCGGGATCCCGCCGTGTCTCTCTGGCTCCGCGAGACTGATTGGCGGGTGGCATTTCAGTGGTGGTGGTGGTGGAGGGCTTGGGCTTGGGCCCGTGCTTGAAGAGGGAAGAGGGATATGGGTATGATGTGTGTTGTGTCTGCCATGTGTCATGAGGGTGTTGTATGTTACTTTGTGTGTATGTGTGTGCTCGGTATGTGTGAGGGTGTTGTTGTGCTTGTTGGGGATGTAGTGGCCCATATTGTGGCCCATATTGGGGGCAATATTGTGGCCCATATTGTTGCCCATATAGTGCTGGCTGCTGTGGGGCCTGCTGTGGGGCCTGCTGTGGGGCCTGCAGTGGGGCCTGCAGTGGGGCCTGCAGTGGGGCAGTGCTAGATGTTGCGATCTCATAAGGGATGCAATATTTGTCTATGGTCTTCGTCAACTCATCCCTTAGTTTTGTGACCATATTTCTGGGCACATGAAGCATTTTCTCCTCTAGACTGAGGAGAAAATAGGCATCCGAAGAAAGTTTTGGCACAGGATGTGCCAGGGCATCCAGGCAGCCTATTAGCCTGTCCTGTTGCCTCTCTGTTCTCCTCCTTTTATGTCTGGGCTGCTGACTTGCTTCTGGGACGGCTGGGACAGGCTGCATGGGGCTCACCAAACTCGGAGTGGGTGGGGGGCCTGGAGGACTCATTGGCCCCATAGATGGTCCGGGCTCACTGTCCATTGTTGTGCCCTCGTCCTCTTCTTCGTCAACTCGCGCCTGGCTGGGTTCCCAGCTACTATCGGTGCTGTGAAGTGGAAAATCTAGGTAAGTATGTTCCCCATATGAAATTGAATGTATGTCATGTCATACCACAGCCTCTCCTCAATGTGTATGGCCTTGACCCACCTCCGCATTTCCGTGCATGGAATCAAAAAAGACAGCTGCTGGGCATGCACGTAACTGGAGCGTGCGCCTGGGGACGATCCGCTCCTCTGCTCCCTTTGTTTGCGCCTATGGCGGATAAAGGCGTCTTTGAGGCTTTTCCATTTGCCTTTCATAGTGGTGACTTAGGAAAAAAAAAAAACACAAATTAACCGCCTCACGTCCGCCCATAGGATATAAACGTTCTATGGGTGGACGTCTATTTCTGACAGCACGTTTTAGAACGTCCTGTCAGAAATAGCAGCTGCACGCTAATCGTGCAGCTGCTGATCGGGTTGCCCGCTGTCAGTGACAGCAGGGCAACCCAGAGAGGAGGCAGGGACAGTGCCCGGGTGTCCCTGCCTTCACGATCGCTGCAGACACAGCGCTCACCGAGCGCTGTGTCTGCAGAGAAGGAAGCGCTGTGCGCTTCCTGTTCCGGCCCGGCTTGTCATGTGACCGCCGAGACCGGAGAGTGCAGGGGCTGTGTGAGGTCTCTCACAGACCTCGATCAGCCCTGCTGTGAGGCTGTACAGCGCAGGATTGCTGCTGTACAGCCTCTATAGGGGTGAATTTCTTCTGTAACTGGGGCTACTATGTCAGCCCCAGTTACAGGAGAAATCAACTGTGAAAAAAAAAAGAAAAAGTGAAGCAAATGTCCCCCAGAGGTCTTGTATGACCTTATGGGGGACGAAAAGTGTAAAAAAAAATAAAAAAAATAAAGGGTTGAAAAAATAAAATAAAATAAAGTTTCACATGTAAAAAAAAAAAAGTTCCCAAGTAAGGAATAAAAAAAATAAATTAAAAATAGAAAAAATAAAATAAAATAGACATATTAGGTATCGCCGCGTCCGTAAAAACCAGCTCTATAAAAGTATCACATGACCTAACCCCTCGGGTGAACACCGTAAAAAAAAAAAAAAAAAAAACTGTCAAAACAAGCAATTTTTGTCACCTTGCATCACAAAAGGTGCAACACCAAGTGATCAAAAACGCGTATGTCCCACAAAATAATACCAATAAAACCGTCACCTCATCCCGCAAAAAATTAGCCCCTACATAAGAAAATCTCTTAAAAAATAAAAAAACTATAGCTCTTAGAACATGGAGACACTAAAACATCATTTTTTTGGTTTCAAAAATGCTATTATTGTGTTAAAGTGAAACAAATAAAAAAAAGTATACATATTAGGTATTGCCGCGTCCGTAAAAACCAGCTCTATAAAAATATCAGATGACCTAACCCCTCGGGTGAACACCGTAAAAATAAAAAAATAAAAACTGTGTCAAAACAAGCAATTTTTGTCACCTTGCATCACAAAAGGTGCAACACCAAGTGATCAAAAATGCGTATGTCCCACAAAATAGTACCAATAAAACCGTCACCTCATCCCGCAAAAAATGAGCCCCTACATAAGAAAATCTCTCAAAAAATAAAAAAACTATAGCTCTCAGAACATGGACACATTAAAACATAATTTTTTTGTTTCAAAAATGCTATTATTGTGTAAAACTTTAATAAATGAGAAAAAGTATACATATTAGGTATCGCCACGTCCGTAACAATCTGCTCTATAAAAATGTCACTTGACTGAACCCCTCAGGTGAACGCTGTAAAAATAAATAAATAGAAACTGTGCTAAAACAACCAATTTTTTGGTCACCTTGCCCCATAAAGTGTTATAATGAATGATCAAAAAATCATATGTACCCAAAAATAGTACTAATAAAACTGGCACCTTATCCCCTAGTTTCCAAAATGGGGTCACTTCTTGGGAGTTTCTACTGTAAGGGTGCATCAGGGGGCTTCAAATGGGACATGGCATCTCAAAACCATGTGGAGTTCCTTTTCTTCTGCGCCCTGCCGTGTGCCCATACAGCAGTTTATGACCACATGTGGGGTGTTTCTGTAAACCGCAGAATCTGGGTAATAAATATTGAGTTTTGTTTGGCTGTTAACCATCGATGTGTTAAAGAAAAAAATTGATTAAAATGGAAAATCTGCCAAAAAAGTGAAATTTTAAAATTTGATCTCCATTTTCCTTTAATTCTTGTGGAACGCCTAAAGGGTTAACAAAGTTTGTAAAATCGGTTTTGAATACCTTGAGGGGTGTAGTTTCTACAATGGGGTCATTTATAGGGGTATCCACTATGTAGGCCCCACAAAGTGACTTCAGACCTGAACTGGTCCTTATAAAGTGGATTTTGGCAATTTTCTTAAAAATTTGAAGAATTCCTTCTAAACTTCTAAGCCTTCTAACGTCCTAAAAAAATAAAATGACATTTCCAAAATGATGCCAACATAAAGTAGACATATGGGGAATGTTAAATAATAAATATTTTATGAGGTATCACTTTCTGTTTTAAAAGCAGAGAAATTGAAATTTAGAAAATTGCGAATTTTTCAAATTTTTGGGTAAATTTGGGATTTTTTCATAAATAAAGGTGAAATATTTTGACTCAAATTTATGACTATCATGAAGTACAATGTGTCACGAGAAAACAATCTCTGAATGACTTGGATAAATAAAGGCGTTCCAAAGTTATTACCACATAAAGTGAGATATGTCAGTTTTGCAAAATTTGGCCTGGTCAGGAAGGGGGCAAAGGGCCCAGATGGGAAGTGGTTAATAATGTCTCTTTATTTTCTTACATTTGTTTCAGATATTTAGCTACCGGACAGTCATTGACCAGTCTACACTTCGCCTTTCTCATCGGGAAGTCCACAGCCAGTATGGTCGTCCGGGAAACCTGCGTGGCAATTTGGGACGTCCTTCATCCTGCTGTGATGGCCCAACCACAGAAGGAGGACTGGCTGCAAATTGCGGATAATTTTTTAGAATCCTGCAATTTCCCAAACTGTGTCGGCGCAATAGACGGCAAACACATCCGCGTTCAGAAGCCCATCAGGAGCGGGAGTCAATTTTTTAATTATAAAAAATATTTCTCGTTTGTTCTTTTTGCGGTGTGTGATGCAAACTATTGCTTCAGGTACATTGACGTGGGGTCCTACGGCAGCAGCTCAGACTCAGCTGTTTTCGGCCATTCTGCCTTTGGCCAAATGCTCAATAATAATGAGATGGACCTCCCGGGGAACACCACACTGCCTGGGACCACTTATCCGGCTATGCCCTTTGTTTTTGTGGGGGACGAGGCGTTTGCGCTGGGGGAGCATGTGATGAGGCCGTACTCCAGCCGGGGACTCTCCATTGATAGGAGAGTATTTAATTACCGGCTGACAAGGGCACGCAGGGTGGTGGAGTGCGCCTTCGGCATTTTAGCAAACAAATGGCGCTTTCTCCATTCTCCGATTAATTTAAAATTGGACACCGCCATCTCGGCCGTGAAGGCAGCGTGTGCTCTGCATAATTTTGTACGTGTACGGGATGGCTTTAATTTTGAAGATTCCCTCAGCCATTCCTTGGAGAGTCCTAATCCGAGCGGTGTGCGTGGGAGCAGACACGGTGTGGCTGTCCGGGACCACTTCACCGAATATTTTGTATCACCACATGGGGCGTTACCCTGGCAATTGGAAGCCATCTAAGTTTATGTTAATTTATATTTTTCGTCTGAAAAGAGTGTTTCAATTGGAATTTATTTTGCATTTTGGTGGTTTATTACTATGCCTAAATGACCAAATTTGAAATGCACTTTTGTGCATTTGTGTTTTTTCACCTATATAGTGCCCCTTGTGGATGCCCCTATAGTGGCCATCAATAGTCGTCTGTTAACACTGGTAAAAAATGTGGGCGAAAACATGTGTCCCATTTAAGTGCCCCATACTCGGCCAGTAGAATATAAGCCCATGTGGGCGAAAGAACGGATTCCATCAAGGTGCCCAATACTGCTACGTTATAAACAGAAGCACCTAAAATATGCCAGCCCACCCATAGCCCACAATCTGTGGATTTGGAAAATGTACACAATATCAATAACAACTTAGGATTCCAATCCCTCAACCCAGAATTAGGCCTACATTTCAAAATGCCACTACATTTGCGGATTGAAAGAGCGCAGTCTGCCACAAGACAGTGGAACCACTGCAAATTGAACATACTGGGCCATTGCATTGTACCAGAATGTGGGGGAGGGTGAACCAGGACAGTACTAAAAACTAAAGGGCTGAGGGGACACTATACAACATGTAATGTGCACATCATTCTTTGTAAACTAAGGCCACTGAGTGTCCATATACAAGAACAGGGATGGTGATGCTGCGTCCCTCTCACTGTTGCTAAAATCCCACTCCATGCATGCCTGCACAGGCTCCAGCAAGTAAAATACAGCCCAGCATTTGTGGAGGTGGCGTTTGACAACAGCTGGAGGGCTGCAGGTAGAGCTGGCCAGGGCTATTACATATAGTTGGTACACCACTGCACACAAGGAGTTTACTTTTCACATTACAACACACATGGAAATACCTTTTCCCTTTTTCACTGTCTTTGTGAAAGTTGCCCAATCTGGCCAGATTCTTTTACCAATATCCTCCCAGGCCTGCTGCCTGCTGCTCCTAATTTTATAGTTGCCATCCTGTGTGTCATATAGGCAGCGTTTGGCTTGCACCAGCCTGATCAGGGTCTCAGTGTCACATACAGACTCCTCCATGCTGGCTTCTCTCCAAAACTGTGCTTTGCACCTGGTGTTGTGCCTTTTCCAGCATGTTGCAAAATCATAAACGCGCGTTCGAACGCGCGTTTTCGGTGTAAAAAACGCGCAAAATACAAGCGTTGCGCGTTCCCATTGAAGTCTATTGGGCCAAAACGCGCGACAAACGCCCATAAAAACGCTCCCGAACTTGTGTATGCGTCTGGCGTTTTACAGCGCGTTCGAACGCGCTGTAAAACGCGAAAATGTGAACCAGTCCCATAGGGAAGCATTGCTTTGCATCGGTTATGCGTTTTACAGCGCGTTCGAACGCGCTGTAAAACGCTCAGGTGTGAACTGAGCCTAACTGTTTTGTAGTTATGTGTACGGAGCTGTGCGAACATTCATTTTTTGTTGGGTGATTTGTCCTTTTCATTGATACTTTTCTGGGGTATCACTTTTTGATCTCCAATTTTGATGTTTTTTATTTTGGTTTCGCCATTTGCCATATGGGGAAAATATTTTTATATTTTCATAGTATGGGTGTTTCAGCACGTGACAATACCCATGATGTGTATTTTTTTTTAAAAAATTGAAATTTTTAAAAACGTTATTTTTATTTTTTTACGCTTTTCTATAGGGAACTATACCAAAGCAGTCATTAGATTGCTATTTTCATAGACTCCAATGCATTAGCACTGGAGTCTATGAAAAATGTACTAGTTTCCTATGGAGCCCTGCTACAGGTAGGGGCTCCATAGGAAACACTATGCAGCAGCCTCTTGTCATTGTCTATGACAGGGGCTGCTGCATACAAGCGTCAGCTCCTCTGATCGCCGCCGGAGGGAGCCGGAGCATACCCGGAAGTGCGCGTTTTCAGGTTTGCACATACCCAGATGCCGTGGTCAGGTTTAACCACGGCATCTGAAGTGTTCAATGTCCGCGACTGGCATTATCGCTGGTCGCGGATATGAGCTGCGGATGTCTGATGTATTATGGCGCTGGTCGGGAATGGGGTTAACGCTGAATGATTAATACAGAGATATACTGGTATATTACAAGACATTAACATATTAAACAGCATTAAATAACATTACATAAGGGTACTTTCACACTTGCGGCAGGACGGATCCGACATGCTGTTCACCATGTCGGATCCGTCCTGCGGCTGTTTCGCCGTGCCCCCGGGCCGCCGCTCCGTCCCCATTGACTATAATGGGGACGGGGGCGGAGCTCCGGCGCAGCACGGCGGTGCACGGCTTAAGGCCGCCGGACTAAAATTACTGCATGTCAGGTTTTTTAGTCCGGCGGCTTTCTCCGTGCACCACCGTGCTGCGCCGGAGCTCTACCCCCGTCCCCATTATAGTCAATGGGGACGGAGCGGCGGCCCGGGGGCACGGCGAAACAGCCGCAGGACGGATTCGACATGGTGAACAGCATGTCGGATCCGTCCTGCCGCAAGTGTGAAACTAGCCTAAGAAGAACAGATTGCAAATATCCTATTCTGAGATACTGCACAAGTGTATGGCTATTCAGAGCAGACAGATCTGGACACATGGTGCAGATTTACTAATTTTAAACCAGAATCTGGCTTAAAATGCGCCAAAACAACTGCTGCACATGTCAGGTACAACAGTTTTTTGTGGCTTGCTAGACATGTGTGCTGAAAAGAGCATGGTTTTCACAAATCCTAAAATGTGCCAGATTAATTAAAGCATCAGTTTGGTTTTCTTGCCACAAAATAATGATGTTAACCACCTCAGCCCCCAGTGCTTAAACACCCTGAAAGACCAGGCCACTTTTTACACTTCTGACCTACACTACTTTCACCGTTTATTGCAACTTACCACCCAAATGAATTTTACCTCCTTTTCTTCTCACTAATAGAGCTTTCATTTGGTGGTATTTCATTGCTGCTGACATTTTTACTTTTTTTGTTATTAATCGAAATTTAACGATTTTTTTGCAAAAAAATGACATTTTTCACTTTCAGTTGTAAAATTTTGCAAAAAAAACGAGATCCATATATAAATTTTGCTCTAAATTTATTGTTCTACATGTCTTTGATAAAAAAAAAATGTTTGGGTAAAAAAAAAAAGGTTTGGGTAAAAGTTATAGCGTTTACAAACTATGGTACAAAAATGTGAATTTCCGCTTTTTGAAGCAGCTCTGACTTTCTGAGCACCTGTCATGTTTCCTGAGGTTCTACAATGGCCAGACAGTACAAACACCCCACAAATGACCCCATTTCGGAAAGTAGACACCCTAAGGTATTCGCTGATGGGCATAGTGAGTTCATAGAACTTTTTATTTTTTGTCACAAGTTAGCGGAAAATGATGATTTTTTATTTTATTTTTTTCCTTACAAAGTCTCATATTCCACTAACTTGTGACAAAAAATAAAAAGTTCTATGAACTCACTATGCCCATCACGAAATACCTTGGGGTCTCTTCTTTCCAAAATGGGGTCACTTGTGGGGTAGTTATACTGCCCTGGCATTCTAGGGGCCCAAATGTGTGGTAAGGAGTTTGAAATCAAATTCTGTAAAAAATGACCAGTGAAATCCGAAAGGTGCTCTTTGGAATATGGGCCTCTTTGCCCACCTAGGCTGCAAAAAAGTGTCACACATCTGGTATCTCTGTATTCAGGAGAAGTTGAGGAATGTGTTTTGGGGTGTCTTTTTACATATACCCATGCTGGGTGAGATAAATATCTTGGTCAAATGCCAACTTTGTATAAAAAAATGGGAAAAGTTGTCTTTTGCCAAGATATTTCTCTCACCCAGCATGGGTATATGTAAAATGACACCCCAAAACACATTCCCCAACTTCTCCTGAGTACGGAGATACCAGATGTGTGACACTTTTTTGCAGCCTAGGTGGGCAAAGGGGCCCATATTCCAAAGAGCACCTTTCGGATTTCACTGGTCATTTTTTACAGAATTTGATTTCAAACTCCTTACCACACATTTGGGCCCCTAGAATGCCAGGGCAGTATAACTACCCCACAAGTGACCCCATTTTGGAAAGAAGACACCCCAAGGTATTCGCTGATGGGCATAGTGAGTTCATGGAAGTTTTTATTTTTTGTCACAAGTTAGTGGAATATGAGACTTTGTAAGAAAAAATAAAATAAAAAAAAAATCATAATTTTCCACTAACTTGTGACAAAAAATAAAAAATTCTAGGAACTCGCCATGCCCCTCACGGAATACCTTGGGGTGTCTTCTTTCCAAAATGGGGTCACTT
Source organism: Bufo bufo (assembly GCF_905171765.1). NCBI lineage: Eukaryota > Metazoa > Chordata > Amphibia > Anura > Bufonidae > Bufo > Bufo bufo. The sequence goes on from NC_053392.1 coordinate 300,037,774, forward strand.
GTGGGGTAGTTATACTGCCCTGGCATTTTCCAGGGGCCCTAATGTGTGGTAAGTAGGTAAATGACCTGTGAAATCCGAAAGGGGCTCTTTGGAATGTGGGCCCCTTTGCCCACCTAGGCTGCAAAAAAGTGCCACACATGTGGTATCTCCGTACTCGGGAGAAGTTGGGGAATGTGTTTTTGGGTGTCATTTTACATATACCCATGCTGGGTGAGAGAAATATCTTGGCAAAAGACAACTTTTCCCATTTTTTTATACAAAGTTGGCATTTGACCAAGATATTTATCTCACCCAGCATGGGTATATGTAAAAAGACACCCCAAAACACATTCCTCAACTTCTCCTGAATACAGAGATACCAGATGTGTGACACTTTTTTGCAGCCTAGGTGGGCAAAGGGGCCCATATTCCAAAGAGCACCTTTCGGATTTCACTGGTCATTTTTTACAGAATTTGATTTCAAACTCCTTACCACACATTTGGGCCCCTAGAATGCCAGGGCAGTATAACTACCCCACAAGTGACTCCATTTTGGAAAGAAGACACCCCAAGGTATTCGCTGATGGGCATAGTGAGTTCATGGAAGTTTTTATTTTTTGTCACAAGTTAGTGGAATATGAGACTTTGTAAGAAAAAAATAAATAAATAAAAAATCATCATTTTCCACTAACTTGTGACAAAAAATAAAAAATTCTAGGAACTCGCCATGCCCCTCACGGAATACCTTGGGGTGTCTTCTTTCCAAAATGGGGTCACTTGTGGGGTAGTTATACTGCCCTGGCATTTTCCAGGGGCCCTAATGTGTGGTAAGTAGGTAAATGACCTGTGAAATCCGAAAGGTGCTCTTTGGAATGTGGGCCCCTTTGCCCACCTAGGCTGCAAAAAAGTGCCACACATGTGGTATCTCCGTACTCGGGAGAAGTTGGGGAATGTGTTTTGGGGTGTCATTTTACATATACCCATGCTGGGTGAGATAAATATCTTGGTCAAATGCCAACTTTGTATAAAAAAATGGGAAAAGTTGTCTTTTGCCAAGATATTTCTCTCACCCAGCATGGGTATATGTAAAATGACACCCCAAAACACATTCCCCAACTTCTCCTGAGTACGGCGATACCAGATGTGTGACACTTTTTTGCAGCCTAAATGCGCAAAGGGGCCCACATTCCTTTTATGAGGGCATTTTTAGACATTTGGATCCCAGACTTCTTCTCACGCTTTAGGGCCCCTAGAATGCCAGGGCAGTATAAATACCCCACATGTGACCCCATTTTGGAAAGAAGACACCCCAAGTTATTCAATGAGGGGCATGGCGAGTTCATAGAAATTTTTTTTTTTTGGCACAAGTTAGCGGAAATTGATTTTATTTTATTTTTTCTCACAAAGTCTCCCTTTCCGCTAACTTGGGACAAAAATTTCAATCTTTCATGGACTCAATATGCCCCTCACGGAATACCTGGGGGTGTCTTCTTTCCGAAATGGGGTCACATGTGGGGTATTTATACTGCCCTGGCATTCTAGGGGCCCTAAAGCGTGAGAAGAAGTCTGGAATATAAATGTCTAAAAATTTTTACGCATTTGGATTCCGTGAGGGGTATGGTGAGTTCATGTGAGATTTAATTTTTTGACACAAGTTAGTGGAATATGAGACTTTGTAAGAAAAAAAAAAAAAATTCCGCTAACTTGGGCCAAAAAAATGTCTGAATGGAGCCTTACAGAGGGGTGATCAATGACAGGGGGGTGATCAATGACAGGGGGGTGATCAATGACAGGGGGGTGATCAGGGAGTCTATATGGGGTGATCACCACAGTCATTGATCACGCCCCTGTAAGGCTCCATTCAGACGTCCGTGTGCGTTTTGCGGATCCGATCCATCTATCAGTGGATCCGTAAAAATCATGCGGACATCTGAATGGAGCTTTACAGGGGGGTGATCAATGACAGGGGGGTAATCAATGACAGGGGGGTGATCAGGGAGTCTATATGGGGTGATCACCACAGTCATTGATCATGCCCCTGTAAGGCTCCATTCAGACGTCCGTGTGCGTTTTGCGGATCCGATCCATCTATCAGTGGATCCGTAAAAATCATGCGAACGTCTGAATGGAGCTTTACAGGGGTGTGATCAATGACAGGGGGGTAATCAATGACAGGGGGGTGATCACCACAGTCATTGATCATGCCCCTGTAAGGCTCCATTCAGACGTCCGTGTGCGTTTTGCGGATCCGATCCATCTATCAGTGGATCCGTAAAAATCATGCGGACGTCTGAATGGAGCTTTACAGGGGGTTGATCAATGACAGGGGGGTAATCAATGACAGGGGGGTGATCAGGGAGTCTATATGGGGTGATCACCACAGTCATTGATCATGCCCCTGTAAGGTTCCATTCAGATGTCCGTGTGCGTTTTGCGGATCCGATCCATCTATCAGTGGATCCGTAAAAATCATGCGGACATCTGAATGGAGCTTTACAGGGGGGTGATCAATGACAGGGGGGTAATCAATGACAGGGGGGTGATCAGGGAGCCTATATGGGGTGATCACCACAGTCATTGATCATGCCCCTGTAAGGCTCCATTCAGACGTTCGTGTGCGTTTTGCGGATCCATCTATCAGTGGATCCGTAAAAATCATGCGGACGTCTGAATGGAGCTTTACAGGGGTGTGATCAATGACAGGGGGGTAATCAATGACAGGGGGGTGATCACCACAGTCATTGATCATGCCCCTGTAAGGCTCCATTCAGACGTCCGTGTGCGTTTTGCGGATCCGATCCATCTATCAGTGGATCCGTAAAAATCATGCGGACGTCTGAATGGAGCTTTACAGGGGGTTGATCAATGACAGGGGGGTAATCAATGACAGGGGGGTGATCAGGGAGTCTATATGGGGTGATCACCACAGTCATTGATCATGCCCCTGTAAGGTTCCATTCAGATGTCCGTGTGCGTTTTGCGGATCCGATCCATCTATCAGTGGATCCGTAAAAATCATGCGGACATCTGAATGGAGCTTTACAGGGGGGTGATCAATGACAGGGGGGTAATCAATGACAGGGGGGTGATCAGGGAGTCTATATGGGGTGATCACCACAGTCATTGATCATGCCCCTGTAAGGCTCCATTCAGACGTCCGTGTGCGTTTTGCGGATCCGATCCATCTATCAGTGGATCCGTAAAAATCATGCGGACGTCTGAATGGAGCTTTACAGGGGGGTGATCAATGACAGGGGTGTAATTAATGACAGGGGGGTGATCAGGGAGTCTATATGGGGTGATCACCACAGTCATTGATCATGCCCCTGTAAGGCTCCATTCAGACGTCCGTGTGCGTTTTGCGGATCCGATCCATCTATCAGTGGATCCGTAAAAATCATGCGGACGTCTGAATGGAGCTTTACAGGGGTGTGATCAATGACAGGGGGGTAATCAATGACAGGGGGGTGATCAGGGAGTCTATATGGGGTGATCAGGGGCTAATAAGGGGTTAATAAGTGACGGGGGGGGGGGTGTAGTGTAGTGTAGTGGTGCTTGGTGCTACTTTACTGAGCTACCTGTGTCCTCTGGTGGTCGATCCAAACAAAGGGGACCACCAGAGGACCAGGTAGCAGGTATATTAGACGCTGTTATCATAACAGCGTCTAATATACCTGTTAGGGGTTAAAAAAATCACATCTCCAGCCTGCCAGCGAACGATCGCCGCTGGCAGGCTGGAGATCCACTTTCTTACCTTCCGTTCCTGTGAGCGCGCGCGCCTGTGTGCGCGCGTTCACAGGAAATCTCGGCCATCGCGAGAGGACGCGCCGGCGCGTCCACTCGGAATGAATCAACCACCTCCAGGACGCGTCTGTGCGTACAGCGGTCCGGAGGTGGTTAAAGGGAACCTGTCACCAGGATTTTGGGTATAGAGCTGAGGACATGGGTTGCTAGATGGCCATTATCACATCCGCAATACTCAGTCCCCATAGCTCTGTGTGCTTTTATTGTTTAAAAAAACCGATTTGATACATATGCAAATTAACCTGAGATGAGTCAGAGCTTGAAAATATGACTCTTCTCTGGTCACACAAGTAAGATATGACTCTTTTATGTTAATTTGCATATGTATCAAATCAGTTTTTTTTACACAATAAAAGCACACAGAGCTATGGGGACTGGATATTGCGGATGTGCTAGCGGCCATCTAGCAACCCATGTCCTCAGCTCTATACCCAAAATCCCAGTGACGGGTTCACTTTAAGGCTCCATTCACACGTCCGCAATTTCGTTCCGCATTTTGCAGAACGGAATTGTGGACCCATTCATTCCTATGGGGCAGCACGATGTGCTGCCCGGACATGGTATTGCGGATCCGCACTTCCGGGTCCGCACTTCCAGGTCCGCACTTCCGTTCTGCAAAAAAATAGAACATGTCCTATTCTTGTCCGCAATTGCGGACAAGAACAGGATATTCTATTAGTGCCGGCAATGTGCGGTCCGCAAAATGCGGAACGCATATTGCCGCTTTCCGTGTTTTGCGGCTCAGTGGATCCGCAAAACACGTTGTGGACGTGTAAATGGAGCCTTAGTAAGCTAGCCTTAGATCCATTTTTCACTGATCCATTGTTCTGTATCTGAGTTTTTTTTTCTCTGATTTAAGTCCTCTTCCGTTCCGTTATTCCACAAAACATATCTGTATGGTTTCCATATGTCATCCGTTTTTTGCGGATCGGAAACGGAAACAGTAACTTATTAGTCACCAAACACATGAGCAATATGGACTGTGCGAAGCATTTCTACAGTATGGATCCGCAAAATGCGGTTTAAATACGGATGACATACGGATGTGTTCGTGTGCGTTCCGTATTTTTTTGCGGACCCATTGACTTGAATAGGGCCTCGGGTTTTGATTTGCAGTTAATAATAGGCAATGCTCTGCTTTTTTGCGGAATGGAAAAGATGAAATACGGAAACGGAATGCACACAGAGTACCTTCTGTTGTTTTTGCGGTCCCATTGAAGTGAATGGTTCCGCATACGGTCCGCAAAAAAAACGTAACGAAAGCGGAAAGAAAATAAGTCTGTGTGCATGAGCCCAAAGTGAAGTGGTAAGGTATATGCAAAAATAAATTAACAAACTGGGGCAAATGTTTATGTTAAAGATGTTTAAATGTCCACGTTAGCGGATGAGGAATTTCCTAAATTTTGTTTCTGCAGTGATTCTTCCGAATCATCCAAGAAATTCTATTAAGGTATCTAAATAAAGAGTACTCTTTTTGTTTTGCTAATAATCTAGTCCCCATTGCTCTTCTACCTTTGTACGTATATACCTTTGCAAAACTCTTAAAAATTGCACTGAATGTAAGTGTAATGATAGCTACAGTGGCATGTTTGCGGTACAAACCACTGTCATTGCAGCAAACATTCAAGTAGAGGCTCCAGGGAGTTAAACAAAATGGTTAACAAAGCCCAAATGACATGTTTTATCTGAAATACAGCATCTCAGGCCGATGCCGTTAACTGTGAAACCAGTTAAACTTAAAAAAGCATTGACTTGACAAAGTTAAATGCCTTTACTAAACTAATGCTAAATACTATAATAGAAAAGCATTACAAAGGCATAATGAGTAGAGATGAGCGAATCGAAGTTGCATTCCATTTGCACCGAATCTGAATTTCCTCATGCTTTGTGGTAACGAATTGCATGTTTTCCTAAAATGGCTGCTGCACGTGTTAGGACATGGAGCAAAGAACTCTGGGAACGAGGGATCACCCATATTGCCATGCATGCAGCCAATCAGCAGCCAGCCAGCCCTATGATGTCACAGCCCTATAAATAGCCTCAGCCATCTTGGATTCTGCCTTTTTCCAGTGTACTTAGTGCAGGGAGAGATGTCAGCAGGCGCTAGGGAAAGTGCTAGGAAGGACTTGAAGTCTTTTATTTTGCTGAATAGAAGTTCAGGGAAAGAGCATTAGAAGTGTAGGGAGGAATTATTCCACACTATAAAAGGAGAACAGGGTTCAGTAGGAAAGTGTACATCCTAGGTAATAGGAACAATCCTTTTACACCTTATTGCACTAATTGGGGATCCAAATTGCCATTATACTTCTGCTTTCAGGTTTGCAATAGATGATACCTCTGTAATTCCAGCAAACTGTTCTCTTTATTTGGGGGCAAGTGCTGTGTGATACAGCCATTAACAGGGTGTATTACTAGGAAATATTTCTACGTCTTAGGGTCCATTCACACGTCCGTAGCATGTTCCGGCAATGTGCGTTCCGCATTTTGCGGACCGCACATCGCCGGCACTAATAGAATATGCCTATTCTTGTCCACAATTGCGGACAAGAATAGGACATGTTCTATTTTTTTAGGGAACGGAATTGCGGACCAGGAAGTGCGGATCCGCAATTCCGTATCCGGGCAGCACATCGTGCGGCCCCATAGAAATGAATGGGTCCGCATTTCCGTTCTGCAAAATGCGTAACCAAATTGCGGACGTGTGAATGTGGCCTTATTAGCCCTTGTGCGGTGCAGTTATATGTTCTAAAGCCTTTTTTGCCGTGTATAAGTGGGAAAAAAAGAGTTTATTAGCTGTTGTGTGGTGAAGTAAGAAAATCAGACCTTTTTGGCGTGTATTAGTGACAAAAAAAAAATTTGGTCAGTCAGCAGTGCAGTTACATGTTCTAAAGGTTTTTATGGCGTGTATTAGTAGCAAAAAAAGTATTATTTGCGTTCAGCGGTGCAGTTATATGTTCTAAAGCTTTTTTGGCATGTATTAGTGGGAAAAAATAAGCTTATTAGCCATTGTGAGGTAAAGTGAGAAAATTACATCCCTTTTTTGGTGTGTAGTAGAGGCAAAAAAAAAAGTATTATTTGCCGTTCAGAGGTGTAGTTATTAGTAATGGACGAACATCGGCCGGGACGATTCGCGAACACGATCAAATGTTCGCGAACCGCAAGTTCGCGCCGGGCCCCATTCACTTTAATGGCAGACGAGCCTGAAAAACCTTCCGGTCATATTTGCAGCCACCAAATACTTACTAGAAGTGCACAAATCGTCCCACAACATGGACAGTGACATACCAGAGGGGGATCAATGGCAAAAATTCCCACAAAAAATATGTAACAAAAAAGGGGCAACTTTTATGCGTCTTAAAGGGAAATTCTCAAAAATGTGCCCTGCTGGAGCCTAGAAATTTTTTATTTTAGGCCACGGGAAAACAAGCCCAGAACACTAGGCATTGACCGGACAGAAAACATCAAGTGATTATGTGGCTGGAGGTATATTAGACGGTCATTGGATAACAATTTTACTGCAGCCCAGTGGAGAACAGGCCCCAAACATTAGGCATTCACCGGAAAGAAAACATCAATTGATTATGTGGCTGGAGGTATGTTAGACGGTCATTGGATATCAATTTTACTGCAGGCCAGTACAAATACATGTCAGATACAGTACAGACCAAAAGTTTGGACACACCTTCTCATTCAAAGAGTTTTCTTTATTTTCATGACTATGAAAATTGTAGATTCACACTGAAGGCATCAAAACTATGAATTAACACATGTGGAATTATATACATAACAAACAAGTGTGAAACAACTGAAAATATGTCATATTCTAGGTTCTTCAAAGTACCCACCTTTTGCTTTGATTACTGCTTTGCACACTCTTGGCATTCTCTTGATGAGCTTCAAGAGGTAGTCCCCTGAAATGGTTTTCACTTCACAGGTGTGCCCTGTCAGGTTTAATAAGTGGGATTTCTTGCCTTATAAATGGGGTTGGGACCATCAGTTGTGTTGAGGAGAAGCCAGGTGGATACACAGCTGATAGTCCTACTAAATAGACTGTTAGAATTTGTATTATGGCAAGAAAAAAGCAGCTAAGTAAAAAAAAACGAGTGGCCATCATTACTTTAAGAAATGAAGGTCAGTCAGTCAGCCGAAAAATTGGGAAAACTTTGAAAGTAAGGGCTATTTGACCATGAAGGAGAGTGATGGGGTGCTGCGCCAGATGACCTGGCCTCCACAGTCACCGGACCTGAACCAAATCGAGATGGTTTGGGGTGAGCTAGACCGCAGAGTGAAGGCAAAAGGGCCAAGTGCTAAACATCTCTGGGAACTCCTTCAAGACTGTTGGAAGACCATTTCAGGGGACTAACTCTTGAAGCTCATCAAGAGAATGCCAAGAGTGTGCAAAGCAGTAATCAAAGCAAAAGGTGGCTACTTTGAAGAACCTAGAATATGACATATTTTCAGTTGTTTCACACTTGTTTGTTATGTATATAATTCCACATGTGTTAATTCATAGTTTTGATGCCTTCTTAGTCATGAAAATAAAGAAAACTCTTTGAATGAGAAGGTGTGTCCAAACTTTTGGTCTGTACTGTACATATGTTTAAAAGAACAGAAATTATCCATGGCTAACGAAATCCCCCCTCTCGAATTAACCCCAAATGATAATAGGTGAAATTCGATAACATGTGGTCATCACAGGTGTTGAATTCCTCCGAAGCCCCAAAAATTATTCATTCACCGTACAGAAAAGAACAAGTGATTATGTGGCTGGAGGTATATTAGACGGTCATTAGATATCAATTTTATTGCGGGCCAGTGGATTACAGGCCCCAAAAATTATTCATTAACCGTACAGAAAAGAACAATTGATAATGTGGCTGGTGGCACATTAGGCGGTCACCGTATAACAATTTTACTGTTGGCCAGTTAGATTACAGGCCCCAAAAGTTATGCAATCACCGTACATAAAAGATCAAGAGATTATGTGGCTGGAGGTATATTAGACGGTCAATGGATATCAATTTTACAGAAGGCCAGACGAGTATAGGCCAAAAAATTATTCATTCACTGGACAGAAAACATCAAGTGATTTTGTGGATGGAGGTATATTAGACGGTCATTGGATATCAATTTTACTGCAGGCCAGTACAAATACATATGTTTAAAAAAACTAAAAATATAAAAATTTTCTTGGGGATATCTCCCGTAATATTTTACGGAGATGATTGTCTGATACTGTTAGTTTCGTTGGACTTCTGTTACTATCCGTATGCTCATGGAAAAGGCATTTGACAAATAATTTTGCACTTGTACAAACGGATATTATTGATGGCGGTGAAATATCGCTCTTGTTTGTATGTTTTTTCTTCAAAAATTTTGAAAAATTAATAAAAAACAGTTTACAACTAAAAATATAAAATTGGATTAAAAACAATCCCACCTCTTAAAAAAAAAAACAATGGTAATAGGCGAAATTCCATTAAACCTGGTCATTACAGGTGTTAAATTCCTCCGATATCCATGCCTCATTAATTTTTAGTAATGTGAGGTAGTCCAGACTGTCATGAGCTAGGCGAGTGCGCTTATCGGTCACGATTTCCCCTGCTGCGCTGAACGTCCTTTCGGACACGACACTCGAAGAAGGGCAAGCCAAGAGTTCCATGGCAAATTGTGCCAGCTCTGGCCACAGGTCAAGCCTGCAGACTCAGTAGTCAAGGGGTTCCTCGCTTCTCAGAGCGTCCACATCGGCCGTTAACCCGATGTAGTCGGACACCTGTCGGTCTAGGTGTTCCCTGAGACTGGATCTGGAGGGCGGTTGTCGATGGGTTGGCTGCAAGAATGATATCATATGTGAAGTAACCAACACATCTTCAAACCACCCTCTTCTTGCATGCTCTGTAGGATTGGTACCCGCAACTGTTTCTCTGTGGGTGGAAATTCGTCTGCCAGCGCCCGCAAAAGCAGAATGCAGCATCTCTCGAAGCAAGACCTGGAAATGCTGAATTCTGACAGCCCTCTGTGATGCTGGTAACATGTCCGCCATTTTGAGTTTGTACCGGGGGTCCAAGTACGTTGCCAGCCAGTACTGGTCCTTGCCCTTTATGCTTTATTTACTGGGTCCCTCTTCGCCCAGGAGAATGTCGTCCTCGGTCACCTCCCCCCAGGCACGGACAACACCAGGGATCCCAGAAAAGTTTAATGCCTGCTCTTCTTGCTCCTCCTCCTCCTTCTCCACCCAGGCACCATCCTCCTCTGACTCCTCTTCAGACTCCTGCTGACTTGTCTCCGATGGAGTAGCCCCCATGGGAATTCATTCAGCATTGCTCCTCATCTTCCAGCTCCTGCTCCTTGACGGCTTGATCATTGACACGACGCAATGCACGCTCCAGAAAGAAGGTGTAAGGTACAATGTCAATGATGGTGCCCTGGCTGCGACTGACCAGTTTGGTGATCTCGTCAAATGGCCGCAGAAGTCTGCATGTGTCACGCATGAGCAGCCTTTGGCACGGTGAAAATAAAAACAAGCTCCCCAGAACCTGTCCTGCCACAAAGTTTGTACAGGTAGTCATTAACGTCACGTTTCTGCTGGAGCAGCCTATCAAGCAAATACAAGGTGGAGTTACAGCGTGTCAGGCATTCACAAATCAGACGTCTGATGGGAAAGTGGTGTCGCCGCTGAACGTCAGCAAGGCGAGCCATGGCCGTGTAAGATCTTCTCAAATGGCCAGAGACTTTCCTGGCCTGCTGCAAGATGTCCTGGACCCCGCGGTATTTGGCAACGAATCGCTGCACGACTAAGTTCAGGACGTGTGTCATGCACAGCACGTGTGTCATTTTGCCCTGTTTCAGCGCACTTAGCAGATTGGCAACGTTGTTGCACACCACTTTAACAACTGTCAAATTGAGCAGGGTTAGCCACTGATCGGCTTGTGACAGCAGAGCTGAAAGCAGTGCAGGACCGGTGTGGCTCTTGGCTTCCAGGCACAACAGCCGCAGCACAGCATGGCAACGTCTCATCTGGCACGTCGAATAGGTTCTGGGGAGCTGGGGGGGTGCAGCGGAAGAGGCGGTAGCAGTGGAAAAGGAGGAGTCAGCCGAGGCGGAGGATGGAGTAGGAGGAGGAGAAGAAGAGGCAGGCATGCATGCAATCCGTGGCGGTAACACCAAATCCACACGGGTGCCACGGGTTGCATGCTTGACAGCTGTCAGAAGGTTCACCCAGTGGGCAGTAAAAGTTATGTACCTTCCTTGCCAGTGTTTGCTAGATTACGTGTCTGTGGTCAGATGTATCTTGGCACCGACACTGTGTGCCAGAGATACATTCACTTGCTGCTGAACATTGCCATATAGTTCTGGGATGCCCCTCTAAGAGAAATATTTCCTTTCGTAGACCTTGAATTTCAGTTTGCCAATGGCCACAAAGGCCTCCGAGTCCAACAGTTTATATGGCAGTAGTTGGCAGGCTAGCAGTTCTGACAAGCCAGTGGTCAGCCATTGGGCAAGAGGGCTATCCGGCGTCATCAACTTTTTAAGTTCGAACATTTGGGCCACGGAAGCCTGCCTTTTGCCAGATGAACGCGACGACGGCACGGTGGAAGGTGGAGTGGAGGACAAATGGGAGGAGAGAGGAGATGGAGAAGAGGCAGGACGTGGAGCGCGTGGCTTTGTGGGTTCTGACAGTGTTGCTCCCACTGGGGTCAGTGATGGGAGGCCAAGTGCTAAGGCGGTGATCACTAGGTGAGTGGGGCTTACGGCGACTTATGCGTTGACAGCACAGGCTGCAGATGGCAAAACTACTGTCAGAAGCTGACACGTTAAAAAAAGCCCACACTGTGAAGTCATGTTCTGGCGTCCTGGGAGTGCCAGATGTGACCGTGCATGGTGGATGGCTCGCTCCAGATGCATTTGCAGTCTGCTTTTTGCCTCCTGTGCACTGCGAGTTCTGCCTCTCTTGTGGGCATCGACACGTCATCATCGTCACCTTCATACCAGTTGCAATTAGTTGTTCCAATAGCGTTTGTCCCTCTGTATTGCTGCGGTATCTCAGCATAACCGCACACAACTGCTGCACAATACAAATGCACTATATTGAAATTATATTATAGGTATATCCCACCCCTGCCTAAATAAGTTTTTTTGGGGGGCAACTGGTATATCACACCAGTTGCAATTAGTTGTTCTAATAGTTTTTGTCCCTCTGTATAGCTGCGGTAGAAAGTATATTATAAGTATATCACACCCCTCTGTATGTTACACCTATCGATAGCACACCTAAACCAGTCCTTAACCACCTCCGGACCGCCTAACGCAGATTCGCGTTCCGGAGGTGGCAGCGCTGCGCACAATCACGCATATACGCGTCATCTCGCGAGACGCGAGATTTCGCTCAAAGCCGGCCCGCGCATGCGCATCGCGGGCCGGCAAAATTAAAAGAACAAGTTCGTCACCAGCCTGCCAGCAACGATCATTGGCTGGCAGGCTGGCGATTTTCAAAAAATCCAATCAAAAGTCATATAACAGATCATATTAGTAAATATGATCTGTTATATGGCTTGTCTGCTCCTCTGCTGGTCCTTTTCGTCGGTTGGATCCAGCAGAGGAGCAGACTGAACTGTGAGTACACCAAACACTACACCTTAGCCCCAGATCACCCCCCTGCACCCCAATTAACCCTTTGATCACCCCTTTGATCGCCCCTGTCAATCACTATTGAAAGGAAAAAAAAGTGATCAGTGTAAACTGTCACTTTTTTTTCCCCACTAGTATTGGCTGTTAGGTTTTAGGGATAGTTTAGGCCCCTTGGTTAGGTAGTTTAGCGTGAGTTAGCGCCCAGCCCATCGCACCGCAGTCACTTATTCGCTGTTTAGCGTATCGCTAATCAGCATTTGTACTTTTATAGTATCTGTAAGTGATCAAAACTGATCACGGTCAGATCTATAATAGTATTAGTGTCACCTTAGCTCGCCCTCCACCCAAAACGCAGTGTTTGCCCGACCAGGCCTGATCGGTCGCCCACACGTGCGTTCACCCATGCCCGCCCCACCGCAGTGACAAAAAATAAATATTTTTTGATCACTGCACATTCATTTTACACGCACTGCGGCGATAAAAAAATCAGTTTTGATATTTTTTATCAACCGCAGCGGCCTCCGGTACTTCGCTAGCCTCCCCTTTGTAAGACAGGCTTGCTTTTTTTCTTGGGTAGTCTCAGGGAATACCCCTAAATTTAGTAGTCCAAAATGTCAAACAGGGGGTATTCTTCTGAAGAGGCCTACAGGATTCTGACACAGTCGGATGAGGAGTGGGAACCCTCATCTGACGAATCTAGCGGGTCAGAATATGAACCTGTAGAAAGCAGTGGCTCTCTGACCCAAAGTTCGGACGAGGAGGTTGAGGTCCCTGGCAGCACCAGGCGTACCCGGCCCCGTGTCGCTAGACCACAGGTTATGCAGGATCCGCTTCAAGAGCAGCAGAGTGGGGCTGTCGCTGCCGGATCACGTGGTGAGGCATACACCAGCAGCGCAGCCCTCCCTGAACCTAGTACCAGCACTGCCGTACAACATGGTGACGTGGCGAGCACCAGAAGGGCAGTTGAAGCTGGTACGGTGGCACGTGCAGTAGTTACCCCGTCGCAGCCACCGCACAGACAGGCCCGTAGAGCCCCTAGAATCCCTGAGGTGCTGGCAAACCCTGATTGGCAGTCACCAACTTCAGCCGCACCATTAGTTCCCCCTTTCACCGCCCAGTCTGGAGTTCGGGTTGAGACGGCTCAAATCGGTTCGGCCCTGGGATTTTTTGAGCTGTTCTTGACTGCGGAGCTCTTGGACTTAGTCGTGGCAGAGACAAACCGGTATGCCACACAATTTATATCCGCCAACCTGGGAAGCTTTTATGCCCAGCCTTTCCGGTGGAAACCAGTCCAAGTTTCCGAACTTAAATTTTTTTTGGGCCTTCTCCTCAACATGGGCCTGACAAAAAAGCATGAATTGCGGTCATATTGGTCCACGAACCCGATTCATCACATGCCCATGTTCTCTGCTGCTATGTCCAGGGCACGATTTGAGGCCATCCTCCGTTTCCTGCATTTTAGCGACAACACCACCTCCCGTCCCAGAGGCCACCCAGCTTTTGACCGGCTCCACAAAATTCGGCCCCTCATAGATTATTTCAACCAGAAATTTGCAGATTTGTATACCCCCGAGCAAAACATCTGCGTAGACGAGTCCCTAATACATTTTACCGGGCGCCTTGGCTTCAAACAATACATCCCAAGCAAGCGTGCCCGGTATGGGGTCAAATTGTATAAGCTCTGTGAAAGGGCCACAGGCTATACCCACAAATTTCGGATCTATGAGGGAAAAGATCAGACCCTGGAGCCGGTCGGTTGCCCTGACTACCTGGGGAGCAGTGGGAAGACAGTCTGGGACTTGGTGTCACCCTTATTCGGCAAGGGGTACCATCTTTATGTGGACAATTTTTACACAAGTGTGGCCCTCTTTAGGCATTTGTTTCTAGAACGGATTTGCGCCTGTGGCACCGCGCGAACTAGTCGCGTGGGCTTCCCCCAACGGCTTGTAACCACCCGTCTTGCAAGGGGGGAGAGGGCTGCTTTGTGTAACGAAGAACTGCTCGCGGTGAAATGGAGAGACAAGCGTGACATTTACATGCTCTCCTCCATTCACGCAGACACGACAATCCAAATTGAGCGAGCAACCCGTGTCATTGAAAAGCCCCTCTGTGTCCACGACTATAATGCGCTCATGGGAGGGGTGGACTTCAATGACCAGATGTTGTCTCCGTATTTAGTTTCCCGCAGAACCAGACTCTGGTATAAGAAGGTGTCTGTATATTTAATTCAATTGGCGCTGTATAATAGTTTTGTTCTCTACAGTAATGCTGGGAGAACAGGATCCTTCCTCAAATTCCAGGAAGAGATCATCGAGAACCTCCTTTACCCAGGAGGTTCCGTGGCCCCATCCACCAGTGTAGTTAGCCGTCTACACGAGCGACATTTCCCCAGTGTCGTTCCTGGTACCTCAACCCAACCGTCACCCCGAAAAAGATGTCGTGTCTGTAGCAGGAGTGGAATAAGGCGTGACACCCGCTATTTCTGTCCTGACTGTCCTGACCACCCTGCCCTATGCTTTGGTGAGTGTTTCCGGAAGTACCACACACAGGTACACCTAGCATAGGGATTGCATCTCACAGGACAGGCACGCAGGGCTATTAGGGCCCTTTTACTCACAGCTGCTGCAAACCTCTCCTTTCACCTGGGATAAAGTGCATAACATACTTTGCCACATCTTTGGGCGATTTTTCGCTTTGCACATTGTCCCATGGGGAAGGAGAGGTTTGTTCTATAAAGGTAAAAAAAACTAAACAAAAAAAAAATTACCGGCAAGTAAAAAAGTTAAAAAAGTTTAAAAAAAGTTAATATGTTCTGTTCTAAAGTTAATAAAGTTATTGCGTTGCGGCCTGGTTTTTTCTTTTTTGTTTTGTTTTTTTTACCTTCCAGGTGGACCAACCGATCGACTAGCTGCAGCACTGATGTGCATTCGGACAGAAGCATTGCGCTGCTGTCAGATTACACGCAAGTCGGTGTATGCGGCGCTGCAAGACGAGATTTCTCCTCTGCAGTAAAAGATACGTTTGCCGAGGCATATGAGCTGAGGAGGTGGCGGTGTTCATATACTTTGGCAAACACTTTGTATATATAAAAAAAAATATCCCGGCAATGATTTATTCATCCACATCGATTGATGTGAATGGAGAAATCGGGTTTGCCAGGGCATACGAGCTAAGTGGGTATGGATGTTGGGCGGAGCTCCTATGTCCTGGCAGACGCCTTTCCCCTCCTTTTTCTTTTTTTGGCAGAGATTTTTTCATCCACATTGATCGATGCGAATGAAGAAATCTGTGCCGTTCATTTTTTTCTTTCAGCCCAGAGGCTGAACGGAAAAAAAATATCTCATTACCTGTATGCTCAATATAAGGAGAATAGCAGAAACTCCTAATGCTGGGCATACATGTAATGATTGTGGAGACCCTCAAATGCCAGGGCAGTACAAACACCCCACAAATAACACCATTTTGGAAAGAAGACACCCCAAGGTATTCGCTGAGGGGCATATTGAGTCCATGAAAGATTGAAATTTTTGTCCCAAGTTAGCGAAAGGGAGACTTTGTGAGAACAAAATCAAAAAAATCAATTTCCGCTAACTTGTGCCAAAAATTTTTTCTATGAACTCGCCATGCCCCTCATTGAATACCTTGGGGTGTCTTCTTTCCAAAATGGGGTCACATGTGGGGTATTTATACTGCCCTGGCATTTTAGGGGCTCCAAAGCGTGAGAAGAAGTCTGGTATCCAAATGTCTAAAAATGCCCTCCTAAAAGGAATTTGGGCACCTTTGCCCACCTAGGCTGCAAAAAAGTGTCACACATCTGGTATCTCTGTATTCAGGAGAAGTTGAGGAATGTGTTTTGGGGTGTCTTTTTACATATACCCATGCTGAGTGAGATAAATATCTTGGTCAAATGCCAACTTTGTATAAAAAAATGGGAAAAGTTGTCTTTTGCCAAGATATTTCTCTCACCCAGCATGGGTATATGTAAAATGACACCAGAAAACACATTCCCCAACTTCTTCTGAATACGGCGATACCACATGTGTGACACTTTTTTGCAGCCTAGGTGGGCAAAGGGGCCCACATTCCAAAGAGCACCTTTCGGATTTCACAGGTCATTTACCTACTTACCACACATTAGGGCCCCTGGAAAATGCCAGGGCAGTATAACTACCCCACAAGTGACCCCATTTTGGAAAGAAGACACCCCAAGGTATTCCGTGAGGGGCATGGCAAGTTCCTAGAATTTTTTATTTTTTGTCACAAGTTAGTGGAAAATGATGATTTTTTTTTTTTTTTTTCATACAAAGTCTCATATTCCACTAACTTGTGACAAAAAATAAAAACTTCCATGAACTCACTATGCCGATCAGCGAATACCTTGGGGTCTCTTCTTTCCAAAATGGGGTCACTTGTGGGGTAGTTATACTGCCCTGGCATTCTAGGGGCCCAAATGTGTGGTAAGGAGTTTGAAATCAAATTCTGTAAAAAATGACCTGTGAAATCCGAAAGGTGCTCTTTGGAATATGGCCCCCTTTGCCCACCTAGGCTGCAAAAAAGTGTCACACATCTGGTATCTCTGTATTCAGGAGAAGTTGAGGAATGTGTTTTGGGGTGTCTTTTTACATATACCCATGCTGGGTGAGATAAATATCTTGGTCAAATGCCAACTTTGTATAAAAAAATGGGAAAAGTTGTCTTTTGCCAAGATATTTCTCTCACCCAGCATGGGTATATGTAAAATGACACCCCAAAACACATTCCCCAACTTCTCCTGAGTACGGAGATACCAGATGTGTGACACTTTTTTGCAGCCTAGGTGGGCAAAGGGGCCCATATTCCAAAGAGCACCTTTCGGATTTCACAGGTCATTTTTTACAGAATTTGATTTCAAACTCCTTACCACACATTTGGGCCCCTAGAATGCCAGGGCAGTATAACTACCCCACAAGTGACCCCATTTTGTAAAGAAGAGACCCCAAGGTATTCGCTGATGGGCATAGTGAGTTCATGGAAGTTTTTATTTTTTTGTCACAAGTTAGTGGAATATGAGACTTTGTATGAAAAAAAAAAAAAAAAATCATCATTTTCCACTAACTTGTGACAAAAAATAAAAAATTCTAGGAACTCGCCATGCCCCTCACGGAATACCTTGGGGTGTCTTCTTTCCAAAATGGGGTCACTTGTGGGGTAGTTATACTGCCCTGGCATTCTAGGGGCCCAAATGTGTGGTAAGGAGTTTGAAATCAAATTCTGTAAAAAATGACCAGTGAAATCCGAAAGGTGCTCTTTGGAATATGGGCCCCTTTGCCCACCTAGGCTGCAAAAAAGTGTCACACATCTGGTATCTCCGTACTCAGGAAAAGGTGGGGAATGTGTTTTGGGGTGTCATTTTACATATACCCATGCTGGGTGAGAGAAATATCTTGGCAAAAGACAACTTTTCCCATTTTTTTATACAAAGTTGGCATTTGACCAAGATATTTATCTCACCCAACATGGGTATATGTAAAAAGACACCCCAAAACACATTCCTCAACTTCTCCTGAATACAGAGATACCAGATGTGTGACACTTTTTTGCAGCCTAGGTGGGCAAAGGGGCCCATATTCCAAAGAGCACCTTTCGGATTTCACTGGTCATTTTTTACAGAATTTGATTTCAAACTCCTTACCACACATTTGGGCCCCTAGAATGCCAGGGCAGTATAACTACCCCACAAGTGACCCCATTTTGGAAAGAAGACACCCCAAGGTATTCCGTGAGGGGCATGGCGAGTTCCTAGAATTTTTGATTTTTTGTCACAAGTTAGTGGAAAATGATGATTTTTTTTTTTTTTTTTTTTCATACAAAGTCTCATATTCCACTAACTTGTGACAAAAAATAAAAACTTCCATGAACTCACTATGCCCATCAGCGAATACCTTGGGGTCTCTTCTTTCCAAAATGGGGTCACTTGTGGGGTAGTTATACTGCCCTGGCATTCTAGGGGCCCAAATGTGTGGTAAGGAGTTTGAAATCAAATTCTGTAAAAAATGACCTGTGAAATCCGAAAGGTGCTCTTTGGAATATGGGCCCCTTTGCCCACCTAGGCTGCAAAAAAGTGTCACACATCTGGTATCTCCGTACTCAGGAGAAGTTGGGGAATGTGTTTTGGGGTGTCATTTTACATATACCCATGCTGGGTGAGAGAAATATCTTGGCAAAAGACAACTTTTCTTATTTTTTTATACAAAGTTGGCATTTGACCAAGATATTTATCTCACCCAGCATGGGTATATGTAAAAAGACACCCCAAAACACATTCCTCAACTTCTCTTGAATACAGAGATACCAGATGTGTGACACTTTTTTGCAGCCTAGGTGGGCAAAGGGGCCCATATTCCAAAGAGCACCTTTCGGATTTCACAGGTCATTTTTTACAGAATTTAATTTCAAACTCCTTACCACACATTTGGGCCCCTAGAATGCCAGGGCAGTATAACTACCCCACAAGTGACCCCATTTTGGAAAGAAGAGACCCCAAGGTATTTCGTGATGGGCATAGTGAGTTCATAGAACTTTTTAATTTTTGTCACAAGTTAGTGGAATATGAGACTTTGTAAGAAAAAAAAATCAAAAAAAATAAATCAGCATTTTCCGCTAACTTGTGACAAAAAATAAAAAGTTCTATGAACTCACTATGCCCATCAGCGAATACCTTAGGGTGTGTACTTTCCGAAATGGGGTCATTTGTGGGGTGTTTGTACTGTCTGGGCATTGTAGAACCTCAGGAAACATGACAGGTGCTCAGAAAGTCAGAGCTGCTTCAAAAAGCGGAAATTCACATTTTTGTACCATAGTTTGTAAACGCTATAACTTTTACCCAAACCATTTTTTTTTTACCCAAACATTTTTTTTTTATCAAAGACATGTAGAACAATAAATTTAGAGCAAAATTTATATATGGATCTCGTTTTTTTTTGCAAAATTTTACAACTGAAAGTGAAAAATGTCATTTTTTTGCAAAAAAATCGTTAAATTTCGATTAATAACAAAAAAAGTAAAAATGTCAGCAGCAATGAAATACCACCAAATGAAAGCTCTATTAGTGAGAAGAAAAGGAGGTAAAATTCATTTGGGTGGTAAGTTGCATGACCGAGCAATAAACGGTGAAAGTAGTGTAGGTCAGAAGTGTAAAAAGTGGCCTGGTCTTTCAGGGTGTTTAAGCACTGGGGGCTGAGGTGGTTAAATAGACTTTTGTGGGCCTATTAGCTAGAGTTTGGTGTCCCTAACAGTCTGTCCCTGCTCCACACAGCAACATCTCCCTACATTGGCAATAGACTGAATGTAAAATGGCTGCCAGATTGGGTTTATTTATTGGGTAGGGGTGTGTCCATGTGCTGAAACGTCTCAATTGGCTGTCCTGTCCCACCTGATGGATGTATCATGTGTCAAAGTTCGGCTCAATGCAAAAGAATATGGCGCAGCCGGACATCGCCATATGTTCGCATGTTCGATGAACTGCGAACGAGCAAAGTTCGTCGAGAAACCACCTCCGGGCGAAACTGCAAAGCCACCTCTAGTTATATGTTCTAAAGCATTTTTGGCCCTTCAGCGGTGCAATTATATGTTCTAAACCTTTTTTGGCGTGTATTAGTTTAAAAAAAAATGAATTATTTGCCTTTTAGCGCTGCAGTTATATGTTCTAAAGCTTTTTTGGCGTATATTAGTATAAAAAAGGGCTTATGAGCCGTTGTGTGGTAAAGTGAGAAAATGACAGCCCTTTTTGGCGTGTATTAGTGGCAAAAATTTTTTTATTATTTCCCATTTAACGGTGCAGTTATATGTTCTAAAGCCTTTTTTGGAGTGTATTAGTGGAAAAAAAGGCTTATTAGCCATTGTGTGGTGAAATGAGAAAATTAAGAAAATGACAGCCCTTTTTGTTGTGTAGTAGTGGCAAAAAAAAAGCATTATTTGCCGTTCAGCCGTGCAGTTATATATTTTAAAGCTTTTTTGGAGTGTATTAGTGGGAAAAAAGGGCTTATTAGCAGTTGCGTGGTGAAGTGAGAAAATTACAACCCTTTTTAGCGTGTATTAGTGGCAAAAAAAAGTGTTATTTGCTCTTCAGCGGTGCAGTTATATATTCTAAAGCATTTTTTGGCGTGTATTAGTGGCAATAAATGGGCTTATTAGCTGTTGTGTTGTGAAGTGACAACATTACAGCTCTTTTTGGAGTGTATTAGTGGCAAAAAAAAATATTATTCGCTTTTCAGCTGTGCAGTTATATGTGCTAAAGCCTTTTTTGGCATGTAATAGTGGCAATAAAAAAATATTATTTGCCGTTCAGCGGCGCTGTTATATATTCTAAAGCCTTTTTTGGCGTGTATTAGTGGCAAAAAAAAAGTATTATTTGCCGTTGTGTGGTGAAGTGAGAAAATGACAGCCTTTTTTGGGTTGTATTAATTTCCTTTTTATTTACTTATTTGATCTAACAGTATGTCAGACAGAGACGTGACAGGCCCTGCACAGAGGAGGGGCAGAGGCCTAAATGTTTTTGGCGCAGGCACAGGTCACAGCAGAGTAAGGGGGCATGGCAGCAGAGGTCATTTTGAGAGGCCTGAGCTCCCGTTGTCATCTAGCGGTTGTGTCTTGACCAGCAACCCATCAGTTCTTGAATGGTTGACTCGGTCATCCACTTCGTCCCAAGTGACATCAGACACCCCCAGCCAAGAGTCGGTGGGTTCGTCAGACAAAATCCTTAGTTGGAATGGCCCGGGAGCAGGCCCTGTGCCCTCCCCTGTCCTTAACCTGCCTCTGTCCTTTTCTGTTCCTTCAGCTAGAGAAGTATTATATGCTGTGGGCTCAGCTCCACTATACAGCAAGTACGAGCTACTAGAGGACATTCAGCAGCTACTGCCCAGCCAAGATCTGGAGGAGACATCCGCCGCTTCCTCCGGTATACGGACAAGTAGTGATGAGGAGAGTGGCGTGGGAGCTGGTGTTGCAAGTGATCAGGCTCCTGGCTCAGAGACCGTGGAGGAGGACATCAGTGACGTGCAGAGAGTACTCAATGATGATGTAGCCGATCGCAATTTGGAACCAGGAGACGAAGGGGCTTCATCATCATTGGGAGAACAGGGTGGCAGCTTGCGCATGAGGCAGTGAAGGAGCCACCAAATAGGTAGCCTGGCCAGGAGTCAGCAGGGTGGCAGCAGTTGGAGGTCAGGAGAAACGTGCCCGGGGTAGACCTCCCACCTCGCAGGAGCCTACCTGTCCGGAAAGTAGTGATGCAGGGGGTCATGGAGGCAGCGGCGTGAGCAGTCAGTCAGTCCGAGGTGTTGGGAGTAAAGGAGTAAAATCACCTTCTCGGCAGTGTTGCAGTTTTTTGTTAAGCCGCCGGAGGAGGTTAACATGACCATTTGCCGAATCTGTGGGCAGAAGGTGAAGCGTGGCCAGGGTTCCAATTTTGGCACACGGCCCTGCATCAACATATGCAGCGTCACCATAAAGTGGCCTGGGAGAACCGTGGCTCCAATGTGGTCCAGCCTGCCGCAGCAACCGCTGCATCACCCAGTGGCACTCACCCGATTTTAGGCAGTCAAGCTCCAGCAACTCAGCCGAAGGGAGCTGTCTGTCCTTCCCATCATCTACCGGTCCTGATGCTCCTGCTCCTCGCCCTCCTACTTCTCGTCAATCATTCCGTCAGCAATCGATCACCGAAGCGATTGCCAAGAGAAAACAGTATGCTTGCACTCATCCAATAGCGCAGAAGCTGAACGTGCTCCTGGTCAAGTTGCTGGTGCTGCAGTCCCTCCCTTTCCAAGTGTTGGACTCTGCACCTTTCAGAGAACTGATGGATTGTGCTGAGCTTAGGTGGAGAGTCCCAAGCCGTCATTTCTTTGCTAAAAAGGCAGTACCAGTCCTGCACCCAGAAGGTGGGCCAGTCCTTGAGCCTGTCGGTGTCTGCTAAAGTGCACGGCAGTGCCGACGTATGGAGCTGTAACTACGGTCAAGGACAATATATGTCCTTTAAGGCCTACTAGGTAAATGTAGTTCCTGCCCAGCCAAACCAGCAACTTGGCCAGGTGATGCCGCTTCCATGCCATTGGTCCTGCGATAATGTCCACCTCTGCCTCCTCATCCACCACTGTGTCCTCAGGGACAATTCAGTGCTCCTCCAGCATACCACATGTGTAGGGCACGATGGTGTCATGCTGTTCTACATTTCGTTTTGGGAAGAGCATGGTGTTGGCGCTGCGTCAAAGAGGGCTGAGCCATGCGCCCTGCATGGCACACGTATTCAATCTGGTTGTCAAGCGGTTCCTGAAGTTTTCCACCCATCTGCAAGACATTCTAAAAATGACCAGGAAACTTTGCATGCACTTCAGCCACTCGTACACCCCCAAGCACACCCTCTTTGAGCTGCAGCAGCAGAATGGCATCCCCCAACACAGGCTGATATGCGACGTTTCCACCCGTTGGAATTCCACCCTCCATATGTTGGACTGACTATATGAGCAGAGAAAAGCCATAAACGATTTCTTGATGATCCAAACAGACAGGAGTATTCCCCTGTGTAACTTTGATGTCAGACAGTGGCAGCTCATGTGTGACACCTGCCGTTTGCTCAGGCCCTTTGAGGATGCCATGTTATTTGTCAGTTGTCATTCCACTGCTTCATATCCTGGAACAGATGCTGGTAAATCTGGCTGGTCAGGGGACTGGAGACGTGGCGCCTAGATCTCAGGGCCACATGAGCCCTGTGGGGGCTGAACTGGAGTAGGAGCAGGAGGAGCCGGAGGAGCAAGAAGAAGATGAGGCAGATGACCCAGGCACACCGTGGCAGTATGCAGTGGAGATGGAGGCAGGGAGTCCCTCTGAGTCACTTGCACAAATGGCCCACTGCATGCTCACTTGCTTTAGTAATGACAGCCGAATTGTCACCATTCGGCAGAGGGATGACTTCTGGCTCTCCACCTTGTTGGACCCTCACTACCAATCCAAAATGGGGGCCGTTTTTATACTCGCTGAGAGTGAGGACAAACTGAACTACTATAGAGATATCCTACAGTTGCAAGAAAAAGTATGTGAACCCTTTGGAATGATATGGATTTCTGCACAAATTGGTCATAAAATGTGATCTGATCTTCATTTAAATCACAACAATAGACAATCATAGTCTGCTTAAACTAATAACACACAAAGAATTGAATGTTACCATGTTTTTATCGAACACACCATGTAAACATTCACAGTGCAGGTGGAAAAAGTATGTGAACCCTTGGATTTAATAACTGGTTGAACCTCCTTTGGCAGCAATAAGTTCAACCAAACGTTTCCTGTAGTTGCAGATCAGACGTGCACAATGGTCAGGGGTAATTCTTGACCATTACTCTTTACAGAACTGTTTCAGTTCAGCAATATTCTTGGGATGTCTGGTGTGAATCGTTTTCTTGAGATCATGCGGCAGCATCCCAATCGGGTTGAGGTCAGGACTCTGACCGGGCCACTCCAGAAGGCGTAAATTCTGTTGTTGATTTACTTCTATGCTTTGGGTCGTTGTCCTGTTGCAACACCCATCTTCTGTTGAGCTTCAGCTGGTGGACAGATGGCCTTATGTTCTCCTGAAAAATGTCTTGATAAACTTGGCAATTCATTTTTCCTTCAATGATAGCAATCCGTCCAGGCCCTGACACAGCAAAGCAGCCTCAAACCATGATGCTCCCACCACCATACTTCACAGTTGGGATGAGGTTTTGATGTTGGTGTGCTGTGCCTCTTTTTCTCCACACATAGTGTTGTGTGTTTCTTCCAAACAACTCAACTTTGGTTTCACAGAATATTTTGCCAGTACTGCTGTGGAACATCCAGGTACTCTTGTGCAAACTCTAAATGTGCAGCAATGTTTTTTTGGGACAGCAGTGGCTTCCTCTGTGGTATCCTCCCATGAAATCCATTCTTGTTTAGTGTTTTACTTATCGTAGATTCACTAAAAGGGATGTTAGCATATGCCAGAGACTTTTTTTAAGTCTTTAGCTGACTCTCTAGGATTCTTCTTCACCTCATTGAGCAGTCTCCCCTGTGCTCTTGCAGTCATCTTTACAGGATGGCTTCTTCTGTAGAAAAAAATTACACTCCTAGGAAGAGTAGCAGCAATGCTGAACTTTCTCCATTTATAGACAATTTGTCTTACCGTGGACGGATGAACAGCAAGGCTTTTGGAGATACTTTTATAACCCTTTCCAGCTTTATGCAAGTCAACAATTCTTAATCGTAGGTCTTCTGAGAGCTCTTTTGTGCGAGGCATCATTCACATCAGGCAATGCTTCTTGTGAAAAGCAAACCCAGAACTGGTGTGTGTTTTTTTATAGGGCAGCTGAAACCAACACCTCCAATCTCATCTCATTGATTGGACTCCAGTTGGCTGACACCTCACTCCAATTAGCTCTTGGAGAGGTCATTAGTCTAGGGGTTCACATACTTTTTCCACCTGCACTGTGAATGTTTACATGGTGTGTTCAATAAAAACATGGTAACATTTAATTATTTGTGTGTTATTAGTTTAAGCAGACTGTGATTGTCTATTGTTGTGACTTAGATGAAGATCAGATCACATTTTATGACCAATTTGTGCAGAAATCCATATCATTCCAAAGGGTTCACATACTTTTTCTTGCAACTGTATGTACTGAGTTGGCCGCTGCCTATCTGCGCAATCGTTCATCCTCTCTCAGGTCTGACTGGGGGGCCCTCTAAGCTCTTGTTGCACTGCCATGGGTGCTGTGGCAGGGGGGCGGGGGTAGGATCAGTACCAGCTCCATCAGCTGCAGCTTGAGTCTAGAGTCGATGATGAGCAGCAGTGAAGAAACTACTCACCAGCAGCAGCAGCTAGACCTGGAGCAGAACCTGAACCAGCAGGTGGTGGCATACTTTGACAGCACCCTGCCACCCCACATTGAAGATCCGCTGGACTACTGGGCAGCCAAACTGGATTTGTGGCCACAACTGGCCGAGTTTGCCCTGGAAAAGCTGTCCTGCCCAGCCAATAGTGTTGCATCAGAGGGGGTGTTTAGTGTGGCGGGGGCCATAGTTACCCCAAGGAGAACTCGCCTGTCCACCCAAAATGTGGAGAAACTGACCTTTGTCAAGATGAATCAGGCATGGATGTCACCTTGTCAGTTTGTGGCCTCCTCATGCTGCTGCTGCTGCAACCTCCACGCAATGTCACTTTGTTAGTCTGTGGCCTCCTCATATTGTTGCTGCCACCTCCACACTCTGTCACTGTGCCACTCTGTAGTCTCCTTATGCTGCTGCCACCTCCACACTCCGTTATTGTGCCACTCTGTGGCCTCCTCATTCTGCTGCTGCTGACACCTCCACACTATGTCACCTTGCCAGTCTGTGGCCCCCTCATTCTGCTGCTGTCACCTCCACACTGTGTCATTGTGCCACTCTGTGGTCTCCTCATGCTGCTGCCACCTCCACACTCTGTCATTGTGCCACTCTGTGGCCTCCTCATGCTGCTGCCAACCTCCACGCTATGTCACCTTGTCAGTTTGTGGCCTCCTCTTGCTGCTGCTGCAACCTCCACGCAATGTCACTTTGTTAGTCTGTGGCCTCCTCATACTGTTGCTGCCACCTCCACACTCTGTCACTGTGCCACTCTGTAGTCTCCTCATGCTGCTGCCACCTCCACACTCCGTTATTGTGCCACTCTGTGGCCTCCTCATTCTGCTGCTGCTGACACCTCCACACTATGTCACCTTGCCAGTCTGTGGCCCCCTCATTCTGCTGCTGTCACCTCCACACTGTGTCATTGTGCCACTCTGTGGTCTCCTCATGCTGCTGCCACCTCCACACTCTGTCATTGTGCCACTCTGTGGCTTCCTCATGCTGCTGCCACCTCCACACTATGTCACCATGCCAGTCTGTAGCCTCCTCATGCTGCTGCTACCACCTCCACACTCTTTCATTGTGCCACTCTGTGGTCTCCTCATGCGGCTGCCACCTCCACACTCTGTCCTTGTGCTACTTTGTGGCCTTCTCATGCTGTTGCTGCTGCCACCTCCACGCTATGTCACCTTGTCAGTCTGTGGCCTCCTTATGCTTCTGCTGCCACCTCCACTCTGTCACCTTGTCAGTTTATGGCCTCCTCATGCTGCTGCTGCCACCTCCATACTCTATCATTTTGCCACTCTGTGGCCTCCTCATGCTGCTGCTGCCACCTCCACACTATGTCACCTTGCCAGTCTGTGGCCTCTTCATGCTGCTACTGCCACCTCAACACTGTCATTCTGCCACACTGTGGTCTCCTCATGCTAATGCTGATGCCACCTCCACACCATGTTACCTTTCCAGTCTGTGGTCTCCTCATACTGCTGCTATCTTAACACTATGTCACCTTTCCAGTCTGTGGCCTCCTCATGCTGCTGCTGCTGCCACCTCGACACCATGTAACCTTGCCACTCTGTGGTCTCCTCATTCTGCTGCTAAATTAACACTATGTTACTGGTACACTCTGTGGCCTCCTCATGCTGCTACTGCTGCTGCTGCCACCCCCACATCATGTCACCTTGCCACTCTGTGGTCTCCTCATGCTGCTGCTAAATCAACACTATGTCATTGAGCCACTCTGTGGTCTACTCATGCTGCTACTAACTCAACACTATGTCACTGGGCCACTCTGTGGCCTCCTCATGCTGCTGCTGCTGCCACCTCTACACTATGTCACCTTGCCTGTCTGTGGCCTTCTCATGCTGCTGCCAGCTCCCCACTATGTCACTGGGCCACTCTGTGGTCTCCTCATGCTGCTGCTTCCTCAACACTATGTCATTTGGCCACTCTGTGGACTTCTCAAGATGTTCTCCCACCCTCCCCACTCCATGACTGGGCCACTATTTTTGGGCCACACTTTTTGGCCTGATTGACATCATCATTTATTTGACACTTCTTATGATCTGTCAGAAGGAAGGAAAAATGAGACGCACAACGGATCCTGTGTGTGTAGCAGCTGTAAGGCCTGTATGGTCCCATCAGAATTGGCTTATGATTTGGTAGCTAAAAGCAGGAGTGGGCACAAAACATAGAAGACATGCAATTATTCCATTCATGTGTCATCTCTGTTTTGAATCCACTCCTGTTTTTTTTGGGCTTTAGCAATACTGATGGATTACTGAACAAATGCTGACCGAGTGAAGGTGGATGCTCAACATACAGGATCCGTTTTTTGGGGGGTTATTATTCTGACGGATCAGAGGAAGGACAAAATAATCAGTGATGTCAACACAAACGTACTGCTGACACCCCCTCCACTCTCTCAGGGGGGCTCTACTTGTATAAGCGTTTAATAGAGCAGGTTCTGTAGACATCTATGTGGAATCAGCTGACGATGGTGTAAAAGGAGTGCACTCTTTCTCCCTACAGTAGGATCTTGGGCCTCTGCATGGTTCTTTATACCTGGTGCTAACATCGACCTGTAAGGCTGAGTTCACACTTTGTTTTTTGTTCAGTTTTGGCCCCGTAACTGCCCAAATAAGTGAAGTGTGCAGTGATTCTAAGAGCGACGCCTTTCATATGCGTGTCATACTGACTCACAGTATTGTTTCACTACCACAGCAGACTCCCTATGCGTGTTACTGCAAGGCACAGTGTTCTACACCACTATACAGGCTCTCTGCAGCCAGGAAATAGATGTTTTTTCACGTGATTCGCCGCAACTAAATTCGTATCGAATCGATTCTTTTCGGAAAATTCGGCAAACCGGCCGAATTGAATTTTTGAGAAATTCGCTCATCTCTAATAGTGAGCATTACGCAATAAGGTGAATGATGCTTTATTCTTGACTCAAAAAATAAATAAAAATAATAAAAAATCACAGAAATATAGTTCACTCCACACCATTCTTTTGCACCTGGTAACCTCCATCACACAGTCTGATATGGGTGTGGCTTACAGTCTTGCTTTATTCACATTGCATTAGTTGTCCTGCTATGCGATTGTGTGGAAGCTTGGCTGTGAGCTGGACCGTGTTCACACCATAGTTAGCGTAGTGGTAGGACCCTTGCCATGCTGAGAGACCGTGATGTAGTGCATGATGGGCTCCGATGTGTTCCTGACAGGAATATATTGGCAAAAGTCTCAGCTTTTAATATCTGCTTGTATGACTAGCCAGTATAGTCAGTGGCATATCTGTTTGGTGCATTTTTTTCTGTGATTTATTCTTGACTCCCATCTAAATGCAGTAAATACTGGTGTATGGGAAGGGACGTTTTCAGATATCATAGGAGCCCATAGAAAAACTCAATAGGGGGAATTTATGATGAGGATAATATTTTAGTCAATTTTGCTTGATTCTGCATTACTTAACTTTGCACCAAATTTATCAAATTTCACACGAGGTTTGATAATTTGGAGCATCTTTTAACCTAACACTTTTGTCTAGAATTGTTACTCCAGTTTATTCATACCATTCCCTTACTGGATTAAGTTTGTGACATTTTTCGCAACTTTTTTAGAAGTTGCAGTGATAAATCTGAAGTTAAACTAATTAACATTGCTAACCACTTTCCTACCCACTTTTCAAAACTGGAGTCAGTGGTGTAAAAGTGCAATAAGTCACAAAAATTTTGCACAAGGGAGACCAAAAAGTTGGAAACTGGGATTTGTGACTGGGATTCTGTAGTGTCAAGAGTATTAGGGTAAATACCAAATTTATGAATTTGTTTTATTAAGTGGAGGAATTTTGAATAATAGAAAATCATGATTCACCTCACCCACTTCTACATCAAAAGTGAAACAGGTACCGTACTTTATTAAAATAGCGCTCATTCTGAACACCATGGGGGAAATTTATCAAGACTATCACTTTCCGTTCCAGTCTTAATATCCCAGTGCTGCCAGAGGATATGCCTAATTTAAGACGAGGTGCAGGCCTTGTAAAATAAATTAGGCGCATCCTCCAGCAATGTGTGCCCCTAAACAGAAATCTACGGCCGCTCTGTGCTGTCTTAGATTTCAGGCTTCACTTTTGGAAAACTGGTCATGATGGCACAGCTTGTGTTTTTTCAAAGATGACCTGTTGCCAAAAAATGCAATACAATCTGAAAGCAGCGTGTTATAAAGCAGATTGATATATATATATAGTTATATTTTTTTGTGGGAAAAAATTCTGTAAAATTTTTAATTTTTATATTTACATCTGCAGCCCTGTGAATACCCATCGGTACAGAAGGGAGGTGTTATCAGTGACTGAAAGCTCTCTATGCACACAATGTTATCAATCACTGATAACCTCTACTGCCTGTACCAATGCTATCCATACAAGGTAGAAAAAGCATTGATATAAATTGCAGGTTTTCTGAATTGTTTCCCATAAATATATACATGAATCCGCTCAATTTCTCCTGCTCTCCTGCTCTCCATGGTGCTTTCAGAATGCATTGCATTTTTAGTGATAGGTACTCTTTAAAGCCCCTTTTCTGGTACAAGGGAGATAATAAATTTCTCACATGACTCTAAATAAATTTACATCAGACAACTGGAGTAAATAGATGCTACATTTAGCTCTGTGTCCAGTTTCCCTTCAATAAATGATAAAACTTCCTGCAGGCACCATTGTGGGAGGTCAGTGCATAGTAATTTATACAGCTACCATTGAGCTGAATAGAAGCTGTAAAATCTATTTGCACTGAGTTCCCCCTAGTGGTAACTGCAGGAAAATGCTGTTGTGTTATGTTGAGAATACTGGGAGCTCAATGCTGGGACCTCTCTCACTATGTACCCCATAGTAATCACGTGGTATGCCTTCATGGTAAGTGCAGCACTGTTTAAGGGTGATATTCTTGGTTAGTAATAGCCTACGTAATGAGTAGAAATCCTTTCGGTATGCTCCCAGTACTGTTATAGACTGCAATCACACCTTGAGAGATGAAAAATAGAGGATCAGCTCCCCTGTCTTTCCAGGTACACAGACAAGCAGGGCTGAGTCCCAGGTTCAATACTTCCATAAATAAATAGGCATTTGGCAATAATACAGAGTTAAGATCCAAGTATAGAATCACACCCATGTAGTCTGATCCTTCAGTCACACTACCTACCTTCTGTTACCTACTTCCTGCTAGCATACATTCAGTAGAGCAATAAATACTGTAAATGCAAAAATGTATATATCTTTGAATGTACTGTACTACTGTAGATTAGCATTCACAGTAAAACCACTGAAAGGTGAAGTGAATAACAGTGATTGTCTTGTGACAATGGTACCTGTTAAGGGCAAGTGAACACTCAGTTATTCTCGAGTGTCGAGTGCAGTACAAATGGGCAAGTGTAAAATTCTGAGTGACTCTGATAAGGGACACATTGTGGCAATTAAATGACTGGATCAGAGTCCCTCAAAAAGCAGTAGTTTTTGTGGGATGTTCCCAGAATGCCATGAGATTGTTATCTGCCAAATGTTTTGCAAGGACAAACACTAGGGTCCTGAGTGTTCAAGGTTCAGTGATCCACATGGGGAGTGAAGACTAGTGTCACAGTCGTTATCTCTGGCTGTGACCTTCTGTCTATGCTCTCGCTGCAGTTCCGTTCCTGTGTGTTTGTGGTTCTTTATGGGTTAACTCCCCTGTGTGCCTATTAGGAGTTAATCCTCTCTGTCTGCTCCATGGGTGTGGCCTCTCTGCTGCACCCATGGAACCTGTATATAAGGCTGAGGTTTCCTCAGTTCTGTGTCAGCTCTCCTGGTGTGTGTTGTCTTGTCCTGTCCTGCTCCTGGTTTGTACTCTCTGACCCATGAGATCTCTGTCTGTCTGTGCTCTGTGGGTTTCCTTACTTGTTCATTGACATCCTCTTTCCCGTCCTCTTTCCTGTCTTTCTGTTATCTGTTCTGCCAGTTATGTTTTAGTTACTTGTGTGTATTCAGATGTCTGTGTTCAGCAAGCCCTTGCTGCACCTTTCTTTGCAGCAGAGTGGCATGCGCAAGGCCATGCAGTTTACTACTGGTGGAGCAAGTCCTTCTCTGCTCATTGCCACTCCTGCTCCCTTGCGTGAACTCCTGCTTGTATTTTTAGTTACCTTGTGTGTATTCATATGTCTCAGTTCAGCAAGCCCTTGCTGCATCGCGCCTAGCTGCAGAGTGCTATGCGCAAGGCCACGCAGTATACCACTGGTGGAGCAAGTCCTTCTCTGCTCATTGTCACTCCTGTTTCCTTGCGATGTACCTCTGCTTGTGTTATTAGTTGCCCTGTTTTGTATTTGCCTGTTTATGTTATGTATGCCTATGTGCGGTCGGTACCTTCTGGTACCTGTTGTCCATTCGTTCCTGCTGTCACTGTCTAGTTCACGCTCCAGAGTGGACTCTGGCAACTTCCTGCTGCAAAGTCTAACCCTACCATCTGGGGCCCTAGTGAATACCAGAAGTTGCTTAGTCACGCCCCTCTGGAGTATTACTAGACAGTGGCGCAGTGGGGGTTTTCTCCCACTGTGCTGACGGTACATAGAGCTCATGTTTTGTCTGTGCTGCCTACCCTAGTTTTTGTTTGGTCAATAAACTCTTATGTGTCTGTACCTGATTTCCGTTTGTTTATTGCTTGACGACACGGTGGTCTCTCCTGGGACCTCCAGTTCGTGACAACTAGCCCATCTGGTCCCATGTCCTTTGACAAAAACATCTACAATGGGCAAATAACCATCAAAACTGGACCACAAAAAAGAAGGTGGCCTGGCCTGAAGAATCCCAATCTTTTACATCATAATGACAGTTTGGTGCATGATATGTATACTTTACCTGTTTGCTAGGCAACCGTCGTGTCATCTCGCGTGCATCTGCGAGTTGTGGCGTGGTGACGTCATTCCAGTCACTAACGTCCGCTTCCCTGCCTTCCTCTCTCTGTGCGTAGCATCGTTCCGCGCATGCGCGGACGTCCACCGCTCGCTCCGACTGAGGTGGGTGTGTCTTTAGCCAAGCCTCATTTTGAAGCTGTCTTTCACTTTAAAAGGTAGCGTCTCTCAAGTGCTACCTAGGCTACATCAGTCCATGCGTCTCAGTGAGCTGTTAGGAGAGGGTTCTATATCTTGACCCCCCCTTTCCTCCTATAGCTAATTCGCCCACTTAGATCCATATCTGGATCGTGGGGTATTTTGTGTCTGTGTAGAGCGCACCATTGACATTATTGTCAGTGCACCCTGCACAGGTCCAGCCCAAGCTCCCATGTTTCCCCTGATGAGCTTGTTACTCATCTCCCCTAGCGAAACATGCATGTAGGGACCAGGTAAGCAAGGGCTTTCTAGGGCGCATAATTCCAGGGTTCCTGTTGGTGACTGGTGGCGGGTCCCCGTCATCCGGTCACATAGGCCAGTGTAGGTTCTAGGGTAATTCTAGGGCCAGCCAGTTCTGCCAACCACCCTGTGTTACGCAATTGCCGCCAGTAACGGTGTGCACATCAATCAACACCGGCCGGACAATTGCTGACTCTGGAGCGTCTCATCTGTGTGGTA
Source organism: Bufo bufo (assembly GCF_905171765.1). Taxonomy (NCBI): domain Eukaryota; kingdom Metazoa; phylum Chordata; class Amphibia; order Anura; family Bufonidae; genus Bufo; species Bufo bufo. The sequence goes on from NC_053392.1 coordinate 300,070,651, forward strand.
GGACCAACCGGTTACTTATTAGGTGCCGCCGAGCATCATTTATCTGATATTGGCACTTCTTGCATCCGGTTGGTATACCGCCGTGTTGCTCCGATTGTATATATATATAAATTGTTGTTATCTGTCATCTTGGGACCTATTTTTCTAATTGCTCTAATTAAACGTTAAGTTTTATTCTGACCACATACTACTTCCTCTGTTTTGATCCAGGTGGTCACCCACAATATTCAAATTGCTATTCTTTACCTGGGATGACATAGCACCAGGATACACTATGAGAAAAAGGCAAAGAGAGTGTAATTCTCTTACTTAGACGCCTTGGCTCCTGGCATTCATGTGGATGTTACTTTGATATATGCGACATAACTAAACTGTGTTGTAAACTAAATACACCCAGTCATGGCAATGGTATTCCACAATTTCAGTAGCCTCTTTCACCAGGATAATACAAGGTTCAAGGTGGTCACTTAGCCATCAAATTCCCCTGTTGTCAATATGATTCAGCATTTGTAAGATGTGTTGGAAAATTTTATCCAATCAAGGGAAGCCCAAACTTTGCAACTTACAGGACTTAAAGTGTGCCTAAACTTAGAACATAACTTTATTAAAACCTACTGGAAATATGCAGAAAATATTAATATAATATACTGTAATATATGTGTAATATTACTATATAAATGTAATATACTCTAATTTTGTTTTACTTTTCCTAGTGAAATAGTGAAATGGATAGCATTTTGGGGCTTTAGCGAAGCAGGGCTAGTACAGGCAGGAGCAGCTCCAGCCTATACACCACTCAGTGCTGTCACAAGTGAATCCGTACTCCCATACATAGCTGAGCAAGAGAGTAAGGATTGTAAAGTGCGATAGGAATCGGAACTTTAGGTATGTATTTCACTGGAAAAAGTAAGAAAATAATGAAAGTACATTAGAAATATTATTTTCTGCACATTTCGGGTAGGTTTTAATAAAGTTTTTTTTTATGTTTAGTTACACTTCAAAGGATCTGCTGCCAGACAACACAGATCACCTTCAGAGGTCTTGTGAAGTCCAGGCCTCAGTGGGTGACAGCTGTTTTGGTGACATAAGGGGGACCTAAACAAGATTTTAATGCTATGGCTGTGTTTATCAGTGTATATTTACTTCAGAGTATTGCTATATAGCTCCATCTACAAATGAAGATAAATCTTTCATGTATCCATGCATGTCAAGTAGAATATAAAACCTGAATCAACTAGGCTTTAACTAATATTTAATATATTCTCCAAAGACTTTAAGTAAATTTACAGTTCTTTATTATGGAGACAGTCTATATAGAATAGCTTTGATGCTTTGAAGTGATTACTGTCAGGCCCAGCCTCGTGTAGGGTGATGCCCTTGTCTAATGCATTATCTTTTTATGTTTACATATACCGATAATATAAGGTGCTTAATTATAAGTGCCAAAAATAATGTATTAATAATACCTCAGCTTTTCCTCCTCCTACACAGCAGCATGATGTGTCACAGTATCCTGCTGGGGAGCGCAAATCATCGGAGGAACCAGGTGAGAGTTTACTGTTTGTTTTTTTCACTTCCTGTATAGGAGGCACATATTTTGGCATATCTACTATGAGTGGGCACATATCTTGGCATATCTACTGTGAAGGGGCATACATCTTGGCATATCAATGTCAGGGGGCACATATCTTGGCATATCTACTGTGAGGGGGTACATATATTGACATATCTATTGTGAAGGGGCACATATATTGGCATATCTACTGTAAGTGGACACATATCTTGGCATATCCACTGTGAAGGGGGCACATATTGTGGCATATCTATTGTGAGGTGCACATATCTGGGCATCAATATTGTGAGAGAGCAAATATCTGGGCATAACTGCTGTGAGTGGGCACATACCTGGGCATAACTTCTGTGATGGGACATATCTGGCCATAGCTTTTGTGAAGGGGGCACATGTGATCAATAATACTGTGAAGGGACACAGTGTGGGCATAACTACTGTGAAGGGGCATATCTGGGCATTACTACTGTGTGCTGGCAAAAAGGAGAATACTTACACCTCGACTTTCAGCCAATAGTAGCTGGTGGCTCTGTGATCTGTAAAGAAGCCACAGGAAAGCCCAACAAGCTAGCTGCCAGCGCAGAGTGTGAGCAGCCAGTCAGAGGAGGCATCATAAGTAGAGATGAGCAAATCGAAGCTGACGAAGTCTAATTCGTTCAGAATTTCAGGAAAAATTCGATTCTGAGCGAATGTGAATTTCCTCGCACTTCGTGGTAACGAATATCAATTTTTTCTAACATGGCGGCTAGCCGGCTACAATGTCGGCTAAAATGGTGGCTACATGTGTGAGGACATGGGGCAAGGAACTCTGGGAAGGCAGGATGACCCATAATGCCATGCATGCAGCCAATCAGCAGCCAGCCGGCCAGGTGATGTCCCAGCCCTATAAATATGGCGGCCATCTTAGAGTCTGCCATTCACTATCGTACTTTGTTAAGGGACAGACATGTATGCAGGCACTAGAGAGAGTGAAAGAAAGACTAATTGTAAATAAAATAAAAAAAGGAAAGAAGCGATTTACTAGTGCTTCTTTCTCTCCCTGCCTGTGAGAGGAATCATTTCACAGGCAGGGAGAGACGTGTGCAGATGCTAGGGAGAGTCATAGGAAAATCCTCATTGTGAAAAAAAAGATTTACAAGTGCAGGGAAACATTACTTGGGGATCCAGATAGTCTCATAATACCTCTCTGTCATTCCAGCAATTAGTTATTGGGGTGCAAGTGCTAAGTGGCTTATATCTGTGGAAAAAGATAAATATATACGTAGGTCACTTTTGCTGTTAACTGCACTGATATCATTTAGTGGCCTATTTCAATACAATACGAGAAATATTTACGCAATTCACTTTTGTTGTTATTTGCGTTTAAAGCGATAATTGCCATATTTCTAGAGAAAAAGAGAAAAATAGACTAAGCTCATATTTGCTGTTATTTACGCTAAAAGTGTTTCTTGTCATATTTCACTGCAATACGAGAAAAATAGACGCAGTTCACATTTGCTGTTATTTGCGGTAAAAGCGTTTATTGTCATATTTCTACAGAAAAAGAGAAAAATATTCACAGTTCACTTTTTCTGTTATTTACTTAGAAATCGTTTAGTGGCCTATTTTAGTCTAATACTAGAAATATATAAGCAGTTCACTTTTGCTGTTATTTACACTGAAATCGTTTCGTTGCCAATTTCAAATCCTTTAGTTGCCTATCTCAGTAAAAAAAGAAATATATATTTGGCGCTTTTAGGGGTGTTTTAATTTGCTTTTAATTTATTTAGTTCAGCTAAAAGTATGTCAGACAGAGAAGTGCCAGGCCCTGCACAGAGGAGTGTCAGATGTGTAAGGCCTCTTTCACACGGGCGTTGCGGGAAAATGTGCGGGTGCGTTACGGGAACACCCGCGATTTTTCCGCACGAGTGCAAAACATTGTAATGCGTTTTGCACTCGCGTGAGAAAAATCGCGCGTGTTTGGTACCCAAACCTTGGGATCGGTGTTCTATAAATAGTATTATTTTCCCTTATAACATGGTTATAAGGGAAAATAATAGCATTCTGAATACAGAATGCATAATAAAACATCGCTGGAGGGGTTAAAAAAAAATACAACATTTTTTAACTCACCTTAGTCCACTTGTTCGCGGCCCGGCATCTCCTTCTGGCTTCATCTGATCTCTGTGCAGCAACAGGACCTGTGGTGACGTCATTCCGGTCATCACATGGTACGTCACATGATCTTTTACCATGGTGATTCACCATGGTAAAAGATCATGTGACGTACCATGTGATGACCGGAGTGACGTCATCAAAGGTCCTTGACCTAGAATTAATGCTCACCACAGGTCCTATTCAGTAAAGGGGACAGAAGGAGATGCCGGCATCGCGAACAAGTGGACTAAGGGCTCTTTCACACCTGCGTTCTTTTCTTCCGGCATAGAGTTCCGTCGTCGGGGCTCTATGCCGGAAGAATCCTGATCAGGATTATCCCCATGCATTCTGAATGGAGTGAAATCCGTTCAGGATGCATCAGGATGTCTTCAGTTCCGGAACGGAACGTTTTTTGGCCGGAGAAAATACTGCAGCATGCTGCGCTTTTTGCTCCGGCCAAAAATCCTGAAAACTTGCCGCAAGGCCGGATCCGGAATTAATGCCCATTGAAAGGCATTGATCCAGATCCGGCCTTAAGCTAAACGTTGTTTCGGCGCATTGCCGGAGCCGACATTTAGCTTTTTCTGAATGGTTATCATGGCTGCCGGGACGCTAAAGTCCTGGCAGCCATGGTAAAGTGTAGCGGGGAGCGGGGGAGCAGTATACTTACCGTCCGTGCGGCTCCCGGGGCGCTCCAGAGTGACGTCAGGGCAGTGCCATCTTAAGAGCATTATAGGCCCCCGGGCAATACAGTGCACTGGGGCCCTGTCTACACAATCACGCACTAGAATAAAAATGCAAATTATCAATAAGGCGATATTTATTGGTACTTTCAACAAAATCAGTGTTTAATATAGGAATAATATATAGGGGGGGCACAAAGATACCACAGTCAAAAATGGGGGGGCAAAAACAAAATAAGTATATATAAATAAGATTACAAAATATGAGAGAATTGCGGTATGCAGGGATACATTTATAATAAAACTATTTACTTACAAAAGAAGCTGTTCAATCGTCTGCTGTGCCGTCCTCTGCTTGCTTCCGCGGATTCTTTCCCCTTCTTTCTGTCTCTCGTCAGTGCGCAGGCGCACTGTTATGGTGGATCTGTGGAAGACACACTGTTATGGGGGCATCTGTGGATGACAGTGTTATTATGCCTCTCATTAGCCCCCATATGCTGCCTCTCATCATTAGCCCCCATATGCTGCCTCTCATCATTAGCCCCCATATGCCTCTCCATTAGCCCCCATATGCCTCTCCATTAGCCCCCATATGCCTCTCCATTAGCCCCCATATGCCTCATTAGCCCCCATATGCCTCTCCATTAGCCCCCATATGCCTCTCCATTAGCCCCCATATGCCTCTCCATTAGCCCCCATATGCCTCTCCATTAGCCCCCATATGCCTCTCCATTAGCCCCCATATGCCTCATTAGCCCCCATATGCCTCTCCATTAGCCCCCATATGCCTCATTAGCCCCCATATGCCTCTCCATTAGCCCCCATATGCCTCTCCATTAGCCCCCATATGCCTCATTAGCCCCCATATGCCTCTCCATTAGCCCCCATATGCCTCTCCATTAGCCCCCATATGCCTCTCCATTAGCCCCCATATGCCTCATTAGCCCCCATATGCCTCATTAGCCCCCATATGCCTCTCCATTAGCCCCATATGCCTCATTAGCCCCCATATGCCTCTCCATTAGCCCCCATATGCCTCTCCATTAGCCCCCATATGCCTCTCCATTAGCCCCCATATGCCTCTCCATTAGCCCCCATATGCCTCTCCATTAGCCCCCATATGCCTCTCCATTAGCCCCCATATGCCTCATTAGCCCCCATATGCCTCTCCATTAGCCCCCATATGCCTCTCCATTAGCCCCCCATATGCCTCTCTCCATTAGCCCCCCATATGCCTCTCTCCATTAGCCCCCCATATGCCTCTCCATTAGCCCCCCATATGCCTCTCCATTAGCCCCCATATGCCTCATTAGCCCCCATATGCCTCATTAGCCCCCATATGCCTCTCCATTAGCCCCCATATGCCTCATTAGCCCCCATATGCCTCTCCATTAGCCCCCATATGCCTCTCCATTAGCCCCCATATGCCTCATTAGCCCCCATATGCCTCTCCATTAGCCCCCATATGCCTCTCCATTAGCCCCCATATGCCTCTCCATTAGCCCCCATATGCCTCATTAGCCCCCATATGCCTCTCCATTAGCCCCCATATGCCTCTCCATTAGCCCCCCATATGCCTCTCTCCATTAGCCCCCCATATGCCTCTCTCCATTAGCCCCCCATATGCCTCTCCATTAGCCCCCCATATGCCTCTCCATTAGCCCCCATATGCCTCTCCATTAGCCCCCTTATGCCCCCAGCAGCCACATTTTCTTATAAAATAAAAAATCACTTACCTCTCCTGCTCCTGGACGCCGCCTGCCTCTCCTCAGTCGACTCTGTGCTCTGAACTGGCGCGCACAGCGTGAGGTCACAGAGCGCCCTCACGCTGTGCGCAGCCCTGCACAGCCGACAGCCGAGGACCAGGAAGTGGTGAGTACAGAGCGTTCACCACTTCCTGGTCTCTCGGTTCTAATGAGCGCTTCCATAATGGAAGCGCTCATTAGTATTCAACTGGGGGAATCAGAGGGGGGGCAACCGGGGGGGCAAAGGACAACATAGGGGGGGCGATTGCCCCCCCTCGCCCGCTGCTAAATGACGGTTGGGAAGTTGGCTGGTGGGTTCACTGGGCAGGCGGGCCCCCAGGCAAGTGGGGCCCCCGGGCAACTGCCCAGCGTGCCCATTCGAAAAGACGGCCCTGCGTCAGGGCGCCCCAAGCGCATGGATCACGTGATCGCATTAGACACGTCATCCATGCGCATGGGGCGCTCTAACGTCATTCTGGAGCGCCCCGGGAGCCGCACGGACTGTAAGTATACTGCTCCCCCGCTCCCCGCTCCTACTATGGCAACCAGGACTTTAATAGCGTCCTGGGTGCCATAGTAACACTGAAAGCATTTTGAAGACGGTTCCGTCTTCAAATGCTTTCAGTACACTTGCGTTTTTCCGGATCCGGAGTGTAATTCCGGCAAGTGGAGTACACGCCGGATCCGGACAACGCAAGTGTGAAAGAGGCCTAAGGTGAGTTAAATGATTTTATTTTATTTTTTTAACCCCTCCAGCGTTGTTTTACTATGCATTCTGTATTCAGAATGCTATTATTTTCCCTTATAACCATGTTATAAGGGAAAATAATAATGATCGGGTCTCCATCCCGATCGTCTCCTAGCAACCATGCAAGAAAATCGCACCGCATCCGCACTTGCTTGCGGATGCTTGCGATTTTCACGCAACCACATTCATTTCTATGGGGCTTGCGTTACGTGAAAAACGCACAAAGAGGAGCATGCTGTGATTTTCACACAACGCACAAGTGATGCGTGAAAATCACCGCTCATGTGAACAGCCCCATAGAAATGAATGGGTCAGGATTCCGTGCGGATGCTGTGCGTTCACCTCCCGCAACGCATCCGCGCGGAAAACTCACTCGTGTGAAAGGGGCCTAAATGATTCTGTTGCAGGCACAGGTCACAGCAGAGTAAGGCTCCATTCACACGTCCGTAACGTGCTTTGCGGATCCATGGATCCGCAGATCCGCAAAAAACTAAAGGTATTCCGTATGCCTTCCGTTTCTGTATTTCCGTTTAAAGATAGAACATGTCCTATTATTGTCCGTATAACGGACAAGGATAGTACTGTTCTATTAGGGGCCAGATGTTCCGTTCCGCAAAAAACATAATGCACACGGACGTCATCCGTATTTTTTGCGGATCCGTTTTTTGCGGACCGCAAAATAGTGAAAAAGCCATACGGTCGTGTGCATGAGTCCTTAGTCCTCGTCCACATTTCCGTTTTTCACTGACAGCACAGTCCGCATTTTCCACGGACAGCACACCTACCCATTGATTTAAATGTATCTGTTCACATTTCAGTATTTTTTTACTGACCGTGGGTCAGTAAAAAAATCACGGGGACATGCACTACTTTAATCCGTGATGCGGACCAAGCACGCCCATTGAAGTCTATGGGTCAGTGAAAATCACTGACACACATCTGTGTTGTGTCCGTGTTGCGTCCGTTTTTTACTGAAGACTAATAAGAGATTTTTTAGAAATTAATTTTCAGCTGAGCAATGTCAGTGAATTACGGATGACACACGGATGGTAAAAACAGACCAACCACGGATCCTTCACGCACAACTTCACGGATGAAACACGTATGCTTTTTTTCATGGATGTGACACTGACACGGAAATGTGGACGAGGCCTTAATCATTCATCCCCCATTGCATATTGTCGGCAGCGCATCTCCTATTTACATAGGGTGTGCTGCCGACAAACAATGATTTTAGATGTGGCATGAAAGATGGATTTCCTGACAAATGAGCATTTTGTTTATTTGTCAGGGATTGGTTGCACCTAAGGGTTGGGATGAGCAAACCTAAACCTTTACTGAAGTCCGAGTACGGGTTCGGTGTTCGGGTGATTTTATTATTTTACGTTATAACATGGTTATAGCGGAAAATAATAGCATTCTTAAGACAGAATGCAGAAGAGTATGGCAGTTTAGGGTATAAAAAAAAAAAAAAAAACTAACCTCGACCAGCTGATCGCAATGCACAGTGTCTTCTATCCTCTTTCAGCAGGACATGCAGAAGGACCTGGGTTGACGTCACCACACTCATCACATGGTGAGCGTGGTGACGTCATCGCAGGTACTTTGGGAGGTCCTGTTGAATGAAGATAGAAGGACCTGCGATTACGTCACCGCGCTAACCATGTGGTGAGCGCTGTGACGTCATCGCAGGTCCTTTTGCAGGTCCTGCTGAAAGAAGATAGAAGACACTGCGGAAGCACGATCAAGTGGATGAAGTGAGTCTTTTTTTAACCCCTAAATTGCCATATTCTTTTGCATTCTGTCTTAAGAATGCTATTATTTTCCGCTATAACCATGTTATAACGGAAAATAATAAAGTGCATTTAATTTCAAGCTAATGCCAAGCCAGCGTTATTAATCTTAAAGTAACAGTGACATATATGGTTATGAGTAAAGGCATGGCTACAGGTGGTAGCAAACAGCATATTTTTTACATTTAAAAATAAAAATTATCTGAAAAATGTTTGCATCTGGCAGCTAATGTCCCCGCTAGGGACATGTAATTTTCTTTTTTTTTTTTATCTTTTCTGTCTTCTGTTCTGAAACATGGCTGGTGCCATTTTGAGAAATTCACTCAAATCGAAACAAATTTGACCAGAATTTTTGGAAAATGTGGGTTGAATTTGAATTTAGAATCAATACACTCATCTCTACTTATAAATGTATCTTGATTAGTCAGATTTATAGATAAAACCAAGCCGGACACAACACTTTCATATCTTGACACACCATCCCTCACAGTGGGAACCTTCTGATATCTCCTTTTTCCGTAAACTAAGCCTGCTGTATGTTGAGGTCTCAGAAGTGTGCAGTTCAATATAACTTAATGTTTTAATTGAATGTTATATATAAAGATATCCGTTTCTAAGTGCTTTGTTCAGCTCTCCAGTATAACATGTCAAAATAGGCGCAACATCCATACTGCTTTGATGTTGAAAAATTCACCACCCCCAATTAGTAGAATGCTGTTTTTGGATAACATTTATAGTCATTCTCTCATAATAGGACTTCCCCTTTTCCATTGATTTTCAAACAAAGGTTAGTTTATAGCTATCATAAGAGATTAGGGTCCCTAGCATTTGCAGTATTTCTTCTATAATGATTTAGTTAAAAGGGCTTCACTGTGATAGCTCTCCAACTTTGTTCCTTCCTGTATATCACTGTTCAGGGTCAAAAGCTGGAAAAAGGGCTGGTCCCAGAGGCCTAACATATTTCACCAGTGGAGACTCTGGCTTTTCACTTCTCCTTCTCTCCTCATCACTTTATGCCTAAAGAATAACAGATGTGGAAACATTTAGAAGAGAACTAATTGAATTTCATAGAACACAATTTAGCATTGTTCAAGGAAGTACCTAAATCAACAGCACATTTTTTTGAGCGTCTGACGTTGCCTAATTAGAACACCAAACGTGTGACTAATTGGCCACACTTATACTAAAAGCTTGGCCACAGATGAGCTGCTGCCTATTCATCTCTGCTGAACGTAGTGCACTGGTTTGGCTGCAAGATATCTGTGGTTGTTTGGAATAAACTGTGCCAAACGAAATGAAAATACTAGGCAACTGCAAGAGCACAGATCTCATTCAAATCAGAGCCTTCCACTTTGGGCAGCACCCAAAGGATTACTATACGATTATCAGCACATAAATTATTCCTTTCTTGGTATATTGTAATTGGGGCTGTTAATGGCATGTTCTGTATCATGTCTGGTTTATTGTCCTAAAAATGTTCAGCATCTAATTAACAAATAATCCTCTATTATCAAGAGCGGCTCCAGTTTGCCCAGAATTTCCCCACCAGCAGATCTGCTTTTTGCATGCAACAGGATGTTTTCTTTTTAATGATGTGCAGTATAGTATGTGGGAACTGGCTAGATATTTTGAGCCAAAGAGGACTGTAATACGCACAAAGCTGAATTGTGAAAGTGATACTTTAAGGATTCCAACACTGCTAGTTCACGGGGGCTAAAAGCAGGGCTTAAAAGGAAAAATGAATCTTCTTTTAAATGAAGTACTTTCATCATGAAAGTATGTTACCAAAATCTTTGTCAGTGGAATTTATTTGAAGCACAAATTTTACAGCTGATGTTCATACTTGCGGTTAATGTGCAGTATTTTTTTCTGCCATTTTTAAACCAAGACATGAACACGTGGACACACACGTGGATATGCACATGTACACACACGTGCATGAACATCAACACTATTATATGGTACGTACGGTACTTAAAAAAAAAAATAGGCTTTGTAAGCATTGCACAGTACGTGGAAAATGCTAAAAATGTATTTACCATCCAGGAAGGATAATGATATCACAGGGTAGGGAAGATGCAGATGAGGTTAACTGCAAAACTGTTACAGTCGTTATGGGGAGAGGGTCACTGGTGAAAAATGGAGAGTGTATTTCAGTATGGGCTTATATATGGAAAAATTAATCTACTTCCACATTGATATAATTTTATAAAAGCATTCAGTAGTGATGAGCAAATTTCCAGAAATTCGATTGGAGTCCAATTCGACTGAATTTATTCAATTCTACTAAATTTATCTGATTTAAATTGGGACCTGAATCAATTCAACCTGAATCGAAACTCCTTCACGTGTCCTGAAAAGCTGTGGATGACATTGTGGTGTTCTCTCTCTCTTTCTCAAAAAAATGTCCTAAATTGAATAATAAAAATAAAAAAATCAGATTCTATAGAATCCTCATGTTTGGGAAGTTTGTGTTGAATTTTGATTCTGCAGAATTGATTTGCTCATCGTATGCTTATCTATGCCCTTAGATAAAGTGACGGGCTTATGTCCATCAAGGTATAATTGAGGGATTAAGATGCACAAAGGTTTTTCCTTTTTAAGTGTTCTTCATACCAGTGTCTTGTATGATAGAGAAAGTAAGCATTGAATTTTCTTTGCTGTCATTATCTGACAATAATTGTAAGGCATATTAGAGTGGAGAAACAGTTTATTTGTTGCTAAAAACATGACTTCAAGTTCTTATTATACTAAGAATATATTAGATCAGAATTTATTATAGCATGAGAAAGTGCGCAGGTAGTAACTTTTGAAAACTAAAGCATCTTACTAGTGGGGAAAAAAATCAGAATCCATGGCAAACTAGATACTTTCTACCATATATAGACTATGGGGGTCATTTATCAAACTGGTGTAAAGTAGAACTAGCTTAGTTGCCCATGGCAATCAGATTCCACCTTTCATTTTGGAAAGTTCCTTTAGAAAATGAAAGAGGAATCTGGTTGCTATGGACAGCTAAGCCAGTTCTATTTTACACTAGTTTGATAAATGACCCCATGGAATTAACAAACGTCTGTGTTTCACTTTTTACATTTTAACCCTAAATATTGATAACATAAGGGATGTTTAGGACAAGATATTTTCCAGAACATGATATGCAATAGATATGCTTTTACAAGTCCATTTTTATACATCAACCTGTTCCCCCTTGTGGCCTTTATTTTCTCACATTTTACATGCTCAAATGTAGGTGACACTGTAAGTTGGAAGAAATATAAGACTATTGAATAGAAATGTGCTTTTTTTTACTGCATTCATCTGGTCATAAATGGCTGGCTGAGTGCTGTAAAAGTTTTGTTATCTGGTGCTGCTCCTTTTTATTCTCACCTTAATCGTTTACACTAGAAGTGAAAATATGCATCACACATTAAGATTTTTCTCCTATGAGAACATTCTGTTGTAGCCTTCTGCGTCTCCAAGAATTGTGCTTCAACACGCAAATGTTTCCAGGCTATTTGAAGGGAAAAAAATAATGTACATTAGTATACCGAAAGAAATTGTTATATTACACTTACAAATAGCAAATAAAGAACTTCATTTCAACTTCATTTAATTAATTAAAACAGCTTATTTCTCAAGAATGAGGCCATGGATTTTAAGAAGACAGATAGTGTTTTATAAAAATCAAAGATGGTAGCTCACTCCAAACGAAATGTAGGAACAGGTGCTACTAGCCTAATTAGAGGGACACCCACCCTCTGGGTAACAAGGAAATGCAAACTATAGTGATAGCGAACACACTACATTTCGCAATGATGATAAAATTTGATAAAATCACACAATAGTAATACACGTGTATAACATAGGAATATAAAACAATATAAAATAAAGTGCATTAAAATCTAATAAAAAAACATCTGTAAGGTATAAACTTCATAAAGCTAATAATAGAGTCCAGCAAAATCACAGAATGTTCGAGCTGCTGTTGAAATAGTTCCTAGTTCACACAGTAGGTCAACTATATTGTACTCCAATTGTGGATAGTATTAGTTCCCTTAGGGATAAGTCCATATATAAATATAAATATGAATATAAGTATGCGTGTATATCCCAAATGGTTGCTGTTCGAATGTTCAGGGACTAAAATATTCCAGAAATGGTTTGGGAAATCCGTCTCATATTATGAGTACTCCAATAATCATTGGTGATTTTGTAATTTATGGCCACATATATTTATGGCTTAGGTACTCTTACCTTCCTCAACGTATCTGGCGAGGCTCGGGCGACGCAGAAGATTGCTGGCGTCTCGCTCCTTGCCTCTCTAGCCGGCTTACCCGAAATATCGCGGGAGTTCGGACGAGACTTGCAGTGTATACTTAGTTCGTGCTTGTTTCTATTCCGGCTTGGTACAGAGGGAGGAATCTTTTCGGTCCTTGAATCTTAGTGCCGATATCATTTCGACTGTCCTTTCGATTCAATTTACATAGCGTGGCCACGCTTATGACTGCGGAGGTGCTGTTTACAGGTATCTGATCCGGTCAGACGCGTTTCGGGAATTAGCTTTCCCTTCATCAGTGGTATCAAGACACCTGATGGCCTCCGCCTTTTATATCCGAATAGGCACCCAAACTTTTTTTGTATGCGGTTTTCATGCGTTTTTTTGAGTGCATCTGCGTTTTTTCTGCTGGATGTTCCTTTGACCCTTAAGAACTTATGGTATGAACAGATTTACTATTTGTGATTGCTTTGCAGAGTTATATCATTTTCAAATTTGTAATCACATAAATACACTTTTATGACCATAAACAGTTATATCTTAGCATCTTATTTCGATGCCTATTCTTCATAGATACTGTGATATATAAAAATCTGATACACATGTTTAAAAATTTAAAACATTATTTAAAATATGCTTTTGTTAAAAAAGTTTTTTATAAAAGTTTTTTGTAAAACATAAAATTCGGGGATAAATTCATAGCAGATTTATTGTAGCAATTTTTTTTCGAATTTTTTGCAATTTTTTTTACGAATTTTTGATAAGAATTTTGCTAGCTTTCAAAGTGTCAAACTATAGATAATTTTAATCCATATATCTATAGATAATACACGAACAAGACGGATTTATGGATACACATGAGATTGAGTGGGATATTGGTTGAGTTGTATGGGGCCCTCAGATTTTAATGCACTTTATTTTATATTGTTTTATATTCCTATTTTATACACGTGTAATACTATTGTGTGATTTAATTAAATTTTATCATCATTGCCAAATGTAGTGTGCTTGCCTATCACTATAGATGTGTTTTAACCCGTCCCCGTGTTTTAACCCGTACCCGACCGCCTTACATATATATGTCGGCAGTCGGGAACGCTAGCAAATTCAGCAGGTGCCATAGCTGCCGGGTGCCTGGTGTTTTAAACAGAAGGTACCCAAGGATAATGTCCACTATTGGCGGTAATGCAGATTGTGAACTTTTAACCCTTCAGATGCCGTTGTCAAATGTGACCATGGCATCTAGAGGCGCAAAAACCCGAAAGAGCTCGCTTCTCCTCCTTGAGAATAACTGCACATGAAAATAGGCCCTCATTTATTAAAACTGTCTAGAAGTAAAACTGTTTTTGTTGCACATAGCTGCCAATCAGAGCACAGCTTTAATTTTTCTAGAGTAGATTACGAAATTAAAGCTAACCTCTGATTTGTTGCGATTGGCAACAAAGACAGTTTTACCTTTAGAAAGTTTTGATAAATTAGGCTACTAGGGTAGAGCATTGTGGCATACTGGTGGGTGCTGTATCTGTACTTAACTTAGTAAGTCTACCAGCACAGGATCTCAAAACCTGAATAAAACGCTGAATAAGACGCTTCATTTAATATATCCGGATGCATCCGTTTGTTCAGGATCCAGTAGTATTAAATAGAAACTGAACAATCTAGCATTCAAATCATTGTAAGTCAATGGGTACTGAACCATCTTTGGGCACATCGGATTGGGTTGACTGATACTGCTTGTGATGCTACGGATAGTGTTTGTGATGCTCTCTTTGAGTTCATCCAGAGGATGTGGATTGTTAGCGGACACTTTCTGTTTTAAATCTCCTCACAGACCAAAATCGCATTTGGACAAGTCTAGGGAACGTGGTGGCCATAACCCCTTACTCACAGTTCTCTCCTCGGTAAACAGTTCAAGAACCTATGCCAGTGAGTTCTGTGAGGTGTGGCATGTTGCCCCATCTTGTTGGAAAAACCAGGACATTTTTTCTTCTGTACCATCACTGCTGAAGAGCTGCAAGCAGTAACAGTCAACATTATCTGACGTGCATCTTTTTGTGACTTGTGGGTAATTTAAAAAAAACAATCCACTTGCTCGTTCATCTTGTCATACTATCGCTGGAGACGGGCTACTTTTTCACGGGCCGCCCTGTATATACAGTTAGGTCCATATGTATTTGGACACTGACACAAATTTAGTTTTTTTACCTGTTTACTAAAACATTTTATAGTTGTATAATGAACTCCAGACTTTTAGCTTTCAGACTTTTAGCTTTCATTTGAGGGTATCTGTCACCGCCAGCTCTGTGAGAAGATCTGGCAGACGTTCTTCTCTACCTGTTGTATGATGTTCTTTGTTTTGGTTTCACTTTCTCATCTCCTTTCCATCTCCCAGCTGTCACCTATTTGCACTGATTGTCTCCCTTTATATCCCTTCCCATACTGTCTCACTTTGCGGTTTATACTTCTTCCTGGATTGTGTTCACTTCTGGATGCTGCTTCTCCTGATTCCTTAGATAAGTCTGTTTCCTTTATTTGTGTTTCTTGCTGGCTTGATTGTAGGTGACCCTGACTCCGTCCGTATTAAGTGCAGGGAGCCGATGGTCGTTTCCCCTCACTATTATAGGGTTTTCAGGTGTCACATAGCATGAGGTACGAGGGCATGCAATTGTCTACCACAAAGATCTTTGCATGGGCATAGCAGTCAGGGAGAGCTCTATGGGTTTTATAGGGCTCACCCATCTGCTCCTTAGTTTGGGATCAAGCCAGTCGGATGTTTATTTATAAGTTCCAGCTTTCTGCAACACCATCCGTGACATTATAAACCGCCATAACCATCTTAACCACTTCAGCCCCCAGTGCTTAAACACCCTGAAAGACCAGGCCACTTTTTACACTTCTGACCTACACTACTTTCACCGTTTATTGCTCGGTCATGCAACTTACCACCCAAATGAATTTTACCTCCTTTTCTTCTCACTAATAGAGCTTTCATTTGGTGGTATTTCATTGCTGCTGACATTTTTACTTTTTTTGTTATTAATCGAAATTTAACGATTTTTTTGCAAAAAAATGACATTTTTCACTTTCAGTTGTAAAATTTTGCAAAAAAAACGAGATCCATATAGAAATTTTGCTCTAAATTTATAGTTCTACATGTCTTTGATAAAAAAAAAATGTTTGGGTAAAAAAAAAAAACGGTTTGGGTAAAAGTTATAGCGTTTACAAACTATGGTACAAAAATGTGAATTTCCGCTTTTTGAAGCAGCTCTGACTTTCTGAGCACCTGTCATGTTTCCTGAGGTTCTACAATGCCCAGACAGTACAAACACCCCACAAATGACCCCATTTCGGAAAGTACACACCCTAAGGTATTCGCTGATGGGCATAGTGAGTTCATAGAACTTTTTATTTTTTGTCACAAGTTAGCGGAAAATGATGATTTTTTTTTTTTTCTTACAAAGTCTCATATTCCACTAACTTGTGACAAAAAATAAAAACTTTTATGAACTCACTATGCCCATCACGAAATACCTTGGGGTCTCTTCTTTCCAAAATGGGGTCACTTGTGGGGTAGTTATACTGCCCTGGCATTCTAGGGGCCCAAATGTGTGGTAAGGAGTTTGAAATCAAATTCTGTAAAAAATGACCTGTGAAATCCGAAAGGTGCTCTTTGGAATATGGGCCACTTTGCCCACCTAGGCTGCAAAAAAGTGTCACACATCTGGTATCTCTGTATTCAGGAGAAGTTGAGGAATGTGTTTTGGGGTGTCATTTTACATATACCCATGCTGGGTGAGATAAATATCTTGGTCAAATGCCAACTTTGTATAAAAAAATGGGAAAAGTTGTCTTTTACCAAGATATTTCTCTCACCCAGCATGGGTATATGTAAAATGACACCCCAAAACACATTCCCCACCTTCTCCTGAGTACGGCAATACCAGATGTGTGACACTTTTTTGCAGCCTAGGTGGGCAAAGGGGCCCATATTCCAAAGAGCACCTTTCGGATTTCACAGGTCATTTTTTACAGAATTTGATTTCAAACTCCTTACCACACATTTGGGCCCCTAGAATGCCAGGGCAGTATAACTACCCCACAAGTGACCCCATTTTGGAAAGAAGACACCCCAAGGTATTCCGTGAGGGGCATGGCAAGTTCCTAGAATTTTTTATTTTTTGTCACAAGTTAGTGGAAAATGATGATTTTTTTTTTTTTTCATACAAAGTCTCATATTCCACTAACTTGTGACAAAAAATAAAAACTTCCATGAACTCACTATGCCCATCAGCGAATACCTTGGGGTCTCTTCTTTCCAAAATGGGGTCACTTGTGGGGTAGTTATACTGCCCTGGCATTCTAGGGGCCAGAATGTGTGGTAAGGAGTTTGAAATCAAATTCTGTAAAAAATGACCTGTGAAATCCGAAAGGTGCTCTTTGGAATATGGGCCCCTTTGCCCACCTAGGCTGCAAAAAAGTGTCACACATCTGGTATCTCCGTACTCAGGAGAAGGTGGGGAATGTGTTTTGGGGTGTCATTTTACATATACCCATGCTGGGTGAGATAAATATCTTGGTCAAATGCCAACTTTGTATAAAAAAAATGGGAAAAGTTGTCTTTTGCCAAGATATTTCTCTCACCCAGCAGGGGTATATGTAAAATGACACCCCAAAACACATTCCCCACCTTCTCCTGAGTACGGAGATACCAGATGTGTGACACTTTTTTGCAGCCTAGGTGGGCAAAGGGGCCCATATTCCAAAGAGCACCTTTCGGATTTCACAGGTCATTTTTTACAGAATTTGATTTCAAACTCCTTACCACACATTTGGGCCCCTAGAATGCCAGGGCAGAATAACTACCCCACAAGTGACCCCATTTTGGAAAGAAGAGACCCCAAGGTATTCGCTGATGGGCATAGTGAGTTCATGGAAGTTTTTATTTTTTGTCACAAGTTAGTGGAATATGAGACTTTGTATGAAAAAAAAAAAAAAAAATCAGCATTTTCCACTAACTTGTGACAAAAAATAAAAAATTCTAGGAACTCGCCATGCCCCTCACGGAATACCTTGGGGTGTCTTCTTTCCAAAATGGGGTCACTTGTGGGGTAGTTATACTGCCCTGGCATTTTCCAGGGGCCCTAATGTGTGGTAAGTAGGTAAATGACCTGTGAAATCCTAAAGGTGCTCTTTGGAATATGGGCCCCTTTGCCCACCTAGGCTGCAAAAAAGTGTCACACATGTGGTATCGCCGTATTCAGGAGAAGTTGGGGAATGTGTTTTGGGGTGTCATTTTACATATACCCTTGCTGGGTGAGAGAAATATCTTGGCAAAAGACAACTTTTCCCATTTTTTTATACAAAGTTGGCATTTGACCAAGATATTTCTCTCAGCCAGCATGGGTATATGTAAAATGACACCCCAAAACACATTCCCCAACTTCTCCTGAGTACGGCGATACCAGATGTGTGACACTTTTTTGCAGCCTAGATGCGCAAAAGTGCCCAAATTCCTTTTAGGAGGGCATTTTTAGACATTTGGATACCAGACTTCTTCTCACGCTTTGGGGCCCCTAGAATGCCAGGGCAGTATAAATACCCCACATGTGACCCCATTTTGGAAAGAAGACACCCCAAGGTATTCAATGAGGGGCATGGCGAGTTCATAGAAATTTTTTTTTTTTGGCACAAGTTAGCGGAAATTGATATTTTTAATTTTTTTCTCACAAAGTCTCCTGTTCCGCTAACTTGGGACAAAAATTTCAATCTTTCATGGACTCAATATGCCCCTCACGGAATACCTGGGGGTGTCTTCTTTCCGAAATGGGGTCACATGTGGGGTATTTATACTGCCCTGGCATTCTAGGGGCCCTAAAGCGTGAGAAGAAGTCTGGAATATAAATGTCTAAAAAATTTTACGCATTTGGTTTCCGTGAGGGGTATGGTGAGTTCATGTGAGATTTAATTTTTTGACACAAGTTAGTGGAATACGAGACTTTGTAAGAAAAAAAATAAAAAATTCCGCTAACTTGGGCCAAAAAAATGTCTGAATGGAGCCTTACAGGGGTGTGATCAATGACAGGGGGGTGATCAATGACAGGGGGGTGATCAATGACAGGGGGGGTGATCAATGACAGGGGGTTGATCAATGACAGGGGGGTGATCAGGGAGTCTATATGGGGTGATAACCACAGTCATTGATCACGCCCCTGTAAGGCTTCATTCAGACGTCCGGATGCGTTTTGCGGATCCGATCCATCTATCAGTGGATCCGTAAAAATCATGCGGACGTCTGAATGGAGCTTTACAGGGGGGTAATCAATGACAGGGGGGTAATCAATGACAGGGGGGTAATCAATGACAGGGGGGTGATCAGGGAGTCTATATGGGGTGATCACCACAGTCATTGATCATGCCCCTGTAAGGCTTCATTCAGACGTCCGGATGCGTTTTGCGGATCGGATCCATCTATCAGTGCATCCGTAAAAATCATGCGGACATCTGAATGGAGCTTTACAGGGGGGTAATCAATGACAGGGGGGTGATCACCACAGTCATTGATCATGCCCCTGTAAGGCTTCATTCAGACGTCCGGATGCGTTTTGCGGATCGGATCCATCTATCAGTGCATCCGTAAAAATCATGCGGACATCTGAATGGAGCTTTACAGGGGGGTGATCAGGGAGTCTATATGGGGTGATCACCACAGTCATTGATCATGCCCCTGTAAGGCTTCATTCAGACGTCCGGATGCGTTTTGCGGATCCGATCCATCTATCAGTGGATCCGTAAAAATCATGCGGACATCTGAATGGAGCTTTACAGGGGGGTAATCAATGACAGGGGGGTGATCACCACAGTCATTGTTCATGCCCCTGTAAGGCTTCATTCAGACGTCCGGATGCGTTTTGCGGATCGGATCCATCTATCAGTGCATCCGTAAAAATCATGCGGACATCTGAATGGAGCTTTACAGGGAGGTGATCAGGGAGTCTATATCGAGGTGATCACCACAGTCATTGATCATGCCCCTGTAAGGCTTCATTCAGACGTCCGGATGCGTTTTGCGGATCCGATCCATCTATCAGTGCATCCGTAAAAATCATGCGGACATCTGAATGGAGCTTTACAGGGGGGTGATCAGGGAGTCTATATGGGGTGATCACCACAGTCATTGATCATGCCCCTGTAAGGCTTCATTCAGACGTCCGGATGCGTTTTGCGGATCGGATCCATCTATCAGTGCATCCGTAAAAATCATGCGGACATCTGAATGGAGCTTTACAGGGGGGTAATCAATGACAGGGGGGTGATCACCACAGTCATTGATCATGCCCCTGTAAGGCTTCATTCAGACGTCCGGATGCGTTTTGCGGATCGGATCCATCTATCAGTGCATCCGTAAAAATCATGCGGACATCTGAATGGAGCTTTACAGTGGGGTGATCAGGGAGTCTATATGGGGTGATCACCACAGTCATTGATCATGCCCCTGTAAGGCTTCATTCAGACGTCCGGATGCGTTTTGCGGATCCGATCCATCTATCAGTGCATCCGTAAAAATCATGCGGACATCTGAATGGAGCTTTACAGGGGGGTAATCAATGACAGGGGGGTGATCACCACAGTCATTGTTCATGCCCCTGTAAGGCTTCATTCAGACGTCCGGATGCGTTTTGCGGATCGGATCCATCTATCAGTGCATCCGTAAAAATCATGCGGACATCTGAATGGAGCTTTACAGGGAGGTGATCAGGGAGTCTATATGGGGTGATCACCACAGTCATTAATCATGCCCCTGTAAGGCTTCATTCAGACGTCCAGATGCGTTTTGCGGATCGGATCCATCTATCAGTGCATCCGTAAAAATCATGCGGACATCTGAATGGAGCTTTACAGGGGGGTGATCAGGGAGTCTATATGGGGTGATCACCACAGTCATTGATCATGCCCCTGTAAGGCTTCATTCAGACGTCCGGATGCGTTTTGCGGATCGGATCCATCTATCAGTGCATCCGTAAAAATCATGCGGACATCTGAATGGAGCTTTACAGCGGGGTGATCAATGACAGGGGGGTAATCAATGACAGGGGGGTGATCAGGGAGTCTATATGGGGTGATCAGGGGCTAATAAGGGGTTAATAAGTGACGGGGGGGGGGTGTAGTGTAGTGTAGTGGTGCTTGGTGCTACTTTACTGAGCTACCTGTGTCCTCTGGTGGTCGATCCAAACAAAGGGGACCACCAGAGGACCAGGTAGCAGGTATATTAGATGCTGTTATCAAAACAGCGTCTAATATACCTGTTAGGGGTTAAAAAAAACACATCTCCAGCCTGCCAGCGAACGATTGCCGCTGGCAGGCTGGAGATCAACTCTCTTACCTTCCGTTCCTGTGAGCGCGCGCGCCTGTGTGCGCGCGTTCACAGGAAATCTCGGCCATCGCGAGATGACGCATATATGCGTGACTCTGCGCAGGGCTGCCACCTCCGGAACGCGATCCTGCGTTAGGCGGTCCGGAGGTGGTTAAGCATGGATCCGGTTTCCGCCTTGATTGAACGCATGCAGGGTCTTTCACTGGAGGTAGCAGATCTCCGTAAAACTGTGTCTCAGTTTCAGGTGACCGGTTCTGCTTGCGTTCATGGAGTTTGTTCCGAGCCTAAGATCTCGCTTCCGGATACGTTCTCCGGGGGTAGTGAGAATTTTGTTCGCTTTAGAGAGGCTTGCAAACTCAATTTTCGCCTACTTCCCCATTCCTCTGGTGATGAGGAGCAGAGGGTGGGGATCATCATCTCGCTGCTCAGGGATAACACTCAGTCTTGGGCCTTTTCGCTGCCGGTCGGGGCACGGCCCCTCCGATCGGTGGATGAATTTTTTGTAGCCCTGGGACAGATATATGATGACCTGGATCGTATTGCTCTGGCTGAATCTAAACTGCGTCTTTTATGCCAGGGTAAACAGTTCGCAGAGATATATTGTTCTCAAGGAAACTCTCCTCTGCAGAGAGAAATTACGATGTGGGAGATAGGGAGTTGTTGGCCATCAAATTAGCTTTTGAGGAATGGCGCCATTGGTTAGAGGGAGCCAGACACCCTATTACTGTGTTTACAGACCATAAGAATCTGGCCTACTTGGAATCGGCCAAGCGTCTGAACCCGAGACAGGCCAGATGGTCTTTGTTCTTTTCTAGGTTTATTTTTGTTGTTACGTTCCGCCCTGGGGTTAAAAATGTTAAGGCAGATGCCCTGTCACGTTGTTTTCCGGGAGGGTGGAACTTTGAGGACCCGGGTCCCATTTTGGCTGAAGGGGTGGTCGTCTCTGCTCTTTATCCTGATTTGGAGGCAGAGGTTCAGGCAGCCCAGGCAGAGGCTTCTGATCTTTGTCCCCCTGGGAGTTTGTTTGTGCCTCTTGCTTTACGACTTTTTAAGGTTTTTAAGGAGCACCACGATACTGTCCTTGCTGGGCACCCGGGGAGCAGAGCCACAGTGGATCTCATTGCTCGGAGATTCTGGTGGCCGGCTCTTCGTAAGACGGTGGAGGGTTTTGTGGCAGCCTGCGAGACCTGTGCTCGTGCCAAGGTCCCTCATTCACGGCCATCGGGTTCTCTCCTCCCGTTACCCATTCCTTCCCGTCCTTGGACGCATCTGTCCATGGACTTCATTACGGACCTGCCTCGTTCCTCGGGGAAGACTGTGATTCTGGTAGTAGTGGACCGTTTTAACAAAATGGCGCATTTCATTCCCTTTCCTGGGTTACCCAATGCTAAGACGCTGGCGCAAGCGTTTGTTGATCACATTGTTAAATTGCATGGCATTCCTTCAGACATTGTTTCTGATAGGGGCACGCAATTTGTTTCCAGATTCTGGAAGGCCTTCTGTTCTCGCTTGGGGGTTCGGTTGTCGTTCTCTTCTGCTTTTCACCCGCAGTCGAATGGTCAGACCGAACGCTTCAATCAGAATCTGGAGACATATCTGCGCTGTTTTGTGGCGGAGAATCAGGAGGATTGGTGTTCTTTTTTGTCCCTTGCTGAGTTTGCTTTAAATAACCGTCGCCAGGAGTCCTCTGATAAGTCACAATTTTTTGGTGCATATGGGTTTCAACCGCAGTTTGGGACATTCTCTGGAGAGGGGTCTTCTGGTTTACCTGATGAGGAGAGATTTTCCTCGTCTTTGTCATTTATTTGGCAAAAGATTCAGGGTAATCTGAAGAGGATGAGTGAGAGATATAAGCGTGTGGCGGATAAGAGACGTGTGCCTGGTCTGGACCTGAATGTGGGGGATCTGGTGTGGTTGTCTACAAAGAATATCAAACTGAAGGTTCCCTCCTGGAAGTTGAGTCCTAGTTTTATTGGGCCTTTCAAGATCTTGTCCGTCATCAATCCCGTTGCCTTCCGTCTTGATCTTCCTCAGACTTGGAAGATCCATAATGTTTTTCACAGGTCCCTATTAAAACCTTATGTCCAACCCACTGTACCCTCCTCTTTGCCTCCTCCTCCGATTGTTGTTGATGGTAATCTTGAATTTCAGGTCTCTAGGATTGTGGATTCTCTCATTGTCCACGGTTCTCTCCAGTATCTCGTTCATTGGGAGGGTTATGGTCCTGAGGAGAGGATGTGGGTCCCAGTGGCGGACATTAAGGCCACTCGTCTCATCAGGGCTTTCCATAGGTCTCATCCTGAGAAGGTGGGCGGAGTCCACCCGTAGAGGGAGGGGTACTGTCACCGCCAGCTCTGTGAGAAGATCTGGCAGACGTTCTTCTCTACCTGTTGTATGATGTTCTTTGTTTTAGTTTCACTTTCTCATCTCCTTTCCATCTCCCAGCTGTCACCTATTTGCACTGATTGTCTCCCTTTATATCCCTTCCCATACTGCCTCACTTTGCGGTTTATACTTCTTCCTGGATTGTGTTCACTGCTGGATGCTGCTTCTCCTGATTCCTCAGATAAGTCTGTTTCCTTTATTTGTGTTTCTTGCTGGCTTGATTGTAGGTGACACTGACTCCATCCGTATTAAGTGCAGGGAGCCGGTGGTCGTGTCCCCTCACTATTATAGGGTTTTCAGGTGTCACATAGCATAAGGTACGAGGGCATGCAATTGTCTACCACAAAGATCTTTGCATGTGCATAGCAGTCAGGGAGAGCTCTAGGGGTTTTATAGTGCTCACCCATATGCTCCTTAGTTTGGGATCAAGCCAGTCGGATGTTTATTTATAAGTTCCAGCTTTCTGCAACACCATCCGTGACATTATCCACATTATCCACAAAATTGGATTAAGGGTTCAGGAGTTTCAGCTCCTTGACATGTGGCACCCTGTTTTTAAAGGGACCAAAAGTAATTGGACTCAAACGCTGTTTCATGGGCAGGTGGGTGCAATTTCTTCATTATTTCATTCTCAATTAAGCAAAGGTCTGGAGTTGATTTGAGGTGTGGTGGATGATCACAGAATAATTACCATGGTGAAGAGAAACCCCTTCACAACAGCCAACCAAGTGAACAACACTTTCCAGGACATAGGTGTATCAATATCCAAATCTACCATAAAGAGAAGACTGCTAGTGTTGATATATTCAAATAGCGAATTTTAATCGCTAATATCGGCACTTTGACAATACGCAAATATTTAGAATATAGCGCTATACGTTTGTAAAATCTAATATTTCTTTTTTCTTTTTTACAGTACACATGATCCCTCCCTGCTTCTAGCTTCTGGGCCAATGAGAAGGCTGCAAGAGCTTAGCAACTTCCCTAGCAACCATTAGGAAAGTTGACTACCCCTTACTATATAAGAGAAACTCCCCACAGCCATTTTGTGCTGTTTCATGCAGTTGTGAGAGAGAGAGAGAGGAGTATGATCTTTGTGCTGTGCTGAATTCCTTTGACTTCTGATACCTCATATGCAGTGGATATAAAAAGTCTACACACCCCTGTTAAAATGTCAGGTTTCTGTGATGTAAAAAAATGAGACAAAGATGAATCATTTCAGAACTTTTTCCACCTTTAAAGGGCTTCTACTACCAGAAATACTGTTATGTAGCTGACTGACATTAGCGATGCGCTAATGTCAGCACTACATAACAGTATGTTTCTAACGTTAGTCCCTGCAGCCGTTTTTGTTAAAAAAGCACTTTTATTATATGCTAATGAGCCTCTAGGTGCTATGTGGGTGTAAAATCAGCACCTATAGGCTCCGTCCACTCACCCATTATGCCGCCCAGGTCCAGTGTTGTGCCCGCCCAGCTCCTCATGATTGATGACACGGTCCGCCGCATCGCTGCCGAAATCCAGCGCCTGCGCCATTCACTTCTGTCTTCGGCGCAGGCGCAGTGTGTGAAGGCCGCTCTCCTGATGCTGGCTTCCTCCCTGTGACATAGTTGGTGCAGGCGCAGTGAGAAATCCGGCACCAGGATCGCATCATTCACTCACTGCGCTTGCGCCGAAGACAGAAGTGAACGGCGCAGGCGCGGGATTTCGGCAGCGATGCGGCGGACCGTGCCATCAATCAAGAGGAGCTGGGCGGGCACAACACTGGACCTGGGCGGGATAATGGGTGAGTGGACGGAGCTTCTAGGTGCTGATTTTACGCCCACATAGCACCTAGAGGCTCATTAGCATATAATAAAAGTGCTTTTTTAACAAAAACGGCTGCAGGGACTAACGTTAGAAACATACTGTTATGTAGTGCTGACATTAGCACATCGCTAATGTTGGTCAGCTACATAACAGTATTTCTGGTGGTAGAAACCCTTTAATGTGACCTATAAACTGAATTGAAAAACAAACTGAAATCTTTTAGGTAGAGGGAAGAAAAAATATAAAAATAAAATGATATGGTTGCGTAAGTATTGCATAAACATTATTAGGAACAGTAGATCTTAAATGTCAAGGGAACTTGACCATATTGGCTTTTTGTGTCAAATAACTTGATTAAATTGATTAATCGTTTCAGCCCTAGTATAGTGTAACCCTTAGTCCTCTGTGTGATCTCTGGACGAAGCCCTCCATACAAAAACCATACTGGAAAATAGACCTCTCAGATACCAATTGGCACACAGCGCTCCACACGCTGCCCACACCAGTCTGCTCTCAGTTTCCATATCGAGCACATCAAGTCTGGAAAAGAACACTGTGGTAGCGCAGCCTGCCGCGCCGTGTGCTGATTCCTCCAAGCCAGAGGGCATCAGGACTGGCTGGGTTTAGCAGGGGCTCTCTCATCCTCCTTTTGTCTGTGAAGATTCATGGTTACCGACACTCGCACGACCCATAGATGATCAGCGCCACACACACGCTGTGCTCCAGCCATCAGCAACCCGTCAGAGCACAGAAGCCATTGAGGAACCAGATTGCCTCGGCCCAAGTGTGGAAGTGTCCCAGGCTCTGCCACTGTGATCAGTTCTCCTCCCCTCGTGAAGACTCTGTCACAGTCCCCGGCTGCTGGTGGGGTCCTCGGCGGCTGCCTTCAGTTATGTGTCGGCCTTGTCCTACAGCCTTACCATTTCCCTGCTGCTGTCTGTTTAGTTCCTGCTGAGTTAGGGCCAGCTATGTGTATGCCTTATACTATAGCGTTACCATTTCCCTGCTGCTGTCTGTTCTGTTCCTGCTGATTTACGCCCAAACATTTTCCAGCTGCTGCTGTCTGTCCTGATATTACTGAGTTAGGCCCAGCTATGTGTATGACGTATGCTACAGCGTTACCATTTCCCTGCTGCTGTCTGTTCTGTTCCTGCTGAGTTAGGCCCAGCTATGTGTATGCTTTACACTACAACGTTACCATTTACCTGCTGCAGTCTGTCCTGCTTCTGCTGAGTTTGGTCTAGCTAGGCGTAGGCCTTATACTATACCCTTAACAATTATCTGCTGCTTCTGTCTGTCTTGATCCTGCTGAGGACTTACAGCAGGGACTACTTATTCACCCTTTGACTTTATCAACAATCGAGTATTAGAATTCTCTTACACTGGTTTGCATGCTTCATTTTTTGCGCATGTGCTCTGTTCATTATATATTGTCAATAATTACATATATATATATATATATATATATATATTATTTTTAATAAAATACAATCATTCACCAAAATATGTTTTTTTAATTTTTTTATTTAATCTGTTATAATTTTGCTTTACTTGGGTTTTGGGTGGCCCTGGTGTGGTTTTTACTAAAACTAGGAGGGGACCGTATGTGGGCTTCCCTTGTCAAATGGTCTTGTGCAGTTAACATTTACAGGACTGATTGAGGACCCTAATTAAATTTTATTATTTTATTGTTTGTTTTAATCAGCATTTAGGTTCGAACATAGTGATGTCTGTCATCCTGAACAGGATGCCTGACTTCCATGTTGACCTCTCCACATGGTTGGGTGTGACTGGCGTTATACTCATCCTGTTTTGGGAATGGAGCGTTATTGCCACATGTATAAATCTATATATACATATTTATTTGATGTTACTTCTTGACAACTATGAAATGGTACTGTGCACATGAGATTTTTATAGAATCAAAGTATTTCATTTTTCAATATAAACTGTGGTATATATAATATTATTGAAGCCATGTCACCATTTTATTATTATTTTATTCTTATCATTTCCACGGTTTGCTATCATGTGACCGCATAGACAGGATGCATTTGTGGCTCAAGCTCAGCTTGCGTTCAGTTTCTGGTGCGAACATGTGATCTGTTATCATGTGAACACCCTGTCTATAGACACTAGCGGCCTGTGTGTGTTCCTCATTCAATGCGATTACATTATTGCATCACATTTTTCTTTATGTAATGTGGAAGCAATGCACCAACATGCGCTGTTAACCAAACGGGACGCTATATTGGATCCATGCTGGTTAGATCTTAGCCCCCTCCATTATGTTTTTAATTGGTACACCGAATATTTTAATGACAAAATAGTTTTTGACATATTTTTTAAATCTGGAATTCTGATGAATTAAGGAGATAATATGAATTCACATACTTTAATGGAAGTTAATAATCTCTTAACAGTATGGATACTTGTTTCTTATTTAATTTTTTTTACATAATTTTTTATGTTTAGACACAATACGAATCAAACACATTAAATCTAATTCAATTATTAATAGTTTTCATTTAATAATCACCTGAGTTTGTATTTGTAATTGGCACCATTCACTTTTGTCACTGCTTGAGAAAGGTCCCATTGTGCGGAGTGAAACGTCGCCTTTGGTTGAATAAACGCACATTTTCTTGAGGCTGTGCCGTGTCAGGAGTTTATATATATATATATATATATATATATAGAACAAAAATCGGACTGCACTCCAAATAGATCTTCAGTAAAACAGTGTGTTTTTATTCACCCATGAAGTGGCAAAGAGCGACGTTTCGGCCCACACATGAGCCTTTCTCAAGCATTGGTACAAAATGAACAGCATACATATAAAGGTGTGTCAATCAGCACAATCAATACATCAACATAATTGCTAATTAGAGAAAACATGTGTAAAATATATGAAAATGTATAAAAAAGAATACCATAATCATCATAAAAAGTAAAGTGACAAGTGCTTGTAGTGAATCAGATACATAATATGATAGAATACATACAATATCCCAAAGACTACATAATTGGATACAACTGTATCGCATCCATCCAGAATTAGTGCATAACCATGATTGTGATCATAAGAGGGAGGAGGAAACTAATTACTACCTGTAAGAGTGATATGGCCCACGTATACCATCGCGCTGTTCAGCGCGTCCTTGGGTTACCTCTGCGCATGTCCTGACCGCTTTGCGTCATCAGTAGTGGACGGCAAAGAGACACATGTACTTCGCGGGGTCGCCCGTTGATGACCCAAGCGGCGCGCACGTGAATCATCCACAAGCCGGTGGCGTGAAAGGGAGGCGCATGTGTAACAGCGTCACCTTGTTCACCAACGCCATATTGAAAAGGGGAAGACTGCCCAGTCTCTTGTTTGTACTTTATCATTATAACCAGCCTCCGCCACCGTTCTTCTTAAAAACAGTCACTGTGGGTGAATCCCACTACCAAGCAGGTTAGGCGAGTAGCCATCTTTTCCAAGATGGATAGCTCGAACCCAATCGTAACCCCAATGTTGCCAACACGTCAGTGTCAGCCACATTATGGGTCTCCGCCCTGCTCCAATGCGTGACTTAAATGTGACAGAATGATAATATACAAAATAGTAGTATACCGGCAGCATGAACTAGGGCATTGTCTCAATCAACAAGGAAAGAACCTTCTCCATTCAGTCCAGGCGGGACATACGCGAGGAACCTCAAATATAAACATTGCGATGTTTCAGTAAATATACTTCATTGGGGGCTCCTCATCCACCATCCAGGCTCATTAATTTTCCAAAATACCTTCTCCCAATTGTGTAAATCTGTCTGAAATGATAAAAAAAAGTGTCAGTGATACATATAATCAATGGACCTTATTATCCCTATAATACAAAAAATTTATTTTTCATTATCTTATTTTTCATTATTTTTTTATTTTTTCATTATTTTTTCTTTTTTACCAATGAACCTGTCAACCGTAGGTGGAATACTTCACGTACACCCAGGGCAATCAAGGGCAAACCACCTTCCTCACATAATCCCACCATATCTATAATCTATGTTCAATCCATTAGGATGCAGACTATTCAAAGTCTGGATCCAATATAGTTCTCTTTTTTTAAGTAGAGATATACGATCTCCACCCCTCCGTGGCATTTGAATCTGGTCTATAATCCAACATCTAAGATCTTTTTCATTGTGTTTTTGCAGCACAAAATGTCTAGGGGCTGGTAAATCTGTGCGCCCCTTTCTAATAGTGTAACGATGGTTGTTAAGTCTAGTCTTTAAATCTGTAGAGGTTTCGCCTACATAGAGCAACTGACAGGGACAAGATAAAATGTATACTACAAAAGCAGAATCACATGTTAAGTGGAACTTAATAAGATATACACAACCTGTATTAGGGTGTACGAATGTCCTAGATCTACAGACATGACGACAGTTGAGACAATGAAGGCACGGAAAACAACCAGTGCCCGATGGTGCCAACATGGTCTGTCTGATGAGTCTTTTTGGGCCCACGTCCGCTCTCACTAACTGGTCTCTGATGTTTTTACATCTGCGATACGCACATAGGGGTAATGCCCTGAATTCAGGTACCGCTTTTAAACAACTGCTCAATATTGACCAATGCCTCTTCAAGATTTTATTGATTGCACCACTGTATTCAGAGTAAGTACAGGGTGGGCCATTTATATGGATACACCTTAATAAAATGGGAATGGTTGGTGATATTAACTTCCTGTTTGTGGCACATTAGTATATGAGAGGGGGGAAACTTTTCAAGATGGGTGGTGACCATGGCGGCCATTTTGAAGTTGGCCATTTTGAATCCAACTTTTGTTTTTTCAATAGGAAGAGGGTCATGTGACACATCAAACTTATTGGGAATTTCACACAAAAAACAATGGTGTGCTTGGTTTTAACGTAACTTTATTCTTTCATGAGTTATTTACAAGTTTCTATTTGTTTACAGCCATTGACATGTCGCCGAGGTTAACACGTGAGGAGCGGATAGAAATTGTGTTGATGTCTGGTGAACGCAGTAACCGAGTCATTGCAGCAGATTTCAATGCAAGACACCCTACGAGACTACCCATCTCCCATGCTACAGTTAGCAAACTGCTTGCTAAGTTTCGTGAAACTGGTTCGGTGTTGGATTTGCCAAAATGTGGACGCATGAAATCTGTCTCTAATGAAGAAACATCAGTGGCTGTCCTAGCTTCATTCAGCAAGAGCCCACAGCGTAGCACTCGCCGCATGTCACTGGAGAGGGGCATTAGTCGAACATCCCTTTGGCGGATATTAGCTACTCACAAATGGCACCCTTACAAACTCCAGCTACTGCAGCATCTCAACGAGGATGACCCAGATCGGCGCACTGAATTTGCAGAATTGGCAAAACAAAAATTGGAACAGGACCCTCAGTTTACGCAGAAGATTTTGTTCAGTGATGAGGCAAACTTTTATGTGAATGCTGAAGTTAACAAACAAAACCACCGCTATTGGTCTGACACTAACCCACGTTGGATAGATCCCTCCAAGACTGTTGGAAGAAAAAAATTGATGGTATGGTGTGGTATATGGGTACAAAGATAGTGGGGCCATTCTTCATCAATGGAAACCTCAAGGCCACTGGATATGCAAAATTGCTACATGATGATGTGTTTCCCTCTTTATGCACTGAAGCTGGCACGTTCCCTGAGTTTTTCCAGCAAGATGGTACACCACCACATTATGGGTGTCAGGTCCGAGCATTCCTAGATGAACAGTTTCCTGGAAAGTGGATTGGTCGTCGTTGGCCAGTTGAATGGCCCCCAAGGTCTCCCGATCTGACCCCCTTAGACTTTTATCTTTGGGGTCATCTGAAGGCAATTGTCTATGCTGTGAAGATACGAGATGTGCAGCACCTGAAACTACGGATACTGGAAGCCTGTGCTAGCATTTCTCCTGCAGTGTTGCTATCAGTGTGTGAAGAGTGGGAGAAGAGGGTTGCATTGACAATCCAACACAATGGGCAGCACATTGAACACATTTTATAAGTGGTCAGAAACTTGTAAATAACTCATGAAAGAATAAAGTTACATTAAAACCAAGCACACCATTGTTTTTCTTGTGAAATTCCCCATAAGTTTGATGTGTCACATGACCCTCTTCCTATTGAAAAAACAAAAGTTGGATTCAAAATGGCCGACTTCAAAATGGCCGCCATGGTCACCACCCATCTTGAAAAGTTTCCCCCCTCACATATACTAATGTGCCACAAACAGGAAGTTAATATCACCAACCATTCCCATTTTATTAATGTGTATCCACATAAATGGCCCAGGCCCACCCTTTAGATACAAATGTAATTCTATTATGCACCTTCCTATTATTATTACCTTGAAGTAGAGCGTTCCTGTCCACAGCTAGCGCTTTGTGTTTTTGTACAGTAATCAATTTACTAGGATAACCCCGTTGTCTAAATTTAATGACCATGTCATCTACTGTCTTAGGCCTCATGCACACGACCTTTTTTTTTGCGGTCCGCAAAAACGGGTTCCGTTTTTCCGTGATCCGTGACCGTTTTTTCGTCCGTGGGTCTTCCTTGATTTTTGGAGGATCCACGGACATGAAAAAAAAGTCGTTTTGGTGTCCGCCTGGCCGTGCGGAGCCAAACGGATCCGTCCTGAATTACAATGCAAGTCAATGGGGACGGATCCGTTTGACGTTGACACAATATGGTGCAATTTCAAACGGATCCGTCCCCCATTGACTTTCAATGTAAAGTCAGGAGTTAATATACCATAGGATCAGAGTTTTCTCCAATCCGATGGTATATTTTAACTTGAAGCGTCCCCATCACCATGGGAACGCCTCTATGTTAGAATATACCATCGGATTTGAGTTACATCGTGAAACTCAGATCCGACAGTATATTCTAACACAGAGGCGTTCCCATAGTGATGGGGACGCTTCTAGTTAGAATATACTACGAACTGTGTACATGACTGCCCCCTGCTGCCTGGCAGCACCCGATCTTTTACAGGGGGCTGTGATCAGCACAATTAACCCTTCAGGTGCCGCACCTGAAGGGGTTAATTGTGCGTATCATAGCCCCCTGTAAGAGATCAGGGGCTGCCAGGCAGCAGGGGGCAGACCCCCCTCCCTCCCCAGTTTGAATATCATTGGTGGCCAGTGTGCGGCCCCCCCGGTCCCCCCTCTATTGTAATATCATTGGTGGCCAGTGTGCGGCCCCCCCGGCCCCCCCTCTATTGTAATATCATTGGTGGCCAGTGTGCGGCCCCCCCGGCCCCCCCTCCCTCCCTCTATTGTAAAATCATTGGTGGCCAGTGTGCGGCCCCCCCCGGCCCCCCCTCTATTGTAATATCATTGGTGGCCAGTGTGCGGCCCCCCCCGGCCCCCCCTCCCTCCCTCTATTGTAATATCATTGGTGGCCAATCTGCGCCCCCCCCCCGGCCCCCCCTCTATTGTAATATCATTGGTGGCCAGTGTGCGGCCTCCGTCGGCCCCCCTCCCTTCCTCTATTGTAATTTCATTGGTGGCCAGTGTGCGGCCTCCCCTCTCCCCCCCCTGCCCGATCATTGGTGGCAGTGGAGATTCCGATCGGAGTCCCAGTTTAATCGCTCTGGGGCTCCGATCGGTAACCATGGCAACCGGGACGCTACTGCAGGCCTGGTTGCCATGGTTACTTAGCAATATTACAATATTAGAAGCATCATACTTACCTGCTGCGCTGTCTGTGACCGGCCGGGAGCTCCTCCTACTGGTAAGTGACAGATCATTAAGCAATGCACCGCACAGAGGTATTTTTTTGACGGACAGGAAACACGGATCACGGATGCGGCTGCAAAACGGTGCATTTTCCGATTTTTCCACGAACCCGTTGAAAGTCAATGGGTCCGCAAAAAAAAATGGAAAACGGCACAACGGCCACGGATGCACACAACGGTCGTGTGCATGAGGCCTTATCCAAAGTATTACTGTCTGTTACAATCCTCTTTGCTCTCACGAACTGTGAGTATGGTAAGTGCTTCACCATACTACGGGGGTGACAACTCTCATATCTCAACATCATATTCTTGTCAGTTGGTTTTGTATAAAGTTGTGTAATAAGGACCCCATTGGAGAATAATACATTAGTATCCAGAAATTGGACAGCGGTATCTGAATAGGTGACAGTGAACTGTAACTTATCGTCAATGCCATTGAGATACCGGTCAAAGTCCAGCAACTGTTGTTCTGACCCAGACCAGATGTCCTCTATGTATCTCCACCACCCCAATATATATTGGGCATGGTGGGAGTCATAGACGACATCCTCCTCAAACCAGCGCATAAAAATATTAGAGTACGTGGGGGCCACATTGGACCCCATCGCCACGCCGCGTTTCTGGACATAATATGTATCCTGGAAAAGGAAATAATTATGTTCCAAAACTATCGTAAGGAGTGAAATAATAAAGGAGCAGGTGTCATTGATGATACATCCAACATACTTTGTACAGCATCAATCCCTTTTTTGGTGGTCAATGGAGGTATATAGGGATGTGACATCAAATGAGACCAAAGTGACTGATTCTATCTCATCCAAATTACCCTTACTCAACTTCGTTAGGAAATGGGACGTATCTCTGATGTAAGACTGGCCTCCTGTAGAAAAATCACGTAATACCTTTTCTAGAAAAATTGCTATATGACAAAACACAGAATCGGTGCCCGATACAATGGGGCGCCCCGGTGGGTCCACCAACGTTTTGTGGACCTTTGGTAGCACGTAAATCACCGGGGTGATGGGGTGGGGAACAACTAAGTATTCGCTAAGTCCCTCATCTATAACACCCGCCTTCAAAGCATCTGACACACATTACTCAATAATTCGTATGATGTGGAATTTGGGATCATGTTGTACCAAACTATACACTTTATCATCACTTAATTGTCTTAGGATCTCTTTGATGTATTTAGTAGTATCCATCACTACAACTGCACCGCCTTTATCGATGGGTTTTATCGTTAAATCAGTATCCTCCCTTAGCTCAGTTAATGCATACACTTCAGCCGTAGTGAGATTGGGGTATCTGAAGTCCTCTGATCGAGGGAAAGACCTCAGCTCACCAATCCCACTCTTGACGGCGGAGATCTACGCCTCAATGGCAGGTTCATTTACCACAGGATTAATACTGCTTTTGTTGGATAAGTTAAACATTTTGCAAGAGAACTCACTGGATCTCTTCACCTGATCCCCACTTACTCCCTGAAACCATACCTTTAACTTAATGGAACGAAAAAAATTGCCCAGATCAGACTCCACATCTAACCCGTTTACCTGTGAGTTAGGGCAAAAAGACAACCCTTTGGACAAGACAGTTAACTGTGCAGGGGTCAGTATTTTGGACGACAGGTTAATAACAGCTACTTCTTCCTTATGACAGGTATTTTGTTCAATTGAGTCCGTGTCTTCATGTTGCGGGTTTTTCCGGTTTCGTCTGTATCGGCGACCGCCTCTCCTAATTCGCTTCCTTTGGCTGTTTTTGAATCCAAATTGTTCCCTAAAAAAGCATTCGATTCGTCTTTATGTGTCTGGATGTTTTTCCTTGGTTTTTTGTTATCCCTCATGTTGTTATATGAGGAGTTATTAGGTTGCCAACTATAAATGTCACCTTTTTTATAGTCCTCAGTATCACGTGCCCATTTAATTCTCTTGCCATCTTCCAGTTCGGTCTGTAACTGTTGCAACTGTATATTTACAGTAACACTGAACTGAGAATATATCTCTTCCGTCATGTGTATGCGCAACAGTTGTTCAATCTGTGTCATATCAATTGTTAATGTAGCGACTTCCTGTTGCAGAAATTCAATGTTCAATAGAATAAAATCCATAGAGTATTTGTTAGATAAAGCCTCAAATCGTTTACAGAAAGGATCACTGTTGGAGAACAGATTAGGACGCAGATGAAAACGCTTCCCTCTAGGAATCCTCTGTTCCTTGTAATAATGTCCAAGAGTAGCCCCCCCAAAAAACGGATTAAAGCGGGATGTTATATACCAATATACTTTCTTTATAGTGCATTTGGGTACTGTATAGTGCATTTGCGCATACATGTACGCAAAAATTATATTGCCATCATTTCGCATTGAAAAAAATAATGAATGGAGATCGCAAATTCGAATAATACATCTGGTATGTCACTGTCCATGTTGTGGGACTATTTGTGCACTTCTAGTAATTATTTCTTGGCTGAAAATATGAGCTGAAGGTTTTTCAGATTCGCCTGCCATTAAAATGAATGGGACCCGCCCCGAACTTGCGGTTTGCGAATATTTGATAGCGTTTCGCGAACCGTCCCGGCAGATGTTCGTCCATCACTAGCTGTCAGAGGTGTATGCATTTCTTTTGGGGTTGCCCCGGTCTGGTGGGGGCTCATTTCTGGGAACATATTCCTGGTACAAAGAACCAGCTCCAGTCTTTTCTGATTGAGTTTGGCCCAGCTATGTGTAGGCCTTATACTACACCATTACCATTTACCTGCTGATGTCTGTCCGGATGAGTTTGGGCAAGCTATGTGTGGCCTTATACTACACCATTACCATTTACCTGCTGCTGTTTGTCCTGATGAATTTGGTCAAGCTATGTGTAGGCCTTATACTACACCGTTACCATGTACCTGCTGCTGCTGCTACTGTCTGTCCTGATCCTGCTGAGTTTTGTATAAGCCGTTTACTTCACCATTACCTTTCCCTGCTGCTGCTGTCGGTCCTGATCCAGATGAGTTTTCCCCAGGACTAAAGGGGCCTTCCTGCAACCTTATAGGTGAAATTAATCAAAAACATAACAATATCTAAAAACGAAAGCACACGTTAGAACATAAAGAAATATTTATTAACAATGATAAGGAACAAATATGCCTTTAAGGCAACTTTTTAAGTTGATAATGAAGTTCCAGCAACTCCTGGATCCCCTTATGGTGTAGCTCCTCCAGCTGATGCACCTTCTTATCCAGATGCCGCTGCTGCTGATGTAACCTCCTTTGCTGCTCCCGTATTATCTTTTGCTGGACTCTGATCTCCAGCATTGCCCTTCGGTCATCCTGCTGCTGCTGCATAATTTTTTATTTTATTTACCGAGTACTGTTAGGTTTAAAAAAATATAAAAATTACTTTCAATTAAGATTAAGAGGCAATTAGTGCATTGTGTGGAATATTTGTTAAAGCACTGACGAATTACATTACAATTCGTTATTCAATTATATTCATGATAATTATATAGTTGGTTAGTTAGTGATAGTTCAGTATAGTATAATTGTATTTAGTTGGTTAGTTTGTGATAGTTATGTAGAGTATAATGTTATTTAGTTGGCTAGTTAATGGTTTTTATGTAGATTACAGAGTTAGTGTCCAGTGTTGTTGTTTTCTATTACTGTAGTGTGTGTTTTCCCCTCATTTTTGGCCCTTTGTTTCTGTACATGTTATGGATACAGAATTATATTGCTATATGCACATATTTACCCTCCTGGCGGGGGCTGTCGACAACCTCCTCCTCCTCCTCTTCTTCCTCAGGAGCAGGGGGGGAATGCGGCTGTGGAGAGGGACCAGCCTCTTCGGCCTCCACCTCCACCATTTCACTAACATCAGGTGGTGGTGGAGTATCTGCATATTCAGGGGGTCCAGCATGCTCTCCCTCCTCCTCCTCCTCCAATGCCAAAACCACAACCACCACCATATCCTCTGTAGAAGGCCTGCACCGTACTGAGGGAACTCGAACCCCTATATTCACACAATGTTCAGAATTTAGACAAACAACTCAGAACAAATGCAAATTCATCCCTTAATGACAGGGCCATTTTTCACCTTTCTTCCCAGTCCATTTTGAGCAAATCTGACATGTGTCACTTTATGTGGTAGTAACTTTTAAACACTTTTACTTATCCAGGCCATTATGATATTGTTTTCTCGTCACATATTGTATTTTATGACAGTGGAAAAATTCAGTCACAAATTTTTTTTTATTTTTTTTTTTAAATACAAAAATAAAAAATTATAACTTGGTATTACGCTTTTTGTGATGTAAGGTGTAAAAAAAAAAAGGCTTTTTTGACAGTGTTTATTTTCTTTTTTTTTATGGTGTTCACCTGAGGGGTTATGGCATGTGAAATTTTTATACTGCTGGTTATTACGGACATGGCGATGTCTGATATGTATACTTTTTTGAACCAAAATAAATCATGTTTTAATGTCTCCATATTCTGAGAGCCATTTTTGTTTTATTTTTTGGGCGATTGTCTTAGGTAGGGGCTAATTTTTTGTGGGATGTGGTGACGGTTACATTGGTATTATTTTGGGGGTCATACGCCATTTTGATTGCTTCGTGTTGTACTTTTAGTGATGTAATGTGCCCAAAAAATGGTTTGTTTAGCACAGTTTTTATTATTTTAACGGTGTTCACCTGAGGGGTTAGGTCATGTGACATTTTTATAGAGCCGGTCGATACGGATGTGGAGATACATAATATGCCTGGGAAATAGAATTTGGGGCCATCACCCTTTCACTGGAGTTTGGAGTGCTGCCTCGTTCTTTGGACGTACAGTACAGACCAAAAGTTTGGACACACCTTCTCATTCAAAGAGTTTTCTTTATTTTCATGACTATGAAGGCATCAAAACTATGAATTAACACATGTGGAATTATATACATAACAAACAAGTGTGAAACAACTGAAAATATGCAATATTCTAGGTTCTTCAAAGTAGCCACCTTTTGCTTTGATTACTGCTTTGCACACCCTTGGCATTCTCTTGATGAGCTTCAAGAGGTAGTCCCCTGAAATGGTCTTCTAACAGTCTTGAAGAAGTTCCCAGAGATGCTTAGCACTTGTTGGCCCTTTTGCCTTCACTCTGCGGTCCAGCTCACCCCAAACCATTCGATTGGGTTCAGGTCCGGTGACTGTGGAGGCCAGGTCATCTGGCGCAGCACCCCATCACTCTCCTTCATGGTCAAATAGCCCTTACTTTCAAAGTTTTCCCAATTTTTCAGCTGACTGACTGACCTTCATTTCTTAAAGTAATGATGGCCACTCGTTTTTCTTTACTTAGCTGCTTTTTTCTTGCCATAATACAAATTCTAACAGTCTATTCAGTAGGACTATCAGCTGTGTATCCACCTGACTTCTCCTCAATGCAACTGATAATCCCAACCCCATTTATAAGTCAAGAAATCCCACTTATTAAACCTGACAGGGCACACCTGTGAAGTGAAAACCATTTCAGGGGACTACCTCTTGAAGCTCATCAAGAGAATGCCAAGAGTGTGCAAAGCAGTAATCAAAGCAAAAGGTGGCTACTTTGAAGAACCTAGAATATGACATATTTTCTGTTGTTTCACACTTGTTTGTAATGAATATAATTCCACATGTGTTAATTCATAGTTTTGATGCCTTCAGTGTGAATCTATAATTTTCATAGTCATGAAAATAAAGAAAACTCTTTGAATGAGAAGGTGTGTCCAAACTTTTGGTCTGTACTGTATATATAGTGGAGGAGAAGCCTGCCTTCCTTGAGGAATTGCACCCTGTTCACACCATCTGACTGTGCTGCTGCTCTATCTGTGTTGCTACTTTTTTTTTCACAATTTTTTTCAATTTTTATTTAACTTTATCTTGGAAATAGGATGCTTTTTTTTTCTTGAAAAATATATATTTTTTAAACCTATATTTTGTAAACTTTTTTTTTTTCAGTTCATTTTTTTGTCCCCCTCTGGGACTTCAACTTTTGGGGGTCTGATCCCCTTTACAATGCATTACAATACTTCTGTATTGTAATGTATTGGCTGTAAGTGTATTACCAGTGTAATACAGGGGGCTGGATCTCACAGGCCCTCCGGAAGGCAGCCACGAAGCCTAAGGAAGGCATCGGGCTACCTTTCCTGCCATCGGGTCCCTTACACAGCAGCGCGGGGACCCGATGGACACCCCGCACATGTCTGAAGCTCACACGTGCCGCTGTCATATCGTACATGTACGTCATCGGGCGTTAAGGAGTTAATTGTAGGATGTATCTAATGTAATGATGTACGTGGCCTTTTACTTGAATACAGAATGATGATTGCAGTTTATGTATATATACACATACACACATATATATTTATGTGTGTGTAAAACGCACAAAATCAGCCGGTTACATCATATATCTGTATCTCGCTGTGTGTATAAATATACATATGTACAGTCAGGTCCATATATATTGGGACATTAACACAATTCTAACATTTTTGGCTCTATACACCACCACAATAGATTTAAATGAACAAGATGTGCTTTAACTGCAGACTGTCAGCTTTAATTTGAGGGTATTTACATCCAAATCAGGTAAAAGGTGTAGGAATTACAGCAGTTTGCATATGTGCCTCCCACTTGTTAAGGGACCAAAAGTAATGGGACAGAATAATAATCATAACTCAAACTTTCACTTTTTAATACTTGGTTGCAAATCCTTTGCAGTCAATTACAGCCTGAAGTCTGGAACGCATAGACACTGGGTTATATCCCTGGTGATGCTCTGCCAGGCCTCTACTGCAACTGTCTTCAGTTCCTACTTGTTTTTGGGGCATTTTCCATTCAGTTTTGTCTTCAGCAAGTGAAATGCATGCTCAATCGGATTCAGGTCAGGTGATTGACTTTGCCATTCCATAACATTCTCATTCTTTCCCTTAAAAAATTCTTTGCTTGCTTTTGCAGTATGCTTTGGGTCATTGTCCATCTGCACTGTGAAGCGCCGTCCAATGAGTTCTGAAGTCATTTTAGACAGCACTCCAGTATTAGATTAATGCTTTTTTATTTTTTGCCGGACATAGAGGTCCTTTTTGGGACTGAATTGAAGCAACGTTTCGGGCAGATTACATGCCCTTCATCAGGCTGATGTAATACAAAAAGGAGAAAAGAAAAGGAAAACAATAATGACAGGTAATGTATGGATACATACAAGGTTTACAGTTTAGCAGAATATACAAAGGTTCAGTGAGACCATGATTAGGACAGATAATTAACTAAGATATTGTAAAGACAATATCTGTGGATACATACAATAGTAAACATGATGATAAAATGAAAGGATATGTGAATACATGATTCAAACAAATAATTGGTTGCAATACAATCATAATTAACATAATTCAGAGGAATTGCATGATTATTAATGAAACTACATATGTTCCATGAAGCGGATGTCCAGCCAAATAGCTGACTAACATCATGTACTAGAAGTATGCAGTATTGGTTACATCAGGCATCAGAACAAAAATGGACCACTGGAGTAAAAGTGCACAGCAAGTGGAGTGAGAGGAAAAAGAGACAGGGGGAAAGTGTGGGTCAGAGTGTATATACACATTGTACGCTAATGCGCCCATGTGTGTATAGGGAAGGATCCCTTATGGGGATGATGTAACGGCACAGACAGCAGCATAATGTGGGGTCATAGGAGCGAGAGGCGTGTAATCATATTAGGCTTACCTAGTTGCGTGAGCGGATTCGTGGCGGGCCGGCATATCTGAGCTACGTTTGTGAGTGATTTAAATAGGAGGGTTCCCGCCTTCTGGATGACGCTCATGATCTCGCGATATTGCGAGGATCATAGCCGGGCGCCGGCCGGTCGAGTGACGTATGGTGTAAGTCGACGCATGCGCATGCGCACAAGGACCAGAGGGTGCGCGCATGCGCACGCCGTCCGGGAGGTAGTGAATAGCCTTTCTGGTTGTGGTGATGTGTCAAATGTCAGCGCATGCGCACCGGAGGTAGCCGACACAAGACAGTCATAAAGGGATACTCTGACTGTGCGTATATTAAGGGTCCAAATGACCGATGGTGATTATTATAATGTAGGTTGAAGTGTCAACATGAGACACTAGTGGGAGGTAAAGGGAAAGAAAACATATGTTGGGCCATAGTGTATTAGGGAGCACATATCATAAGTCCTAAATTTATAGGAAAATGATATGAATGAAATGACACAAGGGATGTTGCAACCTCAGTTAGTGTCCGGCCCTGGAAAGAAGTGAGTGGATATATGTTGTGTGTATGTGACAAAGAAGAGACATCACAGGTACATAATGGATAAATATCACATAAGACATATATACCAACGGCTACGGCGTGCTTCGCGGGTGTCGCCACCCGTTATTAGACGGCTCTGGCCCTGAAAGAAAAAACATAGAAAGGGGTTAACATGGAAGAGTGAACTAGAAAAAAGGGAAGAGAGAGAAAAAGAAAAAGAAAAGGAGGAGGGAAGAGGATGATTGATTAGTCTAAGATGTAGTCTTTATTGAGACCATGAGGTTCTAAAGTATTAAGACGTCGGATCCAGGACATCTCTCTCTCCTGTAACAGCAGCTCATGGTTACCTCCTCGTCTAGGTGGTGGTATCCAGTCAATGACTTGGAATCGAAGTTGACTGACTGAATGGGCATATTTGGTAAAGTGTTGGACAAGGGGTGCTTCTAATTTAGTAGTGCGTATATTTGATTTGTGTTGAGATATTCGTTCTTTTATTTTTTGGATGGTTTCCCCAACATATCCTAATCCACATCGGCATTTGATTAGATAAACAACATAATTGGACACACAAGAGTAGTGGCCATGAATGTTGAACCTTTTACCGGTGGATGGGTGGGTGAAGGTGGGGCCTTTAGTGACATTCCCGCATTGAGCGCAGGATGTCCTGGATCCGACATCTTAATACTTTAGAACCTCATGGTCTCAATAAAGACTACATCTTAGACTAATCAATCATCCTCTTCCCTCCTCCTTTTCTTTTTCTTTTTCTCTCTCTTCCCTTTTTTCTAGTTCACTCTTCCATGTTAACCCCTTTCTATGTTTTTTCTTTCAGGGCCAGAGCCGTCTAATAACGGGTGGCGACACCCGCGAAGCACGCCCTAGCCGTTGGTATATATGTCTTATGTGATATTTATCCATTATGTACCTGTGCTGTTACATCATCCCCATAAGGGATCCTTCCCTATACACACATGGGCGCATTAGCGTACAATGTGTATACACTGCGTGCAGAATTATTAGGCAAATGAGTATTTTGACCACATCATCCTCTTTATGCATGTTTTCTTACTCCAAGCTGTATAGGCTCGAAAGCCTACTACCAATTAAGCATATTAGGTGATGTGCATCTCTGTAATGAGAAGGGGTGTGGTCTAATGACATCAACACCCTATATTAGGTGTGCATACTTATTAGGCAACTTCCTTTCCTTTGGCAAAATGGGTCAAAAGAAGGACTTGACAGGCTCAGAAAAGTCAAAAATAGTGAGATATCTTGCAGAGGGATGCAGCACTCTTAAAATTGCAAAGCTTCTGAAGCGTGATCATCGAACAATCAAGCGTTTCATTCAAAATAGTCAACAGGGTCGCAAGAAGCGTGTGGAAAAACCAAGGCGCAAAATAACTGCCCATGAACTGAGAAAAGTCAAGCGTGCAGCTGCCAAGATGCCACTTGCCACCAGTTTGGCCATATTTCAGAGCTGCAACATCACTGGAGTGCCCGAAAGCACAAGGTGTGCAATACTTAGAGACATGGCCAAGGTAAGAAAGGCTGAAAGACGACCACCACTGAACAAGACACACAAGCTGAAACGTCAAGACTGGGCCAAGAAATATCTCAAGACTGATTTTTCTAAGGTTTTATGGACTGATGAAATGAGAGTGAGTCTTGATGGGCCAGATGGATGGGCCCGTGCCTGGATTGGTAAAGGGCAGAGAGCTCCAGTCCGACTCAGACGCCAGCAAGGTGGAGGTGGAGTACTGGTTTGGGCTGGTATCATCAAAGATGTGCTTGTGAGGCCTTTTCGGGTTGAGGATGGAGTCAAGCTCAACTCCCAGTCCTACTGCCAGTTTCTGGAAGACACCTTCTTCAAGCAGTGGTACAGGAAGAAGTCTGCATCCTTCAAGAAAAACATGATTTTCATGCAGGACAATGCTCCATCACACGCGTCCAAGTACTCCACAGCGTGGCTGGCAAGAAAGGGTATAAAAGAAGAAAATCTAATGACATGGCCTCCTTGTTTACCTGATCTGAACCCCATTGAGAACCTGTGGTCCATCATCAAATGTGAGATTTACAAGGAGGGAAAACAGTACACCTCTCTGAACAGTGTCTGGGAGGCTGTGGTTGCTGCTGCACGCAATGTTGATGGTGAACAGATCAAAACACTGACAGAATCCATGGATGGCAGGCTTTTGAGTGTCCTTGCAAAGAAAGGTGGCTATATTGATCACTGATTTGTTTTTGTTTTGTTTTTGAATGTCTGAAATGTATATTTGTGAATGTTGAGATGTTATATTGGTTTCACTGGTAAAAATAAATAATTGAAATGGGTATATATTTGTTTTTTGTTAAGTTGCCTAATAATTATGCACAGTAATAGTCACCCGCACACACAGATATCCCCCTAAAATAGCTAAAACTAAAAACAAACTAAAAACTACTTCCAAAAATATTCAGCTTTGATATTAATGAGTTTTTTGGGTTCATTGAGAACATGGTTGTTGTTCAATAATAAAATTAATCCTCAAAAATACAACTTGCCTAATAATTCTGCACTCCCTGTATACACTCTGACCCACACTTTCCCCCTGTCTCTTTTTCCTCTCACTCCACTTGCTGTGCACTTTTACTCCAGTGGTCCATTTTTGTTCTGATGCCTGATGTAACCAATACTGCATACTTCTAGTACATGATGTTAGTCAGCTATTTGGCTGGACATCCGCTTCATGGAACATATGTAGTTTCATTAATAATCATGCAATTCCTCTGAATTATGTTAATTATGATTGTATTGCAACCAATTATTTGTTTGAATCATGTATTCACATATCCTTTCATTTTATCATCATGTTTACTATTGTATGTATCCACAGATATTGTCTTTACAATATCTTAGTTAATTATCTGTCCTAATCATGGTCTCACTGAACCTTTGTATATTCTGCTAAACTGTAAACCTTGTATGTATCCATACATTACCCGTCATTATTGTTTTCCTTTTCTTTTCTCCTTTTTGTATTACATCAGCCTGATGAAGGGCATGTAATCTGCCCGAAACGTTGCTTCAATTCAGTCCCAAAAAGGACCTCTATGTCCGGCAAAAAATAAA
This sequence comes from Bufo bufo, assembly GCF_905171765.1. Taxonomy (NCBI): domain Eukaryota; kingdom Metazoa; phylum Chordata; class Amphibia; order Anura; family Bufonidae; genus Bufo; species Bufo bufo. The sequence continues at coordinate 300,115,308 of NC_053392.1, forward strand.
AAAGCATTAATCTAATACTGGAGTGCTGTCTAAAATTACTTTATTACCTACCAGTTCCAAGAGGTGGAGCCAGGAACGCACCTAGACGCGCACCCTAAATCTACCAAACTTAGACAGAGTGCCGTGGTCGCCTTGTGATTTCTACAATGAGTTCTGAAGCATTTGGCTGAATATGAGCAGATAATGTTGCCCGAAACACTTCAGAATTCATCCTGCTGATTTTGTCAACAGTCACATCATCAATAAATACAAGAGAACCAGTTCCATTGGCAGCCATACATGCCCACGCTATGACACTACCATCACCATGCTTCACTAATTAGGTGGTATGCTTAGGATCATGAGCAGTTCCTTTCCTTCTCCATACTCTTCTCTTCCCATCACTCTGGTACAAGTTGATCTTGGTCTCATCTGTCCATAGGATATTGTTCCAGAACCGTGAAGGCTTTTTTAGATGTCGTTTGGCAAACTCTAATCTGGCCTTCCTGTTCTTGAGGCTCACCAATGGTTTACATCTTGTGGTAAACACTATGTATTCACTCTGGTGAAGTCTTCTCTTGATTGTTGACTTTGACACACATACACCTACCTCCTGGAGAGTGTTCTTGATCTGGCCAACTGTTGTGAAAGGTGTTTTCTTCACCAGGGAAAGAATTCCTCGGTCATCCACCACAGTTGTTTTCCCTGGTCTTCTGGGTATTTTGGTGTTGCTCAGCTCAACGGTGCGTTCCTTCTTATTAAGAATGTTCCAAACAGATGCTTTGGCCACGCCTAATGTTTTTGCTATCTCTCTGATGGGTTTGTTTTGTTTTTTCAGCCTAATGATGGCTTGCTTCACTGATAGTGACAGCTCTTTGGATCTCATCTTGAGAGTTGACAGCAATAGATTCCAAATGCAAATAGCACACTTGAAATTTACTCTAGACCCTTTATCTGCTCATTGTAATTGGGAAAATGACGAAATAACACATACCTGGCCATGGAACAGCTGAGAAGCCAATTGTCCCATTACTTTTGGTCCCCTAACAAGTGGGAGGCACATATTCAAACTGTTGTAATTCCTACACTGTTCACCTGATTTGAATGTAAATACCCTTAAATTAAAGCTGACAGTCTGCAGTTAAAGCACATCTTGTTTGTTTCATTTCAAATCCATTGTGGTGGTGTATAGAGCCAAAAATGTTAGAATTGTGTCTATGTCCCAATATTTATGGACCTGACTGTATTAACAGGTTAAGGATTAATGTTTAGAAATACTGCGGTGAGCAGCGGGGCCTGGTGTAAGAGTACAGTGACTGCACCGGGCCCCGCCTTAAGTTCTGGACTCCAGCCCCTCCTCTCTCCCCGCTCATACATCACAGGCTGCGATGCAGCATCGCAGACTGCGATGTAAAATGGAAGCATTCGCCCCATAAGACGCAGTGAAATTTTCCCCCACTTTTGGGGGGGGTGAGTCTTATGGGGCAAAAAAAACGGTAGCTGTGGTTTAGCTGCTTAAAAAGCTGTTTTTCGTTGATCTGAGGTTCCGTTGCAGAATTATGGTACTTTTTGTTAATATACAAATTAGGCCTTTGGTGCAATCAAGGCCTCACTATTGCTCTTGTTGCACCCAAGCTCTACTCCTTTCTGTGGCCAGCCCCTCCTGAGGATACATCATCAATAGAAAAAGCCCAGACAACCCCTTTAAGCTAGGCCAAAATTTGGTCATGCAAGAAGACAATCATTGCAACCACACCAGCAAATTGATATCTGAATGACCAAAGAGAAAAAAAAAATATGGTTTGGAATGGCCAGTTCAAAGACCAGACCTCAACTACATTGAGATTCTATGGAAGGATCTTGAGAGAGCTGTGCATAAAACAATGCCATAAAACATTTCAGGAATAATGGGCTAGAAGACCTCAAACATAATGTGAGAAACTGCTAAATCATATTATGTACACAAGGCAACAGAAGTATTTTCTTGCTATGCCGACTGACTATTCTAGTTTGAGGTATTTTTATTCTTCTTGGAATAGTATTACATTTTATGTCTGCATTGTTCCTACTGGAACAAATCTTGAGGATAATTGATGCTTTTTGCTTCAGAGCAACTGGTGGTTTGTGAAGAACGGCATGCTCTGTTTATTCTTTTTATGGCTTTCTACTTTACAGAAATAGTCTACTTTTCATGTATTTTTGTCAGCATTAGCACTAAACAATAATGCCAATATATACAACATCCTGCCAGGTTCTCACTTACATATTGGCTTTTTCAATAAATTGTGGGAGCTTTGTCTTCTGCCAAAATTACCGTAATGACATACTATGAACCTTCAAATGCAGTCTGACTTAACTGAACAAGCCATTTCAAATTTCCACAATCCGCAAAGCTTTGTTTTCATTGAAGTCTGCCATTCTTTGATTAGGAATAATTATAATAGGAATCATTTCATTTTGTACATCTGTCATCAAAATTAGCCATATAAAGTGCATAATATAGTAGGATTTAAGATAAGTCCAGTACTTGGTGCTTATCTCAAAAGCAAAGATTACATTTAATCTTATAACACATTTAATATAGAATTAAAAGTAATGTATTGTACATATCTTACTGTATATTTCTGAATCAATACAAATGTCTTATTTGCATCACCATATTCTGACCCTCATAACTTTTCTATATCTACATCTATGGAGCTGTGTGCACTGAGGGCTCATTTTTTGCCGGGCAATCTATTGTTTTTATTGATACCATTTTGGTGTAGGACATTTTGATCACATTTGAATCAATTTGTTTTGGGAGGTGAACAGCAAAAAAAGGTGAATCGGCCATTTTGATTTTTCTTTCAGCATTCAGGATAAATACACTGCTCAAAAAAATAAAGGGAACACTTAAACAACACAATGTAACTCCAAGTCAATCACACTTCTGTGAAATCAAGGAAGCAACACTGAGTGACAATCAATTTCACATGCTGTTGTGCAAATGGGATAGACAACAGGTGGAAATTATAGGCAATTAGCAAGACACCCCCAATAAAGGAGTGGTTCTGCAGGTGGTAACCACAGACCACTTCTCAGTTCCTATGCTTCCTGGCTGATGTTTTGGTCACTTTTGAATGCTGCCGGTGCTTTCACTCTAGTGGTAGCATGAGACGGAGTCTACAACCCACACAAGTGGCTCAGGTAGTGCAGTTTATCCAGGATGGCACATCAATGCGAGCTGTGGCAAGAAGGTTTGCTGTGTCTGTCAGCGTAGTGTCCAGAGCATGGAGGCGCTACCAGGAGACAGGCCAGTACATCAGGAGACGTGGAGGAGGCCATAGGAGGGCAACAACCCAGCAGCAGGACCGCTACCTCCGCCTTTGTGCAAGGAGGAACAGGAGGAGCACTGCCAGAGCCCTGCAAAATGACCTCCAGCAGGCCACAAATGTGCATGTGTCTGCTCAAACGATCAGAAACAGACTCCATGAGGGTGATATGAGGGCCCGACGTCCACAGGTGGGGGTTGTGCTTACAGCCCAACACCGTGCACGACGTTTGGCATTTACCAGAGAACACCAAGATTGGAAAATTCGCCACTGGCGCCCTGTGCTCTTCACAGATGAAAGCAGGTTCACACTGAGCACATGTGACAGACGTGACAGAGTCTTGAGACGCTGTGGAGAACGTTCTGCTGCCTGCAACATCCTCCAGCATGACCAGTTTGGCATTGGGTCAGTAATGGTGTGGGGTGGCATTTCTTTAAAGGGCCGCACAGCCCTCCATGTGCTCGCCAGAGGTAGCCTGACTGCCATTAGGTACCGAGATGAGATCCTCAGACCCCTTGTGAGACCATATGCTGGTGCGGTTGGCCCTGGGTTCCTCCTAATGCAAGACAATGCTAGACCTCATGTGGCTGGAGTGTGTCAGCAGTTCCTGCAAGACAAAGGCATTGATGCTATGGACTGGCCTGCCCGTTCCCCAGACCTGAATCCAATTGAGCACATCTGTGACATCATGTCTCTGTCACGGATGGTGTACAGGAAACAAGACAATGCAATACAATTAATTAATCACTAGATCCACAACTAAGGAACAAAAGGGAGACCCCTACATGAGTCCTGTCACTCTCCCTAATTGCTCAGCCTATGCGAACACCCCAAAGGTGGATGGGCGCATATCCACGTACCTCGGCTATCTAATACCTGAAAACCTTACAATAGTGAGGGGACACGACCACCGGCTCCCTACACAAGACACGGAGGGAGTCAGGGTCACCTGAAAATCCAGCAGACAGAAAATCACAAATAAAGGAACAGCACTTATCTTGCAGAGGACTGAGGAATAGAAACAGCATGCACACACACTCCAGGAAGTTGTATAAGCCGCAACCTAATGCATCATGGGGAGGAACCCAAAGGGAAGCAATCAGTCCAACTGCATGACAGCTGAGATAGACTAACGAGATGAGGAACTTAACCAAAACAAAGAAACTCAAGGAGGAGGATCTGGAAAGCTCCTGTCAGAGCTTCTCAACTGTCTGGTTGTGACAGTACCCCTCCCTCTACGAGTGGACTCTGGACACTCAGGGCCCACCTTCTCAGGATGGGACCTATGGAAAGCCCTGATGAGACGAGTGGCCTCAATGTCCGTCACTGGGACCCACATCCTCTCCTCAGGACCATAACCCTCCCAATGAACGAGGTACTGGAGGGAACCGCGGACAAGTTGAGAATCCACAATCCTAGAGACCTGAAATTCAAGATTTCCATCAACCATAATCGGAGGAGGAGGCAAAGGCGAGGGTACAATAGGTTGAACATAAGGTTTCAATAAGGACTTATGAAAAACATTATGGATCTTCCAAGTCTGAGGAAGATCAAGACGGTAGGCAACAGGATTGATGACAGACAGGATCTTGTAAGGCCCAATAAACCTAGGACCCAACTTCCAGGAGGGAACCTTCAATTTGATATTCTTGGTAGACAACCACACCAGATCACCAACATTCAGGTCCGGACCAGGCACACGTCTCTTATCTGCCACACGCTTATATCTCTCACTCATGCTCTTTAGATTATCCTGAATCTTTTGCCAAATAGATGACAAAGACGAGGAGAATCTGTTCTCATCAGGTAAACCAGAAGAGCCCTCTCCCGAGAAAGTCCCAAACTGCGGATGAAACCCATATGCACCAAAAAATGGTGACTTATCAGAGGACTCCTGACGACGGTTATTTAAAGCAAACTCAGCAAGGGACAAAAAAGAACACCAATCCTCCTGATTCTCCGCCACAAAACAGCGCAGATATGTCTCCAGATTCTGATTGACGCGCTCTGTCTGGCCATTCGACTGCGGGTGGAAAGCAGAAGAGAATGACAACCGAACCCCCAAGCGAGAACAGAAAGCCTTCCAGAATCTGGAAACAAACTGCGTGCCCCTATCAGAGACTATGTCTGAAGGAATACCATGCAATTTGACAATGTGGTCAATAAATCCCTGCGCCAGCGTCTTAGCATTGGGCAAACCAGGAAAAGGGATGAAATGCACCATTTTGCTAAAACGGTCCACCACCACCAGAATCACAGTCTTCCCCGAGGAACGAGGCAAGTCCGTTATGAAGTCCATGGACAGATGTGTCCAAGGACAGGAAGGAATGGTTAAGGGAAGGAGAGGACCTGATGGCCGTGAATGAGGGACTTTGGCACGAGCGCAAGTCTCGCAAGCTGCCACAAAACTCTCAACCGACTTACGAAGCGCAGGCCACCAGAATCTCCGAGCGATGAGATCCAGTGTGGCTCTTGCCCCCGGGTGCCCAGCAAGGACCGTGTCGTGGTGTTCCTTAAAAATCTTGTGTCTCAAAGCGAGAGGCACAAACAACCTCCCAGGAGGACAAAGATCAGGAGCCTCTGACTGGGCTGCCTGCACCTCTGCCTCCAATTCAGGAAAAAGAGCAGAGACCACCACACCTTCAGCCAAAATGGGACCCGGGTCTTCAAAATTCCCACCTCCCGGAAAACAACGTGACAGGGCATCTGCCTTCACATTCTTAACCCCAGGGCGGAACGTGACAACAAAATTAAACCTTGAAAAGAACAAAGACCATCTGGCCTGTCTCGGGTTCAGACGCTTGGCTGACTCCAAGTAGGCCAGATTTTTATGGTCAGTAAACACGGTAATAGGGTGTCTGGCTCCCTCTAGCCAATGGCGCCATTCCTCAAAAGCCAACTTGATGGCCAACAATTTCCTATCTCCCACATCATAATTTCTCTCTGCGGAGGAGAGTTTCTTCGAGAAAAAGGCACATGGTTGCCATTTGGCAGGAGAGGAACCCTGAGACAAGACCGCACCCACCCCTACCTCAGAAGCATCAACCTCAACTATGAAGGGTAACGAAATATCAGGTTGCACCAGGATGGGAGCGGAAGCAAAACTCTCCTTGATATTAGAAAAAAGGCCTTACGCGCCTCTACCGACCAGGAAGAAAAATCTACCCCCTTTCTGGTCATATCAGTGAGTGGTTTAACAACAGAGGAATAATTCAAAATAAATTTCCTGTAATAATTGGCAAAGCCCAAAAAACGCATCAGCGCCTTCTGATTCTCAGGAAGCTCCCACTCAAGCACAGCGCGGACCTTCTCGGGGTCCATGCGAAAACGAGAAGCGGAGAGAAGAAACCCCAGAAATTGAATTTCTGGAACCGCAAACACACATTTTTCCAGTTTCGCGTATAATTTATTCTCCCGCAGGATGAGCAAGACCTGACGTAAATGTTCCTTATGAGTCTTGAAATCAGGAGAAAAAATCAAAATGTCATCCAAATACACTAATACAAATTTTCCCATTAAATGATAAAAAATGCTGTTCACGAAATGCTGAAAAACGGCTGGGGCATTCATCAAACCAAAAGGCATAACCAAATTCTCAAAATGGCCCTCAGGGGTATTGAAAGCCGTCTTCAATTCGTCTCCTTCTCTGACCCTGACCAGGTTGTATGCCCCTCTTAGGTCTAATTTGGAAAATACTTTAGCCTCAACAACCTGGTTAAACAGGTCCGGGATCAGAGGAAGCGGATAAGGGTCACAAATAGTGATACTGTTCAGCTCCCTGAAATCCAGACAAGGTCTTAAAGAACCATCTTTTTTCTTAACAAAGAAAAAACCAGCGGCAATAGGTGACTTCGAGGGTCGTATGTGTCCTTTTCTCAGACTCTCAGAGATATAAGCACGCATAGCGACCCTCTCAGGTTGGGAAAGATTGTATAAACGAGATTTAGGCAGTTTGGCCCCTGGGATCAGATTAATAGGGCAATCGTACTCCCTGTGCGGGGGCAAATCCTGAACTCCACTCTCAGAGAAGACATCCGAAAATTCAGAGAGGAAAGGTGGTACAGTCTTAGTAGAAACCTCAGAAACAGATGTCATGAGGCAATTCTCTCTGCAAAAGTCACTCCAACCATTTATTTGCCTCGCTTGCCAATCAATGGTGGGGTTATGTTTAGTGAGCGAGGGTAGCCCCAACACTAGAGGAGTAGGCAAACCGCTAAGGACGAAACAAGACACATCCTCAACATGAGCATCACTCAGAATTAAACGGATATTGTGAACTATGCCCTTTAATGATTTCTGAGAAAGTGGAGCGGAATCAATAGCAAAAACAGGAATATCCTTTCCTAAAGTGCATACCTGGAAACCATGAGTTATTGCAAATTGATTATCAATGAGATTGACAGCTGCAAAAAATGCTTTTGCTCTCTAGCGCCACCCTAGCAGGCAGGACAAAACGGGAACTACAAGCAAACGGAAAACCTTCAATTTCCGCCTCAACCCTGCCAATAGTAACAGACGGAACATTTTTAAAATATTTTTCCCTTTTTGTTTCTTTATTACTCCCAGAAAACTCCCTGAATCTCCTAGAGGGACAAACATTTGCCAAATGATTTATACCTCCACAACAAAAACAAACCCTCCCATGCGGGCTGAATCTTCTATTGTCAGAGGCAATCAACCCTAGCTGCATGGGCTTCTGCTCAGAAGGGGCTGACAGCGACTGAGACCCCTGCGCACAGAAAGAGACCGCTGCACTGTCCCGGGACTGAGTATGACAGGAAGGAGAGATCTCTCCTCTCTCTCTAAGACGCCTGTCAATACGAACGGCCTGAGACATAGCAGAATCCAAGGAGGTAGGTCTCTCATGAAAGGCAAATGCATCTTTCAATCCCTCAGAAAGACCATGGCAAAATTGACTTCGGAGTGCAGCATCATTCCAACCAGTATCAGCTGCCCATCTCCGAAATTCTGAGCAGTATATCTCTGCGGATTGTTTACCCTGGCATAACAGACGTAGTCTAGACTCAGCCAGAGCAATACGATCCGGATCATCATATATCTGACCCAGGGCTAAAAAGAATTCATCCACTGAACGGAGGGGCCGTGCCCCCTCCGGCAGCGAAAAGGCCCAGGATTGAGCGTTACCCCTGAGCAGCGATATAATGATCCCCACCCTCCGTTCTTCATCACCAGAGGAATGGGGAAGAAGGCGAAAATGGAGTTTGCAAGCCTCTCTAAAACGCACAAAATACTCACTACCCCCGGAGAACGTATCCGGGAGCGAGATCTTAGGCTCAGAACAAACTCCATGAACGCAAGCTGAACCGGTCACTTGAAACTGAGAAAAAGTCTTACGGAGATCAGCTACCTCCAATGAAAGACCCTGGAAGCGCTCAGCCAAAAGTGAAACCGGATCCATGCTTGAGACGGTTTTGGCGGCTTATAATGTCACGGATGGTGTACAGGAAACAAGACAATGCAATACAATTAATGACTCACTGGATCCACAACTAAGGAACAAAAGGGAGACCCCTACATGAGTCCTGCCACTCTCCCTAATTGCTCAGCCTATGCGAACACCCCAAAGGTGGATGGGCGCATATCCACGTACCTCGGCTATCTAATACCTGAAGACCCTACAATAGTGAGGGGACACGACCACCGGCTCCCTACACAAGACACGGAGGGAGTCAGGGTCACCTGAAAATCCAGCAGACAGAAAATCACAAATAAAGGAACAGCACTTATCTTGCAGAGGACTGAGGAATAGAAACAGCATGCACACACACTCCAGGAAGTTGTATAAGCCGCAACCTAATGCATCATGGGGAGGAACCCAAAGGGAAGCAATCAGTCCAACTGCATGACAGCTGAGATAGACTAACGAGATGAGGAACTTAACCAAAACAAAGAAACTCAAGGAGGAGGATCTGGAAAGCTCCTGTCAGAGCTTCTCAACTGTCTGGTTGTGACAGTCTCGCTCTATCCACCAACGTCACGTTGCACCACAGACTGTCCAGGAGTTGGCAGATGCTTTAGTCCAGGTCTGGGATGGGATCCCTCAGGAGACCATCCGCCACCTCATCAGGAGCATGCACAGGCGTTGTAGTGAGGTCATACAGGCACGTGGAGGCCACACACACTACTGAGCCTCATTTTGACTTGTTTTAAGGACATTACATCAAAGTTGGATCAGCCTGTAGTGTGTTTTTCCACTTTAATTTTGAGTGTGACTCCAAATCCAGACCTCCATGGGTTGAAAAATTTGATTTCCATTTTTTTATTTTTGTGTGATTTTGTTGTCAGCACATTCAACTATGTAAAGAACAAAGTATTTCAGAAGAATATTTAATTAATTCAGATATAGGATGAGTTATTTTTGTGTTCCCTTTATTTTTTTGAGCAGTGTACATTTATATTTTAATAGTATCAGTATTGGATCCTTCAGAGGGCTTAAGGCTGCCATGGCAACCAAACAACTCTTTCAATCTCAGCGTGAGGGAGCTGCTCAGGGCCCGGAAATGCAGAGCTCCTGGCGTTTCACTGCTCAGATACTAGGGTCACAATTGACCACGGCATTGGAGGGTTTAAATGTCGGTGATCATCATTATTGCCAATTACGAACAGTGCCTCTGGGTGTCTGCTGGCACCCAGTGACTAACGCACGCACTCAGCCATGTTTAAAGAGTGGACTTCCACCGTACATGTATGGTGGAGGTCTGGAATTTCTGCTTTAAATATACATCATACATACTAGTAAACAAACAGCCTTCATTCTCATTAGACGAAACCTATGCATTGCTTATAGTTAAGGGTTAAGCAACTTTCTTTTACTATGGAAAGTATTCTATATTATTCTTCTTTCCGTTATAATAACTTATGATGGATTGATATGTTCTAAGACAAATGTACTGTGTTGTTGAACTTTTTGGTGGTCCTCACGATTGATTTAGCAGTGAGTGAATTATAAGCTATTCAAAGTAAAGACACATAAATTAGGGATGTGAATGGGTCACTTTCAGGCTTCCATTGTGCTTTTTTCAGTGATAGTTTTTTTAATTTTTTTAGCTGTTCCTTCCTTTTCTTTTCCATTTTTATACTATGATTAGAAATATACTTTTCTCAGAATCCCTCCCCACTTTCTTGATATAGTTTAAAGCTCCTAAGTCCAAATATAAATTTGCTACCTCACTTCAAACATATTACAGGACACTACACTACTATTAGAATTAGTAAAAGGACTGAGTCCTTCCCCAAAAAGGCATTTCACCTAACTTTCTCTGGATAACAAATACAGCTAAATCTTGGATATTGTACCACATTACACACATTTTCTTGTCCAAATGTGATTTTTAGCACTGCAGTTTTTAAACTCATCCTCTATCCATTTATTGCACTGGTACCAGAGCTCACCTATGATCCACCCAACATCATGTTTCTGAATTTAAAAAAAAAACATATATAGCAGTCTTTTAACCTATTTCTAAGGGTACATTCACACGACCATGATATTTTGCATTTCCACAAAACATGGACACCGGCCCATGTGCGTTCTGCAATTTGCAGACCGCTTATGCCTCCGCTATCATAGAAAATGTCTATTCTTGTCTGCAATTGCAGACACCATGCGGACAGCAAGGTGTGCTTTCCGCATCATTTGCGGCCCCATTGAAATTAATTGGTCTGCACCCATTCTGCAAAATTTCAGAACGGATGCAGACTCACTCATACGGTCGTCTGGATGTAGCCTAACATTGAATATAGTCATTTCTGACTTTATGTGTTAATAATTTTGGAATGCTTTTAGTTATCCAAGCCATTCTGAGACACATCATACTTTATGTTACTGGTAAAGGTGATTTGATATGTTTTACCTATATTTATTATTAACCATTATCATTAAATGTCCCCCAGAGATCTTCTATGACCTTATGAGGGACACAAAGTGTAAAATAAAAATAAAAATTGAAAAAAATTGTGTCAAATAAAAAAAATGTAAAAGTTTCACATGGAAAAAAAAAAAAATTCCCCAATTAAGTAATGTAAAAAAATTTAAAAAATAGAAGAAAAAAAAAATAGACATACTTGGTATTGTGACGGCCGGGTCTATAAATATATCACATGATCCACCACGTCCAATAAGCACCATAAAAAATAAAAATAAAAACTGTGCAAAAAAATTGCTATTTTTGTCACCTACATCACAAAAAGTGCAACACCGAGTGATCGAAAATGCACATGTCCCACAAAATGGTACCAATCAAACCGTCACCTCTTCCTGCAAAAAATTTGACCCTAACTAAGACAATCAGTCAAAAAATTAAAAAAAATATGACTCTCAGACAATGGAGACACTAAAATATGATTTATTTTGCTTCAAACTGCTATTATTATGTTAAAGTGAAAGAAATAAAAAAAAGTAGACATATTAGGTATTGCCACATCCGTAACAAACTGCTCTATAAAAATATCACATGACATAACCCCTTAGGTGAACACCGTAAAAAAAAAATATATAAAAACTGCCAAAAAAAGCCAATTTTTGTCACCTAACATCACATAAAGTGCAACACCAAGCGATAAAAAAGGCATATGCCCCCTAAAATAGTACCAATAAAACCGTCACCTCATTCCACAAAAAATGAGACCCTATGTGGCGAAACCAACCTCGCCACTGATTTTTGGAGAGGACTGGCTGCTGGCCTCTTGCACTGGATTATGGGCCATATACTAACTTTTAAACCCCTGAACCTATTCAAGTGAATTTTGGATAGGTTTGTCCCCAAGTTATACTGTTTAAATTGATGTAAGTTATATGTATGGCCAATGTAAACTCACAAAGTTGTAACAATTTATAATAAGTGTAACTTGTCAGCTTGGGAGGAAAATGCTGGGTGTGTTTCTATTGTGCCATTGTCCCATTGTGTGTTTAAATGGTGATGTCTGTTCTGTTGTCCTCACATGTGTATTGGCGATCTTCCTTTGTCCTCAGAGATAATTGGATTGCTCCTCAGGTTGTCTCCGGGACAGAGAGGAGGAGACCATGATGCATTGTGGGGATATGTTAAATCTGTCCTATGTCACAGTCTTCATTCTGGTCCTCTGGGGGTGTGAACGATTGGTTGCTGTAGTTACATTGTATGTGTTGTAAATTACTGATTGGTTGTATTTCAAACCCTTGTGGGCAGTACTATGTTTGTGGTTTATGAATAAAAGAGGCTGTACGTGAAGTACAGTCAGACCACTGCTTGACCCTCAACACGGAGCCTTGTCTCGTTATTGGGGGGATTCGCTGTATGCTGTTAGAAGACCGATTGCCAGAAGTGTAAGCCGATTCATGTTCGTCTGCTAGCAGCTATTCGTGAGGTTCCAGTTTGGAGTGCTACTTTGTATCCAGTCCGGGAGTTTGGTGTATCCTGCAGTAGCTGTGCCTGTCTCTCAGAAAGGGGCTTATCGCCTAAACGGATTTTAACCCCTTGTCTGCTGAAACGGTCCGTTACATTGGTGGCAGCGGTGGGATCGTTCCCACAGTTCAGAAGGACAGCTACAAAGAAACATCATTCCCTGGAATTACAATTTGAGGGCAACGCATGTCCCAGTACAGCGACCCTGACAGCACCAGAATGGAAACAGCAGTGGAGTACGATGAGGGTGTCATGGATGACCGAGATGCAGTCCGCAAAGGCATCTGGTACCAGGTACTGGGTATTGTGGAGTATATGCAGGACGAGAGACTCCCCACGGAAGACCAGCGGTTGCAGAAGCGAGTAGCCCTGCGGATGCCCTTCCTGGGAGAGCAGCCCCGGGAGGAATGGGTAAAGGAATTGGAACTCCTAGCATGGCGGGAGCTGTGGCTGGAAGATGCCTACCAGGTGCTCTGGTGGTATGGGGCACAGTACCTACCCAGGACAGCTGAGCATGACAAGCCGGAGGGAGAGGAGTTTGATGGTCCTGGCTTGTTATGGGAGACTTTTTCAGAGCTGGAGTTTGGGAGCCCTACACAAGCCCGGTTCCATGATCTCTTGGAATGGAGGGAGAGCAGGTATGACTGGGACGACACTCATGAGATTGAGCAGGACCTGGTCCACCTGGTGACCCGGGAGATGGAGCTGGAACAGGGCTACCAGCAGCTGTTCCACGCCAGTGAGAAGGCTCAGCAGGACAGTAAGGTGACAAACCCAGTCTCCATTCCCCAGCGGCAGTGTGAAGTGCAGGGAGAGGAGAGCAGCATCCTCCCTCCCCAGCGGCAGGCTGAGTTACAGGGGGCAGAGGTAGTTGTTCCTGCCCCCCAGCAGCAGAGTGATATGCCGGGAAGGCAGTGTGAAATGCAGGGAGAGGAGAGCAGCGTCCTCCCTCCTCAGCGGCAAGCTGAGTTACAGGGGGCAGAGGTAGTTGTTCCTGCCCCCCAGCAGCAGAGTGATATGCCGGGAAGGCAGTGTGAAATGCAGGGAGAGGAGAGCAGCATCCTCCCTCCTCAGCGGCAGGCTGAGTTACAGGGGGCAGAGGTAGTTGTTCCTGCCCCCCAGCAGCAGCATGATTTTTTGGGAATTGGGAGCCCAGTCTCCATTCCCCAGCGGCAGGCGGAGTTACAGGGGGCAGAGACAGTCGGTCCTGTTCCCCAGCGGCAGAGTGTCCAGCAGGGAATAGAGAGCCCAGTCTCCTTTCCCCAGCAACAGGACACTGTATTGGGAGCGGAGATGGTCGGTTGCCCTCCCCAGCGGCTGGAAGTATGTATGGGAGAGGAGCTTGTTACCCCCTCTCCCCAGCGGCAGCTTAACGCATCAGGGGGAGACAGTAAGCCCCACAACAGTGCAGATGGGACCGTGGTCTCTGCACTTACAGCACAGGGGGTAGAGACAGTCGGTCTCCCCCTCCAACAACCAGGCTCCAACCAGGCTTCTTCCGTGGTAGCGCTGGCACCAGGGCAGAGTACCACTGATCCCTGCCCACAAAGCAACCTCCACTCCAAGCCAGGGAGCAACACAGAGACCGGGAGTACCAGCTTCCAACATAACCTTGGTGGACTCACTGGACAGAGACAGGCTACAGAATTCAACAGGTCCAGTATTGGGTTGTGGGTGGGCTGCCAGACTAACTCAGGTACCGACCGGCGTGAGGTCAGGTATCTGGTTAGTCTTCCCTGGGGGGGGAGATGTGTGGCGAAACCAACCTCGCCACTGATTTTTGGAGAGGACTGGCTGCTGGCCTCTTGCCCCTGGATTATGGGCCATATACTAACTTTTAAACCCCTGAACCTATTCAAGTGAATTTTGGATAGGTTTGTCCCCAAGTTATACTGTTTAAATTGATGTAAGTTATATGTATGGCCAATGTAAACTCACAAAGTTGTAACAATTTATAATAAGTGTAACTTGTCAGCTTGGGAGGAAAATGCTGGGTGTGTTTCTATTGTGCCATTGTCCCATTGTGTGTTTAAATGGTGATGTCTGTTCTGTTGTCCTCACATGTGTACACTGCGTGCAGAATTATTAGGCAAATGAGTATTTTGACCACATCATCCTCTTTATGCATGTTGTCTTACTCCAAGCTGTATAGGCTCGAAAGCCTACTACCAATTAAGCATATTAGGTGATGTGCATCTCTGTAATGAGAAGGGGTGTGGTCTAATGACATCAACACCCTATATTAGGTGTGCATAATTATTAGGCAACTTCCTTTCCTTTGGCAAAATGGGTCAAAAGAAGGACTTGACAGGCTCAGAAAAGTCAAAAATAGTGAGATATCTTGCAGAGGGATGCAGCACTCTTAAAATTGCAAAGCTTCTGAAGCGTGATCATCGAACAATCAAGCGTTTCATTCAAAATAGTCAACAGGGTCGCAAGAAGCGTGTGGAAAAACCAAGGCGCAAAATAACTGCCCATGAACTGAGAAAAGTCAAGGGTGCAGCTGCCAAGATGCCACTTGCCACCAGTTTGGCCATATTTCAGAGCTGCAACATCACTGGAGTACCCAAAAGCACAAGGTGTGCAATACTCAGAGACATGGCCAAGGTAAGAAAGGCTGAAAGACGACCACCACTGAACAAGACACACAAGCTGAAACGTCAAGACTGGGCCAAGAAATATCTCAAGACTGATTTTTCTAAGGTTTTATGGACTGATGAAATGAGAGTGAGTCTTGATGGGCCAGATGGATGGGCCCGTGGCTGGATTGGTAAAGGGCAGAGAGCTCCAGTCCGACTCAGACGCCAGCAAGGTGGAGGTGGAGTACTGGTTTGGGCTGGTATCATCAAAGATGAGCTTGTGGGGCCTTTTCGGGTTGAGGATGGAGTCAAGCTCAACTCCCAGTCCTACTGCCAGTTTCTGGAAGACACCTTCTTCAAGCAGTGGTACAGGAAGAAGTCTGCATCCTTCAAGAAAAACATGATTTTCATGCAGGACAATGCTCCATCACACGCGTCCAAGTACTCCACAGCGTGGCTGGCAAGAAAGGGTATAAAAGAAGAAAATCTAATGACATGGACCCCTTATTCACCTGATCTGAACCCCATTGAGAACCTGTGGTCCATCATCAAATGTGAGATTTACAAGGAGGGAAAACAGTACACCTCTCTGAACAGTGTCTGGGAGGCTGTGGTTGCTGCTGCACGCAATGTTGATGGTGAACAGATCAAAACACTGACAGAATACATGGATGGCAGGCTTTTGAGTGTCCTTGCAAAGAAAGGTGGCTATATTGGTCACTGATTTGTTTTTGTTTTGTTTTTGAATGTCAGAAATGTATATTTGTGAATGTTGAGATGTTATATTGGTTTCACTGGTAAAAATAAATAATTGAAATGGGTATATATTTGTTTTTTGTTAAGTTGCCTAATAATTATGCACAGTAATAGTCACCTGCACACACAGATATCCCCCTAAAATAGCTAAAACTAAAAACAAACTAAAAACTACTTCCAAAAATATTCAGCTTTGATATTAATGAGTTTTTTGGGTTCATTGAGAACATGGTTGTTGTTCAATAATAAAATTAATCCTCAAAAATACAACTTGCCTAATAATTCTGCACTCCCTGTATTGGCGATCTCCCTTTGTCCTCAGAGATAATTGGATTGCTCCTCAGGTTGTCTCCGGGACAGAGAGGAGGAGACCATGATGCATTGTGGGGATATGTTAAATCTGTCCTATGTCACAGTCTTCATTCTGGTCCTCTGGGGGTGTGAACGATTGGTTGCTGTAGTTACATTGTATGTGTTGTAAATTACTGATTGGTTGTATTTCAAACCCCTGTGGGCAGTACTATGTTTGTGGTTTATGAATAAAAGAGGCTGTACGTGAAGTACAGTCAGACCACTGCTTGACCCTCAACACGGAGCCTTGTCTCGTTATTGGGGGGATTTGCTGTATGCTGTTAGAAGACCGATTGCCAGAAGTGTAAGCCGATTCCTGTTCGTCTGCTAGCAGCTATTCGTGAGGTTCCAGTTTGGAGTGCTACTTTGTATCCAGTCCGGGAGTTTGGTGTATCCTGCAGTAGCTGTGCCTGTCTCTCAGAAAGGGGCTTATCGCCTAAACTGATTTTAACCCCTTGTCTGCTGAAACGGTCCGTTACACCCTATCTAAGACAATCAGTCAAAAAAAAAGCTATGGCTCTCAGACTATGGAGACACTAAAACATTTTTTTGATTTCAAAAATGCTATTATTGTGTAAAACTTATATAAATAAGAAAAGGTATGCATATTAGGTATTGCAACGTCCATAACGATCTGCTCTATAAAAATGTTACATGAACTAACCCCTCAGGTGAACGCTGTAAAAATAAATAAGACAACCAATTTTTGGCCATCTTGCCCCATAAAGTGTAATAATGAATTATCAAAAAATCCTATGTACCCAAAAATGGTACCAATAAAAACGTCAACTCTTCCTGCAAAAAACGAGCCACTGCACAAGATGATCGGCAGAAAAATAAAAAAAATAAGGCATTCAGAAAATGGAGACACAAAAACAATTTTTTGTTTCAAAAATGCTTTATTATGTAAAACTGAAACTAACAAACTAGACATATTTGATATCATTGCGTCCGTCCTGCTCTATAAAAATGGCACATGATCTACCCTGTCAGATGAATGCTGTAAAAAATAAAAAATAAAAATGGTGCCAAAACATCCATTTTTTGGTTACCTTGCCTCACAAAAAATGTATTATAGAGCAATTAAAAATCATATGTACCCCAAAATAGTGCCAATAAAACTGTCACCTTATCCCCTAGTCTCCAAAATGGGGTCACTTTTTGGGAGTTTCTACTGTAAGGGTGCATCGGGGGGCTTCAAATGGGACATGACATCTAAAAACCAGTTTAGCAAAATCTGCCTATCAAAAACCATATGGCTCTCCTTTTCTTCTGCGCCCTGCCGTGTGCCCTTACATCAGTTTATGACCACATGTGGGGTGTTTATGTAAAACGCAGAATTAGGGTAATAAATATTCAGTTTTGTTTGGCTCAATGGATTGAAATGGAAAATCTGCCAAAAAAGTGAAATTTAGAAATTTCATCTCCATTTTCTATTAATTCTTGTGGAACACCTAAAGGGTTATTAAAGTTTGTAAAAATCAGTTTTGAGTAACTTGAGGGGTGTAGTTTCTACAATGGGGTCATTTCAGAACTGAACTGGTCCTTAAAAATGTTGACATTGGAAATTTTCTTAAAAATGTAAAAAATTGCTTTCTAACGTCCTAAAAAAAAATATAATTACATTACCAAAATGATGCCCACATAAAGTAGATATATGGGGAATGTCAATTAATGAATATTTTATGAGGCATCACTATTAGAGTTGAGCGGACACCTGGATGGGTTCGGCCAAACTTCCAAAAAAGTTCGAGTTTGGGACCCGAACTTGACCCGAAATTGACCCCGAACCCCATTGAAGTCAATGGGGACCCGAACTTTGGAGCACTAAAATGGCTCTAAAAAAGTCATGGAAAGGGCTAGAGGGCTGCAAAAGTCAGCAAAAGGTGGTTAAGAGCATGGCAAGTGCTCTGCAAACAAATGTGGATAGGGAAATGAATTAAAATAACATAAAATATGTAAAAATAAAAAATAATAATCTTGATCTAGAAGGAGGAGGTCCATATGGTATAGAAGGTTGAGCAGGAGGTGGATGTGACAGTGTAGGTGGAAGCGGCGGGGGAGGAGGAGGAGGCAGCCAACACTGGATTTTGTTTTTGTTTTTTATTTTATTTTATTTATTTTTTGTTTAAATTTGGGTAGACCCCAAAACATTGGGAAATATAAAAAATAAAACAAAGAGAAAGTGCGCTGGAGTACATCAATGGCTGGGTGAGGCCGATATACATGTCTATTCTGCACAAGGTACGGACAAGTCCTGTGGGATCACTGCCTGGTTCATTTTAATGAAAGTGAGCTTGTCCACATTTGCTGTGGACAGGCGGCAGCGCTTGTCTGTGATAACCCCCTCCTGCCATGCTAAACAAACGTTCAGACAATACAGGCCAGCACCTCCAAGGCTTAAAAGGCAAGCTCAGGCCATATGCCCAATTTTTAGACCCAGAAGTTGAACGGGGCAGACCCATCATTCAGTACGTGTAGGCATGTGCACACATACTGCTCCACCATGTCGCACGTCCCCGTAACGTCCATGATCCAATTGGATATTTTCTCTATCAACTTTCTGTGTTCTTTTATGCGTCTACAATGGTGATCACTGGTAACGGGGAATCAGGGTTCTATGCCGGAGAGGGAGCCTGAAAAAGGAATACCACATCCAAGGGAGGTCAATGGCTGAAAACTGATCGGGTGGAAATGTGGGACAAGTTATTAAAGCGGAAGAATCAAAGGAAAGGAGGGGGCGCACGGCAAATACTCACTTCCGACTCGGGGAGGTAGTGACGATAAATAACAATACAGGACTCTTAAAGGGAACCTGTTACCGGGATTTTGTGTATAGAGCTAGGACATGGGTTGCTAGATGGCCGCTAGCACATCCGCAATACCCAGTCCCCATAGCTCTGTGTGCTTTTATTGTGTAAAAAAAACGATTTTATACATATGCAAATAACCTGAGATGAATCCTGTCCCTGACTGATCTCAGGGACAGGACTCGACTCAGGTTAATTTGCATATGTATCAAATAGTTTTTTTTACACAATAAAAGCACTGACAGCTATGGGGATTGAATATTGCGGATGTGCTAGCGGCCATCTAGCAACCCATGTCCTCAGCTCTATACACAAAATCCCGATGACAGGTTCCCTTTAAGACGCCCTGTTATTGGAAAGAGTAATAAAAAATTGCAGGAATGTCACTGCAGTATTTTGGATGAGGAAACGTTATACAGGAGAGGCCCTGCTGCCGCTTTGTTGACTCTAGATAACTTCTGCCTGATCTCACGTCCCTGTGACGTCCATGATCCAATTGGATATCTTCCCTATCAACTTTCGATGTTCTTTTATGCGCCTAACATGGTGTTCACAGGGAATCAGGGTTCCATGCCGGAGAGGGAGCTTGAGAAAGGGATACCCCATCCAAGGGAGGTCAATGGCTGAAATCTCATCAGGTGGAAATGTGGGACAAGTTATTAAGAATTGAAGGAAAGGAGGGGGCAATTACCCACTGCCGACTCAGGGAGGTAGTGACAAAAAATAACAATACAGGACTCTTAAGATGCCCTGTTATTGAAATTACAGGGAATGTCACTGCGGTATTTTGGATGAGGAAACGTTATACAGGAGAAGCCCTGCTGCCACTTTGTTGACTCTAGATAACTTCTGCCTGATCGCACGTCCCCGTGACATCCATGATCCAATTGGATATCTTCCCTATCAACTTTCAATGTTCTTTTCTGAGCCTAACATGGTGATCACGGGTAACGGGGAATCAGGGTTCCATGCCGGAGAGGGAGCCTGAGAAAGGAATACTACATGCAAGGGAGGTCAATGGCTGAAATCTGATCAGGTGGAAATGTGGAACAAGTTATTAAACTAAATTCAGCACATGCGCCAGGCTTTCGCCCATTATCGCACATCACCAGGCCAGGCTTGAGGCACACTGGCACCAACCACTCATAGGTCTGTTGTTCCATGCCCATCCACAGCTCCTGCACTGTGTGGGGTTTGTCCCCCAAACAGATAAGTTTCAAAACTGCATGCTGTCGTTTCCCCCTTGCTGTGCTGAAGTTGGTGGTGAAGGTCTTACGCTGAACGGATGAGGAGGTGGTAGAGGATGAGGAAGCGGAGTAGGAGGAGGGAGCAACAGGAGGCAAAGAGAAATGCCCTGCAATCCTCGGTAATGGAAGGACATGCGCCAAACTGCTATCCTCCAAAGGCCCAACCGCCACTGCATTTACCCAATGTGCTGTTAGGGAGATATAACGTCCCTGACCGTGCTTACTGGTCAACGTATCCGTAGTTAGGTGGACCTTGCCACAGATGGCATTGCGCAGTGATTTTGTCCCCCACTTGGTTGTGCCGGGAAGGGATGGCTCACCTGGAAAAGTAGTGGCGGCTGGGCACAACGTACTGTGGGACAGCCACCGCCATCAGATTCTTAAAACTGTCCGTGTCCACCAGACAGAATGACAGCATTTCAAAGCCAGAAATTTGGAAATGCTGGCATTCAGGGCTAGGGATCGGGGGTGGGTAGGGGGGTACTTCCTCTTTCACTCCAGTGTTTGGGAGATAGACAGCTTAACGATTCCATGGGACATTGTGGAGATGCTTGGTGACCGAGGTGGTGGAGTTGCTGGCACATCCTCTGTTTGCGGGGTGGCAGGTGCCACTGTCACTCCAGAGGGTGATGAAGAGGCCGAGATTGCAGCAGAAGAGGAAGCAGGAGGAGCCAGAGACCTTTCTTGGTTTTGAGGTTGTAATGACCGGCGTCACGCAAAGGGAGGGAAATGGGAAGGCCCTGTCCAAGGGAGAGGGAAAGGTGGTGACCCCTGACTCACCTTGCGGCTGGCACCTGACGTCCCTAGACGGATTCCTCACCATACGCCGATCACGTGCCTAAACCCTGGCTTTCCCTAAGATGAGCCCTGTGTAGTGAACGGGGCGGTGGGATCACTAGTCTGCACCACTGACACTAAGAGGAAAACACCAAGGAGAGGACAGACAATACAGACAAACATATAATCCCAGGTGGGCGACAACAGCAGACCACCAAGGCCCAACAGGGATCCGGAGGGTAACGTTCTGGAACAACAACCAGGGAACACAGCTACACAGCTCCAGTGGGTCAGTATAGAAGTCCAGGCAGGAAGCTCTATATCTGGCAACCAGAGAAGTGGGAGATGGGAATATAAGGAGGTTGGGATTGCTGGACAAGAAAAAGCTGAGGAGGAGAAGCTACGGATCCCTGAGTGAGCCAAAAAGGATTGCAAGGCAAACCCAGAAAGCTACCATTACGAAACAGCACTGTTTTTGTACATCGAACGTGCAGCCACCCGCTGCGACTTCCTGACCCCGGGTATAACGGAGTCAGACGTGGCTCTTGACACCCTCGTGACAGAGGTGTCTTCTCCACTGCAGCTCGTGCTTTGCACTTAGATACCTGGTCATGCAGGTTGTTCTCAGGTTGAGAACGTTTATGCCTCGCTTCAGGCTCTGCACAGCGTGCAAACCACTTGTGTCTTGTCGTCAGCACATTGTCTGAAGAACTTCCACGCCAGGAAATTCCTTGGAGCTGACTTTGGTGTGTTCGGTCCCTTGGTGCGGTGGGCAGTAGCAGGCATACTGTCTAGTGGATGGCCGCTCCGCTTTTGCACCCTGCTCCCTCTTTTGCTGTGCTCGTGGCTCTGTGCGACCACCGCCTCTTCCTCCGAACTACACAGGTCACTCGCATGACCTTGATTCCATGTGGGGTCAAGGACCTCATCGTCCTCCACATCATCTTCCACCCAGTCTTCACTCCTGCCCTCCTTGTAGGTCTGCACACTACAGAAAGCCACAGCAGTTGGCACCTGTGTTTCATCATCATCCGAGACATGCTGCGGTGGTCCTCCCATGTACTCATCCTGAAACATAAGTGGTTGGGTATCGGTGCACTAAATCTCTTCCACTTCTGGGGCAGGGTAATGTGGATGGCCCTGAGTCATCAAAAAGCAGAAGAGACTGCTGCATGACTTGGGGCTCAGACTGCTTGGCTGATTTGCAAGGGGGTAAGGTGAAAGACTGATGGCCATGGGCTTCAGGTGCCAACTCTGCTCTTTCAGGAGGGGACTGGGTGGGAGACAATGTGAAAGAACTGGAGGCACTGTCAGCCACCCAATCTACTATCGCCTGTACTTGTTCTGGCCTCACCATTCGTAGAGCGGCCTACCAAAAAACGCTGAAGGTTCTGTCGCCTACTCGCATCTGAGGAAGGTGTTTCACTTGTGCGTGTAGCTGGCACAGATCGACCACGCCCTCTCCCTGCAACAGGAGCTCCACCAACACCAGCAGCACCACGACCAGGGCCTTGTCCCTTATTTGATGCTCTCCTCATTTTTTACAGTCGCCCACCGAAGTAACAGATGTTTTTACTAAATTTAGTTCCCTGTCAGCAATGCAGAGCAGTTTTTTTAAACGGCAAAAAGGGGTTAATGTCACCCACCAATGGAACAGACGATTTTTAGAAATTTCGGTCCCTGTCACCTATGCAGAGCAGGGGGTTTTCAACGGTAAAAATGGGTTAATGTCACCCACCATTGGAACAGACGATTTTTTAAAATTTCGGTCCCTGTCACCTATGCAGAGCAGGGGTTTTTCAACGGCAAAAATGGGTTAATGTTACCCACCAATGGAACAGACGATTTTTAGAAATTTTTGTTCCAGTCACCTATGCAGAGCAGGGGTTTTTAAACGGCAAAAATGGGTTAATGTCACCCAATAATGTAACAGACAAATTTTTTCAAATTATTTCCCTGTCTGCTATGTAGAGCAGGGGTATAACAATGCAAATATGTCAACCCTTGAACTCACAGACGGATTAACTATATTATTGTCCCTGGCACATATGCAGCTGCAGGTGTACTTCACACAAAAATTGGTTTGTCTCCAACCTAACTAACAGACGGATTAAGTATTAAATTAATAATATTTATTTTAGATGTTACATTGCGCCAACCAAAAAATTGCTGTAGGAAGGTCAGCCACAGAATGAACAGACAGATAAATTATCTTTCTGTGTCCGGGGTGTAAAAATGGTGTATTGCACATGTGCCCTGACTGTACAATTGTGTACCTGGCCTATGTTGGTGCAGGAACCCACCCTCCGAGCCACTTGTAAATGACTGGCCTGATAACCGTGGAAATGTCACCCCACAATCCTAAAGATGGATTTATTGCCTGGCTGTCAGATATGCAGCACAGGCCGCAAAGGTACGGTACTTTATGGCCAAAAAAAGTGTTTTTTTCACCCACAATGTCCAAGTTGTATTTACTGATTATATTTCACTATCTGATTTGCAGCACAGGCCTCAAGGGTACTTTATGGGGGAAAAAAATAAGATTTTTTCACCTACAGTGAAACAGATGGATTTACTGATTTTATTTCACTAGCAGATTTGCAGCACAGGGTGCAAAGGTACTTTCTGGCAAAAAAAATTAGATTTTTTTCACACACAGTGAAACAGATGTATATACTGATTATATTTCACTATCAGATATGCAGCACAGGGCGCAAAGGTACTTTATGGGGAAAAAAATATGATTTTTTTACCCACAGTGAAACAGATGGATTTACTCATATTTCACTATCAGATTTGCAGTGCAGGCTGCAAAGGTACTTTCTGTCAAAAAAAATTAAGATTTTTTCACACACAGTGAAACAGATTGATTTACTGATTTTATTTCACTATCAGATTTGCAGTGCTGGCCGCAAAGGTACTTTATGGAAAAAAAGATATGATTTTTTCACCCACAAATGAAAGAGATGGATTTAACTGATTTTCTTTCACTATCACAAATGCAGTGCAGGCGCAAATGTACTTTGTAGCAAAAAAATATTTATTTGACCCCCCAGAATCTAACAGATGGATTTAAAGAATTCATTACATTCACATATGCAGCACAGGGGTACTTTACAGAAAAAAATGTGAATATGTCACCTCCTGGGTCCCTGAACTCACAGACAGATTACCTATATTATTTTCCCTTCCCCTGGCACATATGCAGTGCAGGTGTCCTTAAAAAATGACTAGATGTCGCCTACTGAGCTACCAGAACAGGATTAAAGTACTGTCCATGGCACACATGCAGTTGCAAGTGCACTGCACTTGCAAAAATGGTCGCCGACGCCCACCTAACAAACAGACTGATTAAAGCTTATTTCTCTGTGGCACTGGGCTCAGGGGTAGAAAATTGTAGCATAGCACCCACAAAAATAATCGCTGTAGTTTGCAGATTTAACACCAAGAACACCAGAATTGTTTCCTAATCTCTCCCTCACAGCTTCAGCATCCTCTCCCTACACTGGTAAGAGCTGATGTGATGTGCGGCGCTACGTGACTCCAGCTTATATAGAGGCTGGGTCACATGCTGCACTGGCCAATCACAGCCATGCCATTTGTAGGCATGGCTGTGATGGCTTCTAAGGGCACACGAGTTAAACGCTTGTTAATTGGCTGCCCTGCAGCCTTTCAAAAAGCGCCATTAAATCGCCGAACACTGAACTTGAACCCAAACTTTTACTGAAATGTTGGGGTTCGGGTCCGGAGTCAAAAAATCGTAAAGTCCGGTACGAACCCGAAATTTACAGTTCAACCCTAATCACTATTTGTCTTAAAATCAGAGAGATTCAAATTTAGAAAACAGTGAATTTTTTCAAATTTTTGTTAACTTTTGTTATTTTTTATAAATAAAGGTAAAACACATTGACTCAAATTTATCATTAACATGAAGTGCAGTGTGTCATGAAAAAACAATCTCTGAACGGTGTGGTAATGTGAACAGTGCTGGAAGGTGTGTTGTCTCACTTCAGGTACCTCAGATGGGTGAGACAGATAAAATCCAGAGAGTGGCAGTAGTCTCAGCAAAGCATAGTTTGCTGAGACATTTCTGTATACATTTTCTGGGCTGGATTTTACTTGGACTGGTAGTTAGGCTTGGTAGAGGGAGTTCCCAGTCCATACCCTTCCAGTACGGGTTTTCCTTTCTACCTGAGGTGATCGCAGGTGAGGCCTGCTGTAATCAGGCTGGCATAAAGTGCCTCAGAGTAGGTCAGTCTGAGGAGGGAGAGCGAGACTGTTTTGTGAAGCAGAGGCTCTGTGTGTGGTCTCAGTCAGGAGGACTGAGGGGCCACAAGGCTTTGAATAGCCTGAGGTTTGGAGGACCTAGCGACACCTAGAGAACGAGGGTTGCACGCCCAGCGTCTGGAGGACTACTGGTCCACACTCCCCCAAAAGGTACTGGAGTTGCCACAGCCTGGAGGCTGCAGTATTGATGTTGGCTGAGGAAAGCAGCATATACAGGGAGTGCAGAATTATTAGGCAAGTTGTATTTTTGAGGATTAATTTTATTATTGAACAACAACCATGTTCTCAATGAACCCAAAAAACTCATTAATATCAAAGCTGAATATTTTTGGAAGTAGTTTTTAGTTTGTTTTTAGTTTTAGCTATTTTAGGGGGATATCTGTGTGTGCAGGTGACTATTACTGTGCATAATTATTAGGCAACTTAACAAAAAACAAATATATACCCATTTCAATTATTTATTTTTACCAGTGAAACCAATATAACATCTCAACATTCACAAATATACATTTCTGACATTCAAAAAGAAAACAAAAACAAATCAGTGACCAATATAGCCACCTTTCTTTGCAAGGACACTCAAAAGCCTGCCATCCATGGATTCTGTCAGTGTTTTGATCTGTTCACCATCAACATTGCGTGCAGCAGCAACCACAGCCTCCCAGACACTGTTCAGAGAGGTGTACTGTTTTCCCTCCTTGTAAATCTCACATTTGATGATGGACCACAGGTTCTCAATGGGGTTCAGATCAGGTGAATAAGGAGTCCATGTCATTAGATTTTCTTCTTTTATACCCTTTCTTGCCAGCCACGCTGTGGAGTACTTGGACGCGTGTGATGGAGCATTGTCCTGCATGAAAATCATGTTTTTCTTGAAGGATGCAGACTTCTTTCTGTACCACTGCTTGAAGAAGGTGTCTTCCAGAAACTGGCAGTAGGACTGGGAGTTGAGCTTGACTCCATCCTCAACCCGAAAAGGCCCCACAAGCTCATCTTTGATGATACCAGCCCAAACCAGTACTCCACCTCCACCTTGCTGGCGTCTGAGTCGGACTGGAGCTCTCTGCCCTTTACCAATCCAGCCACGGGCCCATCCATCTGGCCCATCAAGACTCACTCTCATTTCATCAGTCCATAAAACCTTAGAAAAATCAGTCTTGAGATATTTCTTGGCCCAGTCTTGACGTTTCAGCTTGTGTGTCTTGTTCAGTGGTGGTCGTCTTTCAGCCTTTCTTACCTTGGCCATGTCTCTGAGTATTGCACACCTTGTGCTTTTGGGTACTCCAGTGATGTTGCAGCTCTGAAATATGGCCAAACTGGTGGCAAGTGGCATCTTGGCAGCTGCACCCTTGACTTTTCTCAGTTCATGGGCAGTTATTTTGCGCCTTGGTTTTTCCACACGCTTCTTGCAACCCTGTTGACTATTTTGAATGAAACGCTTGATTGTTCGATGATCACGCTTCAGAAGCTTTGCAATTTTAAGAGTGCTGCATCCCTCTGCAAGATATCTCACTATTTTT
This sequence comes from Bufo bufo, assembly GCF_905171765.1. NCBI lineage: Eukaryota > Metazoa > Chordata > Amphibia > Anura > Bufonidae > Bufo > Bufo bufo. Next base: position 300,142,332 of record NC_053392.1, read on the forward strand.
GACTTTTCTGAGCCTGTCAAGTCCTTCTTTTGACCCATTTTGCCAAAGGAAAGGAAGTTGCCTAATAATTATGCACACCTAATATAGGGTGTTGATGTCATTAGACCACACCCCTTCTCATTACAGAGATGCACATCACCTAATATGCTTAATTGGTAGTAGGCTTTCGAGCCTATACAGCTTGGAGTAAGACAACATGCATAAAGAGGATGATGTGGTCAAAATATTCATTTGCCTAATAATTCTGCACTCCCTGTTATGTCCATGTGTGAACTGTGCTCTATGAGTGAGGTAGGGACGTATTTTGTTTAGGTAGCGCCTAGACGAGCAGGAGTTTATTTGTGTTTTAAGTGTTGGCGGTGCGGGAACCTCACCCCACCCAGTGATGTATAACTGGACTATCCTTTATAAAAAGACTGTCAAAATAAATGCACTGTTTGGACATGAAAATCCGTTGTCTGGTTAGATATCTGTGAGTGTGACCCCCTGAAAAGAGACGATCCCTTACAACGGCTTGGATAAGTAAAAGCGTTCCAAAGTTATTACCACATAAAGTGACACAGGTCAGATTTGCAAAATTAGGCCTGGTCAGAAAGGAGGTATATGGCCCGATCTGGAAGTGTTTAAAAAATCTAAAATTTACAGAAATTTTGGAAAAATTGTCTATTTTCCAACTTTTGATTTCTCTGCTTTTAAGAAAGATTATGGTACATAAAAAATAATATTAACATTTGCTATATGTCTACTGTATCTTGACATCATTTTGTAAATGTCATTTTCTTTTTTTAGGACGTTAGAAGGCTTATAATTTTAGAAGCAATTTTTCAAATTTTCAAGAAAATTTCCAAAACCGACTTTTTTAAGGACCAATTCAATTATGAAGTCACTGTGAGGTGCTTACAAAATAGAAACCATCCATAAATGGCCCATTTTAGAAACTACACCCTTTACATTATTCAAAACTGATTTTACTAACTTTGTTAACCCTTTAGGTGTTCCACAAGAAATAAAAGAAACTGGAGGTGGAATTTTAAAAATATCACCTTATTTGCTTATTTTACATTGTTATCCATTTTTTTTCTGTAATACATCAAGGGTTAACAGCTGAACAAACCTCTATATCTATTACCCTGTATCTGCGGCTTACATAAACACCCCATTTGTGGTCATAAACTGCTGTATGGGCACACAGCAGGTCTCAGAACTGAAGCACCATATGGTTTTTGGAGGGCAGATTTTGCTGGAATGTTTTTGGGTGCCATGTCACATTAGTAACATAGTATATAAGGCCGAAAAAAGACATTTGTCCACCCTGGTTCGGCCTGTTATCCTTCAAGTTGATCCAGAGGAAGGCAAAAAAAAAAACCTTTAGAAGATAACCCACATTAGAAGATAACTTGAGTTAACCCTACAGTGGAAACCCCCAACAAACTGATCTGATTTTGCAAACTACACCCCTCAATTTGTTACCCATTTTCTCATGAAGACAGCAACACCCCATATTTGGCTGTAAACTGCTATATGGACACACTTCAGGGCTCCCAAGGGAAGGAGCTTTTGAAGGACAGATTTTGCTGGAATGGTTTTTAGGCACCATGCTATATTTGAAGGAAGCCTAAGGTACCCCTACAGTGGAAAGCCCCAAAAAGTGACCCCATTTTAGAAACTACACCACGCAAGGAATTTTTTGAGGGGTGGAGTAATCGCTTTGACCCCACAGGTGTTTCATCGAATTTAGAAACACTTGGCTGTGAAAATGAAAAATTTCATTTTTCTAAAAAAAAAATTGCTTTAGCCTCAGATTTTTCATTTTCGTAACAGATAACAGGAAAAAATGACACCACAATTTGTTACCCAGCCATTTTCTGAGAATCATACATTTTTTATTTTTCTCTCCAGAGATATTAATTATATAATGTTTTTATGACACTCACCTGACGGGGTAGATCAAATATGTGTATTTTTTATATTTTTGTTCAGTTTTACACAATAAAAGTGTTTTTGAAAAGAAAAAAAAGCATGTTTTTGTATCACTATTTTCTGAGAGCCATATTTATTTTTTATTTTTATGGTGATGGACTTGTATGAGGGCTTATTTTTTGAAGGATAAGGTAACGTTTTTATTGGTACAATTTTGGGATACACATGTTTTTTTGATTGTTCAATGGTCTGCTTTTTATGACCAAAAAGGTGAGGAAAATGTCTGTTCTGGCACCGTTTTTTTTTTTTACGATGCTCATCTGATGGACAGATCATAAAATTATTTCTCATCTGATGGACAGATCATAAAATTATTATCTATCGCCCCATCTGATGGGGCGATAGATAATATGGGTGTTTTTTTTATTTTTATTGTAACTGACTTGATGAAAAAACTTTATTTTTTTACATTAGACTGACATTTGCCTATGAGACCCAGCTGTGGGTCAGACTTCTTAGATGCTATAGTTGCTATTGGCCGTGCCATGTAAGGGGTTAACCGCTTTCCAATACCTAATAACCACACAATGCTATGATTAAGGGCTCATGCATACGAGCAAAATGGCTTAGTGACCATGTTGCGGACATCTTACAAAGTAAAAGTAAGAAGCCCGGGAATCTGATATAACCCATAATGTTGTGCAGCCAGCCAATCAGCCAGCCATACCCTGTGATGTCACAGCCCTATAAAACCCTCATCTTGCACGGTCTCCACCATTTCACTGTGGACTGAACATAGGAAGAGACATGGCAAGGGCTAGGATGAGTGTGTTAGAAAGCTTTTAATTGTAGAATATTGGATAGGGACAGAGCAGGGACATTATAGGGAGATTGTAGGGAGAGTTTTTAGGCACTCTAGAGAGCGCATAGGTAGACTGCATGGACAGTGCAGGCTCAGTGTAATCACCCTGTTCATCTTGTTCACCTGCTGTGCCATTCATTCTTTATCTGTTCTGTTATTTATAGACTTACTGTGCATCAGACTCATTGTGAATAGGTGGTCTAGTATATAGGCGCATGTACCTAGTTCTTATGCTGTGCCATTAATACTTAATCTGTTCTGTTGTACATAGACTTACTGTGCATCAGACTCTGTGTCAACAGGCAGTCTAATATATAGGCAAGTTTATCTAGTTCACTTGCTGTGCAATTAATAGATAAGCAATTCTATTAGGTCCTGATTCACAAATTGGGGTGATACACCTGTCTCATTCTACTGTTCCCTTACGTCCTACCAGCAGCACAGATGGGTTAACTGCCCCTGTGGACTGGTAGGACCGGCGGAATTTTAGTGAGCCCAATAACCAATAAACGATCTTCAGCTCCCAGAAAGGGAGGGGATCACCCCCCAGCCCACCGTGTTTTTTTCTGTCCTCTGGACAGGTTGGACTGGCGTGTCGCTCCCCTTCTGGGAGCTGAAGAGTACTTAGGGGCTCTTTTTTTCCTTCTCGCCCCTCTCTGCTCGCATTGCCTTTATTTTAGGCCTTATCGCGGCGATTTTTGTTTCTGGGGTACCGTCGGGGAGAGGGGTGTCCCCTCCCCTCTTCTTTCAACTCGGTTGCGGTGTCCCGTCTCTCCGTTGCCGCATGTGTGCGGCGCTATGGGCGCCGCCATCTTCCGGAAGTGACGCGCACTAGGTGCGCTACGTCACTTCCGGTTTTCGTGCCGATGCGGTGAGGTTTCTTAACCTCACCACTTCTATTATTCTGTCTCCCTATAAACATCCTGGGATCCAGGATTAATCGGGGGAGACACATAGGGCAAAACTGAACAAAATATAGGCTCTGTTATCTTTGGGCTAGTCACGATCGAGGGCCCACCCAGGGGGCGGGGCTTCCTCCTTTTAAGCGCCCAGAGCCTGTCAGTCAGTGCTCTGGTTGCATCGCTTTCACAAGCTAGCTCCAGAGTTCCCTGTGCCTTGAGATATTCTTGTAGTATTGCTTGGCTTGGGTTTGTTGTTCCTTTTTCACAGCTCTAATTTCTTCTAGTGCTGGTGGGCCCCCTTAAGGTCTTGTTCCTCCACCTCCAGGTATTGTAGGTGTTATGACCTGTTTTCTTTCTAATTACAGACTATGGCTTCCCCTAAGGATCCGGATCAGCGGAAGGCTGGGGCCAAGAGGAAGCATTTGGCGTGTTACGAGTGTAACACACCCTTAGACGACAGCTGTCCTTACTCTAGATGTGAGAGTTGTCGCACGGCATCCACGGAACCCACGAAATGTTTCAGTGGACGAAGACATACGTGGATGATTCCATTAAGGGAGTGGTGCGGCTGCTTAATGAGAGGCTTCCAGGAGCCTCTCAGACTCCCATGGATGTGGTCGCACCGGTCGAGAGACCTACCCCCTGTTCTGTGGGGTCTTCTTCTGAGGAAGAAGAATCTACTTCTTGCTTTTTTCCTCCAGAAAAGACGCAGAAGTTGCTCAAGTCCATCAGGTCGGGGGACCAGGATGTTGACATGGGGGAGTCCTCCGATCCCGCCGGACGGACACAGCATGTCTTTAGAGGGGATGAGACCCTTCTCTCTGTGATGCGCACAGAGTGGAGAAAGCCTGAGAAAGGTCCAGTTCTCACTAGAAAATTCAAACTCATGTACCCGATGGCTAAACCCTTGGTGGAATAGTGGGGTTCCGTTCCCAAGGTGGACATGGCTATAGCCAAGTTGTCCAGGCGCACTCTAGTCCCTGCAGACGATGGGTCTAGTCTGCAGGACCCTCTAGACCGGAGGGCAGAGTGCACCCTTAGAAGGGGTTACGCGGCGGCTGCTGCCTTCGCATCAACTTCAATTGCGGCCACTGAGGTAGCCTCCTATTTACGCTCTAAGCTCAACCAGATCCAGACGGACGTGGACCAGAGCGTTTCAAGAGATGATATCTTAGCAGCCTTCAAATCAGCCAATCTGGCTATGGACTTCCTGGTCGATTCCACCCAGATGCAGCTGAAGCTGGCCGCCAAAACTATGGCCCTAGTTTCAGCTGCCCGCAGACCACTTTGGTTGAAACCTTGGGTCGCGGACAACGCGTCCAAGTTCAATCTTTGTGGGCTCCCCTTCGAACCGGATAGGCTATTCGGGTCCGAATTGGACAAAATAATGGAGGGGCTCTCCGATAAAAAGGGGAAGAGCCTCCCCCAGCAGCCCTTTCGGGGACGCCCCAGACAGGAGAAGAAAGGCGGAGGTCGTCCAGGGCAGCAGTCTAGGCGCAGAGATTGGGGGGGGGCGTCTCGTAAATATTCGAGACGCTCCCGCAAACCCACCAGGGAGGCAAAACCCTCCTGACTATGGGCCTCCTCGAGGCTCATGGATAAGCCCTGCTGCCCCTGCAGTGCTCCTCTATATTTTCCCGTACCCCTCCCCCAGATTCCCGTGGGAGGCCGTCTCTCCCATTTCATAGACTCTTGGAGCCGGTTGATTGCAGACCCTTGGGTTCAGGACATAGTTTCCGTCGGGTACCGGGTAGATCTTATCTCTCTCCCTCCAGAGAGATTCATCGCCACACGAAACTTCGGGTCTGCCAAACAGGTGGTCCTAGAATCTTACATTCAGGACTATATCTCCAAGGGAGCCCTAGAGGAGGTGCCGGCAGGGGAGAGAGGCCTAGGGATTTATTCTCCAGTGTTCCTGGTTCCCAAGAAGACGGGAGATCTCCGGATGATCATCGACTTGAGATTTCTCAATCGATTTATAAGGAAAACAAGGTTTCGCATGGAAACCATAAGGTCAGTCAGCCATATCCTCAACCTTGGGGATGTCATGGCTACTCTGGACCTCAAAGATGCGTATCTTCACATTCCGATCCATTCCGTTTCCCGGAAACTCCTCAGGATCGCGGTCCAGTTTCTAGGGGTTCGCAGGCACTTTCAGTTCACCGCGCTTCCCTTTGGAATCTCTTCCGCCCCCCTTATCTTCACCAAGGTGGTGGCGTCAGTGGTGGCGGCTTTGAGACTTCAAGGACTGACTGTCATACCTTATCTGGACGATTGGCTCTTCATAGCCTCTTCAGTTCCGGTCCTTACCCACCATCTTCAGATCGCAATCTCCTTTCTACTCCGGCTGGGCTGGATCATCAACTGGCAGAAGTCGAATGTGAGCCCATCGACTTCAATCCATTATTTAGGGTTTGTGGTCGACTCTGTGGAGATGTCCCTCCGGTTGACTCTAAAAAGGAGAACACGGATTCAGGACCTCGCAAGAGTCCTTTTTGTCCCTCGTCGAGTCTCTATTCGGACTCTCATGAAGATGCTGGGGCTCATGTCAGCGGCTGCGGACGCAGTCCCTTGGGCGCTATGGCACCTCCGCCCTCTTCAGTCGGAGGTCTTACACCTATGGAACGGCAGCCCTGCGGGGCTAGATTCCCTGTGCTCCCTGTCCGGTCAAACCCGGAATTCCCTCAGATGGTGGTTTCAGCTACCAGCAGGGAAGTCTATGACCCAGCCAGCTTGGGTCATATTGACTACAGACGCGTCCCTTGTAGGCTGGGGCGCTCACCTGGACGGATCCCCAGTACAGGGATCTTGGTCCCCCCTGGAGCTGCGTCTTTCTTCCAATCTTCGCGAGATGCGAGCTATCCGGCTAGCCCTCCTTCAGTTCGCCCCTCAAATCCGGGGCAAAGCAGTGAAAGTCCAGTCAGACAATATGACTGCGGTTCTCTATATAAACAAGCAGGGAGGCACAAGATCATTGCCCCTTCTGTCAGAGATCGGGGTGATTCTCCGGTGGGCAGAGATGAACCTTTCCCATCTATCTGCCGTTCATATTCGAAGCTCCCTCAATATGATAGCGGACCGCTTAAGTCGAGGATTACCGACCATGGAGTGGTCTCTGCATCCGGAGATCTTCAGGCAGCTAGTTCACAGATGGGGTATGCCAGAGGTGGATCTCATGGCGACCAGGTTCAACGCCAAGGTGCTGAGGTTCTGTTCCCTGTACAGGGAAGACAACCCCCTGGCGATAGATGCTCTGTCAATACCGTGGAGGTTCAGGCTGGCTTACATCTTCCCTCCGTTTTCCATGATACCGAGGGTATTGATGAAAATCCGTCAGGATCAGGCCTCGGTAATAGCCATCATACCGTTCTGGCCCAGAAGATCCTGGTTTACCCAGCTCATTCAGATGAGTCGGGGACAATACTGGAGACTCCCCCCGGAGCAGACCCTGGTGTCGTGGGACACTCACCTCTGCCCAGATCTGCACAGGTTCAACCTGACAGCCTGGAGGTTGATCAGTCCCTTCCCAACATAGAAGGGCTTTCCGAGTCAGTCCTGAGAACTTTGTCGCATTCCCGAGCAGAGTCTACAAAGAAGGCCTACTCCAGGATCATGAGAATCTTCGTGGCATGGTGTGATTCCAAACAGGTGGCGTCTGCAGATCCGCCCCTTCCTGCGATACTACAATTTCTTCAAGATGGATTAGATAGAGGCCTATCTCCAGCTACCTTGAAGGTACAGGTTTGTGCCATCTCGGCCTGTCTCAACAGGCCACATTCTCGGGACCCACTCATTAAACGCTTCCTGAAGGGAGCTGAAAGACTAAAGCCTACTATACTGAAACCTATCCCCCAGTGGGATCTTTCAGTAGTGCTCAGGGGGCTAGCATCTCCCCATATCTTACAGGATAGAGTACTCCTGAAGTTTTTACCATACTTCAGGCCTAAGGTGCCTACTTTCCAACACATCAATCAGGTAATCTCTTTACCAGTTTTGTTTACAGCCTCCTCCTCTGATACTCCAGCTAGAGACCCGCTGGATATTTCAAGATGCCTCCAGATCTATGTGGATAGATCTAGAGAGTTCAGGATAGATGAGAATCTCCTTATCCTGTTTGCCGGTAAGTCCAAAGGCCGTAAAGCGTCTAAAGCTACCATTAGTCGCTGGATCAAGGAGGCCATCAGGGAAGCTTTCGTCTCCCAATCCCTAGATCCTCCTGAGTTTGTGAGAGCCCATTCCACTAGGGCAGTCTCCACCTCGGTTGCGGAGAGAAGACTTCTCCCCTTAGAGTTGATCTGTAAGGCGGCCTCCTGGAGCTCTGAGTCAACCTTTATCTCCCATTATAGGATAGATGCTAGGATGGCAGAGTTTTCGGCTTTTGGACAGACAGTTCTTAGTTCTGCCAGGCATGAGGACCCTCCCTAAGGGATTCTTCTTGCTATCTCCCCATCTGTGCTGCTGGTAGGACGTAAGGGAATAGTTAATTTCCACATGCGGTGGGACTGCTCCCCCAATGAGAAACACGCTACAGTGTTTGGGGTTTGAGCAGTTCCCCCATATTGGCCACTGCAATTCTGTGATTTTGTTTTATATGTATTGAATGTGCCTTCATCTGGCAATTGAACATTCCTTTGCACCTGGAAACCTCCATCACACGGTCTGATATGGGTGTGGCTTACAGTCTTGCTTTGTTCACATTGCACTGGCTGTCCTGCTAGGCGGTTGTGTGGAAGCTTGACTGTGAGCTGGATTACATCACCTTCACACCGTGTTCACACCACAGTTAGCGTAGTGGTAGGACCCGGTGCCATGCTGAGTGACCGTGACGTGGTGCATGATGGGCTCCGATATTTTCCTGACAGGAATATATTGGCAAAAGTCTCAGCTTTTAATATCTGCTTGTATGACCAGCTAGTATAGTCAGTGGCATATCCTTTTGGTGCATTTTCTTCAGTGATTTATATAATTGTATTTTCATCCGCACAATGCTCTGGTCTGTGTGTAGGATGCTTTTGTGGTGCATGTGGACCGCGCTGGCGTCCTCCTTTGTACGCATAAATTGCTCGGGATGGTCGTTTGCTGCGGTCCACATGCGGTGGGACTGCTCCCCCAATGAGAAACACGCAACAGTGTTTGGGGTTTGAGCAGCTCCCCTATATCTGCCACAATATTTCTGTGGTTCACATGCGGTGGGACTGCTCGCCCAATGAGAAACACGCTACAGTGTTTGGGGTTTGAGCAGTTCCCCCATATTGGCCACTGCAATTCTGTGATTTTGGATTCATTTTTCCATTACATTATGCACAGCTCATTTCCATGGTTACGACCACCCTGAAATCTAGCAGTGGTGGTCGTGCTTGCATACTATAGAAAAAAAGCACCAACCTTGGTGTGCTCCCACAGCACTGGCCACCAGAGAGTCCGGCACTTTTTCCTATAGTGTGCAAGCATGGCCATTGCTGATGGATTGCAGAGTTGTCGTAACCATACAAACGAGCAGTGTAAAATGAATCCAGGCAAAAATGGAAGCAATATGGACAATCACAATACATTAGTAAGTGCCTTGTATTAACTTTTTCTACATGATTAATGCCACTTGCTGAAGTGAGACAACCCCTTTAAGTCTCAATACAAGTGTTTCTTTGTTGAAGGAAGGTATGTATTTCAGGACCTCATTTATGTGTAGGCATGACCAGGGGCTTAATCCACTTGCAGATAGCTGTTCTTAAGAGCTCCTTTAACTATGTCTCAGTTATGCTGCAGATAAGAGTGTTGAACACATAAATTCATTAGTGAGTAATAGAGTAACCTCACTTTATCTCTGTCTTTTACCACTGTTTTTCTCTGCTTCATGCCAGTAGTCATACATCACACTCAGCATCTGTATCTCTTGAGCCAGCAAAGAGAAAGTGCAGAAAAACTACTGTTAACAAGGGAATAATTGCACACGGCATAAATTAATTATTAGTCACTCAGGAATGGTGGGAAATGGCCACACAGATTGCGGTTACTCTCTTTCTCCACCTTTCAGGAAATAGATAATCAAAAGTATATCACACGGCAAAGTACAAGGCCTCTTTATGGTAAAACGGCCTTTTACTTCACATATTACCTAATGTTCTGTGTCTCTTATTTACTTTAACACATTAGGTACATTATATTATGGGGGAAAACATGAAGGATGGCCCCATGGGAGCAGATCATTCTTTGGAAGTCAGTCCCTGGCAATGTCAAGTCAACAGGGATCATGAAATAAATTTTACCAAAGAAACAGTTCTCGGATCAGTGAGCTTGTGATAGAAGGCTTTCATGAGGAATTTAGCTTACCACACAGTGAAAATAAACCTTGGAAACAGCAGTATACGAGCAAAATATTGACACTTCTTCATAAAAATAATGCACAAGGTAAACCACATAAAGCATATTTTCTTAATCCTCTGCTATGAAAGCCATCATAAATTGTGATCAGTGATATATGACATGCGGGATCACAGGCCCTCTTTTATATCTGTCTGGAGCTCACTTTTAATGCCCATTTCAATTAAACCTAATCAGTCATCATGTTAAAATGCAGGGAATAGAGGCATGTTTTCATAACCCTTGTACCATGTTACAGCGATAAGGGGAGAAACTATGATGTGGGATATACTGATGTGTAGGTGGTGAAGAATAGTGTGAAAGGTTCTACTATTTGCTGCCTTAAATACAAAACATTTTATCATGTAACAAAATGTATCACAACAAACCTTTAAATATAAAGATGAAAAGAACATATATATCGGCTAACAAAGCATGGGGATTAGAGATGAGCCAATCGAATCCCACAAAGTGGAATTTGATCCGAATTTTAGGATAAATTCGATTTGCCTGGAAGCCAAATTTCCTTGTGCTTCGTGTTAGCGAATCGATTTAACCTGAAATAGTGTAAAAAACTAAAAAAAATCATACTTACCTCATCCATTTGCTCGCAACGGGTCGCCACGGGTCAAGATGTACATCTTGATTGAAGATCTCGGCTGAAATCCCGTGTGTGGTGATGTATGACATCAGTAAGCCGGCTGGCGTGATGACGGAATCTCGCGCCGCACGAGATTTCACTCCAGATCTTCAAGCAAGATGGAGGCGACCCATCCTTTTGCGAGCAAATGTAGGCGGTAAGTTTGATTATTTTTTTTATGTTAATATCACACTGTTTTTACACTCAGATGATGCGATCGTGTATGAACGCGGCATCTAAGGGGTACAATGACGAGGGCGGCGCTATCGCAGCTCCCTGTCATTGCAACCTCTTCTTACAGAAAAATACGATTCGTGACCAAGTAATTTTTTTGTAATATTCGGCTAATCAGCCGAATCTAACTTTTCATAAATTCGCTCATCTCTAATGGGGATGATAAAGTAAAACTGTACTAGAACTTTTAGTGGTAACATCCAAAAGGAAGATTACAATGAGTGGATACCATTGTCTGGATTCCTGAACTGTAGAGACCTTTTTCACCTGCCTTTTTAATCCGAACCTCTGTTAATCTTGAAAAGGAAGACAGAATCCACAGCACTCACCCTTCAGCATTAAAGCAATTTATTCAGCAATCAGCATGTATAAGGCAGCCTACAGCCGTGCCGTCAGTTCCCACGCTTCCTTAAAGGGGTTGTACAAGGAGTTCTAAAAGAATTGGGGGGTTTCAAACTTCCCCATTTGTCTCTACCTATAAAGAAAACATTATTTACCTGCTTCCTGGTGCTGGGGTCCCGTTTTGTTCCATTATACATGACAGAAAAAAAAAGTCCTGTCTACAGGACTTTTTTTTCCATCATGTATAACGGAACAAAACAGAACTGATATTTGTGCCCATAGACATGTATTAGGAAGTAGGTTCCCATTTTGCTTTCCATCCTAAAATTCTGTTATATTCCGTTATAACGCTGTTATAATTGAACACTATAACGTAAATCCTAACGCTGGTGGGAACCCGCCCTAATATAGTTTATAAGGCTGGAAAAAGACATCTGCCCTTCCAGTTGAGCCTGTTATCTTGCAAAGTTGATCCAGAGGAAGACAAAAAATATATATGTAGAAGCCAATTTTCCTCATTTTAGGGAATAAATTCCTTCCCGACTCCAATCAGGCAATCAGAATAACTCCCTGTATAAACGACCCTTCTCCAGAAATGTAATAACTATAACCTGTAATATTATTACACTCGAGAAATACATACAGATCTCTTTAATGACCCCTGATATATTTATACCTAGTTAGTAGATCTCCCCTCAGTTGTCTTTTTTCTAAAGTAAATAACCCTAATTTTGCTAATCTTTCAGGGTACTGTAGTCCACCCATTCCAGTTATTACTTTAGATGCCCTTCTCTGAGCTCTCTCCAGCTCTGCTATGTCTGCCTTGTTCACAGGAGCCCAGAACTGTACACAGTACTCCATGCGTGGTCTGACTAGTGATTTTTAAAGTGGCAGGACTATGTTCTTATCACGGGCATCTATGCCCCTTTTGGTGCACCCCATTATCTTATTGGCCTTGGCAGCAGCTGCCTGACACTGTTTTCTACAGTTAAGTTTGTTGTCCTTTTCCATGTCAGTGTTACCCAGTGTATTACCATTTAGGGTCCAATCACACATCCGTAGAATGGGTCCGCAACCGTTCCGCAATTTTTCAATGGGGCCGGAAGAGATGCGGACAGCACACATAAATGCAGCACACATTTCCGGTGCGCGGCCCCAATCTTCCGGTATGCTGCTCCTGAAAAAAATAGAACATGTCCTATTCTTGTCCGCAATAGCGAACAAGAATAGGCATTTCTATAGGGGTGTGCTGGCTCTACTGTCTATGTAAGGGGTAGTTATAAATGCAGCTTAGCAATTTTATCCAGAGTTTTTAGCATATACCAATAAAAGCTATACGTTCATTTTTCATCTCAGTTTTTGGTCAGAGAATATATTCCTACTTTGAGAGTAGAAAATCAGCATAGCAGTTAGTTATCACCTAAAAACAAGTATAACATAATATGCGTAGGTCATCTAAAAAAACTATAATTGCTAAAGACTTATGAATCTTATTTCAAATTACCAATCAGACAGAGCATAATTTTAAAGGCAGTGAAATTGCTTAAAAATTATTTACACCTAAGTAGAGTTGAGTGGACACCTGGATGTTCGGGTTCGATGGGTTTGCCCAAACTTCACAAAAAAGTTCGAGTTCGGGACCAGAACTTGACCATGAACCCGTACCACATTGAAGTCAATGGGGACCTGAACTTTTGAGCACTAAAATGGCTCTAAAAATGTCATGGAAAGGGCTAGAGGGCTGCAAATGGCATCAAAATATGGTTAAGAGCATGGCAAGTGCTCTGCAAACAAATGTGGATAGGGAAATGACTTCAAATAAAATACGTAAAAATAAAAAATAATAATCTTGATCTAGGAGGACGAGGTCCATATGGAGTAGGAGGTTGAGGAGGCAGTGGATGTGGCGGTGTAGGTGGAAGTGGCGGTGGAGGAGGAGGAGGTAGCCTACACTTGTTTTTGGTTTTAAATTACATTTTTTATTTTTAAAATTAGGGTACACCCCAAAACATTGGGAAATATAACCTGTGATAACGCCCTCCAGCCGTGCTAGACAAACGTTCAGACAATACACTGGCTGCAGGGCAGGCCAGCACCTCCAAGGCGTAAAGGTCAAGCTCAGGCCATGTGCCCAATTTGGAGACCCAGAAGTTGCAGGGGGCAGACCCATTAGTCAGTTCGTGTAGGCGTGTGCATACATACTGCCCCACCGTGTCACACATGTCGCACGTCCTCGTGATGTTCACGATCCAATTTGATATCTGCTCTATCAACTTTCAATGTTCTTTTCTGCGCCTACCATGTTGATCGTGGTTAGCGGCGAATCAGGTTTCCATGCCGGAGAGGGAGCGTGAGAAAGGGATAGCACATCCAAGGGATGATCAATGGATGAAATTTAATTGTGATCGAGTGGAAATGTGGGGGAAGTTATTAAAACGGAAGTATCGAAGGAAAGGAGGGGGCGCGTGGCAATTACCCACTCTCGATGTGGGGAGGTAGTGACGATAAATAACAATATAGGACTCTTAAGATGCCCTGTTATTGGAATGATTAATAAAAAATTATAGGGAATGTCACTGGGGTATTTAGGATTTGGAAACGCTAGACAGGAGAAGCCCTGCTGCCGCTTTGTTGACTCTAAATAACTTCTGCCTGATTGTACGTCACTGTGACGTCCACGATCCATTTGGATATCTTCTCTATCAACTTTCGATGTTCTTTTCTGAGACTACCATGTTGATCACGGTTATCGGCGAATCAGGGTTCCACGCCGGAAAGGGAGCGTGAGAAAGAGAGACCACATCCAAGGGAGGTTCATTTTTTAAAATTAAATATGATCGAGTGGAAAAGTGGGACAAATTATTGAAGCGCAAATGTGGGACAAGTTGTTAAAGTTTAAAGGGTTTCTGTCACCCCATTAAACCGTTTTGTTTTTTTTTCTTTAATAATAATCCCTATAGTGCGATCTCATGATACATAATCAAATTAATAATTTTGGTTCAGTAGATTTTGCTAAAAAACGATTTTTAAAATATGCTAATTACCTTGCTACCAGCAAGTAGGGCGGCTACTTGCTGGTAGCAGCCGCATCCTCCGATGGTAATGACGCCCCCTCGGCATGCTGATTGACAGGGCCAGGGAAGGTAATCCTTCTCTGCTGGCGCTGTTAGAATTTTAAATCTCGCGCCTGCGCCGTACCTGGCTTCAATCGGCGCAGGCGCACTGAGAGGCGGCCGCTCTGCTCGACCGCTCCATCCTCAATGCGCCTGCGTCGATGATGTCATCGCATACACCCGGAAGAGAAGACGCCGGCGTCGTTGCGGAGACACTGCAGCATATAATCGCTCATGTGTGCCAGGCTGCCCAGAGGCAACGAAAAGCTTTCCTCTGTGGGACGTGTATCGTCTGTGTCCTCTGTATCCTCCAAGCTACACACCAGTGATGGCCATGAGCTGGTTTGGGTGCCACCCTGCTGTAAACATGGTTCCTCCTCCTCCATCTCCTCCTCCTCATCCTCCGCCTCGTCATCCTCCAGAACTGTGCCCTGGCTGGACAATTGTGTACCTGGCGTTTGTGGGTGCAGGAACCCACCCTCGGAGCCACTTGTGAATGACTGGCCGAAAAACCCTATGAAATGATCCCTCTTCCTCCTCCTCTTCCTGTTCCACATCCTCTTCCATCATCGCCAGCAGCGTTTTTTCAAGGAGGCATAGAAGTGGGATAGTAACGCTGAGATCGGCGTTTTCAGCACTGGCCATGTTGATGGAGTACTCGAAACAGCGCAACAAGGAACACAGGCCTCGCATGGAGGCCCATTCATTGGTGGTGAAGTGGTGTTGTTCCACAGAGCGACTCACCCATGCGTGCTGCAGCTGAAACTCCACTATCGCCTGCTGCTGCTCGCACAGTCTGGCCAGCATGTGCAAGGTGGAGTTCCACCTTGTGGGCACGTCGCATATGAGGCGGTGAGCGGGAAGGTCAAAGTTACGCTTCAGAGCTGACAGGCGAGCAGCATCAGAGTGAGAACGCCGAAAGTGCGCACAGACGGCCCGCACTTTATGCAGCAGCTCTGACATATCGGGGTAATTTTTAAGGAACATCTGCACCACCAAATTCAGCACATGCGCCAGGCAAGAGATGTGCGTCAAACCGGCTAGTCCCAGAGCTGCCATGAGATTTCGCCCATTATCGCACACCACCAGGCCGGGCTTGAGGCTCACTGGCGCCAACCACTCATCGGTCTGTTGTTCAAGGCCCGTCCACAGCTCCTGCGCGGTGTGGGGTTTGCCCTCCAAACAGATACGTTTTAAAACTGCCTGCTGTCGTTTACCCCTGGCTGTGCTGAAGTTGGTTGTGAAGGTGTTACGCTGACCGGATGAGGAGCCGGTAGAGGATGGGGAAGCGGAGTAGGAAGAGAAAGCAACAGGAGGCAAAGAGAAACGCCCTGCAATCCTCGGTGGTGGAAGGACATGCGCCAAACTGCTATCCGCCTCAGGCCCAGCCGCCACTGCATTTACCCAGTGTGCTGTTATGGAGATATAACGTCCCTGACCGTGCTTACTGGTCCACGTATCCGTAATTAGGTGGACCTTGCCACAGATGACGTTGCGCAGTGCACACCTGATTTTGTCACCCACTTAGTTGTGCCGGGAAGGGACGGCACGCCTGGAAAAGTAGTGGCGGCTGGGCACCGCCATAAGGCTTTTAAAATTCTCCATTTCCACCAGACGGAATGACAGAATTTCAAAGGACAGTAATTTTGAAATGCTGGCATTCAGGGCCAGGGATCGCGGGTGGGTAGAGGGGTACTTCCTCTTCCTCTCCAGCGTTTGGGAGATGGAGAGCTGAACGCTTCTGTGGGACATTGTGGAGATGCTTGGTGACCCAGGTGGTGGTGTTGCTGGCAGATTCTCTGTTTGCGAGGTGGCAAGTGGCACTGTCACTCCAGAGGTGGATGAAGAGGCCGAGACTGCAGCAGAAGAGGAAGCAGAAGGAGCCAGAGACCTTTCTTGGTTTTTGAGGTGTCTACTCCACTGCAGCTCGTGCTTTGCACTTAGATGCCTGGTCATGCAGGTTGTGCTCAGGTTGAGAACGCTTATACCTCGCTTCAGGCTCTGATTGCACAGCGTGCAAACCATTCATGTCTTGTCGTCAGCACATTGTCTGAAGAAATGCCACGCCAGGGAACTCCTTGGAGCTGGCTTTGGTGTGCTCGGTCCCTTGCTGCGTTGGGCAGTAGCAGGCGTACTGTCTAGGGGACGGCCGCTCCGCTTTTGCACCCTGCTCCCTCTTCTGCTGTGCTCGTTGCTCTGTGCAACCACCGCCTCTTCCTCCGAACTACACAGGTCACTCACATGACCTTGATTCATGTGGGGTCGAGGACCTCATCGTCCTCCACATCATCTTCCACCCAGTCTTCACCCCTGCCCTCCTTGTTGGTCTGCACACTTTCGAAAGCCACAGCAGTTGGCACCTGTGTTTCATCATTATCCAAGACATGCTGCGGTGGTCCTTCTATGTACTCATCTTGAAACATAAGTGGTTGGGCATTGGTACACTCAATCTCTTCCACTTCTGGGGCAGGGCTAGGTGGATGGCCCTGGGAAACCCTGCTAGCAGAGTCATCAAAAAGCAGAATAGACTGCTGCATGACTTGGTGCTCAGGCTGCTTGGCTGATTTGCAATTGGGTGAGGTGAAAGACTGCTGGACATTGGCTACAGGTGCCAACTCTGATATTTCAGCAGGAGACTGGGCGGGAGACAATGTAAAGGTACTGGTTGCATTGTCAGCAACCCAATCTACTATCGCCTTTACTTGTTCTGGCCTCACCATTCGTAGATCCTCATTAGGCCCGACCAAATACCGCTGAAGGTCCTGTCGCCTACTCGCACCTGAGGAAGGGTTTTCACTTGTGCGTGTAGCTGGCACAGATCGACCATATCCTCTCCCTGCAACAGGAGCTCCATCAGCAGCACCACGACCGGGGCCACGTCCCTTATTTGACGCTCTCCTCATATTTCTCGAATTTAGGATCTTGCCCAAAATGGGTGTTTTTTTTAAATAACAGAATAGAACAACAGTATCTAAAGGGTGTATCTCACAAAGACAGATGTAGTAACGGCTGCCAAATAAATTTTTTTGCCCAAAATAGGTGTTTTTTAATAACAGAATAGAACAGCAGTATCTAACGCGTGTATCTCACAATGACAAATGCAGCAAGGGCTGCAATATTAAGTACTTTGCCCAAAATGGGTGTTTTTTTCAAACCCATAATATTATTGCTGTATTTCAAGCTTGTATCTAACACTGACAGATGCAGACAAGGCCACAAATTTAGTTTTTTGCCCAAAATGGGTGTTTTTTTATAACAGAATATGACAGCAGTATATAATGCTTGAATTTCCCACTGACAAATGCAGCAAGGGCTGCAATATTAAGTACTTTGCCTAAAATGGGTGTTTTTTTAAACCCAGAATATTATTGCTGTATTTCATGCTTAAATTGCACACTCTCTAATGCGGCAGAGGCCCCAGATGGAGGGTATTGCCAAAAATGGGTGTTTTTTAAAACCCAGAAAACTATTGAAGTATTTCAAGCTTGTTTTTAACAATGACAGATGCAGCAAACGCTGCAAAAATAGGATTTTGCCCTAAATGTTTTTTTTTTTTAATAACAGAATATGACAGCAGTATATAACGCTTGAATTTCTCACTGACAGATGCAGCAAGGGCTGTAAAATTTAGTATTTTGCCCAAAAAGGGTATTTTTTAAAACCAAAGAAATTATTGCTGTATTTTTAGCTTAAATTGCACATTGACTAATTGACTAATGCTGCAAAGGCCACAGATGTAGGGTCTTGCCAAAAATGGGTGATTTTTTTAAACCCAGAATATAATTGCAGTTTTTCAAGTTTCTATTTGACTGTCACAAATGCACATATGCTGTGCTGGGGCACAGAACTTGCATAAAATAGCCACCGCCGCCAACCGAAACTAACAGACGGATAAAAGTTATTTTTCTGGGTCACTGGGCTCAGGGCAGGGTAAAAAGATTGTGCACTGCACACACAAAACAAAATCTAGGTAGATCGCTGAGTTAACAAGCACTTCTGATTAAAGATTCTGTCCTATTCTCTCCCTCACAGCAGCAGCATCCTATCCTTACACTAATCAGAGCAGAGTGACTTGCAGCGCTACTTGACTCCAGTTTATATAGAGGCTGGGTCACATGCTGCACTGGCCAATCACAGCCATGCCATTAGTAGGCATGTATGTGATGGCTTCTAAGGGCACAGAGTTAAATGCTTGTTGATTGGCTGCTCTGCCTTTTAAATAGCGCCAATAAATCGCTGAACACAGAAACCGAACCCAAACTTTTACTGAAATGTTTGGGTTCGGGTCCGGGGTCCAAAAATCCTAAAGTTCGGTATGAACCCAAACTTTACAGTTCGGGTTCGCTCAACCCTACACCTAAGTTTAAAAAAATAAAGTTACCAATAGTTATTATATAAGCCCTTCAATTATTCAGTTTTTTTAAGTTATGTTTAGCGATTTATTAAATACAAGGCAAAAACGCTAAACATACAACCATAACCCTACTTAGAAATGGTTTAAAGAGTACAAAATGGAAGTATAAAATGAAGATTCCTGTTCACTATTGATACAAAGAGATCTCTAAATACAGTATATTGAAAAAAGATGTATACTTATGGTCCATGCAACTTGACCCAGCATGAACAGTTTTACAAAATAGAATTGTGAAAATTGTATTGTAAATACAAAATGATGACACCAATTCATCCACTCAGTAACTGTACTTGCTGACAAAGGAGCCTTTGAGGAACACTACTGTCACAAACAGGTAGGGATAAGTGCGGCCCTAACTCACCCACACCTCTATCCCTACCTACTTGCACGGTCTGTCCTAACCGATGGGGCACAACTGGGCGGCAGTCCCTAGCTTACGTATGTGCAGGGGCCTAAAGAAGGGGAGACACAACACAGGGAGGAAACTATACACAAAGACAGACAACACGGAAGGGAGAGCTTCCCAGGCAATCCCCAAAATAACAATTGATTCAATGGAGCTAAGATCAAGAGCCACGAGATAACGCAGGCGCAAAAGGGGTAATACAAGATTGAAGTCAAAACAAGCCGAAGGGGTAACACAAGGTCGAAGTAAAAAACAAGCTGAGGTCAAACAAACCGAAGTCACGCATGCAGGATACGCTAGTGAGGTGATAAGACCAATCACAGGCAACCTGTGGCCATCAGGTTACCTGTTTAAATAGGTCCTCTTGATGGGTCATGTGACATGGCACGCGTCATATGACCCATGTCCAGCATCTCTGTACACCTGAGTGCCAACTCACTAGCACCGGCGCTCAGTTCCCCACCAGCTCATTGTCTAGGAGATGGAGGACGCCAGCTACACTGAGGAAGCGTGCGCGCCCAGGTCCTCCCCGCCCCCTTGTTACCATGGAGACTCATGAGCGGGATGCCGGCGGTACTGCATAGAGAGAGCGCGTAGCCGGCTCCCCATTACAACTACCATTAGTGTTGAGCGAATCAAAGTCCACGAAGTAGACTTCGATTTGAATTTCAGGGAATCGATTTTCCCTGAATGGCGGTAAAAAAAAAAACATACTTACCTCATTCATTTTGTCACGATGGGCCGACGGCCGCCATCTTGATTAAAGCTCTTGCACGAAATCCCATGCGCAGTGACATATGGCGTCACCACGCAAGCTGATGAGATGACGTCATCATGGATCGCGTAAGATTTTGTGCTATATTTTCAATCAAGATGACGGTGGCAAGCTCTTTGCGAGCAAATGGGTAAGTATGATTTTATTTATTTTTTATTTTATTTTCAACTGTGTTATTACTGTCAGGTGCCGCAATCAGCTATGAATCTGAGGGGTACAATGACAGGGGTAAGCGCAACCGTCTGTCCCTGTCATTGCACCCACTACTTACAAAGAAATGTGCTTCGTGACGAAATAATTCATCACAAAGTGAATTTTTATTTGTAAAATATGGCAAAGCAACCAAATCTAATTTTTTAATACTTTGCTCATCTCTAACTACCGTGCCTTGAAAGCAATGAATACAAGTTTTGGCGTAATATGTAGCCACATTATTTACTGCAATAGGATTGCTAACTTCATATATATTTAAGATCTTAGTATGATATGTCATAGAAATCACAATAATTTGGACGATTTGCACAAGGATAAGCAGTAAGTGCTATAATCTTTACATTTATGAACTAACTGGTAAGAATAGACCCTAGTGGCAAGTGTTGAACTCTAGTCAGCTCCAAATGGGGTTGTCACCTGCTGAACCTGCTGAACTTTTCAGGTCTCTTACAGTGTCAGAATCATGTATATAAAATATTTATAGGAGACATTTGTCTTCTTCACAGGATGATCTACAGATCATTGTCTACAGACCATTGTCTTTCCATTGTGTCTTGATTCTTTATATATAATATAGGTTTAAAAAAAAAAAAACATTTCTCAGGCTAATAGAAAGTAGGCAGTAGTTATTTGTCCATAGGACCTCATCAGAAGATGATAAATCTGCCGAGAACTCTACCAGGGACCTCCATGTCATTGTTATTCTACACTATCACATCAAAGAAAAACATTATTTTCCTGGTGAACAATACTCCAGCACTGGGGATCATATTCCTCCCTGGATCTCCATAATCTGTTAGTTTCACTATGAGAGCAGCTCTTAATTAAAAAGGGTTAATTCACTTTCCAAGAAAATAAAGCTGCTCAAAAAGACCAAATATACATTATAAATAAAAATCTCAAAAAGTAAGCACCACATATGCATTTGAAATCCCCACAATCTTAACAATCTGTACAAAAAAAACACATTATAGTATTTATGCAGATTGGCAAGGTTTGTTTAAAAAAAAACTGCGGAATTGTTTTTTTTATATATATACTATATGCAATCCAAAATGGTGCTTGGAGAAACTGCAGCTTATCCCACAAAAAACAAGATCTCATAAAGCTAAGCTGACAGAAAAAAATTAAAAGACATGTCTGTTGGAATGTAAGGCTGCAAAAACAAACAAAAAAAAATCTTTGGGCCACCTGAGCAAATAGGGCACCCAAATTACTAACAGCGAAAGGGTAGACCAAAAGCAAACATTTTGTGAGCAGATCTGTGCCATGAATTTACTACTGTAAAGAAGAGAAGTTTTGCAGGATTACAGCAATTGGTGCCCAGGAGGATACTGGCGTTGAAACACAAATTTAAATGTGGCTGGCAAAAATAACAAACGAAGCCAATCATAGGTCTTAAAAATAATGTGTTGTAATTACATCAAATACCATTTTAGTTCATTTTATTGTCTCTTGCTATTAAAAATGATTGCATCTAACTCCAAATAGACAGGCTTATTATACTCTTAAATGGGAACAGAGCTCAATAATGTTTGATTTACATTTTTCTCTAATCTCTATCTAACTCTGAGTCAGGATCCAATGGGAAAATAGTTGTTATGTTTGGAAATGTATAAACTTGTACTAAAACCTTGTGTAACTTTCACTGTAATTTGACTTATATAGTGAAGCATGCTCTAAGGGCCCTTTACACGAGTGGATGCCATGCGTGGAATCTGCTGCGTGAAAGAGAGCCAAGTTCCGTTCCGGACAGAAGAGACACGGAGGATTAACATGATTGATAATGCTCTTTGCCTCTCTGATCCTTTTTACTACAAAATCACAGTGACCTCTTTATCTCACTGTGATTTTGTAGTAAAAAGGTCACAGAGAGGCAAAGAGCATTATCAATCATGTTAATGCTCCGTATCTCTGCTGTCCAGAGCGGGACTTGGCTCTCTTTCACGCAGCGGATACCGCGAACGGCATCCGCTCCTGTGAAAGAGCCCTAAAAATAAGTAATAAAATATAGCAGGCACAGTAAACAGTGTAATCTTCTCATATTAAGAATACCATTAGTTATTTTAACCACCTCCCGTCCGCCCATAGACTAAAAACGTCCGGGAGGTGGTTCTCTATTTCTGAATGGACGTTCCAGAACGTCCATTCAGAAACTGCAGCTGCACGCTAATCGTGCAGCTGCTGATCAGGTTGCCTGCTGTCAGTGACAGCAGGGCAACCCTTAGAGAAGGCAGTGACAGTGCCCAGGTGTCCCTGCCTTCTGGATCGCTGCATACACAGAGCTCACCGAGCGCTGTGTATGCAGAGCAGGAAGCGCTGAGCGCTTCCTGTTCCGGCCTGGCGGTCATGTGATCGCCGGGATCGGAGAGTGCAGGAGCTGTGTGAGTTCTTTCAGAGACCTCGATCAGCCCTGCTCTGAGGCTGTACAGCGCTGGATTGCTGCTGTACAGCCTCTCTGGGGGGTGTATTTCTCCTGTAACTGCGGCTACTATGTCAGCCCCAGTTACAGGAGAAATCAACAGTGAAAAAAAAAAGTGAAGTAAATGTCCCCCAGAGGTCTTGTATGACCTTATGGGGGACAAAAAGTGTAAAATAAAAAATATAAAAATAAAGTGTTAAAAAAAAAGGTTTCCCATGTAAAAAAAAAAATTAGGAATCAAAAGTAAGGAATCAAAAAAAAATTTTAAGTATAAAAAATAAAATATAATAGACATATTTGGTATTGCCACGTCCGTGACGGTCGGCTCTATAAATATATCACATGATTGACCCAGTCCGATAAGCACCATAAAAAAAAAAAAAAAATAGCTGTCAAAAAAGTCATTTTTGTCACCTTACATCACAAAAAGTGCAACACCAAGTGATCAAAAAGGCGTATGTCCCAAAAAATGGTATCAATAAAACCGTCACTTCATCCCGCAAAAAATGAGCCCCTACATAAGAAAATCTCTCAAAAAATTAAAAATTTATAGCTCTCAGAGCATGGAGACAATAAAACATCATTGTATTGGTTTCAAAAATGCTATTATTGTGTTAAAGTGAAATAAATAAAAAAAAAGTATACATATTAGGTATTGCCGCGTCCGTAACAACCAGCTCTATAAAAATATCACATGACCTAACCCCTCGGGTGAACACCGTAAAAAAAAAAATATATGTCAAAACAAGCAATTTTTTGGCACCTTACATCACAAAAAGTGCAACACCAAGTGATCAAAAAGGCGTATGTCCCACAAAATGGTACCAATAAAACCGTCACCTCATCCCAAAAAAAATTAGCCCCTACATAAGAAAATCTCTCAAAAAATTTAAAAACTATAGCTCTCAGAACATGGACACATTAAAACATAATTTTTTGGGTTTCAAAAATGCTATTATTGTGTTAAAGTGAAATAAATAAAAAAGAGTATACATATTAGGTATTGCCACGTCCGTAACAACCAGCTCTATAAAAATATAAATTATGTTAATATCAAACTATGTTTTTGCTATCACCAAATGAATGAGCAAACATTCATTCATTGGATAAAAGCATCACTGCTGCCATCATTGTTTCTGGGTAGCAGATCGTGCTGTTTAACCAGTGATCTGATACCGTGATACAATGATTCTCTATGGGACAAGAAATTTCAGCAGCAATCCCTCATCCATACAGTGGAGGAGATTGCTACATGTAAAAGGAGCTCTTACCTCTCTGATGAGCAGGCAAGTATTAGGAACAAACAGATTGTTCTCATTAATTGCCTGCTATGTCAGCCCATCATAAGGGAAAGAACATTACATATTTAGTTAGAAGCCTAGAACAAAGCCTTAAAGAAATATAAAAGTTGTGGCAATGTTATGTATCTTCATTTCTTAAAGTAACTCAAAACATAGAAAATGTGCGGTGGTGATACGGCAGGCTGTTCCAGCCGAATCACTCTGCATTCCGACATGGCCGCAAGTTTGTAAAGCTCCATCCGGCTCTATTTACTATACTGGAGACCGGGTGGAGATCCATCCATATTCCAGCAAATATGCTGTGAATTGGCCAGAAGAAAACCACTGCGTTCAGCATTTTTCTTCCAGCCAATTCTCTGTATATTTGCTACAATGTGGCCAGATCTCCGCCGGTCCACATTATAGTGAATGGGGCCGAACAGAAGTTTACAAACTTCCAACAACGCAACAGCCTGCCGGATCACCACCCCTAGTGTAAAACAGCAGGTTTTCTACTAATCTCAGTGGCTTACTCACCATGAAGACGCACCTGGCCACTGCTATGGGGCTCATGGTAAGAAGGAGTCCTGGTTTGGGTCTCTTGAATGGACTGTTGTCATACCTTCCAAAATATTCAATAATTATTTTCACGTATAGGCTCCTGGAACACATCTACTATATGACTATACTTTGTTATAGCAATACTACCCTGGACTATGGTGTATAATGAACTGTCTATAATTCTTTGAAGTACCTTGTAGAAAATTACTCAGTTATGAGTGCCATATTTATCTTACATACTCACTTGTATTCGGGGAACAGATTACAACTGACTTAAATTGAGGGACCCTTAACCCTTTCCCCACATTTTCCTGTTTGTTATCTTACTGTAGCTTGAACACATTTGACACTGACATCCCATCTTCATCATCCACTGTTTTCTTTATATGTATATGTACATTGTTATGCTGTTCATACCATACTTATCTAATATTGTGCTTACCATATTTAGAGGGGTTCTCCCATGACTAATGTGAAACATGAAAATCAGACATCATACAATGCATTACAATCTCTTTCTAACAAAGCCAGAACAAGCCCTGTACCTCACATGGATCCAGAGATCTCCACATTCATTTCTCAGGAGGCATTTGAAGGATGAAACTGAGCATGTGCAGCCTTCTCAGTGAGCAGGACAAAGAAATAAGAAAAAGAACAAACAGCAGGTGGCGCTATACAGATACATTTTATTGAATAACTCAGTGGCTACGCTACATTTTTAATTATATGCAATTACAAAAGTATTCAGATACAGGTGCTAGTTTGAAAACTGTATAATATTTTTTGTGGGACAACCCCTTTAAGGGACACCTCTACTGCTTGTTAAGGTTCTGATTGATTTGCTTAATCCTTAATAAAATTATTGAATCGTTAAAACAATGTCATGGGTAATTGTATTAGTAAATGCCTACTATGACATGATTGAATGGATATGATCATTATTATTATTCATATTAGTAGCAAATTATTGATGATACCTATGTATTAATCAACAGAAAACATATAACATTATACAAGAATGTGTCTCCTAATTATCTATGTACAGGAACTGAAAGTCTTCATGGACTGCTACAATTATCTAAGCTGTAGTACAAGATTTAAAGAATTGGGAAATATAGTCAGTAACTGTAAGATTCTGACTGAAAAGACACTTTTAACGTTGGAAAGTATCTGAATTTTCTTTCAATATAGGGTTTCTCATCGTGCTGACATCACACTCTGCATGACTTCTTAACAAGCTAAAGAGAGTGATGACAGATGTCGACAAGTTAATGTGAGTTGCAAAGTCATTATAGTCACAGGAAAGTCATGCTTTTAGTATAAAATAGGTGCAGTCAGTGCTTTCGAAAAGTCGTCAGACCTTTTCACTTTTTTCACATTTTGTTATATTATGGCCTTGTGCTAAAATAAAATAAAAATTTAGCTTTTCCCCGATCATTCTGCGCTCAATACCCCATAATGACAAAGTGAAAACAGAATTTTAAAAATGTGTGAAAATGTATTAAAGGGGATTCACAAGATTTTGATACTGATTACCTATCCTCTGGGTAGGTCATCAGTATCTGATCGGTGGAGGTCTGACACCCAGAACCCCCTCCAATCAGCTGTTTGAGAAGCCACCAACGATCCAGTGAGTGCTGTGGACTTCTCACAGCTTACCAAGCACAGTGCTGTACATAGTATAGTGGCCGTGCTTTGTATCATACTCAGCCCCATTGAAGTGAATGGGGCTGAGAGTGGTACCAAGCATAGCCACTATACTATGTATGGAGCTGCGCTTGGTAAGCATACTTCATAAAATAATGAAACCTCAAACAATTATTAAAAAATTTCTTTTACAGGGAGTGGATCTTCCGACTGTCTCCCAGGATCAACTCAACATCTTAACCACTTAAGGACCACAGGATTATACCCCCTTAGTGACCAGGCCCTTTTTTACAAATCGGCACTTCACAAATTTAACGGTTTATTGCTCGGTCTAGCAACTTGGCACCCAAATGAATTTTACCTCCTTTTCTTCTTACAAATACAGCTTTCTTTTGGTGTTATTTGATTGCTGATGAGATTTTTCGTTTTTCTGATATTAATCAAAATAGACAATTTTCTCAAAAAAAGTGTATTTTTAACTTTTTCTGGTAAAATTGTTTCAAATATAATTACATTTCTATACAAGTTTGTGTTAGAATTTATTGTGCTACATGTCTTTGATAAAAAAAATTCCAATAAGTTATATTTATTGGTTTGCGCAAAAGTTATAGCGTTTACAAACTATGGTACAAAAATGTGAATTTCCGCATTTTGAAGCAGCTCTGACTTTCTGAGCACCTGTCATGTTTCTTGAGGTGCTAGAATGCCAGGATAGTAGAGTTGAGCGAACACCTGGATGTTCGGGTTCGAGAAGTTCGGCCGAACTTCCCGGAAATGTTCGGGTTCGGGATCCGAACCCGACCCGAACTTCGTCCCGAACCCCATTGAAGTCAATGGGGACCCGAACTTTTGGGCACTAAAAAGGCTGTAAAACAGCCCAGGAAAGAGCTAGAGGGCTGCAAAAGGCAGCAACATGTAGGTAAATCCCCTGCAAACAAATGTGGATAGGGAAATGAATTAAAATAAAAATTAAAAAAATTAAAATTAACCAATATCAATTGGACAGAGGTCCCATAGCAGAGAATCTGGCTTCACGTCAGCAGAGAATCAGTCTCTTCATGCCATAGCAGAGAATCTGGCTTCATGTCAGCGCAGAATCAGTCTTCATGTCATAGCAGAGAATCAGGCTTCACGTCACCCACCACTGGAACAGGCCACTGTCACATATTTAGGCCCCGTCACCCAGACAGAGGAGAGAGGTCCCGTAACAGAGAATCTGGCCTTATGTCAGCACAGAATCTGTCTTCATGTCATAGCAGAGAATCAGGCTTCACGTCACCCACCACTGGAACAGGCCACTGTCACATATTTAGGCCCCGTCACCCAGACAGAGGAGAGAGGTCCCGTAACAGAGAATCTGGCCTTATGTCAGCGCAGAATCAGTCTTCATGTCATAGCAGAGAATCAGGCTTCACGTCACCCACCCACTGGAACAGGCCACTGTTACATATTTAGGCCCAGGCACCCAGACAGAGGAGAGAGGTCCCGTAACAGAGAATCTGGCCTTATGTCAGCGCAGAATCAGTCTTCATGTCATAGCAGAGAATCAGGCTTCACGTCACCCACCACTGGAACAGGCCGCTGTCAAATATTTAGGCCCCGGCACCCAGACAGAGGAGAGAGGTCCCGTAACAGAGAATCTGGCCTTATGTCAGCGCAGAATCAGTCTTCATGTCATAGCAGAGAATCAGGCTTCACGTCACCCACCACTGGAACAGGCCGCTGTCACATATTTAGGCCCCGGCACCCAGACAGAGGAGAGAGGTCCCGTAACAGAGAATCTGGCCTTATGTCAGCACAGAATCTGTCTTCATGTCATTGCAGAGAATCAGGCTTCACGTCACCCACCACTGGAACAGGCCACTGTCACACATTTAGGCCCCGGCACCCAGGCAGAGGAGAGGTTCATTCAACTTTGGGTTGCCCCGCATCATAATGGTAAAATGAAAATAAAAATAGTATTGAATGAGGAAGTGCCCTGGAGTAGAATAATATATTGTTAAGGGGAGGTAGTTAATATCTAATCTGCACAAGGGATGGACAGGTCCTGTGGGATCCATGCCTGGTTCATTTTTATGAACGTCAGCTTGTCCACATTGGCTGTAGACAGGCGGCTGCGTTTGTCTGTAATGACGCCCCCTGCCGTGCTGAATACATGTTCAGACAAAACGCTGGCCGCCGGGCAGGCCAGCACCTCCAAGGCATAAAAGGCTAGCTCTGGCCACATGGACAATTTGGAGACCCAGAAGTTGAATGGGGCCGAACCATCAGTCAGTACGTGGAGGGGTGTGCACAGGTACTGTTCCACCATGTTAGTGAAATGTTGCCTCCTGCTAACACGTTCCGTATCAGGTGGTGGTGCAGTTAGCTGTGGCGTGGTGACAAAACTTTTCCACATCTCTGCCATGCTAACCCTGCCCTCAGAGGAGCTGGCCGTGACACAGCTGCGTTGGCGACCTCTTGCTCCTCCTCTGCCTTCGCCTTGGGCTTCCACTGGTTCCCCTGTGACATTTGGGAATGCTCTCAGTAGCGCGTCTACCAACGTGCGCTTGTACTCGCGCATCTTCCTATCACGCTCCAGTGTAGGAAGTAAGGTGGGCACATTGTCTTTGTACCGGGGATCCAGCAGGGTGGCAACCCAGTAGTCCGCACACGTTAAAATGTGGGCAACTCTGCTGTCGTTGCGCAGGCACTGCAGCATGTAGTCGCTCATGTGTGCCAGGCTGCCCAGAGGTAAGGACAAGCTGTCCTCTGTGGGAGGCGTATCGTCCTGTGTTTCCCCCCAGCCACGCACCAGTGATGGGCCCGAGCTGCTTTGGGTGCCACCCCGCTGTGAACATGCTTCATCCTCATCCTCCTCGTCCTCCAGTAGTGGGCCCTGTCTGGCCACATTTGTACCTGGCCTCTGGTGTTGCAAAAAACCTCCCTCTGAGTCACTTCGAAGAGACTGGCCTGAAAGTGCTAAAAATGACCCCTCTTCCTCCTCTTCCTCCTGGGCCACCTCCTCTTCCATCATCGCCCTAAGTGTTTTCTCAAGGAGACATAGAAGTGGTATTGTAACGCTGATAACGGCGTCATCGCCACTGGCCATGTTGGTGGAGTACTCGAAACAGCGCAACAGGGCACACAGGTCTCGCATGGAGGGCCATTCATTGGTGGTGAAGTGGGTCTGATCCGCAGTGCGACTGACCCGTGCGTACTGCAGCTGAAACTCCACTATGGCCTGCTGCTGCTCTCACAGTCTGTCCAGCCTCTGCAAGGTGGAGTTCCACCTGGTGGGCACGTCGCATATGAGGCGGTGAGCGGGAAGGCCGAAGTTACGCTGTAGCGCAGACAGGCGAGCAGCGGCAGGGTGTGAACGCCGGAAGCGCGAACAGACGGCCCGCACTTTATGCAGCAGCTCTGACATGTCGGGGTAGTTGCGAATGAACTTCTGCACCACCAAATTCAGCACATGCGCCAGGCAAGGGATGTGCGTCAAACCGGCTAGTCCCAGAGCTGCAATGAGATTTCGCCCATTATCGCACACCACCAGGCCGGGCTTGAGGCTCACCGGCAGCAACCACTCGTCGGTCTGTTGTTCTATACCCCGCCACAACTCCTGTGCGGTGTGGGGCCTGTCCCCCAAACATATGAGTTTCAGAACGGCCTGCTGACGTTTACCCCGGGCTGTGCTGAAGTTGGTGGTGAAGGTGTGTGGCTGACTGGATGAGCAGGTGGAAGAAGAGGAGGAGGAAGCTGAGTAGGAGGAGGAGGAGACAGGAGGCAAAGAATGTTGCCCTGCGATCCTTGGCGGCGGAAGGACGTGCGCCAAATAGCTCTCCGCCTGGGGCCCAGCCGCCACTACATTTACCCAGTGTGCAGTTAGGGAGATATAGCGTCCCTGGCCGTGCTTACTGGTCCACGTATCTGTGGTTAGGTGGACCTTGCCACAGATGGCGTTGCGCAGTGCACACTTGATTTTATCCGACACTTGGTTGTGCAGGGAAGGCACGGCTCTCTTGGAGAAGTAGTGCCGGCTGGGAACAACATACTGTGGGACAGCAAGCGACATGAGCTGTTTGAAGCTGTGTGTGTCCACCAGCCTAAATGACAGCATTTCATAGGCCAGTAGTTAGAAATGCTGGCATTCAGGGCCAGGGATCGAGGGTGGCTAGGTGGAAATTTACGCTTTCTCTCAAATGTTTGTGAGATGGAGAGCTGAACACTGCCGTGTGACATGGTTGAGATGCTTGGTGACGCAGGTGGTGGTGTTGGTGTTACATCCCATGTTTGCTGGGCGGCAGGTGCCAACGTTCCTCCAGAGGCGGAGGAAGAGGCCGAGGCGGCGGCAGCAGCAGAAGAGGCCGAGACGGCGGCAGCAGCAGAAGAGGTAGCAGGGGGAGCCTGAGTGAGTTCCTTGTTTTTAAGGGGTTTACTCCACTGCAGTTCATGCTTTGCATGCAGGTGCCTGGTCATGCAGGTTGTGCTAAGGTTCAGAACGTTAATGCCTCGCTTCAGGCTCTGATGGCACAGTGTGCAAACCACTCGGGTCTTGTCGTCAGCACATTGTTTGAAGAAGTGCCATGCCAGGGAACTCCTTGAAGCTGCCTTTGGGGTGCTCGGTCCCAGATGGCGGCGGTCAGTAGCAGGCGGAGTCTCTTGGCGGCGGGTGTTCTGATTTTGCCCACTGCTCCCTCTTTTGCTACGCTGTTGGCTCGGTCTCACCACTGCCTCTTCCTCCGAACTCTGAAAGTCAGCGGCACGACCTTCATTCCATGTGGGGTCTAGGACCTCATCGTCCCCTGCATCGTCTTCCACCCAGTCTTGACCCCTGACCTCCTGTTCAGTCTGCACACTGCAGAAAGACGCAGCAGTTGGCACCTGTGTTTCGTCATCATCAGAGACGTGCTGAGGTGGTATTCCCATGTCCTCATCATCAGGAAAAATAAGTGGTTGTGCGTTAGTGCATTCTATCTCTTCCACCCCTGGGGAAGGGCTAGGTGGATGCCCTTGGGAAACCCTGGCAGCAGAGTCTTCAAACAGCATAAGAGACTGCTGCATAACTTGAGGCTCAGACAGTTTCCCTGATATGCATGGGGGTGATGTGACAGACCGATGGGCTTGGTTTTCATGCGCCATCTGTGCGCTTTCTGCAGAAGACTGGGTGGGAGATAATGTGAACGTGCTGGATCCACTGTCGGCCACCCAATTGACTAATGCCTGTATCTGCTCAGGCCTTACCATCCTTAGAACGGCATTGGGCCCCACCAAATATCGCTGTAAATTCTGCTGGCTACTGGGACCTGAGGTAGTTGGTTCACTAGGACGTGTGGCTGTGCCAGAACGGCCACGTCCTCTCCCAGCACTAGAGGGTCCACTAACACCACCACGACCATGTCCACCTCCGCGTCCCTTATTAGATGTTTTCCTCATTGTTCCCGTTCACCACAATTTTGAGAATGGCAAATTTGGGAATAGTTTTTCAACCCAGAACAAAAAGTGTGCTTTTACGGTCACTACAAATAACTTGACCAGCTAAAACAGTACAGATTTGGTTGAATAGAAATGTGAGGCCTGTTTTTTTTTGCGCTGTGTGACAGGTATAGGTTTAATCACAGAATTAGACTTGTATCTGCACGGTAGCGTGTGTGTTAAGTTTTTCTGAATGACACTCAGCACCTTGAATGTAAGATATCCTTTTTGGGATAGATTTCAAGTAGGCCTCATATAGCAGAAACTAGTTATTTTGAGAATGGCAAATTTGGGAATAGTTTTTCAACCAAGAACAAAAAGTGTGCTTTTACGGTCACTACAAATAACTTGACCAGCTAAAACAGTACAGATTTGGTTGAATAGAAATGTGAGGCCTGTTTTTTTTTGCGCTGTGTGACAGGTATAGGTTTAATCACAGAATTAGACTTGTATCTGCACGGTAGCGTGTGTGTTAAGTTTTTTTGAATGACACTCAGCACCTTGAATGTAAGATATCCTTTTTGGGATAGATTTCAAGTAGGCCTCATATAGCAGAAACTAGTTATTTTGAGAATGGCAAATTTGGGAATAGTTTTTCAACCAAGAACAAAAAGTGTGCTTTTACGGTCACTACAAATAACTTGACCAGCTAAAACAGTACAGATTTGGTTGAATAGAAATGTGAGGCCTGTTTTTTTTTGCGCTGTGTGACAGGTATAGGTTTAATCACAGAATTAGACTTGTATCTGCACGGTAGCGTGTGTGTTAAGTTTTTCTGAATGACACTATCAGCACCTTGAATGTAAGATATCCTTTTTGGGATAGATTTCAAGTAGGCCTCATATAGCAGAAACTAGTTATTTTGAGAATGGCAAATTTAGGAATAGTTTTTCAACCCAGAACAAAAAGTGTGCTTTTTCGGTCACTACAAATAACTTGACCAGCTAAAACAGTACAAATTTGGTTGAATAGAAATGTCAGGTCTATTTTTTAGACGCTGGGTGACAGGCTCAACTTGCCCCTGATGTAGTATATGGCCAAAAAATAACCACACTATTGATGGTTAAATGCACTTGGGTGACACAGGCTCAGCCTGCACCAGATGTAGTATATGGCCAAAAAATAACCAGACTGTTGATGGTTAAATGCACTTCGGTGACACAGGCTCAGCCTGCAGCTGATGTAGTATATGGCCAAAAAAAACCAGACCGTTGATGGTTAAATGCACTTCGGTGACACAGGCTCAGCCTGCAGCTGATGTAGTATATGGCCAAAAAATAACCAGACTGTTGATGGTTAAATGCACTTCGGTGACACAGGCTCAGCCTGCAGCTGATGTAGGATATAGCAAAAAATAACCACACTATTGATGGTTAAATACACTTGGTGATAGCTTGTGCTGGCGCACCACAAGCCACAAAATGGCCGCCGATCACCCCAGAAAAAAGTGATCTAAAAACGCTCTGGGCAGCCTCAAAAAAGTGAGCAAGTCGATATTAGCACTTCAATGATCCACAGCTGCAGATCGATCACAGAATGAAGTCTTTTGTAGGAGTTAATCTGCCTAATCTCGCCCTAACGTCGCAGCAGCAACCTCTCCCTATGCTTGAATCAGCAGAGTGACGTGCAGCGCTACGTGACCCAAGCTTATATAGAGGCTGGGTCACATGCTGCACTGGCCAATCACAGCCATGCCAATAGTAGGCAAGGCTGTGATGGCCTCTTGGGGCAAGTAGTATGACGCTTGTTGATTGGCTGCTTTACAGCCTTTCAAAAAGCGGCAAGAAAGCGCCGAACACCGAACCCGAACACAGACTTTTACGAAAATGTTCGGGTTCGGGTCCGTGTCACGGACACCCCAAAATTCGGTGCGAACCCGAACTATACAGTTCGGGTTCGCTCATCCCTACGGGATAGTATAAATACCACCCAAATGACCCCATTTTACAAAGAAGACACCCCAAAGTATTTGCGGAGGGGCATGGTGAGTTCATGTATGATTTAATTTTTTTTCCACAAGTTAGCGTAAAATGACACTTTCTGAGGGAAAAAAAATAATAATAAAGTTTCCATTTCTGCTAACTTCTGGCAAAAGAAATAAAATCTCCCACGGACTCACTATGCCCCTCAGTGAATACCTTGGGGTGTCTACTCTCCGAAATGGGGTAATTTGTGAGGTGTGTTTACTGTTCTGGCATTTTGGGCGGGGCTAAATTGTGAGCAACCCTGTAAAGGCTAAAGGTACTCGTTGGACTTTCGGCCCCTTTACGCACCTAGGCTGCAAAAAAGTGTCACACATGTGGTATCGCCGTACTCAGAAAAAGTAGGGCAATGTGTTTTGTGGTGTATTTTTACATATACCCATGCTGGGTGAGAGAAATATCTCTGTAAATTGACAACTTTGTATAAAAAAAATTAAAAAGTTGTCATTTACAGAGTATATGTAAAAATACACCCCAAAACACATTGCCCTACTTCTTCTGAGTACGGCGATACCACATGTATGACACTTTTTTTGCAGCCTAGGTGCACAAAGGGGCCCAAATTCCAATGAGTACCTTTAGGATTTCATAGGGCATTTTTTACGAATTTGGATTCCAAACTACTTCTCACGCTTTAGGGCCCCTAAAATGCCAGGACAGTATAAATACCCCACAAGTGACCCCATTTTGGAAAGAAGACACCCCAAGGTATTCCGTGAGGGGTATGGTGAGTTCATGTAAGATTTTATTTTTTGTCACAAGTTAGTGGAATATGAGACTTTGTAAGAAAAAACAAAAAAACAAAAAAAAAATTCCGCTAACTTGTGCCAAAAAAATAAATCTATGAACTCGCCATGCCCCTCAAAAGTGATCTTTATAGCGCCGCAACGATTTTACGGTGTTTTTGCAGTGATCAGAAAAAAAAAATTCTGTCACTGCAGTGGGGCGGACTGAACGCAATTGTTTGCACAAGATCTGGCCTGATTGGGCGAACACTGCGTTTTTTGTAGAGCCTAAGGTGACCCTAATGTACTGATATAGATCTGATTGCGATCAGTCTTGATCACTTACAGATACTATATAGTACTAGTGCTGATTAGCGACAGCGATGACGCTAATCAGCGACTAATCAGTGACTGCGGTGCGGTGGGCTGGGCGCTAACTACCTAACAAGTAGCTAACTAACTGGCGGTGATAAGGGACCCTTAGGCCCCATTCACACGTCCGCAATTCTGTTCCGCATTTTGCGGAACGGAATTGCGGACCCATTCATTTCTATGGGGACAGACTTTGTCCCGCTCGGATCCGGAATTGCGGATCTGCAATTTGCGGACAAGAAAAGGCATTTTCTATATAGTTCTGGCAATGTGCGGATCCGCAAAATGCGGAAAGCACATTGCCGGTGTCTGTGTTTTGCGAATCCGCAAAACACATACGGACATCTGAATGGAGCCTTACAGGGGGGTGATCAATGACAGGGGGGTGACAGGGGTTAATATGTCTATATGGGGTTATCAGGGGTTAATAAGGGGTTAATAAGTGACAGGGGGGTGTAGTGTAGTGTGGTGCTTGGTGCTACTTACAGAGCTACCTGTGTCCTCTGGTGGTGGATCCAAGCAAAAGGGACCACCAGAGGACCAGGTAGCAGGTATATCAGACGCTGTTAACAAAACAGCGTCTAATATACCTTTCTGATGCGATGCGAATCCGCAAAACACATACGGACGTCTGAATGGAGCCTGGCAGGGGGGTGACAGGGGTTAATAAGTCTATATGGGGTGATCAGGGGTTAATAAGGGGTTAATAAGTGACAGGGGTGTGTGTGTAGTGTAGTGTGGTGCTTGGTGCTACTTACAGAGCTGCCTGTGTCCTCTGGTGGTGGATCCAAGCAAAAGGGACCACCAGAGGACCAGGTAGCAGGTATATCAGACACTGTTAACAAAACAGCGTCTAATATACCTTTCTGATGCGATTTCTTTTACATCTACAGCCTGCCAGCGAATGATCAGCGCTGGCAGGCTGTAGTGTAACTTCACGCGAAATCTCGGGTCTCACGAGATGACGCCAATAGGCGTCGCTGAGACCTGAGAGCGCTGCCGCCCGGATGCCTATCGGCGTTACAGTGGCAGCAAGCAGTTAAATACAGATACACTACTGAGATTTTGGACACTATTTGTTCACTGAAGATTAAAAAATTCCCAGGTCCACACGGCTTCATTAATTAATATTACCAAACCTTTTCTCACATTCTAGCTTCTCACTTGCTTGATTACTTCCACAATATTAGGGTGCATTCACGCAAAACACGGATACCGGCTGTGTGCGTTCCACATTTGCGGCCGGCCGGCGATATTTAGAAAATGCCTATATAGAACATGCTCAGGGGCGGACTGAGAACCCTCAGGGCCCCCGGGCAAAATAAATCAAGGGCCCCCTTACAGGCCCCACCCATGTTCTGCTGCAAGCCCCACCCTTGTCCCGCATCCATGCCCCGCCTCCAGCCACACCCTACACAATCTTTAATAAGATTTCAAAGTTAAAGTGACACAAAAGGCACCCAGACCCCTTCAGCTCATTGATGTGGTCTGGGTACAGTGTCCCTTTTGCAAATCGAGCTGCAATGTTCTAGAGAAGCTGCATTGTTACGTTCCAGCAATAAGTCAGCCTCTAGTGGCTGGCAGCCACCTGAGGGCTTCCTTGCGTAAAACAGACCTTCGGTCCGGTATCTGATGCTGGACGTCCTCACACTCTGCATGATGACCTCCAGGGTCAGATTTTTCCCCATAGGAAAGCATTGATTCAATGCTTTCCTATGGGGTGATCTAATCTCAGCGTCCATTAGTGAGCCTCTGTTAGAAGCAGTGTGGGCATAACTACTGTGAAGGGGGCACATATCTGGGCATAACTACTGTGAAAGGGGGGGAGGCCCTTCACAGTAGTTATTAATCCCTTTCAGCAGTCCCCCCTTCAGTGAATGGGGGACTGCTGAAAGGGGTTAATAACTACTGTAAAGGGCCTAGCTGTCTGGGCAACCCCACAGATCATCCCCCACCCACCTTGTACTTGTTCCACTGATCCGCTACTTGCGGGCTACATGGGCATGAGTTCAGTCACTTCGGTGCGCAATCCCATCCTGCGGCGCGTGATCCCGCGAGACCCGCGACCTACAGCGGCGGGTCTTGCGGGATCACGCGCTGCAGGACGGGATTGCGCACCGAAGTGACTGAACTCATTCCCGCGCAGCCCACAAGTAGCGGAACAATTACAAGAGGGGTGGGGAATAGCCAAATTAAAAAATATTTTGAACCAAAAGGTGTTATGGGGGCTCTGTGGATGGCACTGTTATGGGGATCTGTGGATGACACTGTTATGGGGGCTTTGTGGATGGCACTGTTATAGGGGCTCTGTGGATGGCACTGTTATGGGGGCTCTGTGGATGGCACTGTTGTGGGGGCTCTGTGGATGGCACTGTTGTGGGGGCTCTGTGGATGGCACTGTTGTGGGGGCTCTGTGGATGACACTGTTATGGGGGCTCTGTGGATGGCACTGTTATGGGGGCTCTGTGGATGGCACTGTTATGGGGGCTTTGTGGATGGCACTGTTATGGGGGCTCTGTGGATGGCACTGTTGTGGGGGCTCTGTGGGTGGCACTGTTGTGGGGGGGATCTGTGGGTGACACATATATAGCACCTATGCTATATATGTGTCATCCACAGATCCCCCCATAACAGTGTCCCTGTGAGTGAATGATCCCCAATACAGGGTCGCGGGGCCCGGTGCAGTCACTGTATTCTATTACACCGGGCCCCGCTCACTGTAATACTAATATTCATATGTGAACAACTTGAAATCCTCAGCGATCCTCTCCCTCTGAGCTCTCTGTACTCACAAACTCAGTAGCAGGCCGGGTGGCAGCGCAACTCACTGACGTCACACAATATACAGTATACCGCTACACTGTGTAGTCTGTTCTATTAGCACCATTGTTTTGTGGTGGTGGACAGAAAATAATCTGGAAGTGCCCCTCCTGAGACCAGGCTCTGACTGCTAGGGGGGGTCTGCTGAGCTAACGGATGCCCCCTATGGCAGCAGCACCACCATAGCCCCCATATATGGCTAAAAAATTATTGCTTTGGGGGGGGGGGGGGGACACCATTTTCTACCTCACCGGGTGACACCAGCCCTAGCAACGCCACTGGCTCCGCCTGCTTCATTCATAAAGTGGGAGGAGCAGGCGCGTTACGTCAGTGAGTTGCGCTGCCGCCCGGCCTGCTACTGAGTTTGTGAGTACAGAGAGGGAGAGGATCGCAGGGGATTTCAAGTTGTTCACATATGAATATTAGTATTACAGTGAGCGGGGCCCGGTGTAATAGAATACAGTGACTGCACCGGGCCCCGCTGCCATTACCAGGCCAGCATAACATTCGGAATCGGGGTGCTGGGCACAGTGCTCCAGACTAAAAAAAATACCTAGTAGCCATTGGCTCCTGGACTGAAAAATTTAGGAGCCAAATTACATTTTTAGTTACCAAATCAAAACTGAATCAAAATTTTGGTATCGTGACAACGCTACGCCGATCAGATTGGCGTAGGGTTGTTTCAATACCAAAGTTTTGATTCGCTTTCGTCACCATAAAAAAGTATTGCGATACTCAATACCGTGCAAAAAAAAAAAAAAAACACCAAAAACACGAGTGCATTTCGCATTTTATGAAACGTTTGGCCCATAATAGAACAGTCCTATCCTATTTTTTGGGGTGACAAGGTGACTAAAAATGGCGAATGCTCACCGCATAGGAGATATTTTTTAATAATTTAATAGTTTGGACTTTTTCGGACACAGCGCTATGTAATATGTTTATTTATTGTTTATATATTTTATATGTAAAATTGGGAAAGGGAGGATTTAAACTTAATATTTTAGGGTACTTTCACACTAGCGTTTTTCATTTCCGGCATAGAGTTCCGTCACAGGGGCTCTATACCGGAA
Organism: Bufo bufo; assembly: GCF_905171765.1. Classification (NCBI taxonomy): domain Eukaryota; kingdom Metazoa; phylum Chordata; class Amphibia; order Anura; family Bufonidae; genus Bufo; species Bufo bufo. Next base: position 300,180,846 of record NC_053392.1, read on the forward strand.
AAGATGTCTTCAGGTCAGTCTTTTTGACTGATCAGGCAAAAGATAAAACCACAGCATTCCTTCCGGTTGAACCGTGCGATTTTCACGCATGGTTGCTAGGATGAAAGTCTATTCACTGTATTACTTTCCCTTATAACAACATGGTTATAAGGGAAAATAATAGCATTCTTTAATGCAGAATGCGTAGTAGAAGGTCAATATAATAAACATTGGTGGCGCAGTGCGCCCCCCAACACCCCAGTATAATAAACATTGGTGGCGCAGTGCGTCCCCCCAACATAATAAACATTGGTGGCGCAGTGCGCCCCCCCCCTCCCTAGTATAATAAACATATAAACATTGGTGGCGCAGTGCGCCCCCCCCAACACCCCAGTATAATAAACATTGGTGGCGCAGTGCGTCCCCCCAACATAATAAACATTGGTGGTGCAGTGCGCCCCCCCCCTCCCTAGTATAATAAACATATAAACATTGGTGGCGCAGTGCGCCCCCCCCAACACCCCAGTATAATAAACATTGGTGGCGCAGTGCGCCCCCCTCCCTAGTATAATAAACATATAAACATTGGTGGCGCAGTGCGCCCCCCCCAACACCCCAGTATAATAAACATTGGTGGCGCAGTGCGCCCCCCTCCCTAGTATAATAAACATATAAACATTGGTGGCGCAGTGCGCCCCCATCAACACCCCAGTATAATAAACATTGGTGGCGCAGTGCGCCCCCCCCAACACCCCAGTATAATAAACATTGGTGGCGCAGTGCGCCCCCCCCAACACCCCAGTATAATAAACATTGGTGGCGCAGTGCGCCCCCCCTCCCTAGTATAATAAACATATAAACATTGGTGGCGCAGTGCGCCCCCCCCAACACCCCAGTATAATAAACATTGGTGGCGCAGTGCGCCCCCCCAACACCCCAGTATAATAAACATTGGTGGCGCAGTGCGCCCCCCCTCCCTAGTATAATAAACATATAAACATTGGTGGCGCAGTGCGCCCACCCAACACCCCAGTATAATAAACATTGGTGGCGCAGTGCGCCCCCCTCCCTAGTATAATAAACATATAAACATTGGTGGGCAGTGCGCCCCCCCCTCCCTAGTATAATAAATATATAAACATTGGTGGGCAGTGCGCCACCCCCCTCCCTAGTATAATAAATATGTAAACATTGGTGGGCAGTGCCAATGAGGGTTAAAAAAATTTATAAAAATTAACTCACCTCCTCCAATTGATCGCGTAGCAGCCGGTCTCCTGTTCTTTCTTCAGGACCTGTGGTGACATCACTGTGCTCATCACATGATACATCACATGATCGATCACCATGGTAATGGACCATGTGATGGAGCTCAGTGACGTCACCACAGGTCCTGAAGAAAGTACAGGAGACCGGCTGCTACGCGATCAATTGGAGGAGGTGAGTTAATTATATATATTTTTTTAACCCTCATTGGCACTGCCCACTGCGCCACCAATGTTTATTATAGGGGGGGCCGCACTCAATGTTTATTATACTGGGGGGGGGCCGCACTCAATGTTTATTATACTGGGGGGGGGGCCGCACTCAATGTTTATTATACTGGGGGGCGCACTCAATGTTTATTATACTGGGGGGGCCCGCACTCAATGTTTATTATACTGGGGGGGGCCGCACTCAATGTTTATTATACTGGGGGGGCCCACACTCAATGTTTATTATACTGGGGGGGGGCCCGCACTCAATGTTTATTCTACTGGGGGGGGCGCACTCAATGTTTATTATACTGGGGGGGGCGCCACCAATGAAGATAACTGAGCTGTTAATACAAATACAGGAGGCGGGTGCTGGAATCAAATAGCTGCACCCGACCTCTATGACAGGGAGCTGCGATCAGCGGCAGTTAACCCCTCAGGTGCCGCTCCTGTCATAGAGGTCGGGTGCCGCTATTTGATTCCAGCACCCGCCTCCTGAATTTGTATTAACAGCTCAGTTATCTTCATTGGTGGCGCAGTGGCCACAGCCCCTCCCCCTGTCCCTCTTCTTATTGGCCGCGGCAGCAGCAGCACAGGGGGAGGGAGAGACTCTTCCTGCGCTGCTGATAAGAACATGATAGTTCAGCTTCTGTGCCTGTATTCAGAGCTGCGGCGCGGCTCTAGTCGCAAATGGCGACAAGACTGGAGCCCTGGGGCATAACATTAACACATAATGTTATTCTGCGGCGGGCCCCCATCCCGGCCGGGCCCTCGGACCGTGTCCGAAGTGCCCGACCGGTCAGTCCGCCCCTGGACATGCTCTATATTTTTTTACGGGGAACAGAACTACAGATGCAGATAGCACATGGTGTGCTGTCTGCATCTTTTGCGGCCCCATTAAAATCAATATGCCCTCACCCATTCCGCAAAATTGCAGAATGGATGCAGACCCTGAATTACGGTAGTGTTAATGCACCCTTACTCAGATTGGCTGCATTCTGTCAGAAATGCTTCAAGCTATTATCATCATGCTACCCAAATCTGGTAAAACTCCTGATTCCCCAGCAAACTTTACACCCATATCCCTGTTGAACTCAGACCTGAAAATATTAGCGAAGCTCCTCGCTAATAGACTGGTTGATATTTTACCTTTACTGATTAATAACAATCAGGTGGATTTCATCAAGCATCGTCAAACCTCAGACAGTACTAGATGATTTCTAGACCTTATTGAAATCTAAAACTTGCATTGAACTCCTTCTCTGCTCCTGTCTCTGGATGCGGAGAAAGCATTCAACAGAGTACATTGGATTTTTTGGAGGAAGTGCTCCTCAAATTTGGAGTTTCCAGCCCTTTCCTGTCTGCAATATTATCCCTGTATTCTACTCCTAATGCTTATGTTTACGCCTCTAGTTTTAAGTCACAAAATTTCCCCATCGCAAATGGTACAAGACAGGGCTGCCCACTTTCCCCCCTCATTTTTGCATTAGATATGAAACCCTTTGCACAACACATTAGATCATCTAATGATATCTCATGTATCCCCCTTTAAGGCAGAGAGCATCGCATCTGTCACTTTACTGATGATTTTCTTTTAATTATGACCAATCCTTAATTTTCTTTATCAGCATTTTCTGACAATATTACTACGTTTTCACATGTAACAAAGTCTCAGATTCTCACATCGGGCACCCCACTGAGATCCATTACAACTCTCAAAGATACTTTTCGTTATAAGTGGGTGGTAGATTCTCTACCATACTTAGGAATTAAATGTTTCTTGAATTCTTTACACTCTTACAAACTATATATATATATATATATATATATATATATATATATATATATATATGCTGCCCCTATCACAGTCTGTGACCTTTAGCATTATTGTTCAAGTCAACTACTTATTTATCTCTATGTTCTGTTGTGCAGGTATAGTATGGATTGAGCTGTATAAGTGTAAGTAAATACTATGGTAACCATCCAGAACTACAGCCAGCAAACTAAGACACTGCTACTAGTCTTCCTTAACCACTCAGGTTGGTAGGAAGCTATGGCTATCTCTAGGTTCTTCACCAGAGTCAACTGCAAGGAAGGATGAACATGGCTGCTAGGGACCCAGGTTATGTCTATGGAGTAAGTTAGCTTAGTACAAACTCTCAAGAAGCAGACCTACCAGAATGACCAGAGTGAAAAGAGTAGTAGAGAAGTAGGGTTAGAATCAGGAGAGAATGATAGGGGTTCTCTCCAGAAAAGGGGTTCTCTCCAGAAAAATCAGTAGAAGACAATTCAGTGGATGAAGAGTTAATCCAGAAAACAAGCCATGGTCAGTACAAAGGGGGTTATTAAGCAGGTCTAGAGTTCAGGCACAAAGCACAGATGTACAGAGCCGTGACACATATAAATGCAATCACCAGCAGATGGCCATAAGTGAGTAGAATACATTAATCCATTGCCTAGCTAAATGTTGAGCATGGAACCTGATTGGCTCGGCTTCCAGCATCACTGATAGGTCATCTAGCCAGGGCTTAACGGTCGGATTGGCAACCCTCCCAGCACAGCTATGCACAGAATTTTGGCTGGGTAAACTCCTGCCAAGGGACTGTAATAAAAAACATCAACTTATGGCCATGGGATGAAATGGATACAGAATGAAGAACCCGAAACTCTCTAAGGACCCTTTTAGATCCAGAAATCATAGTAACATAGTTTATAAGGCTGAAAAAAGACCATCCAGTTCCGCCTGTTATCCTGCAAGTTGATCATTGCCTGCTGGTTAGCTAAATTTAGGTGTAGCTGCTATTTGGGGAGGAACGATGGCTAATTTGATCATTCATCCCCAAACTGTTTCATTATTTGTTGGCAGTACATCCCAGTTGACACAATTATATTTTGTGTCGGTTCAGGTGACACATGAGCACATGCTTGTCGGCTGATCACCAGCACATTTACATGGGCCCATTATTGGAAACATCATTTGTATGAATATTCACAAGCCTTATCACTGGCCTCTGTAAAAGAGCCTACGGACTTCAACCCTTTAATTTCAGAAGTTTTGTTGTTGAATTATGGGTAAGTTTGCCCCATCCATAATTAATTCTAATTAAGCCATTATTACGCAACTGTGAAAAGTTCACTGTAATATTTTACAATTACATATCGTTTTTGTAATACAAGAAAAAATTATTCAGTAATAGTTTTAATGCAGTGAACAACTAAAAAAGTAGCCCCTCCTCTGCAAAGAAAACAGAATCATTGATATAGTGAAACAGAACACATTTCCTTTCTTCCAGTCTCTCTTTGGTTTTAGACATCAAAAGCATTAGGATTTATTAGCGGCTTTATTATTTTTTCCTACAGTAGGCTTCTATATTATTGTTACTTGTGGCCGCCAGATAATGGTGTCATGTGTGCTGCCGTTCTCAAGTCATTTTTTTAAGTTGTACAAGTATTTGTTTTCATGGAATGTCTACACTGATTTGACACCACCATAGAGATTGTTGTTATCAGTGTCCAAATACCAGTAACTCCCTTAAAGACAGAAGATAAGCCATGCAATTGCAAGGGCTCACACAGCTTTGACATTTCAGCAGTTTTAGACTAGAAGTCTACATAGATAAACAATGGGTTGGACCGCTACACATTCCTTTCTCATATGCTGATTTTAATATCCAAATAACAGCTTCAAAATTATTTGCAACTAACCCCTAAACGATTTACTATATGAAGCGATGCAAGTCAAATCGGAACAACTGCCCTTCATTTAAAAATAAATTGAAGCATGGTATAGCTGCACAAACTACTATTGTTGGTCCAAGATGGGGTCCAGAAAAAAAAAAATCTGAAAAACACAAAACATTGAATCCTTCCTTCCAGGGTTGGACATTGCGGGATTTATCAAGCCATGCACTCAAGAAATGTTCTGTTTTCAAAATTTGCAAATAAAATTTTTTAACTTTTAGAGGTTACTTGCACAGATATTTTGCAAACTTTTGAATTTTTACACAACTGACTCCAATTTTAAAAAGTAGGTGGGAAAGTTTGCCTGGTTAGCTATATGGATGAGCTTCACTCCAGATTTATCACTGGGACTTTTTTGAAAGGTCACAAAGTCCCGAAGACACTTCAGTAGGGAATGGTGCATAAAGCTGAAGCAGCATTTCTAGACAAAAGTGTTAAAGGGAATCCATCACCAGTATTATGGTGTCCTAACTAAGAATAACTAATAAAAAAGCAAAAGATCTCCTTAGCAAAATGCTGGGTCACTTTGTTTAATTGACCTAGCCATTTTGCTAAAATTTTGTGCTTATCAGCTTGAGTGTATGCCAAATGAGTTCCCATATTCATGAGCTCATGGCTCTCCCTGCCCACCTGCCTCTGATTCATATGGTAAAAAACTGTCAATCAGAGGCAGGTGGGTGGGGAGAGCCGTGAGCTCATAAATAAGAGGACTCATTGGCATGCGCTGGAGCTGTTAGAACTTAGAACTTAGAAGCAGAAAACTGCTGACAGATTCCCTTTTCATGACCGGGCCCAAAAAGGCCTGAATGTCCAGCAACTTTTTGTGATTCTGTGCACCTGGTGGTTTTATTTGTTTGACTACAAAAAAATCATTTTTGCTATTTTTTTTACTTGACACTTAGGACTTTTTATTAGAATGTTTTTTTTTAGGTTTTTATTCTTTTCTTAGGTTTCATTTGGAGGAAAACTGCTAATTATTATCAAAAAGTATTTTTTTAATTATAGCTTTTTATTTCTTAAATATTAAAACTGACACAAAAATAGATTATTGCAATGGGTTATCTATTTTGTGACGATCGTTTTTCATATGTAACATGTATAAGTTTGAGAGAAGGGGGGGACTATGGTGACGGTTTCTGTTAGCTACGGCATTTTTAATATTTCTTTTATTTGTATTGTTTATTTTATTTTTGTACTTATATTTTTTTTAAAAAAGGGCACATAATCTTTCCCAAAGGAGGTCATTAAAAGACCTCTGGAGGACACTGACTTTTTTTTGTTAAACTTTTTTTTGTTAAACTTTTTTTTACACTGTTTCCACTGTAACTGGGGCATCCACAGGATCCCCAGTTACAGGAGAAAACCGCCCCCTGAGGGGGAATGACACACAGGCAGAGCTGATCAGGGTCTCCTTAGACCCTGCAGCTCTGCTCCTGCCCCTGCTCTAGACACCCCCGGCGGTCAAGTGACTTCCCGCCGCTTCCTGCTTCCTCCCATCTGCGCTCGTGCAGCGCTGTCCTCCTGCCGGCACAGGAGAATACGGAAGCAGCAATAAACCGCTCCTGTCTTCTCCTCAGGGTCCCTGCTGCGTCTGTAAGCCGGGTCCCGAACTGCTCCTGCTAGATTGCAGGAGCAGGAGCTTTAATCCCAGCTGGGATTAAAGCGCTGCCAGCACATGTATATACATGCTAGCTGCATGGTGCATGTGCACATATATAGCCATAGGGCAGTCGGGAAGGGGTTAAAGATGTCACAAATTTAACAAACAATGTGCACCGTTTGATAAATTTGGCATAAAGTACGCCAACTGAGACTCAAGGAAAACTGACTTCAAATATTCCCCTCATGATAAATTCCACCCATAGAGTGCGGAAGACCCCTGTACAAGAACAGTATATGGCTCAGCGTATAGCACCCTTCTTATGTCTCTCTAACAGTAATTGTGAGTTATGAAATTCATTATGACAGTCACTGTACGTGCAATCTAATTACCAACACAGCCACCATACATAGGCTGTTCATTCCTGATCAATGCCCACTTGTATGCTGCATCTAAATGCAGTACAAATCACTACTGTAAGGGGAGGAATGATTATTACTACAATCATTCATCCCCAAACAGATCCATTGTTTGCCGGCAACATATTTCTGTCTACACAGGTCGATTTAATGCAGAGAAACATGGATTGTTTTGTGCCGCATGGAAGATGCAATCACCTGACAAACAATCATTTCTTTAGTGATCGGAGGCACCTTTACTGTACACAGGCCAATGACCGGTGGCTGTCTCACTCTTGGCTCTGCTTATAAGTATCAGCTTGGAGCTTTCTTGTGTTATCTTCTTATGCTTCCTACTTCCTGTATTGGAGGAACCTAACAAGATGCTTCTATTAGCCATAGTAGACAGAAATTACATGCCTACCTCTGTATGGTAATGTCTGTAGATTACTATATTGGTAGCAATCGATTTAGGAAGTCAAGAGATTGACTGGAAAGCAAAAGCACCACAACCTGCAGTATCCAACAGGGACCTGGAAGAAGACAACATAGATTCTACAGAGATATATATATTTACTAGTTAACCTATATTGACACACTTCTAATCATTAATACTTAATGGATAGTCTGGTTTGATTAGTCAGTTAAATCCCTCCATGGTGCCTCTGTAATTACACAGATACCTCATTCATTCTAGTTTGAACTGTGTAATGTTCATTTTTCCACGTGGTAGATATAATTGTGAACTGAGCTTTTGCTGAGGGGATCTTCTGCAGATTACAGCTGATAAGCAGGGTCCTAACATTTATATTTAGTTTTCTTTATTTAGTGATATATGTCTACATCTTGCTCCAACAAAGCTGCCCTGTAGGAAAAAGGCCAGAACATTTGCTTTTTACGTTAAAAAATTGTTTTGAAATGTAGCTATCTTTATAAATGATGCTCTGGATAAGTGATCATTTGTGAAATGGAACTTATGGCACAGTGCTGAAGTGTATAGTGCACTAATGGGAAGAGAGCAGCAGGAGGTTACCACAGGTGTTATGCAGAACAGGTCCTGCACTTAACTTGTAGGGACTCACCCGAAAAAAAGTTGCCACCAAGTAAAAAGTGGGCTTATATAAGTTCATCAAAATGAGAAAACCTCATATACATTTTTGAAAAATTAAGCTTAAAAGGTACTTGAATCTCAAATAAGAACTAAGACCACCACCTATTAACACAACCATGTGAACGATTAAAAAGACTCTCTAATATTGATATAGTGTACTAATAGAACGGTGGCCATTTTGTTTCCCCTGATGATTGCTCCCCAGACAAAATGAGCCATTATAAATAATGAAAGGTATTTGGGAATGTATTTATAATAAAGTAATATTTAAGTATTTTCATTTTCTTAATTCCCGGAGAACCCCTTTAACATAGTGAGCTGCACTATTCCCACATCTCACAAATTATAGAAACAATATCATCCAGCAACATCTAGGTAGGAGATGGTCAAGAGGACCCATTCTGAGATAGCAATATCCCTTTAACCTTAATAGATCACTATAAAATTGGATAATCTTGTATTTCTCATTTTAGTCTTTAGAAAATGCTCTAACTCATTTGTCTCAATAAAAAAAAAAACATTGGCAGAAAAGGAGGGAAAAAAGCACAGTAGCAATTACTTCCTAACTGCACATAGGTCTCATCAATGACTTAACCCATCTTACACTACCTCACAGTGAAGAAAGGCATAACACGTTGGTAGCATAATGAGACCCACTTTGTAAGATACTTTACAAATTATAATAGTTGTTTATGGGCCTTTGATGGGAATAACCCAGCTTGGCATTTATGTTATCTGAGATTCCTCTTCAACTTTTCCTTACTTACTTTGCAGTTTCTTTCAGCAGACTTGTCTGCCACACATTATTAATCTGTGAAGTCCTCTTAATTACTGAAGCTTCTTCACAAAGGAGATAAATGTTTTCTGATTATGTATTTTATCCTAGGCATTATTCCACACTTACACTATTCATAGTGATTATGATGTGCATTGCTTTAGCTCATTTAGTAGATTGTATATCATGCTCAGAAGAACGTAATATATTATACTTAGTTGGTGATGATTAACAAAATGGTAAGACATCTGGGAAACATCTTTCTAGGGAGCCATTAATTCCTATACATATGGGGGCACATAACGTGACAATAAAAACAAGTACAATAGACATGAGCTTAATCCCTTCAGTATCCAGCCACTTTTCACCTTAAATCCCAGGCCAATGTTTGCAAATCTGACATGTGTCATTTTATGTGGTAATAACTCTGGAATGCTTTTTCGTATCCAAGCCATTCTGAGTTTTCTCGTGGCACATTGTACTTCATGGTAGTAGAAAGTTTGAGTCAATATGTTTTACCTTTATTTATAAAACTAAAATAAAAATTACAGAAAAATTATCAGTTTTCAAAATTTGAATTTCTCGGCTTTTTTTGCAGATAGTGATACCTCATAAAATAGTTATTACTTTACATTTCCAATATTTCCCTTTATGTTTGCATTATTTTGTAAATGACATTTCATTTTTTAGGATGTTGGCAGGCTTAGAATTTTAGAAGAAATTTTTTTAATTTTTAAGAAAATTTCTAAAAACCCAACTTTTTAAGGACCAGTTCAGTTATGAAGTCACTTTGTGGGCCTTTCATAATAGAAACCACCTATAAATGACCCCATTTTAGACATTATACCCCTCAAGTTAATCAAAGCTGATTTTGAATAACCCTTTAGGTGTTCCACAAGAATTAAAGGGAAATGGAGATGAAACTTTAAAATTTCACCTTTTTTTGCATATTTTCCATTTTAATCCATTTTTCCTGTAACACAGCAAGGGTTAACAAAAATGGTTTTGTGCCTCCATTTCCTGAAAACCAGATTTTTTTTTTATTATTTTGCTGATTGTCTTGTCTAAGGGCTAATTTTTTTGTGGGAAGAGTATACATTTTTATTGGTACTATTTTTGGGTATATATGATTTTTTGATCGTTCAATATGACAGTTTTTTGGGGGCAAGATGACAAAATAATAGCTGTTTTGGCACAGTTTTTATTTTATTTCTTATGGCAGGTCGTTATGGATACTAATATGTCTATTTTCAGGAACAGCTAGACCTCTGCTGCTGATTGAGTAGACACAGCTCCTGCACCCACCTGATCAGAGAGCCGTACATGTACGACATTTGGAATTAAGTCACATCCTGCAGCGCTGTACATGTATGGTGCTGGTATCCTACAGGTTAATAAGTGACCTACTGGTATAGAAGAAGAGAGGACCCAGCCCATGTGGGCTTTCAATCTACAGTAACATCAATCCCTGAAGTTTATTATAGTTATATTGTATTGTTCTTTCAATGGGCAGCATACAGATGAAACTAGTCCATTGAGTGGAAGCCACATACAATATGCTTGTACAACTGTGCCTGTCAGCGTTATCTACATATATAGAGATGAGCAAATCAATTCTAAACAATCTGCATTTTTTCAGTATTTCCTAAAAATTCAGAATTCAACTGAATCAGAATGTTTTGCAATTTGTTTCAGATGAATCTCTCAAAAAGATGGCCAATATTTCACAGGTCAGAAGACGGCATATGCCACAAAAAAGGGGTAATTTGTTGACCATGTTTTAATTTAAAAATAAAATCTGACAGTGCAAGGTGTTTTTATACAGGTTGTTATCTCCGGCTATAATCCATAATGTTAAAGTGTGCTGTCACTTTAATATTACTAATAGTGGGTTTACAAGGGGTGAGGAGCAGCCGACTATCAGGGAGGAAGCGTTCCTTCCCTATAACTGTCTGCTCGTTCAGTGGAGGTGAAGTGTTGCATTTACATGCAGCGATCACCTCCACAGTATGAGAACAAGCAATCGCTATTGCTATCGTGCATCCTCGTACTTTGTTTCTGGGCAGCAGAGTGCTGTTAAGACACCATGATCTGCTGCCCAGAAATGATAATTTAGGGGCCTGAACAAACGGCTGTTTCACTCAATGAACGAGCTGTGTAGTCCTGCCATAATACTGTCTTGGCAGTAAAGAGCTGGAAAAGGGTAGAATACAGTCCTAGTAGACCTCAGAGTGCACAACTTGTCAGGGCAAGTTGAGCATTTTTAATTCAGGTCAAATTTATTCTCAAATGTCACCCAAATAAAATATGTTTTGAATGTAAATTTTTGCAAGGTTATTTTCTAATTCTGGCTGTTGAGGCTTATGTTGCTGCAGAAAAAATTGAATAGAGATAATTTCAGGTTAACATTATTTACCCATGCTTCAGTGCTGAAAAAACTGGTTGCATCTGTTTTCTGATAAGGTAACTGAAACACTAAATTGTCATCTTCTTTGGACAAATCTTGTATGGGTGGCAGTGATTGTAGGCCTTTAACCTCTTAGTAACCACCCATACGCCTTTTAACGGCAGTCACTAAGGGGCCTTAGGCTGGGCTGGAGCTTTTTTATGGCTGCCCACTCTAAGCGCTGCACGGGTCCCCCGTGCAGCAGGGACCCGGCTCTCACATGAGAGTCGCGGTCCTGCCCTAACAGCCCGGACCGCAGGAGCGCCGATCCGGGCTGTTTAGGGCTTACATGTAGCAGGCAATGGCGCCCGCCGCATGTAAAGCGCTGACAGAGGGAGCAGACTCCTTCTGTCTCCCATTGGCACCCCGCAAATGCGATTGCAGGGTATGGATGTGTGTAAAGCCAGGCTGGGGTCTTATGAAGGCCCAAATCCTGCCTTGAGTAGTTTCCAGCAGCCTGCTGGCTAATGTCAGTATAGCACTGACATTAAAATGCAATGCACTATAGGGATAATGCATTGCATTTTAAAATCAATCTGAATATGGTCCCCTTGTGGGACTATTAAGTGGTAAAAAAAGTTTAAAACAAATCCATAAAAAATAAGCATTTTTTCCATTGAAAATACGCTTTTCAATGAAAAAAAATTGCAAAAAAAAATCTCCCCCATATGTTTGGTATTGTCATCTCCTTACCGACCTGAACTACATAAATATCATGTAAATTATCCCCTATGGTGAACGCCGTAAAAAATAAAAAAAACAATGACAGAATTGTTAATTTATTCTTAGTTGCCACCGAAAAAACCTAATAACAAGCGATCAAAAAGCTTAATTTACTACACAATGATACCAATAAAAAATATAAGTTGGCCTGCAAAAATCAAGCCCTCACACAATTCCATAGAAATAAAAATAAAAAAGTTATTGGTCTTGGGAAGTAGCAATACAAAAACATTTTTCTACTTTTAAAAAAAGGGGTTTTATTGCAAAAATGTTGTAAAACATAAAAAAAACTATATGTATTTGGTATCGCGGTAATCGTACTGACCCAGAGAATAAAGATATTGTATTATTTATACTGAAAAATGAACGCCGTAAAATTTATAACGTAAAAACCCAGTGGCAGTATTGCTGTTTTTTTCCATCTCTCTCTCTGGAAGAGTTAATAAAAGTTATGTGTACCCCAAAATGGTGCCAATAAAAACTACAATTTTTACCTAAAAAAACAAGCCCTCATACAGCTATATAGACTAAAAAATAAAAAAGTTATAGCTCTTGGAAGGCAAACACACTAAGGGGTTAAAAGCATAGGAGTCTGGTTAATCTTGTAATTGTACAACTCGCATAAGTGTCTGAGGTTGCCCATTGGCATCTCCATTAGCTTAGTGCACTAAGGTAAATCGGGCAAAGGTAAATTGATTTTATTTTATATAGCTTTAATATAATATACTGCATTTGGGAATTGCTCCGTCATGTACCTTCTCTTTTTTTCCTCGCTATGCAGTGCATATAGCATGTCTCAGCTCACAAACCTTGCAATAAAGGGAACCTCTCACCACAAAATGCAGTGTAATCTGCAGACAGCATGTTATAGAGCAGAAGGAGCTGAATTGACTGATGTCTAGTTTTATGGGAAAAGATTCAGTAAAACTATATATCAATCTGCTCAGCTCCTCCTGCTCTATAACATACTGAACGCAGATTGCACTGCACTTTGTGGTGACAGGTTCTCTTGAAACATGAATACAGACTTGCAATACAAATACGGTACATAGTTACATCTAAGCAGACATCAGCTCAGATTCATCTATGCCAAAATGTGTTACATCGTTGGCCCAATGACTTTTACAGTCAGTAACATGAAATAAAATGCAGAAGTAAATTTCCCCCATTTATCTCCTATTCTAAATTTTCAACATTTCCTTTGATGTTTTTTATTTACTTTGGACTTAGTTTGGACTTTTTTGTTTCTTGGATTTTGTACTGCATGCCCCTAGGGGGCAGCATGTTACCTTGGCCAAGCAACACTGCTGTATAGAATTCATATGTTATGAAATTAGGCTTACCACAAACAGAGTCTGAGAGAACCTAAATATCTTCAGAGAGAGTATTGTTGTCAGCACAGAAACACTCTGATGGCTAGTTAACGTTAAATAATGTTTGCTGACATTATTCTTTACATTGTTACATTGTTATACATATACCTTTTGATGCCTCATAAGGACATGTATGCAATGTAACATCGACGCCTGTCAGAAGTAAAGACCTGAGTTTAAAGAGGACCTTTCACCAGAATAAAACCTCTAAACTAACTATACAGACGTGTAGAGCGGCGCCCAGGGATCTCCCTGCACTTACTGTTATCCCCGGGCACCGCTCCGTTCTCCGGTTATAGCCTCCGGTATCTTCATAGTTAGGCTCCACCCAGGGGAACCTGACAGCGTCTCTTTCTCCTATGCTGTAGCGCTGGCCAATCACAGCGCTCAGCTCATAGCCTGGATCTTCACCAAATTTGGCACACAGGTACATCAGGTGTCTGGGAAGGTCCGGGTCTCAGCTCTCTAGGACATACCGTTCCTGAGATATTCCCCAAAAAATACCACCATTAGCCAATACAAGCCTGCAAGTCTTTCTCTTCAAATCCCAACTGCCATACACACAGTTTTACTCCAGGTTTCCATAACAAACCAGCCATTTTTCTTCACTGCTGTAGGTCAGCTTTAGGCTAGGGCTACAGGACGACAATAAGTCGCACGACACAGATGTAGTGTCCTGAAACACACTGCTTAATACTGTGATTGTGTTTCATGTAAATTGTGCTTGTATAGGAGTTCCAATAAAGTTGCATAGGGAAAGGCAGGTTCTAACAAGCCTCCAAGGGCTGACTCCGCCCTGCACACAGTACTGAGAAGAAGGAGAAGAAGGTCAGTGTGTGTGCGATGTCTGATGACAAAGCTGCACCTCAGCAGCCATTTTGGAGAGTTATAAAAACTCAATAGTTAGTTCTATGTACCAGCCCATAGAAGGGAAAAGATTACTGAAGAACCAGGCAACTCAGAGAGGGAATGAGAATATTGACAAAGGAAGGTAACTGTTGTTCATCAGGCTCTAGTCTCCTTTGCATTAGGTGGAGAGATTCTAGGCTACAAGCTGCCCACCATAATCAAGGACAGAAAGGCCATTTGTCAGAATATAGTGTGGTGAAGTGAGAAAATTACAGCCCTTTTGTGCGTGTATTAGTGGCAAAAAAATGTATTATTTGCTGTTCAGCGGTGCAATAATATGTTCTAAAGCCTTTTTTATCGTGTATTAGTGGCAAAAAAAGTATTATTTGACGTTCAGCGGTGCAGTTATATGTTCTAAAGCCTTTTTTAGCGTGTATTAGTGGCAAAAAAAAGTATTATTTGCCGTTCAGCGGTGCAGTTATATGCTCTAAAGCCTTTTTTGGTGTGTATTAATGTGGGAAAAAAAGGGCTTATTAGCCATTGTGTGGTGAAGTGAGAAAATTACAGCCCTTTTTGGTGTGTATTAGTGGCAAAAAAAAGTATTATTTGCCATTCAGCGGTGCAGTTATATGTTCTAAAGCCTTTTTTGGCGCGTATTAGTGGCAAAAAAAAATATTTTTTGCCGTTCTGTGGTGCATTTATGTGTTCTAAAGCCTTTTTTGGCGTTTATTAGTGGGGGAAAAAAAGGCTTATTAGCCGTTGTGTGGTGAAGTGGGAAAATTACAGCCCTTTTTGGCATGTATTAGTGGCAAAAAAAGTATTATTTTCCATTCAGCGGTGCAGTTATACACTGTGTGCAGAATTATTAGGCAAATGAGTATTTTGACCACATCATCCTCTTTATGCATGTTGTCTTACTCCAAGCTGTATAGGCTCGAAAGCCTACTACCAATTAAGCATATTAGGTGATGTGCATCTCTGTAATGAGAAGGGGTGTGGTCTAATGACATCAACACCCTATATTAGGTGTGCATAATTATTAGGCAACTTCCTTTCCTTTGGCAAAATGGGTCAAAAGAAGGACTTGACAGGCTCAGAAAAGTCAAAAATAGTGAGATATCTTGCAGAGGGATGCAGCACTCTTAAAATTGCAAAGCTTCTGAAGCGTGATCATCGAACAATCAAGCGTTTCATTCAAAATAGTCAACAGGGTCGCAAGAAGCGTGTGGAAAAACCAAGGCGCAAAATAACTGCCCATGAACTGAGAAAAGTCAAGCGTGCAGCTGCCAAGATGCCACTTGCCACCAGTTTGGCCATATTTCAGAGCTGCAACATCACTGGAGTGCCCAAAAGCACAAGGTGTGCAATACTCAGAGACATGGCCAAGGTAAGAAAGGCTGAAAGACGACCACCACTGAACAAGACACACAAGCTGAAACGTCAAGACTGGGCCAAGAAATATCTCAAGACTGATTTTTCTAAGGTTTTATGGACTGATGAAATGAGAGTGAGTCTTGATGGGCCAGATGGATGGGGCCGTGGCTGGATTGGTAAAGGGCAGAGAGCTCCAGTCCGACTCAGACGCCAGCAAGGTGGAGGTGGAGTACTGGTTTGGGCTGGTATCATCAAAGATGAGCTTGTGGGGCCTTTTCGGGTTGAGGATGGAGTCAAGCTCAACTCCCAGTCCTACTGCCAGTTTCTGGAAGACACCTTCTTCAAGCAGTGGTACAGGAAGAAGTCTGCATCCTTCAAGAAAAACATAATTTTCATGCAGGACAATGCTCCATCACACGCGTCCAAGTACTCCACAGCGTGGCTGGCAAGAAAGGGTATAAAAGAAGAAAATCTAATGACATGTTCACCTGATCTGAACCCCATTGAGAACCTGTGGTCCATCATCAAATGTGAGATTTACAAGGAGGGAAAACAGTACACCTCTCTGAACAGTGTCTGGGAGGCTGTGGTTGCTGCTGCACGCAATGTTGATGGTGAACAGATCAAAACACTGACAGAATCCATGGATGGCAGGCTTTTGAGTGTCCTTGCAAAGAAAGGTGGCTATATTGGTCACTGATTTGTTTTTGTTTTGTTTTTGAATGTCAGAAATGTATATTTGTGAATGTTGAGATGTTATATTGGTTTCACTGGTAAAAATAAATAATTGAAATGGGTATATATTTGTTTTTTGTTAGGTTGCCTAATAATTATGCACAGTAATAGTCACCTGCACACACAGATATCCCCCTAAAATAGCTAAAACTAAAAACAAACTAAAAACTACTTCCAAAAATATTCAGCTTTGATATTAATGAGTTTTTTGGGTTCATTGAGAACATGGTTGTTGTTCAATAATAAAATTAATCCTCAAAAATACAACTTGCCTAATAATTCTGCACTCCCTGTATGTTCTATAGCCTTTTTTGTCGTGTATTAGTGGCAAAAAAAAAAGTATTATTTGCTGTTTAGCGGTCCAGTTATATGTTCTAAAGCCTTTTTTACCTTGTTTCAGTGGCAAAAAAAAGTATTATTTGGTGTTTAGAGGAGCAGTTATATGTTCTAAAGCCTTTTTTGGCATGTATAGTGGCAAAAAAAAGTAATATTTGCCGTTCAGGGGTGCAGTTATACACTGCTCAAAAAAATAAAGGGAACACTTAAACAACACATTGTAACTCCAAGTCAATCACACTTCTGTGAAATCAAACTGTCCACTTAGGAAGCAACACTGAGTGACAATCAATTTCACATACTGTTGTGCAAATGGGATAGACAACAGGTGGAAATTATAGGCAATTAGCAAGACACCCCCAATAAAGGAGTGGTTCTGCAGGTGGTGAACACAGACCACATCTCAGTTCCTATGCTTCCTGGCTGATGTTTTGTTCACTTTTGAATGCTGGCGGTGCTTTCACTCTAGTGGTAGCATAAGACGGAGTCTACAACCCACACAAGTGGCTCAGGTAGTGCAGCTTATCCAGGATGGCACATCAATGTGAGCTGTGGCAAGAAGGTTTGCTGTGTCTGCCAGCGTAGTGTCCAGAGCATGGAGGCGCTACTAGGAGACAGGCCAGTACATCAGGAGACGTGGAGGAGGCCGTAGGAGGGCAACAACCCAGCAGCAGGACCGCTACCTCCGCCTTTGTGCAAGGAGGAACAGGAGGAGCACTGCCAGAGCCCTGCAAAATGACCTCCAGCAGGCCACAAATGTGCATGTGTCTGCTCAAACGGTCAGAAACAGACTCCATGAGGGTGATATGAGGGCCCGACGTTCACAGGTGGGGGTTGTGCTTACAGCCCAACACCGTGCAGGACATTTGGCATTTGCCAGAGAACACCAAGATTGGCAAATTCGCCACTGGCACCCTGTGCTCTTCACAGATGAAAGCAGGTTCACACTGAGCACATGTGACAGACGTGACAGAGTCTGGAGACGCCGTGGAGAACGTTCTGCTGCCTGCAACATCCTCCAGCATGACCGGTTTGGCATTGGGTCAGTAATGGTGTGGGGTGGCATTTCTTTGGAGGGCCGCACAGCCCTCCATGTGCTCGCCAGAGGTAGCCTGACTGCGATTAGGTACTGAGATGAGATCCTCAGACCCCTTATGAGACCATACACTGGTGCGGTTGGCCCTGGGTTCCTCCTAATGCAAGACAATGCTAGACCTCATGTGGCTGGAGTGTGTCAGCAGTTCCTGCAAGACGAAGGCATTGATGCTATGGACTGGCCCACCCGTTCCCCAGACCTGAATCCAATTGAGCACATCTGGGACATCATGTCTCGCTCTATCCACCAACGTCACGTTGCACCACAGACTGTCCAGGAGTTGGCAGATGCTTTAGTCCAGGTCTGGGAGGAGATCCCTCAGGAGACCGTCCGCCACCTCATCAGGAGCATGCAAAGGCGTTGTAGGGAGGTCACACAGGCACGTGGAGGCCACACACACTACTGAGCCTCATTTTGACTTGTTTTAAGGACATTACATCAAAGTTGGATCAGCCTGTAGTGTGTTTTTCCACTTTAATTTTGAGTGTGACTCCAAATCCAGACCTCCATGGGTTGAAAAATTTGATTTCCATTTTTAAATTTTTGTGTGATTTTGTTGTCAGCACATTCCACTATGTATAGAACAAAGTATTTCAGAAGAATATTTAATTAACTCAGATCTAGGATGTGTTATTTTAGTGTTCCCTTTATTTTTTTGAGCAGTGTATGTTCTAAAGCCTTTTTTGGCATGTATTAGTGGCAAAAAAAAAAAAAATTTTTAGTTCAGCGGTGCAGTTATATGCTTTAAAGCCTTTTTTGGTGTGTATTAATGTGGATAAAAAGGGCTTATTAGCCATTGTGTGGTGAAGTGAGAACGTTACAGCCCTTTTGTGCGTGTATTAGTAGCAAAAAAAAGTATTATTCGCCATTCAGCGGTGCAGTAATATGTTTTAAAGCCTTTTTTAGCGTGTATTAGTGGCAGAAAAAGTATTATTTGACGTTCAGCGGTGCAGTTATATGTTCTAAAGCCTTTTTTAGCGTGTATTAATGGCAAAAAAAAGTATTATTTGCCGTTTAGCGGTGCAGTTATATGCTCTAAAGCCTTTTTTGGTGTGTATTAATGTGGGAAAAAAAGGGCTTATTAGCCATTGTGTGGTGAAGTGAGAAAATTACAGCCCTTTTTGGTGTGTATTAGTGGCAAAAAAAAGTATTATTTGCCATTCAGCGGTGCAGTTATATGTTCTAAAGCCTTTTTTGGCACGTATTAGTGGCAAAAAAATATTTTTTGCCGTTCTGTGGTGCATTTATGTGTTCTAAAGCCTTTTTTGGCGTTTATTAGTGGGGGAAAAAAAGGCTTATTAGCCGTTGTGTGGTGAAGTGGGAAAATTACAGCCCTTTTTGGCATGTATTAGTGGCAAAAAAAGTATTATTTTCCATTCAGCGGTGCAGTTATATGTTCTATAGCCTTTTTTGTCGTGTATTAGTGGCAAAAAAAAAGTATTATTTGCTGTTTAGCGGTCCAGTTATATGTTCTAAAGCCTTTTTTACCGTGTTTCAGTGGCAAAAAAAAGTATTATTTGCTGTTTAGAGGAGCAGTTATATGTTCTAAAGCCTTTTTTGGCATGTATTAGTGGCAAAAAAAATATTTTTTTTTAGTTCAGCGGTGCAGTTATATGCTTTAAAGCCTTTTTTGGTGTGTATTAATGTGGAAAAAAAAGGCTTATTAGCCATTGTGTGGTGAAGTGAGAACGTTACAGCCCTTTTGTGCGTGTATTAGTAGCAAAAAAAAGTATTATCCGCCGTTCAGCGGTGCAGTTATATGTTCTAAAGCCTTTTTTAGCGTGTATTAGTGGCAAAAAAAGTATTATTTGCCGTTCAGCGGTGCAGTTATATGTTCTAAAGCCTTTTTTAGCGTGTATTAGTGGCAAAAAAAGTATTTTTTGCCATTCAGCGGTGCAGTTATATGTTCTAAATCCTTTTTTGGCATATATTAGTAGGGGGGGGAAAGGGCTTATTAGCCGTTGTGTGGTGAAGTGAGAAAATTACAGCCCTTTTTGGTGTGTATTAGTGGCAAAAAAATGTATTATTTGCCGTTCAGTGGTGCAGTTATATGTTCTAAAGCCTTTTTTGGCATGTGTTAGTGGCAAAAAATATATATTTTTTTCAGTTCAGCGGTGCAGTTATATGCTCTAAAGCCTTTTTTGGTGTGTATTAATGTGGGTGAAAAAAAGGGCTTATTAGTCATTGTGTGGTGAAGTGAGAAAATTACAGCCCTTTTGTGCGTGTATTAGTGGCAAAAAAAAGTATTATTTGCCGTTCAGTGGCGCAGTTATATGTTATAAAGCCTTTTTTAGCGTGTATTATTGGCAAAAAAAAGTATTATTTGCCGTTCAGCGGTGCAGTTATATGTTCTAAAGCCTTTTTTGGCGTTTATTAGTGGGGGAAAAAAAGGCTTATTAGCCGTTGTGTGGTGAAGTGGGAAAATTACAGCCCTTTTTGGCATGTATTAGTGGCAAAAAAAGTATTATTTTCCATTCAGCGGTGCAGTTATATGTTCTATAGCCTTTTTTGTCGTGTATTAGTGGCAAAAAAAAAGTATTATTTGCTGTTTAGCGGTCCAGTTATATGTTCTAAAGCCTTTTTTACCGTGTTTCAGTGGCAAAAAAAAGTATTATTTGCTGTTTAGAGGAGCAGTTATATGTTCTAAAGCCTTTTTTGGCGAGTATAGTGGCAAAAAAAAAGTTATATTTGCCATTCAGTGGAGCAGTTATATGTTCTAAAGCCTTTTTTGGCATGTATTAGTGGCAAAAAAAATATATATTTCAGTTCAGCGGTGTAGATATATGTTCTAATGCCTTTTTTGGCGTGGATTAATGTAAAAAGAAAAGGGCTTATTAGCTGTTGTGTGGTGAAGTGAGAAAATTACAGCCCTTTTTGTCTTGTATTAGTGGGAAAAAAAAGTTTTATTTGCCGTTCAGCGGTGCAGTTATATGTTCTAAAGCTTTTTTTGGTGTGTATTCGTGACAAAAAAAGTATTATTTGCCATTGTGTGGTGAAGTGACTAGTGATGAGCGGCATAGGCAATATTCGAATTTGCGATACTTTGCTAATTTTTGGCCAAATATTCTCTATAAATTTGCAAATTCGGGAATTCGTGATCTTTAGTCATTATTTTCTTGATTGCGAAAATCGGCAATGTAATATATTCGCAATAAAAATTTGCAATTATAATACAAACAGGATTCCAAAAAAGTTGGGACACTATACAAATCGTGAATAAAAACTGAATGCAATGATGTGGAGGTGCCAACTTCTAATATTTTATTCAGAATAGAACATAAATCATGGAACAAAAGTTTAAACTGAGTAAATGTACCATTTTAAGGGAAAAATATGTTGAATCAGAATTTCATGGTGTCAACAAATCCCCAAAAAGTTGGGACAAGGCCATTTTCACCACTGTGTGGTATCTCCCCTTCTTCTTACAACACTCAACAGACGTCTGGGGACCGAGGAGACCAGTTTCTCAAGTTTAGAAATAGGAATGCTCTCCCATTCTTGTCTAATACAGGCCTCTAACTGTTCAATCGTCTTGGGCCTTCTTTGTTGCACCTTCCTCTTTATGATGCGCCAAATGTTCTCTATAGGTGAAAGATCTGGACTGCAGACTGGCCATTTCAGTACCCGGATCCTTCTCCTACGCAGCCATGATGTTGTGATTGATGCAGAATGTGGTCTGGCATTATCTTGTTGAAAAATGCAGGGTCTTCCCTGAAAGAGATGACGTCTGGATGGGAGGATATGTTGTTCTAGAACCTGAATATATTTTTCTGCATTGATCGTGCCTTTCCAGACATGCAAGCTGCCCATGCCACACGCAGTCATGCAACCCCATACCATCAGAGATGCAGGCTTCTGAACTGAGCATTGATAACAACTTGGGTTGTCCTTGTCCTCTTTGGTCAGGATGACATGGCGTCCCAGATTTCCAAAAAGAACTTCGAATCGTGACTCGTCTGACCACAGAACAGTCTTCCATTTTGCCACACTCCATTTTAAATGATCCCTGGCCCAGGGAAAACGCCTGAGCTTGTGGATCTTGCTTAGAAATGGCTTCTTCTTTGCACTGTAGAGTTTCAGCTGGCAACGGCGGATGGCACGGTGGATTGTGTTCACTGACAATGGTTTCTGGAAGTATTCCTGAGCCCATTCTGTGATTTCCTTTACAGTAGCATTACTGTTTGTGGTGCAGTGTCGTTTAAGGGCCCGGAGATCACGGGCATCCAGTATGGTTTTA
Source organism: Bufo bufo (assembly GCF_905171765.1). Lineage (NCBI taxonomy): Eukaryota > Metazoa > Chordata > Amphibia > Anura > Bufonidae > Bufo > Bufo bufo. The sequence continues at coordinate 300,203,091 of NC_053392.1, forward strand.
CGGCCTTGACCCTTACGCACAGAGATTGTTCCATATTCTCTGAATCTTCGGATGATGTTATGCACAGTTGATGATGATAGATGCAAAGTCTTTGCAATTTTTCGCTGGGTAACACCTTTCTGATATTGCTCCACTATCTTTCTGCGCAACATTGTGGGAATTGGTGATCCTCTACCCATCTTGGCTTCTGAGAGACACTGCCACTCTGAGAAGCTCTTTTTATACCCAATCATGTTGCCAATTGACCTAATTAGTGTTAATTGGTCTTCCAGCTCTTCGTTATGCTCAAATTTACTTTTTCCAGCCTCTTATTGCTACTTGTCCCAACTTTTTGGGGATCTGTTGACACCGTGAAAATTGGAATCAGCGTATTTTTCCTTTAAAATGATACATTTACTCGGATTAAACGTTTGATCTGTCATCTACGTTCTATTACAAATAAAATATTGACATTTGCCATCTCCACATCATTGCATTCAGTTTTTATTCACAATTTGTTTAGTGTCCCAACTTTTTTGGAATCCGGTTTGTATTTGCAATCAACACTGAGGGGTAGGCAACTTTCCTATTGGTTGCTAGGGATGTTGCTAAGTGCCGATATTCGCGATAAATTTAATATTAAAATATTCGCGATCAACACTATTCATGAATATATAGCACTATATTCTAAATATTCGCAAATTCTCAAAGTGGCGATATTTGCAATAAAAATTTGCGATTTGAATATTCGCGCTCAACACTAGAAGTGATAAAATTACAGCCTTTTTTGGGGTGTATTAATTTCCTTTTAATTTACTTATTTGATCTAACAGTATATCAGACAGAAAAGTGACAGGCCCTGCACAGGGGAGGGGCAGAAGCCTAAATGTTTCTGGCACAGGCACAGGTCGCAGCAGAGTAAGGGGGCATGGCAGCAGGGGTTACTTCCAGAGGCCTAAGCTCCCAGTGTCAGCTAGCGGTCGTGTCTTGACCAGCAACCCAGCGGTTCTTGAATGGTTGACTCGGTCATCCACTTTGTCCCAAGTGACATCATACACCCCCCATCCAAGAGTCGGTGGGTTAGTCTGACAATACTGAGTTGGCATGGCCTGGCAGCAGGCACTGTGCCCTCACCTGTCCTCAACCTGTCTCTGTCCATTTCTGTTTCCTCAGCCAGAGAAGTATTATAAGCTGTGGGCTCAGAAAGGATGAGCTACTAGAGGACAGTCAGCAGCTACTGCCCAGCCAAGATCTGGGGGAGACATCCACAGCTTCCTCCGGTAGGCGGGCAAGTAGTGATGAGGAGAGTGGCGTGGGAGCTGGTGTTGTGAGCGGTCAGGCTCCTGGCTCAGAGACTGTTGAGTTGGACATCAGTGACGTGCAGACACTACTCGATGATGATGTAGCCAATGAACAATTGGGAGTCGGGTGATGAAGGGGCTTCATCATCATCGGGAGAAGAGGTTGGCAGCTCGCCGTGAGGCAGCAGCGGAGCCAGTAAGTCAGTAGAGTGGCCGGGAGTCAGCAGGATGGCAGCAGTGGGAGGTCCGGAGCCAAACATTCCTGGGTAAACCATTCGCTTTGCAGGAGCCTACCTGCCCGGAAAGCAGTGGTGCAGGGGTTCATGGAAGCAGCGGCGGTAGCAGTTAGTCAGTGCAGAGTGTTGAGGGTAAAATCACTTACTCGGCGGTGTGGGAGTTTTTTGTTAAGCTGCCTGAGGAGGTGAACATGGCCATTTGCCGAATCTGTGGGCAGAAGGTGAAGGGTGGCCAGGGTGCCAATGTTGGCACCATGGCCCTGCGTCAACATATGCAGCGTCACCATAAAGTGGCCTGGGAGAACTGTGGCTCCAATGTGGTATTCCAGCCTGCCACAGCAACCGCTGCATCACCCAGTGGCACGCCCCCTATTTCAGGCAGTCAAAGCTCCACCACCTCAGCCGAAGGAAGCTGTCTGTCCTTCCCATCATCTACTGGTCCTGATGCTCCTGCTCCTCGCCCAACTACTCCTCATCAGTCATTTCATCAGCAATCGATTACCGAAGTTATTTACAAGAGACAACCGTATGCGTGCACTCATCCAACGGCGCAGAAACTAAATGTGCTCCTGGCCAAGTTGCTGGTGCTGCAGTCCCTCCCTTTCCAAGTGGTGGACTCTGCACCTTTCAGAGAACAGATGACTTGTGCCGAGCTGAGGTGGAGAGTCCCAAGACGTCATTTCTTTGCCAAAAAGGCAGTTCCAGCCCTGCACAAATATGTAGGACAGAAGGTGGGGCAGTCCTTGAGCCTGTCGGTGTTTGCCAAAGTGCACAGCAGCACAGACGTGTGGAGCTGTAACTACGGCCTGGGACAATATATGTCCCTTATGGCCCATTGAGTAAATGTGGCTCCTGCGCAGCCAAACCAGGCACTTGGCCAGGTGACGCCGCTTCTGCCTCCACGTTCTCACGCCATTGGTCCTGCGACAATGTCCACCTCTTCCTCCTCCTCCTCCACCGTGTCCTCAGCCTAAACTGCAATGACAATTCACAGTGCTCCTCCAGCATACCACATGTGCAGGGCACTGCGGTGTCACGCTGTTCTACACCTCATTTGCCTGGGCGAAATGAGTCACACAGGGGAGGAACTGCTCCATGTCTTTCATCAAGAAATCAAATCCTGGCTTTCTCCGCAACAACTCAAAATCGGAACCATGGTGACCAACAATGGGAAGAACATTGTGTCTGTGCTGCGCCAAGGATGGCTGAGCCATGCACCCTGCATGGCGCACGTGTTCAATCTGGTTGTCAAGCGGTTCCTGAAATCTTCCACCCTGCAAGACAACCTAAAAATGGCCAGGAAACTTTGCATGCACTTCAGCCACGCGTGCACTGCCAAGCACACCCTACTTGAGCTGCAGTGGCAGAACGGGGTCCCTCAACATAGGCTGGCTGATATGCGACGTTTCCACCCATTGGAATTCCACACTCCATATGTTGGACCAACAATATGAATAGAAAAAGGCCATAAACGATTTCTTGATGATCCAAGCGGACATGAGTACTCCCCTGTGTAACTTCAATGTCAGCCAGTGGCAGCTCATGCGTGGCACCTGACGTTTTTTTCTCAGACCCTTTGAGGATGCCACGTTATTTGTCAGTCGCCAGGACTATGGGATGAACAATGTAATTCCACTGTCATTCCACTGCTTCATATCCTGGCACAGATGCTGGCTGGTCAGGGGACTGGAGATGTGGTGCCTACATCTCACGGCCACATGAGCCCTGTCGGGGCTGAACTGGAGGAGGAGGAGGACATTGGAGCACAAGCAATGTCTAGCGAAATGGGTGGTTTTTCTACACAGGTGACAGGAGAGGAGGAGTAGTAGCAGCCGGAGGAGCAAGAGGGAGATAAGGAGGACGAGGCAGATGATCCAAGCACACCATTGCAGTATGCAGTGGAGATGGAGACAAAGAGTCCCTCCGAGTCACTTGCGCAAATGGCCCACTGCGTGCTCACTTGCTTGGGTAGTGACAGCCAAATTGTCACCATTCGGCAGAAGGATGACTTCTGGCTCTCCACCTTGTTGGACCCTCGCTACTGGTCCAAAATGGGGGCCTTTTTTACACCTGCTGAGAGGGATGACAAACTGAACTAATATAGAACATACTATGTAGTCAGTTTGCGGCTGACTATCTGTGTCATTGTCCATCCTCTCGCAGGTTTGACGGGGAGGGGCCTTCTGCGCTCTCGTTCCACTGGCATGGCTGCTGTGGCAGGGGGGGTAGGAGCAGTACCAGCTCCAGCAGCAGCAGCAGCTTGAGTCTAGAGTCAATGATTAGCAGCTTTCTTAACCTGCTTTGTGAAGAAACTACTCACCAGCAGCAGCTGCTAGACCTGGAGCAGAACCTAAACCAGCAGGTGGTGGCATACTTGGACAGCACTCTGCCACCCCACATTGAAGATCCGCTGGACTACTGGGCAGCCAAACTGGATTTGTGGCCGCAACTGGTCGAGTTTGCCCTGGAAAAGTTGTCCTGCTCAGCCAGTAGTGTGGCATCAGAGCGGGTGTTTAGTGCGGCGGGGGCCATGGTTACCCCAAGGAGCACTCCCCTTTCCACCCAAAATGTTGAGAGACTGACCTTTGTCAAGATGAATCAGGCGTGGATCAGCCATGATTTCCACCCACTAATGCCTGAAGCATTAGATTAGATAATACATGCTGCCTCACCCAAACCTTGACAAAAGAGACCGGTTTCTTCTGGCTACCTGCCTCAGCTACTATTCTGATGCTGCCACCCGCCTGATGCCACACATCTGATGCCAAGTGCTCCTTCTTACACCCACCATCGTCAACAGGTACTGTTATTGCAACCCACCTCCCCATTCTGTCATCGGTCCCTATGTGGTCTCCTGATGCTGCTGCCACTTCCACACTATGTCATTGTGCCACTCTGTGGCCTCCTCATGCTGCTGCTGCTACCTCCACACTATGTCACCTTGCCACTCTGTGGCCTCCTCATGCTGCTGCTGCTGCCACCTCCACACTATGTCACCTTGCTACTCTGTGGTCTCCTCATTCTGCTGATAAATAAACATTATGTCAGTGGGCCACTTTGTGGCCTCCTCATGTTGCTGCTATTTTCACCTCTAAACTATGTCAACTTGTCACTCTGTGGTCTCCTCATCCTGCTTCCAATTCACAACTCTGTCTCTGGGCCACTCTGTGGCCTCCTCATGCAGCTTCCACCTCCACACTCTGTCATTGTGCCACTCTGTGGCCTCCTCATGCTGCTGCTGCCATCTCCACACTATGTCACCTTACCACTCTGTGGCCTCCTCATGCTGTTTCTAAATCAACACTATGTCACTGGGCAACTCTGTGGCCTTCTCATGCTGCTGCTGCTTCCACCTCCACACTATGTCATCTTGCCACTCTGTGGTCTCCTCATGCTGCTGCCAACTCACAACTCTGTCTCTAGGCCGCTCTGTGGCCGCCTCATGCTGCTGCCACCTCCACACTGTCACCTTGCCACTCTGTGGCCTCCTCATGCTGCTGCTAAATCAACACTGTCACTGGGCCACTCTGTGGCTTCCTCATGCTGCTGCTGCTGCCACCTCCACACTATGTCACTTTGCCACTCTGTGGCCTCCTCATGCTGCTGCTGCTGCCACCTCCACACTATGTCACCTTGCAGTCTGTGGCCCCCTCATGCTGCTGCCACCTCCACACTATGTCACTTTGCCACTCTGTGGCCTCCTCATGCTGCTGCTAAATCAACACTATGTCACTGGGCCACTCTGTGGCTTCCTCATGCTGCTGCCACCTCAACACTATGTAAATGAGCAACTCTGTGGTCTCCTCACGCTTCTGCTGCCACCTCCCCACTTTGTCACTGGTCCACTCTGTGGTCTCCTCTAGTGTTGAGCGCGAATATTCGAATCACAAATTTTAATCGCGAATATCGCCACTTTGAGAATTCGCAAACATCTTGAATATAGTGCTATATATTCGTATTCGTAAATAATGTTGAATATTCTAATCGCGAATTTATCGCAAATTTATTGCGAATATATTACATTGCCGATTTTTTGCAATCAAGTAAACAATGACTGGAGATTATGAATTCTCGAATTTGCTAATTTAAGGCGGATATTCAGCCAAAATTTGCGAAATATCGAATATTGCCTATGCCACTCATCGCTAGTTTCCTCATGCTGCTGCTATCTGAACACTATGTCATTGGGCCACTCTGTGGACTTCTCAAGCTGTTCTCCCACCCTCCCCACTCCATTACTGGGCCACTATTTTGCCTTTTTGGCCTGGTTGACATCATCATTTATTTGACCCTTCTTCTGATCTGTCAGAAGGAAGAAAAAATCTGACGCAGAACAGATCCTGTCTGTGTAGCAGCTGTTAGGCCTGTATGCTCCCATCAGAATTGCCTTATGATTTGGTAGCCAAAATCAGGAGTGGGTACAAAACACACAAGACATGCACATATTCCATTCACGTGTCATCTCTGTATTGAATCCACTCCAGTTTTTTTTTGGGCTTTAACAATACTGATGGATTACTGACCAAATGCTAAATAATCAGTGACGTCAACACAAACTTACTGCTGACACCCTCTCCACTTTGTCAGGGGGGCTCTGCTTGTATAAGCATTTAATAGAACAGGTTCTGTAGATATCTACGTGGAATCAGCTGATGACAGAGTAAAAGGAGTGCGCTCTTTCATGCTACAGTATAATCTTGGGTCTCTGCACAGTTCTTTATACCTGGCGCTAACATCGACCTGTAAGGCTGAGTTCACACTTGAGTTACTTGGTCAGTTTTGTCCCCGTAACTGCCCAAATAAGTGAAGTGTGCGGTGATTCTAAGAGTGACGCCTGTTATGTGCATGTCATACTGACTCACAGTATTGTTTCACTACCACAGCAGACTCCCTATGTGCGTTACTGCAAGGCACATTGTTCTACACCACAATAAAGGCTCTCTGCAGCCTGGAAATAGCTGTTTGTAACGCAATTCGCCACAAGTAAATTCGTATCGAATTAAATGTTTTGGGAAATTTCAGCGAACCGACCAAATTTAATTTTTTAGAAATTCGCTCATCTCTAAAGATTAGCATGCAGCGTCACTTGATACATGATTTAACTTGTGTTCATAAAACATTGTCAATACAAAAGCACTAAATTGTTCTATTAAGGCTACATGCACACGATCTACAAAACACGGATGGCGCCCGTGTGCGCTCCACAATTTGCGGAACGGCACGGACAGCCTTTAATATAACTGCCTATTCTTGTCCGCAAAGCGCAGACAAGAATAGGACATGTTATATTTTTTTGTGGGGCCACGGAACGGAGCAACTGTCCGCATCTTTTGCGGCCCCATTGATGTAAATGGGTCCGCATCCGAGCCGCCAAAACTGCGGCTCAGATGTGGACCAAAACAACGGCCGTGTGCATGAGGCTTCGGGTAATATAAATTAATTTCTACTGTTAAAAACCTTTTCCCGAACTCGGTTTCAGTTCCAAGTGGTACCTTGGAACCAAACCCAAGTTCGCTCGCTACTTACAGTATTCAAACGAAATTTTATGCAAATCAACTTTAGATATTTCATCCGAAGTCAATTCAATCATCCCTGGCGGTGATACGTAATATGTTTACTTTTTTATTGTTTATATATTTTTATGTAAAGTTGGGAAAGGCGCGTGATTTAAACTTTTAATATATTGATTTATTTATTTATTAACTTTTTTAACTTTTTTTAAAAAACTATTAGACCCCTTAAGCTCCTAGTACATGGGATCTTTTGATCCCCACTCCTATTCACCCTAATAAAGATCTATTAGGGTGAATAGGATTTCTACACTCTCCATTCTGAGCTGTGCCTTGTGCATAGCTCAGCTGTAATGGGGAGCCGGCGACACGCTCTCTCCTTGCGGCGGCGGCTGCATCCCGCATCTGTGCAGGAGTGAAAATGCGGCCTGCGTCCTCGTCTCCATGGGGACCAGGGGGCGGGGAGGACCCAGCCATGCACACCTCCTCAGCTTGGCCGGCATCCTCCTAGCTGAAAGAGGTGCTGATCACAAATTATCGGCGCTCAGATGGTTAGGGCTGGACTTGGGTCACGTGACACTGGCCACGTCATGTGACCCACTTGTTCTGCTATTTAAACAGGCAGCCTGCTAGCCACAGGTTGCCTGTGAATTGTCTTGCAACCCTCACCAGCATTTTCATATTGTGCCTTCTGTGTGTTCTGGACCTCGCCTCTGTTTTTTACCTCGACCTTGTGACCTTCCTGGTATTGATGTGACCTCTTGGCTTCTGACTCCGGATTGTGTTTTGACTTCATTATCGGAATTCTCCCTGTGTACCTGCGTGTCCTCCTGGCTATGACTTTGGCTTGTCTGACTCTGTAACGGTACTTCTGTTATCTTCTTAGGCCCCTGCACATATCTAAGCGAGGGACTGGTGCCAAGTTGTACACCGTCGGTAAGGACGGGCCGTGCAAGTAGGCAGGGACAGGGGTGAAGTGGAGTTTAGGGCTGCACTTATCCCTACCCTCTGTCGTGACATCAGCATGGAGAATGCAGTGGCAGGCCTGGATCGCTTCAGCCGCTTCCAGGCTTCCATGGCAACCGATCAGAGCCCTGTGATTTCACTGTTGAGGCTTCAATCGGAAGGCAGAGGGAGTCGCATCCCTCTGCTTTCACTCACAGGTGCCGCGATCAGCGTTGGGTCAAATTGCGGGGGGGACTTAGTTCAGTGCAATCGCTGCTACCTGTCAGAGCGGGCAGGTGCCAGCTGTATGACTGGGCCCTATATCATTGTGTAATACAATGAAGAGAACACATGGTGGCCTAGTTCCGTTCATTGTATTAATGTTAATAAAGTTTTCTTACCTGGTGATAAGTGTCATCCATGAGGATCAACTGTAAATTTGGTCAGTTATCTTCAACTTCACCATCATTGGATGGCAGCCTAACAGTCAAGGCGGGAGGACACCTGTAAAAGAAGAAGTTAAATGTTAGTTGTGCATTCACGGCACAGAGAAGCATCTGTAAGGACCTGCTACACTCAGCTCCATGGAAGAACTTTTAAAAGAGCTAATTTACAAAGCTGAATCTAATGAAGGAGAAGAGTGGCTTAGAAAATGCTTATCCCTATCTTACTTACCCTCCGATGATGTTCCAGCATCCTCTGATCCTGTCTTTAGCGCAGTCCCCTGCGATAGCCCCGAGCTGATGGATTCTTCAATCGCCACCGGCGCATGCAAGCGCAGTGAGGAGACAAGCGTATTGGAGGTTGGAAAGATAAATCGCAGGGATAGAGTAATATACTCACCTCAGCCACCACCATCCAAAAAAGCTAGAAACAGTAAACGATCTTCAGAGACACACAAAGCACTTTCCAAGAAGAAGCACCTTTCCTCATTAACCCCCCCTCCTTCAACGTCCACCGGATCGCGCCAGGAGGATGAGACAATAACTTCTCATGGTGAAAATATTTCATTGCACACACCAACAGTTATCACCAACACTATCATTTCATTTAAAAAAAAAAATCTATTTATTTATTGATTTTGTTAATTTCTTATCTTTTAGAGAAAAGCAGGATGGTATAGCTAATATATGGGAACAGCCTAGAATTCAACATAATGACAATTCGTCGATGTTGAAAATTCAGCAATCTTCAACTCCCCTTGTTCCCATAACAGACAGACCAGTACAACACCTTTTAGAAGGCATTCCTAACACATGTTTTAAGGAAGCTATGGTGTGTCACATTTCACCATTAGGTTTTCATCTTCCTTTATCCACTAAAGAAAAAATTTGGAAGAGAGATTATATGGATTTATATTCTCTCCTTCCGTCAAATAGAGATTCGGTTAAATCTGCCAAAAAAGAATCAAAATATGAGGAAGAACCAAAAAATTCAAAAAACAGATCCATATTCAATTGGATTCAAGCATTTTCTATCTACTCAGCAGTTCTCGGTGAAAATCATCCTGAACTCTGCAGTAGACTTTTCTACCATATGGATTCTGTCTTGGAAGCCTACCAAAATTTCGGTGGTAACGCCTGGAATTCATATGACGAAATGTTTCGTCAGAGACTGGCGGTTTACCCGCATCTAGGGTTGAGCGAACCCGAACTTTAGGGTTTTTGGACCCCGGATCCGAACCCGAACATTTCAGTAAAAGTTCGGGTTCGGTGTTCGGCGATTTAATCAACAGCCAATCAACAAGCATTTAATTATGTGCCCTTAGAAGCCATCACAGCCATGCCTATTAATGGCATGGCTGTGATTGACCAGTGCAGCATGTGACGCAGCCTCTATATAAGCTGGAGTCACGTAGCGCTGCACGTCACTCTGCTCTGATTAGTGTAGGGATAGGATGCTGCTGCTGTGAGGGAGAGAATAGGACAGAATCTTTAATCAGAAGTGCTTGTTAACTCAGCGATCTACCTAGATTTTGTTTTGTGGGTGCAGTGCACAATCTTTTTACCCTGCCCTGAGCCCAGTGACCCAGAAAAACTTTTATCCATCTGTTAGTTAGGTGGGCGGTGGAGGCGGCCATTTTATGCAAGTTCTGTGCAACAGCAGAGCATAAGTGCATTTGTGACAGTCAAATAGAAGTTTGAACTACTGCAATTATATTCTGGGTTTAAAAAAATCACCCATTCTTGGCAAGACCCTACATCTGTGGCCTTTGCAGCATTAGTCAGTGTGCAATTTAAGCTAGAAATACAGCAATAATTTTCTGGGTTTTAAAACCCATTTAGGGCCGAAAACTAAATTTGTGCCTTGTCTGCATCTGTTAGTGTGAGATACACCCTTTTGATACTGTTGTTCTATTTTGCTATTAAAAAAAAACCTATTTTGGGCAAAAAACTTAATTTGCGACCTTGTCTGCATCTGTCATTGTGAGATACACCCTTTAGATACTGTTGTTCTATTCTGCTATTAAAAAAACACCCGTTTTGGGGAAAAAAATAATTTTGCAGCCTTTGCTGCATCTGTGATTGTTAAAAACATGCTTGAAATACTTCAATAATTTTCTGTGTTTTAAAAAAACACCCATTTTTGGCAAGACCCTCCATCTGCCGCATTAGTCAGTGTGCAATTTAAGCTAGAAATACAGCAATAATTTTCTGGGTTTTACAAAACACCCTTTTTGGGCAAAATACTCAATTTTACAGCCCTTCCTGCATCTGTCAGTGTGAAATGCAAGCGTTATATACTGCTGTCATATTCTGATATTTTTAAAAAAAAGCAACCATTTTGGGGCAAAGTACTTAATATTGCAGCCTTTGCTGCATCTGTGATTATTAAAAACAAGCTTGAAATAATTCTATAATTTTCTGGGTTTTAAAAAACACCCATTTTTGGCAATACCCTCTATCTTGGGCCTCTACCACATTAGTCAGTGTGCAATTTAAGCGAGAAATACAGCAATAATTTTCTGGGTTTTAAAAAACCCATTTTGGGGGAAAAAATAATAATTTTGCAGCCTTTGCTGCATCTGTCATTGAGAGATACACCCTTTAGATACTGTTGTTCTATTCTGTTATAAAAAAAAAACACCCATTTTGGGCCAAAATCTTAATTTGCAGCCTTTGCTGCATATGTCAGTGTGAGATATATGTGTTAGATACTGCTGTTCTATTCTGTTATTATAAAAACACCCATTTTGGGCCAAAAACTAAATTTGCGGCCTTGTCTGCATCTGTCATTGTGAGATACACCCTTTAGATACTGTTGTTCTATTCTGCTATTAAGAAAAACAATCATTTTAGAGGAAAAACTTAATTTTGCAGCCTTTGCTGCATCTGTCATTGTGAGATACACTCTTTAGATACTGTTGTTCTATTCTGTCATTAAAAAAACACCCATTTTGGGCAAGATTCTAAATTTGAGAAATATGATGAGAGCATCAAATAAGGGACGTGGCCCTGGTCATGGTGCTGCTGGTGGAGCTCCTGTTGCAGGGAGAGGATGTGGTCGATCTGTGCCAGCTACACGCACAAGTGAAATACCTTCCTCAGGTGCGAGTAGGCGACAGAACCTTCAGCGTTATTTGGTCGGGCCTAATGCGGCTCTACGAATGGTGAGGCCACACAAGTACAGGTGATAGTAGATTGGATGGCTGAGAGTGCCTCCAGTTCCTTTACATTGTCTCCCACCCAGTCTCCTGCTGAAAGATCAGAGTTGGCACCTGTAGCCGATGTCCATTAGTCTTTCACCTCACCCCCTTGCAAATCAGCCAAGCAGTCTGAGCCCCAAGTCATTTAGCAGTCTCTTCTGCTTTTTGATGACTCTGCTAGCAGGGTTTCCCAGGGCCATCCACCTAGCCCTGCCCCAGAAGTGGAAGATATTGAGTGCACCGATGCCCAAGCACTTATGTTTCAAGATGAGTACATGGGAGGACCACCACAGCACATCTCGGATGATGACGAAACACAGGTGCCAACTGCTGTGGCTTTCAAAAGTGTGCAGACCGACAAGGAGAGCGGGGGGGAAGACTGGGTGGAAGATGATGTGGAGGACGATGAGGTCCTTGACCCCACATGGAATCAAGGTCATGCGAGTGACCTGTCTAGTTCAGAGAAAGAGGCGGCGGTCGCACAGAGCCACCAGCACAGCAGAAGAGGGGGCAGGGTGCAAAAGCAGAGCGGCCATCCCCTAGACAGTACGCCTGCTACTGTTCACCACAGCAAGGGACCGAGCTAACCAAAGCCAGCTCCAAGGAGTTCCCTGGCGTGGCAGTTCTTCAGACAATGTGCTGACGACAAGACACGAGTGGTTTGCACGCTGTGCAATCAGAGCCTGAAGCGAGGCATAAACGTTCTCAACCTGAGCACAACCTGCATGACCAGGCATCTAAGTGCAAAGCACGAGCTGCAGTGGAGTAGACACCTCAAAAACCAAGAAAGGTCTCTGGCTCCTCCTGCTTCTTCTTCTGCTGCAGACTCGGCCTCTTCATCCACCTCTGGAGTGACAGTGGCACCTGCCACCCCGCAAACAGAGGATCGGCCAGCAACACCACCACCAAGCATCTCCACAATGTCCCACGGAAGCGTTCAGCTCTCCATCTCCCAAACACTGGAGTAGAAGAGAAAGTACCCCCCTACCCACCCGCGATCCCTGGCCCTGAATGCCAGCATTTCAAAATTACTGGCCTTTGAAATGCTGTCATTCCATCTGGTGGAGACGGAGAGTTTTAAAAGCCTTATGGTGGTGGCTGTCCCACAGTACGTCGTGCCCAGCCGCCACTACTTTTCCAGGCGTGCCATCCCTTCCCTGCACAACCAAGTGGGGGACAAAATCAGTGTGCACTGCGCAACACCACGGATACGTGGACCAGTAAGCATGGTCAGGTTATATCTCCATAACAGCACACTGGGTAAATGCAGTGGCGGTTGGGCCTGAGGCAGATAGCAGTTTGGTGCATATCCTTCCACCACCGAGGATTACAGGGCGCTTCAGTGTGCCTCCTGTTGCTTCCTCCTCCTACTACGCTTCCTCATCCTCTACCGGCTCCTCATCCGGTCAGCGTAACACCTTCAGCACCAACTTCAGCACAGCCAGGGGTAAACGACAACAGACAGTTTTAAAACTTATCTGTTTGGGGGAAAAAACCCACACCGCGCAGGAGCTGTGGACGGTCCTTGAACAACAGACCGATGAGTGGTTGGTGCCAGTGAGCCTCAAGCTCGGCCTGGTGGTGTGCGATAATGGGCAAAATCTCGTAGCAGCTCTGGGACTAGCCGGTTTGACGTACATCCCTTGCCTGGCGCATGTGCTGAATTTGGTGGTGCAGAGGTTCCTTAAAAACTACCCCGATATGTCAGAGCTGCTGCGTAAAGTGCGGGCCGTCTGTGCGCGCTTTCGGCGCTCTCACTCTGCTGCTGCTCGCCTGTCAGCACTGCAGCGTAACTTCGGCCTTCCCGCTCACCGCCTCATATGTGACGTGCCCACAAGGTGGAACTCCACCTTGCACATGCTGGCCAGACTGTGCGAGCAGCAGCAGGCGATAGTGGAGTTTCAGCTGCAGCACGCAAGGGTGAGTGCGGAACAGCACCACTTCACCACCAATGACTGGGCCTCCATGCGAGACCTGTGTTCCTTGTTACGCTGTTTCGAGTACTCCACCAACATGGCCAGTGCCGATAACGCCGTTCTCAGCGTTACTATCCCACTTCTATGCCTCTTTGAAAAAACGCTGCTGGCGATGATGGAAGAGGATGTGGCACAGGAGGAGGAGGAGGAAGAGGAAGAGGGACCACTTCATAGGGTTTTCGGCCAGTCATTCACAAGTGGCTCTGAGGGTGGGTTCCTGCACCCACAAACGCCAGGTACACAATTGTCCAGCCAGTGCACAGTTCTGGGGGATGATGAGGTGAAGGATAAGGAGGAGGAGATGGAGGAGGAGGAACATTGTTTGCAGCAGGGTGGCACCCAAACCAGCTCATGGCCATCACTGGTGTGTGGCTGGGGTGATACAGAGGACACAGACAATAAACCTCCCACAGAGGACAGCTTGTCATTGCCTCTGGGCAGCCTGGCACACATGAGCGATTACATGCTGCAGTATCTCCACAACGACTGCCGAGTTGCCCACATTCTAACTTGTGCTGATTACTGGGTGGCCCCGCTGCTGGATCCCCTTTACAAGGACAACGTACCATCCTTAATTCCGTCACTGGAGCGTGATCGTAAGATGCACGAGTACAAGCACAAGCTGGTAGACGCGCTGCTGGTGGCATTCCCACTTGACAGCGGGGACACAGTGGAAGCATAAGGCAAAGGCAGAGGAGGAGGAGGAAGAGGTCACCAACGCAGCCAGGGAGAAGATAACCATGCCCAGGAGAGATACAAGTCCACGCCTAGTGTAACCGAGTCTCCTCATTAGCATATGAGGCGCCAAAAGATACATGGACCACAGTGGATGAACGGGGGGTTCTTTAGAAAAACAAAAAAGTTCCAAGACATCAGTGGGGGCCGCACTATAAGGTAGGATAATAATTAGATTAAAGTTATCCAGGTGAAAGGTCCACTTAAAATGTTCTTCTCATTCATTTAGAATCGGAGCTGCAACATTGGCAGCTCAACTTAAGTTAAAAGATAAGACCCTAATGAATATTGGCACATGGCAATCGCATAGATTCAAATTTATGTAAGACCAAATTTACTAGTAGCTTAGTTTTCTTTATTTTTTTAGGTTCACCCTGTATAATTTGGATTGCTGGAAACTCCTTTGTAGTTGAAACGGAAAAACGTGCACAAGAACGTAACTATGCAGAAACATTTGGATTAAAAATAAAGATTAATATCTGCTGGAATGGAAAAAAGGACTTAAAAATAAAGGACTTGCTATTTGAATGTATCAAAATGTCAAAAAATGTCCACCTCCAGATTTGTTAATTGTTCATATAGGCGAAAAACGACATCGGAAGAGTTAACTCCCTGAGTTTCATTTCTGAATTCAAGCTAATTTGATCTCAAATTAGATCAAATTTCCCAAAAGCTTTTCTTATATTTTCAGAAATGATCCCCAGGCTCATCTGGTCTCACAAAGACCTACGTTTCTTGGAGAAAATCAGAAGGAGAATTAATAAGCAGTTCGAAAAATTCTTGTTTAACTCAGGTTTTTGTTCGTACTGACACGTTGAAATGGAAGGATTTATAAGAGGCCTTTACTCAAATAATTCCTTATGTTTGTCTGACATTGGCAACAATATTGTTAATGTAGGTTTTCAAAACATTATAGAGTCAGGCTTGCGATGTTTGGGGGTGCCATGTAATATTTTACATGGCTTATGGGGTAAGTTGCTCATATGTTTATGAGTGGACATGAGTTATTATTCTGTATCAATTTATTAGATTGGTAAATTTAAAAATGGTAAATATAATCCATAAATAAATCTGTATATTATACACAAATAAATCAGTTCAGTTAATATTATCTATGTTTGGTGTCAGTTATTCAAGGGAATCCCTGGAACATAGGCAACCATGATACATCCCCTCACTCATTATAACGTACAGTTACATCATAATGCTCAAAGGGGTTAAACAAAAACCATTAATTCCTGAAGTTTTTCACACTGACAACTAGGCCTAAAAGTAGACGCCACCTCTTGGTTTATACAGATCACTTTACTGTATAGTGTATAGATCAGTCAGGATCCACCATTCACAATAGGTTATTATCAGAGCTTATCTATTCTCTCCTTGTACAATGACCTCTGTGCAGGTCACAGAGCATGCCTAGAAAACTCTCCTATATATAGGTCAATAGCGTCCCCTCCTGACCATTGTGTCTATAGACCTTTGGGGCTGCCGTAAAGCAATGTTTTTAATGCTTTCTAGATGATGTTAAGAACAGCTCAGACAAGCTGGCAGCCCCCATAATCATGTCCATGAGATAGAATAAAAAAAATCTACAACCAGAAAATAAAAACAGATTAGAAAAAAGGATAAGTGTTACTATTGTATCTGGTTTTAAGTGACACATTTCCTTTAAACTAGTGCTCGCTGGTAAAAATGTTAGCCCCCTACAACCATTCTAAATGGTGACAACATTCAGCATATCATAATATAATATTTAATCTGGAATTGTTCATAATCTACTGCTTTAGTAATATCCATGTTGAGCTGTGTACGTTATTTAAAAAGGATCAGCAGATTTAACCCCCTTAAGGTTCCAACAATGCTAAAGTCAGCAGATGTCCGCAGATGTTTTCTATAATAATGTGTGCATCCCTGAGAAAATGAAAACAGTTGTCCATGTTGCAGCTTTGAGCTCCGGTCCTGACTGCGGCAGAGATTGTCTAAATGGTGGCCTGACTGCAAAGAATGTCACTGCTGCAGCCAGGAAGATGATGTCAGTGGTGAGGAGGAACCGAGTGCAGTGCTGGGAGAGGCAGTGGAAAAAATGGTTGAGAATCGTTTTCATGTCTTTTGTTAGTTTAGATCATTTACAGTGCCTTGCAAAAGTATTTACCCCCCTTGACTTTTTTCGTGTTTTGGCGCCTCACAACCTGGAATTAACATGGATTGCTTGAGGATTTGCATCATGTAATTTACAGAACATGCCCACAACTTTGAAAATGTTTTTTTTTTTTTTTTTTTGTGTGAAGCAAATAACAAATAGCACAAAATAACAGAAAAAGTCAATGTGCATAACAATTCACCCCCTAAAGTCAATACTTTGTAGAGCCACCTTTTGCGGCAATCACAGCTCCAAGTCGCTTTGAATAAGTCTGTATAAGCTTGCCACATCTTACCACTGGGATTTTTGCCCATTCCTCCTTACAAAACTGCTCCAGCTCCTTCAGGTTGGATGGTTTGGGCTTGTGAACAGCAATCTTAGTCTGACCACAGATTTTCTATTGGATTGAGATCTGGGCTTTGACTAGGTCATCCCAACACATTTACATGTTTTCCCCCAAACCACTCAAGTGTTGCTTTAGCAGTGTGTTTGGGGTCATTGTCCTGCTGGAAGGTGAACCTCCATCCTAGCCTCAAATCACGCACAGAGTGGTACAGGTTTTGCTCAAGAATATCCCTGTATTTAGCACCATCCATCTTTCCAACTACTCTGACCAGTTTCCCAGTCCCATCCCCACAGCATGATGCTGCCACCACCATGTTTCATTGTGGGGATGGTTCTCTTTGGGTCATGTGATGTGTTGGGTTTGCTCCAGACATAGCGTTTTCTTTGATGGCCAAAAAGTTCAATTTTAGTCTCATCAGACCAGAGCACCCTCCTCCATACATTTTGGGAGTCTCCCAAATGCCTTTTCGCAAACTCACAACGTGCCTTTTTGTTTTTTGCTGAAAGTAATGGCTTTCTTCTGTCCACTCTGCGATAAAGCCCAACTCTATGGAGCGTACAGCTTATTGGCATCCTATGTACAGATACACCAGTCTCTGCTGTGGAAAACACAAAAAAGTCAAGGGGGGTGAATACTTTTGCAAGGCACTGTACATCCGGACAACCCCTTTAAGATTTTATCATGCTAAAATGTCCACTGGTGGGGTTCATTCTTCAGTGAAGTGACAGCACCTCCCAAACCCCTCCCTTGACGTCTTGGTTGACACCTAGAACAGATGTGAGATGATGTAGTAGATATCAATCAAGAGTGGAGGGAAGAGGTTTGGGAGGGCTTACAGCTACTAACTTAGGGGTCTGTACTGAAATTAAGCATTCAGCAGACCCTTTAAACCATGCTAGTATGTGGCACCTGTCTGAATAATACATCATTTTCTCAGATATGCTCACATTATTACAGCAAACATTGGAATTTTTCCTCAAGACCTATTTCGGCTGGGTGTTTTTGTTTCAGATTTTTTTTTTGCAGAGCCGGACACAACCGATATATGTGTAATGCACTTAGAGGTCCAGCTTCTATAGATGCCGGACCGAAAAGAGTAGCATGCAGCATTTTTTTGTCTGGCGCTATCTGACATCTGGCATATGCGCTGGATGTATATGAGCGATCCAATAGAAATGGGGATCACTTCTGCTGACTGACTCCCTTTAATGTGTAACACCCCAGAGTGGTGTTACCACTTCTGCACCTTGCTACTATCTTTTATGGTCTAACCTCATGTCATCTTATGCATTTATTCCAGGTTCACCACACTGTGCATTCCTAATATTGTATGCAACTGTTTATTTAATGTAATGTGCCTGGTTCACAAGCAGGTGGCAGCAAACATGGCAGAGCTGCAGTTAGGTAGATTGGAGGTTTCCATTCCATTCTAACCCCCCCCCCCCCTTCCTGGAGAGAAGTGCGTGAGACCCACTTCCTGCAGGATGGGTGGGTCCCAGTTTCTAGTCAGTTCTAGCTTACCCCCTGCTTGGGGAAGTTATGCAGGGCACACCTCTGCCAGACGTGCCCAAGTCAGCCAGAGCACCCTAAGCTCTGCTGGCCATGGAGGCCAAAGCTTAAAATATAGGAAGCCAGGAACATAGTTCCCTGGCATAACTTAAGAGTCAGACTACAGAGAGAAGGTGCAGCATACAAGAAGAAGCAAAGTGATACAGTCAGCCTGTCAGTACTGCAGAGCTAGAGGGAAACAGATGTAGCAGAGTCGAGTTTGCCTGCCAGTTTAAATGATAGGGCCTGCTGGGACCAAGACAAAGTCTGTAAACCGTTTTGGAGAACGTTTATGCAAAGTAAAGCTGCTGTTCAACTACATACAAGGTCTGGACTCAATCTTTCTTTAAAATCCCTCAATTATTCCCCCTATTTATTGCTTCAGAGCCAAAGCCTGGGGTCCAGCCGTATCCAGGTAGGAGCACCGTGACACACACAAAGAGACATTTTAGGTCGCACTATATCACTCAGCATTCCTACACCTGTGACGCGTTTTATATATAAATCGGCCCTAGGGGGAGGCGCACGTTGCAGATGTGCACAGTTTGTATAATCTTACATCTAGACACGCATATTGGTTAAGCTTGGTGTATTTACTATGACATTTTCAAACTAGTCCATGACTCCACTTCTGGAAAATGCTGATACTTTAATTTTTGTGAACAAAAATGAAAAAACTCTATACACCACAGAAGCATTCACAATGTAAATCACATCTCATAAACTTAAAGGAATTTTTTTTATTAGCAACCACGTTTGCCAGTAAAAAAAAAAAAATCATATAAAAGAGGAAATCATATGCATTGCTTTGTGGTTATTCTGTGATTATTTTAGATTTTCTTTTTAGTTTGGATATATATAGTGGTAGAAAGTCTTAAAAATGTTGTAGAAATACTTTACTGTGCAATTTAGCAAAAAGTGTAGTATTTGATTAAAGGAATTAGCCATTTGCCATGTGCTTATGTGGTGTTTTATTTTGCCTTTTGTCCCACAATTTTATAGCTCTGACAATTTTCTGACTCGGTGCATAAACAATTTCATCATTTTCTCACCTATGGAACTTAGAATTTTCTGTAGGTCATTGACATAACATTATGGACTGGTGCCTTTTACAGGGTGCCTGGAATCAGGGGCGTAACTATAGCCATAGAAGCTATAGCTCTTGCTATGGGGCCCAGAGGTTGGGGGGCCGAGACAGGGTCAAGAATGTTGTACCTTTTTAAGAGGTTATCGCGACTTTTTGCTAAAATGTGGCTTTATTGTGCTATTTTACATATCTTTAATTATTGCTACTTATGCTGCTGTTTTTAATTTTCTTACACTAGGTGGTAGGGGCACCATCTTAGTTTTCTATGGGGCCCTATGAATTATAGTTACGCTTTTGCCTGGAATCCCACTGAGTAAACTTATATTTTGTAATCAACATTACAGCAGGAAAATTTTAGATTAGAGATCAAAGGGGTTGTCCCACCAATAATATTCTACAGTTTTCAAACCAGCACTTGGATCTGAACACTTTTGTAATTGCATGTAATTAAAGATGTATTGTAGCTACTGAGTTATTCAATCAAAAAAAATATCTATCTACATAGCACCACCTGCTCTTTGCTCTTTTTCTAATTTATTTGTCCTGGAAGCACATGCTCAGTTCCATCCTTCAACTGCCACCACCTGCATCAGACAGGACATGCCCTCTAGGAAAGGACACACACCCTGAGCTGCCAGCTTGAAAGAAATCTAGCAGAAAAATTAAAGCAATGAATAGGAAGATTTCTAGATCCATGTAAGGAACAGGGCTGGTTCTAACTTTATAAGAAAGAGGTTCTCATTTACTATATGATGTCTGATTTATTAATTTTTTACATTATTCCTGGGATAATCCCTTTAAAGGCAATCTAGAAATAAATGACATAAGTTCCGAGCAAATACACTTGACTATAGATTTTGTCTGTGAGATTGTAGGCAGCTCGTGAAACAAAAGAGATCCTGCAAAGAAGTTTTGTCTGGAAAATGGTTGGCAGGTGGACACTAAGGACACTTTCTCCAATTGCAGACAGAGCTGCGAAGAAGGATCATTGTGCAGCCATTTTCCTTACATTTAGGGCTCGTTCACACGAACATTTTTTGCGTTCCGTATACGGGCCGTTTATTGCTTTCCGTATACGGTCCATTCCTTTCAATGGCGTATACGGAACCATTCATTTCAATGGGTCCGCAAAAAAACGGAATGTACTCCGTGAGCATTCCTTTTCCGTATGTCCGCATTTCTGTTCCGCTACATTTTGTGTCTTGTCCTATTATTGTCAGCAAATCACGTTCCGTGGCTCCATTCAAGTCAATGGGTCCGCAAAAAAAACGGAACACATACGGAAATGCATCCGTATGTCTTCCGTATCCGTTCCGTTTTTGTCATTGCGAAAATGTTATGCCCAGCCCAATTTTTTCTATGTAATTACTGTATACTGTATATGCCATACAGAAAAACGGAACAGAAAAACGGAACAGAAACGGAAACACAACAGAAACAAAAAACGGATCCGTAAAAAACGGCCCGCAAAACACTGAAAAAGCCATACGGTCGTGTGAAAGAGGCCTTAGGCAAAGAATTATACGAAGGGGAGATATATAGAGTTCTCAGTTTGGTTTTTTAATATGTTTTTGTTTGAATCGCTATATGAAACAGTTTTTTTTTTTATCAAGGAAGAGGAATATATGTATTGAGGAATTTGCTTGGATTGTTTTTGTGTATTTTATATATTTAGTATTTGAGGATATGCAGTGGTGGCATGGCAAATCCTTACTTCTGTTAACAAAATATTGTTTCCTTGGGTAGGACTATACAATGACTTTACCTGTGGCCAGGTATAAACTAATATGTCACAACTCATTACAACTAGGGATGAGCGAATCGACTTAGGATGAAACATCCGAAGTCGATTCACATAAAACTTTGTTAGAATACTGTACGGAGCGAGCACTTTGTACAGTATTAGACTGTATTGGCTCCGATGAGCTGAAGTTATTACTTCGTGAAATCTCGTGAGACTTCAGGTAATAACTTCAGAAATTATTTCTACTATTAAAAACCTTTTACCGAACTCGGTTTCAGTTCCAAGTGGTACTCGCTCTGTACAGTATTCTAACAAAGTTTTATGCGAATCTACTTTGGATATTTCATCCAAAGTGGATTCGCTCATCCCTAATTACAATACAACCCATTATGGTACAAAGACTCACCATTTCATTACATTAGTGTAATGCTGCCATGGGGTAATATATCACCATTCATTATCTAGAACTAGGACAAAAAATATTGTACAGTTTTCAAACCAGCACCTCGATCTGAATACTTTTGTAATTGCATGTATTAAAAAATTTAGCACAGCCACTGAGTTATTCAATAAAATGAATCTGTATAGCGCCACCTGCTGTTTTTTTTTTTTTGATTTATTTTTTTATTTCTGCTCACTGAGATGGCCGCACATGCTCATTTTCATCCTTCGACTGCCTCCTGAGCTGTGATAGGGAGAGCATGGACACGCCCCCTGAGCTGCAGCAGAAAAGACACTCCCCCTTGAGCTGTCAGCTTGATATAAATCTAGCAGAGTAATGAATGGGGAGATCTCTGTATCCATGTAAGGTACAGGGCTGGTTCTAGCTTTGTTAGAAAGAGATTGTCACGTACTATATGATGTCCGGTTTTAATTTTTTACATTAGTGTTGAGGAACGGTTGAGACGTATGCATATATATCCATGCATGCCTGCAAACACGTGCGGGCATGTATGGTATATATGTGCATGCCTTAACCACAGCATCATGGGACGATGTGCGCAGATGTGCCCAGCATCTGCGCACGTCTGCCCATGGTGATCCCCAGGGGCTCAGGTTGGCCCCTGTGGGAAATATGTGTCCCCTGGGAGCCGTGCCCCCTGATAATGTAGGGGCTTGTGCCCCCTGATAATGTAGGGGCTTGTGCCCTCTTATATTGTAGGGGCTTGTGCCCTCTTATATTGTAGGGGCTTGTGCCCCCTTATATTGTAGGGGCTTGTGCCCCCTTATATTGTAGGGGCTTGTGCCCCCTTATATTGTAGGGGCTTGTGCCCCCTTATATTGTAGGGGCTTGTGCCCCCTTATCTGTGCCCCCTTATATACATGAATGTGGCCCCTTATGTGATAATCCCCCTTAGAATGTATGATTAATGTATACATGTGTATGGATGTGCCCCAAGCATCAATACACATGTATATTATATATATATCCCCCCCCCTTCCTACAACTGAAACCAGGTGCATCGGTGTGAATGTGCCCCAAGCATTCGCACCGATGCAATCTGGCTAATTGCATCAGAATGACCGGACAAGGGTCCAGTCATCCTGATGGATACAAAGAGCTCAGATTCAACAGAATCTGAGCCCTTTGTTGTAATTATCCCCAGCGCCGCTGGAGATAATTACACATGATAGAAGAAGGGGAGAAGCCTCTCCTCCTTCTATTATGTGCATTCCGACAGTGCGATTACTATCGCACTGTCCGGAATGCTAGGTGCAGCAGGCGGGAGATCAAAGGCTTCTCCCGCCTGTCTGCAGCGCGTCCCCGATGTGCTGGCCGGCGCAGTGACGTCATATCACTGCGCCGGCCCACGTGGATGATGGGGGCGCGCGCCCCCTGGTGGCGCGGGAGTGCGGGCCGCCTGGGGATAAATATCCGGCGGCCCCGGCACTCTGTTAGTTAGGATCTGGGCCCCCACCTGGAAGAGGAGCGCGTCCTGCGCTCCGGGAGTTAGGGCCCCCACGTGGCAGCCGACCGGATCGGGACCCCCCCCTGGACGAACGAGCAGACCCCTGGACGAACGAGCAACAAAACCTTAAGTATCACCCACTTATAACCCCCCACTATCCCACCAACGTACCCCCACTCCATTAACCCCCCACGATCCCACCAATGAACCCCCCCTCCTCCCCATAACCCTATAACCCCTGGAACCCTCACCCCTGGTTCCTGATTAACCCTTCCCAAACCCCTATCCCACCAACTATACCCTCTCCCATATATCATCCCCTGGTTCCCTGTGTGCCTGCTCTCCCCTGATTAACCCTTTCCCTGCCAGGCATTACCCCTGGTATCTCTCCCCTGGTCCCCCCCGGACACTTTGTACCCCTGATGTCCGTGCCCTGTTCCCCTGTCCTGCCTGCATTAACCCCTTTACCCTGGTGGCCCTGATTAACCCCTGGTGGTTACCCTGGTCCCCTGCCTTGGTTCCTCTGTAGAGCATGCTTCTGCTCTGCAAACAATCCTTTTAACCCTTCGTCATACCCCGTAGGGACAGTGAATAGTCAGGTGGGGTGGGTTGTTATATACTTGTATGTGTGAACTGTGTAGTTAGTTTGTGGGTGGAATTTGGGAACGTGTAGTGTAGTTGAGTACTGTATATGTAGTGCTGTGTATTGTTAGTATTGCGTGCGTAGTGGATTGTTAGTAATAAATACTGTTACTTGTAACTATCTGTGTAACGTGTAGTTATTGGCGATAGTTAGTTAGTAAGGCGCATGCAGCTAGCATAGTGATCAGTGTAAAGCATAGCAAAGGTATTGTGTTATTATATAAAGGCATAAATAGGCGGAGTTATCACTAGATGGCTCCTCCCATTTATGAATATTAATTATTGATATTTGCATAAATATTGGTGATTAATATTCTCCCTTTACAATTAGTCATAGGATAAACCCTTTAAGGATACGACCACACAGTGAGGTTGTGATCCATTCGGGGCGCGGCCAGATGTGGTGGAGACATGGCCAATTAGGCCGCAGCTGCCTGTTATTTCACTAATGAAGGCTGCACTGCATAGGCGGTATGAATTCTAAATGACTGCACAGTATTGAAGGTGCTGTGCGGCCAGTAAGAATTTAGACCACCTATACAGTGCGGTCTTCACTAAGGCAGGTGAGGCCTAATGGCCCCACTGTTCTCATCTGCGGCCAGCTGTGACCCGAATGGATCATGACCGTGCCATGGGGTTGTACCCTAAACCGGTTTTCCAATTAGCAGCAACATCCTTTGAAATAATCACTTAGGGAGGAAGTTCTAATATTGTAATGTATTTCTTTCACTTTTATTGCTCGTATATTTCGTTCTGAGCTGTAGTCATATGACCATGTCCATGCAACTCTTTCTTATTTCCTGTGATGTTATGTCCATGGGCATGTCAAAGCAGCAATAGGGGGAATGCCTATAAAACCAGCTGGGTGGGAGGGTCTATAAACTAGTTAGGTGTTGTCACAGGCGGTGCAGGAGTTGTGGCAGAGAAAGGAGAAGTGCATCATGGCTTCGGTTGGAAGCAGGGGTGGACTGATAACTAAAAGTGGCCCTTTAAAAAATCTTAAAAGTGACGCCATGTTGTAGGCGGGTCCAATTTGACCCACAACATAATAATATGTTTTTGTTTGAATTGCTATATGAAACAATTTTTTTTTATCAAGGAAGAGGAGTATAGGTATTGAGGAATTTGCTTGGACTGCTTTTGTGTATTTTATATATTCAGCATTTGTCTGGGGATATGCAGTGGTGGTATGGCAAATCCTTACTTCTATTAACAAAATATTGTTTCCTTGGCTAGGACTATACAATGACTTGAGAACTAAAAGAGGCCCTTGAAAAAAACTTAAAGGAGGGCTACTGGCCAGGTTAGAAGGAGAGAATCAGATCATTATGTTCCCAGTTTGCGGCCGTGAGGTGGACTTGGGTGGCCCTCCCCTCATCGGCCCTCTGGTAAATTTCCCTGAAGGATCTATGGCCAATCCACCCCTGACATGAAGTGCTAAATACAGGAAACAAACCAGAGTTTGTTGTAGACATAGTTGTAGGTCCCAGGACTGGTATATCCTGTAGACATGTTATAAATGTCTAAGATGAGAATACCCCTTTAATGACGGAAAGGACAAAAAATCACAATACATACTGTAGATTACATTAGAGTGGAGCACTTGCTGGCCTTACATTGCAGAAACTTAGTTTGATGGTAAAGGAGTAAAGGTAACTAATATGTGCATTATCTTTTAAAGATAGAAAAAAAATTAACATTAACCCTTTCCCGACTACCATGTACATTCACCTCAGCGGTCGGATATTTCAAAATGGTTCCCATTTGCAAGTGCAGCAGGTGCCGTAGCCACCGGGTGCCTGCTGTTTTAAACAGCTAGCAACCTGGGCTAATGTATGCGATCGACAATCAAGTTGATCACACATATTTAACCCACATTTGACCTGTGGTAAAATTTTGGCCACGGCATCTGGGAATGATCTGAGACTGTCGCACATACGTTTTTAAGGAGAGCCTCTATAGCAGGCATGCTCAACCTGCGGCCCTCCAACTGTTGTAAAACTACAACTCTCACAATGCCCTACTGTAGGCAGATAGCTGTACACTGTTCAGGCATTCTGGGAGTTGTACAAACCGGATTCCAAAAAAGTTGGGACACTAAACAAATTGTGAATAAAAACTGAATGCAATGATGTGGAGATGGCAAATGTCAATATTTTATTTGTAATAGAACGTAGATGACAGATCAAACGTTTAATCCGAGTAAATGTATCATTTTAAAGGAAAAATACGTTGATTCCAATTTTCACGGTGTCAACAAATCCCCAAAAAGTTGGGACAAGTAGCAATAAGAGGCGGGAAAAAGTAAATTTGAGCATAACGAAGAGCTGGAAGACCAATTAACACTAATTAGGTCAATTGGCAACATGATTGGGTATAAAAAGAGCTTCTCAGAGTGGCAGTGTCTCTCAGAAGCCAAGATGGGTAGAGGATCACCAATTCCCACAATGTTGCGCAGAAAGATAGTGGAGCAATATCAGAAAGGTGTTACCCAGCGAAAAATTGCAAAGACTTTGCATCTATCATCATCAACTGTGCATAACATCATCCGAAGATTCAGAGAATCTGGAACAATCTCTGTGCGTAAGGGTCAAGGTCGTAAAACCATACTGGATGCCCGTGATCTCCGGGCCCTTAAATGACACTGCGCCACAAACAGTAATGCTACTGTAAAGGAAATCACAGAATGGGCTCAGGAATACTTCCAGAAACCATTGTCAGTGAACACAATCCACCGTGCCATCCGCCGTTGCCAGCTGAAACTCTACAGTGCAAAGAAGAAGCCATTTCTAAGCAAGATCTACAAGCTCAGGCGTTTTCACTGGGCCAGGGATCATTTAAAATGGAGTGTGGCAAAATGGAAGACTGTTCTGTGGTCAGACGAGTCACGATTCGAAGTTCTTTTTGGAAATCTGGGACGCCATGTCATCCGGACCAAAGAGGACAAGGACAACCCAAGTTGTTATCAACGCTCAGTTCAGAAGCCTGCATCTCTGATGGTATGGGGTTGCATGAGTGCGTGTGGCATGGGCAGCTTGCATGTCTGGAAAGGCACCATCAATGCAGAAAAATATATTCAGGTTCTAGAACAACATATGCTCCCATCCAGATGTCATCTCTTTCAGGGAAGACCCTGCATTTTTCAACAAGATAATGCCAGACCACATTCTGCATCAATCACAACATCATGGCTGCGTAGGAGAAGGATCCGGGTACTGAAATGGCCAGTCTGCAGTCCAGATCTTTCACCTATAGAGAACATTTGGCGCATCATAAAGAGGAAGGTGCAACAAAGAAGGCCCAAGACGATTGAACAGTTAGAGGCCTGTATTAGACAAGAATGGGAGAGCATTCCTATTTCTAAACTTGAGAAACTGGTCTCCTCGGTCCCCAGACGTCTGTTGAGTGTTGTAAGAAGGGGAGATGCCACACAGTGGTAAAAATGGCCTTGTCCCAACTGTTTTGGGATTTGTTGACACCATGAAATTCTGATTCAACATATTTTTCCCTTAAAATGGTACATTTTCTCAGTTTAAACTTTTGTTCCGTGATTTATGTTCTATTCTGAATAAAATATTAGAAGTTGGCACCTCCACATCATTGCATTCAGTTTTTATTCACGATTTGTATAGTGTCCCAACTTTTTTGGAATCCGGTTTGTAGTTTTGCAACAGCTGCAGGGCCGTAGGTTGAGCATGCCTGCTCTATAGGAACAGAGTGTTATCCTCATAGACTTCAATGCTAATGCATTGGGGTCTATGACAGCAGCAATCTAATGATTGTTTACTCAAGTTCTCTAGCAGAATTATTAAAAAGTGTAAAAGAAAAATTACAGTATTTTTCGCTTTATAATAAGATGCACTCTTTTCCCGTGGCCGTGCATCTTATAAAGCGAATGCTAGTGAGCATTTCCATATGGAAGCGCTCACTAGTATCCATTGGGAGCGGGGAGCAAGCGCTTGTAATACTCACCCTCCCGGTCTTTATTCATGGAGTCGGTGCTTTACTGTCCTGACCGCGTACAGCGTCAGGACGTAGTGCGCGCACTATGACCTGATGCTGCACGCAGTCAGGGGACAGAGCAGCGCAGGCCGGGAAGACAGGGGATCGTGACTTTTGCAGGTGGTAGAGAGGAGCCCCAGCGCAGGACTGGTGAGAGACGTTTTTAATTTTAATCTCATCTGAGGTCTGATGGGGTCTCACTATGGGCTGAAATAAGGTCTAGATGATGGTCTCACTATATGGGCTGATCTGAAGTCTGATGGGGTCTTACTATAGGCTTATATAAGGTCTAGATGGGGGTCTCACTATGTGGGCTGATCTGAGGTCTGATGGGGTCTCACTATGGGATGATATAAGGTCTAAATGGGGGTCTCACTTTGTGGGCTGATCTGAGGTCTGATGGGGGTCTCACTATGGGCTGATATAAGGTCTGATGGGCTTCTCAGTATGTGGGCTGATATAAGATCTGATGGGGTTCTGACATGAAGGGCAGATGTGATGTCCTGATATGGGGGTCTGATCTGATGTCCTGATATTTATGGGGGTCTGATCTGATATGAGGTCTGATGAAAAAACAAAAATTTCTTATTTTCCTCCTCTTAAACCTGGGGTGCCTCTTATCATCAGGTGCATCTTATAAAGCAAAAAATACGGTATATATGGTAAAAATCTAAAAATATTTTTTCTATATGGAAAACGGCCCAACAGGAAAAAGCTTCACATCCCACAAAAAATGTAATCACAAAAAATTGAATAAAAAGTGATAAAAAGTCATACACACCCCAAAATGTTATCAATGAAAAGTACAGTTCTCCCTGCAAAAAATTTGCCCATACACATAAAAATATAGTTATAGGGATCAGAATATGGAGATGCAAAGAAATAATGTTTTTTCCTAAATGTTTTCAGTATTAAAATTAAAGGAGACCTATACATATGTGGTATCATTGTAATCGTACTGACTCCCACTACATTGTATGCAACCATAAATGGTGCCATGTTATTGGTAAAATAAAAAAAAAGTTATCGCTTTGGAAAGGCTAGGAGTAAAAACAAAAGCACTGCGCGGCCCAGCCGGGAGAAAAACTTCAGTCTTCTGCGCAAGCGCAGCCCGGCCAGGGGAAGACAGCAATCAAGCCTAGCCGAATCCAGGAAGTGAACGTCGCGCTGGACGCAGGTAAGTATGAAAACTGATGATGGGAATACCCCTTTAAGTCTTAAGCATTGCTGTTCTCCTTTGTAAAAACTGCAAACTGCCAACTAGAAAAATTATACTATTCTGTAAATTTTCAAAACCTTTAGATTGCTCTCCCGATTTGTAACTCTAATTGTATATTAACAGAAGGCAGATTTTTTGGAGACATTTCTCTGACTCTCCCATGTATTTGGATAGGGCTTGTAGCATTCCAGACTTAGACTTGGGTTCCTTGGGCCCACCAGAGGAAATTATTCTTGGGCACAGCCCCCACATCATTATTAAAGTCTAATAGATTTTGATTCAAAGAAATAGATCCTAGTGGTAATTTATTGTCTCCAACAGTAGCTCAAGAAGTTTATTTTTCTCCGAACCATTGGGGCCCACTATGGTACCAGAGCCTATTAGAGGATCTGAAAGATATAAGATACATGGAATGAAGGAACACTGTTTGGCCACTTTATTATAGACGCCCATCTAGTAGCTAATAGATGATCTTGGGTTCTTTTCACATTGAATCCACAGGTTCCAATGGGTGGGAAGTTTCAGTCTGGGAGGCAATTAAATTGGTTTTCACTGTTTAAAAGACAGCAGTTTGTCCGGTAAATATATGAAAATCAGCACATGACATCACAGCATTCCATGACATCACAATGATGGCTCTTGCATAAGAACACCAGACATTATTGCGGCTGCCAGCTTATTTTCAGGAGGGCAGGTTCTCCAGCTTCCTCCATCCTCACAGGACACACTGGGGGGATTCATTATTAGTGATCAATAGATAAAAAGAGATAGATAGATAGATAGATAGATAGATAGATAGATACTGTAGATATGCCAAGGGTCGAATTTATTCTCAGGGCCCAATCCTCATATCATCAATAAAGTTTAATAGATTTTGATTCAAAGAAATAGACCAAAGTAGCAATTTATTTTCTCCAAAGGCAGCTCCAAATACATGTATTTTGTTCTCCTGAACCGTGATGGTCAGTTCGCAGTGTTCGCCAATGAACACATGAGGGCTGCCATCTTGACTAACCCGTCCTGCGATGCACAGGTAGCCGGTCTGAAATCAAATGTGGTCACCGGAAGCAGGCAGTTCCGAGAACAGCCGCCGGGGGCCTTCATCGGGCTGTTCTCTGAACTGCCTGCTCCCGGTGACTGCATTTGATTTCAGACCGGCTCCCGGTACAGGCACAGGTAAGGGCTTACCTGTGCATCGCCGGACGAGGGAGTCAAGATGGCAGCCTGCATGTGTTCGTTGGCGAACACTGCGAACTAACCATCACCGCAAGTGATTTTCAGTTGCAGAAATGTTCCTAACTAATTGATCTCCTGTGAATATACCATAATAGAAAGACGTGTAGAAATAGAAGAACTTGTGTAATTCTTTCTTTTTCTTTGCATTGACATGCAGTTCCATCATTTTCAGCCACATGCTAACCTCAGTGATGTAAAAAAAACATTGGCAGTACTGCAAAAATCTTGAAGGCAGTTTCAGTTATATAAAAATTAATAGGATTTATCATGATTATTGCCATTCAAGCGAATGAGGCTGAGCTGCAATACCATATTTTACGAGACAGTAGACAAGAGTGACACCGTTTCTGGAAGAAAGTAGTCATGTTTTTGCATTTTCATACAACCCTTTTAACCATAGGGTAAATGAAGTACATGTATGTCATTAGAAGAAGGCAACATACACGTAATTAATTGGCTGGGCATTTATGTAATCTCAGAGTATAACAGCTGTGGTTTTCAGGAGTGGGAGTGTGTGTTTGTTGACAGCCACAATCCTACATTAATATCTGGAACAGGTACAGTAACACTCCAATCATTGCTGATCATGGTGCAGGATATTTAAGTGGGTTCCTTTTGCCCTGTCCCTTTCAGCCCCAGGAATGCAATTACCAATGGAGGATCCAGACAGTCCTAGGCATCAAAATATCTACTTACATGTAAAAATAAAAAACCTATGGCTAACAAAATTCATATGAAACAAGAGTAAGTTCACAGGGGCAAAATACTTTTCAGTGTAGGCCATGTCAGAATCCAAGGCTAAGGATCTGCACCCTGAGTTGCCCATTCAATTAAGCAAATCAGTATGTGGCCACCCATCATGGTTTCAGTGCTGTCTATGTCCCTGAAACCACATTAATATGTGTCCAGATGCTAGAAAAGAAGTGTCACTCACTGCCTCCCATTAAAAACAATGGGATAGAAATCTGAGATGCTTTTCCATACTGTTTCTGATGTGGGTTCTGTATTGGTATCAATATAAAAAAAAACTATGTGAATAAGACCTAATGGCCCAGGTTATTGAGTTCCATAGAATAGGGACTACATGGGTGTGAGAGGATGTAATAAGGAAGGATAAGAAAGAAATTGGCTGAGCAAAAAAAATAAAAGGGTTGGCGAATGAAGATGAGAGCTGAGATGTATAACAGTGGGTACTTACATGGCTGTCTTTTATGAAGAGTTTACTTTCTGAACAGGGGTTAACTTGTGAAAAAGATTTAAACAGCCACTTTCTCCAACCACGGTGAGTAAAGCTCGCCATACACATTACATGAAGTTTGGTTAAACAATCTGAATTTGGTGGGATCAATTGACAATGTTCTAATATGGTGTTAGAGTATTTTCTAAAAAAGTCAAAGCATAATTTAGCCAAAATGTACAAAATCTAAATATAGGGGCACATTTATTAAGGCCGGCGTTTTAGACGATGGTCTTAATAAAGCCCCATTGGCGCCAGCCTCTCCATAATTTCGACACATCCATCGCCAGTTCTAAATGTAAGACAACTTCCGAGCTGTCTTACATTTAGACCATTTTCTATGCCTAAAACAGGCATAGATAATGATGAATAAGATGGGCCTGCCAGCCCATAGAATATTTTTGAACATTGATAACATTTTATTTGGATCAATGTGTAAAATAGAAAAGCTACTTTATTAAAATTCTCATTCTCGGTCGTGTAGTATAAGGGATGAGGAATGAGTTGCGTATGAGAAAGAATATATAGATAAATGAATTCAGGCCTTCCCTGGTAACGTTTACAATTGATCACACCTGGACTGTATTATTTTCAACTGTAGATGTTTTTAGAAAGCTTTGCTTCATCTTGTTTTGCAAATCCTCAAGGATAGCTCCAATATGAAGTCGTCTTTATAGATTCATCATTTTTACTTCTTTCCTTTTCCTTCTATCATCCAGTAAAATGGAACCCTTGACCTTCATCTTTATTTGGTGCGAATTTCCTGAGTTTGTCTGAAGATGTGTAAGAAAATTACTGCAGAGACATATGGGTTGTTATAACTTTATCTATATTGGATTTTAATTTAAATCCCTTTTTAAGCAGGGGTCCTGTGGTTTTCCTGATCTCTATCCCATGGTTTAGAGAGCGTTCTTAAAGTGAATTAGGAAGTGACTGAACAAAATTGAGAGTTCTTAAATAAAACTGTGAATCTACAAGGATTTCCATATGCACTAAAGTTGGCCAAATTCCCAGATAACTGCCTTTTTTGAATGTAGAGATATTGTAACAGTTCTATTATTAAAGTGATTCCTTTCACCTGGCAGGTGTTTATATAGTGTGATTTTAAAATCACATATACAATGAAATGTGCAAAGAAAAACAAACCTAATTACGTAAGGTAATTGCAAAAAAAAGCATGTATTATCCTTCGATCATACGGACATGAATCACTTCAATCAGATGTTGCTTCTGAAAACATGTAACCATTAGAGATGAACAAATCAAAGCTAATGAGGTGGAATTTGTTCAGAATTTCAGGAAAAATTGATTCGCACTGAATGCGAATTTCCTCGAGCTTCGTGGTAACGAATCGCATTTTACGTAAAATGGCTGCTGCACGTGTAATGACATGGAGAAAGGAACTCTGGGAAAGCGGGATCACCCATACTGACATACATGCAGCCAATCAGAAGCCAGCCAGCCGTGTGATGTCACAGCCCTATAAATAGCGGCAGCCATCTTAGATTCTGCCATTCACCAGAGTACTTAGTGCAGGGAGAGACGTGTCTGCAGGCGCTAGGGACAGTGTTAGAAAAAACGTCATTCTGCTAAGAAAAAGCGATTTACAAGTGCAGGGAAAGATTATTCAAGGTGTAGGGAAAGGATAGGGAGGAATCATTGCACAGCATTTATGTTGAACAGGGTTCAGCTTGGGTAATAGGAACAATCCGATTACACCATGCTGCACTGACTGGGGATCCAAATTGCCATTATACATCTCTGTAATTCCAGAAAAAGGTTATTATTTGGGTGCAAGTGTTGTTTGAAACAGGCATTAACAGGGTTTTTCACAAAGTAATATTTCTACGTTTTATTTGCACTTGTGCAGTGCAGTTATATGTTCTAAAACATTTTTTGGCTTGTATTAGTGGGAAAAAAATGACTTATTTGCCCTTTTTGTCGTGTATTATTGGCAAAAGTAAAATATATTTGCCACTCAGCAGTGCAGTTATCTGTTTTAAAGCCCTTTTTAGCGTGTGTTAGTGGAAAAAGGAAAAATATCTATCTTTGCCGCTCAGCGGTGCAGTGAGATATTTTACAGCCCATGTTGCTGTATATTACTGGCAAAATACAAATATATTCTCTGTTCATCGTTGCACTTCGATGTTGAACAGATTTTTGTGTAAAAATAGAAAAAATTAGGGCCTAATTGCCGTTCAGCGGTGCAGTGAGATAATTTACACACCAGTGTGCTGTGTATTACTGGAGAAATACAAATATATTCGCCTTTCATCGTTGCACTTATCTGTTGAAAAGCCTTTGGTGTAAAAATATAAAAAAACTTGGGCCTAATTGCTGTTCAGCAGTGCAGTGAGATATTTTAGAGCCCAGTTTGACATGTATTAGTGGCGAAATACAAATATATATTCGCCTTTCATCGTTGCACTTATCTGTTGATAAGCCTTTTGTGTAAAAATAGAAAAAAAATTGGGCCTAATCGCCATTCAGCGGTGCAGTGAGATTATTTACAGCCCAGTTTGCTGTGTATTACTGGCAAAATACAAATATATTTGCCTTTTATCGTTGCACTGATTTGTTGAAAAGCCTTTTGTGTAAAAATAGAAAAGAATTTGGGCTTAATTGCTGTTCAGTGGTGCAGTCAGATAATTTGCAGATCAGTTTGCCGTGTATTACTGGCGAAATACAAATATATTCGCCTTTCATCGTTGGACTTATCTGTTGAAAAGCCTTTTGTGTAAAAATAGAATAGAAATTTGGCCTAATTGCCATTCAGCGGTGCAGTGAGATAATTTACAGGCCAGTTTGACGTGTATTACTGGCGAAATACAAATATATTCGCCTTTCATCGTTGCACTTATCTGTTGAAAAGCCTTTTGTGTAAAAATAGAAAAAAAATTGGGCCTAATTGCCGTTCAGTGGTCCAGTGAGGTAATTTACAGCCCAGTTTGCCGTGTATTACTGGCAAAATACAAATATATTCGCCTTTTATCGTTGCACTTATCTGTTGAAAAGCCTTTTGTGTAAAAATAGAAAAAAATTTGGGCTTAATTGCTGTTCAGCGGTGCAGTGAGATAATTTACAGACCAGTTTGCTGTGTAATACTGGCAAGATACAAATATATTCGCCTTTCATCGTTGCACTTATCTGTTGAAAAGATTTTTGTGTAAAAATAGAAAAAAAATTGGGCCTAATTGCCGTTCAACGGTGCAGTGAGATTATTTACAGCCCAGTTTGCCGTGTATTACTGGCGAAATACAAATATATTTGCCTTTTATCGTTGCACTTATTTGTTGAAAAGCCTTTTGTGTAAAAATAGAAAAGAATTTGGGCTTAATTGCTGTTTAGCGGTGCAGTGAGATAATTTACAGGCCAGTTTGCCGTGTATTACTGGCGAAATACAAATATATTTGCCTTTCATCATTGCACTTATCTGTTGAAAAGCCTTTTGTGTAAAAATAGAAAAAATTTGGGCCTAATTTCCATTCAGCGGTGAAATTAGATAATTTACAGCCCAGTTTGCTGTGTATTACCAGCGAAATACAAATATATTCGCCTTTCATCATTGCACTTATCTGTTGAAAAGCCTTTTGTGTAAAAATAGAAAAAAATGTGGGCCTATTTGCCTTTTAGCGGTGCAGTGAGATAATTTTCAGCCCAGTTTGCTGTGTATTACTGGCAAAATACAAATATATTTGCCTTTTATCATTGCACTTATCTGTTGAATAGCCTTTTGTGTAAAAATAGAAAAAAATTGGGCCTAATTGCCATTCAGCGGTGCAGTGAGATAATTTACAGCCCAGTTTGCAGTGTATTTCCGGCGAAATACATATATATTCGCCTTTCATCATTGCACTTATCTGTTGAAAAGCCTTTTGTGTAAAAATTGAAAATAATTTGGGCCTAATTGCCGTTCAGCGGTGCAGTGAGATAATTTGCAGACCAGTTTGCCGTGTATTATTGGCGAAATACAAATAATTTTGCCTTTCATCGTTGCACTTATTTGTTGAAAAGCCTTTTGTGTAAAAATAGAAATAAATTTAGGCCTAATTGCCTTTTAGCAGTGCAGTGAGATAATTTACAGACCAGTTTGCTGTGTATTATTGGCAAAATAAAATAGATTCGCCTTTTATCATTGCACTTGTGCTCGGATCGGCTCATGCTGAGAGGGTACCCTACCTAAGCCTATACTCCACCCCCCCAACCTAGAAGCAGCAGAGTTATGCCAGAACTGCTTATCGAAGGGTAGCCTAAAGGGGGCTACCCCAATGATGAGACCTGAAAGAAGGGAGGGCTCCTGGGTGGGTTGAAATCGTTCGAACCGACAAGTGGGGGGAGGAGGGCCAGGTTTAAATAGTGAACTCTCCGCCTCCCCTCACACAAATGCGGCACTCTTAATTGCCTACCACTTGTGCTCGGATCGGCTCATGCTGAGAGGGTACCCTACCTAAGCCTATACTCCACCCCCCCAACCTAGAAGCAGCAGAGTTATGCCGGAACTGCTTATCGAAGGGTAGCCTAAAGGGGCCAAAAGAACCATGCATAGGAGTTAGAAAACTTGATAACAGAAACTACAGACCAAAACTCGAAAGCCAATGATATTTCGTATAAGGATCCGGGATATTACGCATGGAACACGCGGAACTGCGACGACCCAACCGTTTGATGACATGTACTGGCACCTAATGCATGGACGCCGCCGCTGCCGCGCCCATGCGGAAGGAATGTCCTGTGATCCAGAGAGGACCGACCCCTGAACCTGTCAACTAACCTGAATGTACGTAAGAAAGGCCGCGGAGGTTAGCCGGGCATTGCCTAGTTTGAGTACGGGAGAACATGCCGCTTGGACTAAATACTACGCAGCCAAGCCTCCAAGGCCTGCACCGGACACCATCTGCTGTCCGTGGGAAAGTATCTGACCGCCACTGGTTGCCCCGGCCGTGACGTCTTGGACGAGGCCAAGGTGAGGACATAGATGGACCCGCACCGGATGAGCTGACCTTTCCGCAGGCACCCAGCCAGCGTATTGGTGCCCATGAGCTCGCCTGACCTGAGGAATCCATGGAAGGCCAGGTACAAGGCTGTTTCTACCAGAGCGCTAACCTGTGGCCCGAACGGTTTGCCCCTGCAGTTTGCCTGTCACGGCCTGAACAAGCTACCGGTAAATGGCTGACGCCCATGTCGTTTCACAACAGACATCTTGCGCAAACCCTTCAACGCCGCTTTGATCGGGTGGGCGGAGAAGAGTGACGGTAGGTCCGGATGTAGGATGTACCAATGGTGCTGAATACCTGCCAGGTATAGTTAACAATGCTATAGGACAGGTTTAATTGAGAGTGACAAAAACCCAGACAAAGCCCAATAGGTGAGTGATAGGCCCCCCTTTTTTTTTTTTTTTAATCTCCATGCGTGAGAGACTCTAATGGCGGAGTCCTGTGTGTAAACCTAAAGCGGAGAAGCCATGCGTGAGAGACTAATGGCGGAGCCATGCGTGAGAGACTAATGGCGGAGTCATATGTGTAAAACTAAAACGGAGAAGCTCTGCGTGAGGGACTCTAATGGCGGAGTCATATGTGTAACCTAAAACGGAGAAGCCATGCATGAGAGACTCTAATGGCGGAGTCATTTGTGTAACCTAAAACGGGGAAGCCATGCGTGAGAGATTCTAATGACGGAGTCATATGTGTAAACCTAAAACGGAGAAGCCATGCGTGAGACTCAGATGGCGGAGTCATATGTGTAACCTAAAACGGAGAAGCCATGCATGAGAGATTCTAATGACGGAGTCATATGTGTAACCTAAAACGGAGAAGCCATGCGTGAGAGACTCTAATGGCGGAGTCATATGTGTAACCTAAAACGGGGAAGCCATGCGTGAGAGACTCTAATGGCGGAGTCATATGTGTAAACCTAAAACGGAGAAGCCATGCGTGAGACTCAGATGGCGGAGTCATATGTGTAACCTAAAACGGGGAAGCCATGCGTGAGACTCTAATGGCGGAGACATATGTGTAAACCTAAAACGGAGCAGCCATGCGTGAGAGATTCTAATGGCGGAGTCATATGTGTAAACCTAAAACGGAGCAGCCATGCGTGAGAGATTCTAATGACGGAGTCACATGTGTAACCTAAAACGGAGAAGCCATGCGTGAGAGACTCTAATGGCGGAGTCATATGTGTAACCTAAAACGGAGAAGCCATGCGTGAGAGACTCTAATGGCGGAGTCATATGTGTAACCTAAAACGGGGAAGCCATGCGTGAGAGACTCTAATGGCGGAGTCGTATGTGTAACCTAAAACGGAGAAGCCATGCGTGAGAGACTCTAATGGCGGAGTCATATGTGTAACCTAAAACGGAGAAGCCATGCGTGAGAGACTCTAATGGCGGAGTCATATGTGTAACCTAAAACGGGGAAGCCATGCGTGAGACTCTAATGGCGGAGTCATATGTGTAAACCTAAAACGGAGCAGCCATGCGTGAGAGATTCTAATGACGGAGTCACATGTGTAACCTAAAACGGAGAAGCCATGCGTGAGAGACTCTAATGGCGGAGTCATAAGTGTAAACCTAAAACGGAGAAGCCATGCGTGAGAGACTCTAATGGCAGATCCGTATGTGTAAAACTAACACGGAGAAGCCATGCGTGAGAGACTCAGATGGCGGAGTCATATGTGTAAACCTAAAACGGAGAAGCTCTGCGTGAGAGACTCAAAAATGTATTTTTTATTTTTTTATTTTTTATTTTTTATTTATTTATTTTTTTTCACTATCAACCACTTAAGCAGCTCCCGTATGGGTACAGCTCTGAGTACGAGCATGAAGAGCATGGTATAACGCAGATCACCTGCACGGACTAACATCCTGTGCCTAAATAACCCCCTTGGAACCTAATGTACGGCCGGCAGCTGGAAGCCACCGCCTATGATCTGCTCCCTCTGACCGAGCCAAGTACTCCTTCCCCTGATCCCTGCCTACCTAGCGGCACGGCGGCCCGTGCCAGACTTTATTGAAGATGAGGAGCCTTTACCCCCAGCCGCGTGGGGAGCTCACGCTGCTCCCTGGCAGAATGCACCAGTGCGGGGGAGCCCCCCTCCTCAGCTAGGGCTGACCCACCGCCGGCTGGACACTCGTACCGCGTGGGGAGCAGCGCCACTCCCTGGCAATGTGCACCGGATCAGAGGGAGCCCTTCCTTTACCGTGGGCCCCGGCCCCCGCTGGTTTGAACCGTGTGCCGCGTGAGGAGCCGCACAGCTCCCTGGCATTGTGCGCCGGTGCGGGAGTGCCCCCCCTCACCTAGGGGCTGGTTATTGTGACTGGAACCCGCTGGGAGACTGAAGCCTAACTGGACCTACCTGTGACCGTGAAGGCTGACCTCCCAGGCCGTGGCTGACCCACGTGCGTAGTCGTGACGCAACTACCCGTAGATGCCCACCCAGTGCCTGTAGTTAACGGGAGTGCGACCGAGTCTGTGGATGTGACCGACTAGCCCCTGTAGTCATGAGCGGACCCTACATCGAGAGTAGCGGTAACGGACCATCGCCTGTAGACGTGGTAGTATTACCTCATGAGTCTGTTGACATGAGACTAATGCCTGCAGTCGTGGCCGGTCTTAATAATGAGTCTGTAGTCGTAACGGATTTGTGCCTGCAGTCGTGGCAGGGCTTTAGAGCGGGTCTGTAGTCGTGACAGACTGATGCCTGCAGTCGTGGCAGGACTTTATAACGAGTCTGTAGTCGTGACAGACTGATGCCTGCAGTCGTGGCAGGGCTTTATAACGGGTCTGTAGTCGTGACAGACTGATGCCTGCAGTCGTGGCAGGACTTTATAACGAGTCTGTAGTCGTGACAGACTGATGCCTGCAGTCGTGGCAGGGCTTTATAACGGGTCTGTAGTCGTGACAGACTGTTGCCTGCAGTCGTGGCAGGGCTTTAGAGCGGGTCTGTAGTCGTGACAGACTGATGCCTGCAGTCGTGGCAGGGCTTTATAAGGAGTCTGTAGTCGTGACAGACCTGGCAAAGCAACATTCCTATCTATACCATTATTATTATTATTTTTTTTTTTTTTTTTTTTTCCCCCCCACCAAAGGCCACGACTGTAGGCGCCACCCTGTAAGAGATGCGCCAGAGGCCTGGACATAATAGTCCACCATCCCCCGTCCCCCAAGCCTATGCAGGAGAAAAGAGGGGGTTGGCCCCCGCATGCACCACCCCTGACTCACCTGGTGGCCATGACAGCCACGAACCCCACAGTATCGTAAGTTAGCCCACCACCTGTGGACCTGAACAACCAAGAACAGACGTGTGAGTGAGCGCACGCCAGCTGGGCGACACTTCACTCATGCCACCGCTCCCTAGCTAACCACCGGATTATTGTGACTGCGCCCGAACCAACCCCCTGACTGACCGTATGGGCTTACGGGCGGCCCGGCTGCGTGCGCAAAGTGACGTGGCCAGCCCCCCTCCTAGAAGCCCTCTTTATATTTGATCCTTGAACATATTCCAAATTTTATTTAAATATTTTTTTATTTTTTTTATTTTTTATACTCCTGCCTTAGTACCTAGCCACTGTGCCTGAGCAGAGGAGCCCTGCACCTGGACTGCAGTACCAGTATGGGCCTGTAGGTGTCGACCATCCCCCGCCCTCTCTCAAGCCAGGACCTGCTGGAGCGCAGCAAGCCAGTGATTCCCTTCTAGGTTAGAATTAACCATTGAAATCATAACTTGTTATACAGTGCACATGTCTGAGTATCTGCTTATCTTGTCTTGCCTGAGTTTGGCGCAGTAAAGAAGATGAGTTTATTCTGCAGCGGATTCCTAGACATGACTGAAAGTCACATAAGCATGTCCACCTTAACAGCCTCGCTAATTGTAATTACCAGGAGAACGTGCATCAGGATCGGCTGTGAGGGATTTGCGCTCCGCCATGTGGAACATTGCATCCCGTGCCCACCGCTATCGACTATTTGTACAGGGAAAGCCGCGGCGTATTAATCGCCTATAGGTTTCGGCTTCCGTCCCCTGATCCTGCAGCTGGACCTCCGCTTACTGATTGCAGCTAATGAATAGATCCCTGTGTGAGCGGACGGCGTTTTCCTCTACGGCGGAACGTTCTGATACGGGAGTGAGTGATATATAACGCTGCGTCGTGGAGCCGACGGCCGGCGTGACCGATGCTCAGGGTATGCGAGCGGACGTCGTGACCCGTCGCTGCTGAGCCACAGGTGAGGGGTGCCTGCCTGGGGGACGCTGCATGTGGGAGCAGGGGTGCTTAGCGCAGGGCCTGGAGCGGATCGGGGTGCCTGTCTCGGGGTGCCGGAAGCGATCGGGAGTGCGGGCAGTCTCCAGCGCAGCTGGGGACCGGCGGCACGCTCGGCAGCCCCACATGTTATACATAGCGAGACGGGTGTGCAAGCCACCCTGCCTACCTAATCACCGTAGCGACGAGCTCGACGCAGCCGATCCCCCGATCCTCCAGTGACGCATGCCCTTCTCTGGCACCAACCCACAAGCCGATTCGAAATCGTTCGAACCGACAAGTGGGGGGAGGAGGGCCAGGTTTAAATAGTGAACGCCCCGCCTCCCCTCACACAAATGCGGCACTCTTAATTGCCTACCACTTATCTGTTGAAAAGCCTTTTGTGTAAAAATAAAAAAAAATTGGGCCTAATTGACGTTCAGCGGTGCAGTAAGATAATTTACAGCCCAGTTTGCTGTGTATTTCCGGCGAAATACATATATATTCGCCTTTCATCATTGCACTTATCTGTTGAAAAGCCTTTTGTGTAAAAATAGAAAGAAATTGGGCTTAATTGCCATTCAGCGGTGCAGTGAGATAATTTTACAGACCAGTTTGCTGTGTATTACTGGCGAAATGCAAATATATTTGCCTTTTATCATTGCACTTATCTGTTGAAAAACCTTTTGTGTAAAAATAAAATAAAATGTGGCCTATTTGCCTTTTAGCGGTGCAATGATATATTCTAAAGCCCTGTTTGCTGTATATTGACACCCCCAGCCAAGAGTCAGTGGGTACATCAGACACAACCATTAGTTGGCATGGCCTGGGAGCAGGCCTTGTGCCCTCACCTGTCCTCAACCTGCATCTGTCCTTTTCAGAAGTATTTTATGCTGTAGGCTCTACTCAACTTTTCAGCGAGGTAGAGCTACTAGAGGACAGTCAGTAGCTACTGCCCAGCCAAGATGTGGAGGATACATTCGCCACTTCCTCCGCTAGGCGGGCAAGTAGTGATGAGGAGAGTGGCGTTGGAGCTGATGTTGAGAGCGGTCAAGCTCCTGACCCAGAGACGGTTGAGGAGGACATCAGTGAGTAGTCTGCACTACTCGATGATGATGATGATGTAGCTGATCGCACTTGGGAGCCGGGTGACAAAGGGGCTTCATCATCATCGGGAGAAGAAGGTGGCAGCTTGCCCGTGAGCCAGTGGCAGAGCCAGCAAGTTGCTAGAGTGGCCTGGAGTCAGCAGGGTGGCAGCAGTTAGAGGTTGGGAGCCAAACGCACCCGGGGTAGACCACCCACTTCGCAGGAGCCTACCTGCCTGGGAAGTAGTGGTGCAGGGGCTCAAGGAGGCAGCGGTGGTACCAATCAGTCAGTGCATAGTGTTGGTGGTAAAATCACCTACTCGGCGGTGTGGCATTTTTTTTTAAGCCGGCGGAGGAGGTGAACGTGGACGTATGTAGAATCTGTGGGCAGAGGGTGAAGCGTGGCCACGGTTCCAATGTTGGCACTATGGCCCTGCGTCAACATATGCAGTGCCGCCATAAAGTAGCCTGGGAGAACCGTGGCTCCGATGTGGTGGTCCAGCCTGCCGCAGCAACCGCTGCATCACCCATTGGCACGCAC
Organism: Bufo bufo; assembly: GCF_905171765.1. Lineage (NCBI taxonomy): Eukaryota > Metazoa > Chordata > Amphibia > Anura > Bufonidae > Bufo > Bufo bufo. The sequence continues at coordinate 300,245,391 of NC_053392.1, forward strand.
CCGGTTTCTAGCAGTCAAGGCTCCACCACCTCAGCAAAAGGGAGCTATCTGCTCCTGCTTCTCCTCCTCCTACTTCTCGTCACACATTCCGTCAGAAATCGATCACCGAAGCAATTTCCAAGAGACATTAGTATGCATGCACTCATCCAACGGCAAAGAAGCTGAATGTGCTCCTGTCCAAGTTACTGGTGCTTCAGCTCCCCCCCCTTTCCATGTGGTGGACTCTGCACCTTTCAGACGAACTGATGGCTTGTGCCGGGCCGAGGTGGAAAGTCCCAAGCCATCATTTCTTTCCCAAAAAAGCAGTACCAGCCCTGCACAAATATGTAGAACAGATGGTGGGCCAGTCCTTGAGCCTGTCAGTGCAGGGACAATTCACAGTGCCCCTCCAGCATACCACATGTGCAGGGCATGGCGGTGTCACGCTGTTCTGCACCTTGTTTACCTGGGCGAACAGAGTCACACAGGGGAGGAACTGCTCCGTGTCCTTCAGCAAGAAATCAAATCCTGGCTTTCTCCATGACAACTGAAAATCAGAACCATGGTTACCGACAACGGGAAGAACATTGTGTCGGCACTGGCACACGTGTTCAATCTGGTTGTCAAGTGGTTCCTGAAGTCTTCCACCCATCTGCAAGACATCCTAAAAATGGGCAGGAAACTTTGCATGCACTTCAGCCATCGTACACCGCAAAGCACACCATTCTTGAGCTACAGCGGCAGAACGGCATCCCCCAACATAGGCTGATATGCGACGTTTCCACCCGTTGGAATTCTACCCTCCATATGTTGGACTGACTGTACGGACAGAGAAAGGCCATCATCGATTTCCTGATGATCCAAGCAGACAGGAGTACTCCCCTGTGTAATTTCAATGTCAACCAGTGGCAACTCATGCGTGACACCTGCCGTTTGCTCAGGCCCTTTGAGGAAGCCACATTATTTGTCAGTCACCAGGACTACGGAATGAACAATGTCATTCCACTGCTTCATGTCCTGGAAATGGTAAATATGGCTGGTCAGGGGACTGGAGACATGGCGCCTAGATCTCACGGCCACATGAGTCCTGTCTGGGCTGAACTAGAGGAGGAGGAGGACATTCTAGCGAAATGTGTGGTTTTGCTACACAAGTGACAGGAGAGGAGGAGCAGGAGCAGCCACAGGGCAATGAGGAAGATAAGGCAGAGGATACAGACACACCATGGCAGTATGCAGTGGAGATGGAGGCAAAGAGTCCCTCTGAGTCACTTCCGCAAATGGCCCATTGCATGCTCACTTGCTTGGGTAGTGACAGCAGAATTGTCACCATTCGGCAGAGGGATGACTTCTGCCTCTCCATCTTGTTGGACCCTCGCTACCATTCCAAAATTGGGGCCTTTTTTACACCCGCTGAGAGGCAGGACAAACTGAACTACTATAGAGACATCCTATGTAGTCAGTTGGCCGCTGCCTATCTGCGCCATCGTCCATCCTCTCGTAGGTCTGACCGGGGGGCCTCTGCACACTCCTTCCACTGCCATGGCTGCTGGGGAGGAGTAGGGTGGCAGGAGCAGTACCAGCTCCATCAGCAGCAGCCTGAGTCTAGATTCTCTGATGAGCAGCTTTCTTCACCCGTATAGTGAAGAAGCTACTCACCAGCAGCAGCATCTAGAGCTGGAGCATAACCTGAACCAGCAGGTGGTGGCATACTTGGAGAGTACCCTGCCAGCCGACCTTCAAGATCCGCTGGACTACTGGGCAGCCAAACTGGATTTGTGGCCGCAACTGGCAGAGTTTGCCCTGAAAAGCTGTCCTACCAGGCCAGTAGTGTGGCATCAGAGCGGGTGTTTAGTGCGGCAGGGGCTATAGTTACCCCAAGAACTCGCCTGTCCACCAAAAATGTGGAGAGACTGACCTTTTGTCGAGATAAATCAGGAGTGGATCAGCCAGGATTTCCACCTACCAATTCCTGATGCATCAGACTAGATCATCCATGGTGCTACACCAACACTTTGATAAAAGAGACCGGTTTCTTCTGGCTACTTGCCTCAGCTACTATTCTGATGCTGCCACCCGCCTGATGCCACACATCTGATGTCAAGTGCTCCTTCTTACACCGACCATCTTCAGTGGGTACTGGTATTGCCACCCACCTCCACACTATGTTACCTTGCCACTCTGTGGCCTCATGATACTGCCGCCACCTCCACACTCTGTCATTGTGCCACTTTGCGGCCTCCTGATGCTGCGGCCACCTACAGACTCTGTGATTTGGCCACTTTGTGGTCTCCTCATGTTGCTTCCACCTCACCACTATGTCATCTTGCCACTCTGTGGCCTCCTCATGCTGACGCCACCTCCACACTCTGTCATTGTGCCAATCTGCACAAGTCATGATGCTGCTGCCACCTACAGACTCTGTGATTTGGCCACTCTGTGGTCTCCTCATGCTTCTTCCACCTCACCAATATGTCATCTTGCCACTCTGTGGCCTCCTGATGCTACCGCCACCTCCACACTATGTAACCTTGCCACTCTGTGGCCTCCTGATGTTGCCGCCACCTCCACACTCTGTCATTGTGCCACTCTGTGGCCTCCTGATGCTGCTGCCACCTACAGACTCTGTGATTGGGCCACTCTGTGGTCTCCTTATGCTGCTTTCACCTCACCACTATGTCATAGGGCCACTCTGTGGACTACTAATGCTGTTCCCACCATACCTACTTCATGACAGGGCCACTATTTAGCCTTTTTGGCTTGGCTGACATCATCATTTATTTGATCTGTCAGAAGGAATGTAAAATGAGACACACAACGGCGCCTGTCTGTGTAGCAGCTGTAAGGCCTGTATGGTCCCATCAGAATTGACTTGTGATTTGGTAGCCAAAAGCAGGAGTGGGTACAAAACACAGAAGACTTGCAAATATTCAGTTCACGTGTCATCTCTGTTTTGGATTCCCTCCTTTTTTTGGCATTAGCAATACTGATAGATTACTGACCAAATGCTGACTGAGTGAAGGCGGATGCCCCACAGACAGGATCTGTTTTTTGTGGGTTATTGTTCTGATGGATCAGAGGAAGGGCAAAATAATCAGTGACGTCAACACTAACTTACTGCTGACACCCTCTCCACTCTGTCGGGGGCTCTACTTGTATAAGCTAATAGAACAGGGTCTGTAGACATCTATGTCGAATCAGCTGATGACGGTGTAAATGGAGTGCGCTTCTTCTTGGCGCTAACATTGACCAGTAAAACTGAGTATATACGTGAGTTATTTGGTCAGTTTTGGCCCCGTGACTGCCCACATAATTGAAGTGTGCAGTGATTCTAAGGGCGACACCTGCCATCTGCATGTCATACGGACTCACAGTATTATTTCACTACCAAAGCAGACTCCCTATGAGTGTTACTGCAAGGCACAGTGTTCTACACTACTATGAAGGCTCTCTGCAGCCAGGAAATAGCAGTTTTTTAAAATGTAATTCGCCTTGAATTTATTTGGATCGAACCAAATTTTTCCCAAAAATTCGGCGAAACGATTTTTTTTTAAATTCGCTCAACTCTAGTAACCATGAAAACAAACTAAAGGGAAAGTCTCATCAGAAAATTACGGATTGATTAAATCAAGTTTTTATGCTAAACATTTTTTTTTTTTAGCATTATTTTCTTAAATTTTGCATGCTGCTATTTACATTTAATTTTAAAAAAAATCCTAAAATCATGCAATTTTCACATTGGCCACTAGACCAAAAATATGTCAAGACTTCCTGTTACTGGTCTTACATGGGCTGGAGGGGACTTCATTTAATTCTACAGGAGATTTTTCTAGGCATGCTCTGTGACATGTGCAGAGGTCAGGAGGGAGTAGATCGGGGTGCACAAGCTTTTTTGGTCTGGAGGTTGCATTGCGACATTGTTCTATTTCAAGGGGCCGCAAAATAAATGTTGATTGGCACTCGTTTGCGTAAGCCTATTACACAGGCTGATCCAAAGTGAATGTGAGAGAAACGATTGCTACTTCATAGTTCCTCTTTTATTCAGTTCTACTGGTTATCAGCAGCACATCCCTGAGGAAGGCTCTCATTGATTATTATTACCACCTCCTATCCCACAGTGGTTATATATGTGTGCAACAGGTGAGTTTATAGACCCTACTTGCTGGCACATATGTTTTTCTGTTCTGCCTATAAATTTTCTGTGGAATTGAGGACTTTGTGATGCCCACTCCATTACATTTACTTTGTGTTTAGCCACAACTTTAGAAGTATGCTTGGGGTCATTGTCCATTTGGAAGACCCATTTGCTCCCAAGCATTATCTTACTGGCTGTCTTGAGCTGTTGCTTCAATGTCCCCACATAATTTTCCTTTTTCATAATGTCATCTATTTTGTGAGGTGCCACCTGTCCTTCCTGCTGAAAAGCACCCTACAGCTGCCCCTGTGCTTCACAGTTTGGACGGCGTTCTTGGCTTGCAAGCTTCCCCCTTTTTCCTCCACATATAACAATGAGCATTAGGGCCAAACAGTAAAATTTTGGTTTCACCAGACCAAAGATCTTTGTCCGTATGCGCAGTTGCCAAGTTCCCATCTGGGAACTCCCACTTATGGGTGAAGTTTATGTAAGCCCGCCCCATTTTCATCCCGAGTCTGCCCAAATTTGCTGAAACTGTCTCTGAAAATCAGGGAAAGTCCTGCATATTTTGGACAGTTGGCAACCATGTACTTACTACTCTACTAGGAGTTTTAGCAAGGTTTACTTTGCTGCATTTTTGTTCTCAGAGATTCTCACAGATACTGCACCACTATGATGCAGAGGAATAATATATATATATATATACATATATATAGTTGAAGAAAAATGGCGGCACTGGCTAAAAGGGGAAAGGTACGGGTGCACGTCCCAAGGGGAATGGACTTCCTACCCCGATAAATGGATCCAGAAAAAAAAGCGGCACTCCGATGGATAAAAGAAAGTGAACATGAGCTTGAAGAAGGCTCATGTTTGGAGCCGAAACGTTGCACCACCTGGGTGAATAAAGGGTTCACTTGCTTTTATCCATCGTAGTGCCGATCTTTTTTCTGGATCTATATATATATATATATATATATATATATATAAAAATATATATATATATACTGTGTGTGTGTGTGTGTGTGTATATATATATATATATATATAAAAATATATATATATATATATATAATGGAGTGTGAAAAGGTTTGTATATTTGGTTGGACAATTTCTGGTCTTGTTTGTGTACTAGTTACAGTGAATACGTATGTTCCCTTATGTAATCTCACAGACTGTTCTTCTCCTTGTAGTGATATTTTACACCCTTCCTCTGCTCAGCATCTCATTTTACACATAGCAATCACATCACTAGACACTTGAGTGTCAGGCGCTATGTACAGCAATCTATTTATATTTTTGTCAGACCATTTCCATGAATGCTGCATACTACCTAATAACATAGCATGCTTCATGTTGTACATCCTACCGTACAGATATGACACGATTTGTCACATCTGAGTTTGTCAGAATGTCATTCGGTTGTCAAACCAATGTACAGATCACTTATATGGGAGTCATATTACTGAGCTGTAATATTGGAGCCATAGTACTGAATTCATACACCGCTCTCCTGTACCTATGTATGTATACATTTTATACATATTAATAAAGAAGTCTTTTTCTGTTAGATTCCATAAAATTCTGACAGAAAAAAAAATCATCGCATATTCCATTGGATGCTATATGAGGTATTTTTTTTACTGCGTATCGATGCTTCTGGAGGTGAATAACCATGTAATACGGCACTGAGAAGTCCACCATACAGTGAGGTAATACTAAGTTAGGAGGAGCAATATATTACTGCATCGCGCTGCCTGCACTGTGCTGCTAACCTCACAGACCAGAAAAGGCCTCAGTCTTCACGTGGAATTAGGGGCAGTGAATATAGGTTTTTACTTTGGGAGTAATAAAAGGGGGCACTATTATCTATTATGGCAGCACTACAATATTATGGGTAAAATTTCCCATTAAGAGGCACAAAGGTAGGCATTTTTATCTTAAAATGGTTCCCCAGGAATAAAAAAAATTAAAATACTTAAATATTAATTTATAATAAATATATTCACAAATACCTTTCATTACTTAGAATGGCTTGTTTTGTCTAGGGTGCTGTAACGGGGTTCCGAAGGTGCACTCGGTCCCCCATTGCCCGCAGAACTGTTGCTAAGCTTTGGGAATGAGGATCTGTGTTTGACCTCATTCCCAGGGCGGCTTTACTGCTGGGTGGCTCCCTGCTCCTAAGTCTGCCTTGAGCGCCGAGCTGATCACTCGGTGCTCAACTAGTTGGTCTGTCGGTCATGTGACGCTGGCCACGTCACATGACCCTCACTCCCCACCATAAATACAGGCAGTCTGCTAGCCACAGGTTGCCTGTTAATTTCTAGGTTCCTGGCTATTTGTTGGACTACTGAATACTCACCTGATTCCGTTCCCTGACGATCCTTTGCCTGCTCCTCCTGTACTGCGCATCCGTCCTGGTATTGTGACCTCGGCTCCCGCCTGACTACTCTCTTAGGACTCCTCTTGTACTTCTCTGCTCTCCTAGTATTTGACCCCGGCTTCTCCTGACCATTGACCATTCTTTGCTTAACTCTTTGTACTGCGTAGCTCTCTTGGTTCTGACCCGGTCCGTTCATGTTCCGTATTTTGTCTTGTCTGTCTTCCCTGCACGTATCCTAAGTTAGGGACTGTCGTCCAGTTGTCCCCTGTCATCAGGACTTGTGAGGCAAGTAGGCAGGGCCAGGGGTGAGGGTGGAGCGCAGTGGTCACTATCCCTCCCCCTGTGTGTGTGTGGACGTGACCGTTACACGTGCAATCATTAGGAGAAATAAAATGGCTGCCGTCCTATCAGTACACACAAAACCTGTCCTCATCACACAGGAGGACAAGTTACTTCACCACAATGAGTCATAGTGCTACCTCATTCTCCTCTCTGCTCTGCTTGTCAGAATACAGATGAATCTGTGATAATGGAGTTGATGAGGAGACATGAGAGGAGGGTGAGGTATGGCTAATGAGCAGAAGCATTTGTTTACAGTCTCCATTACCACAGTCTGTCCTGTCTGTCCTCTCTGTACTTCATGTCTCCTCATGAACTAAATTCCTCAGAGATTTAGCTAAAGTTCTTATCATCTGTATTCAGGATCATAATCCCTGACAAGTAGAGAGGAGGAGGAGGATGAGGCAGCTCTTTATCTCAGTGTTGTAAAGTAACTTGTCCTGCTGTGTGATTAAGACAGGTTTTGTGTGAACTAATGGATCAGCGGCCATTTTGTTTCCCCTGATGATTGCTCCCCAAACAAAACGATACATTATAAATAATGAAAGGTATTTGAGAATATATTTATAATAAAGTAATATTTATGTATTTTTATTTTCTTAATTCCTAGAGAACCCCTTTAGGCAAATGCAAAGCAGGCTATTACTACAGTCCTGATCAAAAGTTTAAGACCACTTGAAAAATGGCAAAGAATCATATTTAGCATGGCTGGATCTTAACAAGGTTCCAAGTAGAGCTTCAACATGCAACAAGAAGAAATGGGAGTGAGACAAAACATTTTTTGTGCATTCAATTTAATGAAAACAACGAATAAACTGAAACAGGCTGTTTTTCAGCTGATCAAAAGTTTAGGACCACACCTCCCAAAAAAAACTAAACCCCCCCAAAACAGAAATCCAACCTCCAAACATGAACTCAGTAATGAGTAGCTCCGCCGTTATTGTTTATCACTTAAAAAATTTGTTTCGGCATGCTTGATGCAAGCGTTTCCATGAGGTGAGTGGGAACATTTCTCCAAGTGGTGAAGATGGCCGCACGAAGGCCATCTACTGTCCATTTTTGTAAACTTCCCTTGCCATCCATCCCCAAAGGTTCTCAATTGGATTTAGATCAGGGGAACATGCAGGATGGGCCAAAAGAGTGATTTTATTCTCCTGGAAGAAGTCCCTTGTCCTGCGGGCATTGTGTACTGTAGCCTTGTCCTGTTGAAAAACCCAGTCGTTACCACACAGACAAGGGCCCTCAGTCATGAGGAATGCTCTCTGCAACATCTGGACATAGCCAGTGGCCGTTTGACGCCCCTGCACTTCCTGAAGCTCCATTGTTCCACTGAAGGAAAAAGCACCCAAGACTATTATGGCGCCCCCTCCACTGTGGCGCGTAGAAAACATCTCAAGTGGGATCTGCTTGTCATGCCAGTAACGTTGGAAACTATCAGGACCATCAAGGTTACATTTTTTCTCATCAGAGAATAAAACTTTCTTCCACCTTTGAATGTCTCATGTTTGGTGCTCTCTTGCAAAGTCCAAACAAGCAGTTCTGTGGCGTTCAAGGAGACGAGGTCTTTGAAGACATTTTTTGTTTTTGAAGCCCTTCCATCTCAGATGCCGTCTAATGGTTATGGGGCTGCAGTAAGCACCAGTAAGGGCCTTAATTTGGGTCGAGGATCGTTCAGTGTCTTGACGGACAGCCAATTGGATCCTCCGGCTCAGTGCTGATGAAATTTTTTTGGGTCTTCCACTTGACTTTTTTGTTCCATAACCCTCAGGATCATTTAAGAATTTAAGAAATTCTAAATGACTGTCTTACTGCGTCCCACCTCAGCAGCGATGGCGCGCTGTGAGAGACCCTGCTTATGCAGTTCAACAACCCGACCACGTTCAAAAGGGGAGAGTTTTTTTGCCTTTGCCATCACAACGAGTGACTACCTGACAGAAAATGACAACGAATCCACATCTTTGCACAGATTTGGCCTTTTAAAGGCATGTGGTCCTAAACTTTTGATCAGTTGAAAAACAGCCTGTTTCAGTTTATTCGTTGTTTTCCTTAAATTGAATGCTCAAAAAATGTTTTGTCTCACTCTCATTTCTTCTTGTTGCATGTTGAAGCTCTACTTGGAACCTTGTTAAGATCCAGCCATGCTAAATATGATTTATTGCAATTTTTCAAGTGGTCTTAAACCTTTGATCAGGACTGTATTAATAATACTCTTTTCTGTGCCAAAACAGCAATAACAAAGGAAGCATTATTACTTTTTAGGAGGCACAAAGGTGGGGATTTAAACTGGGTTGTGGAGACCAAGAGAGTCAGAATTATTTTGTAGGGGACACAATAGTAGGCATTATTATAATGGAGTCACAAAGGTGAGAATTATTAATGTCTGAGCACTAAGAGAGGCAATATTACAGTGTGGGGTAAAGGGGGCACTATTAATGTTTGTGGGCACTGTGAAAAGTGCTCTTACTGTGTGTAGGTGCAAAAGGTGGCACTATTACCATCTGGGACACACTATCTGTTTAGTGCTGTAATTTTTTCTATCAGCTGGAATGGGACAGAAGTCATGGTGAGAGAAAGCCTTCATTGGGAGTTTATGCCTGATGTGAAAATTGAATAACTGCAATCAGAGAAGACATCACTTGTGAGTCACTGGATGTAACTTAAGAGTAATAACGTATATGGTCTCCAGAATCTACCACTTTAAGGATACTGTAAGGTGGTAATATAGATTGTGGTACATCAGTTTTTATGCAGTAAAAGTATGTCAATATTATTGAGCCAATATGGAGTGGTAATGGTTGTGGTCATGGTGTGGCATTATTTGGTCCTTGGTATGGTCATGGTGTGATATTATTGTATTAATTGGTAGTTTTATATATACACTGCTCAAAAAAATAAAGGGAACACAAAAATAACACATCCTAGATCTGAATTAATTAAATATTCTTCTGAAATACTTTGTTCTTTACATAGTTGAATGTGCTGACAACAAAATCACACAAAAAAAATTAATGGAAATCTAATTTTTTAACCCATGGAGGTCTGGATTTGGAGTCACCCTCAAAATTAAAGTGGAAAAACACACTACAGGCTGATCCAACTTTGATGTAATGTCCTTAAAACAAGTCAAAATAAGGCTCAGTAGTGTGTGTGGCCTCCACGTGCCTGTATGACATCCCTACAACGCCTGTGCATGCTCCTGATGAGGTGGCGAACGGTCTCCTGAGGGATCTCCTCCCAGACCTGGACTAAAGAATCTGCCAACTCCTGGACAGTCTGTGGTGCAATGTGACGTTGGTGGATAGAGCGAGACGTGATGTCCCAGATGGCCTCAATTGGATTCAGGTCTGGGGAACGGGTGGGCCAGTCCATAGCATCAATGCCTTCGTCTTGCAGGAACTGCTGACACACTCCAGCCACATGAGGTCTAGCATTGTCTTGCATTAGGAGGAACCCAGGGCCAACCGCACCAGCATATGGTCTCACAAGGGGTCTGAGGATCTCATCTCGGTACCTAATGGCAGTCAGGCTACCTCTGGTGAGCACATGGAGGGCTGTGCGGCCCTCCAAAGAAATGCAACCCCACACCATTATTGACCTAATGCCAAACCGGTCATGCTGGAGGATGTTGCAGGTAGCAGAACATTCTCCACGGCGTCTCCAGACTCTGTCACGTCTGTCACATGTGCTCAGTGTGAACCTGCTTTCATCTGTGAAGAGCCCAGGGCGCAAGTGGCGAATTTGCCAATCTTGGTGTTTTCTGGCAAATGCCAAACGTCCTGCACGGTGTTGGGCTGTAAGCACAACCCCCACCTGTGGACGTCGGGCCCTCATATCACAATCATGGAGTCTGTTTCTGACCGTTTGAGCAGACACATGCACATTTGTGGCCTGCTGGAGGTCATTTTGCAGGGCTCTGGCAGTGCTCCTCCTGTTCCTCCTTGCACAAATGCGGAGGTAGCGGTCCTGCTGCTGGGTTGTTGCCCTCCTACGGCCTCCTCTACGTCTCCTGATGTACTGGCCTGTCTCCTGGTAGCGCCTCCATGCTCTGGACACTACGCTGACAGACACATCAAACCTTCTTGCCACAGCTCGCATTGATGTGCCATCCTGGATAAGCTGCACTACCTGAGCCACTTGTGTGGGTTGTAGACTCCGTCTCATGCTACCACTAGAGTGAAAGCACCGGCAGCATTCAAAAGTGACCAAAACATCAGCCAGGAAGCATAGGAACTGAGAAGTGTCTGTGGTCACCACCTGCAGAACCACTCCTTTATTGGGGGGGTCTTGCTAATTGCCTATAATTTCCACCTGTTGTCTATCCTATTTGCACAACAGCATGTGAAATTGATTGTCACTCAGTGTTGCTTCCTAAGTGGACAGTTTGATTTTACAGAAGTGTGATTGACTTGGAGTTACATTGTGTTGTTTAAGTGTTCCCTTTATTTTTTTGAGCAGTGTATAAATGCAATAGCACTCTGCAACCAGCATTCTGCCCTGCCTCTATGCTGGATGAGGCATTGGTGTACATCCGATGAAAGCTGTAATGTCACTGTACGGGGTTAAAAGCAGAGTGTGCTTGGCGTGCATGCTGCACCTGCATTCCCTGGACTTTGTGTGGCTGTCATGGCCCACAAACAGGTAGGAACTAGTGTTAGGGACCACTCCATAGAGGCGACCTTGACGTGGTGAGCGGCTTATTACGCTTTGGCCAAAATGTACACCAATGTCTCATCCAGCATAGAGGCAGGGCAGAATGCTGGTTGCAGAGTGCTATTGCATTTGTGTGTTTTTCTTTGTATATGTATTTCGCCATAGCGATGTGCACCTGCATATATGGTTGTGCTGATTGAATCCCCCACATTTTTTCTTTGTAGTATATATTGGAGGCGTGGCGTTCTCCATGCAGTCATGCACTCCTGACCAGTTAGTCTACCCTGGAGGCTGGTTTTAAAGTCAGTATAAAACTGACCTACATATATAGCACCTACCAGTAGCAATTTGGCTCCAGGAGAAGTATATAGTGGGCTCAGCATGCATGTTGGTACTTGCATCCCTGGATCCGATAATAGCTGTAATGGCACCGGACGGGGTTAAAAGCAGAGTGTGCTTGGCGTGCATGCTGCACCTGCATTCCCTGGACTTTGTGTGGCTGTCATGGCCCACAAACAGGTAGGAACTAGTGTTAGGGACCACTCTATAGAGGCGACCTTGACGTGGTGAGTGGATTATTACGCTTTGGCCAAAATGTACACCAATGCCTCATCCAGCATAGAGGCAGGGCAGAATGCTGGTTGCAGAGTGCTATTGCATTTGTGTATTTTTCTTTGTATATGTATTTCGCCATAGCGATGTGCACCTGCATATAGGGTTGTGCTGATTGAATCCCCCACAGTTTTATATACAGTACAGAACAAAAGTTTGGACACACCTTCTCATTCAAAGAGTTTTCTTTATTTTCATGACTATGAAGGCATCAAAACTATGAATTAACACATGTGGAATTATATACATAACAAGTGTGAAACAACTGAAAATATGTCATATTCTAGGTTCTTCAAAGTAGCCACCTCTTGCTTTGATTACTGCTTTGCACACTTTTGGCATTCTCTTGATGAGCTTCAAGAGGTAGTCCCCTGAAATGGTCTTCCAACAGTCTTGAAGGAGTTCCCAGAGATGGTTAGCACTTGTTGGCCCTTTTGCCTTCACTCTGCGGTCCAGCTCACCCCAAACCATCTCGATTGGGTTCAGGTCCGGTGACTGTGGAGGCCAGGTCATCTGGTGCAGCACCCCATCACTCTCCTTCATGGTCAAATAGCCCTTACTTTCAAAGTTTTCCCAATTTTTCGGCTGGCTGACTGACCTTCATTTCTTAAAGTAATGATGGCCACTCGTTTTTCTTTACTTAGCTGCTTTTTTCTTGCCATAATACAAATTCTAACAGTCTATTCAGTAGGACTATCAGCTGTGTATCCACCTGACTTCTCCTCAACGCAACTGATGGTCCCAACCCCATTTATAAGGCAAGAAATCCCACTTATTAAACCTGACAGGGCACACCTGTGAAGTGAAAACCATTTCAGCGGACTACCTCTTGAAGCTCATCAAGAGAATGCCAAGAGTGTGCAAAGCAGTAATCAAAGCAAAAGGTGGCTACTTTGAAGAACCTAGAATATGATATTTTCAGTTGTTTCACACTTGTTTGTTATGTATATAATTCCACATGTGTTAATTCATAGTTTTGATGCCTTCAGTGTGAATCTACAATTTTCATAGTCATGAAAATAAAGAAAACTCTTTGAATGAGAAGGTGTGTCCAAACTTTTGGTCTGTACTGTATGTGTTGGCAATATTCAGGCTTGGTATAGTGGTATCAATTACATGTGTGTGTGTGGGGGAGTGGAGAGGACTTTTGCCTTGGGACTTCCAAGTCCAAGAAGCATCACCTTTTGAATTTACTCTGGTTGGCACAATATTTCAGCATATGGGGCCCTGCTTTTATCTTGGTATAGGGTCACACTTTGTCAAAAAATGGCCTTGGCCATAGGAATTCTGTGCACCTTTAAACAGCTTCATGAATACGCCTCTGCCTTGTGCCTTGAGGCCTAAGAGTCATAAGAAGAGTACTTGTTGCAAACGTAATTTTAAAGTTTGGTGGGAAAGGCATGTGGGTACAGTCACACGGTCAGGTTTTCTGATGCGGTTTTGGAAACAGAGAAATTGTATCTGTCCTTTATACTTTCTCTCCTGTTATTATTCACTCCTGATTTTGGCTTCCAAAACGGCATCAGGAAACCTGACCATGTGGCCGTACCATTAAACAAAAAACAAATGGAGAACATATGCTGCTAATGGTATGCAAAGGTGTGAGGCAAATGGTAAAAATGGTAACTTCAGTTTAGCATTGACCCAAGGAGTAAAACACAGTTCAGCTGTAAAGTATTGCTAGCATAGCACCACATGCCTAAAGTGCAAAGCATAAGCTGTCATATTGACTCTTTACAATTTGCCAGATATGGCATATTTGAAATCTAGAAGGAGTTACATTCTTAATACACGGTGTATACTGTGCATATAACATAGTGTGCTGCAATAAATCCTGCATATCTGAAATACAGCTACACCTAAAATTATCTATACATAGGATGAGGATCTTTAACTGTCCTGCTTTGATCCCTTTTTATGAGGAGCTATAAATGTTGCAATTAACACATTATAAACTGGTGTCAAGTTTCCTTGTGAATTCCTAATTTATCCTCGAGTGGGGTAGGAAGGATCACAGTGAAATATGCATGACATGATACTTCGAAACTATAGATCAAAGTTCCTAAGTGCCAAATATAAAACTCTGAAAATTTACTCTTGTGTTGTCATTAATCACAACTGCTGGGAGATTTGATGACAAAGATTAAACTATTAAAAAGGTTACTGCTGTGCATCATATTCTTGCAACTGTCATCAAATACTCTGACAACCATTAAAAGGTCAAGAGAGCTGTCTGCTATATAAATGTCTCTTAGTAGATTTCATTGGGAGAACGTTGCTGCAGCTTAATAGCTTCAAGTGTCTGCAGACAAAAATAGACTTAAAGGAAAATGCCACAACGTATTTAGACTTCTGCACAACGTATATATTATGTTCAACAGCTTAAATCTACATCATCCGTTCATTTCTTTAAAGAACCTTTGTTGTACTTTGTCTTGTATTGATTTTTAATTGTATATTGTTTTATTCTGCATTCCTATGCCAAGAGAGCATTGCATCATGGGAGCTCAAGTTACAGCTATAACGGTATGGTTACATGGCGACACTGGTCGCACTACATGTCTTGCTGCTAGGATTGCAGAGTAGCGGTGATCCCATAGAAATGAATAGGATTGCTGCGGGAGTTTCCAAAAAATTAAGCAGTGCTGTATTTTTTGTGACTTGCCCAGCAATACCATTCATTTCTATGGGATCACCTCTACTCTGCAATCCAGGCAGCAATAGATGTTGTGCGACTAGTGTCACCGTGTAGCCAAAAGAATAAAGTCAAATGGATGTCTGTCTAGTGCAGTAACAAACTTTACGGGTTTGTACAACAAATAAACCCACATTTCTCAAAATCTGTAAAAGAAAAGTATTTTTAACCAGTTCAAAACCAGGCCACCTTGTTTTGGTGATACGTGGGCCTTTTATTCTTATGTAATTTATTTTTTTACATTTTATGCTCTGTTTTTCACATTCTTTCATCTTGTTTTGTTAATAGCACTTTGTGCAACTAAAATATTATTTTATTATTTTATTTATTGTGCGGCCATTCCGTGCATTGGGGGACCACAATTTGTGGCCCCTAATGCACGGGCAACGTCCGTGCGGAGGCCTGGACGGATTGAGACCATTTCAACTTGAATAGGTCCGCGATCCGTCCACACCGCAAAAAAATAGAACATGTTCTATTTTTTTGCGCTGCGGAGGTACGGACAGAAACACCCTGAAAGCACTCCGTAGTGCTTCCGTGGTGTTCCGTGCCTCCGTTCCGCACTGCAGCTCCGGATTGCCGACCCATTCAAGTGAATGGCTCCGCATCCGTGATGTGGGGAGCACACAGCCGGTGCCCGCATATTGCAGACCCGCTGTTTGCAGGCCACAATATGGCCATGACCAGGCAACATCCGTGTGCATGAGGCCTCATTTTGATATATGGGATGTACGGGCTATGGGGGCTGGTGACAGGGCTAGAAGCTTCAGTACTGCATGTGGTGGAATTTTTTGCATGAGTTCATTTTTATATTGCTGATTTCTTCAGTAACTAGGGATAACAAGGAAACACAGCTACCATAAAGGTTGTACATCGCTGTAAAACCTCTCTGTAGAGCTGATCTGATAAGACCCAGCAATTCCACAGGCTCCTGGCCCCCAGTGATCACATGACCAGAGCAGCAAGCAACATTTCCGCTTCCTGATATCTATACACAGCAATCATTGTGTCCTGTGTATAGAGTGAAGGGGAAAGCAGGGATTTTGAAAAACCATTCCTGCCTTCTCTATGGGGAGCACGGCTGTCACTGACAGCAGGGTGCCTGCTCCCACAACTGCACGATTAGTGTTTCAAATAGTCCACCCAAAGATATATGACGACTACAATCAGCAAGTGGTTAAAGTTATACAACTTTTAGTGTAGATTGATAGAATATTCTATTGATGTGCAATCAGCAGTGGTTCTGCTGCTGTGAACCCCATCCATAGCTAGACTGAAGTGGGAGCAGGAATAAAAAAAACAATGCTCCACTTAATCTCCTCTTGGCTCCGCTCTTCCTT
Organism: Bufo bufo; assembly: GCF_905171765.1. Lineage (NCBI taxonomy): Eukaryota > Metazoa > Chordata > Amphibia > Anura > Bufonidae > Bufo > Bufo bufo. The sequence continues at coordinate 300,261,518 of NC_053392.1, forward strand.
TTCAATTACTAATAAGTTCCTAGAGATATGCCACTAATATCTGTAACAAGTCATTTAACTGCTAAAATTCATTAGTTTGCATGAATTTTTAATTTAGTCAAATACAAAGAAAAGAAATGATTTTCAGATGTAGTTAAGTTAAAACATCACTCACCTCTGAGTAAGGCTAGGCTCACATATGCGTTGTGAACTCCAGCAGTCTGTTGCCACCTTGTAGTAATTTTTCTCCATCTGAAAGTTGGCATTTAAGCAGGAAAATGGCCAGATCCCATCCGAATTCCACTATAGTCAAAGCAGATCTGGCGGTGCATATCGGTGTCTGGTATTCTGTTCCTCTGCCGGAACAGACTGCTGGAGATCACAACATATTGGTGACCCTAGCTCAGAGGTATAGCTAGGCTTTCCTGCACCCAGGGCAAGAATACGGATTTGCCCAACTTTGTGCCCCTCACAGTAGTTATGCCCATCTTTTTGCCACCTCACAGTAGGTATGTCTTCCTTTGTGCCCCCTCCCTGCAGTTATTCCCACTTTTGTGCCCCCTCACTGTAGTTATGCCCACGTTTGTGCCCCCTCACTGCAGTTATTCCCAGTTTTGTGCCCCCTCACCGTAGTTATGCCCACTTTTGTGCCCCTTCACAGTAGTTATGTCCTCCTTGTGGCCCCCAATGCCCTCTCCAGCTCCATGAAAGGAAAAAAAACAAACACATATACTTACCTGTTTTCCTGACCTGACGATGTGCTTCTACACACACCAGCTATGCTGGCTGACCAGGAGACTGATTGCTGGGCTTTCAGCGCTGCTCCTACACAGCCAGCAGTACCATGTGCTGCCTGAGGGGGGAGAGCCAGAGATCAGCGGAACAGTGAAGCAGGGAGCCCACAGTGAAAGGAACTGCCCCCCCATCCTTGCTACGTCCCTGCCTAGCCTAACGCTTCATATAGTGTATGATAAACAAACACAATAGCACACCAATCATTATTATTGGGTTTGAAACCAGTCACTAATCTGGTGCAACTTATTTTGAGGGAAACAATAGGACTGTATGGGTTAAAATCCAGCTAATTCAAAAACATTTGCTTTTGAGGGAGACCACAGATGTCAGGGAACCATAGATCTGATAAGGTCCCCCAGAAAAAATTGAATATTTATCATCAGCTCTTTATCGTGTGCATTAATTCATTAACACTTGCTTGAGAAAGGTAACCCATAGTTTTTTTTAACACAATATAGAAAAGAGTCTGCCAGTAGAAAGTATACAAGAAGTGCATAGTCAACAGGGACCAGATATAATCAGACATGTTTTCCATGTCAATTTTATCCTTAATGCCTTAATGTACTGTATCTTTCATTTGCAAACCACATTAAATTGATAAAGCCATATTATTATGAGAATGCTCTGCTTATCTATGCAATTGGAGCCACTAAAGGCAACCGGTGTCAGTGTCAAGAAATATCTAAACATCATAATTTAAGGGAATGTCTTAAGGCAACTACAGTTTCTCGTAATTCTTTCTCTGCTGATTTGTAGCATAGTGAATTATTTTTCTCCAGTGAATTACAGTCAGTCTTTCACTTAAATCTCATACATCTTTGACAGTGTCTCAGATGGGTCATGGTACAAACTGAACCTAACTGACATCCCTGTTCATTTGTGCAACTCAACTTTCTTTAACTACTACTATATTTACACAATTCCTAATTTGATCTTATTTTGTGCAATGTAAGACATACATTTAGTATTCAGCTTGTCTAAATACTGAATTTGGAATACATATACTTATACAGAACATGTTTATTACAACTGTAGGTAGGGACAGACAATGACAGGGAGCCCTAAGGCTAGAACTCAGCCTGCTTTCCCTACTTACTTGCAGTACAAGCCCTAGATAGCTAGACCGCAAATGGTTGACAGTCCCTACGCTATTTAAGTGCAGAGACGGACTAAAAACAAAGACAGACAAACACAATACCAGAGTCATACGTAAATGAGTTAGAACCAGATAAGTTATGCAGTTCCAAAAGAGATCAATCCAATAAGCACAGGAACAAAGAACCAGGAACACAGCTAGTGAGTCAGAGACTATCATTTGAACACCAAGACCCTGGATCACAACCTGAAGTCAGAAACACTAGCACACAGTAATAGAGCGGCTGAGCAATCAGCTGACTGTTAATCTCCCCCAGCACATGTCCACTGCAGGGAGAAACAGAGCATTGTATTCTGTTGCTAAGTATGCTATCGCGTCACCAGAGGCCATGGCACAGCAGCACATCTCTCCCATCGCCACTGTGTTGTGGCTGAGAATTGCGCCACTGAAGCCTGGACAGGTGTCGTACAATATTCTTTCACTGTCAATCAAATGACAGTAAGTTTGACTTAATACTAACAACTTGACCAAAATAGTGTTAACATCACTATGATGACTGAATATACACTGCGTGCAGAATTATTAGGCAAATGAGTATTTTGACCACATCATCCTCTTTATGCATGTTGTCTTACTCCAAGCTGTATAGGCTCGAAAGCCTACTACCAATTAAGCATATTAGGTGATGTGCATCTCTGTAATGAGAAGGGGTGTGGTCTAATGACATCAACACCCTATATTAGGTGTGCATAATTATTAGGCAACTTCCTTTCCTTTGGCAAAATGGGTCAAAAGAAGGACTTGAGAGGCTCAGAAAAGTCAAAAATAGTGAGATATCTTGCAGAGGGATGCAGCACTCTTAAAATTGCAAAGCTTCTGAAGCGTGATCATCGAACAATCAAGCGTTTCATTCAAAATAGTCAACAGGGTCGCAAGAAGCGTGTGGAAAAACCAAGGCGCAAAATAACTGCCCATGAACTGAGAAAAGTCAAGCGTGCAGCTGCCAAGATGCCACTTGCCACCAGTTTGGCCATATTTCAGAGCTGCAACATCACTGGAGTGCCCAAAAGCACAAGGTGTGCAATACTCAGAGACATGGCCAAGGTAAGAAAGGCTGAAAGACGACCACCACTGAACAAGACACACAAGCTGAAACGTCAAGACTGATTTTTCTAAGGTTTTATGGACTGATGAAATGAGAGTGAGTCTTGATGGGCCAGATGGATGGGCCCGTGGCTGGATTGGTAAAGGGCAGAGAGCTCCAGTCCGACTCAGACGCCAGCAAGGTGGAGGTGGAGTACTGGTTTGGGCTGGTATCATCAAAGATGAGCTTGTGGGGCCTTTTCGGGTTGAGGATGGAGTCAAGCTCAACTCCCAGTCCTACTGCCAGTTTCTGGAAGACACCTTCTTCAAGCAGTGGTACAGGAAGAAGTCTGCATCCTTCAAGAAAAACATGATTTTCATGCAGGACAATGCTCCATCACACGCGTCCAAGTACTCCACAGCGTGGCTGGCAAGAAAGGGTATAAAAGAAGAAAATCTAATGACATGGCCTCCTTGTTCACCTGATCTGAACCCCATTGAGAACCTGTGGTCCATCATCAAATGTGAGATTTACAAGGAGGGAAAACAGTACACCTCTCTGAACAGTGTCTGGGAGGCTGTGGTTGCTGCTGCACGCAGGCTTTTGAGTGTCCTTGCAAAGAAAGGTGGCTATATTGGTCACTGATTTGTTTTTGTTTTGTTTTTGAATGTCAGAAATGTATATTTGTGAATGTTGAGATGTTATATTGGTTTCACTGGTAAAAATAAATAATTGAAATGGGTATATATTTGTTTTTTGTTAAGTTGCTTAATAATTATGCACAGTAATAGTCACCTGCACACACAGATATCCCCCTAAAATAGCTAAAACTAAAAACAAACTAAAAACTACTTCCAAAAATATTCAGCTTTGATATTAATGAGTTTTTTGGGTTCATTGAGAACATGGTTGTTGTTCAATAATAAAATTAATCCTCAAAAATACAACTTGCCTAATAATTCTGCACTCCCTGTATATAGCATTGTATAGTTACTTATTTAAATGCCTATTACTGATCCCATTTTGACATTGACTGGGTCACCACTGGTCTCTACTTTAAAGGGACACTGTCACCTGGATTTCACTTACTGAGCTATTAACATCACCACATCAGTCTCCACAATTTACATTAAAATGTACTAGTACTACTGCCTGTGTCTTGTAATTTGTCTATAAAAGCGCTTTTATTAATATGCTAATTACCTCAATAAGGAGGAAAAGGGGCTGTCCCTCCGGCCATTGGAGCCCAGCCGTGCCCATTATCTTGGAGCCCAGCACCACCCCACTGTTAATTTATTCACTGATCATCGCCGACATAATGTGTTTGTTGCGCCCGAAATTTCGTGCATTTCCGGGTCAAGCGTAGATGGCCCATGCGCACGTCATTCTGTGAAGCCGATGCCAGGACACCGCATGGGCGCTGACTTGAATATCCACAGCGCATGTGCAAGATTTCGGGCGCAACAAACACATTACGTCGGCAATGAGCAGTGAATAAATTGGCAGTGTGGCGGAGCTTGGCTCCAAGATAATGGGCGCGGCTGGGCTCCAACGGCCAGAGGGACAGCCCCTTGGGCTCCTTATTGAGGTAATTAGCATATTAATAAAAGCAATATTATAGACAAATTACAAGACACAGGCAGTAATACTAGTATATTTTAATGTAAATTGTGGAGACTGATGTGGTGATGTTAATAGCTCAGTAAGTGGAATAAGGTTTCTATTGACATACACAGGAAATGCCTGGACATGCCTGGTCAGTGAATGACTGGTCACAGTGGTGACCCACCTCAGCCAGTAATTGCCTAAAGATGATTCTTTTTTGTTAAGATGGGTGGCAAGATGGGACAGTATGTAGAGACCAGCAGGAAGTCAGTAAGCAATTGGAGTGGTGGTGGATTGGTTAGGGTATTTATTTTGTTATCCCATTTTGAGTGCTTTCTAAAGAATTCCCGACATTACCCGGACAACCCCTTGAACACACATTTGAATATTCCTCTGTATGAGGCAATGGGTTTAGACTGTGTGCCCTAAAAACAGAAGAACATGCAACTGATTGCAATGAGAGATAACCAACTCAGAGTTATGTTAGTTCAACAAAATCCAACAGGGAACCCATTGCATTTAGTATGGAAGGTCAAAAGCTGATCATTAGCTTTAAGTTCTGGGTTCAAAGTATATCAGGGTTAGTATTTATGTAATCCAAACTGTTGTTCGTTGGCAAATTTTTCTATTTTTGACTGGCTGAAGATAGATTATGTTGCACACCATATAAATCTACTTGAATACTGATGCCTAATTGACTATCCTTAAAACCACCCTAAAAATGGTGACACCCTATCACCACCACCATAAAATATATTCCTATAGACATATACCTAGTGAAGTGAATGGGAGCTGAGCTGCAGTAACCTGGAATGGCCGCTACACTTTCGATTGAGTTTTGCTTCCTGTTGCAAACAAAGAGCTAGTTCCACTGCCGTTTTACAGGCTAGGACAGTGCTAAAGCCCGACCATTAGTGCTGGTGATGTCACAGGGCTCAATGCTAGCCAGAAGCCTCCGCCTAGCAGTCCTTATTGAGAGCCTGGTACATCAACGGAACTCCATAAAATGCCTTTGCCCTGTGCGATTCAGCGCAGGGGAAAGGAGAGCAGGGCTGCCTGGGTGAAATTGTGGGTATGCCCAGGTTCAGCTCTCAAACAACCCCTTTAACTAAAATAAATAACATCTATGTTACTATGCCCATTGTATTCTATGTTATATTCTTTGCAAATGTTGATTTAACTATTCAGTACTTGTTTAAACTTATATAAAGCCCATTGAGATACAAAAGAATGCAGAAGATAAAACTGCAACAAACTGAAACAATTTTCCTTACAATGTTTGTTTTTCTGTAGCTATTAGAGAACACTCATGGGATATGCAAGCAAATGGAACTTTAGCCTTGGTATAGAGAAAAAGCCAAGAGTCTCAGAGAACTAACAAACCAAAAGTGGATTATCATTTGTCAGACATTTCTTGCCATTAGGCTAAATCTAAAGCTAGTGAAAACAGCAGTATCTAGAGAATTATGATATCTATAAATGATGTAGTTCATTACAATATAACTGGAGAACTACAATATTATGGACAAGCAAAAAAAAAAATATAGGAAAATTATATGGGGAAACATGTCTAAAATAAATTCTAAAAACACATCCTCTGATTAATCCTTTCCTGACCAGTAGGGTGGAAGTCCAGGCTTTAAAACTGGTGCCCACTCGCAAGCACAGCAGGCACCATAGCCACCAGGTTTTAGTTATTTTAAACAGCAGACACCAGGGGCTAATATCTGCAATCAGCGATAATGCCGATCATTAACATTTAACCCCTTATATGCCCACAGCATCTGAAACGCAAGACTCAGAAGCACTCAGGCAATCTGGGGAGCTGTTCATTCACTGTGAAAGCCCTGAGCCTGCTGGAGACTATCAGGCATTTCACAGGTATATGTAGGCCTTCGTATGCGCTGTAAAACGCTCAGGTGAGAACCATGCCCATAGGGGATCATTGGTTCTTGCCTGTTGAGCATTTTACAGCGCGTAGGAATGCGCTGTAAAACGCTCAGGTGTGAACCCAGCCTGAAGGTAGCAGCATAAGGCCTCTTTCACACTACAGTATTTTGCGTTCAGTATACTGGACGTTTTTTGAGTTCAGTATACGGAACATATACTGAACCATTCATTTCAATGGTTCAGCAAAAAATACTGAAGTGTCTCCGTGTGCATTCCGTTTCAGTATTTCAGTATTTCCGTACCGTGAAAAGATAGAACATGTCCTATGTTTGTCCGCAAATCACGGTCCGTGGCTCCATTAAAGTCAATGGGTCCGCAAAAAAAACGGAATGCATACGGAAGGCATCCGTATGTCATCCGTATGCCATCCGTTTTTTGCGGATCCGTCATTAACAAATGCTAGGCCCAGCCCACTGTGGCCATGTGTTTTTTGTTGCCAAACTTTGGCTGAGCACAAATACAGGTGGCTTCCGTTTTTGATCCGTGAAAAACGGACCGTATACGGGAACCATACGGAAACCATACTGAAAGGTTTTTGCGGACATACTGAACGGAAACGGAGACACAACGGAACCCAAAAACGGGACAACGGATCCGTGAAAAACGGAACGCAAAACACTGAAATGGACATACTGTAGTGTGAAAGAGGCCTTACATTGGAATATACTGAATCTTGTAATTAGCAATGTGTTGAATCCCATTGCTAATTAGAAATGACAAATTGCATGTTGCTAAGCTCTTGGGGGCCTGAAAAAAGTAAAATAAAAAAATTTAAAAAAACATTATTGGCTTTTCCAGGTCCCAAAATAACTGTACTATTAATAATTAAAAAAATCCCGCACAGTGAAACAGAAAAAATAAACAAAATGTCTTATTCACCAGTGTTTTTGTAGTTTCACCTTCCCAAAAAAAATTATAAAATAAAATAAAAAAGTGATATCAATAAAAACACAAAAACAAAAACAGATTGCCCTACAAAAAAATGATCACCCACACAGCTCCAAAGACCTAAGTATAAACAATTTTGGGGGTCAATTACAAAAAGTTTTTATTCTTTTTTTCAGTATAAAACACAAGAAAAACTATATAAATGTGGTATTGTTGTAATCTTAGAGACCCAGAGAATGAAGGGCATGGGTCAATTTTACTGCATATGGAACACTATAAAAACAAAACCCAAAAAACTGTGATTAGATTGCATTTTTTTCCAATTCCACCACATTTGGAATTTTTTTCCAGCATGCAAAAGTAAATGGCGCCACTAGAAAACACAATTTGTCCGGCAGAAAACAAGCCCTCATATGGCTATGTGAAAGGAAATATAAAAAAAAGTTATGACTCCGGGAACACAAGTTAAAAATGAAAAAACGGAAAATTGCAAGATCTTAAAGGAGTTAAAGCAGTCAGTAAGCTCTTAAATAGTTCCTCATTAACCTTTTAAAAGCACTAAAAATTTGGCATAAAAAATTAACTATTTTTTAGCCCCTTCCCGACTGTCCCACAAAATTTACTTTAGCAGTCAGACGTTTAAAAATGGCGCCCGTTCGCATAGCTGTCAGGTGCCTGCTGTCCTAAACAGTAGACTCCCAGGATGTCACGGAACCATGAACCAGACGTACAACAAGAGATAAGTGAAAATGAGAAGGCTTTATTGAAAATAAAGCTGTAAAGCAAAAGTCCAAACGGATGGTGAAACCGAGCAGAGTCTTTGCGAAGCCAGAGGTCAGGAACCAGAAGGGTAGTCAGACGAAGCCAGGATCAGGAACCAGCAGGGTAGTCAGACGAAGCCAGGATCAGGAACCAGCAGGGTAGTCAGACGAAGCCAGGATCAGGAACCAGCAGGGTAGTCAGACGAAGCTAGGATCAGGAACCGGAAGCAGCAGCAGTCTTAGAAGCATGTGAACACAAGAGGACCAAGCAAGGAACTGAAGCCACAGACCTCCTATATATATGAGCTAGGCATCCAGCTCCTCCCAGGGGAAGGAGGAGCCGCAGGGTGGAAGGCTACAAGAAACCCAGGACCCAAGATGGCCGCCAGCACATGTCAAACGAAGGAGAGCAGCAAGCAGGTAAGACCATGACAGTACCTCCCCCTCAAGGGCCCCTCCTCCGCGGAGCACAAAACGGTTTCTGAGGGAAGCGTGCGTGGAAGGCTCGGAGCAAGGCAGGAGCATGGACATCTGCGGAGGGAACCCAGGAACGCTCCTCTGGACCATAACCACGCCAATGGACCAAAAACTGCAACCGACCGCGGACCAGGCGTGAGTCCAGGATATTGCTCACCTCATATTCCTCACGTTTGCCCACTTGGACCGGACGAGGCCGAGGAACCGAGGAAGTGAAACGATTACACACCAGTGGCTTCAACAGGGAGACATGAAACACGTTGGAGATCCGCATGCCAGGAGGAAGCGCAAGGGCATAGGCTACCGGGTTTACCCTGCGAAGCACTCGGAAGGGACCAACAAAGCGAGGCGCCAGCTTGGGAGTGGGCACTCGAAGGTTGAGGTTGCGGGTGGACAACCATACACGGTCTCCGACCTGGTAGGAAGGAGCAGGCGCTCGTCTGCGATCAGCCTGGAATCTCTGGCGCTGCGCAGAGACCTCAAGGGACTTCTGGATCTGTACCCAAGAAGCACGTAGGACGGAAAGGTGATCCTCCACAGCCGGAATATCCTGGGGAGAGAATACCTCCGGTAACACGGCAGGTTGGAACCCATAATTGGCCATGAAGGGAGACGTCCCAGAGGAAGAGTTCACCGCCGTGTTCCTGGCAAACTCAGCCCAAGGCAGGAGGTCAACCCAATTGTCTTGGTGATCGGAGACATAGCAACGAAGGAATTGCTCCAAGGCCTGATTGGATCGTTCTGCGGCCCCATTGGACTGAGGGTGGTAGGCCGAGGAGAAGGAGAGATGAATCCCCAACTGGGAGCAAAAGGCGCGCCAGAACCTGGACACAAACTGACTCCCCCGATCCGACACAATCTCCTTAGGCAAACCGTGCAACCGGAAGACCTCCCTGGCAAAAATCGTGGCCAACTCTTGTGCAGAGGGTAACTTCTTGAGAGGAACACAGTGGCACATTTTGGAAAACCGATCCACAATCATGAGAATGACCGTATGGCCTCGGGATGCAGGGAGGTCCACAATGAAATCCATCCCCAGGTGTGACCATGGGCGCTCCCCGGTGGCTATGGGTTGCAGAAGGCCCAACGGAAGGTGCCGAGGGGACTTACTCTGGGCACAAACGGAGCATGCCGCTACATATGCGGCGATGTCGGAACGTAGGGAAGGCCACCAGAACAGACGTGAAACAGCCCAGGACAGCTGATTCTTTCCAGGATGCCCCGCGGTCTTGGAGTTATGGTAGGTTCGCAACAACCGAGTGCGCAACTCCTCAGGCACAAAACATCTGCCGTTGGGTCTCCCAGAGGGAGCACCAGATTGAGCCGCCAAAATCTGCTCACCCAGGGGAGAGGTCAGGCTGGTGCGAATGGCGGCCAGGATCTGATTCGGAGGTATGACCGAAGTCGGAATCGACTCCTCCCTGGACAGCTCGGAGTACTGCCGTGATAAGGCATCCGCCCTGATGTTCTTGGAACCGGGTAGGTAGGAGACCACGTAATTAAAACGTGACAAGAACAGAGCCCATCTGGCCTGACGTGGTGTCAATCTCTTGGCCTCAGAAAGGTAGGTCAGATTCTTGTGGTCCGTCAGGATGAGAACCGGAACCACCGAACCCTCGAGCAAGTGCCTCCATTCTTTAAGGGCCTGCACGATGGCCAATAACTCCCTGTCACCAATCTGATAGTTGCACTCCGCGGAAGACAGTTTCCGGGAGTAAAACCCACAAGGAAGCAGAGGACCCTCTGGTGTTCTACGCTGAGACAGAAGGGCGCCTACTCCCGTCTCAGACGCGTCCACCTCGAGGACAAAGGGCAACCCAGGGTTGGGATGCGACAGAATCGGAGCCGACACAAAGGCGGACTTTAGGGCCTCAAAAGCTCGGATGGCCTCGAGCGGCCAGACCTGGGAATTACTGCCCTTCCTGGTCAGATCCGTGAGAGGCTTGGCCAGCATGGAAAAGTCCCTGATGAACTTCCGATAATAATTGGCGAAGCCCAAAAAGCGCTGCAGGGAACGAAGACCACTGGGCTGGGGCCACTGTAAGACAGCCGAAACCTTCTCAGGATCCATGGAGAACCCCTCAGCGGAAATGATGTAACCTAAGAAGGTTACCTGGGATCGGTGAAATTCGCATTTCTCAAGCTTACCGAACAGCTTGTTCTCTCGTAACCGTTGCAACACTCGCCTGACATCCAGAATGTGGGCCTCCATGGATTCAGAATATACCAAGATGTCATCCAAATAGACTACCACACACTGCTGCAACAGGTCACGGAAAACATCGTTGATGAATTCCTGAAAGACTGCGGGCGCATTGCACAACCCAAAGGGCATAACCAAGGATTCGTAATGACCGGTCCTGGTGTTAAACGCGGTCTTCCACTCATCGCCCGCCTTGATCCTTACCAGGTTATATGCCGCCCTCAGGTCGAGTTTGGTAAAGACCGTGGCCCCTTTAAGGCGATCGAACAGCTCGGAAATCAAGGGTATCGGGTAAGCGTTCTTGATCGTGATGCGATTGAGACCCCTGTAATCGATGCAAGGCCTCAACTCACCGCCCTTCTTTTTCACAAAGAAAAATCCAGCCCCTGCCGGGGACAAAGATTTGCGAATGTGTCCGCGTGAAAGCGCCTCCCTCACGTACTCCTCCATGGCCTCATTCTCCGCTACCGACAGTGGATAGACTTTGCCACGAGGAGGAACGGCACCAGATTGTAACTCTATGGCACAATCGTATGGGCGGTGCGGAGGTAGGGCAACCGCGCGCACCTTATCGAATACATCCCGGTACTCCTCGTATTCAGGAGGCAATAGAGAGTCCGAGGAAGTACACAGCAACTTGACAGACCCATGGATGCAACTAGCCCCACACTGCGGTGACCACGAGAGGATCTCGACCGATCTCCAATCGAAAGTCGGATTATGCTTCTGGAGCCAGGGGTACCCCAAGACCACCGAGTAGTGTGGAGACGAAATAACCTGGAGGCAGACCGACTCTCTGTGAACGGCACCAATGGCTATCCCCACTGGAAGGGTCTCATGAGTCACGTGTGGCGGCAGAAGGGGTCTGCCGTCTATCGCCTCAAGAGCCAGTGGGGAACCTCGAGCCTGCAGAGGAATGGAATTGGCGGCAGCGAACACACTATCAATGAACAAACCACCAGCACCAGAGTCCACCAACGCCTGGGTCGTCACCGAGCCCCCGACCCAGGAGAGGACAACAGTGATCAGTGGTTTGTCAACACGGGAAACCGGGGACGAGGAGACTCCACCCAAGATCTGCCCCCGACAGGATCTCAGGGTACGAGCGTTTCCCGGACGGTTCGGACATGCCAACCGAAAATGCCCACCGAGACCACAGTACATGCATCGGCCCTCGCGTCTCCGGAGTGCCCTCTCCCCCTCGGACAGGCGAGCAAACCCCAGCTGCATGGGTTCACCCCCAGAAAAGTCATCCCCAGGAGGCGTGGGAGGAGAGGGAGGCACGGGTGGGACAGCAAACGTAGGCACCAACCTGTTAGAAGACCTCCGCAGGTTCTCCTTAAAGGAAGGTCTCTCCCTGAGTCTGGTGTCAATCAAAATCAGGAAAGAAATAAGAGACTCGAGCTCAACTGGTAGGTCCTTAGCTGCAACCTCATCCTTCAAGGCATCCGAGAGACCATGAGAGAAAGCAGCGACCAGAGCCTCATTATTCCAGCCCACCTCTGCTGCCAGGGTACGAAACTCAATGGCGTATTCAGCTACGGATCGTGAACCCTGTCTGATGGACATAAGGAGCTTCGCAGCAGAGGCAGCACGAGCCGGCACATCGAATACCTTCCGAAGAGAAGCAACAAAACCGGAAAACTCGGCAACCACCGGATTGTTGTTCTCCCATAAAGGGCTGGCCCAGGCCAAGGCCTTGTCCGAGAGCAGCGAGATCAAGAAGCCCACCTTTGATCTCTCAGTAGGAAAGGCATGTGGCAGCAACTCGAAATAAATGCCCACCTGGTTAAGGAAACCTCGGCACTGAGTTGGCTCTCCCCCAAAGCGCTGTGGAAGAGGGGCAGAACCGGTCATACCCCGAAACACCGCAGGCGCAACAACAGGTGTCGGGGTAGACTCTGGCGCAACAACCGGAGCGGCAGTAGGAGCGAGCCCAGGAGCAACAACCGACCCATCGGCAACGGGAGCGAAATGAGCCGTGCGTTCAAGCAGGGTTTGCAACGCCACAGCGAACCGACCCAACAGGTGATCCTGCTGATCAAGTCTGGCAACCAGCGTGGGTAGCGAGGATGGCCCTGTACCGTCAGAATTCATGGCTTGGTCCTAATGTCACGGAACCATGAACCAGACGTACAACAAGAGATAAGTGAAAATGAGAAGGCTTTATTGAAAATAAAGCTGTAAAGCAAAAGTCCAAACGGATGGTGAAACCGAGCAGAGTCTTTGCGAAGCCAGAGGTCAGGAACCAGAAGGGTAGTCAGACGAAGCCAGGATCAGGAACCAGCAGGGTAGTCAGACGAAGCCAGGATCAGGAACCAGCAGGGTAGTCAGACGAAGCCAGGATCAGGAACCAGCAGGGTAGTCAGACGAAGCTAGGATCAGGAACCGGAAGCAGCAGCAGTCTTAGAAGCATGTGAACACAAGAGGACCAAGCAAGGAACTGAAGCCACAGACCTCCTATATATATGAGCTAGGCATCCAGCTCCTCCCAGGGGAAGGAGGAGCCGCAGGGTGGAAGGCTACAAGAAACCCAGGACCCAAGATGGCCGCCAGCACATGTCAAACGAAGGAGAGCAGCAAGCAGGTAAGACCATGACACAGGACTAATGTATGTAAATGACGATAATGTCAATCGCATATATTTAACCTATCGGATGCCGTGGTCAAATGACCACGGCATCTGTGAAGTTAAAGACTGGGCGCACATGCTCCTGACCTTGTACGGACTCCTCCCAGCGAGGTTCGGGGGAGACAGATGCACTGTGCAGCAGGAGTGGTACAGGGCTGCCACACATTTGTTCCTATGGAGCCCCTAAAAAGTGTAAAAAACAATTCAAATCACTCACCCTTCCCCAAAATAAAAATACATAAATTATTTTTAAAATTATCATGGGCCCTATATCCCAATTCTGCATTTTTTAGTCAATTCCTCTCCCACAAAAAATTGAATTATCATGCGCATGCCAGATTGGAATCAATGAAAAGTACAGACCCCCCTGCAAAAAATGAGTCCTCACACAGCTCCTTACACATAAAAAAAGTTATGGGGGTCAGAATATGGCAATGCAAAGAAAAAAAAATTTTTTTCCAAAGATTAGAATTTTTTTCAGTATTAAAATGGAAAAAAACTATACATATTTGGTATTGTTGTAATTGTACTGTAATTTTTTTTATAATTCCACCCAATTGACAATTTTTTTCATGCTTCCTACCACATTGTATGCAACCAAAAAACAAGCCTTTATACGGCTATGTGAGTGAAAAAAATAAAAACTTTATGGCTTTGGGAGGGCTGGGAGTAAAAAAAAAAAAAAAAACATGAAAAAATTGAAAATTACCTGGGCTTTAGGGGTTAAATCAATTTTCAATGTTTTTAAAGTTGGTGTTGGTGTTTTTTTTATTTCCCATTTCACTAATTATATCAAAATTCGGCAATTTTCACACTGGTCACTAGGTCTAATAACATTTTGAGGATTTTTGTTCTGTTTAATTCATTTTTCAGCAGTCATCTCAATATCATCATCAGATAGTTACAATAACAGATAACACCTTTATATAGAAAGCAAAGAATCCATCATTCACAACAAATGATGTCACAACATATCTACTCCCTGCTCCCTTACAGAGAATACCTAGAAAACACTCTCCCATAGAAGTCATTAAGTCCCCTACAGACTATTTGCCTATGATTCACGGTAAAGCATATCTTTAAATGCTGTAAATAGCAGAGCTCAGACAAGATGGCTGCCCCCATAATCATGTAAAAAAAAAAAAAGAATAAAAAATTATCAGAAAGGCTTCATATACATGACAAATTATGTTCACATGGAGACCAACACGTCTGCATTATATAGCTGACATCAGTTTGCATTTGTTTTTTCAAATAATTATTTAATGACCCCAACAATCCTTTGCCGCTCTTTCATTACTCCTTGACCCCAACGATAAAAAAAATCCTGGTCATGACAGATGTTGTAAAAAATTATCACATGGTATTATAATATCAGCGTTATTTTCCCATCAAATATGACAGAATCTGAAATGGAGGCTCCAAACGTTGCCTCTAACACAGACGTCAGTGGAGCCTTAGAAGGTTCTTCTCCCTAAAATGATGTTATCAGAAGAATTCTTCAGTTGAACTCAACAGAAAGCAGTGAAACTAATCATCAGAAATTACACAACATACTGTATGGGTTTAAGAATACTTTCCACTATTACAGATGTATAGACTGTTATGACATTGCCACTATCATCAAGCCAGAACCAAAGCTGAGCCCTCCAACTCTTATGCTAACAGACATTTCACAGACCTGAAGCTCACTGATAAGACATAGTTTTATTCAGCAAAACTTTACAAATGAGGGCACTTTTTTTTTTTAAAGGCGTCAATCATCGGCAATAAGAGAAGTCAGGGAGATGGTTTTGAGCTGCTCTTGACCTCAGATCTATACATAAGATTATTCTATTTCACACATGAAAATATGTGGCTAACTTTATCTTAACCGCAGAAAGTATTACTGCTTCACTAATCCCAATATATATTAGAGCCTGCCTTATATGCAAAACAGTGAGATACTTAACAAAAGAAAAAATACTATTTTTACTTTTTTTGAAAATGGAGTCATTTGAATGTCAATCCTTTATTGCAACAAGGGTAAATTCTCTTTGCATGGAGGACATGAGGTCTTTATAAACATGTATAGCAGGGGATCAATATATACTGTACATGTGTCACTTACTGAAGTTAAACATTTTTACGGAAATTGTAATTTTATGTATTTATATTATTATAAAGTTTATGATAAACCAATAAATAAAAAAGCAGCACTATCCCATAGAAAGTAGACTTGAGAATGAGGGTACCAGCAACTATGATCCAGATTGAAGATCTAACTTAGCCATAAAGACAAAGGGGCACATTTATTAAGACCCGCTTTTCAGACGCCAATCTTAATAAAGCCCCATAGCTGGTGATGGATCTGCCAAAGTTATGAAGAGGTTCAGACCTCCCCATAACTTCAGCTCATCCTCACCGCTTCTAAGGGCTCATGCACACAACCGTTTTGCGGTTAGTTTTCACTGATCCATTGTTCCATATCTGAGGTTTTTTTTAACTCTGATTTAAGTTCTCTTCCGTTCCGTTCTTGCACAAAACATATCCGTATGGTTTCCGTATTTGATCTGTTTTTTGCTGATCTTATACAGAAACAGTAACTTATTAATCACCAAACACATGAGCAATATGGGCTGGGCATAGCATTTCTACAGTATGGATTCGCAAAATACGAATGAAATACAGATGACATACGGATGTGTTCCGTGTGCGTTCCGTATTTTTTGTGGACAAATTGACTTCAATGGGGCCTTGGACCGTGATTTGCAGAAAATAATAGGACATGCACTACTTTTTTGAATGGTTAATGAATGGTTCCGCATATGGTCAGCAAAAAATGGAACGTAAGAGGAAAGAAAATAAGTTTGTGTTCATGAGCCCTAAAAGAGGCGTAGAAAATGGCCCAATCCCGGCCCATCTTCTTCCCCGCCCACACCATGCCCACTTTTTTAGATCTGGCGTGATTGGGGCGAAGTCACAGATAGCACTCATCTGCGCTTGAAATACGCCTAATTTAAGCGTATTTCAGCTTAGTAAATAACCCCCAAAATCCGCAATACTGGTAATAAAGTACAAGAAATAAGCAACGTTTCAGTCTTGTCACAGGAACTTTTTCAAACCATACAGTATTGACATGACAATCAATGAATTTATACCATGTGTATAAGTGATGACATCATCATAAATTAGCATAATTAATGTGACAAAAAATCAGAAGAACCCCAAAGAAAATAATGTAAAAATGATCAAAACGAGACCATTAAAACCCAACTATATACAGTACAGACCAAAAGTTTGGACACACCTTCTCATTCAAAGAGTTTTCTTTATTTTCATGACTATGGAAATTGTAGATTCACACTGAAGGCATCAAAACTATGAATTAACACATGTGGAAATATATACATAAAAAACAAGTGTGAAACAACTGAAAATATGTCATATTCTAGGTTCTTCAAAGTAGCCACCTTTTGCTTTGATTACTGCTTTGCACACTCTTGGCATTCTCTTGATGAGCTTCAAGAGGTAGTCCCCTGAAATGGTTTTCACTTCACAGGTGTGCCCTGTCAGATTTAATAAGTGGGATTTCTTGCCTTATAAATGGGGTTGGGACCATCAGTTGCGTTGAGGAGAAGTCAGGTGGATACACAGCTGATAGTCCTACTGAATAGACTGTTAGAATTTGTATTATGGCAAGAAAAAAGCAGCTAAGTAAAGAAAAACGAGTGGCCAACATTACTTTTGTTATGTATATAATTCCACATGTGTTAATTCATAGTTTTGATGCCTTCATAGTCATGAAAATAAAGAAAACTCTTTGAAGGAGAAGGTGTGTCCAAACTTTTGGTATGTACTGTACAGTAAGTGGCGGATTACAATAGGGGCGTTCGGGTCGGCAGCCCCGGGCCCAGCACCACTGGGGGGCCCAACGCCGAACCGAACACACACATACTGTGGCAGGGCACGGCAGCGCATAGTTCCCTGCCCCGCCGCCGATCATTGCCATAGGCTTCAGGAATAGCAGGCCTGAGGCCTATGCGGTAGTGAAATCCTAGCGCAGGAGGACATGATGATGTCATCCCACGCCTGTGCCGGGAAGCAGCACTGCAACGTGTGCGCGCCTGCCTCATCCCGCCTTCCTCTGCGAGCAAGCGCCTGGCCCTAGACATAGGTAAGTATTTTGCTTTAAAAAAAAAAAATCATTTTTTATTTCATGTTCCTACTTTGGGGGACATGGGGGTGGGGACACACAGGAGGACATATTAGTGAAAAGACATCGAGTACATCAGGAGGAAATTACTATATTGGGGCTTAATGGGGGCAAATTACTATGTGGGGGGAAATTATTATGGAAGGATTACTATGTGGATGCTGTGTGGGGCTAAATTATTATGGGAGGGACTACTATGTGGGGGCAAATTACTATGTGGGGGCAAATTACTATGTGGGGCAGTGTGGGGGAAACTACTGTGATGAGGCAGTAAGGGGGAAATTACTATGTGGGGGCAAATTACTATATGGGCAGTGTGGGGGCAAATTACTATGTGGGGGAAGTGTGGGGGAAATTACTGTGTGGGGGCAGTGTGGAGGAAACTACTATGTGGGGGCATTGTGGGGGAAATTACTGTGTGGGGGCAGTGTGGGGTAAATTACTGTGTGGGGCAGTGTGGGGAAAATAATATGTGGGGGAAAACTATTTTATAGGGGAGTTTGGGGGAAATTACTGTGTGGGGGAAAATTACTATGGGGGGATTACTATGTGGGGGCAGTGTGGGGGAAATTACTATATGGGGGCATTGCTATTGGGGAGGCACTGTAGGGGCAATTCTATTATTTTTGGGGACACTATACAGTGATTATTGCCTGGAGCACTATATAGGATGTTATTATTACTGGGGGCACTCTAGGGGACATTATAGCTGCTGTGGACACTATAGGGACATTTGGGGCAATTTATCAAACTGGTGTAAAGTAGAACTGTCTTAGTTGCCCATAGCAGCCAATCAGGTTCCACCTTTCATTTTTGACAGCTCTTTTGGAAATCCAGTTCTACTTTACACTAGTTTGATATAAGACCCCAATTATGTCTATTAGGCCTCATGCACACGACTGTTGTTTTATTCCGTGTCTGTTGTGCCATTTTTCGTGATTTTCTGCGGACCCATTGACTTTCAATGGGTCCGTTGAAAACTCGGCTAATGCACATCCGCGTCCGTGATCCGTGGTTCCAGTCCGTCAAAAAAATATAACCTGTCCTATTATTTTTGCGGAAAACGGTTCGTGGACCCATTCAAGTCAATGGGACCGCTAAAAAACGCGGAGGCACACAAGATTGTCATCCGCGTCCGTTTTTTTCCTATCATTTACATGGCAAACCTGTCTTAGACTTTTTTTTACTTTCCTTTATGTCTGCTGGTCCTGCAAAAATAAAGGTAGACACACGGAAACAAAAACCGAAACGGATCACGGAACAACGGAACCCCATTTTGCGGAACGGTACACAACAACGGTCGTGTGCATGAGGCCTGAGGGTCACTATTTTTTCAGCAGTATAGTACCTTGGGCATTGGGGAGCACAACGGGCACAGTATTGGGAGAGGCAGCAGGATGACACTGGGGGGGACACCAGGTTGGGGAGGTTGATGGAAAAATTTTGAAATCTAACGTGTCTGTGTTACAAACTCTGTAGAGACAAGATGTGGCTGAAAGTATTTGCCATGGCAGTCTGGGTCAAATGGAGGAGAAGAAGGTCTACATGACAGGAGAGTCACTGGATATAAGAGGTATGTGGTGCTGTATTCTCCTCCCTGTCTTTTTTATTATAATTATATATATTTTAAATTTGGTGACCAAATTTTTCAGTTTAGGGCACAATTTAGGGTAATTTGGGGTCTGAAGATGTCATATGGCCTAGGAAGAGACTGTGGTGCTCACGAAAAAAAACTAAAATGGAGGGAGGAGCCCAAGTTGGGTAGACAGCCCCTGGCCTATCATGCACTTAATCTGCCCCTGTATACAATAGTCAGTGTGACTAAATATGTACACAAAGAGGTGTTTAACCCTTAGGATACCGGAGGTTTTTCTGTTTTTGCGTTTTAATTTTTCTTCCCTATTTTCCTTGAGCCATAACTTTTTTATATTTTTGGTCACATAACTGTATGAGGGCTTATTTTTTGCGGGATAGGTTGTACTTTCTAATGCCACCATTAATTATGGCATAAAATGTAGTGGGAAGCGGTAAAACAAATTCCAAATGCGGTGGAATTGGAAAAAAAACTCAATTCCTCCACCTTTTTACAGGTTTTTTTTCCCCCGTGTTTCGTTTACGGCAAAACTGACCCATGCCCTTCATGCTTTGGGTCAGTACTATTACAACAATACGTATAGGTTATTTATGTCTAAATAGTGTAAAAATAAATTTTAACTTTGCTAAAAAATAAATTTTTACATCACCATATTCCCCATTCTACTGAGCTGTTTCCTCATTTTTTGAGGACCAATCTGTAGTTTTTATTGATACCATTTTGGAGGGTGCGTGACTTTTTGATAAAATTTTTGGGGGTAAGAGAATTTTTAGTTTATTTTTTTTAAGTAGTATGGGTGTTTTCGGTCACGCTGATACCCATGATGTTTATATTTATTGTTATTTAGGTTTTTATTTTTTAATTATATGGAAAAGGGTGCAATTTAAACTTTTATATTTTTTTACATATTTTTTAACATTTTTATTTATTTTTTGTGATGATTTTATGGCTCATATATGAGCCTATAAATTATGTTTTTTTATTTTTAATTTTGGTCTATCAGGGTTTTTTAAATGCTTTTTAAACTCAATTTTGCTCATTTCTTATCCTGGTCTGCCATCTGGTGGCTAAAATAAGAATTACAGAATAAACACTTTCAGCCTCATCAGCGAGGCTGAAAGTGTTCAGCGCAAGTACCGATGCACGAATTGGCCACACGGGGCATCGATAGGAAGCCCGGAAGCGCGAGCTTCAGGGTTTTTCCGCATTTAGATGCCGTGATTTCACTTGGTCAAGGCATCTAAAGCATTTAATTACCGGTCACAGTAATTAGCCGCAGGTCCCTGCTGTTTGAAACAGCAGAGATCTGCCGTCCATGGCGCCCGCTGCACATGCGAGCGGGCGCCATGTTTACACACCGCTCCAGTGTCGTACATGTACGGTGCTGGTAGCAAACGGGTCAAAATCACAAGTACGCTCAATAAATTTGAATATAGTAGTAGTAGTGTATATACTGTACTGTAAAGTCATCATATTCGGTATCTGATGTAATATAACAAGCAAAGACATAAGATCAAGACAAAGCCATCAGTTTCTTGTGCAGGTAATTATATATATATATATATATATATATATATATATATTTATATGATCACTGGTAAATTGTGCAGTTCAATGAGTAAACTAAAAGTTAAACATTTCCATTTTTTGGGTGCCTTCATACTAAAATCCTTCTCTTGGCCTCGGAATGTATAAAATTACTCTCTAAAAGCAAAGAACATTGGAAGCCAAGAGCAGTGAAAGGACTGGGCATTTAAACGCCTGTATCCAGCAGACACTGTAATAATTTGCTAAGAGCCATCTGTTATACAGATCAGAGCTGCTGGAATATTTCATAGACACCAGCACTATAAAAGTTCTTCCCAATGTTAAACGTATTTAAGAAGCCAGCAATACTCCATGAACCTGTTATTGACTTTAACTGTGATGATGCCATTGTTATACAACCATTAAAGTATGACGATATAGAGGCAGATGCTAAGAGGTGTGAAGACTTATTTGACATACAGATTGTAAGACCAACCCACTTATTTCGTTTTTTACATCGAAAATATATTTACATAGCAAAAAAAGCGTCTCCAAATTTAGTAGAATTGTCATTGGTCCCACAGGTTGAGGCCTGGATTACAGAGGGAGGAAATGGCTCAATAGGAGTTACTGGAGGTAGCAGAGCCTTTATCCAAGATTATACCTAGGAGTCTCTAACAATTTTGATCCGGCCCTATGCAAGTGGGGCAATGTTGAGGAACACCTGATCATAACTTTTGTCCTTCATCCTAGGTTTTTGTTTGAAAACTAACATTATGGAAAGATTCAACCCCATTCAGTCAGGTAGCGTTGACCCTGCTGTTTAAATTTGTGCTGTCTTGTGAAAATAGATTGCGATGTTCCCAAGAAATAAGTCTTTTATTCTTCATGAAAATGAGGGCTACATTGCACTGAGAGACATGACCAACACTGGAAAGGTTCTGAGGTGGACTGAAGAGACAGGCCCCACCCCTAGGGAGCCACAACTGATTTTCACAATACAAGCATCATTTTATTTCTGCAGGGTCAACCCCAACATGCAGTACCTCTGATGTAGTAGGTTTGATACTGCTGATAGGTTCTATTTAGTGTTAAAAGAGTCGGTGCACTTTCCAACCATTTAAAAAGTAGTTTTTTTCTGTATCTCTGCAAAAGAAGGGACTTTAAATGTGTAAATTTTTGTTTTACTCTTCCAAATGAAATATATCATATACCCTTTTAGAGGTAATACAATTTTCTAAATAGCATCTGTTTGTTTGAATATAGAATTCCTCCATCTAAAGACTTCAATGTTGACTTGAACCCAGGCCTAATAATACAGAGTACTACCTCAAACAGAAATGAGCCGATAGATAGATAGATAGATAGATAGATAGATTTACATGACACTGTATATGAAACAGGGCCTACAAGATTGTTTATCGAAAGTGCTGAAGAATTGGTCCTTATTAGTCAGTATTGGTCAACTCAAGTTCAAGGTTCATTGGAGATCAAAAACATCTAAAGTTTGTGGTTAGAATCTGCTTGGTTCACTGGGATTGATCTTTGTAAATTAAAAAGCATTTAGAAGGAGCATCTTGTACCAATGACAATCATAAGAATCACGTGAATTACATACATATGCTGCTCTATCATAGCAGCATATGTACTATAAATGTCGCTACAAACGGTTTTTCCATTTACAGACGATAATGATGGATTTTATGTAGTTGTTATTGGGATCAGACCTTATGTTGTCTAAAGCTAACCATAAACATATGACAATGATAAGCCACATTGCTTTTGAATTTTCATCTGTGGGATTGTTTGCATGAACATTCCCACCAGCTACATGCCAGAATTAAATTGATTAAAAACCAGTCAGTTTAAAAAATAAAATTAAAAAATAAAAATCTAACTCCCTGATCCTTGAGCGCAATGGCAAATGATCAGCCAAGCCTGTCATATCATGGTATACACAAGCAGTTTAGGTCATCTGTGACAGAAATTTTCCAACCAGCTTATGCCATTTTTGGTGGACAAAAGTCAGCTGTCAGCCATTGCAAACATTGAAAGAAAGATCATTTATGGAAGAAAGATCAAACATTCCCGGAAAAATCTTTTGTCTATTGCCTGGTTTCATTGAACGTGTACTGCCAGTTTGAACAACTGTAATGGCCAATAGTGTTGATCGTGAATATTCAAATTGCAAATTTTTATCGCGAATATTGAGAATTCGCAAATATCTAGAATATAGTGCTATATCTTCATAATCTTCATAATCGCGAATATTCTAGATTTTTTTCCATCAGTACCCATGATCCCTCACTGCTTCTTGCTTGTGGGAAAATGAGAAGGCTGCAATATCTTTGACTTTAGGAGTAGTGTTGATTGCGAATTTTCGTATCGCAAATTTTTATCGCAAATTTTTAGATTGCCGATTTTCGCAATCAAGAAAATAATGACGAGATGACGAATTCTCGAATTCATGAATATTCACCCAAATATTCGCAAAATATTGCGAATTCGAATATTGCCCCTGCTGCTCATCACTGATGGCCAAACTGGACTAAAATGTGTATGGAAACTCTTCTTAGGACATAAGTCTGGACCTAGTCTAGACCTGTCACAAGCCTGGACCATTTAAATACCCCAATGAGCACGCGATTGGACCTTTATTGCAAGCATAAAAATGCTTTCTGGTTGGCTGCATATCTACCCTTGTTGGGATTGTCCCATTCCCCATACAGAATCCATTGGCCATTGTGAAGGGTTTTTAAGCAAGCAAGGATTGACTTGATTTATTGTTGATCAGTGCTCATTAAGGCCCAACATCTAGCCTTCTAAAATGACCAATGTTCTCATCTACTACCTTGGTCAGAATTATAACCCTTATTTCTCCCTCTACCATACATCTAATGGTAGGGATTTCCCTATTCCACACCAGATGAAATATAGCTAGTTAAATATGTAAAGAAGTTATTTTTATTTCTAATAATCTTAATAATATCTAATAATCACATCCTGTCTGAGCTCGATTAAACCTTTTGGCATTATGAATACTAACATAGTAAGTTTTCTATGTGAATCTGCGGTTCCTTACATCCACCCCTGTAGGTGTTGTCATTTTGAGCTACTATTTCTAATCCCATAAAATAAACCATACCTTCCATGCTGTCTAATTCACCAAACACACTAAAAATGGACAAGCCTCTGTGATGTGGTAAACCTCCCACATGGACATATGTTATTCTTCCCAAAGCTCATTTCCCTGCTTTGGCCAATGCAGAAATGTTCTTCATATGATCTCCTTATTTCCTAGTAGGAGTTCCTAGCAGGAAGCTGTCATTTGTAGCCCAGACTTGCAAGCTGCTCATTCTTCAATGCTAAAAAAAAAACCTCTTGCCTGGTATTTATATCAGAAGTTCATATACTTAACATTTGTCATGGCCTTAACCTTCACATGACAAGACATTTTTACACTGGCTGGTTAAATATAACACACAGCAATGTGCTCTCGCTAAGCTGCAGTAAAATTTCAGCTTAGTCAAACCTGATGAGTTTTTAAGTGTCCCATACAAATGTGTCACAAAGCAATTTTCCTCTCTAAGGCCTCATGCACACGACAGTTGTTTTTATCGGTCCGCAAAATAGGGTTCCGTTGTACCGTGATCCGTTTTTGTTTCCGTGTGTCTTCCTTTATTTTTGGAACACCACCAGACATAAAGGAAAGTAAAAAAAAGTTTTGCCATGCAAATGATAGGAAAAAAACGGACGCGGACGCGGATGACAATCTTGTGTGCCTCCGCGTTTTTTAGCGGTCCCATTGACTTGAATGGGTCCACGAAACATTTTCCGCGAAAATAATAGGACAGGTTATATTTTTTTTGACGGACTGAAACCACGGATCACGGACGCGGATGACAAACGGTGCATTAGCCGAGTTTTCAACGGACCCATTGAAAGTCAATGGGTCCGCAGAAAATCACGAAACACGGTGCAACGGACACGGAATAAAACAACGGTCGTGTGCATGAGGCCTAAGAGATACATGTGATCTTCAGTTATTCTAACCAGGTTTAACATGTTTCCTAGTATGCAACACTGTGTTTGATATTGCGGGTTGTTAATCTCTCCATTTATTTGCCTATATATATATATATATATATATATATATATATATATATATATACCGTATATATAAAGAAGGATGTATATATATATAAATGTATGTATGTATGTAAGTGTGTATGTTCCGCGATCACTCAAAAACGCAACCATCGATTTCAACGAAACTTGGTATACACAGCCCTTGCTACCTGGAAAGAAATCTTGTGGGGGGTCACAGCTCTCTAGCACGTACCATTCCTGAGATATTCTGAAAAAATTACCTGCATTAGCCAATACAAGCCTGCAAGTCTTTCTCTTCATATCCCAACTGCCATACACACGGTCACATGTCCCTTATCAGCCAATAGAAGCCCGCAGGCCCTTAGTCTCCATATACACACAGTTTTGCTCCAGGTTTCCATAACAACCCAGCCTTTTTTTTTTTACTGCTGTAGGTCAGCTTTAGGCTAAGGCTACACGACGACATGTGTCGTGCGACAATAAGTCGCACGACACATAGGGCACAACTACACTGCTACATGCATCCATCTTGGATGGATTTTTTGCGACTGACGTGTTGCAGTCGCAGCATGTCGGGGTTGCGACACCATAGCCTATCATTATAAATATTGTTGCGCGACATTGGTACGACAAAATGTCGCGCGACACATGTTGTCAAGTAGCCCTAGCCTTAAAGGGCTTCTGTCACCCCACTAAAGTAATATTTTTTTTTTGGGCTAGTTAAATTACTTATCCTGCGATATATGAAAATATAATGGTCTTACTTACTTTGAGTCAGCAGTTTCTTCTAAAAACGAACTTTTTATGTAAATTAGGTCTCTACCAGCCGATGACGTCTTCTATTTCGGTGATGTCATCGGCGCAGGCGCACTGAGGGAGTTCTGAGGAGGCGAGCCTCCTCATCTCAGAGCGCCTGCGCAGAATGAACACAGGCGCGCGATTTTTAAAATGCCGACAGGGCTGGCCGGAGGAGGAGATCCCGGCTGGCCCTGTCAATCAACGCGACGAGGGGGCGGTTTTCTGCAGCTGCTACCAGCAAGTAGCCGCCCTACTTGCTGGTAGAGACCTAATTTACATATTATAAAAGTTCGTTTTTAGATGAAACTGCTGAATCAAAGTAAGTAACACCATTATATTTTCATAGATCGCAGGATAAGTAATTTAACTAGCCCAAAAAAAAAAATGACTTTAGTGGGGTGACAGAAGCCCTTTATAGGAGCAGGGAGCTGTGGAGGTCACTGTTAATGGGGTGCTGCCACTATTAAAGGGGCAGAGCGCTGTGGAGGACACTGTTAAGTTGGCAGGGGCCACAATTAAAGGGGCAGCTATTGTAGAGGTCACTGTTAATGGGGCAGGGGTCACTATTAAAGGGGCAGGTGTAGTGTACGGGAGCTGTAATGCCCGTCACTACAGAAGGGTCACTTGTTGTGCTGTCGTTTCCCCTTATTTAGGGGGAGGTTGGTATAAGTCATCTTCATATAATGTAATGTAATGCTATGTACTTCCTGTTACTGTAAAACTTGCATGTGCAGGCCTGATAGGGGTGTCATTCCAGCTCTTAGTCACTAGAGGGAGCTAGGGAGCCCTAGTTTATATAAGGCCCAGTCAGGGAAAGTAATAGGGAGAGAGGTTTAGACAGTGTTGAAGATCAGACTATGTCTGAGTTAAGCCCAGGCCTGGAGCCTGCAGACCAGGAGAGGGTATTGCAGTCCCTGTAACCGGGTTCCAGATCCAAGGAGAAGGTTCCCCTCCTGAGGGTATATATGCAGAAGCAGGAACACCACCGTTAATCAGCCTGAGGAAACAGAGAGAGAGACAGAGGCAAGTCCAGAAAAGCAAGAGGTACTAAAGACAACAGAGGAGGTACTTGAGGATTATAAAACCAAGGATATACGCCAGAGCTAGGGCATCGGGCCTTGGAGAAGAGTTTCTATGTTCCAGGATCAGTCAGGAATAGAGTGCAAGCCGCCTGTACTGCAAGTCCTGTGTTTAACACTCTGAAGTCACCTTGCTATATATTGCCTGCATCAACTGTATTGAAATCAACTGTCTTCAAAGGAACTGCGCTTCCATCGATGTCCATGTATGATGACTACTAAAGTTTGAGTTCTGTTTTAACATCACGTGGTTCCTCAGTTATTCCTGCTATCAGCAAACGGCGTGCCACCGTTTAATTGGCACTGGCGTCACGAACATTACTTATCATTACTTGCCCTTGCAGAGAGTCAGCTGTCTCAGGTTAGTGTCACGATTGCACTACAACACCCAGGAACAATTTTAAACCTAACTTGAGTACGCTGCACAGGCAACTGTGGAGGTCACTTTTAAAGGGGCGGGCACTGTGGAGTTCACTATTAAGGGGGCAGGGGCCATTATTGAAGGGGCAACTGCTGTGGAGGTCACTGTTAAAGGGAAAGGCACTGTGGAGCTCACTGTTAAAGGCGTGTTCACTGTGGAGGTCACTGTTAAAGGGGGCAGCCTGCTGTGGAGGTCAGTGTTAAAGAGGCGGACACTGTGGACGTCTCTGTTATGGGGGCGGGCACTGTGGAGGTCACTGTTAAAGGGGAGTTCACTGTGGAGGTCACTGTTAAAGGGGCGTTCACTGTGGAGGTCACTGTTAAAGGGGAGAGCACTATGGAGGTCACTGTTAAAGGGGCAGGCACTGTGAAGATTACTGTTAAAGGAGCGGGCACTGTGGAGGTCACTGCTAAAGGGGCATTCACTGTGGAGGTCACTGCTAAGGGGACGGGCACTATGGAGGTCACTGTTAGTGGGATGGTGACACTATTAAAGGGGCAGGGTGCAGTGGAGGACACTGTTAAGTTGGCAGGGGCCACAATTAAAAGGGCAGCTGCTGTGGAGGTTACTGTTAATGGGGCAGGGGCCACTATTAAAGGGGCAGGCCGCTTTGGAGGTCACTGTTAAAGGGATGGGCACTGTGGAGTTCACTGTTAAGGGGGCAGGGGCCACTATTGAATGGGCAACTGCTGTGGAGGTTACTGTTAAAGGGGAAGGCACTGTAGAGGTCACTGTTAAAGGGGTATTCCCTGTGCAGGTCACTGTTAAGGGGCAGGCTGCTGTAGAGGTCAGTGTTAAAGGGGCAGGCACTGTGGACGTCTCTGTTATGGGGGCGTTCACTGTGGAGGTCACTGTTAAAGGGATTCTGTCACCAGGATTAACGATATGTAGATATTTATATGTGCCCATTAGTCTTCATGCAGTGTTTACAATGATCCCTCTGTTTATGCTCTGTGTGCCTTATATTCTTATAAAAACCGATCTTATTGATATGTAAATTACCTCTGTCAGGAGCCAAAGGGGTTGTCCCACGATCTCCTGGAGACCATACGCGCCCATCAATCCGGAGCCCAGCACCGCCTACCACTTAATTTATTCACTCCACTATCTTTGACGTCAGTTCTTCTCAGTGCTGTAATCTCGCGCAGAGGGAGCCGGCGCATGCGCAGTTGACTCGTCGAAGCCGGTGCCAGTAGTCTGCATGGGCGCAGACTACAGTGTCCACTGCGCCTGCGCGAGACTACGGAGCAGAGATTACATGACGTCAGGATAATGCAGTGAATAAATTAAGTAGTAGCCAATGCTGGGCTCCGGATCGATGGGCGCAGCTGGGCTCCAGTAGATCGTGGGACAACCCCATGGGCTCCTGACAGAGGTGTTTTACATATGAATAAGATCGCTTTTTATAAGAATATAAGGCACACAGAGCATAAACAGAGGGATCATTGTAAACACTGCATGAAGACTAATGGGCACATATAAATATCTACATAACTCACTGTTAAAGGGGCGGGCACTGTGGATGTCACTGTTAAAGGAGCAGGCACTGTGGAGGTCACTGGTAAAGGGACATTCACTGTGGAGGTCACTGCTAAGGGGGCTGGCACTATGGAGGTCACTGTTAAAGGGGCGGGCACTGTGGAGGTCACTGTTAAAGCATTGGGAACTGTGGAGGTCACTGTCAAAAGGGAGGGCACTGTGGAGGTCACTGTTAAGGGAGTGGGCACTTTGGAGGTCACTGTTAAAGGGGCGGGCACTGTGGAGGTCACCTTTAAATGGGCGGGCACTGTGGAAGTCAGTGTTAAAGGGGAGGGCACTGTGGAGGTCACTGTTAAAGGGGCGGGAACTATGGAGGTCACTATTAAAAGGGTGGTCACTATGGAGGTCACTGTTAAAGGGGCTGAAACTTTGGAGGTCACTGTTAAAGGGGCGGGCACTGTGGAGGTCACTGTTAAAGGGGCAGGCACTGTGGAGGTCACTGTTAAAGGGGAAGACACTGTGGAGGTCACTGTTAAAGGGGCGGGCACTGTGGAGGTCACTGTCAAAGGGCCAGGTACTGTGGAGGTCACTGTTAAAGAGGAGGGCACTGTGGAGGTCACTGTTAAAGGGGCGGGCACTGTGGAGGTCATAGTTAAGGGGGCAGGCTACTGTGGAAGTCACTGTTAAAAGGGTGGGTACTGTGGAGGTCGCTATTAAAGAGGCGGGCACTATGGAGGTCACTGTTAAAGGGGCGGGCACTGTGGACGTCACTGTTGAAGGGGTGATCAATGTGGAGATCCCTGTTAAAGAGGCGGGCACTGTGGAGATCACTGTTAAAGGTGCTGGCAATGTGGAGGTCACTGTTAAAGGGGCAGGCACTGTAGAGGTCACTGTTAAAGGGGCGGGCACTGTGGAGGTCATTGTTAAAGGGGCGGGCACTGTGGAGGACACTGTTAAAGGGGAAGGCCACTGTGGAGGTCACTGTTAAAAGGGCGGGCACTGTGGAGGTCACTGTTAAAGAGGCGGGTGCTATAGAGGTCACTGTTAAAGGGGAGGACACATTGAAGGTCACTGTTAAAGGGACGGGCACTGTGGAGGTCACTGTTAAATGGGCGGGCACTGTGGAGGTCATAGTTAAGGGGGCAGGCTGCTGTGGAGGTCACTGTTAAAAGGGTGGGTACTGTGGAGGTCGCTGTTAAAGAGGCGGGCACTATGGAGGTCACTGTTAAAGGGGTGGGCACTGTGGACGTCACTGTTAAAGGGGCGAGCAATGTGGAGATCCCTGTTAAAGAGGCAGGCACTGTGGAGATCACTGTTAAAGGTGCTGGCACTGTGGAGGTCACTTTTAAAGGGGCAGTCACTGTGGAGGTCACTGTTAAAGGGACAGGCACTGTGGAGGTCACTGTTAAGGGGGCGAGCACTGTGGAGGTCACTGTTATGGGGGATACTGTCGATATCTTTTAATGACACATATAAACATTAAATGAAATAGATGAAATATTCCCGTGCGAAGCCAGGTACTTCTGCTAGTTATATATATAAAGAAGGACGTTTATATGTATGTATGTTCCATGATTACTCAAAAACGCAACCATTGATTTCAGCGAAACTTGGTATACACATCCCTTGTTACCTATCTTGTGGGGGTCACAGCTCTCTAGGTCGTACCGTTCCTGAGATATTTTCAAAAAATTACCTTCATTAGCCAATAGAAGCCTGCAAGTCTTTCTCTTCATATCCCAACTGCCATACACACAGTCACATGTCCCTTATCAGACAATAGACATTCGCAGGCCCTTAGTCTCCACATACACATAGCTTTACTCCAGGTTTGCATAACAACCCAGCCATTTTTCTTCACTGCTGTAGGTCAGCTTTAGGCTAGGGCTACACGACACATAGGGCAAAACTACATTGCTACATGCATCCATCTTGGATGGATTTTTGCGATTGTCATGTCGCAGCATGTCGCAGTGCAACACCATAGCCTATCATTATAAAAATTGTTGCGCAACATTGGTACTAGAAAATGTCACTCGACACATGTCGTCATGTAGCCCTAGCCTTAAAGGGGAAGGACGCTGTGGAGGTCACTGTTAATGGGGTGGGGCCACAATTAAATGGGCATGGCGCTGTGGAGGACACTGTTAAGTTGGCAGGGACCACAATTAAAGGGGCAGGCCGCTGAGGAGGTCACTGTTAAAGGGGCGGGCACTGTGGAGTTCATTGTTAAGGGGACAGGGGCAACTATTGAAGGGGCAACTGCTGTGGAGGTCACAGTTAAAGGGGCTGGCACTGTGGAGGTCACTGTTAAAGGGTCGAGCACTGTGGAGGTCACTGTTAAATGTGCGTTCACTGTGGAGGTCACTGTTAAGGGGGCAGGATGCTGTGCAGGTCACTGTTAAAGGAACGGGAACTGTGTAGATCACTGTTATGGAGATACTGTCGATATCTTTTAACGAGACACAGAAACTTTCAATGAAATATACCTGTGCGAAGCCGAGTCCTTCTGCTAGTATATATATAGGTGTTGGACCCCCTTTTGCCTTCAGAACTGCCTTAATTCTACGTGGCATTGATTCAACAAGGTGATGATAGCATTCTTTAGAAATGTTGGCCCATATTGATAGGATAGCATCTTGCAGTTGATGGAGATTTGAGGGATGCACATCCAGGGCACGAAGCTCCCGTTCCACCACATCCCAAAGATGCTCTATTGGGTTGAGATCTGGTGACTTTGGGGGCCATTTTAGTACAGTGAACTCATTGTCATGTTCAAGAAACCAATTTGAAATGATTCGAGCTTTGTGACATGGTGCATTATCCTGCTGGAAGTAGCCATCAGAGGATGGATACATGTTATCATTCTGTTTACGCCAAATTCGGACTCTACCATTTGAATGTCTCAACAGAAATCGAGACTCATCAGACCAGGCAACATTTTGGTGAGCTCGTGCAAATTGTAGCCTCTTTTTCCTATTTGTAGTAGAGATGAGTGGTACCCGGTGGGGTCTTCTACTGTTGTAGCCCATCCGCCTCAAGGTTGTGCGTGTTGTGGCTTCACAAATGCTTTGCTGCATACCTCGGTTGTAACGAGTGGTTATTTCAGTCAACGTTGCTCTTCTATCAGCTTGAATCAGTTGGCCCATTCTCCTCTGACCTCTCGCATCCACAAGGCATTTTTGCCCACAGGACTGCCGCATACTGGATGTTTTTCCCTTTTCACACCATTCTTTGTAAACCTTAGAAATGGTTGTGCGTGAAAATCCCAGTAACTGAGCAGATTGTGAAATACTCAGACCGGCCCGTCTAGCACCAACAACCATGCCACGCTCAAAATTGCTTAAATCACCTTTCTTTCCCATTCTGACATTCAGTTTGGAGTTCAGGAGATTGTCTTGACCAGGACCACACCCCTAAATGCATTGAAGCAACTGCCATGTGATTGGTTGACTAGATAATTGCATTAATGAGAAATAGAACAGGTGTTCCTAATAATTCTTTAGGTGAGTGTATATGTATATATATTTAATCTATCTGTCTGCCACATATATATATCTATGTATCTATCTCCCTTAGGTATGTCTTGCCATGTACAGCCATCTAGTAGTGACAAGGATCTTTTCTAGATAGATATCCATTACTCTAATATAAATTTATTTCAACTGCAATGTGTTATTTTTTTTCAGCAGTCTAGTTTTATTGAGAATTTTCAAAAATACAAAACAGAAGAAAATTTGCAATAGTCAGGTAGGCCTATGGAACAGTAGGGAAGAGAAAATGGCAAATTATAGCTTATAATTAGAGATGAGCGAATCAAAGTTGGCGAAGTGGAATTCGATCAGAATTTCATTTCTTTTTTCGATTCACAACAAATCCGAATTTCCTTGCGATTCGAGGTAACGAATCACTTTTTTTTTTTCGTAAAATGGCTGCTGCACATGTGAGGACATGGAGCGAGGAACTCTGGGAAGGCGGGTTCACTAATAATGCCATGCATGCAGCCAATCAGCAGCCAGCCCTGTGATATCACAGCCCTATAAATAGCCTCAGTCATCTTGGATTCTGCCATTTACCAGTGTATTTAGTGCAGGGAGAGACGTCTGCAGGCACTAGGGACAGTGCTAGAAAAAACTTAATTGTGCTAAAAAAAACTATTTAGAAGTGCAGGGAAAGATTATTCAAGGTATAGGGAAAGGATAGGGAGGAATTATGCCACGACATTTCTGTTGAATAGGGTTCAGTAGGGGAGGTTATAGCCTGGGTAATAGGAACAATTCTATTACACCTTGATGCACTGACTGGGGATCCAAATTGCCATTATACAGCTCTGTAATTCCAGCAAACCGTTCTTATTAGGGTGTAAGTGCTGTTTGATACAGCCATTAACAGGATTTATTACAAGGAAATATTTAAACATTTTATTTGTCTTAGTGCGGTGCAGTTATATGTTCTGGGAAAAAAGGGCTTATTAGCTGTTGTGTGGTGAAGTGCTAAAATTACAGCGCTTTTAGTTGTGTATTAGTGGCAAAAGTAAAATATATTTGCCGTTCAGCGGTGCAGTTATATGTTGTAAAGCCCTTTTTTGCCTGTATTTGTGGCACAAAAAAGTATTTGCCATTCAGCGGTGCAGTTATATGTTTTAAAGCTCTTTTTGGCATGTGTGCGGAAAAAGATAAAGGACTTATTAGCAGTTGTGTGGTAAAGTGAGAAAATTACAGCACTTTTTGGTGTGTATTAGTGGCAAAAAGTGTGGGGAAAATGCCCCTGAGTCTTATGGGGCGAATACTAATGAGCACTTCCATTATGGAAGCGCTCATTAGTACCGGAGGACCAGGAAGCGTTGAAGGCGCTGTACTCACCGCTTCCTGGTCCCCGGCTGTCAGCTGTGCAGTGGCTGCTCACAGCGTGAGGGCGCTCTGTGACCTCACGCTGTGCGCGCCAGTTCACAGCACAGCCAACAGCAGGAGGAAGAAGATCACGGGGGTGGTGAGGAGCGGCGGCGTCCAGGAGCAGGAAAGTTAAGTGGGTTTTTTATTTTATAAAACATGAGGCAATATGGGGATGATCTGAGGCAAAATAGGGCTGATCTGTGGCAATATAGGGCTGATCTGAGGCAATATGGGGCTGCTGGGGGGTAATCTGAGGCAATATAGAGCTGCTGGGGGGTAATCTGAGGAAATATGGGGCTGCTGGGGGATGATCTAGGGAAATATGGGGCTGCTGGGGAGTAATCTGTGGCAATATTGGCTGCTGGGGGGTAATCTGAGGCAATATGGGGCTGCTGGGGGATGTTCTGGGCCAATATGCGGCTGCTGGGGGGTGATCTGAGGCAATATGGGGCTGCTGGGGGATGTTCTGGGTCAATATGGGGCTGCTGGGGGGTGATCTGAGGCAATATGGGGCTGCTGGGGGCTGATCTGAAGCAATGGGGGCTAATATGAGAGGCAATGTGGGCTGCTGGGGGCTGATATGAGGCAATGGGGCTCATATCTGAGGTCTGATTGGGGGTCATTCACATTGGAGTCTGACTTGAGGTCTGATTGGTGGTCTGACCTGAGGTATAATTAAAAATATTTTTTTCCTATTGTCCTCCTTGAAAACCTAGGTGCGTCATATGGGCCGGTGCTTCTTATAGGGCAAAAAATATGGTACGTGTCATCAGCCATAATGTGGTGAATTTACATTGTCATACAGACATTATTGCGCAATAAAAAAATAGAATATTCGCAATTACGAATATATTTAGCGATATTCTAAATATTCTCGAATTCTCGAAGTGCCGATATTCGCGATTAAAATTCGCAATTCGAATATTCGTGATCAACACTACTGACCATATGTTGACCGAGTGAAGGCAGATGCTCCACAGACTGGATCCGTTTTATGGGGGTTATTGTTCTGACGAATCAGAGGAAGGGCAGAATAATCAATGACGTTGACACAAACTTACTGCTGACACCATCTCCACTCTGTCGGGGGGCTCTATTTGAATAGGCGTCTATTAGAACAGGTTCTGTAGGCATCTATGTGGAATCAGCTGATGACGGTGTAAAAGGAGTGTGCTTCTTCTTGGCGCTAACATCAACTTGTAATGTCGAGTTCATACTTGAGTTATTTGGTCAGTTTTGGCCCCGTGACTGCCCAAATAAGTGAAGTGTACAGTGATTCTAAGAGTGACGCCTGCCATCTGCATGTCATACTGACTCACAGTATTGTTTCACTACCACAGCAGACTCCCTATGCATGTTACTGCAAGGCACAGTGTTCTACACCACTATAAAGGCTCTCTGCAGCCAGGAAATAGCCGTTTTTTAACATGATTCGCCGCAAATAAATTCAGATCGAACCCAATTTTTCTGAAAATTTGGCGAACCGGCCGAATCGAAATTTTGAAAAATTCGCTCATCTCTAATTATTATCAACAAGAATAAAATGAATCCAATAAGTTCAGAGATCATCAGTATTTACATCCTTCAAATGTGATTTAACAGCTGCTTTTATCATTCCTATGCATCAGTCAAAAGGTTTACCTAAACACAATGCTCTAATGTGCGAAAGATAACGACTGTAACACTCAGTCTCGTCTTGTGGACACTGGAATGTTGTAGACAAGAGCCATCAGCGACAATCTAGAGACATCAGAATATTGTAATGTGATGGATGCAACAATTCTCAGACCTTGTTATGCCAGTCACCAGCAGATTCCTCCTTTGACATGGATAGGGGTTGCTGGTGTGTTGTAACAGGTGTCAGTCTAATGACAGGGAAAGATTCCAGCCTTTGGTATGTTTAAATATGGACTGCAAGCCATCCCAAATGTTAACTAGAGATTAGATTGTAATATATGTTTTGGAATGTGTTTTTACTAAGGATTAATTGTAATAGTTAAAGCAAAATGCACTTTGATGTATACTTTATTGTGTTATCAATGACAACAATGTCACTCATATGGTTAGCAGATGAATCTCCATACGCAAACATAGGTCATTGCAGGGGAATCATCGTCTGAAGCCAACCTTCAGTGTTTGGCTAAGGCTACTTTCACACTCGTGTTTTGTGCGGATCCATCATGGACGGACTCGTTCAGATAATACAACCGTCTGCATCTGTTCAGAATGGATCCGTTTGTATTATCTTTAACATAGCCAAGACGGATCCGTTTTGAACACCACTGTCAATGGAGGACGGATCCGTTTTCTATTGTGTCAGATTGTGTCAGTGAAAACGGATCCGTTTGGCTCAGTTTCATCAGACGGACACGAAAACGATGCAAGCAGCGTTTTTGTGTCCGTCTCCAAAGCGGAAGGGAGACGGAACTGATGCAAATTTATGTATTCTGAGCAGACCTTTTTCCATTCAGAATGCATAAGGGCAAAACTGATCCGTTTCAGACCGCTTGCGAGAGCTCTGAACGGATCTCACAAACGGAAAGCCAAAACGCCAGTGTGAAAGTAGACTTATAAGCTATGACATGCTGTTCAATGGAGTAGCTTTGAGGTGTTGCAGAGGTTACAGTTACAACCAGGTCTCCACTCCAGAGGGCCACATAGGACACAACACCTAAGAAAGCAGCGTTCTACAAGATTGCAGAGATATCTAATGCAATTTAAATGATACTGCAGTGACACTTCAGGGAGTAATGTCCTAATGGTGTTTATACGTCACATATAGCTTGATATCAATTCATCCAAGGGAACATAAAGTTATAGGTGGTTCAGTGGTAGACCCAGAAATGGCCTTTTCATTACCTCCCAAGACATTCAAGCTACTCCTCTGTCTATTCTTTACAACTTTTCACTAACTTTTGTAGTAGCTTCACATGTACCCTCTGATGTATGGAAGTTGAACATTGCAGATCAAGTACTAGGACTAAACAACTGGTCCTGTGGGTAGGCCATGACCAGTTATTTGTGGCTTCTCTTTTGAAATTCTGTCAGTTCTGCTGAATTGAAGACAATGGTAAAAAATGGTAAGAAGGTTTAACAATAGAGACCAACACAATTCTGTACTATACTGCTAGATTGGTACACTGGGAGGCTATGTGAAAGTGCTACAATTCGGTGTTCCTTTCGGTGTAACTTTCATTTTTTAACTGCTCAGGTTGCCATAAACAGACCAAGTGGTGGACAGCACAGAGAGCTGCAAGCAGTTATCCTTTTTTACATTCATTGGGTCATTCTCACTCTCTCTTCATGGTGCTGAACCCCCAATATCTCCTCTACCATCCTACCGATGTTCTCCATTCTTCCGTCCTGCCAATGATTTATGGCTAACATCCACCATAATCTGAAACTTTCATTCCCGTCTTTTAGACTTCTCTTAAACCTCACCAGTTCTCTGGAATGCCCTGCCCAGGGGTTTAACTAGGAAAGGCTGTAAAAGGAGTTTTAAAAAGTAACATAACTATAGGAAATGTAATTAAAAAAATAACTAACCATTACTCAACTGTTAAATCCCCTATGGCTGCTAATATGTTAAGATGGCTGGACCATTGTACAAAACAAGCACTTTTTGTCTTTTGTGTCACCCCTATCTCCTCATAGATTGTAAGCTCTTGTAAGCAGGGTCCTCAGTCCTCTTGTTAACTTTTCTGTTTTTATGTAATGTATCAGTCTGTTTGTACATGACCCCTCTGATTGTAAAGCACTGAGGAATATGTTGTTGTATAAATAAGGATTATTATTATCATTATTATTACTAATATTATTAAGAGGTCCATCAGAGGACAAACCCATATGAAGCTAAGGGAACAGATTATTTGTCCTAAAGGTCTCTCACCTTATTGGGTTAAATCGCTGTTGTGTTCAGTTATACCAGAATTGGGTGTCTACAATGAAATTTAGAGTAGACATACACATATTAAGTATTTTTGAGGAGTCATTTCCTTTGATGTTCCCAGCCTCTTGGAAATTGAGGTCACAGAGCAAATGACAACTTGCCCGCCTTGTATGAGTATCAATAAATCACCCTAGTCACCTACTTAATTTAAAAGGAAACTATTTTCCGTTAGTCCATATATTCCTATATCTATGGTTGTGTATAGAGCCACTTATAAAATGATTATTTCATTTTCATACTTGCATTTACAGTCCTGAATTTTTTTAACATATGTGGACATTTTAATCTTATCTTCTAGCATATAGTATATGAAGATAAATGTGATGTCAATGAATACAAAAAGAATAGGAAATAAGGCTTTGTAATATTTTATTAAACAAAAATTGCACACCTACATTATGCCATTTTCTTGTGTGGGAGAAACGCCTTTTATCATGATGTCAAGATGTAAAAATTAAATGAAGGTGTTTAAGGCTACTTTCACACTGCCGTTGGCTTTCCGTTTGTGAGATCCGTTCAGGGCTCTCACAAGTGGTCCAAAACGGATCAGTTTTGCTCTAATGTATTCTGAATAGAAAAGGATCCGCTCAGAATGCATCAGTTTGCCTCCGATCAGTCACCATTCTGCTCTGGAGACTGCCTGCAGCGTTTTGCTGTCCGCCTGATGAAACTGAGCCAAACGGCACACAATGTAAGTCAATGGGGATGGATCCGTTTTCTCTGACACGATCTGGCACAATAGGAAACGTATCCGTCCCCTATTGACTTTCAATGCTGTTGAAGATGGATCCGTCATTGCTATAGAAGAAATAATACAACCGGATCCGTTCATGACGGATGCAGGCGGTTGTATTATTGTAACGCAAGCGTTTTTGCAGATCCATGACAGATCCGCAAAAAACGCTAGTGTGAAAGTAGCCTAATTTGGTTTGCTCCATGTTGCTGAAATGTGTTATCATCATTTAAATATATTTTTTAATATAATGATAGGTCCACGTATGCTAAAAAAACTGAAAAAAGTGTCACATGACTGTATGTATCAAGGTATACAGAGATATATTTGTGAGTTGCACTTACAAGTAAAATCAGTATTATCTGTAGTAATTTGTCATCAGAACACATTTGAACTGAAACTAGCCGTTACAAATGGGAAAAAGGTCAGATTTTAAAAGCCATTTTTGTTGACTGATGCCTTTCCAAGAAATGGCCTTTAAATGGTTCCCTTCAATTGTATTGGGTCCATCTAGCCTTTAAAAAAGCCAAAAACATGACATGTCCTATTTTTTTTACTATCATTATGAATAAGAATAAGGGTCATTAGAAAAACAGCTGTATGAATGGACTCATAGACTTCTATTATATAAACGACCATCACAAGGCAGATTTTGTAAATGCCCATGAATAATGGCTGTCCAAAAATAGGACATATCCTATTTTTGACTCTTTTGACGGATAGATGGAGCCCATACATATGAATGTAGCCTTAGGGTACATCCACAGTGGTAAGATTTACTGCAGATTCTTTCTGCAGGAAATCTAATGAAATCTACAGAAAAATCCACAGGGTAAATCTACATCAAATTTTTCAGGTTGTGCAGCAAATTTCCCTTTTGCAGAAAAAAGGAATATACTCCCGAATCCCTGGCAATCTCCTCTCATAGTGACATTTCCATGCTCCCATATCAGTCTGTTTCCCAGCTTCAAGCAATGTTATGTTGATCCATGTGACTACTACAGCCTCAGCAAGTCTTTGCTGGAGGCCAGGAGACAAATAAGGTGAAGAACCATGGAAACGCCAAGGAACTGGTAGATGAATTTGCTGCAGATATGCAAGTGATCCAAAGCGAAATCTGCAAAAGTTGGATTTTGAACTTAAAGGAGTTGTCCCATGAAAATATTCTACAGTTTTCAAACCAGCACATGGATCTGAGTTATTTTGCAATTGTATGTAATTAAAAATTTAGCATAGCCACTGAGTTATTCAATAAAATGTATCCGTATAGCACCACCTGCTGTTTGTTTTTTTCTTATTTCTTTGTCCTGCTCACTGAGAAGGACGCACATGCTCATTTTCATCCTTCGACTGCCTCCTGAGCTGTGATAGGGAGAGCATGGACACACCCCCTGAGCTGCAGCAGAAAAGACACTCCCCTTGAGCTGTCAGCTTGATATCAATCTAGAAGAGCAATAAATGGGGAGATTTCTGGATCCATGAGGTACAGGGCAGGTTCTAGCTTTGTTAGAAAGACATTGTCATGTACTATATGATGTCTGATTTTCATTTTTTACATTAGTCATGGGATAACACCTTTAATGGGGGAAAATCCACAATTTAAAAAGATCCACATTGCAGGTTGTTCATATAATTGAATGTTGATTGATAATTGAGCCCAGTTTTGTGGATAACCGTGTTGCCAGTAATCAATCAAAACTTAATTTTTAACCGTCAGCAACTGCTTCCCAGCTGCTAGGTGACAGTTACCTTGGACTATACTCTTCAAATTATAAATATAGTACCATAAAACCTCTTTAAAATGACCACCTAAAATTACAGTGAAGAATGGTTTTCAAGAGGATAGTCCTCTGAGCAAATAGAGCCAAAATACATGGGGACTGTATCAGGGGATTCAAAATCAGGGGTAAACTAAATTTACATATGAATAATCCATCTTTTTTCTGAACCGCATTCAATTGTAAATGGTTATCTCACAGATGTATATCAAAGTATTGACTTTTGTATAGGCACACATATAAAATAATACTTTCTAAAATACTGATATTATGAAATAGTTCACATCCATTTTAATAATGGTCACTCATTAAGATTAGAATAG
Organism: Bufo bufo; assembly: GCF_905171765.1. Taxonomy (NCBI): domain Eukaryota; kingdom Metazoa; phylum Chordata; class Amphibia; order Anura; family Bufonidae; genus Bufo; species Bufo bufo. The sequence continues at coordinate 300,301,866 of NC_053392.1, forward strand.
ATATAAAAACATGAATTACAAATGATCTGAAGAAACATATTTATTTAGTGGACGACTTTGGCTAAGTGAGTGGTTGTGTCTTGGATATTTATTCTGTGAGTAAGCAAACTACAATACAAAAAAGTTATTTAAAAAATAATGTAATTGCAGGTTAGTGCATTAATCTTAGTGTTATATATACATATGTACAAAGAAAAACAAATTAATTTAAAGTTCATTACTGGAAAAAAAAATTGCTTTAATAATATTTCCATCAAACCATATGTGCAGATACTTGAGATGTTGATAGTGTAAGACTCCCTAATCCCCTGGAGTCAAAGAAATTTTGCTGTCCTGTTCCACTTAGTAGATGAACTCCATCCACAGGAGACAGAATCTGACGATCAGTCATGGTTCCACTAGGAGAAGACCCCAAAAAACTTCCTTGTGAAGACACAATTTTTTCAGGGCTAGAGGCTAGTTTAGGGGAAGTGGAGAAATTGTATCCATACAAAGCACATGGGCTATGAAGTCTAAATGCATTGTAAGAACTTTGATGTGGCTGCCCACTGCCAAATGCATTGCTTGATGGTGAAGGCATGAGATACTGCAGTTGAGGAGACATTCCTGAAATCTGCATTGATAAACTTGTTTGGGGACACCCAAAGTTCTCATTGTCAGTTCCTGCCATGGACATATTTACTGTAGTGCTGCCTCCCATTCCAACATAGGATGGGGTCCTTGGGGTTGCAAAGGATTCGCTGGTTGAGTTTGCAAGTCTATTGTAAGTCTCAGCAAGAGAAGTGCTATATCTGTTAAGTGCAAGGCCAGATCTGCCACATGCTGAATAATCTGCTGGAGAAAGGCTACAAAGCTGACCTGGATTTGCTCCAAGATGGAAAGCTGGAGAAGAACAAGGGGAACCTGGCAATAAGTGAGAATGAGTTGCTGCTGCTCCGGAGCCAGACAGTAAAGATGATGCTCCTGCATTTCCTAAAATAACAATACAAATAGTAAAAATTAATAGATCTCATTATGTTTATCTATATTCCTATATATATATATATATATATATATATATATATATATAAATATAGTACAGCATCCCACCCAAGTAACTGTGAAACAATTGTGTCTGGATACATATTTATATGTACTGTGAGGGAGGGAAAAATGTGAATGTGCATTCCTCTATATCCACTACATTTTCCTTTAGTTCTCCTCAGTTTTTTCTAAATATTATTTTACATTAAATAAAGTAGTACATGACTAAGTACTGGTTTGGCTTCCCACATATTAGATAGTTATTTTCTTTCCACAGATTACTTTCCAAGTGTATGGTAAGAAAATCGAAATAAGACGATAGTAAGCCCACGGTGTTGGAAATGACTAATAGGAGTCACTCCTGAAAGTAAAAAGTTTAAAATAACTGGATAACATAGCAGCATTTTTAACATTTTACTATTGGACTCGTTAAGAAACATATTTTTTACTATTCCATTTCGTAATTCTTTCATCTTTTGAACACAAAACAGATTTAACTTTACTCCTTGTCTAATAATCCTTATAAAGTTTTTTTCAAGCTCTCAGTGTGTAATGACCAATCATTTTAGAAACTCTAAAACGTCAGCAGATCTGGAAGGTTGAGTTTTACTTCTTTCCTATTAAAAAACACATTTCTGACAAATTATATCTGTTTTTAAGGATCCATTGTCTTAAATAAAGCTATTCTAGTTTCAAAATACAACTTTCAGATGTTTATTTTTGTTTCTCTCTCCTCTAGTGGAAAATCAAGGATTGGCAAATCTGCTTTTATTCCATGTAGACAATTAAAGGGAGACTGTCAGCAGTTTTGGGCCCTCAAAACTGCTGAAAGGACAATATAGGTGACAGGGAGAGAGGTGCAGACATAACTAGAAAGATTTTCAGGCAGGTTGCATGACAAAAAAATAAAAATTTCCATCCCCCCAACACAACAACTAGAGATGAGCGAATTTTTCAAAAATTTAATTCGTCGGTTCGCCAAATTTTTTCTTTGGTAGTGAAATAATACTGTGAGTCCGTATGACATGCAGATGACAGGCGTCACTCTTAGAATCACTGCACACTTCACTTATTTGGGCAGCCACAGGGCCAAAACTGACAAAATAACTCAAGTATGAACTCAATCTTACAGGTCGACAGAAGAAGAGCAATCCTTTTACACCGTCGTCAGCTGATTCCACATAGATGTCTACAGAACCTGTTCTATTAAGCACTTATACAAGTAGAGCCCCCCCGACAGAGTGGAGAGGGTGTCAGCAGTATGTTTGCGTTGACGTCACTGATTATTTTGCCCTTTCTCTGATCCGTCAGAACAATAACACACAAAAAACGGATCCTGTCTGTGAAGCATCCGCTTTCACTTGGTCAGAATTTGGTCATTAATCCATCAGTATTGCTAATGCCCAAAAAAAACAGGAGTGGATCCAAAACAGAGATGACCGAGGCAACCATTCAAGAACCGCTGGGTTGCTAGTCAAGACACGACCGCTAGATGACACCGGGAGCTCAGGCCTCTCGCTGCGACCCCTGCTGCCATGGCCCCTTACTCTCTTGCAACCTCTGCCTGCGCCAGAAATATTAAGGCCTCTGCCCCTCCCCTGTGCAAGGCCTGGCACTTCTCTGTCATGCTGTTAGATCAAATAAATAAATAAAAAGGAAATTAAAACATCCCCAAAAAGTCTGTAATTTTCTCACTTCAGCACACAACGGCTAATAAACCTTTTTTTTTTTACCACTAATACATGCCAAAAAGGGCTGTAATTTTCTCACTTCACCACACAACGGCAAATACTTTTTTGTGCCACTAATACGCACCAAAAAGGGCTTTAGAACATTTAACTGCACCGCTGCCCGGTAAATATATTTTTCTTTTTCCACTAATACACGCCACAAAATTCTTTAGAACAGATAACTGCATCGCTGAATTGCAAATATATTTTTTTCTTTTTCCGCTATTACATGCCACAAAAGGCTTTAGAACATATAACTGCACCGCTGACCGGCAAATACATTTTACTTTTGCCACAAATACACAACAAAAAGGGCTGTAATTTTAGCACTTCACTACCCAACAGCTAATTAGCCCTTTTTCCCACTAATACAAGCAAATACATGCTTTAGAACATATAACTGCACCGCACAAGAGCAAATAAGACGTAGAAATATTTCCTTGTAATAAACCCTGTTAATGCCTGTTTCAAACAGCACTTGCACCCTAATAAGAACGGTTTTCTGGAATTACAGAGCTGTATAATGGCAATTTGGGTCCCAAGTCAGTGTAGCAAGGTGCAATAGGATTGTTCCAATTACCCAGGCTGTAACCTCCCCTACTGAACCCTGTTCTACATAAATGTTGTGGAGTGATTCCTCCCTATCCTTTCCCTACAACTTGAATAATCTTTCCCTTCACTTGTAAATCGTTTTTTTAGCACAATGAAGCCTTTCCTATTACTGTCCCAAGCGCCTGCTGATGTCTCTCCCTGCATTAAGTACACTGGAAAATGGCAGAATCCAAGATGGCTGAGGGTATTTACAGGGCTGTGACATCACAGGGCTGGCTGCTGATTGGCTGCATGCATGGCATTATGGGTGATCCCGCCTTCCCAGTGTTCCTTTCTCCATGTCCTCAAATGTGCAGCTGCCATTTTAGGAAAACATGTGACTCGTTACCATGAAGCCCGAGGAAATTCGGCTTCGGGGCAAATCAAATTTTTCCTGAAATTCGGATTGAATTCCACTTCATCAGCTTCGATTCGCTCATCTCTAACACCAACCTCAAGTGTCCTAGAGGCAGTACCTTCATGTTCAATGTATTGGGCTCTGGGCAATGAATGGTTCCTAGACCTTCCACTCTACTCTGAGTGACAGCTCTAGCAGTCTCCTAATTGGATGCCAGTGCTGTCACTCATAGCAGAGGGGATGGGCTTGAGAGAGTTCATTGCAGAGAGTCCAGGACACTTGGGGTCATTGCACCAAGAGAATGTAATATTTAATCTCAAGCAACCTGCATGATTATTACTAGAGGTAGATCTGCACTGCCTATATATTCACAGAATGTGATGTCCCAAGAATACACTATATGCTTGCAGACAGACTACCTGTTTCCATTTTGTAAACCTGTAGATGGATTAAAGGAGTTGTCTGGCCTGGCATCTGACAATCTCAATGGTCTGATCCTGTGCACAATTGAATTAGAAAAAAACACTTTTCTGTCTGCAGTCCTGAAGTTCTTGAACTAATTCCCAATTCCTGACTGCTGCCAGAACAAGCTGGACCAGAATTGGCTTGGTACCTTGACCGCTGCAGCCAATTACTGGTCTCAGCAATCATCATATTGCGTCCTTTGCTGGCTGTGTTCATTATTCCATCGCATTATACACTGCTCATTTCCATGGTTACGACCACCCGGCAATCCAGCAGCGATGGCCGTGCTTGCACACTATAGGAAAAAGTTATGGCCTCTCTGGTGGCCAAGACTGCGGGAGCTCACAAAGGCTGGTGCTTTTTCCTATAGTGTGCAACCATGACCACCGCTTCTGAATTGCAGGGTGGTCGTAACAATGGAAACAAGCAGTGTATAATATGATGGAAGAATGAATCCATCCAGTGAAGGAAGCAACATGGATAATAACAATACATTAGTAAGTGGTTTGTATGAACTTTCTCTACGTGATAAATGCTATTTGCTGAAGTGACACAACCCCTTTCACTTTTCAGTTTTTTTTTATTGGGCACACATTCATCTTCTGATCATTGGGGTTGTCGGCTCCTAGGCAACCCCTTTAAGGGTCAATACACACTACAAAATATTTATCAACCATACCAAATTAAACAACCTCCATTAGAGTACTTTCACACTTGCGGCAGAGGATTCCGGCGGGCAGTTCCGTCACCGGAACTGCCTGCCGGACTAGGAAATCCGGACGCAAACGGATGCATTTGTCAGACGGATCCGGATTCGGATCCGTCTGACAAATGCATTGCAATACCGGATCCGTCTTTCCGGTTGTCTTCCGGAAAAACGGATCCGGTATTTATCTTTTTCACATTTTTCACGTTTTTCCAGAACACTTGGGGCCGGATCTGGCATTAATGCATTTCAATGGAAAATAATGCCGGCATTCCGGCAAGTGTTCAGGATTTTTGGCCGGAGAGAAAACTGCAGAATGCTGTGGTATTCTTTCCAGCCAAAAAACGTAAGAGGGACTGAACTGATGCATCCTGAATGGAATGCTCTCCATTCGGAATGCATTAGGATAAAACTGATCAGTTTTTTTCCGGTATTGAGATCCTGTGATGGAACTCAATACCGGAAAACAAAAACACTAGTGTGAAAGTCCCTTACACCGTTATGAGTGCATGTAGGCAGTATTTACACTTAAAAAAATACAAAGCATTAGAAAGGTAAAGTTTGCTAAGTATCGGGTTAAAGATGATGTCCCACGAAAAATGTTGTACATTTTTCAAACTAGCACCTGGATCTGAATACTTTTGAAATTGCATGTAATTCCAAATTTAGTAAGCCACTGAGTTATTTAATAAAATGTATCTGTATAGCGCCACCTGTTCTTTTTGTTCTTTTCCTCCTTTTTCTGTCTAGCTTACTGAGGTGGACACACATACTTAGTTCTATCCTTCAACTGCCACCAGCTGCAGCAGACAGGTCATGCCCCCTGAGCTAGGACATGCCCCCTGAGCTGCCAGCCTGAAATAAATCCAGCAGAGCAATTAGAGAAATTAATGGAGAGATCTCCATGTCTCAGCTTCCTGGAGTCATGCCAGGATGACTTAAGAAAAGTGGGAAATTGTGGTTGTCTGCAGTCTCAGTTCAATGTTCTGATTTGGCTGGTGCTGCCCTTTTAGCTTTCATATTAGTCAATTGTGACAGGAAGTAACCATAACCAAAACAATTTAAAAGCCCAATTGCACATGAGCCAACTAGGTGCTAAAAGGTGATTTTCATCACAATTTCCATGTGACATATTCATATGTGATATAACATAATATGGTATAAGTCATTATTTGAAATCAATGTGGGATCTTCTTGAAGAAAAACATATGATTATACATGAAACCATTAAGTCATTCACTTTTAAAAACAGGCTGTGAAAATGGAAGGCAAAGATGACCTACTAGAACTAATTTGTGAAATGTGAGAACTGCTTATTATATTTTGTTTCCATGCTAAGATGCTTGAGGCTACAGACCCAATAGTGGAGACTGCAAAACTGAGAGATTTTGATAAGACCATTTGGTCTGGATTCAAATCACCATCTACATAAACACTTGCATTGTTCCATTAGGCCCCTTGCGTCCCGGTGCAATGTGTTTTGCACACGCGTGATAAAAAACTGACTGTGGTACCCAGACCCGAACTTCTTCACAGAAGTTTAGGTTTAGGTTCAATGTTGTGTAGATTGTATTATTTTCCCTTATAACATGGTTATAAGGGAAAATAATAGCATTTTTAATACAGAATGTATAGTACAATAGGGCTGGAGGGGTTAAAATAATAATAATAATTTAACTCACCTTAATCCACTTGTTCGCGCAGCCGGCATCTCTTCTGTCTTCATCTGTGAGGAAAAGGACCTTTGATGACATCACTACGCTCATCACATGGTCATCACATGGTCATTCACATGATCCATCACCATGGTGATGGATCATGTGATGAGCGTAGTGACGTCATCAAAGGTCCTTTTCCTCACAAATGAAGACAGAAGAGATGCCGGCTGCGCGAACAAGTGGATTAAGGTGAGTTAAATTATTATTTATTTATTTTAACCCCTCCAGCCCTATTGTACTATGCATTCTGTATTCAGAATAATATTATTTTCCCTTATAACCATGTTATAAGGGAAAATAATAATGATCGGGTCCCCATTCCAATCGTCTCCTAGCAACCGTGCGTGAAAATTGCACCGCATCCACATTTGCTTGCGGAGGCCTGCGATTTTCACGCAAACCCATTCATTTCTATGGGTCCTGCGTTACGTGAAAAACGCACAAAGAGGAGCATGCTGCGATTTTCACGCAACGCACAAGTGATGCGTGAAAATCACCGCTCATGTGCACAGCCCCATAGAAATGAATGGGTCTGGATTCAGTGCGGGTGCAATGCATTTACCTCACGCATTGCACCCATGCACAAATCTCGCCCGTGTGAAAGGGGCCTTAGAGGGAAATGAGAGAATAATGGTGAACATAATTGTGAACTTCTATGATAGATCTTTACTAAATTTCTTGAAATTCAATTTGGATTAAAGTCGGCAAAATCAGTTGGGTAATTTAATTCAGGTTCAAATAAATTTAACCCAAATAGAAAGAGCTCTAATTGCCCTGAAAATATGAGGATGACATTTTGGGGTCACCTAGGATAGTATGCAACTCATTTCAAGCTCTTTAATGCCAAGGAAACACAGTCTTAATTTTAAAGTGACAGTGACATATATGGCTTTGGGTAAATGCTTCGTTGCCAGTGGTAACAAACAGCATTTTTAAAAATAAACTTCACTGTAGGATATTTTATATTTTTACAAAATTGTATTTTTGTGGTAAATGCCTGCTAAAATTGAGGAAAAGCTTAATTGTTAAAAATTCTGATTTGACACAGATTTTTAGAAAATTAATTTAGAATCAATTTGCTCATCAGAATCACATAGTAGTCTAGCTTAAATGCAATAGATGTGTGGGGCAGCATTGGACTGGCCCATCAGAGTACCAGAGGTTCCTCTGGTGGTCCCCAAAGGTCCAGGAGTAAAAAAACATTTCAAGCTGCCTTTGGAGACAACATATGGGCAATAGGGTCTATTTCTTTGACTCAAAATCTATTAGACTTCATCGATGATACAGGGTTGGGCCCCGAGAATAATTTCCTATGGTGGGCCCAAGGAACCCCAGTCCATTGTGTGGCCTTACTGTACCACTATGTGCTGAATATTTCATACTAATGCAAAAGAGAAAAACAATCATGGCATGTTCCAGCCTCCAGCACATATTCATATTTTCACAGGTAATGATTGTAGGGGAGAATATCTGACACGTATGGCATCTACCATCAGCTCTGCCATTTGCATTAGGACCATGACAAAGTTTAACATTTAAGGCTAGTTTCACACTAGCGCTTAGAGTTCAGACAGGCTGTTCTCTGGATCTCTCTGGATTCTCGCATTGCTGGAAGCTACCACATCAGCGTCTTGCCCCATTTACTATAATGGGGACTGGTGGAGATCCAGCCACAACCCTTTAAATATGCAGAGAATCGGCATACTTGCCAGGTTGCGGCTGGATCTCCGCCAGTACCAATTATGAAACGCAAATATTAAACAGATCAAACACATGAAACATCTCGATGCTTTGACTTTTTCTGCAGAAATACACAGTGGAAAAGTGGCAAAATAGGCAAAATGTGTACTCAGCATTAAGTACAGAGGGTACCGTTTTAAAAAAAATTAAAGATCAAATGATGCCACCATACAAAACCAAATAATACATAATCATTGTATCCAAACATATGCCATATGGTATCAGCATAATATGATATGCAGTGCTTAAATTATGCATCATACTGTACCCAAATAATGTGACATACGGTATTGAAATAAAATGCTATGCATTGCCCAAATAATATGTCATACTGTAACCAAATGGAAGAAAACGGTGCCCAAATAATACTGTATGCCATATTGCACCCAAATTATCACATTGATAGCTGGCTGGGGCCTGAGATTCTGGGAGGCCCAAGGTCATTAAACCACCTACAGTACATCTTAAAAACTTGGCAATTTGCTATCACCACTATGGCTGTGGTGTGGCAGGCCACATTCACAAGAGATATCGCACTCAACATAGGAAAAAGTAGAAGGGGTGATGGTGCAGTTACTCATGCAGATTTTGTAGCAAATATGTGCCAGAATTGAAGGCAAAAACTATTCAGCTGATATAGACTTGCTGTTGACTATAGATATGGGGGGCACAAGTTTTGTAAACAGCCCAGGGCAGTGGTGCACTTAGCATGGAGGAAGACCATGCGACTGCTATGGGGGCACCAGAGCTTAACTCTCTTTATGTTCCAAACACAATTTTCTGGCAATCACCCCTAGGGGCAGAAAGATTGCTTAGTGTAAAAAATGTACAGCTTCCATTAATGTTGATGGTAACTGTATGGATTCCTATGCACTGAGCTACCCCTTGTAGTGGCTGCAGACAGCATGCTTTATTTTGTACAGTATGAAGGGAAGCAGGAGACAGGACTGTAAGGAAGAGATTACCTATTTATGCCAATTGTCTGGTGTAAATACATTGAGAAATATTGTGTTCAGTATGAGCACCAGATTTATAAAGTTGTTTCATTTTTCCAACATAGAAGTTGTGTTAAGTGAGTGGCACAACTTTTGTTTTATTTATTAAAAAATATATCCGCTTAATGAAAATTGGATGAACCTTATACTAAGTTTTGCTATGAGGCCCTATGAAATCTGGATACACCACTGGCCCTTAGCTTACGGTATACTGGAAAGGTATACTGGAACTTTCTTGAAACCAAATCATATGATATATACAGGGAGTGCAGAATTATTAGGCAAATTAGTATTTTGACCACATCATCCTCTTTATGCATGTTGTCTTACTCCAAGCTGTATAGGCTCGAAAGCCTACTACCAATTAAGCATATTAGGTGATGTGCATCTCTGTAATGAGAAGGGGTGTGGTTTAATGACATCAACACCCTATATTAGGTGTGCATAATTATTAGGCAACTTCCTTTCCTTTGGCAAAATGGGTCAAAAGAAGGACTTGACAGGCTCAGAAAAGTCAAAAATAGTGAGATATCTTGCAGAGGGATGCAGCACTCTTAAAATTGCAAAGCTTCTGAAGCGTGATCATCGAACAATCAAGCGTTTCATTCAAAATAGTCAACAGGGTCGCAAGAAGCGTGTGGAAATACCAAGGCGCAAAATAACTGCCCATGAACTGAGAAAAGTCAAGCATGCAGCTGCCAAGATGCCACTTGCCACCAGTTTGGCCATATTTCAGAGCTGCAACATCACTGGAGTGCCCAAAAGCACAAGGTGTGCAATACTCAGAGACATGGCCAAAGTAAGAAAGGCTGAAAGACGACCACCACTGAACAAGACACACAAGCTGAAACGTCAAGACTGGGCCAAGAAATATCTCAAGACTGATTTTTCTAAGGTTTTATGGACTGATGAAATGAGAGTGAGTCTTGATGGGCCAGATGGATGGGCCCGTGGCTGGATTGGTAAAGGGCAGAGAGCTCCAGTCCGACTCAGACGCCAGCAAGGTGGAGGTGGAGTACTGGTTTGGGCTGGTATCATCAAAGATGAGCTTGTGGGGCCTTTTCGGGTTGAGGATGGAGTCAAGCTCAACTCCCAGTCCTACTGCCAGTTTCTGAAAGACACCTTCTTCAAGCATTGGTATAGGAAGAAGTCTGCATCCTTCAAGAAAAACATGATTTTCATGCAGGACAATGCTCCATCACACGCGTCCAAGTACTCCACAGCGTGGCTGGCAAGAAAGGGTATAAAAGAAGAAAATCTAATGACATGGCCTCCTTGTTCACCTGATCTGAACCCCATTGATAACCTGTGGTCCATCATCAAATGTGAGATTTACAAGGAGGGAAAACAGTACACCTCTCTGAACAGTGTCTGGGAGGCTGTGGTTGCTGCTGCACGCAATGTTGATGGTGAACAGATCAAAACACTGACAGAATCCATGGATGGCAGGCTTTTGAGTGTCCTTGCAAAGAAAGGTGGCTATATTGGTCACTGATTTGTTTTTGTTTTGTTTTTGAATGTCAGAAATGTATATTTGTGAATGTTGAGATGTTATATTGGTTTCACTGGTAAAAATAAATAATTGAAATGGGTATATATTTGTTTTTTGTTAAGTTGCCTAATAATTATGCACAGTAATAGTCACCTGCACACACAGATATCCCCCTAAAATAGCTAAAACTAAAAACAAACTAAAAACTACTTCCAAAAATATTCAGCTTTGATATTAATGAGTTTTTTGGGTTCATTGAGAACATGGTTGTTGTTCAATAATAAAATTAATCCTCAAAAATACAACTTGCCTAATAATTCTGCACTCCCTGTAAAGCCTTAAATATACAGCATATTGTACCAAAATTGTATGGCCTACTATTTCCAAATAAAAGTATACTGTACACAACTAAAACCAAAAAATACCAAATGTAAACACACTGCACCCATATAATACAGTACCAACATATATACACTATATATATATATATATATATATATATATATATATAGAGAGAGAGAGAGATCAAAGCAAAGCATTAAAAGAAAACAGTGCATAGTACCTAAATACTGCATCACAGAGTGCAGAAATATATGCAAACATATAAACAGAAAAGCAATATATAGAGTGTATGACAAACATGTACTCTCAGGAAAAATTCAGGTTTTTTCTTTACATGTTCATATTGAAAATCTGGCTAAATTTTCATACGAGAACTTTCAAGGAGAGCTAAGTAATACATATTCAGTTATATTTCCATAAACTGCCAATTAAATAGACATAGCCTACTTATATAACGGTGATGAATGATGGGCTGCATTTATTCCAGTTTGAGCACTATACTGTATGTGTAAGTGCGGTATATATAGTATAAGGAATCATATTAAGGAGGTACACAATTCACCTAGGGTTTCATGTTCATTCTTTACATAATTTAAGTCTTTAAGACTACTATTGAAATACAAAGTAAAAGGGTTCTTTTGCATATTTTCATATTTTTTGTATAAAAAGTAAATTTCAGTTACAATATACTAATGCATGACAGAACATCCTTTCATCAGAATTAACAGCAAAACTACACCAAATGAAGCCCATCTGTATAGAAGTTACCGCCAAGTGTTGATCATTAACTGACTATCATCACCTCATTGAATCTAATATATGAATGGGCCAGATGTGATGATTTCATTTTCACATTAATCCTGAAAGCATGACATACTTTGCCATGAAATTTTAAAATGTGTATGATCAGTATTATTCATCCTGGACAGGCCAACATAAAGCAGAATGAAATAATGTATTAGTAAAAGTAAAACATTGTAACTTATACTGCATTTTCTTTCAATATTTTCAATATGGGGAATATTTCTAAAAAACAAACAGATTATAGTTCAATCCCCTGGCTGACAGGATAGTGATACTTATATTGGCATTAATGTCAAGCATCTATATTATTTTGCAGCATTTAGAAATTGTCAGTAATTCTCTTCAGATTACACAAATACTACATTACTAATCACAGTGTATCAATTTAATAGGAATAGATTAATGGAAGGTGAAATAGTTAATGCTACAATGCCATATGTAGTAACTAATTGTACTTGGCATGTCAATATCAAAAAAAAAGTCTGTACTAATAAGTGCTGATGTTGAGTATTTTTTATATGAAAAGTACAAAAAAAAGTTATACTATGAAATATTATAGGGTTATATTTATGAAATGCTATATGAATAAAGATGAACAAATTGATTCTAAAATCCAAAAATTCCATCTAAATGTTCCAAAAAGTTCTAATTCTAACAATGCAGAATTTTTGTGTGAATTGGTTGGGAGGACTGAAAGAGATAGAGAGGGAGAAATATTTCTCCAATTTGGGGCACTTTCCACACGGGTCAAATTTATTCAAACCCAAATCTAATCAGCCAGCCAATTCGACTGAATTAGATCATCTCTATATATGAGTAGATTTATGTTTTCATGGTCTGAATATTTACACATTTAATTAAAAAAAATACTATATTAAATACTATATTAATGCTCTTTTTTTCTCCTTTAGTTCACAAGTTAGGTGCATACATTCAAATTAATAAAATGAAAGAGGAAAATGAAATAGCCTTGGTAAGGTAGTTGTCCTGTGTGCACAGCTCTTTCTCACATTGTGAGATCACCTAACTCCCCCAATGGGATTTTTCTCTTGTACAACGAGCCACTGAACCAAGTGATATCTTGACTTTAACTACTGGAGGGGAGAAGGTGCTAATGGGAGACCCCACAATCAGCTGTTGTCAAGAGGAGGTTCATGTATAAATACTTTAATGCACATTTTAAAGCACTTTTAAATATAGGTTATAAGGGTGATGCTAATTAAGAGACCCCCTATTTCAGCATACAAAACCTATCAATGCATATTTGAATGGGATGGCTAAGCAACACACCCCATTTTAACAAACATTTAAAAAGTAAAAAATGCTTGAGTGCCTGTGGGTTATATCTGTAGACATGCCAGTCTAGAATCAAATCTGTTGGGATAAGCATAGGTAGAAAGACTGGTGTCTCAGTAATTGGCATTGTTGCCTTGCAGCACTGGGGTCCTACATTCGAGTATGACAAAGGGCAAAATCTGCAAGGAGTTTCTATGTTCTTGTGTTTTTGTAGGTTTTCTCCAGGTACTCTGATTTCTCCACATTCCAAAAGCATACTAAAATGATTCATTTGAAATTTAGATTGTGACCTCCAATGGGGACCGGTGAGCAATGGAAAGCTACTGTATGTGCAGTGCTGCAGAATATGTTGACAATATATAAATGAGTAAAATACATACAGTACATACTAAATATAATGGGCCGTTTGGGTGGCCCCAGGAGATCACCAACTAGCATCACTCGTTCATAATACTGTTATCCAATAAAGCCAAACTCATTCACAAACACCAGACCAGCAACTCAACTGTTAAAACTGCTGATATAGACAATGGGTTGTGTTAAGTACTGAATTTTATTATCAATAAGTGTAATATATTCAATCTTACCTTGTTTAGCAATACCAGGTATGTCTTCAAATGTAAGGGTCCTCAAGGAAGGTCTCCAAAACGCATAAGACTCCACAAGAGCTTCTAAACCCATTCTAAGAATACAAATGATATCAATTATATAGACAAATATACAAAAATCCTAAAGTGTAATACTGCTATTTAATAAAGTACCATAAGTTTATAAGACTCAATACGCAGTCTAAGCTGCTTTGAAAAGTAATGACTTCTTCCATGACTCACTTAACTTTGCACATTTTAACAAACTGTTTAAAAAGGTGAAAAAATCTGGACATTATGACAAAGTAAAAAAATAATTTCTGCTAACAATGAGCTTCTAAAACGCTTTTATTGTAAGCGATTTGTTTTTATTTAATGCCAGTTTTAGAACCCCATTATAACAATCAAACAGTTCCATGCCAAGCTTTTTCTGAGATCACAGATATTGTACAGGCAAGGGCTATAAAGCGTTTATTAGATGAAGCTGGGTAGAAATGCCTTCATTTTCAGCAGTAACCCAGACTTTTCACTTCTAGTTAAATAGGAGATAAAAAGGTACCTCCTGGAGAAGTGTAGCCTGGGTGATAATTTATACAAGATGCTTTCCAACAATTTCCAAGTTTTATCACCAGTTTAATTTATGCAATCAAATGGCCACATTAAGTTAGTCAAATACTTACAATTATTTAAAGGGAAGAAATTGTTTCGCCTTCCTGATTTAACATTTTATAGGGTCAGGCTCAAAGTTTAGCAAAAGAATGGAACTTTATTCTCACCACATAAATTTGCTTTCACTTTGCTAATATTCTCCAGGATATCTTTTAACGGCTTAAGCTGCTGATTTCTATTAAATAAACCCTGCAACTATATACCACTTGAAGGAGGGTGAAATTCTATATATAAAACTAAATTGCATTATGCCTAAAAGAATGTTTAAGCTGTTAGAATCGTTAAGAGAGTCCTATCTAGTAAATTAACAAAACTGTATTATATGCGCTGACATTTGATCATTTTGTTTTTCCTTTTATGAAAGGGTCATGCATACTGGCTTTACAATAACCCAAGTGACCTAATAGGGTGACACTTAGATCTACTTAAAAATTCTTTACAATGTGTCAGATTTAAATCATGTATAAAATGACTGCAATAAAAAGTATGATTTTTTTCTTATGCTGTAAAGTTACATTATACTTAACTGTACTTTATATATATAATAGATTTAGAATACATACATTTCAACACATTTCTCTACAAAACTACAGCTCAAAAATAACAATTTAATAAAATTGCAATAAATATATTAAGAAAAACATAAAAAAATACAAAATCTTAAAAAAAATTAAACATTTATGTATAGGTTGCTAGGTAACTAGTATTCTTAACATACATTTCTTCTTTTAAACAGTACATTTTAGTTAAATCGTATATGTGTGATACTTTTTAACATAGCATTTTTTTATTGTGCTGAATAACAAAGAGATGCCCCACTAAAATTGCTGCTAATATCAATATGTGACTGTTAAAGATTTATGGTGCTAGTTTTATTTTTTGATGTGCATTTTATTTAGTCTGCCATTTATGCAATTTTTCTAAAGTGTAATTTTAAATACATTATAAGCAATATAACTCTATAAAGTTACAGAGGTGTAATATCTGATGACCTCTAGGTGTATGACTCTAGGTGTATGAATTAATGATTCTTATCGGAGAAAGACTAAAGATTAAAAAAAAGTCTTGCTATTTTTTTAAACAATTTTAACAATATAGCCATAGGAAATTTCTAGCATAATATAGTTATTGGAAAGAAATGTGCTGAAATTTATACATTTTGTTTTTAAGTCCACTTCTTTGTAGTCCAGAATCAGTAATATCTGTGAAGCTAGGTCCTAAGGTCTTAAACTAAGCTAATTCTGAGCCATGATTAAATCACCACTTAAACTAAACCAGATTTTAGCCTGTCACCCTTTTGCAGATCAAACAAATGCAAGAGGCTAGAGGGAGAAAGCAGCGCTTTTTGTAAATGAATAAACACTTTTTTTCAGGTAGGAGCAAAAGCAATAAAGAGGCAAAGCAAGTCATTTCCTAACAGCAACATGTGCATTTTAATATTTAATTCCCTTTGTGTTGCTGTGACAATAATTTACCACCATGTATGTGAGATACGGGCAAGTTGTAAACTAAGCATTTTATTTGAAAAGTTTAAAAAGCTACGGAATATAATTTAGCATTATACATTTAAGCGTGAACAAGAAAATAAGAGATCCACCAGTAAACATTGTACCTGATCACATTTTGTAAGCAGTAGCAGAAGTTTGGTTTATAGGCATTTGATCAATCTTCTGCGTTGGTTTCCATTTACACTACGTCATGTAAATATTTCATGAACATGTAAATTAAATAACAGGAGCATACCTGGGGGCAATATGTGACCCAAGTGCTGAGCTCCAGGGGAAGGGATGACTCAGGCTTTGGCCAAGGATTTAGTCAGATGTCTAGTACAGTTAACTGAATCTGTATATGGAGAGAAGTAAAACCTACAGCTATGTTAATGAACTTTATGTGTAAAGTCCCGAGAAAGCCTACAATGGCAAAGTAATGCATATGGTATAAATGTTTAACATAGGATTGTCCCTTTAACTATGTTAATCAATAAGGACCATATTGACCACTAATACCCACATGGGGTAAAATGTCCATTTGAGTAAATGGCCAAATCTTTAGTGTTGATCTGGAAGAGAATCTGGAAGACACTTTTTGACACTCTCAAGATTTGAAAACTGTAAAGAGGTTGTCCAATATATCAAAATATGTTCTTAAGTTATGAAAGTGGTGTAAAATAATAATAAAATAACACTTACTCACCGAATACTCACCTGTTTAAGCCACCATTCATCCAGTGCTGCCTCTCTAGTTCCACTGGTCATTATTTGCAGCATCACGTATCATGAATTCATGTGACCATTGTGGCCCAAAGATTAGCTGAGACCGGTGTTTAGTCATTGCACTTAGATTGGCATGTGATTGCTGTCCGGAAGTAAATGGAGACCAGCGGGGACCAGAATGGTGGCAGTACTGAAGCAGCAGTTGAGGAGGCATTAGTTGTTTTTTTATAAATTTTAAAGCACTTCCATAATTTAAGAAAAATGTATATACTGGAAATCCCTTTAAATGTTTGGGCACACTAGAATGAATGTACTTGGAAGATTTGTATAACAATGTTACTCTATAACTGCGTAAGACTATAAGTAGTAAATTCCCAACCTGTTTCGTCCAGAATCTCTAAATCCTTTGGCAAATGGATTTCTGTCAATTTTTAAGCGGGTTATCTAAAAAGAAATAAAAAATAACACAAAAGGACAGTGGATTATTTTCTTTGTGTATAATAAATATGAAACAAAATGAATGGAGCATAAACACCACACAAAAAATATAATACATTATTAGTTTTCAAAAAATTGACATTGATTCTGTAATTAACAAAGTCAAGGTGCAATGACAGATCAATGATGTGTGAAATTAGGGTGGGTGCACATATATCAGTTGTGTTAATCTAGCTGTTTTATGCCAGACACAACTCACATATATGCCTGTTCCAGTAACTAGAACTGACTGGGCCCCACAGCAAAAAGTTTGAACACCCCTTGGTCCCCTTAATGCAGATTTCACACTGGACAAAAAAAATTAACTCACCTCTCTTCTCCTTCTGTGGGTGTCTCTGCTCTTCATGCAGCACTGCATCTAGGCACACATTATACTGTGACCTTACTTTGCACAGCATCAGGTCATAGTGTGCTCCTATGCACACTATGTCCCATCCTGAATCTATGCGCTGCCAGGACATAGTGCAGTGCAGGAGCCACGAGAAGAAAACCAGGGAGCGGTGAATAATACCAGTGCTAGGTATAGGAGCACGGTACCCAATGCTCCCTGGGCTCTGAAAATAAATTAATTTGTCCTCCTTCTGGGCCCCTTCCTGAGTTTGGGCCCCATAGCAGCCGCTTCCCCTGCTTCCATGGTAGCTACGCCCCTGGTATGTTCGCGTAAGGTCAACCAGACAGGAAAACACTGCATGCTGTAGGGGGGATTTATTTCAAATATTATCCCATTAATGCGGCGTTAAAAAAAAAGTCACAAATTATGGCACACAGCATTTGTGACTTTTTGAGCTTCTGATCAGTTTTCTAAAGTGATGAGAAAAGGGGTGGGCATAGAGGAGATTTACATTAACATGCCAGAAACTAGCATAAGATATACTCAAGTCTACACCGGCCCTTAGCTGGCATAGATTTGAGTTTCTGGTGCACGGACGGGCAGAGAGTCACCCAATTTATTAAAAAAGCATCTGCTTCTTAATAAATTAAGTGCATCTCACTCTGGCACACAGAGTATCTGGACTGGCATGCGTATAATACCACCAGTCAGTATAAATCTCTACTACGTTTTTCTGTCTAAAGCTAGGAAACATCAAAACAAATGCCACAGATGCCAGAAACAATGCCATAGAAAATCATGGGATCAGTTCTGGCACCAGTTTTCTCTGGCATTTCTGTTCTACACTTGAGGGAAACTACAGATGGCTCGATATATGGGAACGTGGATTTAGGCATATGCTTAGGATCATCTTGCAATACATACTCTGAAGACTCCAAAACACTGTTTTGGAACAATTCAAAAATCATTATTGGTCAACTATGGAATAACCTGAGCAGCTTTATTATTTATGCAGAAACAAAGTATGTTATTGTATTATTATGATATGAGAAGCTAGTGTAATCTGGATTTCAAAGAGTATTCCTACACTTACAAATTCGTTAAGGAACATAGCAAGAAATGTATACCTGACAATTCATGGAATCCTCAATCTGTGTTTATCTTATCAAACTTATCTATATCTATATTAAATCACTGTATAAATAATAATTTTCAAGAACTTTAAATAAGTAATTGTACTATTAGAGGTATTTGCCTGGAGTTCCTATAAATAAGGAACATGATTTTAATAGACTACATCTGTGATCTCCCTAAATACGTACACATACGTCACATTAAATGTGTTAATGATTCTACTGGGTCACGCTGTTTTTCTCCTCAGAATTTCTAAGAATTCCTAAGCTGCTTATAATTGAAAATAGTGTGCATATGAACAGAAAGAAGAAATGTATCTTAATGTCATAGATTTCAACAAACTGTTTTATGTATTTTAGGGAATGCAATGGGTCAAAACTGTACCTCCATAAAGGATGGTTCCTTAGGCCTTTGAAGCCTGATAGACAAAAGCAGACGTTTTAGCTCATTGCCTGCCATTTTTCAATTTGAAAAAAAGCACTGGATTACTTATTTCATCTGGTAAAAGATTACTTCCACAACAAAATTACTGATAATAATATTTATCTATAGTTATCTAAAAAGTATGGCCAGCTTAAATATTATCCTTTACAGGCCTTATGCACAAAGCTGTATTATAACTCCAGACTGGTTGTACAGAGCAGTAATATGGCACTGACTGACGTCTATAGGTCCATATCATTCCTTTCAATGTCCCTGATTTCACATAGACAAACAGAATCTGGCAAGTAAAAATGTCATGTCCCATTGTATATTGTATTGTAGAGATATTCTCTTCAAGAAGTATTATTTCTTGGTGGAAATCCCTCTGTAATCTGGTGCAATCTGGAGGAACAATTTGGTAGAACATGGAGTACAGTATGTCATGTTTGACATATAAATTTGTGTATCACCATTGGTCCGTTGAAGAAAGTTCAAATTTCCATGGTTATATATTTAAGTACACAATACTATTTTATGTTTAATCTACCATGACTGATTTCCCAATGAGCTATCCATATAATGCAAAAATGATAATTAAGATAATGTTGAATACCTGTTGGTTCTGGTATGCTGTCACCGTAGTAAATATTGTTTCCGGGAATGTGAATGCTTTCTCATCCTCTCCTGCTGGAATCGGTTTTACTGGAGACAGTTCATCACCACAATCTTTGCGAATCACATGGACACGTGGCTGATATTTGTGCATGGAATGAAGAATAATCTAGAAGGCAAATGCATAATTTAGTTATTTAAAGTAAAGCACTTTTATGTTTTTTTTTCCTTTTTGTATGTTTTACCCAGTAATTGTGTATGTTGATCGATGTAATGAGGTAATTAAATGGGAATCAGTTTGAAATTAATTTAATATTTAAGCCTTCAATAAGATTTAATTCATTCTGAATTCCTTTCTGATCCTAATTATCCACAGTTGAATGGTCATAAAAACTATGTTTGAAACTGTGGTTTTGTTTTCATCCGGCAACTTCAAAAACTAATATTAACTTATTGTAATGCTGATGACTTCAAATTCATGTTGGAAGACATGAATAATCAAGAACAAACTGTGCTGGAAGTGGTACTTTGACCATTTCCATACCCTATTGAAGTCATCAATGCCTCTTAACTTTTTATAGAAACATTATGAGCACTTCTTTACAATAATAGAGAAGACAGTCACTTGTTTCCAGTTAAAAGAATACCGCAAGCATTAATGCAACAGAATTAGGTTACAATAATATTGACAAAGCACACAAGATGGCATGGCATATATTTGCCAAAATAGACAACCAACTCTTCTTTCACATTGTCCAGCAATTATTATATTGATCACATTATCATTGAACATATTTACTGTTGAATAGTTAAATCATAATGAATAAATTTAAATTAAGTTAATAAAATTAATAAATAGATAACATAACAAAATGTTGTGTAGACTGAAAGATTAAGGCAGATTCCAGGTTTGTGAAGAAAATTTCAGTGATCCATTTCCTATCATATGACCCTTAGTCATAAGCCCTAATTCATGGTCGGCCTACCACCCTGAAAAGGGCGACCTAATGCTGGAACCTGACTCCCTCTTGTTCCTATGCTAGAGTGTTTCATCATATAGAAACAATCAGGAGACAAGCAGGACATAAATGAGAGTGAAAGAGTGAGAAAGAAACCTGTTAATAGTCCATAGGACCTACTGTACAAGAGAAGGTCAGCTTTCATAATTGGGTTGTTAGAGTGGAAGCCCTACTGTAGCTGCTTAGGGGTATACATTAGGAATAAGACTATTGTTACTACTGTTACTTTCCCAGACCTGGAACCTACTCTTAGATACTGGTCTACATATCAGGGTTTTTTTCCCTATCATTTCTTTTTATCAATTTATTTGTTTCAAGTTACATTTTAATTCTACACCAGTGAATTTGTTCAGTGATAGTGTAGGTAATATCAGTATATTTCATATAATATTGATTACCATAAGAACCTTGACAACATTTTAATTTCAGACAACTAAAGCTGAGAGTAGAAATGAAATGGCTGCTATCAGTCATCTTTTGCTATGAAGAATCTTTGAGACCAAAACATTTATTTCTTTAGAACTCATGAACTGGCTCCTATTTTCAGGCCACTAAAAAGTTTTAAGATAAAAAATGTTAAACCACTAGCCACGCAAAAACCGTAGAAATAGATTAGAAGGTTCAGAGATCATTTGACAATTATTTGTATTTTGTTAGCGATGACTTAAAGGGGTTCTGCAGTTTTTTTAAACTGATTATCTATCCTCTGAATAGATCATCAGCATCTGATCGGCGGGGGTCCAACACCTGGGACACCTGCTGATCAGCTGTTTGAGAAGGCAGCGGTGCTGGCAGTAGCGCCGCGGCCTTCTCGCTGTTTACCGCAGGCCCAGTGACGTCATGACTAGTATCAATGGCCTGGGCAGGGCTAAGCTCTGTTCAATTGAATAGAGCTTAGCCCCGCCCAGGCCATTGATACTAGTCGTGACATCACTGGGCCTGCGGTAAACAACAAGAAGGCCGCGGCACTACTGCCAGAACCGCGGCCTTCTCAAACAGCTGATTGGCAGAGATCCCGGGTGTCGGACCCCCGCCGATCATATGCTGATGATCCCCTGCAGAACCCCTTTAACATGGACAACTAATAAGACTACTAATAGAAAACTTCTTTGAAAGTTTGAGTATTTTTGAGGGCATCAGTAATTTTTTGCTATGTAGAGTCCTTGAGACCACTATTTATTTATTTTGCACTCATGAATTGGGGTACTATTTTTAGTCTAGTCAATAATTTTTAGATAAGAAAAATGTTAAACCACTAGTCACTTAAAAACTATAGAAATACATGAGAAGGTTCAGAGATCATTTGACAATAATTAGCAATTTGTTAGATTTGACATAAAGGGGTTATCCAACCCCTATAATTACCTCCCTAATGCCCAGGCCCCACATATATGTTATCCTTACCCTTCTCCCCAGCACCCACATTGCTCCTGCTCCCCGCACGACCGCTGCTGCATCTCCCCATTGCATGGATCAAAACATCTGCCATTTGGGGGGCTGCCAATAGCAGGCTGTGAAGGGGACGAGCCTCCCTGGCGTCACTCACAATGCTAGGGAGGCTTGTCCTGTAATGGCCTGCTATTAACAAAGTCACCAGATGTTTTGATCCACGCGACGGGAAGATGCAACAGTGGCCGTGGGGGGAGCAGGAGCGACGTGGGTGCTGGGAAGCAGGGTAAGTATAACCTACATGAAGGCTCTGGGCATTAGAGGGGATGATTATAGGGATTGGATAACCCCTTTAACATGGACAACCAATAAGACTGCTACTATAAAACTTGTCTGAAAGTTTGGACATTTTCAAAGAGGTGAGTGCATGGCTTAAAGGAGTTGTGCCATTAAATGTTATTATAATATACTTGAGTATGAAAATATAGTTACTTTTGTAATTTATTTCCTGTTACAGAAAAGCTCCAGTTGTGAAATATCCCCCTTATGTCAATATAATGGCTCCTCCTGGTGTTTAAACACTATAGCATTGAGCAATGTGCACATGCACCTACTGAAGTTGACACACATGCTCAGTTCCATCTTTCAATTGCGATAAAAAGTCAAATGTATAAACATATGAAAGGCAGTTTTTCATAACAAAATCACTCTCCATTCACACGTCCATAGAATGGGTTCAGGTCCGTTCCGCAACATTGCAGAACGAATCCGGACCCATTCATTCTCTATGGGGCCAGAAGAGATGCAGACAGCATACAGTGTGCTCTCCGCATCCGCATTTCCGGAGCGCGGCCCCAATCTTCCGGTCCACGGCTCCCAAAAAAAATAGAACATTTTCTATTCTTGTCCGCAATTGCGGACAAGAATAGGGAGTTTTATACACAATACACTACAGACGGTGTGAATGGACCCTTAATCTGTAGGGCAGACTAGAACTACTGGACACAATTTTTATTTTGCAGATAGAGTGACATTGACATTAAAAGAAATGTGACACAACTAATCTTATAGGTACATACAGTGCTGCCCATAATTATTCATACCCCTGGCAAATTTTTACTTAAAGTTACTTTTATTCAACCAGCAAGTAATTTTTTGACGGGAAATGACATAGGTGTCTCCCAAAAGATAATAAGACGATGTACAAGAGGCATTATTGTGGGGAAAAAAAACATTTTTCAGCTTTTATTTACATTTGAGCAAAAAGTGTCCAGTCCAAAATTATTCATACCCTTCACAAACTGTCACAGTCTGTGGGAAAATCAAAAGTTCTATACCATTCCAAATAGTCCAAGTTGTTCTAAAGCATCCTAATTACCCAGATTAATTGGGAACAGCTGTTTTAATCAACTCAACAGGTGAAAAACAGCAGCTCTCTGCAGTTGGTTTGTGGACAGTCATGGCTAAGACAAAGGAGCTCAGTGAGGACCTGCGGCTGCACATTGTGGCTGCTCACAAGTCAGGAAAGGGTTACAAGGCCATTTCTAGTTTTCAAGTTCTAGTGGCTACAGTGCAAAGTATTATAAAAAAATACAAGATGTTCCGCACTGTGGAAAATCTCAGAGGACGTGGTCGGAAGCCAAAAGTGACACCTGTGCTGGCCAGGAGGATAGTTAGAGAGGTGAAAAAGAATCCAAGGATCACCACCAAGGCCATCCTGGTGAATCTGGGCTCTGCTGGTGGCAATGTCTCAAGGCAGACAATCCAACGGACACCGCACACTGCTGGGTTCCACAGATGCAGACCAAGGAGGACGCCACTTCTCCAGATAAGGCACACAAAAGCTTGCTTGGCCTTTGTAAAAGTTCATCTGGACAAATAAGAAGACTTCTGGTCTTCTGTGTTATGGTCAGATGAAACAAAAATTTTATTGTTTGGTCACAATGATGTTTCCTTCATTTGGCGTAAAAAAGGAGAAGCCTTCGACCCAAAGAACACCATCCCCACTGTCAAACATGGTGGTGGGAACCTAATGCTTTGGGGGTGTTTTTTAGCCAATGGACCAGGGAACCTAATCACAGTAAACGGCACCATGAAAAAAGAGCAATACATGAGGATTCTCAACGACAACATCAGGCAGTCTGCAGAGAAACTTGGCCTTGGGCACCAGTGGACATTTCAGCATGACAATGACCCAACACACAGCAAAAGTGGTGAAGAAATGGTTAGCAGACAACAACATTAACGTTTTAGAGTGGCCCAGCCAGAGTCCAGACTTGAATCCAATTGAGAATCTGTGGAGGGAGCTAAAGATCAGGGTGATGGCAAGAAGAACCTCCAACCTGAAAGATTTGGAGCTCATTGCTAAAGATGAATGGTTAAAAATACATGTGGAGACATGCAAAAAGCTGGTCTGCAATTATAGGAAGCGTTTGATTGCTGTAATAGCCAATAAAGGCTTTTCTATTGATTATTGAGAAGGGTATGAATAATTTTGGACTGGACACTTTTTGCTCAAATGTAAATAAAAGCTGAGAAATGTGTTTTTTCCACAATAATGCGGGATCGTCTTATTATCTTTTGGGAGACACCTATGTCAATTCCCATCAAAAAATTACTTGCTGGTTGAATAACAGTAACTTTAAGTCAAAATTTGCCAGGGGTATGAATAATTATGGGCAGCACTGTATATGGATCAATATTTAATTTGAATTCATTGCTAAGGTCAGTAACTATATAATATACATTGCACTGCACCAAAAAGGGCAAGAAAAAAATTGCTCAAATGAAGTAAATGTCATGTTGTGCAAAGATGTGGTCACTTTTTCATGTGTAATTATTAAACCCAGTGATTGCATGTTATGCTTCCAGGCCTTTCTATATGTGGTTATAGTAATAATGGCATCTATTGCTATGTAAAGACCACAAAAATATGTGTGAGATGAATAACATAGTGGGAAAGGTTTAAATGACCTCACAGGGTGGGATCCAAGTCTGTCTTTAGCTCTTTATAAGTATGGCTGTGTGTACAATTCTTAGGTCCTACCAACAAAGGATTCATGGATAAAAATAAGACCTTATGTTACATAACAATAGATTAAATCAAATTAATCTTCTTAATATAAAGAGTTAAATTCAAGTGAAGAAATTGATTAATAATTTTTATAATTCTTATACATGCATAAAAGGAACAAACAGATTTTAAGAAATATGACATGTAACTTCATGTGACCAAGTTACACTAAATCCTTTAGTAATAACCCCATAATCTATTGTATTACACTAATTTAACATAATAGTAATCTAATTAGACATGGTGCTAACAGCTAACATCTGTTCTGTGTGTTTCTTTTACTTTTTTTAAAAATAGAATTAAGTTTATATTTAATCCTGATGTTAATGAAAGTGAATATATTACCATTACTAACACCACAGACAAAATATCAACAGGATATATCTCTCATTCATATCCAATTTATATGATATAATTAATAGACAAACGTGATATACTTAATAGAAAATTTGATACAACAATCTTCCCAAAAAGTTATATTGAAAAAGTAAAGATAAAATACATAAATATAAAAATAATTTTCCAGTTTACAATAGTTCTATTAGGCAAAAACATATATAAAAATCATAATTGGCTTCAATTTCTTGTGTGTTAGAGTGAATTCATTTATGGCAGTCTTTATTTGTCCACTATTAGAAAATCACTGAAACAACAGTAAAATGAAGGAAATAAAAACCACATAATGTACCATCATTATATTGACACATGACATAAAAGTCATAGAGCCATATGGTTACCCCGGACTTCAGCGTGACTATAGACATTACTCAGAAATAGCCAACAGTGATCCCAGTTGCTTGCCATAAATCCTCCTGGACCAGTATTAAGAGTCGCTGAGGTTAGTGTCACCCTTGACATGATGTTGGTCATTTCTCAACTGTAATGTGATGCCTCAAGGATGTCTGGCAGCATTTTCTTTGTAGCAATGAGAAAACCAAACAAAAAGACCCCATTAAGTCCTCCTCAGCAATGTAAGATCACAAATTAATCAATGACATGTACGCTGACTGTCAATGTAAAGTATGTTGCTAAAGTTAGGTTTAAAGGTTAGGAGTAGAAGCATGAGTATGATATTTTGTATTCAGATGAGTGTCTCTTTCAGCATATAGTGATAAACACTCCTTTCCAAGCCTAGCGAACTCTAATTTCTGGCCTTAAAGCAGAGTTACTGACTACTGAAATGGTCAGTTTGCACCTTCACCTTTCTGGTGTTAATAGCTACATTTTAAAAGAAAATGGTAATCTGGAGTAAATCGAACTCCCTAGAAATGAAAGGGGTTAACCTATCGAGACAACACGAGAATGGGGATTCTTTACTGTAAGAGCAGTGAAACTATGGAACTCTCTGCAACTAGAGGTGGTGATGGATCCAGGGAGTTATTCTGACTGCCTAATTTGGGTTGGGAAGGATTTTTTTCCTAAAATGAGGAAAATTGGCTTCCACCTCATGAGGGTTTGTTTCCCTCCTCTGGATCAACTTTGCAGGATAACAGGCTGAACTGGGTGGATGTACATCTTTGCATCCTAAAAGTGTAAGTGGCTGTCTACTATATATAACATCCTGAAAGTGTAAGTGGCTGTCTACTGTATTCCTATCTCAGACAATGATGGCTATTCGCTAGGATATGCCTTCAGTGTCAAATAGACCAAGGTCCCACATTTGGGACCTGCTCCTACCTCTAGAACGAGTTCCCCAAAATGAAGGCAGAGCAGTTGAGAATGCATTGGCCACCCTCTGTTCACTGCTATGAGAGTTCCTAAAATAACCAAGTGCAAGCAGTACCGTAGCAATGAAAGAAGAGATGGCCATGCATGCATGATGCGCTCTCTATTCACCACTGTGGGACTTCCAAAAATAGCCTGGTGCGCTTGCTTGCCTATTTCCTGAACTCATAAAGCAGTAAGTGGAGAGCAGGCTGCCCATGGAATGGTGATGAAATGGAGAACTGGAAAACAGAAATTTGCTAATCTCTAGTGTAGTTGCATAAATAGGTCTCCCTTAAATTGTTTTAGCAAATGTCATGAGCATTACACTTTCCAGACCAGTTATTATACAGAACTAGGGACTGCAAGAAAATGGATGGTGGCATTTTATCACAGTCTCTACAGATGAACGTTTTAGGCCATTTTTTTTTCCAGTATTTTATATCAGTATTTGAAAATCAAATGCAGGAAAGGAACTTAGAAACTCCTGGTTTTTGCCATAAAACACTGATATATACACTCACCTAAAGAATTATTAGGAACACCTGTTCTTTTTCTCATTAATGCAATTATCTAGTCAACCAATCACATGGCAGTTGCTTCAATGCATTTAGGGGTGTGGTCCTGGTCAAGACAATCTACTGAACTCCAAACTGAATGTCAGAATGGGAAAGAAAGGTGATTTAAGCAATTTTGAGCGTGTAATGGTTGTTGGTGCCAGACGGGCCGGTCTGAGTATTTCACAATCTGCTCAGTTACTGGGATTTTCACGCACAACCATTTCTAGGGTTTACAAAGAATGGTGTGAAAAAGGAAAAACATCCAGTATGCGGCAGTCCTGTGGGCAAAAATTCCTTGTGGATGCTGGAGGTCAGAGGAGAATGGGCCGACTGATTCAAGCTGATAGAAGCAACGTTGACTGAAATAACCACTCGTTACAACCGAGGTATGCAGCAAAGCATTTGTGAAGCCACAACACGCACAACCTTGAGGCGGATGGGCTACAACAGCAGAAGACCCCACCGGGTACCACTCATCTCCACTACAAATAGGAAAAAGACACAATTTGCACAAGCTCACCAAAATTGGACTGTTGAAGACTGTAAAAATGTTGCCTGGTCTGATGAGTCTCGATTTCTGTTGAGACATTCAAATGGTCCGAATATGGCGTAAACAGAATGAGAACATGTATCCATCATGCCTTGTTACCACTGTGCAGGCTGGTGGTGGTGGTGTAATGGTGTGGGGGATGTTTTCTGGGCACACTTTAGGCCCCTTAGTGCCAATTGGGCATCGTTTAAATGCCACGGGCTACCTGAGCATTGTTTCTGACCATGTCCATCCCTTCATGACCACCATGTACCCATCCTCTGATGGCTACTTCCAGCAGGATAATGCACCATGTCACAAAGCTCGAATCATTTCAAATTGGTTTCTTGAACATGACAATGAGTTCACTGTACTAAAATGGCCCCCAAAGTCACCAGATCTCAACCCAATAGAGCATCTTTGGGATGTGGTGGAACAGGAGCTTCGTGCCCTGGATGTGCATCCCTCAAATCTCCATCAACTGCAAGATGCTATCCTATCAATATGGGCCAGCATTTCTAAAGAATGCTATCAGCACCTTGTTGAATCAATGCCACGTAGAAATAAGGCAGTTCTGAAGGCAAAAGGGGGTCCAACACCGTATTAGTATGGTGTTCCTAATAATTCTTTAGGTGAGTGTATTATGAATATATTATGTAATTAATTAACAAAAAATGGGTGGTTCTCTGGATATAATTTTTTGAAGTCACTCCTTGCATTCTACTTCCTGTCCTGGCTCTTTAACTTCATCTTTGTTAGGAATTTATGGCAAACAGCTTCACTTGACTTTCTCAATCAGAGCATTCTCTAAGACCAGAGAGGGAAGGGAGATAAGTGGCTCAGAGAATCCAACATGACCCTAATAAGTGCAATGCTCTTCTGTAGGGGTGAGCAAATCGCTCTTTGGATCTTAGATCCAAAGTCGATTCGTTCCCCAACTTCGTTTTAATGCTGTACAGAGACCTGTCTCTGTACAGCATTAAAATGTATGGGCTTTGCAGAGGCAAACTTTGTGATGTTCGAAGTTGCGCGAGATTTCAGTGGACAACTTTGGCTTTCGATTCTACAACTTTAAAAACACTTTAAAGCAGCAATCCAAAGTTGGCTTCGGTACCGCAAAGCCCATGCATTTTAATGCTGTATGGAGACAGGTCTCCGTACAGCATTAAAACAAAGTTGGAGGACGAATGGACTTTGGATCTTGGATCCGAATCGCGATTCGCTCACCCCTACTCTTCTGTGGACATAGTTATCTAAGCCTATCAAGACAACAATAGAGCTTTCACACCTAATTCTATAAATATACTTTTTACTAACAAATATATTTCCCTCACAGCAACTGTAAACTAACAATGGGTTAATTATCTATGTAGGTAAGTAATTCACCTACAACTGGCATCGCAACTACACACATCTCCAAATTATGTACCCTTTTACTTAATAGACTTGCTTTGGTGCTCTTTGCTGGGTTTCAGTTTCAAGATTGTCCATTGTCTAAATCTGACAGAAAAAGCTGAAAGACAGCTCTAGAATGTTACACATTAAAGGTCCTTTTACATGGACTGATGTTTTGAGCAATTATCAGTAACAAACTAAATGTTCCCAATAGCTGCCTACTAGAGATAAGCAAATGTTTCAAAAGTTTGATTCAGCTGATTCCCTAATTTTACAAAAAAAATTGTTTTGCGACTAATTACTTAATCACAAAGCGATTTTTTTTGTAAGTAGTGGATGCAATGACAGGGAGCTGCGATAGCGCCTCCCCCTTCCCCAGTCATTGTACCCCTCAGATGCCGCGTTCATACATGATCGCAGCATCTGAGTGTAAAAACAGTGTGAAATGAACATAAATTTTTTTTTTAGCAAACTTACCGCCTCCATTTGCTTGTGAAGGGACAGCCGCCGCCATCTTTTTTGAAGATCTGTCGCAAAATCTCGCGCGGCACAAGATTACGCCATCACGCCGGCCGATGTGGTGACGTCATACGTCACCACACACAGTATTTCGGCCGAGATCTTCAATCAAGATGGCGGCTGGTGGCCCGTCGCAAGCAAATGAAGGAGGTAAGTATGATTTCTTTTTGTTTTTTACACTATTTCAGGTTAAATCAATTCGCTTACATAAAGCACAAGGAAATTTGACTTTGAGGTGATTCGAATTTATCCTGAAATTGGGATTCGATTCGCTCATCTCTACTGCCTACCCGTCAGTGGAGATGAGAGCTTGATTTACTTTCAGCAATCACCTCTACTGTATGTGGGAAAATGATCTCTACAGAAAATCATTGTTCTTGAGCAGCAGATTCCTGTTTACACAGCACGATCTGCTGCACAGAAACACTGATTTTAGTTGCCAGCCAAAAGACACAGTCACCTGACTAACGTGCATTTGCTCATTCATCAGGTGATCGCCAGCACCTTTTACACAGGCCAATTATCGGGAACAAGCCTGATTATCTGTTGTTGTACATAGACCCTTACACCTTTATTTTCTTCATACATGTATATGCAGATAGTGATAATGTGGATATGTCATTGAGGACTTCAGTGTACTTCCACAAACAAAATGCAAACTAACATTTAGACAGATGAATGGGATTTCAGTATAAATGTTAATAGGAAATGGAAACTAAAACATTTAATGGGGATGGATCCGTTTTCTCTGACACAATCTGGCACAATAGAAAATGGCTCCGTCTCCCATTAACTTTAAATTGAGTTCATGACGGATCCGTCTTGGCTATGTTACAGATAATACAAATGGATCTGTTCAGGACGGATGCATGCTGTTGTATTATTGTAACGGATCCGTTTTTGAAGATCCATGACGGATCCATCCAAAACACTGGTGTGAAAGTAGCCTAATTGGTAGAGGCGGAATAATTCTGGGAAATTAAAGACACATGATAGATCTAGACAGACTTGTTTTCATTGCATTCATCTTGGCATCTTCACTACTGACCTCCTAAAAGATTTTAACTCAATCCTTCACTATGTGGCTAGTAAGTAAACTATATATATATATATATATATATATATATATATGTACATAATTTAGAACTGAAACCTTAAACATACAGGTTGTGCTTGGCATTGTGGCTTCCATCCCTGCTCACTTTCTGGAGCTCAGATGCAAATAAATTTTATAAAATTTCAATGTGACAGGAACAGTTGTAAGAGTGCATAACTAGTATTGTTAAAAAATAAGTGTTTATACATGGAGTTCCTTAGAACAACCTTATTATAGACCATCACACAATACACTGTATATATATATATATATATATATATATATATATATAAATAGACTGAAATAAAGAAAAGAAATGGCAGCACCGTCTAAAGAAAAAATAATAATCAGGTGCAACAGCCCTAAAGGGCTAAGCACGACCCCAATATACACAATCAAGAAGAACGGGCAGCACTCCAAAAGAAATAAAATAAAAATTAAACCTTTTATTCACCCATGTGGGACAATCGAGGTTTCGGCTCTGCAATAGAGCCTTTCTCAAGTTTGAGAAAGGCTCTATTGCAGAGCCGAAACCTCGCTTGTCCCACATGGGTGAATAAAAGGTTTCATTTTTATTTTATTTCTTTTGGAGTGCTGCCCGTTCTTCTTGATAGTATATATATCAGTTCATATGTCATCTCTTAATGGCTTCCTCAATATTTTAGTTTGATTACCAATAGCCCAAAATTTTGTGGGGAATCTGATTAAGTATAAATATAATCATTGCATTTTAAGGCTACTTTCACACTAGCGGCACGGACCTCCGGCAGGCTGTTCCATCGAGTGAACAGCCTGCCGGATCCGTCCTGCCACTAATGACCGTGTGCCCCCGGACTGCCACTAATGACCGTGTGCCTCCGGACTGCCGCTCCGTCTCCATTGACTATAATTGGGGCGGAGTTCTGGCGAGGCACGGCAGCGCACGGCGAGAGGCTGCCGAAATAAATGTCGGACATGGCGTAGTTTTATTCCGGCAACCTCTTGCCGTGCGCTGCCGTGCCTCGCCAGAACTCCGCCCCCATTATAGTCAATGGGGACGGAGCGGCAGTCCAGAGGCACGCGGTCACTAGCGTCAGGATGGATCCGGCAGGCTGTTCACCCAACGGAACAGCCTGCCGGAGGTCCGTGCCGCTAGTGTGAAAGTATCCTTACAAAAAAAATCCAGGAGCACTATTTCTACTTTTAGGGAGTGCCTAGTAAATGTAAAGAGTCATATAGCCCATGCAATGCTCCTTTGGGATAAAAGATATGCTAATTAGCTATCTTTCTGAAATGAAAGCTGTGTCTCTGGTACCACCAGATGTGATTATTAGAAGACAAAGGTAGTGGGTGACCTTAATTAATACTTAACTTTTAATAATCAATTAAAATAATGGCCCTTTAAAGACAATTCACAAACAGACACACACAATGGTGCATAACATTAAACAAGCAGTAACACACAATGGTGCAAAAAATGCTGAACCATGTACAAGGAGTGTAATCAGTGGTGGTTAGCCATTGATTGGGATAAAGGTAAGGAAAAGAGGGGATCCACGTGCTTGGTCTCTTCCCCTACAAGTCCCTACTCAAATTGATCTATCTATCCCTGCACAGGGGGTAAAAAATGCTCACTCTAAAAAGGGCGAACCCACCGTGTCACTCCTAACTCCTTAGATGTCCCTTCTTTGTCCCTACGCTGTGCCAGTTGACTTCCCAGCTTCGTCAGAAAGAGGGGAACAACAGAAGAGGCCCTGGAATTACTACAATTAGCTTATTCTAACCCGTTTTATTCACCTTGGGCCAACTCATCAGGGGACTCGCAACAGTGTATCAGCCATTTTATAAGCAAATTAAAAATGAGACTTAGATTAGGAGTAGAGATGATAACTCAGTTAGAGTATAGTCTGGAGATCGCCATCCACTCTACCCCACAGATAGAGCCCACTGTTTTCACTGTATGGTATCCAGCCAGGCTTGTGGCAGCAGCATATGACAGCACCAACAGATGTGAGGTAGCTGTCCAAAAACTCAATGTTCAAACTTTAAAACAGGCCTTGAGACATAATTTACGATCATAGCTAAACCAGCATCTCATCCGCAGACAGTTGTTTCAGGGTGATTGCCTCTCATCAGTGCAGAGCAGAAAGAACTGTAGACCACCATCTCCTACTCAGCATGCTTTAATCTATTCATCTTAAGGACACTTCTCTCTCCTGGTTTTCTCTCTATCTCTCTGGCTGCTCTTTCAGTCTGTCATTTGCTGGCTCTTCCTTCTCTTGCTGTTGGGGTCCCTCAGTATTCAGTCCTGTCTCCTCTCCTCTTCTCTCTCTACACAACCCCTATTGGACAGACCATCAGCAGATTTGGTTTTCAGTATCGTTTGTATGCTGACAACAAATAACTATACACTCCCTTGAAATCACCCCTGATGTACTACCGAAGACCAGTGACTGCTTTTCCACTGTCTCCAACATTATGTCATCTCTCTACAGTATCTGAAACTGAACCTTTCAAAAACTGAACTACTTGTGTTTTCTCCATCTACTAACCTACCTCTCCCTCTCAGTGTGACATTACTATTACAACGAGGCAGCACGCCCTCTGTCTCTGTGTTATGTTTTACACTGATCTTTACTTAAATCCCTATTCGATCTCTTGCCCACTTATGGGCCTACAACTAAAAAAATCTCTAGAATCCACCCCTTGCTTACTTTGGAAACATCAAAAACTCTCATTGTTGCCCTGATCCATTCCCGTATCAATTACTGTAACTCAATACTAATTGGCCTCCCCCTCACCAGACTCACCCCTCTCTAATCTATCCTTAATGCAGCAGCCAGGCTCATCTATCCGTCTAACCGCACCTTCAATGCCTCCACCCTGTGCCAGTCACTGCACTATTTGCCCATACGGTATGGGATTCATTTAATCTTCTCTCTCTCACCCATAAAGCTCTCCACAGTGCTGCAACCATTACATCTCCTTCGCATTTCTGTCTACCACCTAACAAGTGCTATACACTCCCATCTTCAAGACTTATCCCAAGCTGCTCCAGTTCTCTGGAGTTCCCTACCCCAAACAATTAGGTTAGTCCCAACATCCACAGTTTTAAAAATCTTACTCTTCCCCATTTACCCCTGTCCCCCTTCCTCTTCAAATTCATTCTTCGATGGCTGACTTACTTATCTGCTCCTGTATTTTGTTAAGATGGCTGGACCACAAAAAAGCACTTTTTTCCTTTTGTGTCACCCCTTATACCCTCATAAATTGTAAGCTCTATGCGCAGTGTCGTCATGTTCCTTCCCTGTGCAGGCATAAGCTTCAGGGAACTAACTGCGCATGCGCTAGCCCGTGCATCGCGATATTGCGGCACTCTAGCTTTCTGACATCGGGGAGCAAGGAGGAGATTCTAAGAATGCGGAGCAGTGCTGGGATCCTTCACACTGGACTCATCTCACGTACAGGACTCATCTAAGGTTCATTTTCATATGTATCAAATCGTTTTTTTTACACAATAAAAGCACAGAGAGCTATGGGGACTGGGTATTGCGGATGTGCTAGCAGCCATCTAGCAGCCCATGTCCTCAGCTATATACACAAAATCCCGGTGACAGGTTCCCTTTAAATGGGACAGAGCTGCTCCTAGGCAATGTGACAGTAGTAATATGACATCACATGGCCTAGGGAGAGGCCTAAGCACTCATGCAGCACCGCAGCCTCTTCATACAGCTGATTGAAGGGGATGTTGGCAGTCAGTCCCCCACCGATCCCATACTGAGGACCTATCTTGAGGATAGGCTATCAATATCAAAATCCTGGAGCACCCATTTAATATAACCTCCCAACCATTATGCATTATTGATAGTGCACGTTTCTTCATATATTAAAAGGCTTGTCCAGCAGAAACATTGATGGGAAAAGGTTAAGACTACAGTACTTCAAACAATGAAATATACTAATACTAATCTCACTGATCCATCAACACTCTTGTTTTAATGCCTACAGGATCTCCGCTGGTCTCTACTTCCTGGTCTCTTCTCAACACTCTGAAATCGCTTGCTCAGCCAATACCTGCCTGATTAGGTTCACCAATGCAGCCAGTGATTAACTGAGCCAGCATTTCCTGTAAATGAAGACGTCACCAGAAAGAAAAAACCTGTAGAGAGCCAGTTTAGCATTGAAACAGAATCATGGGATATCAGTGAGGTGATCATACTTTACTTACTCCAAGCCTTTTCTCCACAATTTTCCCAGTTAAACCCCAATTCATGTTATTGTCCACTCCAAAGCCATTAAAATCCATCAAATTCAAATTGCAATACCAATCACAGAGCAGCTTTTATTCAGCTTTTATGAACAGTTTAAAACATGAAAGCTGCACTGTGATAAACATGCACTGCAATATCATATATTCAGTCTACAGTAGAAAATAACAGAAAGAAAATGTAGAGTATTAAATAAATATCAGATACAGTATACTATAAATCACATAAACACATAATATAACGAATGCCAATGAAAAGTAACTCATTGTTAGCCATAAATGTTGAAAACCAGTCAACGCCCATCCATTAATGTTCTGTACTTAGGCATACCACATTATGGAAACAGATAATAATTTCAAGAGCCAACATAAAATTACAATGCCTTGTCTCAGATTGTAAACAGATACTCATTAGTTCTCCTTTTGGCAAATTTAGAAAATACATCTTGGATTCATTGACACAGTTATAAAAAAAAATTGTATTTCTATTTTGAGACTCTTTTATGGAATCTTGTAACTTCTTACCATGCAGAAAATAAAATAATTACAAAAATATTTAAAAAAATTAGCCTTTTTTATCTGGAGCACTGGTAAGCTATTAACAATGTTTCATCCATTTTTCACTGAACTGATTATTACCCTATTGTAGATAAGAAAAGTCCAACTAACATCCATGAGCATAGTTTCTTTCCCATTACTTCTTATTAGTCTCATGCTCTCTATAAAGCTCCACATAGATCGTCCTACATGATGAGTACAGTCATAACATACATGTTAAATCATAAGCCACAAAGAGACAATAATGATACTCACATGGCCTTGGTCATCCAGCTCATTATTGGTAAGTTTTAATTTATCAAAACTAATGACTTGTCTCATCCAGGTCTCTCCAGATGCTGGGGAATCTGGGTGGATATAAACACGTGGAGGAACAGGAGAGTCTGCATTTCCTGCGACCATCCATTTAGAACTGTGGTAAACGTAGCTGAAGAAATACATAAAAAAAGGATTTTATTACACAAAATAATGCACTTATTGACAGCATCTTCCATTGCAGCCACTTGCACATCTTGCTGCACTCTACAGGACATCTACATATTTTGGAAAGAAGTCCATGGACTATGTATATACAGTGTATTCAGATTTCACACTTTATTTTTTTTTTTGCTCTGGAGTTTTCCTAAATTGATTGCAAAACGGGTAACAATTTGAAATGCATTTGTTTTTATTCCACCACTCGTTGACATAAACATTCACTACGACTGTTCCTTCAGCTGGCTGATTCTGACATAAATGAAATAGATGGATGTAAAATAATGCTCTTCTGAATCATCTCAATTCTTCACGTTTTTAAACGTTTCATTTTCTCCAACAAAAGGGGTCTTAATTAGAGATGAGCGAATCATTTCTATGAAATCAAAATCCGACAAAATTTAAAAATAAATAAATAAATTTGGATTCGGTTGAAACAGAATTTCTAGTGAATACATTTGGGAGAGAGAGAAGAGAAAGAAGAGTGGGGGAGAAGAAGAGAGGGGCGCTACTTTTCATACAGTTTGAGGCACTTTTGATTTGGGTATCACTGATAGTGTTGATCGCGAATATTCTAATCGCAAATTTTTATCGCGAATATTGGCACTTCGAGAATTCGCGAATACCTAGAATATGGTGCTATATCTTCTTAATCGTAAATATTCTAGATTTTTTTTCATCAGTACCCATGATCCCTCACTGCTTCTTGCTTGTTGGCTAATGAGAAGGCTGCAATATCTTTAACTTTAGGAGTAGTGTTGATCGCGAATTTTCGTATCACGAATTTTTATTGCAAAATTTTTTTATTGCGAAATTTCCGATTGCCGATTTTTGCAATAAAAAAAAATTACTGGAGATCACGAATTCTTGAATTCGCAAATATATGATGAATATTCGCCCAAATATTCACGAAATATCGCGAATTCAAATATTGCCCCTGCCGCTCATCACTGATCAGGTCTGAATTAAGTAACACAAGATTCAGATGAATCAGACACAAAATGAGTTTTCAGAAATTATAATCTTAATAAGATCTACTGACTGGACCATCATGATCCATCAACCAAAACATTCTTGCACATTTGCTCTGGCCTCTTTG
The DNA here is from genome assembly GCF_905171765.1 of Bufo bufo. Lineage (NCBI taxonomy): Eukaryota > Metazoa > Chordata > Amphibia > Anura > Bufonidae > Bufo > Bufo bufo. The sequence goes on from NC_053392.1 coordinate 300,339,254, forward strand.
AGAAGGCTTGATGCATTTCTCTGCTTCTGTTGTCCAACCCATGCTCTATTGACCTTAATGTGAAAACATTTTGGGAAAAGCAAATGTTTCTCTAAAAACAACAAATAGGAAGTCAATGGAGTATAGATTATATAGCAGAGGACTATTTTCAGCCAAACACCAAAATGGATAAATACAAAAGTCCTTTCTTTAGGCTGGAATCACACATGCAGTTTTCCTGGCCATTTTTTTGGATGCAGTTTTTTGTGTCAAAGCCAGCAGTGGAAGAAAAACTAAGAAGGGAAGGCTGACACTTTTGTGTTTGATTTAAAAAAAAAAATTGCCTGTGTGATTCCAGCCTTATACTTTCTATTGAATCTACTCCAAGGCTTTTATTTAAGAAAGAAAGAAAGAAAGAAAGAAAGAAAGAAAGAAAGAAAGAAAGAAAGAAAGAAAGAAAGAAAGAAAGAAAGAAAGAAAGAAAGAAAGAAAAAACTACTTTAAAACTGAGGAGTGTGGTGTGAATCTAGCATGACACTACATACTGATATAAACTGAATAACAGATCATATCCACTTGACAACTCTATAGAGAATGTATATTTTAGTCTATAGGATTCTATAGTTCTTTGTTCACTTCCAATTTCCAAACATGTTAATAAAGGAAAACATTTCTTTTGTCATTTTGCTATTTTTGTGCAGTGGGTATGATGGCTCTTTGACAATAGAGAGAGAGCAGGTATATAACAGTATAGAACTTTGCCGGCAGAAAAGTAATCCCACACAGATCCAAGATAGGAGCTGAGATGTACTCTTTTAGTAATTCATTCAGCAAATGGAATATTGTATTTAGACTATAAAATCTGCATGACACTGGGTACTGTAGTGAAAAAATATCAAGTATTACATCGAAAATAACTTGTCTATATCTGTTATTAGTGTAATAATTCTGGACTTTTAATGCACAAATATGTAAACACTATAATTTCCTGCTAAACAATTTTAATTTGCATTTGCAGTGCCTAGCTATGGGTTATTGGAATATGTTTCTGTAATCTATTTATCGGACCTCTGATCTATCATCACCTACTACCTACCTATCTATCTATCTATCTATCTATCTCTATCTATCTCTATCTATCTATCTCTATCTATCTCTATCTATCTCTATCTATCTCTTCTATCTATCTATCTATCTATCTCTATCTATCTCTTCTATCTATCTATCTATCTATCTCTATCTATCTCTTCTATCTATCTATCTATCTATCTATCTCTTCTATCTATCTATCTCTATCTATCTAGCTGCTTGTTTGTCTATTTATCTACCTGCTATCTACTTCATATCTACCTGTCTTTTATCTATCTGCCATCTATAGTCATCTGTCCAGCTTCAATCTATGTATCTATCTGCCATCTATCTAGCCAGATATTTATTTCATATCTACTCTCTCTCTATCTCTCTATATATATACTATACCTTCCCTCTACTTATCTATCTAGTCACCCTTCCACCTTCTATCTGTCAGTCTATCTACCATCTATCTATGTATCTATCTACTTTTTATCTATTTACTTATCTACCTTTTATCTATATCTATCAAGCTGTCATAGCTTCAGTTATTATTTGCAGTGCTCCACAGCCAAAGATGTCTACAGTAAGAAATGGTTAAATGGATCATATGGTTGAAACAAAACACAAATCAGCTCTAGCAGAAAATATAGAGAGGGGAGGCAGAACACATAATCGATGCAAAGAAATGTAGAATAATCCAGCCCTCACAGAGCGGGTAACATTTTCTACAGGGATTTCTATAAAATGGATACATAAGACATAAGACATAAAGCTCTGTCTTATATGAACGTGTATGTCAGTTCGTTTCCACTGTAAGCAGTGTTCGTTCCCCCAGCAATCCTGCAATAACTGCTGAGGAAAGAATCAGCAAATGAAGCCAATTTCTGTCTAAATATCAAAAAGCTAATTTCATTTACATTCAATACATAATACAACCGGTGGTCCTAGGAAATATACAATATAAACTACCATCAATATCATCATCCTTTGTGCTGAAAACCGCTCACATTACACTGACCCGTAACATTTCTTCCAGGGCTTTGTGTGTGCACCAGGAAAGTCGGAAGCGTTTAGTACATCATAATGAATATACCTGACACTATGCCAAGAAAACAGCCATAAATAAAAATAATAATTCACTAAAGTATAGTTATGTCATGTAAATCACCGATACCAATAAGATCCTCGGAGAACTATATGACAATATCAACTCTTTACCGCAAAATACCAGATTTTGCATATATGCACGCGCACACTAATATATATATATATATATATATATATATATATATATATATATACACACTATACAGACACATATATACACACACTATACACACACACACATATATATATACACACACACACTATACACACACACATATATATATATATACACACACACACACACATATATATATATACACACACACACTATACACACACATATATACACACACTATACACACACATATATATATATATATATATATATATATACACACACACACACTATACCCACACATATACACACACACACTATACACACACACTATACACACAGATATATACACACACACATATATATATATATATATATACACAAACACTACACACACACACACTATACACGCTTTTATATATATATATATATATATATATATATACATACACACACACACACAAACACACAATACACACACATATACACACACTATACACATATATATATAGGTACATATATATATACCCAATATATATATATATATATATATATATATATATATATATATACATACACACTATGTAAATATATATATTACATATATAAAATATAAATAATATATAAAAATATGTAAATATATATATATATATATACCAAAACATATAACTGTGCCCGGATGCCAAACATCCCACTGCAATGTGGGTCACCAAATAATATGAAATATCTAATAACTGAATAATTACCGGTATCTTTTGTTATCAACTGGAACTATGTCCATGGCTATATAATACTGCTGGTGAGGGTCTAGTCCTGAAATCTTCACCCTCATTGCTGGAAACATTCGCCTGTGAAATAAGTCCATATTAGTAAAAAAAAAAAAAGGTTTAAAAGCAATAAAATAAATATTAGCCAATACAACAATAAATAATTAACAAATAAATATTGAATCAAACTGAATTAGACTGGATGTTTCGTTTCCCTTTACAGTGAATGGTAGTAAGGACAGGGTGCTGGATGTTCTAGGGTGTTCCTAAGGTGTATGGGTGATTTATTATGACACAATGTCCATCCAGTGGGAGCCTTCAATGAATACTGAATGAATACTGCCTAGCAGACTGAGAGCCAAGAAAGTGTCCTCCTGATATTTCCCTCTATGCACCTGTAGAACATGGAGGTTTGGCTGAGGCTCCACTGGACAAACAGTGCATTGTGCAGAATGGCTGCTATAGAGGTAGGGAAATGTAGTCTGGAACATATGGATTTCATCAGATATGTTTGTGCAATATTTAATAAGCCGAGTTCCTTGTATAATATCCAGGTTTTCTTGTACATCTGTCTTTGAACCGTGTCTTTTCAGGAGAAGACCCAATTCATGGAGCTGCTCTAATGAGCAGGCTGCTGCTACATGACTCCAACTGCTGGAGCAGACTTCCCATCTGCAGTCACTTCATCATTCTGTAAGCTTCAATTTAGATGCAGGGACCCCATCCTGCTGTCCATCTACACAAGCCAGCTTTCCCTAGAGGGCTCCGTAAAACAAGATGTACAGGAATCAATGTACTCAATGCTAAGCATGTGTCCTACTAGCATCCAATACTACAAGAGGCAGGCTACTGAGGACTAGTGACAGTAAGGACTTATGTGGTCTACTTTAAATTTTTAGATGTTTTCATAAGTATCTTCAGGATTAGATGGCCACTTAGTGTAAAGGGGGCAATTCTAATATATCTATAGATCTGATATCCCAGTCCAGTCTAAGCTGGTCCCCTATTACTCTAACAGCAACCCTATTTCCTGACCTAAGTTAACTTTTCTTGGCACCTGTGGTGGTCTCATAGTCCCTCAGTGATATACATTGTAGAGCCCTGGCTGGAGGACTCTTATAAACCCTCCCATGAACCTGAATGCTGGACTGATAGGACCATATTTCACTTTAATCCTGGGTCTTGTTTACTCCCTCATTACTGGCTGGAGAACAGAACTGAGGCTTTCAAGGCAAGGTCCTCTCATCAGCTCCAGGTGAATATCCCATAATGTTTGTGTGAGCAGTTATGGCTTCAGGTTTTGGTGTAGCCTGCAGACTATGTAATGGCAGGGGTGATTTACAGTGTATGATGTTTATCCAGCCAACACATCATGATGGAAACATTCACAGGGAGATGAGAGTGCCAAACCTTGTCTAGTGAGATGTCACTGGCCTTCTGGCAGCAGCTCTACATCCAGCATCATGAAGGAGAGTTGTGGACTTGGCTCTATCTATCTATCTATCTATCTATCTATCTATCTATCTATCTATCTATCAATGAAATAAATTAGTGGACCATCCTCACCTCCCGGCCTTGGTGATGATCATCTCCGTCCCGATCTCATGAAATCGCTTCCATAACTCTGCTCCTTGAAGATCCACACGAATGACAGAGGCAGCAGGTCCCCCAGGAGCAGCCACCACAGGAGAGGACAGGGGAGAACTACAAGTTCCAACTGCAGCCTTCACTCCACCATAGCCATCTTCGCTGGGAGCTGCAGGGCCACACAGTGCAAAAATCAGGTCACCACCTCCATACACTAGTTGTATCATACATATTCTATACACCAAAATCACTTCTGATGGATACCGAAGCATCACTGCCGGTGGATAACTTTTACATGAGGTCTCAAATTATTTAAAACCTGGGATTGGGACTATGGATATAGATTATGAACCTAGAATGACTAAAACAAGTGACCAAATTGAAAATAATTTGCCAATAGATATTAAAATATACCATATGGAAAATATAACAAATAAGCAAAATGGTAATAATACCACTACTACCAGTAATAACACAATTAATGCTGCAAGTTTAGTATATATATATATATATATTTTTTATCAGAAATCGCTTTGTGCGACATACTAATTATTAGTTTTTTTTATTAGTTTTAACTGAAATGCTTTATATGTTAATATGTTAATTGATATATATATATATATATATATATATATATAATTATAGGATAGAAAAGACATAAAATAAATTACAATAAAATCATTACTGAACTGATAGAAATCTTATGTATTTTGCAGCAATTTGTATTCCATAGATATTAGGATTCCTCAACTTATAAAAATGACATAAAAAAAAACCATCGGCCTTAAACTGAATAGTAACACAATATTTTCAATTCTTTACACATATTTTGTGACCACTACCCGGAAGAACAAAGATTTTGATAGATTCAATCTGCTGCCAAGATATCATGATGTCCCTTTAATGGATTTTTTTTTTTTTTATAAAATCCCTCCTCAGAGCAGAACTCAGCAAACTGCTGTACTTTCTACTTCCCAGCAGTTATCTCATGTTTTATATCTGAATAGTTGTGTCCCCATCCGATATTGTCGCCCTATCTTCTGCTGGTACAGTGGTTCACAGCACGCAGGGCACCACTCTATGATATCTGCTGCTCTCCCCACATATAATGTATTAAGGAGAAATATGACTATTATCTGTAAACTATATTGCGCTGTGCACTTTTATACACTTTTGGCAACTTTTATAAAACTTTCAAAAACTTCGGAAACTTCTAAAATATCTAAAGATCTACAGCAAGATTACATGCTGCAAAAACTCAGAAGAAGCAGAACAAGAATAGTATAAAAGGATGAAGTACATAGAGACAGCTAGTACAGAGGGGGCACTTACAGGGGGGCAGGCTGCAGGCAGGGAGCTCAGGGACCCCCGGCTGCTCCCCGGCTCCATCCTCCAGCTTCCTCCTCTTCTTCTTCTGCTGTTTCTCAGCCCCGATGAGAGCCTCCACGGAGAAGGCGTGCGCCTTGAGGCTCATGGTGCAGGGTGACCTCCTCTTGTCTGCCATGTCTCATCTACAGCGCGGTTACACGGCACATATATATGACATGCCCCAGTGCGAGAAGTGTAATCCAGGCAGCCTCTCCCCTCCAGATCCCCGCGTCCGGTACCGCGTCCCGGGAAGCAGCGGTATCGCAGCCGCTAATTGACGTTTGTAGCCTTGATCTGTCAGCGCCGGAGACAGGAGAACCGCCGGCACAACTTGCTCATTAGTGACAATAAAGCGGCGGGACGGGGAGGGGCCTGGTGGCTGTCAATCATCTCGCTTCTGACCAACCACAAGTGCAGCCCTCCACAGGGGGCGGGGTTACGTCCTAATTGGGCTGTTAGGGAATGTAATGGTCTAAAGTTCTAACCAAGATTTATCTACTCATCCCCCACACCATGACTGCTGCATCCAGTACTACTACTGCATGATAGGGGTAATCATCAGCAGGGACTACGGCACTCAGTCTCCTGTACTCATATATTAACCATCATCAGCGATTTCTGCAGTGTGCTGTACTCCTAAGTATATCATTAACCATCATCAGTGAATACTGCTGTGCCCTGTACTCCTATGTATATTACCTATATATATATATATATATATATATATATATATATATATATATATTATTACCCATCATCAGCGATTTCTGCAGTGTGCTGTACTCCTAAGTATATCATTAACCATCATCAGTGAATACTGCTGTGCCCTGTACTCCTATGTATATTACATATATATATATATATATATATATATATATATATTATTACCCATCATCAGTGATTACTGCGGTGCCCTGTAATCCTATGTATATTAGTAACCATCATCAGTGATTACTGCTGTGCCCTGTACTCCTATATATATTACCTATATATATATATATATATTATTAGCCATCATCAGTGATTACTGCTGTGCCCTGTACTCCTATATATATTATTAGCCATCATCAGTGATTACTGCTGTGCCCTGTACTCCTATGTATATTACCTATATATATATATATATATATATATATATATTAGCCATCATCAGTGATTACTGCGGTGCCCTGTACCCCTATATATATTACCTATATATATATATTATTACCCATCATCAGTGATTACTGCTGTGCCCTGTACTCCTATATATATTACCTATATATATATATATATATATATTATTACCCATCATCAGTGAATACTGTTGTGCCCTGTACTCCTATATATATTATTACCCATCATCAGTGATTACTGCGGTGCCCTGTACCCCTATATATATTACCTATATATATATATATATATATATATTAGCCATCATCAGTGATTACTGCGGTGCCCTGTACCCCTATATATATTACCTATATATATATATATATATATTAGCCATCATCAGTGATTACTGCGGTGCCCTGTACCCCTATATATATTACCTATATATATATATTATTACCCATCATCAGTGATTACTGCTGTGCCCTGTACCCCTATATATATTACCTATATATATATATATATATATTAGCCATCATCAGTGATTACTGCGGTGCCCTGTACCCCTATATTTATTACCTATATATATATATTATTACCCATCATCAGTGATTACTGCTGTGCCCTGTACTCCTATATATATTACCTATATATATATTATTACCCATCATCAGTGAATACTGTTGTGCCCTGTACTCCTATATATATTATTACCCATCATCAGTGATTACTGCGGTGCCCTGTACCCCTATATATATTATTACCCATCATCAGTGATTACTGCTGTGCCCTGTACTCCTATATATATTACCTATATATATATTATTACCCATCATCAGTGAATACTGTTGTGCCCTGTACTCCTATATATATTATTACCCATCATCAGTGATTACTGCTGTGCCCTTTACCCCTATATATATTACCTATATATATATATTATTACCCATCATCAGTGATTACTGCTGTGCCCTGTACTCCTATATATATTATTACCCATTATCAGTGATTACTGCAGGGTCCTGTACTCCTATGTATATTATTACCCATCATCAGTGATTACTGCTGTGCCCTGTACCCCTATATATATTAGCTATATATATATATATTATTACCCATCATCAGTGATTACTGCAGTGTGCTGTACTCCTATATATATTATTAGCCATCATCAGTGATTACTGCAGGGTCCTGTACTCCTATGTATATTAATAGCAATCATCAGTTATTACTGCAGTGTGCTGTACTCCTATGTATATTATTACCCATCATCAGTGATTACTGAAATGTGCTGTACTCCTATATATTATTACCCATCATCAGTGATTACTGCAGGGTCCTGTACTCCTATATATATTATTACCCATCATCAGTGATTACTGAAATGTGCTGTACTCCTATATATTATTACCCATCATCAGTGATTACTGCAGGGTCCTGTACTCCTAAGTATATTAATAGCAATCATCAGTTATTACTGCAGTGTGCTGTACTCCTATATATATTATTAACCATCATCAGTGATTACTGCAGTGTGCTGTACTCCTATATATATTATTAACCATCATCAGTGATTACTGCAGTGTGCTGTACTCCTATGTATATTATTACCCATCATCAGTGATTACTACAGGGTCCTGTACTCCTATATATATTATTAACCATCATCAGTGATTACTGCTGTGCCCTGTACTCCTATATATATTATTACCCATCATCAGTGATTACTGCAGTGTGCTGTACTCCTATGTATATTATTACCCATCATCAGTGATTACTGCAGGGTCCTGTACTCCTATGTATATTATTACCCATCATCAGTGATTACTGCAGGGTCCTGTACTCCTATATATATTATTACCTATCATCAGTGATTACTGCAGTGTGCTGTACTCCTATATATATTATTAGCCATCATCAGTGATTACTGCAGGGTCCTGTACTCCTATATATATTATTACCCATCATCAGTGATTACTGCAGTGTGCTGTACTCTTATATATATTATTAGCCATCATCAGTGATTACTGCAGGGTCCTGTACTCCTATGTATATTATTACCCATCATCAGTGATTACTGCAGGGTCCTTTACTCCTATCTATATTAATAACAATCATCAGTGATTATTGCAGTGTGCTGTACTCCTATGTGTAATGATCATCTGTGAATACCCATACTGATGTGTCCTGTGCTCCTATGTATAATGATTATGATAAGAGACTACTCATACTGCTGTGTCCTGTGCTCCTATGTATATTGATTACCATCATCAATGACTACTGATATTTCGGTGTCCAGTACTCCTATGTGTAAAGCTCAGTAAGTATGAATGCATGTATGTATAAGGAAGGACCTTATCACATAAAGAACATCCACTCAAATGATGACTTTCTAAACTTCTCTTCTAGAAATCACCATAGGATCAGCATACATGGCAGCCATTGAGAGAATTATACAGGCTATGTTGTGTTAAGGTGACCAATACAGAGGATGGACAAGTTGTGTGAGGAGGCTGGCTGACACTGAGTATGGAGGACATGGCCTTAGTAGGCCCCAGGGTCTGGATATGTTCTACAGGAATTAGCAGAACATGGAGATATCACCTGGTCTCAGTAACATCATTACAATGGTAGGCTCTTGTTGGCCCTGCTCAGCCTTCTATGCTTGTATCCTCATCCCAATTAGTCAGGTTTTCACCTAATTACAGTATAATTTTATCACAGCAGCTGAGGCTTTGCCCTTCCTGTAAGCAGAAGATTGCTGTTTCCAGCACAGTGACTTGAATTTAGCACCTTAATAAAAAGTTAAGGCTTCCTCTTTATAGGTTGACAAGGTTTATGCTGGGAGTTGTTAAATGTGTAGAGGTGCAATGGGATGGAGGACTTCACAGCTCTCCTGACACAGCCCCCCAGTCTCCCCTCACTCACAGTTCTCAGAACCTGGGGCTCCCAGCCTCTGTACACATGTGGCCCAGCTCCATTTCCTTAACTCACTCCCTGCCACATGCCTCAGGTATCATTCAATAGTACAAGTATCTTGAGATATTATTATCACTACTATTCATTTATTCAGACGAAACTGTGCGTATATATATATATATATGCACCAGGGTTGGAAAGACAAATTATGATGTATATTTTTTTTATAATTTATATTTGTAATAATACTCTCATATCTTAATACAGAACAGAATGTGTATCTCAATACAAAACAAAGAGAGAATGTGTAACTGTTATATATATAAACGAATTATAATAAAGTACAAAAGTGGTGTACTAGTCGAAAGTGAGTAGTAGAACTACTAATAGCTGCTGTATGGTCTCTGTGCTGTACCTTTGTTTTTCCATCATATGAATGAACAGCCCCAAACATAATATATATAGTGCACAGCAGCAGCAATCTGTTTGCACATCTAGTGCTAAGTGCTAACATTACCCTGTGTGTGTAGCTGTATGAGTGTATATATAGTGTAATGTATCAACAATGCAGTAATAAAAGCATGCGGTGCTATAATATGCACTTACTGGAAAGCACAGTATACACCTAGAAATAACTCGTGTTCTTCTACTGTGTCAATATAATACAAACAGATACATCGACATCTTCATCCATACAGGACCTTACATTTTTTTAAATTTTCTATAGGAAGGATTGATGGGTCTATCCTGGGGATTTGCACCGAACTTTGTATTGGGTATTCCAAACTGTATATATATATATATATATATATATATATATATATATATATATATATATGTCTTACTTGCAGTAATGTTAGTAAAAGTAGTATTAATATTAGTTGTGTAGTTCATTTTTGTAGTAATAACATTACTATGAATATTTGAATTAGTACTAACTTTAGTGCTTGATATTATCTGCTCTTATCATCTAATCATTAATCTAATCATTCCCATTATATTCCTTACAGCAGTAAGTTTATTATAGTTTTCAGCAATCTTAGACGTAATGATAATGCTAATAATACTAATACTACTAATTATTATTATTTAATAGTGAAAACACTTAGTAAACACTTTGGTATTGTTGCTATAATCCTTGGTCATCGTTCCTTCCAGCATTAGCTGTGGATGGATCGCCATCATTCCAGTCCACATAGATGTCCATATGCCGGGTTTCTAGATCTCTTTCTGCAGTCAGTGCCTCCGGTGATGAGATTATCCGATCATTTCCATGGAGGACTCGACTGCTCGGCCGACCTAACAAGTGTCCCCTCCAGAATCTCCAGACCCTCAGCCTAGAGGAGCATTAGTCCTCATTGCCACACTGATAGGGACTATGGAGCTCATCTGCCCAGCTAGAAGTCATATCAGCAACAGTCTCCAGTCTCATCAATGAGCGGGTGATCCTGGCATATGTACAGCCAAATGCCCACCACCCTTGCAAAGGGCCACAAGTCACAAGCTCCCATGTAGTAAATGGCCAGTGCTTGAAGGTTAAATCACAATATGGAATATGATAAAGCAATGTCTGTAGCTCTTGTCAAACTACAAATCCCAGCATGCCATGGCATTGTAAATTGGCATTTGTGAATTACACAAATGCCACTATATGAGGGGAACTGATCACTCTACTATCCATACTATCACTATATGAGGGGAACTGATCACTCTACTATCCATGCTATCACTATGTAAGGGGAACTGATCACTCTACTATCCATACTATCACTATATGAGGGGAACTGATCACTCTACTATCCATGCTATCACTATGTGAGGGGAACTGATCACTCTACTATCCATACTATCACTATGTGAGGGGAACTGATCACTCTACTATCCATACTATCACTATGTGAGGGGAACTGATCACTCTACTATCCATACTATCACTATGTGAGGGGAACTGATCACTCTACTATCCATGCTATCACTATGTGAGGGGAACTGATCACTCTACTATCCATGCTATCACTATATGAGGGGAACTGATCACTCTACTATCCATACTATCACTATGTGAGGGGAACTGATCACTCTACTATCCATACTATCACTATGTGAGGGGAACTGATCACTCTACTATCCATGCTATCACTATGTGAGGGGAACTGATCACTCTACTATCCATGCTATCACTATATGAGGGGAACTGATCACTCTACTATCTATGCTATCACTATATGATGGGAACTGATCACTCTACTATCTATGCTATCACTATGTGAGGGGAACTGATCACTCTACTATCCATGCTATCACTATGTGAGGGGAATTGATCACTCAACTATCCATGCTATCACTATATGAGGGGAACTGATCACTCTACTATCTATGCTATCACTATGTGAGGGGAACTGATCACTCTACTATCCATGCTATCACTATATGAGGGGAACTGATCACTCTACTATCCATACTATCACTATATGAGGGGAACTGATCACTCTACTATCCATGCTATCACTATGTGAGGGGAACTGATCACTCTACTATCCATGCTATCACTATATGAGGGGAACTGATCACTCTACTATCTATGCTATCACTATGTGAGGGGAACTGATTACTCTACTTTCCATGCTATCACTATGTGAGGGGAATTGATCACTTTACTATCCATGCTATCACTATATGAGGGTAACTGATCACTCTACTATCCATGCTATCACTATGTGAGGGGAATTGATTACTCTACTATCCATGCTATCACTATGTGAGGGGAACTGATCACTCTACTATCCATGCTATCACTATATGAGGGTAACTGATCACTCTACTATCCATGCTATCACTATGTGATGGGAACTGATCACTCTACTATCCATGCTATCACTATATGAGGGGAACTGATCACTCTACTATCCATGCTATCACTATATGAGGGGAACTGATCACTCTACTATCCATGCTATCACTATGTGAGGGGAATTGATTACTCTACTATCCATGCTATCACTATGTGAGGGGAACTGATCACTCTACTATCCATGCTATCACTATATGAGGGTAACTGATCACTCTACTATCCATGCTATCACTATGTGATGGGAACTGATCACTCTACTATCCATGCTATCACTATATGAGGGGAACTGATCACTCTACTATCCATGCTATCACTATGTGAGGGGAACTGATCACTCTACTATCCATGCTATCACTATGTGAGGGGAACTGATCACTCTACTATCCATACTATCACTATGTGGGGGGAACTGATCACTCTACTATCCATGCTATCACTATATGAGGGTAACTGATCACTCTACTATCCATGCTATCACTATATGAGGGGAACTGATCACTCTACTATCTATGCTATCACTATGTGAGGGGAACTGATCACTCTACTATCCATATCACTATGTGAGGGGAACTGATCACTCTACTATCCATGCTATCACTATGTGAGGGGAACTGATCACTCTACTATCCATATCACTATGTGAGGGGAACTGATCACTCTACTATCCATGCTATCACTCTGATCACTATGTGAAGGTAATGGTCTGTAGCACACGTGTCATAGTGGCTGCACAAGTCATAACATTATTGTATCATGGAGAAAAGCTGACTATAGATCACCTCCCTGTGACAGCCATCATAGCTCTACAAGTACATAACGTGACAATTACACACTCATCACCCAGCACATCATCATGACAGATCCACCCTGGGCTCAGCTTGTCTGCATATGTGGAAGCAAGTGCTGGAAATATTTCTATAATGAAGTCAGGCAGAAGACATGGGGCTGGAAAGCTCTGTGACTTGTAGGAGATGCAGAGGAAAAAGCTATAAATTGCAGCACAGCTAAATACATTTCTTATTCTTCGCCCTGTGTTTGTCATGTTGTTTTTTTTTATTGTTGTTTTTTTACCTGCAATGTGGTGGAAAACCAGACAACCTACTTCTGCTCATGAGTCTTCTGTATCTGTTCACAAAATCATTTAGAACTGGAGACCAGATGTACTGTATAGAGCGATTCTACACGAATTACTAAGACCCACATCCAAGCTTCCCCAGAGCTCTCTTTCGGTAAAATGAAATTTGCAGGTATGATAAAGAAATAACTACATCGACATCCCATAGCATTCATTCTGGGTAGCTACTCTATATAGGTATTCCTTTTTTGCACATGGATGCAGTTGTTCGACCTCTTCCAGTGATGATATATATATATATATATATTAAAGCTCTTCTGAAACTACAAATCCGAAGGTTATATATATATATATATATATATATTATAGTCACAATAATGTTAGCACAGTAGATGTGAGGGGAGATTGCCGTTCTTCTGCATTATATTACCTTTGGGAACGGTCAGTGATCAGTTGTAGCATAGCTGACCATAAAGATACATTTACCCTTTATGTTTAAAAAAGTTAGAAATGTTGCATTTACAATGATAAATGATTATAAATATTAGTTACAACATATAAGGTGATAAAGTTTCAACTTTAACATATGAGATTATACATATTAGTTATAATACAGGTTTTTATTATAAAGTTGCAGCTACAGTATATGACATTATAACGTAACAACTAGTAACTATAAATATTACTGTTACAATATATGTGATAGTAAATAAATGTATGTAATTATAAATATTACAGTTACAATATTTGTGATAATAAATATTACAACTATTATGTATGTAGTTATATATATATATATATTACAGTTACAATATATGTAATAATAAATATTACAATTATTATGTATGTAGTTATATATATTACAGTTACAATATATGTAATAATAAATATTACAATTATTATGTATGTAGTTATATATATTACAGTTACAATATATGTAATAATACATATTACAACTATATGTAATCATGAATATAAGTTACAATTTATTTGATGATACATTTTATAAACTAAAATATATGTAATTACAAATATTACAGTTACAATATATGTGATGATACATATTACAACTATAACACATGTAATTATGAATATTACAGTTACAATATATGTGATTATAATGTTACAGCTATTATATAAGTAGTTATAAATATCAGTTACAATATATGCTATAAAGTACAGCTATAATATATGTGATTAACACTTTACAACTAGAGTGTATGCAATGTAAATATATTTACAATATATGTGATAATGTAATTGCTATATGTCATTAAAAATATTACAGTTAAATATACTCTGTGAAGTACAGCTATAATATATTTTATTATACATATTACCGTTACATTTCTCTATAAGGATGAATATATAATGTCTCAGCCCACACAATCGTCAGTCTGCTAGATGCTGAAGGGATGGAAGTACAGTTCCACATACTTTGGATGGATGTGAATATAAATACATTTAGTTTTCACTGTGGGGAACCAAATGATTTGCTGTTTTTTACAAAACATGCATGATAAGAGTACTTAGTATTAGTAATGCCTTTTCCTTTGGGAAAGGTCAGTATTTTCTGACCATGAATCCTCACCATGGATTCATCTGGTATTGCTGTGTCTGGTAGCAGTGGCACAATTTGTTATTTTCCCAGGGGCAGCAGCAAAGGCAGAGAAGTCTGGTCAATTATCTATGCATTTGTCAGTAGGGATCATGTCCTTTCTCCACCATAACAGACACCAGTGGAGGCAGCAAATGTGAGCAGTTTGCTAAACAAATGGTGCACAGGTTATAGTGATAAGAGGACTTTCTCATAGGATCAGCTGGGACAGTGTGTGCTGTAGGATTAAAAATGCAGGTAGAATTGTTGGGATCTCCATCATTTTAAGCTACATTCACATGACCATATGTGTTTTGCGGATCCATTGTAACAAAAAAATAAAAATAAAATGGACAAGAATAGGACATTTTCTATTTCTTTTTCCGGGGCTACGGAACAGACATACAGATGCAGATAGCACACGGTGTGTTGTCCGCATTTTTTGTGGACCCATTGAAATTAATGGGTCTACATCCTATCCGCAAAATACGTTTGTGTGAATGTAGCCTAAGTTGTATCCTTTATTTTGTTACATAGAAGCCATGGTAATAGAAGTGGGTTGCCAGCAGACCTTACCTGATACAACCCATCAGCTATTCTAATGAATGGAGAGTGTATGGGTCATCATGATTTATTGATCATGAGGCGTCATGTATTAGTAGTGTTGTGTGTAAGAAACACCTGTTCTAAATGCGATTGCAAAGATGTACATGTAGCCTTCCATATATTTATGCCTGTCTTTTGTTCATACATATATTGACATGATATATTATATTTTAAAAATGTTTTGGAGTTGGTATGCCAGATGAAAAATGGATCAAAATATCTGCTATATTACCTGACATCACATGGTATTTCATACCTAACCCATATTTGTCAGTTTGAATGCCACCATCAGCAATGTATTTACAGACAACACATTTTAGTAGTATATTTTTGTAGTGCACTGGCAGCATTCATAGTATATTTTTGTGAAAATCAGTGATCATAATGCAGTGGATCAGATTATGAATCTATTCATTTTTACTGGACAAACTGTTCCCAAGTATACTCAGTCTGCACCATGTTAGCAGTAATCAAAGACAAACTAATGCACGCATGTCCTTAAGTTTTTACAATTGTGAGAAACTACAACTCAAGGGCTCACGCACACGACCGTTGTTGATTTGCGGTCTGTTTTTCACTGATCCGTTGTTCAGTATCTGAGTTTTTTTTCCTCTGATTTAAGTTCTCTTCCATTCCGTTATTGCATAAAACATATCCGTATGGTTTCCGTATTTGATCGTTTTTTTGCCGATCGTATACAGAAACAGTAACTTATTAATCAGCAAACACATGAGCAATATGGGCTGGACATAGCATTTCTACAGTATGGATCTGCAAAATACGAATGAAATACGGATGTGTTCCGTGTGCGTTCTGTATTTTTTGCGGACCCATTGACTTGAATGGGGCCTCGTCCCGTGATTTGCGGGCAATAATAGGACATGCACTACTTTTTTGCAGAACAGCCATGCGGACACACGGAAACGGAATGCACATGGAGTAACTTCTGTATTTTCTACAGCCCCATTGAAGTGAATGGTTCCGCATACGGTCCGCAAAAAAACCCCGGAACGGAAGCGGAAAGAAAATAAGTTTGTGTGCATGAGCCCTAACCCAAGGCTGCTTTCACACAGTCAGTGTTTGGTCAGCAATTTCCATCAGTGATTCTTAGCCAAGGAGTGAAGGTTACACAGAGATAAGGTATAATCATATGGAAAGATTTGCACTTGTTCTGTGTTTTTGACCCGTTCCTGGTTTTGGCTCAGAAGTCACTGACCAAACACTGACTGCGAAAGCAGCCTTAGGGTTCATGCACACAAACGAATTTTCTTTCCATGCCCGTTTCGTTTTTTTTGCGGACCTCAAAATACATACGATCGTGTGCATGAGCACTTAAGCCTCATTCACACGTCAGAGTTTCACGGACGTGTGCTGTACGTGTTCTTCACTGACAGCACATGTCCCCATTCTTTTTAATGTGTGTATTCACACATCAGTGTTTTAGCCTGGTCCATGGATTCGTGTTTTTAGCACGGATGCATGCTCTATTTTGTTTGTGTTCACGGATCCATCACGCCTATTATAGCCTATGGGTCCATGAAAACGACGGATGCCATCCGTGTTGCATCCATGTTTCACGGATCATTAAGAAGAGATTCTTTGAAAATTATTTTTCAGCTGTTCAGTGCCAGTGAAACACGGATGCAAAATGGACAGCAAAAAACGGACACACGGACCCAACACGGATCCTTCACAGACAGCTTCACGGATGCATCACTGACCACCTGCCAAGGATTTGGGCACGGACGTGTGAATGAGGCTTTACTCCCTGCACAGCAGGTTGCCAGGAGTGGGGACATGCAATGACCCAGATCCCTTTCTTCTATAATTGGTGGGAGTCCTAGAGGTCAAATCTACACCAGTCATAATGTTATGGCATATCTTATCCATATGGGGGTTTTCTGTGGGATGATTAAAATTGTGGCATTGTCCATTGAATGCCATATTACAGTGGTCTTCTCTATGCTCTAGGCATCCACACACTTCTGTCTCTGCACTTAACAAAAGATGCAAACCACTGGTCTCAGGTATTATTACATAAATAATATATTCAGTTTTAAAGATGTCAACCTTAGGGCTCTTGCAGATGACCGTAGCCTGTTTTGCGGATCCAAACTGCAGATCCCTGCCCTCTATAGAACAGTCCTATCCTTGTCCATAAAACGGACAAGAATAGGACATGTTCTATGTCTATACAGACATACGGATGAGGACAGCACACGGTGTGCTGTATGCATCTTTTGCGGCCCAGTTGAAGTGAATGGGTCCACATCCGACCCACAAACAAATCCGGATCAGATGCAGACAAAAAATATGGTTGTGTGTATGAGCCCTCATGTTGTGGATTCAAAGAGATCACAATAAAGTGTTTTTTTTCTTTCTAATTTCTAGGAAATACTGCCTGCTCCCGGAGACCGCATTTCATTTCAGACCGGCTCTCGCACAGGCATAGGTAAGGACTTACCTGTGCCTCTCCGGACTTGTCAGTTAAGATGGCAGATCGTATGTGTTTGCTGGCGAACACTGCGAACTGGCCATCACTGCATCTGAAGCACTTTCAATTCTGGTCGAATCTAAATGGACCTGAATCGAATTAACAGAAATTTGCTCATTACTACTAGAGTGCATAATGCATTGTTCTACTGACAACGAGCAAACATCTGGTTCCAACGTAATAAACAAATTCAAAGAATGCAAAGTTGCGTAATGGTGTGTGAGAGGACACTCCTAATCTTTACAAGTCCACTCCATATACAGGACACAACAACAACTTCATTTAAAGGGAGTCTTTCACGACGATTCACCCTATTAACCTAATAACAGTGTTATGTCCACGGCATCCCCCCTATTAAAACTGTGCTTACCGTTAGTTCCTTGCTAGCATCGTTGTGCAGAAAAACACTTTTAATCCGTATGCAAATGAGGCTGTGAAGGTGCCCAGGGGCACTCCGCCTCCGCCGCGTCTGCCCGCCCTTAGTCTCTGCTCTAACCTCCCGTCCGTAATCCCGCGCATGCGCCGATGAATGAGCACAGTCGGGCCAGGGCATCGCAGTTTACCGTGCACATGCGCGGGATTACGGATGGGAGGAGGGAGGTTAGAGCAGAGACTAAGGGCAGGCAGACGCGGCGGAGGGGGAGTGGCTTCGTATGAAAATGACTCAGGGGCCTGGGCACCGGCCGTTGTAACTCCGCCCCTGGGCACCTTCACAGCCTCATTTGCAACGGATTAAAAGTGTTTTTCTGCACAACGATGCTAGCAAGGAACTAATGGTAAGAACAGTTTTAATAGGGGGGATGCCGTGGACATAACACTGTTATTAGGTTAATAGGGTGAATCTGCGTGAAAGACTCCCTTTAAAGTGCACTTACTTCTTCAGATAGAGTGCATCATCACAGTTTCACAGCACAAATTCATAGGCATTATCCATAGCAACTGAAAAAGCTGCATCATCTGAATACAGTCCAAGACACTACATTAGTGCTTATTCAGGAAGCCAGTTCAGTTCAGGTGGAGACGCAAGGTGTGGCAGACACAATTGCTATGGATAATGCCTATGAGTTTGTGCTTTGAAATTGTGATGGTGCACTCTATCTGAAGAAGTAAATGCCCTTCAAATGAGGTCATTGTTGTGTCCTGTATACGGAGTAAACCACGAAAAAAATGACATAACAATCTGACCTAAATGCCTTTTTGCTTTATATTCGTTCACCCTATTTTGTCTTCATAATGCTTCCCACCCCCCCATAAAAAAGACAACGCGTATTTACCATCTGTAGAAAGTATTATCTTTCCTGAATTTTTTTATATATTTTTTTTTTACAGAATTGCTAATGCACAAAAAAGGAGACTGCAAACAGACAAAATAAAAAAAGTATAGTTCAACATCTGGCAGGGAATGTGTTAAAGAGCTGACATTTTCTCAAGACCAACTCGAGCCAAAGAAACCTATTTGAAATCGGCGTTTGAGTGAGGAGCTGTTAGCTGTAACAGGAAGGCTATCAAAGATCCTGATTTCGGTTATTTTATTTGTCACCCAATATAAGTGTTGCCTCTGAGCTAAATTAAAACTCAGTAATCGTATTAAATCACGGCAGAAACGGTGGGAATGGATCTATGTGTCAGATGTGTAACTGTAAACCAATCATGCTCTAGGCACCTTCTCCTACAAGACCTTATTCCGAAGGCATTTTCCTCCGACACGTAATAGAAGCTCGCACATTGTATTTTATTTTATTAAAGTCACACCAATACAGGACATTAATGTGATTAAACAGTAGAAATTCTCTTTATTCCTTCCCTGGATGCTTCTGCTGAGCTGAAAGTGTTATTTTTATTATGCCGAGGTTGTGAAATTAGGTCAAATATGAATAGCGTATGGTTTTTCCATTAGAAATCAGGCAGTTCTAATTTAGTTAATATCCTACTCATTTTTCTCCATGCCGGATAAGCTTTATTACATTCCAGGCATACACTGTGTTATAGCGCTGCCAAAAGCTATGTGCATCATGTACCTCTGAAATAAAGCTGACTTCCTCTTTATGTTAAATTATATTCCAGGGTAATACGTGAAACTGACAGTGCGGCTCTCTTTAAGTAACGTGTCCGTTTTTGCTCTTGGGCATGTCTCAAGTTGCATTTGATATATTAACACATTTTATATTATTTCTGGTCTTTGTCTACTGTTTAAAAAAATTTTCTTCTCAGATTTAATTGGAGATTTAGAACACTTTAGCACCACCACTGTTCCAGGTATGGATAAGCTTTACCTACAGTACTTTCAAGGCGACAAGGTTTCCCCGATAGGAGTTGTAGCAAAGATATTGCCTACCGTAGTTTGGCCAAGCCTGACCTGATCTATTGAATCAAGCATTTCATCTGCCTATTTGATTACCATATGGGCACAAGAAATATTACACGTACTGTAATACACTCTAGAATATTTAGCGGTTCAAGTTTATTTAATCTAGTCATGTTTAATACATTTTGCTTGCTGGTTTTTGTGGCAAAATATAATTTAATATTTTCATGCAGACCATATGACAAGCTGAAAAGTTTTGAGCGGGCTGCCATCTGTTGGTTAAAGGACCAATTGTCTAGCTGCCAAAAATGCCTGCTTTAGCATTCCTTTAATCTTTCCTACTGTGGTAGCTTATCCAGAAGTCATAGTTAGTACCAGTATTTTACTTTTTTTTTTGTTGTATAATTTTGCCTACTGTTTCAGCAGTTTAGCAGTTACCATATATTCTTGAGAAGGATGAGAGGATGGCAATTCATGGGAATTTATTACTTGGACACATCTGCTCATTACTATAAAGTTAATATGAACAACATTTTAGAAGTCATTTATTAAAACTAAGGGGCACATTTATTATGTGCGGAGTCTGCGCTCCTGAACGTAGAAGCCCAATGGCTTAGGAAGGTTTAGCAAAGGACCCGCCTGACCTGAGACAACCTTGGCGCTGGGTAGGTGGGCATAGATGTGTTTTGATCAAAATAAATCGGCTAAGGCCTCTTTCACATGGGCAAGATTTCCGCGCGGGTGCAATGCGTGAGGTGAACGCATTGCACCCGCACTGAATCCTGACCCATTCATTTCTATGGGGCTGTGCACATGAGCGGTGATTTTCACGCATGGTTGCTAGGAGATGATGGGGATTGGGACCCGTTCTTTATTATTTTCCCTTATGACATGGTTATAAGGGAAAATAATAGCATTCTTAATACATAATGCTTAGTAAAATAGGGATGGATGGGTTAAATTTTTTTAACTCACCTCATCCACTTGTTCGCGCAGCCCGACTTCTCTTCTGTCTTCTTCTTTGATGACCAGGAGGAAAAGGACCTGTGGTGACGTCACTGTGCTCATCACATGGTCTGTCACATGATCCATTTTTTTCACATTTATTAAGACTGGTATTTTAGATGCTGGTCTTAATAAATCCTATCTGTGGCGGTGAATCCGTCGGAGTTATGAAGAGGAGCAGGCAGGGGCATACATAGAAATCACTGGGCCCTATTGCAAAAATCTGAATTGGGTCCCCCAACCCCGCCCACTACCCACCCCTGGTCCATCCCACATCCTGGCCCCTCCCCTGCCACACCCCCATTTGCCAATAAATAAATGTATACATGTTCTACCGAAACCGGATGCTGAATTCAGGTGCCTATAGCACTTTATAATCCGTACTCTCATACACCGCTGATATGACAGTGCTGTATGGGAGTACGGATTTCACTGGGGCTGCAGTGAGTGATGTACAGCACACATCACTGCTCCTGCCTGTCTGCTTTGGTAAAGCCAGGCATAGATGGGCTATGTCAGGCTTTAGCAGAATGGGCACAGTACAGTGGACACAGGGAGCGATATGTATGCAATCACAGCTGAACGAGTGCAGGGAAGGAGCCCGCATACATATTGCTCCTCCTGCATGTGTCCACTGTGCTAAGGCCTGACATAGCCTATCCTCCACATCCTAACCCCTTTGCTACTAGCGCCATTTTTTCATCACTTCACTTACTGCAAAAAATGGAATAGAATGTGATCAAAAAGTCACACACACTCCAAAATGGTATCAATAAAAAAAGTGCATCCCGCAAAAAATGAGCACCCACACAGCTCAGTAGATATAACTATAAAAAAGTTATGGGGGTCAGAATATGGTGATGTAAAAAAGTTAATAAATTTTTTTTCTCAAAGTTTTTATTTATTTTTACACTATTTAGACATACAAAATCTATACATATGTGGTATCATTGTAATCGTACTAACCCATAGAATGAAGGGCACAGGTCAGTTTTGCCGCAAAGGGAATGCCGTAGGAACAAAAAGCGTTAAATGGTGGAAAAATAGTGGGGGTTTTTTTAAATTCCACCCTATTTGGAATTTTTTTGCCCGCTTCCCACTACATTGTATGCCATATTAAAATACAACCTCTCCCGTAAAAAAATAAGCCCTCATACATCTATGTGAACGGAAAAATAAAAAAGTTATGGCTCAAGGAAGATAGGGAAGAAAAAAGAAAATGCAAAAACAAAAAAACCTCCAGTTAAAGGGGCTATCTAACCCCTATTATGACCCCCAAAATACCCAGGCACTGCATACAGATAGTACTTATGCCTAATGGGGGGTTGGACCCAATAGCAGGCTGCGTCAGAAATGAGCCTCCCCAGCTTCACCCGCAATGCTAGGGAGGCTTCCCCCCCCCCCCCCGGAGTAGGAGTACGGCCACTTTCACAAGGGCGAGTATTTCGCGCGGGTGCAATGCGTGAGTTGAACGCATTGCACCCGCACTGAATCCTGACCCATTCATTTCTATGGGGCTGTGCACACGAGCGGGGATTTTCACGCATCACTTGTGCGTTGCATGAAAATCGCAGCATGCTCTATATTCAGCGTTTTTCACGCAACGCAGGCCCCATAGAAGTGAATGGGGCCGCGTGAAAATCGCAAGCATCCGCAAGCAAGTGCGGATGCGGTGCGATTTTCACACATGGTCGCTAGTAGACGATCGGAATGGGGACCCGATCTTTATTATTTTCCCTTATAACATGGTTATAAGGGAAAATAATACAATCTACAGAACACCTAACCCAAACCCGAACTTCTGTGAAGAAGTTCGGGTTTGGGTACCAAACATGCCGATTTTTCTCACGCGTGTGCAAAACGCATTGCAATGTTTTGCACTCGCACAGAAAAATCGTGCATTTTCCCGCCAACGCACCCGCATCTTATCCGGGCAAAAAACATGATGCCCGTGTGAAAGAGGCCTAAGAGTCCTCTATGATCCTACAACCCTATATGAACTTTTTATTAAGTTGCTGTGGCACACTATGGAGGGGGGGAGGGTGCTGCACTCCCTGGCTGACTGTCTTGAGGGCGGCAAATGGCGGGCAGCACGTGAGCTCAGGCAGGTATACGCCTCTGTGCTGTGCTTTAGCCTGCTTTAGCCTGCTCCAGCGTCCTGTCTTGCTGCCTGCCAGCGATACACTGGCCAATCAGCAGCAGGATCTTTGCGCTGCTAAAAGCTGATTGGCCAGTGTAATGCAGCAATCAGGACTCAGAGCAGACGCAGAGGGAGCCCGCAGTCGCCACAGATCATAGAGGTCAGAGAGGGAGGGGTCGGACTTGCGTCAACCACGGGGGGCGGGGCCCAGGGTTTGAGCCGGAGGAGAACAGAAGTGGACGGCCACGGGCCGCCTCAATGCCCCATCTATGTAAACAGTCTTTGTCTTGTGCGGAGAAGACATAGGGGGCAGGGCCTTCCATGCACCACGGGCCCCCCTGTGCCACGGACCCCATAGCAACGGCGTGTCTGCCTATATTGGCAGTACACCACTGGACGCAGGCCTCTTCATAACTTTGGCGGATTCACCGCCTCTTCTAAATGTAAGACAGCTTCCTTGCTGTCTTATATTTAGACCTTTTTCTATGCCTGAACCAGCCCCTACTGGCCCCTCCCCTTCCCCACCCACACAATGCCTACTTTTTTTTAGACCTGGCATGATCAGGGAGTAGTTGCAGATTGCAGCACAAATAACCTTTGCACCACAATCTGTGACAGATATACGCCTAATATTGGCGTATTTCAGGTTCATAAATGGTCCCCTAAATTTTCATTTTCAAACAGTATATTTAGCTTTTCACCACAAGTAATTAGTGTGTACAGGGCTGTATTATGGTTGGTGGAACTCATGAGTAAATAATTTGGCGGGTGCCCCTATCCCTCTTATTCCGCACTAACCTGCTGACGTCATCCCCTCTAGATTATTATTAGTTTGGCTAATAGAGTGTTGGGAAGTGCTTCATGGGACTAGATGATAAAGGTCACTAAGTGGTTGACTAAATTGTCTACTTCCTCTTTTTCCCTCCTTCCTCATAACGTAGACTGGACTTCGATCCGAATTTCTGGAAAAAGTCGATTTGCCGCAAAGCTGAATTTTCTCGTGCTTTGTGGTAACGAAACAATTTTCTCTACAATGGCAGTAAAAAAAAATCATACTCACCTCACCCATTTGCGAGCGAATCCGCCAAGGCCAGCTTGATTGAAGATCCTGCAGGAAATCTCCTGCGCAGTGACGTATGACTTCACCATGCCGGCCAGTGTGCTGACGTCATCACGCACCGTGCAAGATTTTGCGCTGGATCTTCAATTAAGTTGGCTGTGGCGGACTCTTTGCAATCAAATAGATAAAGTGAGTATTTTTAATTTTTTTTAACACATTAAACCCTAACAGCCATCAATGGTCTTCTCAGATGCCATGATCAGTGATGAACACGGCATCTGAGAGGTTCAATGATGGGGGACAGCACAATCATCTTTCCCCGTCATTGTGCCCGCTACTCACAAAGAAATGCGCTTCATGACAAAGTAATTTATCACGAAGCAAATTTCTTTGTAAAATTCGTCAAAGCAACCGAATCGAATTTTTGAGAACATAGTTCATCTCTAATTAAGATGAAAAAAAAAATAATAATCTATGTATGTATACGCTGTCGATACTCAACCATGCAAGACACGTGTGATATTTATGAATTCCAGGCGCCTTAGATTTTGTACATTACTTTCATTAAAGAATTATAGAAGTCACTGTTCTCTTGGGAACTTTCAGTGCAGCAGATATTTTTTTTGTACCCGTCTCCAGATCTGTGTCTCCACACTACCATGTCTCTGATCTCTACAGGCAGTTCTTTCTTTCTCATGGTTTGGTTTTTGCTCTGATATGCATTGTCAGCTGTGAGACCTCGTACAGACAGTGGTGTGTCTTTCCAAATCATGTAACTAACTGAATTTACCACAGGTGGACTCCAATCAAAGTGTAGAAACATCTCAAAAATGATTAAGAGAAATAGGGGGCCCAAGAGGTAAATTTTAAAGGTCCTAGCAAAAGATCTGAATACTTATGCCCATGCAAAATTTTAGTTTTTCCTTTTTAATAAATTTGCAAACATTTCTAAAATTCTGTTTTCACTTTCTAGTTAGAGGATATTGAGTGCAGATTGATGTGGGAAAACTGTATATACATCATATTTAAAGGATATTTATCTATCTATTGTGAGGCAGTGACAGGCGTCATATATGAGGGAAAATATGTGTCTCTTAGAATGGTGCAGGAAACTTATTAGAGATGTATGTTATGGTTTGCTATGTTTTCACGTGAGACGTGTCACCAAGGTAAAAGCCAGTAACTAGTGTGTCCAGTAGGATAGATAGTGGACACTGCTGTTACTTAGCATAGCTGGTTTCAGCTAATCTGGGCGTGGCTTTTATTAGGAATAAGCAAGGCCTCTTTCACACGGGCGAGATTTCCGAGTTTATTTAATCTAGTCATGTTTAATACATTTTGCTGGTTTTTGTGGCAAAATATAATTTAATATTTTCATGCAGACCATATGACAAGCTGAAAAGTTTTGAGCGGGCTGCCATCTGTTGGTTAAAGGACCAATTGTCTAACTGCCAAAAATGCCTGCTTTAGCATTCCTTTAATCTTTCCTACTGTGGTAGCTTATCCAGAAGTCATAGTTAGTACCAGTATTTTACTTTTTTTTTTGTTGTATAATTTTGCCTACTGTTTCAGCAGTTTAGCAGTTACCATATATTCTTGAGAAGGATGAGAGGATGGCAATTCATGGGAATTTATTACTTGGACACATCTGCTCATTACTATAAAGTTAATATGAACAACATTTTAGAAGTCATTTATTAAAACTAAGGGGCACATTTATTATGTGCGGAGTCTGCGCTCCTGAACGTAGAAGCCCAATGGCTTAGGAAGGTTTAGCAAAGGACCCGCCTGACCTGAGACAACCTTGGCGCTGGGTAGGTGGGCATAGATGTGTTTTGATCAAAATAAATCGGCTAAGGCCTCTTTCACATGGGCAAGATTTCCGCGCGGGTGCAATGCGTGAGGTGAACGCATTGCACCCGCACTGAATCCGGACCCATTCATTTCTATGGGGCTGTGCACATGAGCGGTGATTTTCACGCATCACTTATGCGTTGCGTGAAAATTGCAGCATGATTCTACTTTGTGCGTTTTTCACGCAACGCAGGCCCCATAGAAGTGAATGGGGCTGCGTGAAAATCGCAAGCATCCGCAAGCAAGTGCGGATGCGGTGCGATTTTCACGCACGGTTGCTAGGAGACGATCGGGATGGGGACCCAATTATTATTATTTTCCCTTATAACATGGTTATAAGGGAAAATAATAGCATTCTTAATACAGAATGCTTAGTAAAATAGGGCTGGAGGGGTTAAATTTTTTTTATTATAATTTAACTCACCTTAATCCACTTGTTCGCGCAGCACGGCTTCTCTTCTTTCTTCTTTCTTCAGGACCTGGGTAAAGGACCTTTGATGATGTCACTGCACTCATAACATGGTCCATCACATGGTCCATCGACATGGTGATGGATCATGTGACGGACCATGTGATGAGCGCACTGACGTCTCCACAGGTCCTTTTCCTACTGCACAGCAAAGATGAAGACAGAAGAGAAGCCGGGCTGCGCGAACAAGTGGATTAAGGTGAGTTAAATTATAATATTTTTTTTTTAACCCCTCCAGCCCTATTTTACTATGCATTCTGTATTAAGCCCGGCTTCTCTTCTGTCTTCATCTTTGCTGTGCAGTAGGAAAAGGACCTGTGGTGACGTCAGTGCGCTCATCACATGGTCCGTCACATGATCTATCACCATGTCGATGGATCATGTGATGGACCATATTATGAGCGCAGTGACGTCATCAAAGGTCCTTTACCCAGGTCCTGAAGAAAGAAGAAAGAAGAGAAGCTGTGCTGCGCGAACAAGTGGATTAAGGTGAGTTAAATTATTATTTATTTATTTTTTAACCCCTCCAGCCCTATTTTACTAAGCATTCTGTATTAAGAATGCTATCATTTTCCCTTATAACCATGTTATAAGGGAAAATAATACAATCTACACGACACCGATCCCAAACCCGAATTTCTGTGAAGAAGTTCGGGTTTGGGTACCAAACATGCCGATTTTTCTCACGCGTGTGCAAAACGCATTAAAATGTCTTGCACTCGCGCTGAAAAATCGCACATTTTCCCCCTACACACCCGCATCTACCTGACTACCTGACCCTGCTGCGATCCGGCTGTACTACGCTATAAGTTGGCTGGAAATATCAATAAACCCGATTTAAGTGACTTTGTTGTGTCCCTGCCTTTCTTCAACACTGGTCGTAGGAGCTTATTTCATTACATATGGTGGAGGATGCGTGCAGACCAGTAAGGGCTCATGCACACAACCGTATGTATTTTGCGGTCCATAAAAAACAGATCCTCAAAAAATACGGATGACGTCCGTGTGCATTCCGTATTTTGCGGAACGGAACAGCTGGCCCCTAACAGATCAGAACTATCCTTATACGTAATGCGAACAATAATAGGACATGTTCTATTTTTTTGGCGGAACGTAAATACGGACATACGGAAACAGAATGCAAACGGAGTACCTTTTATTTTTTTGCGGACCCATTTAAATGAATGGTTCCGCATATGGTCTAAAAAACGGAACTGAAAATACGTTCGTGTGCATGAGCCCTAAGGCAAACACCCTGTTCACATGTCCTTGATTTAACCAGCAAAGTGCCAACCTAAGGCCTCTTGCACACGACCGTATGTATTTTGCGGTCTGCAAAAATGGAATGGAACAGCTGGCCCCTAATAGAACAGTACTATCCTTGTCCGTTATGCGGACAATAATAGGACAAGTTCTATATTTTAGCAGAATGGATATACAGAAATATGGAAATGGAATGCACACGGAGTACCTTCCATCTTTTTTGCGGACCTATTGAAATGAATGGTTCCGCATATGGGCCGCAAAAAAAACTGAACGGACACAGAAAGAAAATACGTTTGTGTGCAAGAGGCCTAAGCCAGCAGCTGAGATGTAGGAACTACTAAAGCAGCTAGTCCTCTTCATAGTATAACAGCAACAGACCAACAGCCTGTTGCTGCAGAAGATTGCGGCCCTGAGAGAGACACCACCAGTGGTGGCCCAGCTCCAGCCCAGGGTAAAGTCTAGTCAGAATTGAGGAAAATTAATCGGGAAGACTACGTGGAGGGGGAGAATCTGCCGTCCGACCAGTGGGCTGAAGTGGTGGCTCCATTCCTGGTGGGGAACGCACAGAAAGCCTACTTTGACCTCAGTCCTGAGTACACCCTGAACTATGGGAAAGTTAAAGGTGAAGTTCTGGCCAGCATGGGGGGGTCAATACATATGTACGGGCCCAGCGAGTGTACCAGTGGGTGTTTGTAGAATCTCAGCCTCCCAGGTTTCAGGCTTATGATCTGTTGCACCTAGTGAAGATGTGGCTCCAGCCTGAGACTTTGGGCCCGGCGCAGATATTAAAGCGGCTGGTAGTGGATCAGTGCATACTCTGCCCATGGCCGTGGCCCGGGCAACCTCAACCAGTTGGTCAAGCTGTACATGGCCACCCAGGATTAGGTGCGGAACACTACTGCAACATGGGTGACACCCCGACCCCCGGCCCAGCTTACAGAGACTGAAAAAATTCCCAATCTCAAGCAGGGGGTAATGCAACCCAAAGGCCCATTAAGCGCACCCCGTGGGCTTGTGAGGACACATTTATCCTATGCTGGCGGTGCCAGGGGCTTGGATATAGGGACGCTAACTGCCCCTTGACCACTGAACTTATGGACTGTGGGTTTGCTCATCAGACCTCATTGTACTGTACACCTGTCACGAGGGTATCAAGAGCCACGTCTGACTCCGTTATACCCGGGGTCAGGAGGTCGCAGCGGGTGGCTGCGCGCTCTATATCTAAAGATCACGTTGTTTCTTAGTGATTGTTTTCTGTGTTTGCCTTGCTATCCTTTTTGTCTCAATCAGGGATCCGTAGCTTCTCCTCCTCAGCTGTTTCTTGTCTGCCACTCCCAACCTCCTTATATTCTCCCCTCACACTTCTCTAGTTGCCAGTTATAGAGCTTCCTGCCTGGACATCTATACTGACCCACTGGAGTTGTGAATCCTGGTTGTCGTTCCAGAGTGCTACCCTCCGGATCCCTGTTGGGCTTCTTGTTGTCTCCTGTTGTCGCCCACCTGGGATTATATGTTGAGTTTGTATTGTCTGTCCTTCCCTTGGTGTTTTCCTTTAGAGCTAGTGGTGCGGACTAGTGTTCCCACCGCCCTGTTCACTATCTAGGGCTCAGCTTAGGGACTTCAGGGCAGCCAGGTGCCAGCCGCTAGGTGAGTCAGGGGTCACCACCTTCCCTCTCACTTGGGCAGGGCCTTCCTTGTTCCCTCCCTCTGTGTCACGTATGTGATAGTCACGCCGACCGCGATAACACCAGGCCTGTCTGCACCGCAGATGTTAGGGACATCAAACGCTAGCTAATAGGGCGACAAAAGTCCTTTTAAGGACTGGTATAGGTGTGCTATCGATAGGTGTGATATACTGAGGGGTGTGATATACTTATAATATACTTTCTAACATAGAAAGTACATTATAGTGCATTTGTATTGTGCAGAAGTTGTGTGCGGTTCTGCTGCGATACCGCAGCTATATAGAGGGACAAACACTATTGGAACAACTAATTGCAACAGGTGTGATATACCTGTTGCTCCCAAAAAAACTGATTGAGGGGTGTGATATACCTTCTTCCAGAAAATACTGATTGAAAGCTGCAATATACCTATTGCCCCAATGAAACAGGGTGGTGTGATATAACTGTTGTGTCAAAAAATAATTGAGGGGTGTGATATACCTGCCTCCACAAAATACTGATTAAGGGGTTCTATATACCTGCTTCCACAAAATACTGATTAAGGGGTTTGATATACCTGCTTCCACAAAATACTGATTGAGGCCTGCGATATACCTGCTTCCACAAAATGCTGATTAAGGGTTTTGATATACCTGTTTCCACAAAATACTGATTGAGGGCTGCGATATATACCTGCTTCCATAAAATACTGATTAAGGAGTTCGATATACCTGCCTCCACAAAATACTGATTAAGGGGTTCTATATACCTGCTTCCACAAAATACTGATTAAGGGGTTTGATATACCTGCTTCCACAAAATACTGATTGAGGCCTGCGATATACCTGCTTCAACAAAATACTGATTAAGAGGTTCAATATACCTGTTTCAACTAAATATTGATTGAGGCCTGCGAGTTACCTGCTTCCAAACAATACTTATTAAGGGGTTCGATATACCTGTTTCCACAAAATATTGATTGAAGCCTGTGAAATATCTGCTTCCACAAAATATCGATTAAGGGGTTTGATATACCTGATTACACAAAATACTGATTGAGGGCTGCAATATACCTGCTTCCACAAAATACTGATTAAGGGGTTCGATGTACCTGTTTCCACCAAATATTGATTGAGGCCTGCGATATACCTGCTTCCACAAATACTGCACTTCTCTAGGGACTCAGGCACAGGGTCATTTTGAAAATGACAGGCAGAGGAAGAGGCAGGCTGTTCTGCAGGTGTGGTAGGGGTCGGGCAGGTGCACCAGGCCAGAGCCTAAGTGGGAAGTTGGAGAAGGAGCGTGCGATTACTTCAAAGGGCGCACCAGAGTTGGTTGAGTGGGTCACTCACCCTTCCGTTTCTGAACCCTCCTTATCCTCTGTATCTGCACCCTCCTCACTCTCTGCTATGTGCACCCCCAAATACACCACCACCATGATAGCCCCTCCACTCGAGTCAGAGGAATTATTTTCCCATACATTCCCAGACCTTATCGATGTGCAGCCATTCTTGACATCAGATAAGGAAGAGGAGGTAGCAACGGACGCCACCCAGCGGTCTGATGACAGTACCTACATCAGCCCAAGGTGGGAGGTCCCCTCTGTTGCTGCCTACTCCGAGATCTCAAATGTCAGTGGTGGTGAAGGTGACGATGATGATGTGTCGATGTACGTCACGTGGGTGCCCACAAGAGAGGAAGAGGAGGGGAGTTCAGAGGGAGAGAAGGAGCAGCAGAGAGGGAGGAGAAGGCGGAGAAGTGGCCCAAATGTTCGAGCGGAAAAAGTTGATGACACCGGGTAACCCTCTTGCCCAACGGCTAACCGCTGGCTTGTCGGAACTGCTAGCTCGCCAACTACTGCCATATAAACTGGTGAACTCGGAGGCCTTTTGAAAATTTGTGGCCATTGGCACACTGCAATGAAAGGTCCCCGGAAGGAAATATTTCTCCCAGAAGAGCATCCCAGAGCTATATGGCCACGTTCAGCGGCAAGTGAATATATCTCTGGCACACAGTGTCGGTGCCAGGATGCATCTGATCACAGATACGTGGTCTAGCAACATGGGCAGGGAAGGTACATAACTTTTACTGCCCACTGGGTGAACTTTCTAATGGTCATCAAGCATGTAACACGTGGCTCCCGTGTGGATTTGGTGTTACCGCCAAGGTTTGCATGCAGGCCTGCCTCTTCTTCTCCTCCTCCTACTCCATCCTCCGTCTCCTCCTTGGCTGACTCCTCATTTTCCACTGCTACCGCCTCTTCCGCTGCACCCCCTAAGCTCCCCAGAACCTATTCGACGTCTCAGGTGAGACGTTGCCATGCTGTGCTGCGGCTGTTGTGCCTGGAAGCCAAGAGCCACATCGGTCCTGCACTGCTTTCAGCTCTGCAGTCACAGGCCGATCAGTGGCTAAGCCCGCTCAATTTGATAGTTGGTAGAGTGGTGTGCGACACTGGTGCCAATCTGCTGAGTGCGCTGAAACAGGGCAAAATGACACACGTGCCGTGCATGGCACACGTCCTGAACTTCATCACAGAGGGCTGGCAGAATGCAGCATTTCCAGGCCTTACTGTGAGAGATGCTACATTCTGCTGTTGCGGTCGCTGGCAGAGCAATTTCCACCCACAGTGCCTGCAAGAAGAGGACGGTTTGAAGATGTGTTGGTAACTTTGGATATGAGATCATTCTTGCAGCCAACCCAACACAGCCGCCCTCCGGATCCAGCCTCAGGGAACGCCTAGACCAACAGGTGTCTGACTACATCGGATTAACGGCCGATGTGGACGCTCTGAGAAGTGAGGAACCACTGGACTACTGGGTGTGCAGGCTTGAACTGTGGCCAGAGCTGGCACAATTTGTCATGGAACTCTTGGCTTGCCCCCCGTCGAGTGTTCTGTCCGAAAGGACGTTCAGCGCAGCAGTGGGGGATCGTGACCGATAAGCGCACTCACCTAACTCACAACAGTGTGGACTACCTCACATTTCTAAAAATGAATGAGGCATGGATCTCGGAGGAATTTAACACCTGTGACGACCACGTGTAATTGAATTTTCTCATGCCAGCCCACACATATCCGCCACTACCCATAACAAAGAATGGTCCTTGTCTTATGTATAGACAGCGGCATAAAAGGCCTTTTCTGTCAGGTAAATGCCTAATTTTTGGGGCCTCTACTCCAGTGGCCTACAGTAAAATTTTTATCCAGTGACCACCTAATTTACCTCCAGCCACATCATCACAAGTTATTTTCTGTCAGGTGAATGCCTAATGTTTGGGGCCTCTACTCCTGTGACCTATAGTAAAAATTTTATCCAGTGACCGCCTAATGTACCTCCAGCCACATAATCACAAGTTCTTTTCTGTCAGATAAATGTCTAATTTTTGGGGCCTGTACTGGCCTACAGTGCAATTTTTATCCAGTGACCGCCTAATGTACCTCCAGCCACATCATCACAAGTTCTTTCCTGTCAGGTGAATGCCTAATTTTTGGGGCCTATACTCCAGTGGCCTACAGTACAATTTTTATCCAGTGACCGCCTAATGTACCTCCAGCCACATCATCACAAGTTCTTTTCTGTCAGGTGAATGCCTAATTTTTGGGGCCTGTACTCCAGTGGCCTACAGTAAAATGTTTTCCAGTGACCGCCTAATGTACCTCTAGCCACATAATCATAAGTTCTTTTCTGTCAGGTGAATGCCTAATTTTTGGGGCCTGTACTCCCGTGGCTTAAAATAAAATATTTATAGGCCCCAGCAGGGCACATTTTTGAGAGATTCCCTTTAAGATGCATAAAAATGGCCCCTGATTAAAATACATATATTTTGTGGGATTTTTTGCCAATGATCCCCCTCTGGTATGTCACTGTCCATGTTGTGGGACTATTTGTGCACTTCTAGTAAGTATTTGGTGGCTGCAAATATGACCTGAAGGTTTTTTAGGTTCGCCTGCCATTAAAGTCAATGGGGCCCGCCACGTACGCGCGTTCGCTAACCATCCCTGTCGATGTTCGACCATCACAAATTATGAATATTAGGAGTCATCGCCATGTGCTTGAGCTGTTAGAACCTTGCAGGATAAAACTGGAGACAGATTCCACTGGGTGTTTATGCTCCAAAAATGATGCCAAAAAAAGCAGCTTTTTTTTTTAAAAGACATAGTGGGAGATATATATGGACCAGCATTTTCTATGATAATCCCCTTTCCAGTGGAGGATGTGCTTATTTTATCATCATAAATTAAGCACATCGTCCAACAGTCCATGTCCCTAAAAAGAAATCTTTGTCATATGTAGCTTGCATGGATTTCAGTCATAATTTACGCTAGAAAACTGGCATAAGTAAAGATTGCTCTGCCAGGGCTTATGGTCCTACCCACCCCCTGCCCATACTCTCTTTGTTTAGAAAGTGGCGAGAGTGATAAGTGCAAGTCCCATATAAAAAGTTGACTCATACAATAAAACCATATAGGTTTTTTAGCACTTTTTTGTGCCATTTTTTTGCACATTGAGTTTTTGATGTGTTTTTTGCTGGAAAAAAAAAAAGAAAATCTATGGGAAATGCAAAAGCAGGACATATAAGTGCTTTTTTTGCTATTGCATTTTTTTTGTCAAATTGGAATTTCATAATTAAAAAAAAAAATGCATCATGTTGATGCAATGGTATTTTTGAAGTGTATTTGCATCCCCTTCTTTATAGGGAAAGAGTGTCTAAAAAGAAAACTCCATCCACACAGTTATAAAAAAAAAAAAAGTAAGCCGTTTCAACTGTGTTTTTTAATAGAATAGACACCCATATTAAAATGTAAAAGCTTTTAGGCTACCTTCACACATTGCAGAATATATGCAGTTTTTTTCTGCACTTATTTGAAAAATCTCATGTATACTTGGCTTAGACTTTCTGTGTGGATTTTGAAATCTGCAGCATGTCATTTGTTTCTACACATTTTTAGTGCGGATTTCACCCTTTGCAATGAAGTTGGTGAGATCAGGTCCAAAACTCGATTAAAATCCAAAACAAAATCCACAGGTAATGCAGCGTCCCACTCGTGTACTGGGGCACTGCAAAGTTTGTCATATTCATGTTAATTGCATATTTCTGTGACTTAGCAGTAAAATCCCTATTAACAGGCTGTCAGGTGCACTACACATATTCCACCACTAGATGGGGATAGCACTAATATATATATAGCTCAGTTCAGGCCTGGTTGGTGAAGGAGAAGTAGTAGTTGTAGGATTGAGAGTGCAGTTGCTAACAGTGTTAGTGGAAGTCAGCTCAAGTGAGAAGCAGTGGGTAAAGTCACAAAGGACAATAACCATTTTACCAGGCTTTAAAGACCTTTGGATTCAAGGTGAAGGATTTATTAGCTTCCGGCAGCCTCACCATTAATAAGCTGGAGAAAAAGGACCAGATTCAGGACTAAATACCAGTGAGTACACAACCTCCTACCATAGCTTGAGATATAGCCACATATATAGCCTGTTACCTGGATTTACAGCATTTAACCTCCATATACATGAGAGACTGTTTATATCTGGATGTAAATTGCTGTCAAGACCCTGCATACAGTAAAGTTCTTAGTTGGATTTGAACCCTGTCTCATTCTTCCACTACCATACTGCAACCACTCTCATCATTTTGCACCAAGAAAGGTGCTGGCGTCACGATATTACCTAATTCAGGGGCCCAGCCGCACAAGCACCCAGAAATCCAATCACCATTAAGGGCACCTCAATCACCACCTGGCCGGTGTCCCCTCTAGAAGAGTTTCCCCCCTGAGAATCCAGTGTTGTTCTCCCCTTCACTGCAGCCAGGCCCCCGGGAGCGTCGAAACTGTGCGTAAAGAACTAACTGTTATTATTTCTCGGTACACTGTCACCTCGCAAGTTATCCCCCTGTGGCTGGAGCGTTGCATGAAAATTGGCGTCACAAACAGGATTTCGGAAAACAGTAATAAAACTGTGCGCCATAGTGGACTGCCTAATGTGAATGAACCCCATTTGTTTGACCGTTTTTATTGGGCCAAAGAGCTGTTTAAACTACCTAAAAAGTGCATGGATGTGTTGTACCAATTGTCTACTTTTAAATTGCACTGTTAAAACTGGAGAAATCGCAGACTTTTGTGTCACTAGCCCTGCTTGCTGTGACTGAATTTACTTTTTCCTGCACGCAAAATAGACGCCTGAAGTATATTTTTAATTACTGCTACGCCATCACTCTGCAACACGCCCTGCTTGGCGGGAAAATTTGAGTGCCACCCCAATATGCAAAATAGCCTGGACGCCGCAGCAAAACGCAGTGCCACCTCTCCTGCCTGTCAGACACACTGAAGGGAGGAGAAGCGCACAAGAGGGAGTGTGTGACGTGCGTACGCTCGCCCGAAAAGACGCAAGACTGCGCGTGTACCCAACTGAGAGGAAAGGGAAGGCAAATACCAGCCATCCTCCACTGAATAAACATATAATAGTGCTCCCACTTACCCGCAAACCGGAGGACCTACCAGGTACCTAAAATAGTGCTATTAGGAGAGATTAACTCTAGTCGGGACTGTTTGGAATACAAGCTACCCTACCGAGCACCCTATTCAGCCTGCACCGCGATTCTTAAAGGGCCATACACCCACAAAATAAAGGTGGCCCATAGCAACGCAACATAAGAAGTGTGTAAAACCGTGTTTAACCTACATTCTATTGTGCACCTGCCGTTACTATGTTGGTACAGGAGGATAATGTGCAGCCTGACCTCAACAGGTCCCCCGCAGTGACTGCAACCGGTCCTAACACATCACCAGCCGCTGCAGCACCAAGTATGATGCCTTTAACAATGCCTTACTACTTTGAGGCACCCTGGTTCCCACATTACCCTGGGGAAGCTCACACTTTAGGAGACTTTAAAGAAAAAATTCTTGCTGTATTCAGGTTGTATCCTGTGTCAGTAGAGCAACAAATGGAAATTCCTTTTGCGCAATTGGAAGGAGCTGCCCTCAGAGCAGTGAAATGCTGGCCAAGCTCAGAGAGGAAAATTCTGGAGCAGATATGTGAATGACTCTACACCACCTTTGAACCCAAGACTGTGTCAGAGGTCAAGATGAGATTCCCGCATCCAAGGTAACCAACCAGTAATCCTTAAACCAAATACTGAAACACTCCTGTGGTGCCGAGCTGCTCTTGGGATCCAAGGTCAAGACTACCAGGGCCTGGAAGAAACCATCACCCTAGGAGACCAGACCATCCTTTAGTCCGAGCTGCAAGAAGCCTAGTGACTGTATCTCAAGGTAAAGTGCCTATTCGTATTCTGAATTTAAGTGATAGCAGTATAACTTTTACCAAGCACTGCCCTGTGGTCAGTTGCTACAAGTCACTTTTCAAGATGTTATGAGTGTACCTGCAGCTACCACTGAACGGTCTGCTCAGAAGCTAAATCCACAAAACCATACTTCAGATACATTATGGTGGAAAGAACTCAACATGGGAGATACTCTTACACCTGGGAAACAAATTGAAGGAGTCTTAAAAGTTGTGAAAGAGCATCATCATGCCTTCAGTAAACATCCTACAGATTATGGTGAAGTCAGTGTAATCAAGCAGACTATCTCTACCAATTCACACCCCCAATCAAGGAAAGGTACCGGCCTATACCACCGACAATGTACCATTCTGTGAAACAGATGATCCAAGAGATGAATGATTCAAACATCATCAAAGACAGCCATAGTCCATGGGCAGCACCTCTAGTCCTTGTCCAAAAGAAAGATGGTAACATTCGATTCTGCGTGGAGTACAAGAAGATCAACCAAATCACCCACAAGGGTGCCTATCCTTTACCAAGCATCAAGGAGTCCTTGACAGCATTAGGATCCTCAGTTTACTGTTCAACCCTGGATTTAACCAGTGGGTACTGGCAAGTACCTATGGCTCCTGAAGATTGTGAAAAAAACTTTCCAAAGACTAATGGAACGATAAGACAATCAAAGGGAACCCTCGCTACCTTCTTTAGTAAAACAGAATGTAATCTAGAGTACACTGAGTAGCACTCATTGAAAAATAATGAAATTAATATAGGAAAAACCATTACAGTAGAAAATAATGATAACAATGATACTAAAGTGATATCTGAAGTATTACCAAACAATAAAGTGATATATTATAATACTTTTTAAAAAAATAAGTCCAATTTTAATCCCCTGAATGAATACTCGGAAGCATTTAAAACCTTTGAACATCTAGTATTAAGGGACTTGCGAAAAATAAAACCAAACCGAAAAAGACACAAACACAATCTAAGTCGTGACGAACAAGCAAGCATAAAATCCCTTCAAAGTAACAATGATATCATTATCCGCCCGGCTGACAAGGGCGGGGGTATCGTTGTATTGGACTACTCACAATACCATATTGAATCTATGAGACTCCTGGGGGACAATAAAACTTATCAACCACTCAAATCAAATCCTATTTTTCAATATAAACATGAGATGACCAGGCTGATACAAAAAGGGAGAAAAAAGTGTATTATCACCAAAGAGGAAGCTGAATTTATTAACATCCGATCCCCACGTATGGCTATATTTTATTACTTGCCCAAAATTCATAAGAGTACCACTGACCCACCAGGGAGGCCTCTAATTTCGGGCATAGGCAGCCTCACGTCAAATCTGTCAAAATATGTTGACGTGATTCTACAGCCCCATGTTCAAAAACTTCCAGCGTATTTGAAAGACACTCAGCATATTTTGGAAATTTTGGATAGAGTGGAATGGAAACCAGGATATATTTTGGGTACCCTTGACGTTTCCTCACTCTACACTGTTATCGAAAATGAGAAGGGTAGAGAAGCTGCCGAATATTTTTTAAGGAAAGACAATGCACTACCATTGGAACAAATCGAGTTCATTGGGGAGTGCATTTTATTTATTTTAAAACATAATTATTTTTAGTTTGAAGACAGTTTTTTCCTCCAGATATGGGGTACTACCATGGGGACCAGATTCGCGCCGAGTTTTGCTAATTTATATATGGGACGGTGGGAGGAGCTGACCATCTACCCAAGTGGCGAGCTCCGCGCGAATCTGGTCCTCTGGCATTGTTTCATAGACGATATTGTTTTTATTTGGAGGGGTGGGCAGGAATCACTCCAAGATTTTTTAACGGAAATTAATAAAAAGTAGTTTTATCTTCAATTCACCCCAACCTTCAGCACAGATCAGATCCACTTTTTGGATCTCACAATTTCCATCCAGAATGATACAATACTGACCGAAAACTATTTAAAACCGACCGATAGCAACAGCTACATCTCACTGGAAAGTTGCCATCTACCAACCTGGCTAACGAACGTGCCACGGAGTCAATTCATCAGACTAAGGAGAAACTGCTCACTATTGGAGCAGTTTGACAAGGAGGCTAAGGTATTAATAAGCAAATTTGAGGAGAAGGGCTATAAGACTGATGAATTGGAGAAAATAAAGTCAGAAATAGCACTAATTGATAGGAAGTCACTTATACATAAAAAAACCAATAGGGAGGATAATATCCAAAAAGATCAATTAGAGAATGAAACCGACCTCATAAAAATTCCCATTATAACACAATATAGTGAAAAGGAAAAGGTTTTTAAAAGAATTGTCAAATGTCACTGGGATATCCTTAAACAGGACAAAGTAATAGGGGACAAAATATCTAAATACCCATGTTTTGTATTTCAGAAGGCTAAAAATGTGGGTAATTTAATAGTTCCGTCTGTTAAAACAATAAAGAAAAATATAAAAACAACCACCCATAATCCTAATTCTGGCTTTTTTCCGTGCAAAACCTGCAAAGCCTGCCATATTACAAGTCAGACAAAACCAATAAACACCATAGAAGGCACGCAGGGGACATTTGGGATAGAGGGTCACCTCACTTGTTATACCAGTGGGGTGATCTACTTTATCAAATGCCCATGCACAAAATTATATGTGGGGAGGACTAAAAGAACCTTACAAACCAGGATAAAGGAACATATTGCTAACATAAAGAAAAAATTTGACAGTCACCCACTATCCCGACACTTTACCGAAAAACATGGAGGAATTTTTAGAGGATCCACGTTTGGTGCGCTGGAACATATTAAGCCTGACCAACGAGGCGGAGACTTTATTAAAAAAATGTCCAGAAATGAAACAAAGTGGATTTTCAATCTGAACACCCTTGCACCAGCGGGACTTAATCAAGAGATTGAATTATTTGCCTTCTCTTAATACCCATGACTGTACAATAGCTGTTGAAAATAAATTCATAATGATGACTCTAGGATTCACACAATCTATACTGTTTGAAATCGCATTCATATCTATAATACACCATATTACTTTATCCTTCAAAGCCCCTATTTGACTGCAACAGCAGAGACGTTAAAATGAGGATTCCTGTATGTGGTCATAATGTGTTGCGGGGAGTGAAGGGTTAACTAGTGACCATGGAGACGGACGCCTATTTACTCTACGAGAAATCAACCAGAACTCATCCCTGATAAAGAAATTCGGTAATTTCGAAACGCGTTGGAGAGGTATTTTGGTCTAAGAGAGTATCCATACTCAGTGTGACGTCACACGGAAGCAGCGTCCTCCTGGATCACCAGCCTGGGTTTCCCTCACGCGCACGAGTCACCGGCCGGGACCGCGCGCGTTTGAAAGAGGAAACCTGAAGACACAGCCGTCACCACTACCTCTGAATACAAGCACCAGGAAGCTCCGTAAGGAATCCTCAAAAGTCAACGGTAGAAAGGCAAGTTAAAAGTATACATACCCTGTTCTAGGTATAAAACCTGTAGATTTACACTGGATAGCCAGCGCGGTTTATTATATTGCTTTTTGATTTTACTAATGGAACGATGTTTAGGCCACAAAAACTTTGAAGCTGTCCTGCTATACCTGGATGATGTAATTATCTATTCAAAATCCTATGAAGACCACTTAAAACATCTTGCAGAAGTTTTACAAGTCCTCATCAAGCATGGACTCAAAATCAAACCATCTAAGTGCTACCTACTAAAATCAGAAGTCAAGTACCTGGGACATGTTGTCGGTTCTGAAGGTGTCAAGCCAGACCCAGAAAAGATAGCTGCAGTCTGGAATTGGCCTACTCCTACCACAGTAAAAGAGGTGAGAAGTTTTCTTAGTTTTGCAGGATACTACAGATGTTTCATGCCTCACTTTGCCCAGATTGCTGAACCGATACAAGAACTCCTGAGAGGACATCATAAGAAGTACCAGAAATCCCAGATACCGATTGAATGGAATGAAGAAAGAGATATCGCTTTCCAACTCTTGAAGAAGAAGTTGACAGAACCACCTATCTTAGGCTATCCAGATTATCAACAGCCCTTCCATCTCTACACTGATGCCAGTAAGAAAGGCCTGGGAGCTGTCCTGTCTCAAGTGCAAGAAGGTAAAGAGAGTGTAATTGCTTATGCTAGCAGATCTCTTAGAGGTGCCGATAGAAATGATCAGAACTACAGTTCCTTCAAGTTGGAATTCCTTGCACTTGTGTGGGCCGTCACTGAAAAATGTAAGGACTACCTCGCAGTAACACCATTTGTGGCCTATACTGATAACAACCCACTGGCGCATCTCAACACAGCCAAGTTAGGAGCCTTAGAACAAAGATGGGCCTCACGTCTTGCCAACTACAATTTTACCGTGAAGTACAAGACAGGCAAGTCCAATGAAAATGCGGATGCTTTTTACCGCCTGCCTACCAGAAAAGATCCCACTGAAAAGATAGACATACGGGAAGAAGTAGAGATGCCCGCCTTCTACCGAAATTTTGCCCAACAAGATGTCATCACCATCAAAGGTAAAGAAGTCCTCCACTTCCAACAACAGACAGATCCAAAATCCCAAGTTGAGAAAGAAAGTTGGATTGAGTTGTAAGCAGAGAGCATAGTATTAGATGAACTACAAGATTTCTTCACTAGTGGAAGAACACCAGAAAGAATCCGCAGGAAAAATGCAGACCCAGAATGACTTAAGCTATGGAGGCACCGAAAGCAACTCTTCATGCAAAAAGGTCTAATGCTGAGAAGAACCCTAGATCCAATCACCAATGATCGGCTGTATCAGATCCTAATACCACGCCGAGATGCCGGAATCATCCTTGAAATGTACCATGATAGATCAGGTGTATAAAAAACTGAAGCTACTATCCGCAGAAGATTTTATTGGATTGGAATGAGAGGAGATATTGAAAATTGGTGTCGAGAATGCTCTACTTGTGCCATTGGAAGAAGCGAAAGACATGACCAAAGAGCACCATTGCATCCCATTGTAAGCAAAACCCCTCTAGAAATAGTGGCCATTGATCATATAAAGCTAGAACCAAGTCACTCAGGATATATCTACACCATGACAATAATTGATCACTACACCAAATTTGTAGTAGCTGTACCTGTTACAGACTTGACAGCCAAAACCACCGCAAATGTTTTCTGGAAGAATTTCCTGTTGCCCTATGGATGACCTGAAAAGATTCTTACAGATCCCAATCCCAACTATTCCATGAACTGTGTTCACATCACAATTGTCAGAAGATTAGAACAACAGCTTACCATCCTCAAGGTAACGAACTTTGTGAAAAAATTTATCAAACCTTGATTGAAATGTTGAGGGGTGTACCACCTACTAAAAGAACCGAGTGGCCAACTCTACTACCTCAATTGATGTATACTTACAACAATACTATCCATTGTTTTACTGGATATACCCCATATTACCTTATGTTTGGCCATCAAGGAAAGTTACCTGCAGATCACTCCCTGGATGTGCAAGTTTCAGATTCAATTAATCCTCTACCACAAACTGATTGGATAAGTAAACATCAAAAACGCCTAGCTGATGCCCAAGAGA
This sequence comes from Bufo bufo, assembly GCF_905171765.1. Taxonomy (NCBI): domain Eukaryota; kingdom Metazoa; phylum Chordata; class Amphibia; order Anura; family Bufonidae; genus Bufo; species Bufo bufo. The sequence goes on from NC_053392.1 coordinate 300,382,528, forward strand.
TTGTCCAAGTCCATATGGCAAATGAAAGTCACAAACAACAGAACGACTATAATCAGTCTGCTAAAGCAGAACCTTTAGAAATTGGTAACCATGTGTGGCTGAAAAATAATCATCACATTAGAAAGCTGGATAGTAAATGGGAAAGAGAACCCTACCTCATCACAGCTTTCCCTAATTGTGAGACTGATGTCTATGAAATCACTAAAGAAAACAGAGCACCACAAATAGTGCATCGCAAACATCTTAAGTTGCGTTTAAGAAGAGATGTTCAAGAAGAAATTCCATCCACAGAACAAGTGGCTGAAAAATCAGCTGATCTAGAAGAACCAATGCAGACAATTGGGAAACTGTTACTGGAATCAGATCCTCTACAGTGGTTCCTTATACCGTGGCTTAACATTCCTGTACCCGCAAAGGCCAATACAGTTCCACTTCAGCCAGAAGAACTACCTCATGGAGGATCCTCAGAAACCCCAAATGTACCCAGTACTCTTGAACAAACGTCTATGGAGTCACTACAACTTCGGAGATCCAACCAGACTACTAAGGGACAGCCACCTGCCCGTTACAGAGAATTTCTGCAGCCGAGAAGAAGACTTCTACCCCTGCGTGTTCAACAGTAATTTCATTTCACTACTCTAAGGACTCTCTAAAAACCTGGTTCTACCTGTTTTTGCAACATTTAAGCCCTGTACCTGGAGATAGACTTTAATGTACCTGAGCCTCCGTGATGTTCCACTATTGACATTTTGCTCAGGGAATGGACTCATGCCCTGAGAGCCTCCAGTAGGAATTATTGTTTGATTTCACTATGGACTATCCTGGTTCTTACTGTTTGCTGTGCCAGGTCAGTGCCCCAGATCACCAGTCTTGAAAGAAAACTACGGCCCCTTGTCACCCATACTATACTTGAATGTATTTGAATCTTCCTGAATACATATATCTGTGCCTAACCTATTTCTTTTGCAGCTAAAAGAAGAGAATACAAGAATGGGGTTACGATATTGTCCTCTATGCATGCATGCTCTCTGTTTCTTCACATTTTACAGGAAGAAACGTCACTGAGTCAAGAATATGTCATGGCCGACACATGTTAAACAAGGGGGTAATGCAGTGTCCGACTCGTGTACTAGGGCACTGCAAAGTTTGTCATATTCATGTTAAGTGCATATTTCTGTGACTTAGCAGTAAAATCCCTGTTAACAGGCTGTCAGGTGCACTACACATATTCCACCACTAGATGGGGATAGTACTAATATATATATAGCTCAGTTCAGGCCTGGTTGGTGAAGGAGAAGTAGTAGTTGTAGGAGTGAGAGTGCAGTTGCTAGCAGTGTTAGTGGAAGTCAGCTTAAGTGAGAAGGAGTAAGTAATGTCACAAAGGACAATAGCCATTTTACCAGGCTTTAAGGACCTTTGGATTCAAGGTGAAGGATTTATTAGCTTCCGGCAGCCTCACTGTTAATAAGTTGGAGAAAAAGGACCAGATTCAGGACTAAATACCAGTGAGTACACAACCTCCTACCATAGCCTGATACAGGACCACACATAAAGCCTATTATAAGGGATTTACAATATTCAAGCTCCATATACATGAGAGACTGTTTATATCTGGATGTAAATTGCTATCAAGACCCTGCATACAGTAAAGTTCTTAGTTGGATTTGAACCCTGTCTTATTCTTCCACTACCATACTGCGACCACTCTCATCATTTTGCACCACCAAGGTGCTGGCGTCACGATACTACCTAATTCGGGGGCCCTGCCGCACAAGCACCCAGAAATCCAATCACCATCAAGGGCACCTCAATCACCACCTGGCCGGTGTCCCCTGTAGAAGAGTGTGCCCCGGAGAATTTGGTGCTGTTCTCCCCTTTACTGCAGCCTGGCCCAGGGAGCGTCAAAATTGTGAGTAAAGAACTAACTGTTATTATTCCTCAGTAAACCGTCACCTCGCAAGTTATACCCCTGTGGCTGGAGTGTTGCAGTAACACTATAGATTTTGGTGTGGAAATGCAGAGAAATCCACATGAAAATACGATTGGAATTTAACCCATGTGCTGGTACCCTTAGATGCACTTTCTCTGCTGGAAACTGTGTTGCCATCTTCTGATACGTCTAATAGTCTACATGTCGGAATTAGAAGCAGACTCTGAGCTCCACTGGTAACAAAAAGGTCCTGGCAGTGCAGCTGTGAGGACACAGCCTGTAATGTGCGCTGTGTACATAATATGTGTTATCTGCTCACTGAACTGTCACATCTTACACACATAGTGTGACTGTGTAGTATGCTACTACACACAGCAGAATGAACGTGTGCAGTGTTTACCCTGCTAGGATATTTTTAACCAGGTCCCCATGTTGGGCACCGATTGATCCATCCTAGTAATTCCAGCCTTTTAATACTGCTTAACACACTGTGTTATTTGACACAAATGGTTTGATCATTTTCTGAGTTTTAGGCCTTTTAAAATATAGAACAAATTTTTCCCTCTTGTATTTCAAGGGGTTTTGTGGTGGCTTAATATTAACACCTTATGGACCAGGCCATTTTTTGAAAATCTGACCAGTGTCATTTTAAGTGGTGATAACTTTAAAACGCTTTGACTTATCCAGGCCATTCTGAGATTGTTTTTTCGTCACACATTGTACTTCATGACACTGGTAAAATGTAGTAAAAAAAAATTTCATTTTTATTTATAAAAAAAAACTAATTTACCAAGAATTTGTAAAAAATTGCACATTTCCAAGTTTCAATTTCTCTACTTCTATAATACATAGTAATACCTCCAAAAAAAGTTATTACTTTCCATTCCCCATATGTCTACTTCATGTTTGGATCATTTTGGGAATGATATTTAATATTTTGGGGATGTTATAAGGCTTAGAAGTTTAGAAGCAAATAATGAAAAAAAAATTCAGAAATTTAAAAAAAAAACAATTTTTAGGGACCAGTTCAGGTCTGAAGTCACTTTGTGAGGCTAACATAATAGAAACCACCCAAAAATGACCCCATTCTAGAAACTATACCCCTCAAGGTATTCAAAACAAATTTTAAAAACGTTGTTAACCCTTAAGGTGCTCCACAAGAGTTATTGCCAAATGGAGATGAAATTTCAGAATTTAATTTTTTTGCCAAATTTTCCATTTTAACCCATTTTCTCCACTAACAAAGCAAGAATTAACAGCCAAACAAGACTGTATCTTTATTGCCCTGACTGCCGTTTACAGAAACACCCCATATGTGGTTGTACACTACTGTACGGCCACACAGCGGGGCGTAGAGGGAAAGGAGCGTCGTGTGGTTTTTGGAGGGCTGATTTTAATGGACCGGTTTATTTACACCGTGTCCTGTTTCCAGCCGCCCTGATGCACCCCTGGAGTACAAACTCCCTAAAATTGACCCCATCTAAGAAACGACACCCCTCAAGGTATTAAAAACTGATCTTACAAGCTATGTCAACCCTTTAGGTGCTCCACAAAAGTTATTGGCAAATGGAGATGAAATTTCAGAATTTAATTTTTTTGACAAATTTTCAATTTTAACCCATTTTTTCCACTAACAAAGCAAGGGTTAACAGCCAAACAAGAATGTATCTTTATTGCCCTGACTATGCCGTTTACAGAAACACCCCATATGTGGTCGTACACTACTGTACGGCCACACGGCTGGGCGTAGAGGGAAAGGAGCGTTGTGTGGTTTTTGGAGGGCTGATTTTTATTGACAGGTTTATTTACACCGTGTCCTGTTTCAAGCCCCCCTGATGCACCCCTAGAGTAGAAACTCCCTAAAAGTGACCCCATCTAAGAAACTACACCTCTCAAGGTATTCAAAACTGATCTTACAAGCTATGTTAATCATTTAGGTGCTCCACAAGAGTTATTGGCAAATGGAGATGAAATTTCAGAATTTCATTTTTTTTTTCAAAAAGTGACCCCATCTAAGAAACTACACCTCTCAAGGTATTAAAAACTGATCTTACAAGCTATGTCAACCCTTTAGGTGCTCCACAAAAGTTATTGGCAAATGGAGATAAAATTTCAGAATTAATTTTTTTTTTTAAATTTTAAATTTTAACCCATTTTTTCCACTAACAAAGCAATGGTTAACAGCCAAACAAGACTGTATCTTTATTGCCCTGACTCTGCCGTTTACAGAAACACCCCATATGTGGTCGTACACTACTATACGGCCACGCGGCGGGGTGTAGAGGGAAAGGAGCGCCGTGTGGTTTTTGGACTGCTGATTTTTATGGACCGATATATTTACACCGTGTCCTGTTTCAAGCCCCTCTGATGCACCCCTGGAGTAGAAACTCCCTAAAAGTGACCACATTTTGGAAACTACGGGATAAGGTGGCGGTTTTGTTGGGACTATTTTTAGAGTACATATGATTTTTGGTTGCTCCAAATTTCATTTTCGTGAGGTAAGGTTACAAAAAATTGAAATTCTGAAATTTCATCTCCATTTGCCATTTACTGTTGAGGAACACTTAAAGGATTAATAAAGTTTGTAAAATCAGTTTTGAATACCTTGAGGGGTGTAGTTTCTTAGATGGGGTCACTTTTAGGGAGTTTCTACTCTAGTGGTGCATCAGGGGGGCTTTAAAAGGGACATGGTGTCAATAAAAAAGCCATCAAAATCGGCCTTCCAGAAACCATGTCGGTCCTTTCCTTTTGCGCCATGCCTTTTAGTGATACAGCAGTTTTACGACCACAAATGTGGCGTTTCTGTAAATTGCAGTATCAGGGTAATAAATATTAAGTTTTGTTTGGTTGTTAACGCTTGCCTTGTTACCGGAAAAAACGGATTGAAATGGAAAAGTGGCAAAATTAGCTGTTTTGGCACCATAATTTTTTTTTTTTGGACCGTGTTAATCTGGGAGGTGAGGTCATGGGGTATTTTTATAGAGGAGATTCTTACGGACTCGGCGATACCTAATAAGTCTACTTTTTTACAATTATTTAGGTTTTAAACTATATTATCCTTTTTGATACAAAAAAAATTAGTCTGAGTCTTTTATTTTTTTAGTTTTTTAGCCGATTGTATTAGGTAGGGGGTCATTTTTTGTGGTATGAGGGGACGGTTTTAATGGCACTATTTTGGGGGCTATATGACTTTTTGATCGCTTGCTATTAAACTTTTTGTTAAGAAACACCCCATATGTGGTCGTACACTACTGTACGGTCACACGGCGGGGCGTAGAGGGAAAGGAGCGTTGCTTGGTTTTTGGAGGGCTGATTTTAATGGACCGGTTTATTTACACCGTGTCCTGTTTCAAGCCCCCCTAATGCACCCCTGGAGTAGAAACTCCCTAAAAGTGACCCCATCTAAGAAACTACACCTCTCAAGGTATTCAAAACTGATCTTACAAGCTATTTTAACTATTTAGGTGCTCCACAAGAGTTATTGGCAAATGGAGATAAAATTTCAGAATTTCATTTTTTTGCCAAATTTTCAGTTTTAACCCATTTTTTCCTACTAACAAAGCAAGGGTTAGCAGCCAAACAAGACTGTATCTTTATTGTACTGACGCTACCGTTTACAGAAACACCCCATATGTGGTCGTACACTACTGTACGGCCACACGTCGGGGCGTAGAGGGAAAGGAGCGTCGTGTGGTTTTTGGAGGGCTGATTTTTATGGACAGGTTTATTTACACCGTGTCCTGTTTCAATAAATCATAATAACTAATGTCCCTAGGACTACCTTACACCTGTTAATCCTACACCTCCTATATCCTAAAAACGTAACCTTTATTGGTAATACTCATAATACTAATAATAGCTATCTATGGAATATTTTAAAATTACCAGTACATCGCAACCAATAGAAGTATATATAATTTTCCTTCGTAATCTCCTATCTAGGATTGCCTGTCTAGGATGAAACACTGTTGCATTTCTGGCTGCGCGCAGCCAGTATAGTCCGGGCACTGTGTTTCAATTATCCCTATATTTATTGGCTGCAAGACTGTACTGTGTTAAAACATGAAGTTCACGCTGCCCCCCGACATGTTTCTCTTGTATTATACAAGAGAAACTTCTATGAGGGTTTTCAGCAATGATTTCACCTTAGCATTAAGCTCTATAGCCCAGTGGTTAAGGTTCTTGTCTTTAATGTAGATGCTTGTGAGTTCAAATCCCCACATAAACTTTTAAAAAATAGAGGCTAAATAAAACTTGAATACACAGGGTGTCCCCAACAGTGAGAAGTTTATTGAGAATTTTTTTTTAGCAAAATATGAAATATGATCAAATAACACCCGTATTAACCCACACCAACCTTTTTAACCAGTATTTTTTGTTGGAAAGGTGGGAAACCTAATACCACCCCCATTCAGGACGTCTATAGGCCCGCTTACTGCAGCAAGCTAAGCCTCATTAGGACTTCATAAAAAATATATTTTTTTTATTTTCATTGCGATATTCTGACCCTCATAACTTTTCTATAGTTATGTCAATGAAGATATATGGGGGCTCATTTTTGCGGGACAATCTGTTGTTTTTGACAATACAATTTTGAGGTGTGTATGACTTGATCACTTTTTATTCAATTTTCTTGAATAATAAAGTGATTAAAAAAAATTCTGTTACGCCATTTACCATACAGACTAATTTTTTAAAATATTTTTATAGTATGGGCGTTTTTGCATGTGGCGAGGCCCATAATGCTATATTTTTTTTGTTTCTCTTTATTTTGGGGAATGGGGGTGATTTAATTTTTTTTTTTACTTTTTAAGTCCCCCCAAGTGGACCACAACTTACAATCATCAAATGTAAATTTCTCTATAATTCTGTATAGAAATCACTATATCACAGTTAAGCCATCTAGTGGCCTAAACTGGGATATACTAACAATGAGCCTTGAAGCCTAGTACAGGCTGTGGCTTATTTATAGAACAGGGTGCTTTCCCTGATCTCCGCTGGGGGAAAGCGCGCCTGAAGAGGAATTCCACGCTTCCGGTTTTTAACACTCTCAGATGCCATGAGGGGAACTAATTGCTGTGTACATTATTACAAGATTTGGGGCCCCACTTTTGGTTTTGCCCAGGGCCACATTTTGTCTAAAAACTGACCCTGCTTATAATGGTTCATTCAAAACAATGGCTAACTGGGAGCAATGCCGTGGAGACTACTCAAACAAAACATTTGCTGATCTTAGGGAGACCAGCTGCAGAAAACACTGTGGAGCCTCATTTAAGAGTCTCGACATAGCAATCCAAAGTGCAAAGCTCCCTGGGAAACAGTAATATGCAAAATAACCGTGGAGCCCCAGTTATGGGTCTTCAACACAGTGAAAGCCAGATATCCCTCAAAGGAAGGAAAACCGAGCAAAAGGGTGTCCCCATTACAGAGATCGCCAAATCCACCATATTAAGTGGCCCCTATGTCAAGATCCCGCTCTTTTACAAGCTTTAAGGATGTGACAGGGAAGACCTAAGCCAGTTATCCATCCACAGACAGCTGGTTCATTTACACAGTCAGCATTCGGTCAGTGATTTCCATCAGTGATTTTGAGCCAAACCCAGGTGCGGCTCTAAACACAGAACAGGTGCAGATCTTTCCCTTATACCTTATGTCTCTGGAGGCTCCGAACCTGGTTTTGGCTTACAATCACTGATGGAAATCACTGACCAAAACACTGACGTGTGAATTAGGCTTAACAAGTTATTCTGCCTCCACAGAATAGATTTTACTGGGGTTTTGACTGGTGGGACTACCACTGATCACGAAGACGAGAACCTTTACCCTGCAGGGACTCCTAAAATGGATGAAGCTGCAAGTCGTGCATGCGCACTGTCGCTATATATCACTATGGGACTGCTGGAGATACAAGCACTCTGCCACGTTCGGCAAGTCCCATAGAAATGGAGTGGCAGTACGTACAGTGGATATAAAAAGTCTACACACCCCTGTTAAAATGTCCGGTTTTTGTGATGTAAAAAAATAAGACAAAGATCATTTCAGAACTTTTTCCACCTTTAATGTGACCTATAAACTGTACAACTCAATTGAAAAACAAACTGAAATCTTTTATGTAGAGGGAAGAAAAAATATAAAAATATAATAATATTGTTGCATAAGTGTGCACACCCTTAAACTAATACTTTGTTGAAGCACCTTTTGATTTTATTACAGCACTCAGTCTTTTTGGGTATGAGTCTATCAGCATGGCACATTTTGACTTGGCAAGATTTGCCCACTCTTCTTTGCAAAAACACTCCAAATCTGTCAGATTGCGAGGGCATCTCCTGTGCACAGCCCTCTTCAGATCACCCCACAGATTTCCAATCAGATTCAGGTCTGGGCTCTGGCTGGGCCATTCCAAAACTTTAATCTTCTTCTGGTGAAGCCATTCCTTTGTTGATTTGGATGTATGCTTTGGGTCGTTGTCATTCTGAAAGATGAAGTTCTTCTTCATGTTCAGCTTTCTAGCAGAAGCCTGAAGGTTTTGTGTCAATATTGACTGGTATTTGGAACTGTTCATAATTCCCTCTAGCTTAACTAAGGCCCCAGTTCCAGCTGAGGAAAAACAGCCCCAAAGCATGATGCTGTCACCACCATCACTGTGGGTATGGTGTTCTTTTGGTAAGTGTTGTTTTTGCGCCAAAAATATCTTTTGAAATTATGGCCAAAAAGTTCAATTTTGGTTTCATCAGACCATAACTTTTTTTCCCACATGCTTTTAGGAGACATCAGGTGTGTTTTTGCAAAATGTAGCCTGGCTTGGATGTTTTTCTTTGCAAGAAAAGGCTTTCGTCTTGCCACTCTACCCCATAGCCCAGAAATATGAAGAATACGAGAGATTGTTGTCACATGTACCACACAGCCAGTACTTGCCAGATATTCCTGCAGCTCCTTTAATGTTTCTGTAGGCCTCTTGGTAGCCTCTCAGACCAGTTTTCTTCTCGTCTTTTCATCAATTTTGGAGAGATGTCCAGTTCTTGGTAATGTCACTGTTGTGCCATATTTTCTCCACTTTTCGATGACTGTCTTCACTGTGTTCCATGGTATATCTAATGCCTTGGAAATTCTTTTGTACCCTTCTCCTGACTGATACCTTTTAACAATGAGATCACTCTGATTCTTTGGAAGCTCTCTGTGGACCATGGCTTTTGCTGTGGGATGCGACTAAGAAAATTTCAGTAAAGACCAACTAGAGCAGCTGAACTTTATTTGGGGTTAATCAGAGGCACTTTAAATGATGGCAGGTGTACGCTGACTCCTATTTAACATGATTTTGAATGTGATTGCTTAATTATGAACACAGCAACATCCCCAGTTATAAGAGGGTGTGCACACTTATGCAACCACATTATTTTAGTTTTTTTGTTTTCTTCCCTCCACCTAAAATATTTCAGTTTGTTTTTCAATTGAGTGGTACAGTTTATAGGTCACATTAAAGGTGGAAAAAGTTCTGAAATGATTTATCTTTGTCTTATTTTTTTACATCACAGAAACCTGACATTTTAACAGGGGTGTGTAGACTTTTTATATCCACTGTATGTTTAACCTGCCACTCTATTAATTTCCGGGGTTTCCGCAGGGTACAGGGCTCCCTTGCTATGATCCTGGGGTGTCCCAGTAAAATAATAGTTATCCCTTATCCTGTGGATAGAGTATAACTTGATGTAACCAAAATATCCCTATAAGTAAGATTACAATAACGTGACAGCATGCAAACAGCATGTTGTACTAAATATAGTAAACAGCCAATCACAATGTAATATTCCAGAGATATGCTTCCTTGTTTTCTGTCTTCTTGGGTCTTCTTGGAATGTGAGGCATTGATGGTTGGCTTGGCGCAGTTCTTAAGAGATGACATTTTCTTGTTGCAAATGGTTTTATACGTATAATTTTCCGTTATGCACAGCAGAACATATTTTTCATACGTCTTTAATAATCAAAATAATATTACAGACAGGCAGGGCATCAATATGAATTTATTTCACATTTTTCACTCTTTTCATTATTACACCATCATACATATATGTATGCATAACTATCTGTCCTACCTGTCCAGAAATGGCCCCTTAAACTGCCCTTACTGAATGAAGTGCCCAGATAATCTGCATAGATCATGGGATGCTAGACATCCATTCCTGGCCTCATATTAGCCATTTCATCTGAACATTCACACATCTTTATGGAGTTATTGACAGCACACACATCATTATCTATCTAATCAGATGACGACAGCCGGCCGAAGGACCACTTTAGAGTAATCCCTAGTGAAATCATACTATGAGGTCATTGACTCTTCTAATAGTGGTGCTCGAACTGATGCAGTGCTTCTGTAGGACCCTCTTTCATAGATAATGTCCTCTACCCAACTCTCAAAAAGCTTAGGGGTCTTCAGGAGAGATCACTGTAGCTGTGATGTCATCCTTCCTATAAAATGGATGTATCCACACCTGCAAGAAGGAATACAACATATCTATTAATAATTCCCAGGCATTTACTGAATATCAATATAGGAGAAGCAAAAAGCTTGAAGAGAACCAGACATGAATCAAACCCCTGATAACAACAGATACAAGAAATCATTTCAACTGGAACACTGATCTCCAACTCCCATCATAAAAAAAATACTCTGCAGTTGTCAGAACATGTTTATTTTCAACTAACCAGACATCTTGGGGGAGATTTTCAAGGCCAGCGATATCCCCTGCACTGGCAAAGGATGCACTTTACCACTTCCCCTGTATGCATTTTTGGGTTGTCGCATTCCAAGAGCTATACTTGTTTTATCTTTCAGTTGATGCAGCCATATGAGGGCTTGTTTTTTTGTGGGAGAAGTATTTTTTAATGCTCCATTTTCGGATACACATAGATTGCTGATTAACTTTTATTAACTTTTTCAGAGGGGGATGGAAAAACAGCAATACTGTTATTGAGTTTTCATGTTATACATTTTTCAACATAAATAACATGATAACTTTACTCTCTGGGTTAGTATGACTACAGTGATACCTAATACATAGCTTTTTTTTTTAGTTTTACAATTTTTACACAATAAAACACCTTTAAAAAAATGGTAAAATGTTTTTGCATCGCCACATCCCCAAACCAAAACCCATAACTTTTTTTATTTTTCTTCCTACAGAGCTGTGTGGAGTATGTCACGCAGCCGGATAGGAAAGGAGTAAGTGCACCCCCTGTCTGCCACCCACGCCTCTGTCCCTACCTACTTGCACTTGCCCATCCTAGGTAACGGAGTGCAACTGGGCGGCGGTCCCTGACCTCAATAAGTGGGGAGAAACAGAGAGGACAGAGATGGAATAGCGGGCGGAGTGGTGACACAGTAATAGACCAAGCTAGGCCAAGAGGGTAAGGGCGGATGGCAAGCCGGGTTTCCAACACAGAGGTCGAGTCAACACGGAGGAACAACAAGACGAGTCCGTATGCAAGCCAAAGGGTCAAAAACCGGAGGTAGCGTCAGTACACAAGAATGAACAAGAACAGGTCAGGTCACAAGCCGAAGGTCAAGCCAAGAGGTCACGTCAGGAACTAGAAGCAAGCAGTAGCAGGTCAAAAAACAGGCACGGGTCAATATCCACATAGTGCAGGGAACACAATAGAAAATAGCCTTAGGACACTTAATCACAGGCAACCTGTTGCCAGCAGGTTGCCTGTTTATATACTGAATGGAAGGGGTCATGTGACGTGGCCAGCGCCACATGACCTCCCACCAAGACTGTAGCCGAGCGGAGAGTGCCCAGCTCGGCGCTCAGCCCCCAGACCATTACTATGGGAATGGGGGACGCCGACCACACAGAAAGGAAGCGTGCGGCCAGGCGCGCTCCGCCCGCCGTTACCCCAGCAAACAAGACGCCGAGCGGCTCCCCGCTCGGCAGGATGGATTCAGGAGGAGTGTCAGGAGGCTGGAAGGCACATAAGCTTCGGGACAAGGCGTTCACCTTGACATTCTTACTTCCTGGCCTAAAAGTAATAGAGAAATTAAAACGTGTGAAAAACAGGGCCCACCTGGCTTGCCTAGGATTAAGATGTTTAGCGGCTTCAAGGAACACTAAATTCTTATGGTCAGTAAGCACCGTGACACAATGTCTCCACTCCTCAAATGCCCATTTGATGGCCAGTAGTTTGCGGTTCCCAATGTCATAATTCCTCTCCGTGGGAGAGAATTTACGTGAAAATAACACGCAGGGTCTTAAATAAGTGAGGTTGGGAGATCCCTGAGAAAGAATAGCCCCCACCCCATCCTCAGATGCGTCAACCTCTACTACAAAGGGTTCCTCTGGATCCAGCTGAATCAAGATTGGGGCATTCTGAAAACACATCTTAAGAGTCTCAAAAGCCTTGAGAGCCTCAGGCGAACAGTTGACAAGATCCACCCCCTTCTTGGTTAGGTCGGTCAAATGTTTGGCTATTAAGATTTTTTTTTTATAAACTTACGATAGTAATTAGAGAATCCTAAAAAGCATTGTAATGCTTTTAGGGAGGATGGTCTCACCCAGTCTTGAATCGCCTGAACCTTCTTAGGATCCATTTTAAATGAGTGTGGAGTATATACCATAGATATCTCCTGTACTCCAAACACGCATTTCTCTAATTTGACCGACAATTGATTTTCCCAGAGGATTCCGAGCACCAGTCTGAGATGAGAGACATGGGAATCCCAATCAGAAGAGAAAATCAAAATATCGTCCAGATATACGATCATAAATCTGCCGATAAATTCCCTGAAGATGTCGTTCATAAAATTCTGAAAAACTGCCGGGGCATTGCTGAGTCTAAGTGGCATGAATAAATACTCAAAGTGCCCCTCTGGAGTGTTAAAGGCAGTTTTCCACTCATCTCCTTCTTTAATACGTATCAGGTTATATGCCCCTCTCAAATCAAGTTTGGAAAACCAGGATGCTCCCAAAACCTAGTTGAACAAGTCAGGAATCAAGGGGATAGATTATTGATTCCTAATGGTATACTTGTTCAACCTTCTGTAGTCGATACAGGGTCTGAGACCACCGTCCTTCTTTTTAACAAAAAAGAACCCTGCACCCATGGGGGAGGTGGAGGGTCGAATATGTCCCTTTTTAAGGCTCTCCCTAATATACTCCTTCATAGTGCTGCGCTCTGGACCAGATAGGTTGTAAATACGTCCCTTGTGAAATCTAGACCCTGCCTGCGCAGTCATAGGGTCTATGGGGAGGAAGAGTCTTGAATTCGGACGAGGAAAAAACATCTTGGAACTCTTCAATATACGGAGGGACCGACATGGAATTGGAGGAAACCCCTGCCTGGACAAAGGTCAAACAGGAGTTACAATTGGGACCCCATTTTTCTAACTCACCCATAGTCCAGTTAATGACCGGGATGTGTAGCTGAAGCCAAGGCATCCCTAAGACCACTTCTATGGGCCGATTTTCGAGAATAAAAAACGAACACTTCTCTGTGTCACCCCTACCGACAAGGTTATTTCAGGAGTACAAAGCTTGACAGTTCCTCCCAGCAGGGGAGTGGAGTCAATGGCACCAATATAGATTGGAGTGGACAGATTCAACACGGGTATTCCAACCTTTACTGCAAACTTAAGATCCATAAAACTAAAGGCAGAACCTGAGTCAACAAATGCTCTACCTGACCCCTTGAGGGTCCCAAAGGCTACAGAAATGGGTAGCAACAACTTCTTTATTACTACCTCCGGAATTACCTTGTCCTTAGCTCCCTCAAACTTGGAGGATCTTCCGTAAGGAGGAATCTTGGGACATTGACGAACCCAATGGTCGGAGTCGCCGCAGTAGAAACAGGTGCCCCGTCGGCAACGTTGCTCTCTTCAGGTCATACCGAGCTGCATAGGTTCATCCATCTTTGCCTCCAACTTGAGTCCCACAGGAGTGGATTCAGGTTTGGAAATACCCTGTGGAGAAAACAGATGTTCCCGCTATCTCTCCCTGACATGTCTGTCCAATCTAATGGCCAAAGTCATGGTCTCCTCTAAGGTCTCAGGACAGGGGTAGCATACCAACATATCCTTGAGATTCTCAGCCAGGCCTGACCTGAACTGGCTCTTGAGCGCTAGTTCATTCCAGCCAGAGGGTACGCACCATTTACAGAACTGGGTGCAGTAGTCCTCAACTGGCCGATCACCCTGGCTGAGGGCCTTCAAGTGCGACTCGGCTACGGACGCTCTGTCTGGTTCATCATACAGAACCCCCAGTGCTTGAAAAAATGTGTCAACAGATCTAAGGCAAGGAGAGTCATGAGGCAAGGAGAATGCCCACTCCTGAGGGTCACCCTGGAGGAGGGAGATAATTATTTCAACCCTCTGTTGGTCAAAACTAGATGAATGAGGCCGCAAGCGGAAATATAGTTTACAACTTTCCTTGAAAGCCAAAAAGCACTTGCGGTCTCCTGAAAACCGATCCGCAGTTTGACATGAGGTTCTGCCTGCAGAGTGACCGGAGAAGGTATTAGGAGCGTCCGGGCGGATTCTTGGACCTGTAACCTCTCCCCCAGTTCCTGAACAATTTGCGCCAGGTTTTGTACATGGTTGGTGAGACTCTGTAAAGGGTCCATGATGATGTATGGGCCTGTGATTCTGTCATGCCGCTGGATAGGAAGGGAGTAAGTGCACCCCCTGTCTGCCACCCACGCCTCTGTCTTTACCTACTTGCACTTGGTAACGGAGCGCAACTGGGCATCGGTCCCTGACCTCAATAAGTGCGGAGAGACAGAGAGGACAGAGATGGAATAGCGGGGCGGAGCGGTGACACAGTAAAAGACCAAGCTAGGCTAAGAGGTTAAGGGCAGATGGCAAGCCGGGGTTCCAACACAGAGGTCGAGTCAACACGGAGGAACAACAAGATGAGTCTGTATGCAAGCCAAAGGGTCAAAAAACGGGAGGTAGCATCAGTACACAGGAATGGACAAGAACAGGTCAGGTCACAAGCCGAAGGTCAAGCCAAGAGGTCACGTCAGGAACTAGGAGCAAGCAGTAGCGGGTCAAAAAACAGGCACGGGTCAGTATCCAGATAGCGCAGGGAACACAATAGCAAATAGCCTTAGGACACTTAATCAAAGGCAACCTGTGGCCAGCTGGTTGCCTGTTTATATACTAAATGGAAGGGGTCATGTGACGTGGTTAGCGCCACATGACCTCCCACCAAGACTGTAGCCGAGCGCCGAGTGCCCAGCTCGGTGCTCAGCACTAGACCATTACTATGGGAACGGGGGACGCCAGCCGCACAGAGAGGAAGCGTGCGGCCAGGTGCGCTCCGCCCCCCGTTACCCCAGCAACCAAGACGCCGGTGCAGATTTTCTGTTAATGTTAACAATACCATTGAAGTCTATGGGGAACATCATTGTACATAAGGTGTGTAATCGCACAAACAATTGAAATGTTGCGGATTTTACAATCTGCAAGGCAGGTCAATTTACAAATGTACAAAATAAGCAAAGTGTGCATGAAATTTGTCAAGTGCCATTCACTTTGCTGGTATGGTATTACACTGTGGGTCAGCATGTATTAGCACTAGAATTAGGAGTGATCAAAAGAACCATAACTGATTTAATGAGCCATTAGCAGTTTCACTGTACCGGCCATGGGTACTTATAGGTGCATCACTTAATCCTTGAGACAAGCATATGCTACTGGCAGGATCAACCGGGTAGGCAATGGTGGTGGAAAAAAAATAAAAGTCTCCTGTCTGAAGGGAGCCCGGAGTGGGAGGAGGAGGCGACGGGACGACCAGAGTCGACCCCCACCGCCAAAAGGGTGCACAAGACCGAGCGCTGCTCTCTTTCTCCCCTGCATCCGCTGGGGCAGGGGAGCAGAAGGAGAAGAAGCCCCTGGTGACAGGGGGAAGAGGAGCCGCATCAGGTCAGTGAGACCTACCTATTTTCTTGGGTTAAAAAAATAAGTACTTTCCACTTTCACAGGAAAATATAATAATTAATCAGCCTGTTAATTGGGTCGGTGAGACCTAACTATTTTTTTGGGTTAAAAAAACTTTACTTGCCACCGTCACAGGGAAATATGATAGTTCATTACTCTGTTAATTGTGTTGGTGAGACACACCTGTTTTTTTGGGTGCAAAACCTTTTAGTTGCCACCGTCACAGGGAACTATGCAGCGACCAGGCCAAAGGGGCAACATGTGAGCTTGGGTGGGCCGATGGGGGTAGTAGTAGTTTTACTCACAGATAACAGAGCCTCCCTGGGCCGGCATGCAGTAATGGGGAAGACAGCACTAAATACTCTGGGGCACTCTCTATTGCAGGGATCACCAGCCAGATGGTAGTTGAGGTGCCCTTGATGGTACTTGATGGTGTTTAGGGTGCTTTTGAGGCTGGTACCCTGGTTGTTCGTGACGCCAGCATCGTTAGGTGCAAAGGTTGGTGGTGGAAAAGATAAGGAGTTGGTTGTAGTAAAACAGTTGAACTTTTACTTAAATCACTTGTCTCCAGATAGTCAGTACAGTTGATTTATATGGCATAAAGATATGACTCAGATTTTGGTTTAGCTGTAATCCTTGTAACAGGCTTGGCAATTGCAATTTGAGGAGTTTTCCTTCCCTCTATATCTGTCTATACTTTGTCTACACTCTAGCACTCAGGTACTTAATATAATAAACTCTTACTGGTCAGTAGCAATCCGCAGGGCGGCTCTCTAATGGCAGGCATCAGTCTTCTGCTCCATTCTTTGGAAAGGATGATCACTGAAGAATTACGGTCCACTATATTCATAGAGGCATGTGGTAAAGGATAACTTTGCGCATTAATCATCCGGCTGTGTCCGGGTACTTTTAGGTTCCTCCTAGTCACTGGTGCTTGTGAAGTCCATTGGCTAATTTAGCTCTAACCTCCACTAGACTTTCACTATATCCAGACATATACTCACTGGTTTGTGCTATGCTGCTGTAATACTGTTCTCTATACTCCCTTAGCTAGATCAGGGCCAAAGGGCTAAAATAGCAGCTACATTGTGGACGGCCTGTTCTGCTCCTCCATAAACTTCCTACCTTGTCCTCTCAACAACCAACTACTCAACTCTATTAGCAAACCCCAGACTATATATGTGTAAGTGGTGTCAGCATCAACTAGGGGCGAATAAATGTAATAACACTCCAACAGCCTGATAATAGGAATTACAGCTTGATACCACAATACATTAACTACACATATCAAAAGTTTAAAGTGCCCACAACCATCACTGAGTGGGACACTGCAACTATAATAATCAGTCTGTTAATTGTGTTGGTGAGACATATCTATTTTTTGTGGTGCAAAACCCTTTCATTGGCACCATCACAGGATAATCCAATAGTTAATCAGTCTGTTAATTGTGTCGGTGGTGCAAAACCCTTTAGTTGGCACCGTCACAGGGAAATATAAAAGTTGTTGATTAGTCTGTTAACTGTGTCGTGTGACATACCTATTTTTTGTGGTGCTAAGCACCGTCTTTGCATCCGTGACACGGAAATACAATAGTTAATCTGTCTGTTAATTCTGTGGGTGACATAGTCCCAGTTTTTGGGGTGAGATACACCCCCTTTGCATCTGTGACATAGAAATACAATTGTTCGTCTGTCAGGAAATTTTGTGGGTAACCGTAAAAAAATTAGAGCAGCATCAACTAGGGGACGTGGCCGTGGTACTGCTGGTGTTGGTGGAATTTCTGCTGCAGGGAGAGGACGTTGTCAATCTTTGCCAGCTACGCGCCAAAATAAAACAGCTTCCTCTGGTGCATGCAGGCGACAGGAGTTTCTGCATCATTTTATAGGCCTGAATACAGTTCTAAAAATGGTGAGGTCAGAACAAGTAGAGACGGTAGTAGATTGGATGACTGAGAGTGCCTAGAGTTCCTTCACATGGTCTTCCACCCGATCTACTGCTGAAAGTGAAGAGTTGGCACCGGCGGCTCACGGGCATCCGTTTCCACCTCAAGCCCTTGCACATCAGCCAAGCAGTCTGAGCCCCAAGTTATACACCAGTCACTCATGCTTTTTGATGACTCTGCTGGCGGGGTTTTTGTTGCCCATCCACCTAGCCCTGCCCCAGAGGTTATAGAGATTGAATGTACTAATGCCCAACCACTTATGTCTTTTATGAGGATGAGGACGTGGCAAAACCACTGCAACACATCTCTGATGACGATGATGAAACACAGGTGTCAACTGCTGTGGCTTTCTGCAGTGTGCAGACCTCCGGAGGGCAGGGGAGAGGAGTGGGTGGAAGATGATGTGGAGTATTATGAGGTCCTATACATCACATGGCATCTAGGTCATGCCAGTAATGTGTGCAGTAATGAGGAAGAGGTGAGGGTCACACAGCATCAGTTGCACATCAAAAGAGGGAGCAGGGTACGAAAGCAGAGCGGCCAGCCCCCAACCAGTATGCCCAACATGCCAAGAGACATAGCACACAAAAGCTAGTGCAAAGGAGTTCCCTGGCGTGGCAGTTCTTCAGTCGCTGACTACAGGACACGAGTGGTTTGCATGCTGTGCAATCAGAGCCTGAAGCGAGGCAAAAATGTTCTAAACCTGAACACCACCAGCATGATCCGGCATCTAACTGCAAAGCACGAGCTGCAGTGGAGTAGACACCTCAAGAACCATAAAAGATCTAAGGCTCCGCCTGCTCCCTCTTCTGCTGCAGTCTCGACCTCTTCCTCCCCCTCAAGAGCGACAAGGGCACCCGCAAAGAGAGGATGTCACAGCAGAACCACCACCCTCACCAAGCTTCTTCACACCATCCCATGGCAGCATTCAGCTGTCCCTCCCCCAAACACTGGAGAGAAAGAGGAAGTACCCCCCCCTACCCACCTGAGAGCCCTGTCCCTGAATGCCAGCATTTTAAAATTGCTGGCCTTTAAAATGCTGCTATTCTGTCTGGTGTAGACGAACAGTTTTAAAAACGTAATAACAGCAGCTGTCCCATGGTATGTGGTTCCCAGCCGCCACTACTTTTCCAGGCGGGCCGTCCCTGCCCTGCATAAACAAGTGGCGGAAAAAATCAGGTGTGCGCTGTGCAACGCCATCAGTGGCAAGGTCCACATAACCACTGATACACGGACCAGTAAGTACGGGCAGGGATGTTACATCTCACTAACTGCCCACTGGGTAAATATAGTGGCTGCTGGGCCTGAGGTGGAAAGTGGTTTGGCACTTGTCCTGCCGCCACTGAGGAATGCTGGACGTCTTCTCGGTGCCTCCTCCTACTCCGCTTCCTCCTCTACCGCCTCTTCATCACATCAGCGCAACACCTGCACCACCAACTTCAGCATAGCCAGGCGGAAATTACAGATGTCTGTTCTGAATCTCATGATTGGGGGAAAAAAACACACCTTGCAGGAGCTGTGGGCGGGCATGGAAGAACAGACTGATGAGTGGTTGGTGCTGCTGAGCCTCAAGCCCGGCCTGGTGGTGTGTGACAACGGGCGAAATGTTGTAGCAGCTCTGGGCCTAGCCGGTTTGATGCACATCCCTTGCTTGGCGCACATGCTGAAATTAGTGGTGCAGAGGTTCCTGAAAAATTACCTCGATATGTTAGAGCGACTGCAGAAAGTGAGGGCCGTCTGTGCGCGCTTTCTAGCGCTCTCACCCTGTCTTCCCACTCACCGCCTCATATGCGACCATCCAAGCAGCAGCAGGCGATAGTGGAGTTTTAGCAGCATCACACATGAGTGAGTCGCTCTGCGGAACAGCACTACTTCACCACAAACAAGTGGGCCTCCATCCGGAATGTGTGTGCTATTTTGCGCTGTTTCGAGTACTCCACCAACATGGCCAGCGGTGATTATGCTATCATCAGTGCTACTATCCCGCATCTATGGCTCCTTAAAAAACAATTCGGGTGCTGATAGATGAGTATGTGGTACAGGAGGAAGAAGAGGAGGAACACGGATCAATCCCCCTGTTATCAGGCCAGTCATCCACAAGTGGCTCAGAGGGTGGGTTCCTGCACCAACAGTGGCCAGGTACACAACTGTCCAGCCAGGGCACAATTTTAGAGGATGATGATGATGAGGAGGAGTATCCATGTTCACAGCAGGGTAGCAACAAAATCAGCTCACGGGCATCACTGGAGCGTGGCTGGGGAGATACAGAGGACACAGATGATACACCTCCCACCGAGGACAGCTTGTCATTGCCTCTGGGCAGCTTGGCACACATGAGCGACTACATGCTGCAGTGCCTGCGCAATGACCGCCGAGTTGCCCTCATTCTTACCAGTGCTGATTACTGGGTGGCCACCCTGCTGGATCCTCGCTACAAGGACTATGTGCTGTCCTTACTTCCGTCACTGGAGCTTGATTGGAAGATGTGCAAGTACAAGTGCACGCTGGTAGATGCACAACTGATGGCATTCCCACCTGACAGTGGGGGCTCAGTTGAAGCATGAGGCAGAAACGGAGAAGGAGGAAGTCGCCTACACAGATGGGGCACCGTCAGCACCTCAGAAGGGAGGGTTAGCATGGCCGAAATGTGGAAAAGCTTTGTTAGCACACCAGCACCACCATCTGATACGGACCATTTTAGCAGGAGGCAGCATTTCAGCAACATAGTGGAACAGTAGGTTTCCACACGTCTGCAGGCACTGACTGATGGGTCTGCCCCATCTAACTTCTGGGTCTGCAAATTGGGCACATGACTACAGGACACGAGTGTGCTTGGCGTGCATGCTGCACCTGCATTCCCTGGACTTTGTGTGGCTGTCATGGCCCATAAACAGGTAGGAACTAGTGTTAGGGACCACTCCATAGAGGCGACCTTGACGTGGTGAGTGGCTTATTACGCTTTGGCCAAAATGTACACCAATGCCTCATCCAGCATAGAGGCAGGGCAGAATGCTGGTTGCAGAGTGCCATTGCTTTTGTGTCTTTTTCTTTGTATATGTATTTCGCCATAGCAATGTGCACCTGCATACAGGGTTGTGCTGATTGAATCACCCACATTTTTTCTTTGTAGTATATATTGGAGGCGTGGCGATCTCCATGCAGTCATGCACACCTGACCAGTCAATCTGTCCTGGAGGCTGGTTTTAAAGTCAGTATAAAACTGAGTCTGCTTATATAGCACCTACCAGTAGCCATTTGGCTCCAGGAGAAGTATATGGTGGGCTCAGCATGCATGTTGGTACTTGCATCCCTGGATCCGATGAAAGCTGTAATGGCACCGGACGGGGTTAAAAGCAGAGTGTGCTTGGCGTGCATGCTGTACCTGCATTCCCTGGACTTTGTGTGGCTGTCATGGCCCATAAACAGGTAGCAACTAGTGTTAGGGACCACTCCATAGAGGCGACCTTGACGTGGTGAGTGGCTTATTACGCTTTGGCCAAAATGTACACCAATGCCTCATCCAGCATAGAGGCAGGGCAGAATGCTGGTTGCAGAGTGCTATTGCATTTGTATTTTGCGTTTGTATATGTATTTCGCCATAGCGATGTGCACCTGCATACAAGGTTGTGCTGACTGAATCACCCACATTTTTTCTTTGTAGTATATATTGGAGGCTTGGCGATCTCCATGCAGTCATGCACACCTGACCAGTCAATCTATCCTGGAGGCTGGTTTTAAAGTCAGTATAAAACTGAGTCTGCTTATATAGCACCTACCAGTAGCCATTTGGCTCCAGGAGAAGTATATAGTGGGCTCAGCATGCATGTTGGTACTTGCATCCCGCGAACCGGAAAACGGTTCGCGGACCCATTCAAGTCAATGGGACCGCAAAAAAATGCGCGGGCACACAAGATTGTCGCCCGCGTCCGTTTTTTTCCTATCATTTGCGTGGCTTTTATTTTTATTTTTTATGGAGTTCTCCATGTGGAAGAGTTGATAAGATCATTTTTTTCTGTGGGTTGATAAGGTTATGGCAACACCAAATTTGTATAGTTTTTTTCATGTTCTACCACTTTTGTATCATAAAATCACTTTTTATTTTTTCACCAAAATCACCAAAATCTAAGACCCATAATTTTTTTATTTTTCCATCAACATAGTTATATAAGGGCTTATTTTTTTGCGGGATGGCCTGTGGTTTTCATTGATATCATTTTTGTTATGCATAGCTGCAGTAACTCTGATGCCCGAACTGGATAGCTCCATCCATTTTTGTAGTGGACAGAGCTGGTTACTGCAACGCTTATCCCATTGACGTGAATTGGAGCACCGCTGCAGTAACCAGCTCTGTCCACTACAGAAAAGGTACTGCAGTTACTGCACAACAGCTGATCAGTGGGGCACAGGGTGTTGGAACTCCCTGATCAGATATTGATGGCCTCTGCTGAGGATAGGCCATTAATATTAAAACACTGGAACACCCCTTTAAGTTTTAGTTGACATTATATGTGAACAAAACCTGATGTTTTTATTTATTTATTTATTAGATGCAGTAGCTATTTAGCAGAAAGCAAGGAGTCGTTGAAGTCCTAGATACAGCATGATACATGTGATAGTGTTGACACCTACAGCAGCAACATCCCATTCAGTTGTCATCATTTTTTCATATCTGTATGGAAGCAGGATACCATTAATGGTGACACCCCAGAGCATTGTATATGGAACAAATGAAAATAATAAGCAGGCTGACCTTCTCCATCGAGACCAGATGTTACCATACAGCCATATTACTGACACTTCTATCTCCAGGTGATAATTGTACTGTCACTGAGGATTCCCACCATGGAGGTAATGTGCCACCTGTTTGAATGGTGTGGTGGTCATCCATGAGCACTACTGCTCCATTCAATGTCTACTGGACAAATGGATATAGCCAAGTACAGTGCTTGGCTATCTCGCCAGTGACATAGACTTTGAATGGAGTGATAGTCTGCATACTTGATCACTGATCCATTCAGATGTGATACATGGGAGGCCCACGCTGGTGATTGGTGGGACTCCCAGCAATCATACATCCCTCACTTTTCCTGTGATTAAAAATGTTTAATTAGCCTTCCCTTTAATGTACTCATGCTAGAGACCTATGCCTAAATTGATCATGCACCATTATTCTCCCTCCTTCCACAGGCTACACAAAATCATGTTACTAGTTGGGTGTGTGATGTATAGTGAGGGAAAAACATTTACATAAAATGTGTATTCTTACTTAATTTATTTAGCTGTGAACTGTATTATGCCAATTTTGCTATAAAGTACATTTAAATCAAATAAATATAAGTTGAAGGGGTTGTCCAAATTATTTAAAAACTCAGGCATCCTCTGTAAGTGTCCTAAAATAACAAATGAATGGACACTCACCTGTTTTCTTCCCTGCGGTCTAGTCCTCCCGCTGCTCATGTCATCTTCTTGGCTGCAGTGGTAATGTTCTGTGCACAGGTTACCACTTTAGCCAGTCGCTGGGGCCTCAGCATTGAGTGGGATGTCTCTGCTTGCGTTGGGCGTGAATATTCGAATCTCAAATTTTAATTGCGAATATCACCACTTCGAGAATTTGCGAAGATTTAGAATATAGTGCTATATATTCGTATTTGCGAATATTCTAGATTTTTTTTCATCTGAACCCATGATCCCTGCCTGCTTCTTGGCCAATGAAAAGGCTGCAATGTTTTTGTCTGAGCTTAGCAACATCCCTAGCAACCAATAGGAAAGTTGCCTACCCCTTACTATATAAGAACCTCCCCAGCAGCCATTTTCTGCAGTTTTTTGCAGTTCTGAGAGAGACAGCAGTGTCATTGCTGTGCTCTGTGCTTTGTTTGTGTCATTACATTAGTTAGTCACTTAGCTTATATATATAATACAGATAGTTAGTGGGAGATAGTCAATGTAGGTTAGATAGTGATATAGTGTCGCTGGTTCCAGTGCAGGGTGTTAGGTAGTGTTCTGCTGTCCATACATACATGCTACAGACATAGTGCTGTGATGTCACAAGTTCACAACAATACTTAGTGCACCAATCAGTAATATGTAGTCAGACCTGCTAAAATGTGAATTTGCAATATGAAAATGTGAAAAAATATTCTAATCACTGCCGATTAGCGCAATCGCGAATATATTGGAGCACTTGACTCTATCTGCATATAAAGCTATTGTAATATTCTGCCGTGCCAACCATTTTCTCCAGTCTCAGGAAACTTCTAGCAGCTTGAAAAATGTAGCAAAATTGACCCACACCTGTATTGCGCGTGAAATACGCGCATATTACATTGCCAATTTTCGCAAGTTTTAGTAAAATGGCGCACTTTATAGAATTGCCTGGCCTACCTAATGCTAAAACACTTGCACAAGTGTTTGTTGACAACATTGGTAAACTTCATGGCGTTGCCTCTGATGTGGTCTCGTAACGTGGGACTCAGTTTGTGTTCAGATTCTGGAAGGCGTTCTGCACTCAGCTGGGGGTACAACTGTCTTTTTCTTCTGCTTTTCATCCTCAGACAAATGGACAGACGGAGCGCACTAATCAGAGTCTGGAGACTTACTTAAGATGTTTTGTCTTTGAGAACTAGGAGGAATGGTCCTCGTTTTTGTCTTTTGCAGAGTTTTCCATAAACAATCGTAGACAGGAGTCCATTGGTAAGTCGCAGTTTCTTGGGGCATATGGGTTTCACCCACAATTTGGCACATTCTCTGGTTCGGATGCTTCCGGTATCCGTAAGAAGGAACGTTTTTCGTCATCATTGTCTTCTATATGGCGGAAAATTATAAATAACTTCATGAATATGGACAACAAGTATAAACGTGTGGCTGACAGGAAACGTATCAATGGTCCTAAGTGTGGGTTATTTTGTGTGGCAGTCCACAAGAAATATTAAGTTGAAGGTTCCTTCTTGGAAGTTGGGTCCAAGGTTTATTGGTCCATATAAGATCACCGCCATCATTAATCCTATAGCTTTTCGTCTTGAACTTCCTCAGGCTCTAAAAATTCATAATGTGTTTCACAAATCTTTGTTTAAGAAATATGTTGTGCCTTTGGAGTCACCCCCCTTGCCACCCACTCTTTTCATGGTGGATGGCAGTTTGGAATTCCAGATCACCTAGATTATTGACTCTCGAGTTCTCCGCAGATCTCTTCAGTATCTTGTTCACTGGAAGGGTTATGGACCAGAGGAGAGGATGTGGGTAACGGCATCTGACGTGAATGCCAGTCTCCCCCCATCTCCGAGAGGTGGAGACTGGGACAGGAAAATCCTGCAGAAAGAGAACAAATGGATTTTTAGATTCCGGTCCCAGTCTCCTGTCGGACTCAATGAGAGGCTTACCTTCGGTTGTTTCATATGATATGAGTAAAGTGGACAGTAGTTCCTTATGCTGCATTTAGTCTGTCTGAATGATCCTAAGGGTAGTCAAAACTGAGCCAGTGACGCGTGAAGCATCCAAATATTTATAGTATCCTGACACATAGGGATATACATTAATTCCCTAGTGCACTCTGTTAGGTAGTCCCCTCATACCTTAGTGGGTCACCTTTTGCCCCAAGATAATCTTGTTCTTGGCTAACACTATGGTTGTTGATAATTGCTCTGTATTGTGGGTAAGACATGCTCGCATATCTTATGTGAACTGTCATTCTTCTTCCAAGCACTATAGGGTTAATTTATCCTTTAGAGATGCAGGCGCTCTTCCCCTCTCCCTAACATGTTACTTGAATAGTTCACCTTGTGTATTGAGCGAAGCGGACAGTGCCGAGTTCACTAGCTAGATGTCCGCTTATGGTGAGCGCTTGACCGAGGTCTCATCATCACATACTCGCCGGCTGGGTGACTTATGCGCTTCATCTTGCGTGTCACGGCCCGGAAGTCGCTACTTCCGTAGACCGGAAGAAGTATGCACTTCACAGATGCGTTCCATAGGCCGGATGCTAATCATTAGCGCTGGCCGGAAGGGACGTATGCGCTTCACAGGCCAGACGCCAATCGCTTTATAGGAAATGATGCGGTTGGCGTCGGTGCTGTCATGCCTAGGATTGGCTAGACTGTCTGGAGGGAGGCCATGGCGCGCTGTTTAAAGGTCAGTGTGACTGTGCACCTGCATGCCCACAGGCATCTACAGGGGGTGGCATGCGTCTGATGTTTGGAGGTCAAGTAAGTCTTTATTATTAATCTGTATGAGTTTTAAAGACATCATGTTGCCATGAATGGATCTTATATAGGCACTTTCTTTTTTTAGGTATCAGGCAGCCAGTATCATTCTGGTCGACTTCCAAACAGTGAGACAGATATTGTAATTTCCTTTATTTTACATAATTTTTTCTGTCTATTTTCACCACCTCCTGTACTATACATTATAATTTTTTGATTGTTATTTATTTGTTTTTTTTTTGGTTATCATTTGTTAATCACTTGATTATTCCCAATATCCTGACCCCCTGAGGAACCCACTTTGTTGGGGGAAACACCCAAAACACCTTTAGGGTAATTTAGGGCTATCTAGCTGAGGTACGCGGACAGAGAGTCTCCACCATTGGGCTTCTTCTCTGGGCTGAGGGGCACAGTAGAGTTATCTAGGGTAAGTTCATCTCCCTCCCCTGGGACCCCGGCCTGTTCCTCTTTGTATGTTTTTAATATTTATTATTTTTTGTATCTTTGAATTATCAGGGTGATCAATTGGCACCGTAATCCAATCATAGTTTGGGTAATAGGTTTAAGATTGATATTTTAAACATTATAGTTTTAAGGGTCTTTTATATAATTCTGTGGATTAATTCCAGTCGTTTGGAGAAAGTCTTTCACAGGTCTCATCTGGATAACTATTAACAGATTTATTTAACCAATCACTGGTAACAGGAGTCGTCCCAGAAGATTGAAAATTAGCAAATGTTGTGCCCATTCACAAGAAAGGTAGTAGGGAGGAATCGGGCAACTATAGGCCAGTAAGCCTTACATCAATAGTGGGGAAATTAATGGAAACCATACGTAAGGAGAGGATTGTGGAACACCTAAAATTCCATGGATTGAAAGATGAACAACAGCATGGGTTTGCTTCAGGGAGATCATGTCAAACTAATCTTATTGATTTTTTTGATTGGGTGACAAAAATAATAGATGGCGGAGGTGCAGTAGACATCGCTTATCTAGACTTTAGTAAGGCTTTTGATACTGTCCCACATAGAAGGCTTATCAATAAATTGCAGTCTTTGTGCTTAGACTCCCATATTGTTGAATGGATTAGGCAGTGGCTGAGGGACAGACAACAGAGGGTTGTAGTAAATGGAGTATATTCAGACCATGGTTTTGTTACCAGTGGGGTACCTCAGGGATCTGTTCTGGGACCCATATTGTTTAATATCTTTATCAGCGAAATTGCAGAAGGCCTCAATGGTAAGGTGTGTCTTTTTGTTGATGACACAAAGATTTGTAACAGGGTTGATGTTCCTGGAGGGATACACCAAATGGAAAAGTATTTAGGAAAACTAGAGGAATGGTCAAAAATCTGGCAACTAATATTTAATGTTGATAAGTGCAAGATAATGCACCTGGGGTGTAAAAACCCAAGAGCAGAATATAAAATCAGTGATACAGTCCTAACCTCAGTATCTGAGGAAAGGGATTTAGGGGTCATTATTTCAGAAGACTTAAAGGTAGGCAGACAATGTCATAGAGCAGCAGGCAATGCTAGCAGAATGCTTGGGTGTGTAGGGAGAGGCATTATCAGTAGAAAGAGGGAGGTGCTCATGCCACTCTACAGAGCACTAGTGAGACCTCATTTGGAGTATTGTGCTCAAAACTGGAGACCATATCTCCAGAAGGATATTGATACTTTGGAGAGAGTTCAGAGAAGAGCTACTAAACTAGTACATGGATTGCAGGATAAAACTTACCAGGAAAGATTAAAGGACCTTAACATGTATAGCTTGGAAGAAAGACGAGACAGAGAGGATATGATAGAAACTTTTAAATACATAAAGGGAATCAACAAGGTAAAAGGGGAGAGAATATTTAAAAGAAGAAAAACTGCTACAAGAGGACATAGATTTAAATTAGATGGGCAAAGCTTTAAAAGTAATATCAGGAAGTATTACTTTACTGAGAGAGTAGTGAATGCATGGAATAGCCTTCCTGCAGAAGTGGTAGCTGCAAATACAGTGAAGGAGTTTAAGCATGCATGGGATAGGCATAAGGCCATCCTTCATATAAGATAGGGCCAAGGGCTATTCATAGTATTCAGTAAATTGGGCAGACTAGATGGGCCAAACGGTTCTTATCTGCCGACACTTTCTATGTTTCTATATGTTTCTATGTTTCTTTAAGGTTGGTCCTGAGTGCCTGGAGGTCACTCGTAGAAGGGGGGTACTGTCAAGGACGTTCCCGCGACAGGTGGCAGGAGATCGGTGAGACTGGCAACATGTGGTTTGATCTGACATGTTTTCTGTTTGGATCAAAGGACGTCTGTATTGTTTCTGGTGCTTGCCACACCTTCTTTCCCCAGGTGTGGCTATTATGGTCATTTAACCTTCTCTGTTTTTTGTTGTTTCTCTCACTATGCTATAGCTTATAGCTTCTGTTGGAGTTGTGGATAGCTGGTGTGTGGATCTCAGCTGAGTTCCTGGTGCTGCCATAGCCACTTGAAGTTAAGTGTTTTCTTTCCCTTTTGTATTTTGTTTGGGTTATTTTGTGTGTTGCATTTCCCTGTCATTTGTATTAAGGCCTGAGGGAGACTCCTGTTCGTCCTTCTTTTTATTGGAACAGGTTGTCTCTTCCGTAGACCGGAAGAAGTATGCACTTCACAGATGCGTTCCATAGGCCGGATGCTAATCATTAGCGCTGGCCGGAAGGGACGTATGCGCTTCACAGGCCAGACGCCAATCGCTTTATAGGAAATGATGCGGTTGGCGTCGGTGCTGTCATGCCTAGGATTGGCTAGACTGTCTGGAGGGAGGCCATGGCGCGCTGTTTAAAGGTCAGTGTGACTGTGCACCTGCATGCCCACAGGCATCTACAGGGGGTGGCATGCGTCTGATGTTTGGAGGTCAAGTAAGTCTTTATTATTAATCTGTATGAGTTTTAAAGACATCATGTTGCCATGAATGGATCTTATATAGGCACTTTCTTTTTTTAGGTATCAGGCAGCCAGTATCATTCTGGTCGACTTCCAAACAGTGAGACAGATATTGTAATTTCCTTTATTTTACATAATTTTTTCTGTCTATTTTCACCACCTCCTGTACTATACATTATAATTTTTTGATTGTTATTTATTTGGTTTTTTTTTGGTTATCATTTGTTAATCACTTGATTATTCCCAATATCCTGACCCCCTGAGGAACCCACTTTGTTGGGGGAAACACCCAAAACACCTTTAGGGTAATTTAGGGCTATCTAGCTGAGGTACGCGGACAGAGAGTCTCCACCATTGGGCTTCTTCTCTGGGCTGAGGGGCACAGTAGAGTTATCTAGGGTAAGTTCATCTCCCTCCCCTGGGACCCCGGCCTGTTCCTCTTTGTATGTTTTTAATATTTATTATTTTTTGTATCTTTGAATTATCAGGGTGATCAATTGGCACCGTAATCCAATCATAGTTTGGGTAATAGGTTTAAGATTGATATTTTAAACATTATAGTTTTAAGGGTCTTTTATATAATTCTGTGGATTAATTCCAGTCGTTTGGAGAAAGTCTTTCACAGGTCTCATCTGGATAACTATTAACAGATTTATTTAACCAATCACTGGTAACAGGAGTCGTCCCAGAAGATTGAAAATTAGCAAATGTTGTGCCCATTCACAAGAAAGGTAGTAGGGAGGAATCGGGCAACTATAGGCCAGTAAGCCTTACATCAATAGTGGGGAAATTAATGGAAACCATACGTAAGGAGAGGATTGTGGAACACCTAAAATTCCATGGATTGAAAGATGAACAACAGCATGGGTTTGCTTCAGGGAGATCATGTCAAACTAATCTTATTGATTTTTTTGATTGGGTGACAAAAATAATAGATGGCGGAGGTGCAGTAGACATCGCTTATCTAGACTTTAGTAAGGCTTTTGATACTGTCCCACATAGAAGGCTTATCAATAAATTGCAGTCTTTGTGCTTAGACTCCCATATTGTTGAATGGATTAGGCAGTGGCTGAGGGACAGACAACAGAGGGTTGTAGTAAATGGAGTATATTCAGACCATGGTTTTGTTACCAGTGGGGTACCTCAGGGATCTGTTCTGGGACCCATATTGTTTAATATCTTTATCAGCGAAATTGCAGAAGGCCTCAATGGTAAGGTGTGTCTTTTTGTTGATGACACAAAGATTTGTAACAGGGTTGATGTTCCTGGAGGGATACACCAAATGGAAAAGTATTTAGGAAAACTAGAGGAATGGTCAAAAATCTGGCAACTAATATTTAATGTTGATAAGTGCAAGATAATGCACCTGGGGTGTAAAAACCCAAGAGCAGAATATAAAATCAGTGATACAGTCCTAACCTCAGTATCTGAGGAAAGGGATTTAGGGGTCATTATTTCAGAAGACTTAAAGGTAGGCAGACAATGTCATAGAGCAGCAGGCAATGCTAGCAGAATGCTTGGGTGTGTAGGGAGAGGCATTATCAGTAGAAAGAGGGAGGTGCTCATGCCACTCTACAGAGCACTAGTGAGACCTCATTTGGAGTATTGTGCTCAAAACTGGAGACCATATCTCCAGAAGGATATTGATACTTTGGAGAGAGTTCAGAGAAGAGCTACTAAACTAGTACATGGATTGCAGGATAAAACTTACCAGGAAAGATTAAAGGACCTTAACATGTACAGCTTGGAAGAAAGACGAGACAGAGAGGATATGATAGAAACTTTTAAATACATAAAGGGAATCAACAAGGTAAAAGGGGAGAGAATATTTAAAAGAAGAAAAACTGCTACAAGAGGACATAGATTTAAATTAGATGGGCAAAGCTTTAAAAGTAATATCAGGAAGTATTACTTTACTGAGAGAGTAGTGAATGCATGGAATAGCCTTCCTGCAGAAGTGGTAGCTGCAAATACAGTGAAGGAGTTTAAGCATGCATGGGATAGGCATAAGGCCATCCTTCATATAAGATAGGGCCAAGGGCTATTCATAGTATTCAGTAAATTGGGCAGACTAGATGGGCCAAACGGTTCTTATCTGCCGACACTTTCTATGTTTCTATATGTTTCTATGTTTCTTTAAGGTTGGTCCTGAGTGCCTGGAGGTCACTCGTAGAAGGGGGGTACTGTCAAGGACGTTCCCGCGACAGGTGGCAGGAGATCGGTGAGACTGGCAACATGTGGTTTGATCTGACATGTTTTCTGTTTGGATCAAAGGACGTCTGTATTGTTTCTGGTGCTTGCCACACCTTCTTTCCCCAGGTGTGGCTATTATGGTCATTTAACCTTCTCTGTTTTTTGTTGTTTCTCTCACTATGCTATAGCTTATAGCTTCTGTTGGAGTTGTGGATAGCTGGTGTGTGGATCTCAGCTGAGTTCCTGGTGCTGCCATAGCCACTTGAAGTTAAGTGTTTTCTTTCCCTTTTGTATTTTGTTTGGGTTATTTTGTGTGTTGCATTTCCCTGTCATTTGTATTAAGGCCTGAGGGAGACTCCTGTTCGTCCTTCTTTTTATTGGAACAGGTTGTCTCAGTCCTGACATTATTACCAGGGTCCTATAGGGTGAGTTAGGACACTAGGTATTCTTGTGAACTCACCTACCTCTAGTGTCTGTTTATACTGGTAGTTAGTCAGGACTTTGATTAGGGTTTTACTAGGAGGTGTCCAGGCCTTATTCCCTCACCCCTTTCTCTCCTATGTTCGGTGTGGTATTTCTCTCCCACACCTGAACTTGACACTACTACTTCACTACTTCTACTGTATAGAAACAGACAACTTTATTGTGCAGTACAAATATGTAACAATACAAAAAAATATAGTTTTTTTATTTCAGAAACCATCCTTTAAATATTTTTGGGACATTTTTTAAGACTGACATTTTATACACTGATCCTAATCTGTGGTCCTCTGGGGCATGCGCAGTGAAGATCTGAGAGTGGAGACGGCTGCATGATATCTTCAATGCGCATGTGCCGACATTACAGCTGTTGGTGCACGCATGAGATTACAGGGTCAGGCATCAGAGCACTGAGTATGACTGGTCCTGTCAATCTCACTAGAAGAGGAGTGGCAATGGGGAGAAGTGCTTTGAGGAACAGGACAGCCCCTCATATACATAAAAATAATGATTTATCCGCAACGGTAATACTGATTGCAGCAAGAATAGACTTGTTTTAATTACCATGATCAACCGTTCCCGGCAGTACGTCTTGTTTTAGGGTTGATCATGGCAACAAATACACTTTAAGCTGGCCATACACAAGACTAAAGTTGGCTGATATGTCCGATTTCATCCATTTTAGCTAAGTATTTCCATGGACAACTGATGTGTCCATTGATCCAGCATATACCAAATGAGCGTCCTGTACCAGTATGTGTAAACATACATTTTTCCACTGTATAGTAAAGTATAGTCTTTTAAGCTTTCCTGTGCAGTCATGCAAACTGGAGGTGTATTTTTTTACAATGTGAGCTCAGATGACAATTACGAATCTGTTCCCTGTATAAAATGAAGAACACAAGTTGAAATTGATGCAAGAACAGAATAATAAAGTGTTAACCAAATTACCCAACTTTTTGTTTAATTTTCAACTGGGAAACTTTATTTAAAGGTGGCATTTCACTTTATATGGCATTTCCAAAGCGGAGAACCATTTGTGTAAAGAATCTTCTAGAAAAGGTATTTTCAGATGACTTAAGAGAAAGCGATGTGATATAAGGACAGAAATAGGGGCTGTAATAACTGTGCAGTTGTCCATTTTTAATCTACACTAATTTATTTTTTTCAGAGGCTGCCTATATTGTTAACAGCAGCTGACCGAAGCCTTAAGAATACATAGGTGAAAATTGGACAAGAAATAAAACTCCTGGCAGTTATAAAAGGTTTGTAAACAGAATGAAATGGGTATTTTAAAGGCACATCTCACACTTTTTTCTAGTAAACCAAATAAATTCAACTCCCTCTCATCAAGTTTATTTTATAGCAAAAAAACAGAGCAGCATTGAATGAAATCCAGTAATTTTATAGGTAGAAATTATAGTCATTAGCCTTTGAAGATTTTTCCAACATTAATTATAAAGTCTATGTATCTGGATAACATATTGTTAACAGTTTTTGTGCATGTGCTAATGGCAACATGGATGATTTCCAATAGTTTTATTGAGGAAGTAGTAATTGAAATCTTGAAGACTGCAGTATGTGTAAAAACTCACAATAATCCTAAATATGCATTTTAACCATTTAATATTAAGTTTTGAATCAGATGTGTTGAAGGAGATGCACATTTAAGATACAGAATTTTCTTGTAAGGAAATAGGCAAGGCAAATGGTCTTCAATGCTGTGGGGAACTTGAAAGTAGCTTAATTTCTTTTAATGTGGCTTGTAAATATAGGTTATACCAATAGAGGGCAGTACAGTAAATGACCAAGGTCTATAATGATAGGATTTCCACCTACCAAAAGACAGGGCTAGATATGCTTATCTATTGATACATGGCATTGAGAATTATAATTGGAAATTAAATATGTATAATGATCTTAGAAAAGTTGAACTTGAGTCTTTTTTCAGCCTAATATCTGTGTAAATTAAGTATTATGATAAGAGGGGTTACTTAAAAACCTTGGATGTGGAAGACATGGTCCACCTGGCCTACTTGTTCCTCACTTCTAGTCAGAATTTTGGATCATTGCCATAAATAATACCATAGATACCATGTATTGCATTAACCTGGATGGTAATACACATTGGAGAAGGTTTATTTTTTTACTGTTGCACTTTGCCACAATAACTCAACCCTAAAGCTGCTTGTACCACGTTCATCAAAAGGGACCATGATTCTCATGAATAGGCTAAAAGTAAACCATTTTCTAATACTTTTCTTATAGGAATTCCAACATCTTTGAATAAGTTCGAGATCATCTTGCTGTCCTGGATCCCATAAGGGTACATTCATACAATAGATTTTGAAAGCGTGCAATCTTTTTTAAGGCGTGTTTTTGTGCATTTTGTTTTCCCTTACTTGACGCTTTTTGATGAAGAGTATTTTGGGGGGTGTATACTTCAGTGCAAATCTGCATTTCTGCTTGCAGTTATTAGCACAGATCCACACAATAAAAAAAAAAATCATGGATGTGTATGTATCATGACCGGCGTGCCGATCACATACGTGACGCAAAGGGAGGAAAATGGGAAGGCCCTGTCCAAGGGAAAGGGAAAGGTGGTGACCCCTAACTCACCTTGAATCTGGCACCTTACTGCCCTGACGTCCCTAGACGGGTTCCTCACCCGTACGCCGATCACGTGCCTAAACCCTGGCTTTCCCTAAGATGAGCCCTACGTAGTGAATAGGGCGGTGGGAACACTAGTCCGCACCACTAACACTAAAGGAAAACACCAAGGAGAGGACAGACAATACAGACAAAACATATAATCCCAGGTGGGCGACAACAGCAGACAACAAAAGCCCAACAGGGATCCGGAGGGTAATGCTCTGGAACAACAACCAGGAATCACAGCTACACAGCTCCAGTGGGTCAGTATAGAAGTCCAGGCAGGAAGCTCTATATCTGGCAACCAGAGAAGTGGGAGAGGGGAATATAAGGAGGTTGGGAGTGCTGGACAAGAAACAGCTGAGGAGAAGAAGCTACGGATCCCTGAGTGAGCCAAAAAGGATTGCAAGGCAAACCCAGAAAGCTACCATTAAGAAACAGCACTATCTTTATACATAGAGCGTGCAGCCACCCGCTGCGACTTCCTGACCCCGGGTATAACGGAGTCAGACGTGGCTCTTGACACCCTTGTGACAGTACCCCCCTCTCCACGAGGGGCCTCCGGACACTCAGGACTAGGTCTCTCAGGATGAGAGGCATAAAAAGCCCGAACTAACCTGTCGGCGTTTACCTCAGACGCTGGAACCCACATTCTTTCCTCGTGTCCGTAACCCCTCCAATGCACCAGATATTGAAGAGAGCGGCGGACCCGACGAGAATCAACAATTTTGGATATTTGAAACTCTAGATTACTATCCACAACAACAGGAGGGGGTGACAGCAGTGACGGTTCTAGAGGTGGAACATACTTTTTGAGTAACGACTTATGGAAGACGTTATGGATTTTAAAAGTCTGAGGTAACTCCAGGCGAAAAGCCACGGGGTTAATGATGGCTACTATTTTGTAAGGACCAATGAACCTAGGACCCAGTTTCCAAGAGGGAACCTTTAATTTAATATTCCTAGTAGATAACCACACATAGTCATTCACTCCTAGGTCTGGACCTGGCGACCGTTTCTTATCAGCCATGCATTTATATTTACCTCCCATATATTTCAAGTTAGCTTGCACCTTCTGCCATACAGATGAAAGAGATGACGAAAACCGTTCCTCTTCGGGTACCCCAGAAGACCCCCCTCTTTGAAAGTACAGAATTGGGGATGAAAACCATATGCCACAAGAAATGGTGACTTGCTAGTGGATTCCTGACGGCAATTATTTATAGCAAACTCGGCTAACGGTAAATATGATGACCACACCTCTTGGTTTTCAGACACAAAACACCTTAGATATGTCTCAAAGTTTTGGTTGGTACGCTCAGTCTGTCCATTCGACTTAGGATGGAAAGCTGAGGAAAAGGACAAGTATACCCCCAAACGGGAACAAAAAGCTTTCCAAAACTTAGAAATAAACTGGGTTTCACTGATGAATACCTGAGCAAGAGTCTTAGCATTAGGTAGTGCGGGTAACGCAATGAAGTGTACCATTTTGCTAAACCTGTCTATTACTACCAAGATAACTGTTTTACCCGCTGACAAAGGTAAGTCAGTGATGAAATCAATTGACAGATGTGTCCATGGCCTATTGGGAATGACAAGTGGCAATAAAGACCCTGCAGGACGTGTATGAGAGACTTTCGCATGTGCACAAATAGAACAAGTAGACACAAAATCCATTACATCCTGACGCAACCTTGGCCGGCAAAAACGAAGAGACAATAGCTCCAAGGTTGCTTTACTACCCGGGTGCCCAGCAAGTGCCGAATTATGATGTTCCTTTAATAATTTGAGACGCAGGTTTAACGGTACAAACAATTTCTCTGAGGGGCAAGAGACCGGGGCGTCCCCCTGGGCCTCTAACACCTTCCCCTCCAGAACAGAGTGTACAGCAGAGACAACCACTCATCTTTGTAGAATGGGTACCGTATCACCCACATTACCCCCTCCAGGGAAACTACGAGATAATGCATCTGCCTTGGTATTTTTTGCCCCAGGACGATAGGTAATAAAAAAGTTAAACCTGGTAAAAAATAGCGACCACCTAGCTTGTCTAGGGGTGAGACGCTTAGCTGATTCGAGGTACAGAAGGTTTTTGTGGTCTGTAATCACCGTGACGGTGGATTGCCCCCTCTAAAAAGTGACGCCATTCTTCAAACACTAGTTTAATAGCTAATAGTTCCCTATTGCCAATATCATAGTTCTTCTCCGCTGCAGATAGTTTTTTAGAAAAGAAAGCGCAAGGACGCCATTTGCCAGGAGACGGACCCTGAGACAGAACAGCCCCCACTCCCACCTCTGACGCATCTACTTCAACAATAAAAGGCTGGGAGACATCAGGTTGGATTAGTACAGGTGCCGAGGTAAACCTCTCTTTTAGAGAGGAAAAAGCAATTTTAGCGGCGTCAGACCATTTAGAAAAATCAGTCCCCTTCCTAGTCATGTCAGTAAGGGGTTGACAATCACCGAATAATTTTTAATGAATTTTCTATAGAAATTTGCGAAGCCCAAGAACCATTGCAGTGCTTTAAGGTTCTCAGGAAGATCCCAATCTAAAATTGCCTGGACCTTCCTAGGATCCATACGGAAACCTGAAGCAGATAATAGATATCCCAGGAACTGTATTTCCTGAACGGCGAAGACACACTTTTAAATTTTTGCATATAATTTATTCGTCCGTAGGACCTGCAGTACCTGTCTGACATGTACCTCATGTGTTTTCAGATCAGACGAATAAATTAAAATATCATCTAGGTATATCACCACAAACCTGCCGACAAGATGACTAAAAATGTCATTAACGAAATGTTGGAAGACAGCAGGAGCATTGGTCAGACCGAAAGGCATGACTAGATTTTCATAATGCCCCTCAGGGGTGTTAAAAGCTGTCTTCCACTCATCCCCTTCCTTGATACAAATCAGATTGTAGGTCCCCCTAAAATGAAGTTTGGAGAACCACCTAGCACCCGCAATCTGATTAAACAGGTCAGGAATGAGAGGAAGAGGGTATGGGTCTCGGATGGTTATCCGGTTTAGTTCGCGGAAATCTAGGCAAGGACGCAGGCCAGGGGCGTACCTAGAGCATTTGGCACCCGGGGCGAACCCTTTGTTTGGCACCCCTCCACCAAGAAAGTTAAGAAAACATGCACAAACTTTTTTCAATGTTTTCAATAATATTTATAAATAAAAATAAAACCCCTTAATTAAATAAACCTCTGCACACCCCCTTAACGAAATAAACCCATTAACCCCCCTTAATAAAACCCATTAACCACCCCTTAATAGACCCCTTAACCCTTCCTTAATAAAATAAAAACCTGCACCCCCTTAAACCCCAGTATAATAAACATTGGTGGCGCAGTGCGCCCCCCCAACATAATAAACATTGGTGGGCAGTACGCCCCCCCTCCCTAGCATAATAAACATATAAACATTGGTGGTGCAGTGCGCCCCCCCCAACACCCTAGTATAATAAACATTGGTGGCGCAGTGTGTCCCCCCAACATAATAAACATTGGTGGGCAGTACGCCCCCCCTCCCTAGCATAATAAACATATAAACATTGGTGGTGCAGTGCGCCCCCCCCAACACCCTAGTATAATAAACATTGGTGGCGCAGTGTGCCCCCCCAACATAATAAACATTGGTGGGAAGTGCGCCCCCCCTCCCTAGCATAATAAACATATAAACATTGGTGGTGCAGTGCGCCCCCCCCAACACCCTAGTATAATAAACATTGGTGGCGCAGTGTGCCCCCCCAACATAATAAACATTGGTGGGCAGTGCGCCCACCCTCCCTAGCATAATAAACATATAAACATTGGTGGTGCAGTGCGCCCCCCCCCCAACACCCCAGTATAATAAACATTGGTGGCACAAATTAACTCACCCCCTCCAATTGATCGCGTAGCAGCCAGTCTCATGTACTTTCTTCAGGACCTGTGGTGATGTCACTGAGCTCATCACATGATACATCACATGATCCAAATCACCATAGTAATGGACCATGTGATAGAGGCTGGAGCTCAGTGACGTCACCACAGGTCCTGAAGAAGCAGCAGCTACGCGATCAATTGGAGGAGGTGAGTTATTTTTTTATTTTTTAACCCTCATTGGCACTGCCCACTGCCCACCAATGTTTATTATACTGGGGGGGGGGGCCGCATTCAATGTTTATTATACGGGGGGGGGGGGGCGCACTTAATGTTTATTATACTGGGGGGGGCGCACTCAATGTTTATTATACTGGGGGGGCACACTC
Organism: Bufo bufo; assembly: GCF_905171765.1. Taxonomy (NCBI): domain Eukaryota; kingdom Metazoa; phylum Chordata; class Amphibia; order Anura; family Bufonidae; genus Bufo; species Bufo bufo. The sequence continues at coordinate 300,421,026 of NC_053392.1, forward strand.
AATGTTTATTATACTGGGGGGGGCGCACTCAATGTTTATTATACTGGGGGGGGGGGCGCACTCAATTTTTATTATACTGGGGGGGGGCCCGCACTCAATGTTTATTATACTGGGGGGGGGGGCCGCACTCAATGTTAATGAAGATAACTGACCTGTTAATACAAATGCAGGAGGCGGGTGCCGGAATAAAATAGCGGCACTCGACCTCTATGACAGGGAGCGGCACCTGAGGGGTTAACTGCCGCTGATGAGGCTGATCGCAGCTCCCTGTCATAGAGGTCGGGTGCCGGCTATTTGATTCCGGCACCCGCCTCCTGCATTTGTATTAACACGTCAGTTATCTTCATTGGTGGCGCAGTGGCCACAGCCCCTCCCCCGGCCCTGTCCCTCTTCTTATTGGCCGCGGCGGCAGCAGCACAGGGGGAGGGAGAGACCATCTGGAGCCCTGCCCCTATCACAGCGCCACGCCTGGCCCACTCGCCACATTTTTTTTTTATCCTCAGTCGCGGCTGGCACCCCCCTTGTGAGTGGCACCCGGGGCGGGCCGCCCCCCCTGCCCCCCCCTTGGTACGCCACTGACGCAGGCCCCCATCTTTCTTTTTAACAAAGAAAAACCCTGCAGCCACGGGTGATGAAGAGGGTCTGATGTGTCCCTTAGCCAAGCTCTCGGAGATATAATCTTTCATGGCTTGTCTCTCGGGACCCGAAAGATTATATAACCTGGTCTTGGGTAATTTTGCACCGGGAATCAGGTTAACCGGGCAACCATAAGGACGATGAGGTGGTAACTTCTGACAACCCCTTTCAGAAAAAACGTCCTCAAAGTCCGAAACAAATGTAGGTAGAGTAGCTATGGAGGCGACTAAGCAATTGCTATTTAAGCAATTTTCTCTGCAATGCTCACTCCACTCCAATATCTCCCTGGCCTGCCAATCCACCACTGGATTGTGCGCTACCAACCAGGGAAGACCCAATACCAAAGGAGTGGGAAGCCCCTCCAGAACATAACATGATAAACACTCGTTATGGTGGTCCCCTACCCGAAGGTGTAAGTTATGGACAATGTGAGTGAGGTTTCTCTGAGACAGAGGAGCAGAATCAATAGCGAATATGGGAACAGGTCTCTGTAGGGGACAGAGACAAACCCATAGTGCGGGCAAAATGGGCATCTATCAAATTTACCCCTGCTCCAATGTCTAGAAAGAAAGAAATAGTCTCCTTCTTAACACCAAAAACAACAACTGCTGGCAACACGAATTGAGATGTTCGAATGTGGGAAACGTATACCCCCCGGCTGACATCCTCCACACAGCCTGGGGTTAGTAGTTCCGACAGTCTTTTGTTTTTGAGAAAGGAAGGACAGACATTAATGAAATGACCCCTCCCCCCACAGAAAAAACAAACCCCACGCCTACGGCGAGCCTCAGGAGGACGGCCCTGACGAGTAGTTCCTCCTAGCTGCATAGGCTCTTCTAGGTCCGTACAGACTAACTGCTGCTTCGGAGGGGTTACCAATTGCTCAGGATTTTTCAATCTGTCCCTAAGACATCTATCTATTCTGATAGAAAGGGACATAACAGCATCAAGGGAAAAGGGGGTCTCATACAGCACAAGCGCATCCTTAACCCTTTCGGATAACCCAGAGCAGAACTGACTCCTGAGAGCCGGGTCGTTCCACTGGGTATCCGTAGCCCACCTACAAAACTCTGAGCAATACTCCTCTGCTGGCAGCTCTCCCTGTAGTAGTCTCCTTAATTTCGACTCAGCCAGGGCGACTCGGTCAGGGTCATCATATATGAGACCCAAGGCCCCAAAAAATTCATCCACTGACCGGAGAGCCTGGGAATCAGTGGGTAAAGAGAACGCCCAGGATTGCGGGTCCCCCTGAAGCAGGGAAGTAACAATCCCCACCCGCTGTTCTTCATTACCAGAGGAGTAAGGGCGCAGCTTAAAATATAACTTACAGGCCTCACGGAACGTCACAAATTTGTCCCTTCCCCAAGAAAATCTGTCAGGAAGAACAACCTTGGGTTCCGCAGCAACCTGGTTACCCATAGCAACCGCTGGGCTTGCGGTCTGCTGCAATTGCTGCTGTTGCTGGAGGACCGACAACCTCAATCCTGCCACCTCCAAAGACAGGCCTTGAAGTTGCTTTGTCAAAGCAGCAATAGGATCCATGCTGGATTCTAAATAGGCAGAAAAAAAAAGTAATATTATTTTTTTTTTTCTACCTACACAAAATAAGGGCCAGATATAATATCATGACCGGCGTGCCGATCACATACGTGACGCAAAGGGAGGAAAATGGGAAGGCCCTGTCCAAGGGAGAGGGAAAGGTGGTGACCCCTAACTCACCTTGAGGCTGGCACCTGACTGCCCTGAAGTCCCTAGACGGGTTCCTCACCCGTACGCCGATCACGTGCCTAAACCCTGGCTTTCCCTAAGATGAGCCCTACGTAGTGAATAGGGCGGTGGGAACACTATTCCGCACCACTAACACTAAAGGAAAACACCAAGGAGAGGACAGACAATACAGACAAAACATATAATCCCAGGTGGGCGACAACAGCAGACAACAAAAGCCCAACAGGGATCCGGAGGGTAGCGCTCTGGAACAACAACCAGGAATCACAGCTACACAGCTCCAGTGGGTCAGTATAGAAGTCCAGGCAGGAAGCTCTATATCTGGCAACCAGAGAAGTGGGAGAGGGGAATATAAGGAGGTTGGGAGTGCTGGACAAGAAACAGCTGAGGAGAAGAAGCTACGGATCCCTGAGTGAGCCAAAAAGGATTGCAAGGCAAACCCAGAAAGCTACCATTAAGAAACAGCACTATCTTTATACATAGAGCGCGCAGCCACCCACTGCGACTTCCTGACCCCGGGTATAACGGAGTCAGACGTGGCTCTTGACACCCTCGTGACAGTATGTAAAGTTTTTTTTCCAGCTGCCCATCATTTCAACGGGAGATTCAGAGCAGATAATGCGCCAAGATAGCATATTCCAACATTTTTCCTTGCTTTTTTTTCATGTGGAAAAAAAAAGCAAGAGCTGTTTCCCTTTGAGATGAATGGGAGACTATATGAAGGCATTTTGAGTCTGTGTGAAAAACACACCAAAATCAGTGCCAAAAAATTTGTGACGGGCCCTAAGGTATCCTTAGAACTCTGATTGAAAACACGTTTACAATCTACAAATAATTTCGGAACATCAGTGCACTGCTACCGTATCTGGTAACTAAAAAGTGGAAGACTCATTTTTTTACATTTATAGAAGAGAAAACAAATAAGTTATTTTCCTGCATTCCATGTAGTCTGCAACCAAAACATTGTGCAGATTGTCTTTGCAAAGCTACATTTTCATTATGTAATTTAAATTGTCCACTTAAGTGATAAAAACAAGTCACTTTCCAAAATGATGGGTAGTTTTGTGTGGCATTAAATATGATAAAGGAAGAAGCCTATTAACGTGGTTGTTAGGATTTTACTTAATGCCCTGGAACTATCTGTCCACTGTGCAGTGGATTGAATTGTTTACTGCAGCGCTGCTCCAACTGAAGCAGTTATGTTCTTTTCTGAGGATAGGCTATCAATAGTGAAATTCTAGATAAACTATTTAAACTTATCACTAAATTATTACATGCTCTTTACTAGTGTTTAATGTCAGTGATAGGGGTTTGAAGCAGCTACTAAGTTCTAGCAATACTATGACTTCACAAATGCAACTAAGACACAATTGGGTAGGTTGCTGCCAGCAGTTGGGGAGCCATATGCAAGGGGCCGCAAAGCCACATATGGCCTCTGAGCCACTGGTTAGGGTTCTCTGATATAGAATATCAGCATAGACACCCAACAAATTTTGTCAACTTTGGACTACAGGATCACTTTAACAACACATGCTAACATTTGCATATGTAATCATGTACATTTTTCTAGCTGAATCATTTGCAGATTGTATAGCGCATTACCTTTTATACCGTAAGAGCTATGAGTTACTTGAAACACGTAAATGGGAGGTACTAAGCACCTTAAGTTTTGTCTTCAGATATGTTATGCCAATTTTGTTTGAATAAACACTAGGATTTTAACAATGAAAACTGATGAGTCAGCGGATGTTTAGATTTATTTTAAACACATATTTTGGGAGGGACTTTTATAATGCATATTATAGAGATAAAACATATATACATGTGAGGAGTGTCTGGTAAGCAAAGTGATTTAGCATTAAATTAAGCTCTCTATTTTTCTATCTTCATTCCTGCTTCTGTATGACTTAAATATGTTTGACTGCAGTGATTTTTGCATGTTTACCATAAACACAGAAGTTGATTGCTAACGCTTCCATTTATAACATTCCAGAATGTTCACATCTTGCAGATCATTATAAATATCCGCAAAAGGAATGTGTCATGTTAAAATGGATGGCTATAAAACCAACCACAAGATCTTTTTAAAACCGGTCCAAGTTTTCGTAGAACATGATAAAAGATTTATTGGGTACGAAAAATAAAAAGAATGAAAAAAAAAATTATTAGGAAAAAGATGTGCTGCTGGAAAAGAAAAACTATAAAAAAAACATTTGTGATCATTTAACCTAAATTACATTTAAGAAATAACAAGTTACTCCATCTGATACATTTTCACTGAAACAGAAATGAAAACGTATCACAAATATTCTACATAGCAGATATCATAAAGTAAGTTTATTTTATGCTTTTGATGTAGGATGAAATGCTTTATGATTTCACACTATACTTTGTAGTTCATAAAAGCATAATCAAAGCAAATGTTTCTGTTCACAGTGCCACATGCCCCTCAGAAACCAAATTGCTTGTGAAGCCCTCTCTCTTGATGTGTTTAGTGGTTCCATGTGGTATCTTTCTCCACAGGGATTGTTAAAAAATAGAAACAGGTCCTTCTGTCCAATAATACCATGCCAATAATGTAGTTGAAATTTGGAAATGGGTTCACAAAAAATATGCAGAAAAATATATTTAAATCAGTGTGCCGTTGTTTTAAATGCATATACTTAAAAAATGAACATATCAGGAATTTTTTAAAGTTTTTTTTTAAAACTATGATCAATGTAAGTAGACACATTAATGCATAAGGATGATGAACAAACATTTAGAAGATTTTTTTTTTTATCAGGGTATAATTCAGATTGATTTGCAAGTTATAATTTATTTTTTAGGGAGTTCTAAGGTCACCATCCAGACCACAGCTAGTAAACCCCAAAACTGCTACCAGTCTTCCAAAACCACGCCAGGTGGTAGACAGCTAAGTCTACCCCTAAGTTCTTTACCAGATCCTGCTGTGAGGCCGGATGGACTTTGCAGCTGGGGACCCAGATTACCATATTTTTCGCTTTATAAGATGCACCTGATGATAAGACGCACCTAAGTTTTTGAAGAGGAAAAAGTATAAAAATTTGAACCAAAAGGTGTGCTTTTGGTGGGTTTTGAACTAATGGTGGTCTGTGGATGACACTATTATGGGGTATCTGTGGATGACGCATTGTTATGGGGGCATCTGTGGATGATGCACTGTTATGGGGGATCTGTGGATGACACTATTAGGGGGATCTGTGGATGACACTGTTAGGGGGATTTGTGGATGAAACTGTTATGGATGATCTGCAGTTGACACTGTTATGGAGGATCTGTGGATGACATTGATATGGGGATCTGTGGATGATACTGTTATGGGAGGATCTGTGGATGACATATATATAGCATCTTATGCTATATATTTGTCATCCACAGATCCCCCCATAAGTGTACCTGTGTAAATAGTGACCCCAATACACCGGGCTCCACACAGCAATCTTCATATGTAAAGTTTAGTCATGTAATCCTAATTAAAGTAGCTCAATCCTCTGCAATAGTACTTACTGGAGTTGCTGGAGGCCGGCAACTCGCGGCGGGGCCCGATGCAGTCACTGTACTCTATTACACTGGGCCCCACACAGCAATCTTCCTATGTAAAGTGTATTCATGTAATTTTAATTAAAGTTGTGCAATCCTCTGCAGTAGTACTTACTATCAAACAACTGTAGCAGGCAGGCCGGCAGCTCACTCCATCATGCGCCTGCTCCTCCCACTTTATTAATGAAGCAGGAAGAGCAGGTGCGTGACGGACCGAGTGACGTTACATTGCTGGCCTGCCTGCTACAGTAGTTTGATAGTAAGTACTACTGCAGAGGATTGCACTACTTTAATTTGGATTACATGAATACACTTTACATATGAAGATTGCTGTGCGGGGCCCGGTGTAATAGAGTACAGTGACTGCACCGGGCTCCGCCGCGAGTTGCCAGCCTCCAGCCCCTCCTACCTCCCCGCTGATACATCGCAGGCCACGCTGTGCAGCATAGTGGCCGGCGATGTATCAGTGTCAGCAAAGTAAAAATGTCAGCATTCGCTTTATAAGATGCACTGTCATTTCCCCCAACTTTTGGAGGGGGGAAAGTGCATCTTTAAATAGCAAAAAATATGGTATGTCTGAACAACTGGTAGCAAAAAACTAGTGCGGGCAAACTAGCGGCAGACCTACCAGAATGATCAGGTAGCAAAGAGAAGAAAGCAGGGTCAAAACCAGGAGAGACAGAAACAGCCCAGGCAGTAAACAAGGAGTTAATCCAGAAACAAGCCAGTAGTCAGTTTACCAGGAGGGTTAATATACAGGGATAGAATATCACACAGTATAGAGCCAGGATACAGTGAAATCACAGGAAAAGATTCAGAATCATTGCCTGATTTAAATTCTCCTCCCAGCCTTTAGATTAGATGTTGATCCAAAGCCCTGATTGGCTCTGTGTCCTCTCTCTTGATAGTCCGATCAACCAGAGCTTGACTGTTTGGCATGGTAACCTTCTGGGAACTAATCACCTCCTGATCTCCCCCAATAGAACCACACAGACTGGAGTGAAGACTGCTGGGTGGAGAGGAAGGCATTGCAGGACTCCACCTAGGTAGATTCCTGACATCATTATTTAGTGCTCCCTAAAGATGGTGTGGTTTTGTTACATACCGTGCAGAAGCCATTTATTGTGTGAATCCCATGAGCTGAAAGCAAGGTACTCTATAACATTTTCAGGTTCTAAAAATAAGGAAAGATGGAGCAGCAAAAGATTTGTTGTACGGCCAGAAAATGCTTTTGAAACTGGACAAGTTTGAAACACTGTTTTAGCCCGTGGACCCAAACATTCAGATAGTGTCGAACTGGGCTATCTAGGGCCCATCAGTTAAATTTATTTTGGGGATCCACCATACAGATACAGCCAAATATGACCTGCTCACACAGCAGCAAAAAGGAGCAAGATGCTACAAGATTATTGATTTTAGGGTCCCTGAAGCAACTTTGAGAAAGCAGATCTCTGAGAAAGGAGGATATTGGCTGTCCTACCTCTGTACCTATAAATTACCTCAGTCACATGAACATGTCTATAATAATAAACTTTGTAGTTTCTTAAATATTTTATCCAGTTTTTTACATGAACTTAGGCTGGTAGTACACTGGTTCTGTACACTGCCTATCTATATGTAGTGCTGTAAGTCTACTGTGTTATGTGCCTGTGTTATGTGCTACTTGTGCGGGGTGGAAGACAAGGCCCCACCTTGCTCATGGGTCCATCAGGAGATTCACCTTTAACCCTGTGGGCCAGTCCGAGCCTGCATTCAGATGCCACTATTGCAAATCTCCTAATTTTGATTACAGCAGATCTTTGCCTTTTCTCTATGGTCACATGCAGGAGATGCAGTTTTTCTAAATCTGTAAAAAAAAAAGGATCAGGGTGATATGGATTTTCATCATTGTCATGTATCCATCTACAGTCAGGTCCATAAATATTGGGACATCGACACAATTCTAACATTTTTGGCTCTATACATCACCACAATGGATTTGAAATGAAACGAACAAGATGTGCTTTCACTGCAGACTGTCAGCTTTAATTTGAGGGTATTTACATCCAAATCAAGTGAACGGTTTAGGAATTACAACAGTTTGCATATGTGCCTCGACTTGTTAAGGAACCAAAAGTAATGGGACAGAATAATAATCATAAATCAAACTTTCACTTTTTAATACTTGGTTGCAAATCCTTTGCAGTCAATTACAGCCTGAAGTCTGGAACGCATAGACATCACCAGACGCTGGGTTTCTTCCCTGGTGAAGCTCTGCCAGGCCTCTACTGCAACTGTCTTCAGTTCCTGCTTGTTTTTGGGGCATTTTCCCTTCAGTTTTGTCTTCAGCAAGTGAAATGCATGCTCAATCGGATTCAGGTCAGGTGATTGACTTGGCCATTGCATAACATTCCACTTCTTTCCCTTAAAAAACTCTTTGGTTGCTTTTGCAGTATGCTTTGGGTCATTGTCCATCTGCACTGTGAAGCGCGGTCAATTGAGTTCTGAAGCATTTGGCTGAATATGAGCAGATAATATTGCCCAAAACACTTCAGAATTCATCCTGCTGCTTTTGTCAGCAGTCACATCATCAATAAATACAAGAGAACAAGTTCCATTGGCAGCCATACATGCCCACGCCATGACACTACCACCACTATGCTTCACTGATGAGGTGGTATGCTTAGGATCATGAGCAGTTCCTTTCCTTCTCCATACTCTTCTCTTCCCATCACTCTAGTACAAGTTGATCTTGGTCTCATCCGTCCATAGGATGTTGTTCCAGAACTGTGAAGGCTTTTTTAGATGTCGTTTAGCAAACTCTAATCTGGCCTTCCTGTTTTTGAGGCTCACCAAAGGTTTACATCTTGTGGTGAACCCTCTGTATTTACTCTGGTGAAGTCTTCTCTTGATTGTTGACTTTGACACACATACACCTACCTCCTGGAGAGTGTTCTTGATGTGGCCAACTGTTGTGAAGGGTGTTTTCTTCACCAGGGAAAGAATTCTTCGGTCATACACCACAGATGTTTTCCGTGGTCTTCTGGGTCTTTTGGTGTTGCTGAGCTCACAGGTGCGTTTCTTCTTTTTAAGAATGTTCCAAACAGTTTTTTTGGCCACGCCTAATGTTTTTGCTATCTCTCTGATGTTTTTTTGTTTTTTTTCAGCCTAATGATGGCTTGCTTCACTGATAGTGACAGCTCTTTGGATCTCATCTTGAGAGTTGACAGCAACAGATTCCAAATGCAAATAGCACACTTGAAATTAATTCTGGACCTTTTATCTGCTCATTGTAATTGGGATAATGAGGGAATAACACACACCTGGCCATGGAACAGCTGAGAAGCCAATTGTCCCATTACTTTTGGTCCCTTAACAAGTGGGAGGCACATATGCAAACTGTTGTAATTCCTACACCGTTTATCTGATGTAGATGTAAATACCCTCAAATTAAAGCTGACAGTCTGCTGTTAAAGCACATCTTGTTTGTTTCATTTCAAATCCATTGGTGTATAGAGCCACAAATGTTAGAATTGTGTCGATGTCCCAATATTTATGGACCTGACTGTATATCCTCCTCATCATCAATGACTGGAATTATTTTCACATTTCCACTAAAAACCTGTGAAGCCTTTGCAAAGATGACAAGTCAAACTGGTGATAAGTGCATGTAGTAATGAGATAAGAGAGGGTCAATAAGATTTTTTTCAATATTAGGCCGTGTCACAAGCTAGAAATCATGTACGTGCTTGAGGAGTAAAAATAGTGCTGGGCCATAGATTAGTCTTACTATGGATCCCCCACTTCATGCTTAAAGTCCTCCTCCTTCCCATTCACAGCTAGAGATGGCCTTGCGGTTCGCCCGGCGGCCGTTTCGTGGCGAACAAAGCTTGTTTGCGGTTCGCCGAACAGGCGAATATATGGCGATGTCCGCCGGCGCCATATTCTTAGCATTGTGAAGAACTTTGACCCATGACACATCCATCAGATGGGACAGGACAGCCAATTGAAATGTTTCAGCACATGGACACTCCCCCCTCCTATCAAGGAACCCGATCTGGCAGCCATTTTACATTCTGTTTTTTGCCAGTGTAGGGAGAGGTTGCTGTGTGGAGCAGGGACAGACTGTTAGGGACACCAAATGCTAGCTAATAGGGCCAGAAAAGTTGTTTTAAGGACTAGTATAGGTGTGCAATCGATAGGTGTGACATACATAGGGGTGTGATATACTTATAATATACTTTCTAACATAGAAAGTATATTATAGTGCATTTGTATTGTGCAGCAGTTGTGTGCGGTTCTGCTGACATACCGCAGCTATATAGAGGGACAAACGCTATTGGAATTACTAATTGCAACTGGTGGGAAATACCTGTTGCCCCCCAAAAAAAAACTGATAGAGGGGTGTGATATACCTATAATATACCTTCTAACATAGAAAGTATATTATAGTGCATTTGTATTGTGCAGCAGTTGTGTGCGGTTCTGCTGAGATTCCGCAGCTATATAGAGGGACAAACGGTATTCGAATAACTAATTGCAACTGGTGTGATATACCTGTTGCCCCCCAAAAAACTGATTAAGGGGTGCGACATACCTGCTTCTACAAAATACTGATTGAGGGGTGTGATACACCAGCTTCCACCAAATATTGATTAAGGGGTTTGATATACCAGCTTCCAGCCAATACTCATTATTGGGTTTTATATACCTGTTTCCACAAAATACTGATATAGGGTATCGTTTTAACGGCTTCCACCAAATATTGATTGAGGCCTACGATACACCAGCTTCCACCAAATATTGATTAAGGGGTTTGATTTGCCTGCTTCCAGCAAATACTCATTATTAGGTTCTATATACTGTACCTGTTTCCACAAAATACTGATACAGGGTATTGATATAACGACTTCCACCAAATATTGATTGAGGTCTGCGATATACCTGCTTCCACAAGTACTGCTCTTCTATAGGGACTTTGTCACAGGCTCATTTTGAAAATGACAGGAAGAGGAAGAGGCAGGCCATTCAGCAGGTGTGGTAGGGGTCTAGCAGATGCACCAGGCCGGAGCCTAAGTGGGAAGTTGGAGAAGGAGCGTGCGATTACTTCAATGGGCGCACCAGAGTTGGTTGAGTGGCTCACTCACCTTTCCGCTTCTGCACTCTCCTCATCCTCTGTATCTGCACCCTCCTAACTCTCTGCTATGTGCACCCCCAAATACACCACCACCACCATAGTCCCTCCACTCCCAGACCTTACAGATGTGCAGCCATTCTTGACATCAGATAAGGAAGAGGAGGTAGCAACGGACGCCACCAAGCGGTCTGATGACAGTACCCAGATCAGCCCAAGGAGGGAGGTCCCCGCTGTTGCTGCCTACTCCGAGATCTTAAATGTCAGTGGTGGTGAAGGTGACGATGATGATGTGTCGATGGACGTCACGTGGGTGCCCACAAGAGAGGAAGAGGAGGGGATTTCAGAGGAAGAGACAGAGCAGAAGATAGGGAGGAGAAGAAGGAGAAGCAGGCAGAACTCTCAGTGCACTGGAGGCAAAAAGCAGACTGCAAATGTATCTGGAGCAAGCCATCCACCATGCACGGTCACATATGGCGCTCCCAGGACGCTGGCACATGGCCTTGCACTGTGGTCTTTCTTTAACGTGTCAGCTGCTGACAATAGTGTTGCCATCTGCAGCCTGTGCTGTCAACGCATAAGTCGCAGTAAGCCCAACAGTCACCTAGTGATAACTGCCTTATGAAGGCACCTGGCCTCCCATCACCGAGCCCAGTGGGAGCAACACCGTCAGAACCCACAAAGCCACACTCCAGGTGCTCCACGTCCTGCCTCTTCTCCTCTCTCCTCCCATTTGTCCTCCACTCCACCTTCCACCGTGCCGTCGTCGCATTCCTCTGGCAAAAGGCAGGCTTCTGTGGCCCAAATGTTCGAACGTAAAAAGTTGACGACGCCGGATAACCCTATTGCCCAACGGCTGACCGCCAGCTTGTTGGAACTGCTAGCCCGTCAACTACTGCCATATAAACTAGTGGACTCAGAGGCCTTTTGAAAATTTGTGGTCATTGGCACACCGCAATGGAAGGTCCTCCGGAAGGAAATATTTCTCCCAGAAGGGCATTCCAGAGCTATATGTCCATGTTCAGCCGCAAGTGAATGTATCTCTGGCACACAGTGTCGGTGCCAAGATACATCTGACCACAGACACGTGGTCTAGCAAACACGGGCAGGGAAGGTACATAACTTTTAATGCCCACTGGGTGAACCTTCTGACAGCTGTCAAGCATGTAACCTGTGGCACCCGTGTGGATTTGGTGTTTCCGCCACGGATTGCATGCAGGCCTGCCTCTTCTTCTCCTCCTCCTACTCCATCCTATGTCTTCTCCTCGGCTGAATCCTCCTTTTCCACTGCTACTGCCTCTTCCGCTGCACCTCCCCAGCTCCTCAGAACCTATTCGATGTGCCAGGTGAGACATTGTCATGCTGTGCTGCGGCTGTTGTGCCTGGAAGCCAAGAGCCACACCGGTCCTGCACTGCTTTTAGCTCTGAGGTCGCAGGCCGATCAGTGGCTAACCCCACTCAATTTGACAGTTGGTAAAGTGGTGTGCGACAATGATGTCAATCTGCTGAGCGTGCTGAAACAAGGCAAAATGACACAATTGGCATGCATGGCACACATCCTGAACTTAGTCGTGCAGCGATTTGCTGCCAAATACCCCGGGGTCCAGGACGTCTTGCGGCAGGCCAGGAAAATCTCTGGCCATTTTAGAAGATCTTACATGGCCATGGCTCGCCTTGCTGATGTTTAGCGGCCACAAAACCTGCCCGTCAGACGTCTGATTTGTGACTGCCCGACACGCTGGAACTCCACCTTGTATATTCTTGATAGGCTGCTCCAACAGAAACGTGCCGTTAACGACTACCTGTACGAACTCTGCGGCAGGAATGGTTCTGGGGAGCTTGTTTTTTTTTTCACCACACCTGTGGCTGCTCATACGTGATGCATGCAGACTTCTGCAGCAATTTGATGAGATCACCAAACTGGTCAGTTGCAGCCAGGACACCATCAGTGACATCGTACCTTACGCCTTCTTTCTGGAGCATGTATTGCGTCGTGTCATTGATCAAGCCGTCGAGGAGCAGGAGCAGGAAGATGAGGAAGTCACAATGCTAAATGAATTCCCAGGGGGGGGCTACTCCATCTGAGACAAGTCAACAGGAGTCTGAAGAGGAGTCAGAGGAGGATGGTGCCTGGGGGGAGGAGAAGGAGGATCAAGAAGAGCAGGCTTTAAACTTTTCTGGGATCCCTGATGTTGTCCGTGGATGGGGGGAGGAGACCGAGGACGACATTCTCCTGGGCGATGAGCAGGAGCCAGGGCGCTCCACCACCTCCAATTTTGTGAAAATGGGGGCCTTCATGCTCCAGTGTTTGAAGAGGGACCCCCGTATAAAAAGCATAAAGGGCAAGGACCAGTACTGGGTGGCAACGTACTAAGACCCCCGGTACAAACACAAAATGGTGGACATGTTACCAGCATCACAGAGGGCTGGCAGAATGTAGCATTTCCAGACCTTGCTTCGAGAGCTGCTGCATTCTGCTGTTGCGGGCACTGGCAGAGGAATTTTCACCCACAGAGAAACAGTTGCATGTACCAATCCTACAGCACATGCAAGAAGAGGGCGGTTTGAAGATGTGTTGGTCACTTCGGATATGAGATCATTCTTGCAGCCAACCCATCGACAGCCTGCCCTCCGGATCCAGCCTCAGGGAACGCCTTAGACCGACAGGTTTCCGACTACAATGGGTTAATGGCCCATGTGGACTCTCTGAGAAGGTAATCCTGGACTACTGGGTGTGCAGGCTTGACCTGTGCCCAGAGCAATCACAATTTGCCATGGAACTCTTGGCTTGCCCCTTGTCGAGTGTCCTGTCCGAAGGGACGTTCAGCGCAGCAGGGGGGATCGTGACCCATAAGCGCACTCATGACAGTGTGGACTTCCGCACATTTCTAAAAATGAATGAGGCATGGATCTCTGAGGAATTAAACACCTGTGACGACTACGTTTAATTGAATATCCTCATGCCCGCCCACACATATCTGCCACCACCAAGAACAAATGATGGTCCCTTTCTTATGTAAATACAGCGGCATAAAAGGCCTTTTCTGTCCGGTGAATGCCTAATGTTTGGGGCCACGGATGAATTCAACATCTGTGACGACCACGTGTTATCGAATTTCAACTATTATCATTAGTTTTTTTTTCAAGAGGGGGGATTTCGTTAGCCATGTTTTTAATCCACTATTATATTTTTAGTTCTTTTAAACATATGTATTTGACATGTATTTGTACTGGCCTGCAGAAAAATTGATATCCAATGACCGTCTAATATAACTCCAGCCACATAATCACTTGATCTTTTATGTACGTTGAATGTGTAATTTATGGGGCCTGTAATCTAACTGGCCAACAGTAAAATTGTTATACGGTGACCGCCTAATGTACCTCCAGCTACATAATTACTTTTCTGTCTGTGAATGAATAATTTTTAGTGCCTATAGTCCACTGGCCTGCAGTAAAATTGATATCCATCGACCGTCTAATATACCTCCAGCCACATAATCACTTGATGTTTTCTGTCCGGTGATTGCCTAATGTTTGGGGCCTTTACTGCACTGGCCTGCAGTAAAATTGATATCCAATGACCGTCTAATATACCTCCAGCCACATAATCACTTGATCTTTTCTGTACGGTGAATGAATAATTTTTTGGGGCCTGTACTCCACTGGCCTACAGTAAAATTGATATCCATTGACCGCCTAATATACCTTCAGCCACATAATCACTTGAGGTTTTCTGTCCGATGAATGCCTAATGTTTGTGGCCTGTACTCCCGTGGTCTAAAATAACATTTTTCTAGGCTGCAGCAGGGCACATTTTTGACAGTGTCCCTTTAAGATGCATAAAAATGGTCCCTGATTAAAATACATATTTTTTGTGGGAATTTTTGCAACTGAACCTCCTCTGGTATGTCACTGTCCATGTTGTGGGATGATTTGTGCACTTCTAGTAAGTAAATATGACCTGAAGGTTTTTCAGGTTCGTCCTGCCATTAAAGTGAATGGGGCCCGCCGCGAACTTGCGGTTCGCGAACATTTGATTGTGTTTTGCGCGATCACGTTCACGAATCCATCACTATTCACAGCCAGCATACCTGCCATTTCCACCCCGCAAACAACAAGCAGCACATCTTCGTCCCGTTCTTTTCACACTCCTTCTTTAGCCCTTCAGACTAAAAGGTTTACTGAATTGGATCCCCAAAAGCAAGGCATTCTGAAATGACATAAAAATTGAGCTTTCCTCACCATTCTACCACATCAATATAACACTTTGCTCCATGATAATGACCTTGTTGATGCAGGTGTCAACCCTGCTGACAAATTGAGAAGCCTTCAAAAAGTCTCAGCAGGCAACAGACCATCTCCCTGCTTTGCTGACGTACTGCATGAGCTAGTCATTGACAACCCCCTGATGCTCATACAGTCTTGAGAGCATGCAGTGGGAACAAAACACAACAGATGATAATGGTAAGCCCTTTCTGATGATACATGCAGGGAGAGCATTCCTGGCAGCATAGAATCCTCTACGATGGGAGTTACCTTCCTGCACACCAATTTTTGCCATGCATACAACAGTTAGCCCACTGACTTTCTTCTGCAACTGACAATGTGGTGAGAGACAACCAAGAGTGTAACAAATAAACATAGGCTCAGTAGCAACATTTGGAATGGGACACTACTCAATCAGTGTGTGAAAGACTTGTGAATATTTTAGAATCCACACTGGTCCCCATATGTTTTCTTCTATTTTTCTGTGCCATGTGATCTGAATTCATTATCCTACTCTCACTTTCCATCATTTCTTAGCTAACATTTGGTGGTGCTGCAGTTTTGAGTGTATATCCAAGCATGAAACATATGCTTCATGCTTGGATATACACTCAAAACTGCAGCACCACCAAATGTTAGCTAAGAAATGATGGAAAGCGAGAGTAGGATAATGAATTCAGATCACAGGGCACAGAAAAATAGAAGAAAACATATGAGGACCAGTGTGGATTCTAAAATATTCACAAGTCTTTCACACACTGATTGAGTAGTGTCCCATTCCAAATGTTGCTACTGAGCCTATGTTTATTTATTACACTCTTGGTTGTCTCTCACCACATTGTCAGTTGCAGAAGAAAGTCAGTGGGCTAACTGTTGTATGCATGGCAAAAATTGTTTCACTATGTTTTCTATCTCCAGCAGGCACATAATGCACAGCAAGGCATTGTAACGCCTTGCAACACATGACAAACACGAAAGAGTGGTTTGTGAAAAGTATAAAAAAGAAACCATCTTTCTATTGGGGACTGGGAAAGGACTTTGTCAGGAGAGTTGGGAGTCCACAATAAAAAATAAAAAAAAATAGGCAGTACTACTACGTCAGGTTCCCTGGATGGGTGCTCTTAGCCTACAGATTCAACCAATCTATAAAGCTAAAATAATATTTTAAAAAAAGGCTGGACACTCGCTATATCTGGAGTAAGTGGTACTTTATTATTTAGACCATAAAATCTTAAGACAATAAATATATGTAAGGACAAGTCTGGCCAGACTAAAGAAGACTGAGAACTGGAAACACGCAAAGAAGTGACTGGCGCCAGTGAGATACATCCATATTCGCTAAAGCGGACGATAAAGAACATCATAGTCGAGACGCCCTCGATATCACAGTAGAAACTACAAAAATCTTATACTACTAACCTCTGGTGAAATCGATACTCACGTGAGTAAGCAGCAGTGGGGGATCTGGTTTAACTACCACGCGGGATGCCGCGGACCATCCACCGGATTCCGCCCATATCGACCTGGCTCGTGAGTAGATACACTGTATAGAGGTAAACCAAAGCAACTGTGATGGGGGCTTAATCGATTTTTTAGTTCGAATCGAACAATACAATTTAACACCACAACTGAAATTAATTGCGAATATTCATTGTCGTGGTAGCTATATGCGATTATTTCTATGAACATTACAAAAATACTTATGTGAAATATAAGCATATGTGAATATTGGATCGAGAATTATAAAGTATTATTACTTTATTATTCCTCAGAGATCGGGTTCCACTGGAGAATCTACACCATTTTAACTTCACAATCCTATTGCATATTATATTTAACATTTATTTATATTATTTATTATTTATCACTTTTTAGTCTGGCCAGACTTGTCCTTACATATATTTTTTGTCTTAAGATTTTATGGTCTGAATAATAAGTACCACTTACTCCAGATATAGAAAGTGCCTAGCCTTTTTTTGATATTTTTTTTAATAATGGTAAAAACTACTCTTAAGCGAATCGAAGTTTCCAAAGCAGAATTCGATCCGAAGTTTAGGAAAGATTTGATTCGCCACAAACCCAAATTTCCTCGCACTTTGTAGTAATGAATCAATTTTTCCTAAAATGGTGACTGAATATAAAAATTATGCTCACCTCATTCACTTGATCGTGGAGAGGCCTTCGGCTCCCATCTTGATTGAAGAAAACTTGGCAAAGGACCTACGGCGAGCGTGAAGAAGTCACCACATGATCACGCTGGCCGTCAGTGATGACATCATCATGTTCACCTCAGGTCCCTTGGGAGGTTTTCGTCAATCAATATGGGACTGGACGGCCTCTCCGCAATCAAGTGGATGAGGGGAGTATAATTTTTTTTCTTAACCCTGGATTAACCCTATGAACACCTTAATATGAGTCTCAGATGCCACGATCAGCGTGAAACGTGGTGTCTGAGGGGTTAAGTGACGGGGGGCAGCGTGATTGCCATCCCTGTCATTGTTCCTGCTCCACACAATGAAAAACGATTCGTGATGAATTTATTTGTAACGAATCGAATTTCTTGATGAAGTTCGGTGAAGTTCGGCAAAGCTGCCAAATCAAATTTTTTAAAACTTTGCTAATCTCTAGTAAAAACCATAAAGTGCTTTGAAGAAACTGGCTTAAATAAGGATGACTTTAGTTTCCCGTTTGTTCACTGAATGCAGCTGCCCAGTTTCACTGGTTTGGTCTAAACAGAATTTGATGGGTAGTATTGAACATGAACCCTTTTTTCTTTATTTTTCCTATTTTACATTTTTGCTAGTGGATGTTGCATGACCACTTAAAACTGCTCAAATTCTTTCAATGTTGCGCAAAAAAAACGTTTGTAACAATGCCTAAAACGGACGAGAATAGGACATGTTCTATTTTTGTTGCAGGGCTATGGAATGGACATACTGATGCGGACAGCACACAGTGTGCTGTCCGCTTTTTTTGCAGACCCATTGAAATGAATGGGTCCGCATCTTATCCACAAAAAAAACAAAACGGACATGGAAACAAACAATGTTCATGTGCATGAGGCCTATAGCTGCATTTTTTTCCTGAATGCAGAAATGATGCGTGAAAAACAATGCTCATGAATGGGTCAGAATTCAGTCTGAATGCTATGCTCGGTCACGGTCTCTAGTTCTACAAACCTTATACAGTACATTATACTTACCGCTCTTCCCCCATCACTAATATTTTAAAGCAGAGTTTGCTTGTTTAAACCCAATTCTGCCATAATCACAATATTTTTATTACCGTAACTAGCAAGTCTCATCTATAGACATGTAGATAGCTTATAATTCTGTTTAGATAGACATTTTTAGTAGTGATGAGCGGCAGGGGCAATATTCGAATTCGCGATATTTTGCGAATATTTGGGTGAATATTCGCCATAT
Source organism: Bufo bufo (assembly GCF_905171765.1). Lineage (NCBI taxonomy): Eukaryota > Metazoa > Chordata > Amphibia > Anura > Bufonidae > Bufo > Bufo bufo. Next base: position 300,439,758 of record NC_053392.1, read on the forward strand.
ATTCGAAAATTTGCGAATTCATGATCTCCAGGCATTATTTTCTTGATTGTGAAAATTCGCAGAACTGGTATTTGGAAAAAAATTGAATATTCGCGATTACGAATATATTTAGCGATATTCTAAATGTTCGCGAATTCTCGAAGTGCCGATATTCACGATTAAAATTCGCAATTCGAATATTCGTGATCAACACTAATTTTTAGCTATCTCTATATATCTGCTGACATCAACAGGGAAGAAGTAGATGACTGCAGTATTCATGTCTCATATTCTTCCAATGAAATTAATCAACCCTGGATTAACCCCCTGAGCACCTGCAAACGAGTGAAGCTAATAAATAGAACATAGGGGGTCATTTGCTATCATATGCACGCCAGTTTTCTGGCGTATGTGTCGCAGATTGTGTACATAAAGGGATGTGATGTGGGCAGGGACAGGCCGGCAGGCCCATCTCATTTATCATTTTCTACGCCTGTTTTAGCCATTGAAAATAGTCTAAATTTAATCCAGCAAGGAGGCTGTCTTTCATTTAGACCAGCAGTGGATGCACTGAAGTTATGTAGAGGCCGGCACTTCTACATAACTTCGGCGGATACACCGCCAGGGCACAGGGTTATTAAGACCGGCATCTAAAACGCTGGTCTTAATAAATGACCCCCATAGTACTTTTTTTTATTTTTTATTCAAGCTTAAACTTGAAGTTACACAATGAATATCCTCATAGGCTTTTCTGAGAATCACATAAGGTCTTGTTTTACTCTTTGCCAGGGGGCTGTATTTACATATACACTACAGGGGTCATTTATCAAACTGGTGTAAAGTAGAACTGGATTAGTTGCCCATAGCAACCAATCAGATTCCACCTTTCCAAAAAGCTGTCAAAAATGAAAGGTGGAATCTGATTGGTTGCTATGGGCAACTAAGCCAGGTTTACTTTACACCAGTTTGATAAATGACCACATACATGTTCACTGTGCATATTCTGGATCTGGATACCTAAGAAACATTGGGGTTGACCTTATTAATCCTTTGGATGATGCAAATTTCAGCTGTCTAGAGCTGCACTAGATTTATCACAGGGACGTAAACTTGTCAAGAAAGTCTGAAAAGTGTAGAAACCCTAGTTATATAGCAAATTGCACCAATTTATGAAACTTTTTAGACAGATTTTAGATGCAAACACATTGGTTAATCTGGCCCATAATCCATTCTGTCCAGTAATTTGGGTTGCCAACCAGAATTTTTTTTTTTTCTGGACAACTGATCCCAAAATCACGAACTGCCAAGATTTTTTTACAATTGGAAAACCATAATGAATGATAAAGATTATAAGTAATACATGTCTATAGCTCAATATACTGATAGGAAGTCATTACCAGCATTTACTGTGAGCTGTAAAATGATGATTATTACCACCAAAACAATCTAGTCAAGTACCACCAGCCTTAAAAAACTCACACACACACGTCCATCTTTTTTCTTGGACAAAGGAAAAAAGTCGCCTATTTTTATGGACTGTCCAGAAATTTCTGGACAGTTGGCAACCCTGCAGTACTGTTTTGCATTGAACCTTTTCTCTTCTTCTTTTCTTCCATTTAAACTTGGTCTCATGGTCCATTGCATCCATTAGACCAAACAATATTATATATAATCCAAGCTCTTGTGGCTTAACTATGCATTGTTAGACATAGAGCAAATATGACTTTGATTAAAAAATATACTTGTCAGTACTGCCATTTCTCCTTTCTCCACCCTTGGAAAAGCAGATGTTTCTTACAGAATTTTCAACTATTATTGCTTGAAAGAAGGTCTTGAACTTGTCATCATTCTGTGTTTCAGACACATTGTTGTCTCTGAGATTGACCTCTACAGCTGCTTTTACAAAGTTGAGTCCACTATGGATTTTTAGGTATTTTAAATAATTTGGAGCAAGCTTTTATTCAATGAGATCGTATTCTAGTATTAAGGAAAGTAAAATGAGCAATCTCCTGTTTCATTTTACAAAATATTTCCAGATATTCCCCAACACTATTATCATCCTTCAGCCTTCAGCCTTCAATTTAAAGATGGATTCACCTAGTATAATCATAGATTTTTTTCTGAGCCTTAATATTTGTTTACATTATTACATAAAATTTATAAAATTTCTGCAAGGTCTCCCTATGTCATATATTTTATAAATATGTCATATTGTCTATATACAACATACACAATGATAACCGAAGTTCGCTAATTTTCTCATGCTTCGTGCTAACGAATACATTTTCCCTTAAATGGTGTCAGCCATTGCCCTTTTGATTGAAGATCCCATGTGAAATCTTGGACATGGTGATGTATACCGTTACCATGCTGGCCAGCATGATTATGTCATCACACAAGATTTTGCGCTGGATCATCAATCAAGATGACCACGGCAAAGTCTTCACGATCAAATAAATAAGGTGAGTATTTTTTTCCCCAACAAATTAACCCCTGACAGCCCTCAATGTTCATCTCAGAGGCCACATTCAGAGTTGAACATGGCATCTGAGGGGTTCAGTGATGGGGGGTGGCACCATCGCCGCTCCCCATCAATGCACCCGCTACTCACAAAGAAATGTGCTTTGTGACAAAGTAATTTGTAACAAAGTAAATTTCTTTGTCAAATTTGGCAAAGCAGCCAATACAAATTTTTGAGAACTTCGCTTATCTCTAATGGTAATATTATTAGCTTTTGAACTGCATATGTCCTGTCAGAACATGACATTGGCTGGATTTCCATGTTACATATTTCTAATGGGGGGTTTATAGGATTTTAATGTTGTCTGTATGCTTAAGTTAGGCCATAAATATATACCCAGGAACAGCAGAATACAATGGTATTTCAAAGTTCGTGAAGACTTTAGAATTTCATACATTTCAGCATAAATGTGACCTAAAACTACATCAGATTTTCACGTCTTAAAATTAGATAAAAATAACAAAATAAAAAAAAATTGTAAAAAATTGTAGACTATTGTTTGTGAGTGGCAAAAGTATGTGAGCTTTTAGATTTAGCAGATAATTATTTGAAGGTAAAATTTGAGTCAAGTGTTTTCAATCAATAGGCTGACCACCAGGTGTGTGTGGGCAACCTAGTTTACTTAATGAACATGCTTCTATCGAAGTCTGATCTTCACATCACGTTTGTGGAATTGTATCTTGGAATGAACAAAGGAAACTCTGAAAAAGAGTTGGTGATGCTCATTAGGCTAGAAAAAGCTACAAAACCATCTCTAAAGATTCTGGACTTCACCAATCCACAGTCAGATTGTGTGCAAATGCAGGAAATTCAAAACTAGAGATGAGCGAGCCCCTCAAGATTCGTTTCGGGTCCAATTTGCCAAATTTAAAAAAAAGTTTGGTTCAGACCCAATTCAATTCGGAATGAACCGAAGTTGCTCCAATTGCCCTGAAAGTTGATATATAACCCCTTCTAGCGTCCTAAAACTCCTAGGAATTTTTAGGAAAACATCTCTTTTTGTTTATTTTTCATGACTTTTTTCCCTTCCCCCTCCCCAAGCTTCGGAAAGCAATGACAGCAATAGTAAATTATGTCTGAGTGACACTGACATACATAGCTATGGGTTTGAGAACATTAACATACAGCGTGTTTAAAAACACACCATATCGGCACATATGTTATGCTTTTTCATGTTCCAAAGCTTCCAAAAATTGTCCCTTTTCGGGGGCAGATGATGTTTAAACACACATGGTGTTGTGAGTTAAGAAAGAAAGTGGCTTGTGTCCTAAAATGATGCCATATGGTACATGTTGTCAGAAAGGCATCAGGATGATGGAGGCCGCCTTATGGAACATGATAGGCGGCAGGCTGCAGCAGTGGCATGATGGCGGCGGTGGCATGATGGTGGCAATAGCAGCAGCAGACATACAGAATGTAAATGTAGGCAGGTCGCAGCAGTGGCATTAAGGAGGCAGCAACAGCGGCTGTAAGAGTCGTGAATGTAGGCAATGTGATGGTAGGCACTAGGCAGGTCACATCAATGGCATTAAGGACGCAGCAACAGCGGCTGTAAGAGTCGTGAATGTAGGCAGGTCGCAGCAGTGGCATGATGGAGGCGACAGCAGCGGCTGTTGTAAGAAATGTGATGGTTGGCAGGTAAAAGCAGTGGCATGATGGCGGCATACAGGTCGTCATTCTGGCCAGCATGCCTGAGGGAGGAGCCATTTATTTCCGGTTCCGGACCCCCACTGAGACAATTGGGTGTCTTAGCCAGTGCCATCCTCATCATCATCCTCTTGCTCCTACAACCCCTCCTCCTCTTGCAGTGGCAACTCCTCATCCTCCTCTTTATCATCCTCCTCCTACATGGCAGATTCTCTTTGCGTGTTCCCAACAACTATAGGACAGCAAGATGCATCAGCTGTTTTTCTTCCGCTGTGGTTCCCTGCTGCATGAGCACCAGCATCTGTTCTAAGATAAATATGAGAGGGATGACATTGTTCATGCCACAGTTGTCCCTGCTGACAAACTTTGGGGCCTTTTCGAAGGGCTACAGCACCTGACAGGCATCTCAGGTGTGCTGCTACTGCCTGACCTCAAAGCAACACATGCTCCCTGCTGCTGAGGCTGTCTGTTGCATGACAAAATTGTTCATGGCTTTCCCACTGCTCGTACAGATGCTCGAGTATGTGCAATGTGGAATTCCAGCTAGTTGGCATATCATGGATTAAACAGTTTAGCACCAGGGCATTCTGTTGCTGTAGGTCATCGAGAGTGTTCCTCAATATTTAAGAGTGGCTGAAGTGCTTGGACAGTCTCGTGGACTTTGCCAGCACGATGTTTGCCAGTGTATTTATTTAGAAAGTGCTGCACCACTATGTTGACGTGTACCATGTAAGGAGCATGTGTTATTTCGCCGAGGTTCAGGACGGCTAGGATGTTACACCCATTGTCGATGGCCACCTTGCCCAGTTGGAGTACGCAGGGTGATAGCCAGCATGATGTTTGCTGCTTGATGTACTTGCCGATGCCAGAAAAAAAATTACCCAATGGGCTGTGAAAGACATGTACTATCCCTGCCCATAAACGCTGCTCCAGGTGTCCACCATGGCATGAACCTTGCATCACAGCGAAAATTGCATCCCACGTTGTTTGCCACCTGAGAGTAAAAGGCAGTGATGGCTTTTTCTGAGAAATAATGCCATCTAACAATCTTTCAGTGAGGCTGAGTGCACGCCATTAGATCCATAAAAGCAGCAGACTCATCTAATTGGTACGGCAGCAACTGCACTGCCAGCAACTTGGCATCAGATTACTGGGCACTTAGAGTTGTTTCCTGGCCATACATTCTGCTATCGATGGCTGACAATGGAGCAGAGGAGGAGTCTGAGCGAGAGAATTGGAAAGGGATGATGACTTCCTGAAGGACAGCTGCCTGTGAATGCGGCTTGGCTGATGCGGCTTGGCTGCCACAAGGAGGTGTGAGAGAAGGGGGAACTCCTGCCACAGTGGCTGGATGCCCACAGGATGGGGTGATGCTGCTTTATGTGGTTCAATAGAGCTGTGGCTATGTTTGTGTTTGCCTGCCCACATCTTATTTTGCTCTTGCACAGCTTGCACAAGGCAATGCTTTTGTCTTTCGTCAGCGTGAAGAAAGATGCCAGATGGGAGATACTCATGCAGCAGAGTTAGAAGCAGGGCTGGGCTTAGCTCTGGCACATTTTGGGCCTCACCCACCCACAGCATCAGCAGCATCCCCAGATCCCGAAGCAAATGTGGCCCTGGTTGTTTTTTGGGAGGTACGTAGCCTCTGTTCTTTATTGCTGCAATCATCACCCTCCTCCTTTGATGTTGCCTCCTCCTCATCACCCTGATCCGGCAACCAGGTCCTGTCTAGCACACAATTGTCATTGGAGTCCACAACCTCCATTTCATTTCTATCAGACTGTGTGAAATCATGGCGGGTTCTTTGCCCCCCTCCCTGCTCTGCCCTGACTTTCACTGCCCCCAATGCCAATACTTAGGCTTTAGGGGCCACTAGCACAATCACCAATACAGCTATGCCTGAGGTCTGTAGCCTCCACCTCCTCTTCAGGGCAGTACAAACACTGACTGCTCTAACAAAAGTCATCAACAGAGACACTTTCTTGATCTGCCATAGGGTATGGTGTTTTTTTTCTTTCTTTTCTTAGGAAAAAGGAGGGTACTGCAAGGAGGTGGAGCAGGAGGAACGCTGTGATCCCTGGCTCCACTGCATGGTGTCTACTCTGAGGCCACCTCCACATCATCCTGCTGTGCCTCAGAGTAGGTGTGAGCCACCCAATCCAGAATCTCATCCTCTTTCTCCTCAATTATAATGTTGTGCCTTTCCGAAGCCATCAGGGACAACTGCAGCCTGCTACTACTGTTACTACTTCTGGACAGATAGTTGGTGCTGATACTACCCACATTGTAGCCCTGGGTCTTTTGTTTGGAACCCTTTCATAACCTGCCATTTTGGGGCCTCTCAGATAATGTTGTGCACTACCCTGTTTATTAGTGTAGTAATCGCGTATATATGCTGCTAGTTTTAGTATAATCAACAACCCCTCCACCCGTATATATGCTGCTCAAAAATAGTGATGAGCGGCAGGGGCTATATTCAAATTTGCGATATTTCACAAATATTTGGGCGAATATTCGTCATATATTCGCGAATTTGAGATTATTTTCGTGATTGTGAAAAATCGGCAATGTAATATTCGCGTAATGCACGCGAAATACAAGCGTGGGTCACTTTTGCTACATTTTCCAAGCTGCTAGAAATTTTTCTGAGACTGGATAAAATGGTTGGCATGGTAGAACATAAAAAATGGCTTTATATGCAGTTAGAGTGCTCTAATATATTAGCGATTGCCCTAATCGGCACTAATGATGCAAATAGTTCACGGCGGGTCGGGTCCCATTCATTTTAATGGCAGGCGAACCTGAAAAACCTTCAGCTCATATTTGCAGCCAAGAAATAATTACTAGAAGTGCACAAATAGTCCCACAACATGGACAGTGACATACCAGATGTATTATTCGATTTTGAGATCTCCATTCATTTTTTGGTTTTCAATGCGAAAAATCGGCAATATAATTTTTCACGTACGTGCATGCGCATTCGCAATTGCACTATACAGTACCCAAATGCACTATAAAGAAAGTATATTGGTATATAACACCCCGCTTCAATCTGTTTTTTGGGGGACGACTGGTATATCACACCAGTAGAAATTATTTGTTCCAATAACGCTTGTCCCTCTATATACCTGCAGTATTGCAGCAGAACCGCACACAACTGCCGCACAATGCAAATGCACTATAATATACTTTCTAACATAGAAAGTATATTATAACTTTGTACAAGGAAGGCAATCCATTAGAATATACATGAAGATAAAACGTAACCTTTAATAATTTTACTATGAGGGTCCATTCACACGTCCGTAAGTGTTTTGCGGATCCGCAAAACACGGACACTGGCAATGTGCATTCCGCAATTTGTGGACCGCACATCGCCAGCACTATAATAGAAAATGCCTAATCTTGTCTGCAATTGCGGACAAGAATAGGACATGTTCTATTTTTTTGCAGAAACGGAAGCACAGATGCGGAAGTGCGGATCCGCGGATGCGGACAGCACATTCCAGCCCCATTGAAAATGAATGGGTCTGCACCCGTTCCGCAAAATTGCGGAACGGATGCGGACCCATTTTGCGGACGTGTGAATGGAAAAGATATCCCGAAAAATGAAAATAAATTAAATTATTAAAGTTAAAGAGGACCTTTCACTAGTGTACAAACTAAAAACTAACTATATCAGTGGGCAGAGCGGCGCCCAGGGGTCCCGCTGCTCCGTTCGCCCGGTATAGGCTCCGGTGTCTGCGCTCCCTCTGTTGTACTGGACTGATTTTTTGTATGAGGCGTGTCCCTTGCTGCAGCGCTGGCCAATCGCAGCGCACAGCTCATAGACACCGGAGCCTATACCGGGCGAACGGAGCGGCGCCCAGACATACTAGTAAGTGCAGGGGGACCCCTGGGTGCCGCTCTGCCCACTGATATAGTTAGTTTTTAGTTTGTACACTAGTGAAAGGTCCTCTTTAAGCAAAAAGCATAGATGTGGTAGGCAATAACAAGTGCTCAACGGCACTAAATCAGGTGCTCGGCGGCACCAAATCAGAAACCATATGTCCTACCACAATCCAGGGGGTTCCAGTGCACATCGATGAATCCAGGAGGAAAAGCAAAAAAACATCCATCCCTGGGCTAGATAATGATGTGGTATTGAAGGACAGGGTGGGCAAAGAACTGTCCCTGATATTGCCCTACAGGGGGGTGCTATTCTGGCCCTGATAGCCTAACCACAGACCACCCTCCCTGAGAAGAGCGACCCCGTCCGGAACCTTACCCTATATAAAAATGGCCCTAGTAAGCCCCTAGCCCCTAGGACCCTGACTTCCAGGTGATCACTATATAGATCTATGTGTTTTTTACTCATTATAAAAGTATATTATAAGTATATCGCACCTCTCTGTGTATCACACATATCGATAGCACACCTATACTAGTGCTTAAAATGACTTTTGTGGCCCTATTAGCTAGTGTTTGGTGCCCCTAACAGCCTGTCCCTGCTCCACACAGCAACCTCTTCCTATACTGGCAAAACACTAAATGTAAAATGGCGGCTAGATCAGGTTTATTTATAGGTAGGGGGTATGTCCATGTGCTGAAATGTCTCAATTGGCTGTCCTGTACCACCTGATGGATGTGTCATGGGTCAAAGTTCTTCACAATGTAAAAGAATATGGCGGGCGCGAATTTCTCCATATGTTCGGCGAATCGCGAACACACAAAGTTTGCCGCGAAACGACAGCCGGGCGAACCGCAAGGCCATCTCTACCTTTCACACTACCTAACACACTGCACTGCAACAGCTACATTATATTAGGATATAACCTACACTGACCATCTCCCACTAACTATCTGTATTATATATATATAAGCTATTTAACTATCTATCTAATGTAGTGTGGAAAGCACAGAGCACAGCAATGATACTGCTGTCTCTCTCAGAACTTTAAAAAACTGTAGAAAATGGCTGCTGGGGAGGTTCTTATATAGTAAGGGGTAGGCAACTTTCCTATAGGTTGCTAGGGATGTTGCTAAGCTCAGACAAAGACATTCTCATTGGCCCACAAGCAAGAAGGGAGGTTACTGATGAAAAAAAAATCTAGAATATTCAAAATTACTAATATATATATCACTATATTCAAAATATTCGCAAATTCTCGAAGTGCCGATATTCGCGATTAATATTCACGATTCGAATATTCACGCCCAACACTACTCTGAGGGGAGATCTAATTAATATGTATAAATATAACAGGGGTCAGTACAGAGATCTATCCCATCATCTATTTATCCCCAGGACTGTAACTGTGACAAGGGGACATCCTCTGCTTCTGGAGGAAAGAAGGTTTGTACACAAACAGAAAAGGATTCTTTACGGTAAAGGCAGTAAGACTATGGAACTCTCTGCCTGAGGAGGTGGTGATGGTGAGTACAATAAAGGAATTCAAGAGGGGCCTGGATGTATTTCTGGAGCGTAATAATATTACAGGCTATAGCTACTAGAGAGGGGTCGTTGATCCAGGGAGTTATTCTGATTGCCTGATTGGAGTCGGGAAAGAATTTTTTATTCCCCTAAAGTGGGGAAAATTGGCTTCTACCTCACAGTTTGTTTTTTTGCCTTCCTCTGGATCAACTTGCAGGATAACTGGCCGAACTGGATGGACAAATGTCTTTTTTCGGCCTTATGTACTATGTTACTATGTTACTCAACAACCCCAATAAAAAATATAAAAAAATATTCGAAATGTGTTTTTCTGAACACAGAAATAAAGGGAAACAGATTAAGGCCTAAATCCGTTATCCCTCACAGTTACTTTTGTGTGCTGGCCTATGTATTGCTGTTGATCACCTATATTCTGGTTTAGTTAAATTAAAAAAGTCACAAAAAAATAAAATCTCAACCATGTGGAGAAGTAAATTAACATTAATGGATAATTAAGGCCCGATTCACACAACCGTATTTTTGGTTAGCTTCCGATCCATATTTTTTGCGGATAGTATGGGGACCTATTCATGTCAATGGGTCTGCCAAAAATGCGGACAGAACACTGTGTGTTGTCCGCATCCGCATGTCCATTCCATAGCCCCCCCAAAAAAGATAGAACATGTCCTATTCTTATTCATTTTGCAGACAAGGACAGGCATTGTTACAATGGATCCGCAAAAAAAAATAAACTATGTAAAACTAATTTCACAAGGACATCATCCATATTTTTTTCAGATCTGCATTTTGAAGACAGCAAAATACATACGGTCGTGTGAATGCACCCTAAGAGCCAAGCCTAATGTTTATTTTCACGTTAACACTCGCAGGTAGATTGCTGCTCTACACTGTTTATTATTATGCATATATGATGGTTTAATTAAATTGAAGAATTCCCAAAAAAATGATAGCAAGCATGTGGAAACCGAATAAACAGAAACGGACGATTAAGGCCTTACACTTAATATCACGTTAACACTCATAGGTAAAATGTTACCCTAACCTCTGTATTGGTGTACTGATCATCTATATGCTGGTTTAATTAAACTGAAATTGACCCCCTCCCCAAAAAAAAAATAAAAAAATGTATTCAAACCATGTGGAAATGGAATACACAGAGACGGACAATTGAGGCTTGATGCTCAATTTCACGTTAATATTCGCAAGTAGATTGCTGCCATACCCAGTGTATTGCTGCAGTAATCATATATATGCTGGTTTAATTAAATTGAACAATCTAAAATAAAAATTGAATTGCAACCATGTGGAAATAGGGGTTGAGGTTTGACGCTCAGTTTCGCGTAAGCACTCATAGGTAGATTGCTGCCCTATGTATTGCTGTAGTAATCATGTTTATATCCTTGTTTAATTAAGTTCAACAAGCCTCAAAAAATGAATGAATGAAGGAAAAAAATTATATTTCCTTGCAGGTAGTTGCTTTTCATATTTGCAGCAGCTGCAGTTCTGCTAGGAAGCACAGTGGCCACAGCTTCTCACTCCTCCCTGGCTGTCATCTTCACCTGCTTGTCCCTATTCTACACACACAATTCTTCTTCTTCTTTGTAATCCTAGACTTTCCCTTCACTCTCCTTGACAATAAAATACAAGATTGATTGATTTTTGACTGTCCCTGATTGATTTTTTTTACTGTCCCTGACTTCCTAAGATCATTTTTCTGGCAGACACTGTAAGACCCATCTACCCTCATTCACAGCCCAGCACAGAATTACATTCTGCTCATTCTGCTAGGGCTCCCTTCCTGCTGCAGCATTGATTGGCTTATCCAGGCTGTCTGTCAGCTTAGGTGCCAATCAGGGCAAGCCCTCCCTCCACTTCTTCTCAGGTTCATATGAGACCCCTTCTTCTTCCACCCTAGTGCTTTTTTCCAGCCAACATGTGAACTAAAATGGCACTATGTGCTGTTTCAGTGGATCTGTCCGAAACGAGCCAGAAAATATTTGGGTTTGTCTGCTGTCTGATAAATAGCAAAGTTAGGATCAAACCCGGTTTGGTCCGAACTGGTTCACTCATCCATATACCAAACCATTATTACCCTTCCCAGGAATGGGCAACCAACAAATACCCCACCAAGAGCAAGGCATATAATATTCCACGAGGTTATAAAGGAGCCCAAAGTTACCTGTAAGCAACGAAAGGCATCTCTTCCATTAGCTAATATAAATTTTCATGAGTCCACCATCAGAAGGACACTGAACAACAGCAGTGTGCATGGCAGAATTGCAAGGAGAAGTCTCTTAAAAAAAAAACAACAACATTGCTGCCCTTCTGCAGTTTCTCTAGATCACCTGGACAAGTCAGAAGGCTATTTAAAATGTGTTGTGAATGGATAATACCAAAATAAAACTTTTTGGTTTAAATTAGAATTTTTTGGAGAAAGGAAAACACTGCATTCCAGCATAAAAACCTCACCCCATCTGTTAAACACAAGGGGGTAGTATCATGGTTTGGGCCTGTTTTCTTGCATCTGGGACAGGATGTCTTGCCTTCATTGATGGAGCAATGAATTCTCAATTATACTGGCAGATTCTAAAGGAAAATGTCAGGACACCTGTACGGGAGCTAAATCTGAAGAAAATGTGGGTTATGCAGCAAGACAACAACCATAAGCACACGCTTTGTTCTATCAAAAATAGTTAAAGAAAACTAAAGTTCAAGTTCTGGAATGGCCAGGTCAAAGCCAGACCTTAAACCAATAGAAATATTGTAGAAGGACCAGAAGCAACCAGTTCATTGGAAGAAACCCACCAAAATAACAGAGTTGAAGTTGTTTTATATGGAGGAATAGGCTAAAATTCCTCCAAGCCAATTTTCAGGACCAATCAGCAATTACCAGAAACATATAGTTACAGTTATTGCTGCATAAGGGGGTTATACCAGATACTGAAATCAAAGGTTCACATATATTTTTCAATAAATAAATGACCAGGTCTAATATTTTTGACTCGTTTGTTTGATTTGGTTATCTTAATCTACTTTTAGTACTTGTGTGAAAATCTGATGTAGTATTAGGTTCAATGCATGCAGACACTTAGGCTGGGTTCACACTTGAGCGTTTTACAGCGCGTTCAAACGCGCTGTAAAACGCTCAACACATGAAAACCAATGCTTCCCTATGGCCCTGGTTCTCACTTGAGCATTTTACAGCGCTGAAAAACGCGCTGTAAAACGCCCTACGCTCAAACAAGTACTTGAGCTTCTTTGGGGCGTTTTGACGCGCGTTTGTGGCCATAGGACATTGCAGTCAATCACACAAACGCGCGTCAAACGCGCGTTTACTATTGAAAAAAACGCTTGTCAAAAACGCTTGTCAAAAACGCGCGTTAAACGCGCATATCGAAGACGCTCAAGTGTGAACCCAGCCTTAGACAATTCTGAAGGTTTCACAAACTTTCAAGCACTTCTGTACATGGTTGTGGTGGTTTCTGGTACTGCAGCTCACTTGCAGATCAAATGCAGTTATATGAAAAAGCAAGTGAACCCTTTGTAATTGCTGTTACCTAAGTCACAATTATAGATAAACACACTCTAAACTAATAACACACAAACTGTTGTTCAGTTCATGTATTTTATTGTGGACATTGAGTAAATATACACATTTATATGGAGGAATGGTCCAAAATTCCCCCTTAGTGCTATGCAGATCTTATTTGCAACTACAGGAAATGTTTCGTGGTGGTAATTGCAACTAAAAGAGCGATCTACAGGTTATAAAATGCATGGGCTGACATATGCTTTCTCCCTGCACTGTGGATGATGTGCTCAATGAAAGATATGGACAAAACTATTCCTGTGTTATTAGTGGGGTTCCATTTATCTAGTCTATCATACCAAGTACGTACATCACAGGGTATGGATTTTCATGTAGTTTGGTTTTAGCAAGGCTACTTTCACACTGGCATTTACTTGGTCCGGCAGGTTGTTCAGGTAGGGGAACAGCCTGCCGGATCCCTAACTACAGTGTGCGCGCAGCGTTTTTTGTCTGGCCAATTCTCAGCATATTTGCCGTGGCAAGATCCACGCCACTCCCCATTGTAGTAAATGGGGCTGGGCGGACTTCCGGCAGCTCACGGATGTACACTGTAGTTACGGATCCGGCAGGTTGTTCCGGCAGTGTGAAAGTAGTCTTATTAAAACCAATCTACATTGAAATCAATACCCTGTGATGTACATACTTGGAATGATAGACTAGATGAATAGAACCCCATCAATCTAGACTTTATAAGTAGTGATAGTGTAGTTAGGGGCACAGCCTGCCGGAACGCGCAAACACCAGTGTGAAACAAGCCTTAGACGTGTATTTTGAAGATTACCACACTATCATAATATTGCATCACATTTCATAAATCTGTTGCAGAAATAAAAGACTGTATGGCAAATCTATTCTTAAGTAAATAATTTGCATAATTCCAATATTTTGAATCCATATTTGTATAGCGTCGCTGCTCTTTTAATATAATTGCTAAAGCATTGCTAAAATACAAAGCTAATAGATAAATTACATATTTTGAATGAATTAATGAACTGTTAGGTATCAGATTTATCCTGATAAAAAAAAGTCACACTTGTTCTGGAGTTTAATAGCACTTTAAGTACTTTTTAGATTTTTAGAGATAGATTTTTTTTTTCCTGTATGGTATTTTAATTTTGTATCAAGCATTTTAGTTATTAGACAGTTTGATTTTTAATAGTTTTTTAATTACCTATCTCTACTTAAAAAGGGATCTTAAAGACATGCTATATTTGCTCTTTGATCATAACGTATAACACAAACAAAAAATTGTAATTTACAAATTAATAATTAGTTTGTAAAAAGATAGAAATGTGAATATCCATTTTATAGCCACATGAAATTTCCAACGTATAAGAGGCAAGCTACCTTAATCAAAGTCACAATGAAATGTGTTTCTAATTTACAAATGCGGCAATTTTTCAATAAAAGTCGTTGCACTTTGTCTGATCCATTCTCAAAATACGGAAGTGCTTGAAGCAGGGCCACCTGCAATAACAGATTACTGTTGCCTTAAATATTACCATGTACCTACAATGTAGAGGCGTAAAAATTCTCCAGAAAAGAACTTTGTGACTTTTTTTTCTTAAATAAAAGGAGTGATCCTAAACTAAAGCTAGTTTTCAGCAGCCTCTCTACAAACCAATGCAAATGGCATCAAAGACTAATGAAAACCTGTTTGCGGACGCTGGACTGAGTCCAATGTATACTATTGGCATACTCCAGTCCCCTTGGGACATGACTCATATAAAAAACACAGAGCTGTCATCAAATGGCTGGTGGCTCAAATAAATCAAATTTACTTTGAAAATTGAGGCATACCAAAATTTTATTAGGTGAAACTTTGGCATTTCTTACAGCCAACTTGCACAGATATATTTTTATTACTTACAGCAGCTTAAAGGTATGCTACCAACCATATGCAAAGCAAGAAAAGATTGCAAGTTATATGTTTTACTGTGTGAGGGTGGGAGACGTGTTTAAAAAATACTACGGAATATTTTTATAGTAGTGGGTGAAAGACTTGTGGCACCAAGGTTTGAACCTCAGTGTTAGTTTTATGTTTCAAAAGTACTTACTATTTTTATGTGCATTGCTACTTTCTCAATTCACTAACACAAGCAAAACTGATGGAATTATATTGAAATGGTTCATTTTAAAATGACTGTGAAATACTAGATTGTGAAAAATTAGTGGTTATCTGTTGGCAGATATCTCTTACTTGTTACAATATAGTTTTAGTATAAATGGAATTTATCTGGCAAATATAACACACTTCTTCAATGTAATCTTCAAAAATGAAAGATAATCCATGTAATGTTTCTACAGGGGGGTTCTGGGGGGAGATTAAAGATGGTCCAGAAAGGTTTAAAAGTAAAAAACAAACAAACAAATAAACAAAAACATTATTCACCCTCATTGACTCCCTGATGTTGCTCTGGTCCATACTGCTCTCCACTTCCTTGTCCTGGTTTGTAACACAGGAAATGTCTTGGACTGTCCACTCAGCCAATCACTGGTTAAAATGAGTCACCACTGTGGCCAGATGTTGACTGGGCAGGTATTCCAAACCATCTGCTGCGTGTTAAGCTAGGACAAGAAGACAGAGCAGCAGGGACCAGAGCAGTGTTGGAACGGCAGATGCCTGGCATGGATGAGGTGGCATTGATGAGGTGACTGAGGCTGGTCACCACTGCAACCAGTAAATGGCTGAGCAGGAATACCAAGCCATGTCCTGTGTGTCGAGCTAGGACCAGGGAGTTTAGTGCAGTGGGGATAAGAGTAGAGTCAGAGCAGCAACAATGGGGGATTTGTGAGGTGAAGCATACTTATTTTTATTTTTAACTCTTTCTTGCCCTTTCGTTAAAAAAAAATTGTTTATCTTCCCAGAAAATTCCTTTATATTAACAATTTTATATTCAGTAATTAATGGCTAGAAAATTGTATGTCTGTCATATACACCCCTCAACAATGAATTGGCAACATCAAAAAGGAAAAGTCGTATAGGATTATGGAAATAGACATGCTAATGATATGCAAATGATAAAAAGTGGAAACAAATTATGAAAAAAATTTCAACTTATTCATTATTAAGTATAATCATCATACACAGAAATACATACACTTACATGCTTTGGCATTCTATAAAGGAGGTTATTAATGGGTGTCTAAAGAATGGTCATGGGCATGCAAATCATTAAGACTTTCTGCTGGCGGTCCATTTGCAATTGCCAACCAATGACATCCAAGATATGCTTGAAGGGAGAAAAGTTTTTAAGATGGTTTAGGCCATAGTAGCATGTGTAGGCCATGCAGGCGGCTCATACTAGCATGAGAAACATGCAGCCTGGTATATTCCTGTTTAAAATTGGCTCCTGGGACACTTTGGAGAAATGGTCATACCACTGGTTTTATGAGCAAATCAATTTAACGCCGAGCTATTAGTATACCTGAAATGAAGACTACAGAAGTTTATCTACAGTTTATATTGCCACACCACACCACAATCTCAAGAATAGGACTGGTGTAACATTTCCTTGTGAAGGCTATCATTGCATCAGAGATTAAAGGAGAACTCATCGCTAAAGAGGATAGTCCTCCATTCCAGCCTCCAATGCCATCCTGCTGTGCACCATGATAGGCATTGAGAGCTGTGGCATGAAGTCAATGAAACACCTGAAGCTGGATATCTGGCTTGTAGCCCAATGTCATGCAAACATTTTCTGATGGTTTGTGTAGATACTGTTTGCCACCTGAGGTTTCGGGTTTGATGTTCAATTTCACTTGCAGTACATAATGGATCACTATATGCCATTCTTCTAATCAGATAGTCCGTCAGTGCAGAGGTTTGCATCTTGCTGTCATTCCAGTTTGTTGTTCTCCCAACCACCGTAAGACACAACGTTGAACAGTAATGACATCTCGGCCTAGGCGAGTAGTGATCTGCCAGAGTGATAAATCAAGGTCTCTCAGTTAAAGTATTCTCTCTATCTCAGTTTGGAATAAGTGGTGTTAACTGGCACATCGACGAATAAGAGGCATCGCATAATCACCGCACACAACTTGACCAGATGTTTGAAGTTTCATGTGGCTAAACAACTTTGCTTTCAATCTGGCTTTTCTACCCCTATCACGTGTCATTTGCCGATCTTAGGGACACTTGTAAAACCTTATGGCTTGTCCTTCTTTCTCTATATGGGTAAATAATAAAGAACATTTACATCACACAGAAAATGATTGTATGATAAGAATGATTTGATCTTGTATACATGTTACCTATAATAAATTTAGGTTAATTAAAGCCTTAAGGAGTGGTTTTATATACAGATAAAAACTCCAACCATTTTCAGTGTTGTGTTGAGTGATAAAACTTGTAAAAGAAACACCCTAGGCTGTTGCCTTTCCTGTTCTCACATTGTCCCCTCCCTTTTAACAGAATAGAATTTATCATCCTACAGAAGCAAAAAGTTTATGTCTCATTATTGTTAAATTTAGAAGAATAAACATAATATGTTATACTAAAATAGCCTAATAAAATGTTATAGAACGAGAAAAAATATTCTAAGGGCTCATTCAGACGGCCATATGCTTTGTTCCGCACCCGTTCCGCATTTTTGCGGAACTGGTGTGGACCTATTTATTTCAATGGGGTCGCAAAAGATGCGGACAGTACACCGTGTGCTGTCCACATCCATTGTTCCGTTCCGCGGCACCCCAAAAAATAAAGAGCATGTCCTATTCTTGTCCGCAATTGCGGACAAGAATAGGCATTTTCTATGAGAGTGACGGACATGTGCGGTCCGAAAATTGTTGAACGCACACAGGCCGGTATCCATGATTTGCGTATTCGCAATTTGAGGACCACAAAACACATACGGTCGTGTTAATGTAGCCTAAAGAGAACATATATTTTTCTTTTTATATTATATATTTATAATTTTTGTAAATTAAGAAAGTTAATATAAGTTCCAATATTTATAGGCTTTATTGTAGGTACATAGTTTCCACTAAAAAGATATCCTGCTTTCAGTGGTTACCAAATGTGGTTCAAGGAAGGTAAACTGGCAACAGGGTAAGGGATGCCTGTGGCTTATTGATGCACATGGGGAGTGATGGCTAGCCCTTTTGCTCCAATAACACAGAAAAGCAACTGTAGCACAAATTCCTGAAAAAGTTAAAATACTGAATCAGAACACAACTTGCTGTTTATGGGGCTGCAGAGCCACAGACCCATCAGAGTGCCAGTGCAACTGCTAAAAATGTCTAACATAGGCTCATGATGAAGACCTGTCCTCTAAATTTTCCAAGTCTCAAGACCATTAAGCATCTGTGGGATAGGATGGAAATTTTTTGTACAGCTGCATGTTGAAGTACACCTAAGAATAGAAAAACTAATATTGAAGAATACCACAAGAAAAACTCCTGTTTGACTAGGGATGCTTTAGAAAGCTTGCAGTCTAGGAGAGGTTATCTATTTGCTTTTGGACATTTAAAAATGGAATTCCTAGAAACATGTATTAAAATGTTCATTGTATTCTCACAGACTACTGATTTATACATCCATTTCTCTGACTTAGGACCATTTAGTTATCAACTGTTATATCTGGAGAAAGCTGCTAGTGGCTGTAAATTTCACACATTGTAGCCAGAGTGGGAACAGTTCTCCTCTCCAGCTGCAAGAAAAAGGTCCCCAGCAGCATGGCTTATGGCAATGGCATGTTTGAGAATGTTTTTGAAGAATAAATTATTGTAAAGTCAGTTGGTTATTTTTTTTTATATTCAATTGCCGGTGCATCAACTTTATATATCGTTTGTATGCAGATCAAAATATTGATGTCTTCAGATAAAATAAAATAAAAAAAAGGAACAAGTGATATCCCCACTTTTTTACATGAATACTAACAAATTATCACATAGTATCTGAAAGTAGTAGAGTTATGAAAAGAACTACTTCTTGGATACAACTAACGCCCAATGTGCAGAATGTCAGATATAGATACTTAACTATTTTAAATGTTTCACTTTGGCTACACACCAGAATAGAACAAATTGAAACTTGTATAAAAGATAAATGCCATTGGCTATGATTCAAAGATACTGGAAGAATTCACAGTGTATGCCTACATACATTTAATACAAAACAATATGATGTCACTCATTGGCTTTACTATTTATTATCTTCCTCTATTTTTCCATGTCTGGAATTTTACAAAATCATGGACAGAATCCCAATCCTAAAGACTGCTAATAAAAGTTGGTGAGTGGTGACAGCTCCTGTCCATATACCCGGTTAGGACATATGGATGTCTTAGAGTGGTATGCCCCTCTTGGGATCCTCTTCTATGATCCAGAGCGGAGAGCCACTAACCAGCATGGCTCTTGCGCTGGTAGTTTTGGCTGTCCATGATGGCCATTCATTTGAATGGTTGCATATAATACTACATCTTCCCTGTAGAGGTTGCTAAGAAGCTGATGGCAAATTCAACTATATGCCAGGGGTTTTGGGAGCTACACCAACAACAGCATTAGTTAAAATGGGGTCCTCTGTGATTAGACAACCCATTTAACGGTTCAATAACCTTTATAGTCAGATGTTCTATCAAATGAACTAGAATAGCAACACAGTTCTGATCAAGTATCACAATGTGCTCGTTTAATGCTTCTCCAAGCATTGGATTTTCTGTAAAATAGTATAAAGGTAAAAGATATAGTATCCCTGACGCTTATCCAAGGATTGGATTTTCTCTAAAATAGTATAAAGGTAAAAGATACAGCTTCTTGCAATGTATGGCATAGCAAAAACACAAAGTAGCATTAACCTTAAAATCCACACCAAAATTCTCAACTAAATTTGCATGTGTTACATACACTTCTATTAGGCATTTTCTGGTTCCCGTAGTATGTCTGAAATTGGTGGCAGATTTTTCATTTGTGAAAACCCTATTCACTTGCATTGTACTGTATTAGATTGCATCCAGTTCAACAATGCAAAGTTATACTTCTAGTCTTACAAATATTCTTCAATGTCAATTTTGTCTGCCATAGCTAGTAGACACAAAATCACAATGATGTGGCTGAGGATGTACTTTGAAGACATTAATGTAGGTGACTCCCTTGCATAACCACAAAGCCAGCCTTATGTTTGGTGGGCTACGGATGTAGCAGATTTAACACACAAACTCTTAACTCAAATTGCTTAACTTATCGTGTTATCTTGAAACAAAAGCCATTAAAAAGCAATTGAAGGTGTTTGCTTAATGCATTTAGCTTAGATAACACATCTCATAAAGCATGAGTGTTAACGCTACTACATCTGTACTTTGTGATACCAGTTGGTGGCCTCTTTGCAGAGTGTACTGTCATACAATGGACAAATAACATTACCATATACTGTAGTACCAAATCATCTGTGTCATACTGTATGGTACCCAAATATTAGTGCCATACAGTTGCCTAAATAACAAAGCTATGTCATGCTTTGTTATATTTTATATTTAAATAATACTTTAAGAATAAGAAGACTTGTGTCTTCACATGCTGAGGGTGCCAGCCCACGCAATCTGTGGTACACACTTCAGTAGGAGTGGTTGTTGTGTGACTACATGGGTTGCACACTCCTAAGGCCAACCCTGCATAACCATCATCAGCACTGGACAGTGGGCGCTTACATCTTATAAAGTCAAACTATCCCAAGGTCTTTATTGTCTTTGCTGCTTTCCATATTGCAAGATGATGGATAGCATAGATTCTCTAAAGTAAAATCAAAACCAGTGTCAGTCTAGGGTGATTTGGAGTCCAAGAGGGATTTATACTGTTGTACTTAGCTAACAGATAACTGTATAACTCTAAAAATTCTGTGAAAAAAATCAACTGTAAGAAATAGCTCAAGATGAGTTTTCAGTCTCTTAGGGTACTTTCACACTAGCGTTTTTCTTTTCCGGCATAGAGTTCCGTCACAGGGGCTCTAAACCGGAAAAGAACTGATCAGGCATATCCCCATGCATTCTGAATGGAGAGTAAGGCTATTTTCACACTTGCGGCAGTGTGATCTGGCGGGCAGTTCCGTCGTCGGAACTGCCCGCCAGATCCGCTGATCTGCATGTGACTGAAAGCATTTGTGAGACGCATCCGGATGCGGATCTGTCTCACAAATGCATTGCAAGAACGGATCCGTCTTGTATCTTTTTTCACATTTTTACCGGTCTGCGCATGTGCAGACCAGAAGGACGGATCTGGCATTCCGGTATTTTGAGTGCCGGATCCGGCACTAATACATTGCTATGGGGAAAAATGCAGGATCCGGCATTCAGGCAAGTCTTCAGTTTTTTTCGCCGGAGATAAAACCGTAGCATGCTACAGTTTTATCTTTTGCCTGATCAGTCAAAATGACTGAACTGAAGACATCCTGATGCATCCTGAACGTATTAGGCTACTTTCACACTTGCGTTTTTCTTTTCCGGCATAGGGCTCTTTCACACTTGCAGCAAGACGGATCCGACATGCTGTTCACCATGTCGGATCCGTGCTGCGCCGGAGCTCCGCCCCCGTCCCCATTATAGTCAGTGGGGACGGAGCGGCGGTCCGGCGGCACGGCGAAATAGCGGCAGGACGGATCCGACATGGTGAACAGCATGTCGGATCCGTCCTGCCGCAAGTGTGAAAGAGCCCTATGCCGGAAAAGAAAAACGCAATTGTGAAAGTAGCCTAATACATTCAGGATGCATCAGGATGTCTTCAGTTCAGTCATTTTGACTGATCAGGCAAAAGATAAAACTGTAGCATGCTACGGTTTTATCTCCGGCGAAAAAAACTGAAGACTTGCCTGAATGCCGGATCCTGCATTTTTCCCCATAGCAATGTATTAGTGCCGGATCAAAATACCGGAATGCCGGATCTGTCCTTCTGGTCTGCACATGCGCAGACCGGTAAAAATGTGAAAAAAGATACAAGACGGATCCGTTCTTGAAATGCATTTGTGAGACTGATCCGCATCCGGATGAGTCTCACAAATGCTTTCAGTCACATCCAGATCGGCGGATCCGGCGACAGAACTGCCTGCCGCATCACACTGCCGCAAGTGTGAAAATAGCCTAAGGCTGCTTTCACACAGTCAGTGTTTGGTCAATGTTTGATCAGTGATTGTGAACCAAAACATGGTGCTTGTCAAAAACACAGAACAGGGACAAATCTTTTTATTATACCTTATTTCTGGTTTTGTCTGACAATCACTGAAGGAAATCACTGGTAAAACACTAAGGGCCCTTTCACACGGGCGAGTAATCATGACCCATTCATTTCTATGGGGCTGTGCACACGAGCGGTGATTTTCACGCATCACTTGTGCGTTGCGTGAAAATCGCAGCATGCTCCTCTTTGTGCATTTTTCAGGTAACGCAGGCCCCATAGAAGTGAATGGGGTTGCGTGAAAATTGCAAGCATCTGCAAGCAAGTGCGGATGCGGTGCGATTTTCACGCACGGTTGCAAGGAGACGATCGGAATGGAGACCCGATCATTATTATTTTCCCTTATAACATGGTTATAAGGGAAAATAATAGCATTCTGAATACAGAATGCATAGTAAAATAGGTCTGGAGGGGTTAAAAAAATAAATAAATAAAATTAAACTCACCTTAATCCACTTGATCGCGCAGTCCGGCATCTCTTCTGTCTCCTTCTTTGCTGATTGCAGGAAAAGGACCTGTGGTGACGTCACTCCGGTCATCACATGATCCATCACATGATCTTTTACCATGGTGATGGATCATGTGATGGACCATGTGATGACCGGAGTGATGTCACCACAGGTCCTTTTCCTGCAATCAGCAAAGAAGGAGACAGAAGAGATGATGGGCTGCGCGATCAAGTGGACTAAGGTGAGTTTAATTTTATTTTTTATTTTTTTTAACCCCTCCAGCGATATTTTACTATGCATTCTGTATTCAGAATGCTATTATTTTCCCTTATAACCATGTTATAAGGGAAAATAATACAATCTACAGGACACCGATCCCAAGCCCGAATTTCTGTGAAGAAGTTCGGGTTTGAGTACCAAACATGCGTGATTTTTCTCACGCAAGTGCAAAACGCATTACAATGTTTTGCACTTGCGTGGAAAAATTGCGCATGTTCCCGTAACGCACCCGCACCTTTTCCCGCAACGCCCGTGTGAAAGAGGCCTAACTATGTGAAAGTGGTCTCAGTGAAATTGTATTGCGTAAGAAGTGATTTTGAAAACAGCAAGAAATTGAAACAAAAAACAAAATATACATTTGCAAATCTTTTCATTGCTGTTTTCAGTTCATATTTTTATGTTTAAAATGTTTACTTGCCTATAATCTTTGGTGGTATATATTTAAGTCATATAAAAAAAACTTTGATGTTTGCCTTATTTTGTTCAATTTTATGTAATATATACAGTACAGACCAAAAGTTTGGACACACCTTCTCATTCAAAGAGTTTTCTTTATTTTCATGACTATGAAGGCATCAAAACTATGAATTAACACATGTGGAATTATATACATAACAAACAAGTGTAAAACAACTGAAAATATGTCATATTCTAGGTTCTTCAAAGTAGCCACCTTTTGCTTTGATTACTGCTTTGCACACTCTTGGCATTCTCTTGATGAGCTTTAAGAGGTAGTCCCCTGAAATAGTCTTCCAACAGTCTTGAAGGAGTTCCCAGAGATTCTTAGCACTTGTTGGCCCTTTTGCCTTCACTCTGCAGTCCAGCTCACCCCAAACCATCTCGATTGGGTTCAGGACTGGTGACTGTGGAGGCCAGGTCATCTGGCGCAGCACCCCATCACTCTCCTACATGGTCAAATAGCCCTTACTTTCAAAGTTTTCCCAATTTTTCGGCTGACTGGCTGACCTTCATTTCTTAAAGTAATGATGGCCACTCGTTTTTCTTTACTTAGCTGCTTTTTTCTTGCCATAATACAAATTCTAACAGTCTATTCAGTAGGAGTATCAGCTGTGTATCCACCTGACTTCTCCTCAACGCCACTGATGGTCCCAACCCCATTTATAAGGCAAGAAATCCCACTTATTAAACCTGACAGGGCACACCTGTGAAGTGAAGACCATTTCAGGGGACTACCTCTTGAAGCTCATCACGAGAATGCCAAGAGTGTGCAAAGCAGTAATCAAAGCAAAAGGTGGCTACTTTGAAGAACCTAGAATATGACATATTTTCAGTTGTTTCACACTTGTTTGTTATGTATATAATTCCACATGTGCTAATTCATAGTTTTGATGCCTTCATAGTCATGAAAATAAAGAAAACTCTTTGAATGAGAAGGTGTGTCCAAACTTTTGGTCTGTACTGTGTATATATAGAGGGGATCTCTGTGTTGGGATCTGAGGCTTGTGCTGAGTTGGAGGACTGAGACCCGGGTGTAGGGGAAACAGGCCTCCTAAAGCCTGCTTATGGACTTGACTAGGCAGAACTGCCAGCAGGGTGTGAACTGACACCCAGGAGATAAGGTGACTTTCTTGCTTTATAAAATTATTGTGTGTGAACAAACACCAAGACTGCAAAGTGACTTGCGTTTTGTGCTGTACTTTATGTCTGAATAAACACTGAAGTTTTGCTTTACAAACAGTTTTTTTGCCTCTTTACTGGGTCCGCTTACCCTGCCTATCAGAGCAAATCCCTACAATATATAAAAGTGAAAGTTAATTTGTTTGTTCTTCATATGTTTCTATGTGCCCCTTTGAATCTAGAGGGGAAAAAAAACAGCAGTCTGGTTTGAAGTTGTTTTGGAGCAGCACCTATTGTGTGTGACTTCAGATTAATTAATTTGAGATTAAGGGACTACAGTAAGTCAGTTGCTAATCATAGAACTGTATTATTGTATGTTTTCTTTCTCTTTTCTTGTCCAATCCCCATTATTATGTGTTTGATTATTGACAACGCAGTCCGGTGCACATCTTGTCAAATGTATGCAGTCCTGGAACAGCTTTGCTGAGCAGGCACTCGGTGGGGTAGATGCTGGGTAGGGTGGTAGCATGGAGGCTCAGGAAAGTGAGGTAGGTAGCTGGAAAACAGAAAGCAGGGTAGAGGGAAGAGTGCCAGGGAGGCTAGACCAGATTTGACACACCCCATCAAGTTTTCAAGGTTGGAAGATGAGGGGGTTGTCATTTCAGGAGAATGTCAGCTCCAGTAAGCAGGAGACCAGGAGAGCAGGGCAGGCCAGACAGGTGCTGATAGGGAAGGCTAAATTATTAGGGGTACAGATAGGGCGATGTGTCTCAAAGACTGTGTTGTCTTCCTGGTGCTTGAGTTCAACATTGCAGAACGGGTTGAATGATTACTGCGAGGGGCTGGCAAAGATCCAGCGGTCATGGTCCACATTGGAACCAATGACAAAGTTAAAGATAGATGGAGCATCCTTAAAAATTATGTTAGGGATTTAGGTCATAAGCTCATGGCAAGGACCTCAAAGGTAGTGTTTTGTGAAATACTACCTGTACCATGAGTCACATCAGAAAGGCAGCAGGAGATTTGGGAGATAAACAAGTGGCCCAAGAACTGGTGTAGGAAGGAGTGATTTGGCTTCCTGGAGAACTGGGTTGACTTCTCTGTCGGCTACAGGCTCTATCGTAGGGATGGGCTGCACCTCGATGGGGCAGTTTTGGGGGAGAAGATGGCTAGGAGGTTGGGGGAGTGTTTAAACTAGGGAGTGGGGGTAATTACATTATAGGAGGGGAAGATAGTGCAGATAGAGACCTGGGGCAAGGTAATGAAACTGGGGGAGGAGTGGAAAGAGGGACTAGAACAGTTCATAAGGAAAGGTGTAGGGTAAACAATATACAAAAACGAGAGAAATAAGGCGGCTCCACTGTTCAATAGAATGGTAGAGGTGCTGAGCTGCTGATTTGACTCACCCAGTCAAAGAAAGAGCAGTTTAAAATAGGAAAGTAGCAGGCACACTCATAAATGAGATTAAATAAAATGGTTTTTATTAAAATACTAAATTAAAATTTGGCAGGGATATTTTTAGAGCATAGGTGAGTAGGTGAGGAAATCTGGGCACTAGTGGTGTGTGCCAGATAAGGAGTGGCTGGTACCAGGTAATGGAATATTCTGTGAGAAAAAATAGTGAATCTAGTCCATTTCGATAAATGGTATATAAAGTTGTGGTTGAGAGTTGAATTTTTTTTTTTTAAAGTTCCAATAAAAAAGAAAAAATGAAAAAATGGAGAAATAAAATAAAATGGTAAAAATTGATGATTGGCTATATAAGCTGTGCAGTCTTAGTGTTATCAACCGTGTATTTGGTATTTTCTGGTGGGCTCTTGTGGATATGATATCATTTCCCAGTGGTTGATAGATAGTCTATGTCCCTTTATTTATAAGTATATATGGTTGCGCTGTAAAAGATGGTGTTGCACAGTCATGTACAGTATGGTCATGTACAATATGGTTTCATGTAGAACTCTTGTTTGTGAGGAAAGCAACCTGTGGGGGAATTGGTGTTCTGGACCTCGGTACGGCGTTTCGTACTGTCTTAGGTTCAGAATTCACTTACCCACTACGCGGTGATGTCCTCCGTCAGTGCTCCAGCCAGGTATTCCTTGCGGCTCTGCTCTCCAGCTGTCGGCGTCCCACGTGGTATCCAAGCGCGTGCGTCTGTTGTCTGACGTGTAGCGTACACGTGACCTTAGGTTGGTCTTGTGATCGGGATCCTCTGGGCTGTTTTGAGTGAGGCAATAAAGCTAGGGGAGCGCTCCTGCTTCTAAGTGCTTGGTTGTATGTTGTTGCTGATGTATTTAGCAATGATCCTCCTTACCCTTAGAGTGTGCCTGCTACTTTCCTATTTTAATATACAAAAACCTCTCAGTTGTATGTACAAACCAGATTCCAAAAAAGTTGGGACACTAAACAAATTGTGAATAAAAACTGAATGCAATGATGTGGAGATGGCAAATGTCAATATTTTATTTGTAATAGAACGTAGATGACAGATCAAACGTTTAATCCGAGTAAATGTATCATTTTAAAGGAAAAATACGTTGATTCCAATTTTCACGGTGTCAACAAATTTCAAATAAGTTGGGACAAGTAGCAATAAGAGGCTGGAAAAAGTAAATTTTAGCATAACGAAGAGCTGGAAGACCAATTAACACTAATTAGGTCAATTGGCAACATGATTGGGTATAAAAAGAGCTTCTCAGAGTGGCAGTGTCTCTCAGAAGCCAAGATGGGCAGAGGATCACCAATTCTCACAATGTTGCGCAGAAAGATAGTGGAGCAATATCAGAAAGGTGTTACCCAGCGAAAAATTGCAAAGACTTTGCATCTATCATCATCAACTGTGCATAACATCATCCGAAGATTCAGAGAATCTGGAACAATCTCTGTGCGTAAGGGTCAAGGCCGTAAAACCATACTGGATGCCCGTGATCTCCGGGCCCTTAAACGACACTGCACCACAAACAGGAATGCTACTGTAAAGGAAATCACAGAATGGGCTCAGGAATACTTCCAGAAACCATTGTCAGTGAACACAATCCACCGTGCCATCCGCCGTTGCCAGCTGAAACTCTACAGTGCTAAGAAGAAGCCATTTCTAAGCAAGATCCACAAGCTCAGGCGTTTTCACTGGGCCAGGGATCATTTAAAATGGAGTGTGGCAAAATGGAAGACTGTTCTGTGGTCAGACGAGTCACGATTCGAAGTTCTTTTTGGAAATCTGGGACGCCATGTCATCCGGACCAAAGAGGACAAGGACAACCCAAGTTGTTATCAACGCTCAGTTCAGAAGCCTGCATCTCTGATGGTATGGGGTTGCATGAGTGCGTGTGGCATGGGCAGCTTGCATGTCTGGAAAGGCACCATCAATGCAGAAAAATATATTCAGGTTCTAGAACAACATATGCTCCCATCCAGACGTCATCTCTTTCAGGGAAGACCCTGCATTTTCCCACAAGATAATGCCAGACCACATTCTGCATCAATCACAACATCATGGCTGCGTAGGAGAAGGATCCGGGTACTGAAATGGCCAGTCTGCAGTCCAGATCTTTCACCTATAGAGAACATTTGGCGCATCATAAAGAGGAAGGTGCAACAAAGAAGGCCCAAGACGATTGAACAGTTAGAGGCCAGTATTAGACAAGAATGGGAGAGCATTCCTATTTCTAAACTTGAGAAACTGGTCTCCTCTGTCCCCAGACGTCTGTTGAGTGTTGTAAGAAGAAGGGGAGATGCCACACAGTGGTGAAAATGGCCTTGTCCCAACTTTTTGGGGATTTGTTGACACCATGAAATTCTGATTTAACATATTTTTCCCTTAAAATGGTACATTTTCTCAGTTTAAACATTTGTTCCGTGATTTATGTTCTATTTTGAATAAAATATTAGAAGTTGGCACCTCCACATCATTGCATTCAGTTTTTATTCACGATTTGTATAGTGTCCCAACTTTTTTGGAATCCGGTTTGTATACAAAAGCCAGAAGCCTGTCTAATAAAACTGTTGAACTGGAAGTAGTAATGCCTGAGGAGAACTATGACATAGTGGGAATAACTGAGACATGGATGGATGATAGCTATCACTGGGCAGTTAACATACAGGGTTACAGTCTGCCTAGAAAGGATCGTCTCAAAATGGAGAGGGGTAGGGGTTTGCCTTTATGTGAAGTCCTGTCTAAAGTTCACACTCCCGGAAGATATATGTGAGGAATATGAACATGTGGAGTCCCTGTGGGTAGAAATACATGGAGGCAACAGCAATAATAAAATACTGATAGGAGTTTGTTATAAGTCACTTAAAATACCAGAGTCCGCAGAAAATCTATGGGGGATTTCAACTACCCAGATAAAGACTGGGAAAATGAAAGCTGTAGACCTCATAAAGGAAACAGGTTCTTGGCAATAACCAAAGACAAATACCTTTCCCAACTGGTTCAGGACCTGACTAGAAGGACAGCCATACCGGCTATATTAACCAATAGACCAGACAGAAAAACAGATGTGCAGGTTGGGGGACACCTGGGAAATAGTGACCATAAAATAATAACCTTCCAATTGTCATTCAAAAGAGTGTTTCATCAGGGAGGCCATTGGCCTCACTAGCTGGGACAATGACCTCAAAAATAAAAAATGCAGCCACAAAAGTTTTTCTTTTTAGACAGCTCATTTAAGCAGATTACCACTCTGAATCACAAATGACCTTGTTTTCTGACAACACAAAGGGAAGGCAGATTCAGAAATACTGTTGTAACATGAAGGTTGAGCCGTGATTGTTTGCCATGAGCAACACACAGTTTGTCTTTTAGACAGCACATGCAGTAAAATGAGAGGCAAACTGAAATGCAGGGGATATATAGGATCCAGCAGACTCTATGCAAGAGGGACACTCCTAAAACAGGACAGGGGGTAAGGGAAAGTGCAAACTGGCTCCACCCACACCTCTGTCCCTGCCTACTTTCACTTACCCGTCCTAAATAACGGAGTGCAACTGGGCGGTGGTCCCTGACCTGAGTAAGTGCAAAGGCGACAAACGAGACAGACAACACACAACAAGGTCAGACAAGCTAGGTCAAATGCCAGGAGGTAATGACGGTACCAAGGAGTATACAATGCCAATAACAGGGACAAGCCGAGGGTCAAAACCAGGAGGAACAAACTAGACCAAAAGGAGCAAACAAAGGGAATCCAAATTCCAAGTGAGAGTGGATACCAGGAGATATGCGGAGATCCAAAAAGATGGCAAAACCAAAATTCAATACACGAGCCGAGATTCCACACCTAGACCAGGAGACCACAGGAATGATAACCTAGCTGAGGACCTAAATCACAAGCAGCCTGTGGCCAGCAGGTTGCCTGTTTAAATAGAGGAGGCCAGCATCACATGACCTATCCTCCTGCCTACTACTGAGCGCCGAGTGATCAGCTCGGCGCTCAGACCTACAATGGTTCCCATGGGAGCGGAGGACGCCGGCCACGCTGAGAGGAAGTGCGTGGTCGGGTCCTCCCCGTTGCCCTGGAGACAAAGACGCGGTGCACATCCTCACTCCGAACTATTCACAGGGCGCCGGTGGCACAGCGGAAGCGGACCGCGCGGTCGGCGCGCTGTGACACTTTCTCCATGAATGGGCACCTGGGGTAGTAGCAGGTTTTGGAAAGTTTGTAGGCAAGACCAAAGTTTTAGGACAGCCATACACATTTAATAACTGTCGATCAGCTATCTGTACGATTTTTCGTACCAAAAACTTGCATGTGTATTTAATGGGTGAAGAGGATATTGCCACTGCTAGAGACTTCTGGTGGTGGTTTATCTCCCAGGAGAAAAAAAGGATCAGGCAAAAGTATTAATTTTACCGGATTTTGCTCTCCCCCGACATCATCTGTCAGAGGAGAGTTGGGAGCCCCCTATACACATAAAATTGTCCTCAATGGGGGCCTTTAAAGAAAAGGCATAAATAAATTATATAAAAAAGGTGGATGTTTTATTCACCTTTCTAAGTGGGCCAAAGAAAACATTGAGTATTTCTTGGTAAGAAATAGCATTTAAAAATATTTATATTATATAGAACAAAAATCAGACATCATATATTACATGACAGTCTCTTTCTAACAAAGCTAGGACCAGACCTGTACCTCACAATGGATCCATAGATCTCCCCATCCATTTTTCCAATTAGGCCCCTTTCACATGGGCGAGATTTCCGCGTGGGTGCAATGTGTGAGGTGAATGCATTGCACCCGCACTGAATCTGGACCAATTAATTTCTATGGGGCTGTGCACATGAGCGGTGATTTTCACGCATCACTTGTGCGTTGCGTAAAAATCGCAGCATGCTCAATTTTGTGCGTTTTTCACGCAAAGCAGGCCGCATAGAAGTGAATGGGGCTGCGTGAAAATCGCAAGCATCCGCAAGCAAGTGCGGATGTGGTGCGATTTTCACACATGGTTGCTAGGAGACGATCAGGATGGGGACCCGATCATTATTATTTTCCCTTATAACATGGTTATAAGGGAAAATAATAGCATTCTTAATACAGAATGCATAGTACAAAAGGGCTGGAGGGATTAAAAAAAAATGTTAAAAAATTTAGCTCACCTTAATCCACTTGTTCGCGCAGCCCGGCTTCTCTTCTGTCTTCATCTTTGCTGTGCACAGGAAAAGGCCCTGTGGTGACGTCACTGCGCTCATCACGTGGTCCATCACATGATCCATCACCATGGTGATGGATCATGTGATGGACCACGTGATGAGCGCAGTGACGTCACCACAGATCCTTTACCCAGGTCCTGAAGAAAGAAGACAGAAGAGAAGCCAGGCTGCGCGAACAAGTGGATTAAGGTGAGTTAAATTTTTATTTTTATTTTTAACCCCTCTAGCCCTATTGTATTATGCATTCTGTATTAAGAATGCTATTATTTTCCCTTATAACCATGTTATAACGGAAAATAATACAATCTACACAACCCCGATCCCAAACCCGAACTTCTGTGAAGAAGTTCGGGTTTGGGTACCAACATGGCGATTTTTCTCACGCGCGTGCAAAACACATTACAATGTTTTGCACTCGCGCGGAAAAATCACGCATTTTCCCGCGACGCACCCGCATGTTATCCGGGCCAAAAACATGACGCCTGTGTGAAAGAGGCCTTACTCTGCTAGATTTATTTTAAGCTGGCAGCTCATCGGATGCGTCCTTTCTCCTGCAGCACTTTCTCTATCAGAGCTCAGAGGGCATGTCCTTTCTCCAACAGCCCTCTTTCTACAGAGATCTCCCCATCCATTGCTCCAATTACTCTGCAAGATTTATTTTTAAGCTGGCAGCTCAGGGGGCGTGTCCCTTCTGCTGCAGCTCTCTCCCTGTAACTGCCACAGCTTCTAATAGAAGATAGGTCTAGAGACAGATGAAGGATGGAACTGAGCATGTTCGACCACCTGAGAAAGGTGGAAATAGAAATAATAAAAAGAACAAACAGCAGGTACAGATACATTTTATTGAATAACTCAATGGTGAAACAACATTTTTAATTAGATGCAAACACATCAGTATTCAGATTCAGGTGCTGGTTTGAAAAATTTAGAATATTTTTCCTGGAACAATCACTTAAAGAATGCAGGCTAATGTCAGCTCCAGTGCTTGTGGGCTTGTGAATGCAGCTCTGGAAAAGCAAAGTTACACCATTTGTTTATGTAAACCTTTTCTAATATATACAGTACAGACCAAAAGTTTGGACACACCTTCTCATTCAAAGAGTTTTCTTTATTTTCATGACTATGAAGGCATCAAAACTATGAATTAACACATGTGGAATTATATACATAACAAACAAGTGTGAAACAACTGAAAATATTCTAGGTTCTTCAAAGTAGCCACCTTGATTACTGCTTTGCACACTCTTGGCATTCTCTTGATTAGCTTCAAGAGGTAGTCCCCTGAAATGGTCTTCCAACAGTCTTGAAGGAGTTCCCAGAGATGCTTAGCACTTGTTGGCCCTTTTGCCTTCACTCTGCGGTCCAGCTCACCCCAAACCA
Organism: Bufo bufo; assembly: GCF_905171765.1. NCBI lineage: Eukaryota > Metazoa > Chordata > Amphibia > Anura > Bufonidae > Bufo > Bufo bufo. The sequence goes on from NC_053392.1 coordinate 300,472,419, forward strand.
TCTCGATTGGGTTCAGGTCCGGTGACTGTGGAGGCCAGGTCATCTGGCGCAGCACCCTATCACTCTCCTTCATGGTCAAATAGCCCTTACTTTCAAAGTTTTCCCAATTTTTCGGCTGACTGACTGACCTTCATTTCTTAAAGTAATGATGGCCACTCGTTTTTCTTTACTTAGCTGCTTTTTTCTTGCCATAATACAAATTCTAACAGTCTATTCAGTAGGACTATCAGCTGTGTATCCACCTGACTTCTCCACGCCACTGATGGTCCCAACCCCATTTATAAGGCAAGAAATCCCACTTATTAAACCTGACAGGGCACACCTGTGAAGTGAAAACCATTTCAGGGGACTACCTCTTGAAGCTCATCAAGAGAATGCCAAGAGTGTGCAAAGCAGTAATCAAAGCAAAAGGTGGCTACTTTGAAGAACCTAGAATATGACATTTTCAGTTGTTTCACACTTGTTTGTTATGTATATAATGCCACATGTGTTAATTCATAGTTTTGATGCCTTCACTGTGAATCTACAATTGTCTACACCTACAACATTTTCAGTGACATTCAGTTTCCCAAATTGGGATAGAGCGCTAGAAGATAATACCCCCTCTTTCCCAAATAACAGCATATACTTGAAGATACTTTTTTTTATTTTTTACAGATGTTATTACTAAAAGGCTGTGATCCAGCAAAATATGACAATGCAACATGCAGCTGTTTCCGTTATTGTTCATCAAATGTTCTTGCCTTTTTGTTGGCTGTCCATATTCACATAACATGCATAGTCAGCATTTATAACATATGTTAAGTGGATTGAATGAAGCAGCCCCTTCTCATATTAGGATTTTTCTAGTTAATAGAAAGAAGTCCCCTGTTTGGGCAGAGGGTAATCAAGAAGGGGGTGATGGAAGTAATCATGGCACCTCCATTACCGGTCAATTTACTAAAGGCAACAGCATAGCTGCAGGAGTGGTCAGTAAAAACTTACCTCCAGACAGAAATCTCATCTTCTTGAGCTACTCTGTAAAACCCTTTTGAAGCACAGTTTGTCTTTTAGACAGCACATGCAGGGAGATGAGAGGCAGATTGAAATGCAGGGGAGATATAAGATCCAGCAGACTCCATGCAATAGGGACACACCCAAAACAGGTGCAAAGATGTTTCCTCCATGAATTGGCACCTGGGGTAGTAGCAGGTTTTGCAAAGTTTGTAGGCAAAACCAAAGTGTTAGGACAGCCATAAACATTTAATAACTGTTGGCAGAACGATCAGCTATGTCTCCAGGCTCCTGGTGGTGGCTTATCTCCGAGGAGAACAAAAGGATCAGATAAAAGTATTAATTTCTAGTGTTGGGCGTAAATATTCGAATAGCGAATATTAATTGCGAATATCAGCACTTTGAGAATTCGCGAATATTTTGAATATAGTGATATATATTCGTAATTTTGAATATTCAGGATTTTTTTTTCATCAGTATCCTCCCTGTCACATCTGTGACAGGTCTCAGAAGGTCTGAAAGATTATCTACGTATTAGTGATCTGACAGCCTCTTTTGGTTTCACTTTGTCTGTGTGTTGCTGCTATGTCCACACCTTCTGTTCAGGTGTGGATCATGTGACTTTTACCTCGCCCTATTTAGTATGACTTTACCCATCACTCCTTGCTTGGGATAGCTTAATTTGGTCTTGGAAGAGCTGGAGTGTGGTTCTTGTTGGAGTCCTGTTCATCCTTCACCGGGGAAGGAACGGGTGGTCTCTGCCCTGTCATTACCTTTAGGGCATCTGAGGGTTACCAGGGTTTTCTAGGTTACTGTGTATGGGTATCTCTACCATTGAGAGGTGCCCATATGGATAGGAGTTAGGGCCAGGAGCAGGGTTTTATAGGTGGTGACCCTTTTCCTTCCCTAGCGGTGAGGCCTAGTGTCTTTCCCCTTCCTTCTTGTTGTCTTTTGGTGTTCTCCCCTACTACATCCGTGACACTCCCTTCTTGCTTGTGGGCCAATGAGAAGGCTGCAATGTCTTTGTCTGCGCTTAGCAACATCCCTAGCAACCAATAGGAAAGTTGCCTACCCCTTACTATATAAGAACCTCCCGAGCAGCCCTTGTATGCTGTTTTTTGCAGTTCTGAGTGAGATAACAGTGTTATTGCTGTGCTCTGTGCTTTCCTGTGTCATTACATTAGATAGTTAGTTAGCCTTTATATACAATACAGATAGTTAGTGGGAGATAGTCAATGTAGGTTGGATTGTGATATAGTGTAGCTGATAGTTTTTGCTGTCCATACATACAGTACATGCTACATACATACATACATAGTGCTGTAATGTCACAAGTTTACAACAATACTTAGTGCACCAATTACTAATAAGTAGTCAGACCTGTTAAAATGTGAAGTTGCACATATTGCGCCAAAATATTCGCATCATTAGTGCCGATTTCACAATTGCGAATATATTGGAGCACTCCATCTGCATATAAAGCTATTGTAATGTTCTGCCATGCCAACCATTTTCTCCAGTCTCAGGAAACTTCTAGCAGCTTGAAAAATGTAGCTAAAGTGACCCACGCCTTTATTTCGCGCACAATATGCAAATATTACATTGCCGATTTTTTCGCGATCAAGAAAATAATCTTGAATTTGCGAATATATGACAAATATTCGACCAAATATTTGTGAAATATCGCGAATTTGAATATTGCCCCTGCCGCTTATCACTATTCATTCCATCAGATTTTGCTCTCCCCTACATGAGGAGAGTTGGGATCGCCCCATACACATTAAATTGTTCTCAGTTTACTAGACCAACAATTCAATGATTGACATTGTGACTTTCATGCAAGTAAAATAATGTATTGCCTCTGTAAGTCCCTCTTACAAGGAGCCGATACCAGGGGATCCCCAAAGCAGATCATATTACTTTAAACATCATCTGTTGGATCATAGATATTGGAGAAGTTTCAAAAGTTTCAATATGATTTAAAAAAAAAAATCTGATATTCATACAACTTTACAATGTGAAATAATATCTTGCCGAGAACTTTATAATTGCAGACAACTTTATATATATCAAATGTAAAATATATTAGAAAATGGATATTGCTTGCGCTCATGGGTAGAGAGGTTTCTGGGTGTTAGATTAACTCTTAATTATTATGAGGTAGTTAAAGGGGAGTTGACTGAAGTCATCTATGCCACCTCGAAGGTTAAAGTGCAAACTCATTTACCTTCACAAAGACATATTGTCTCAAAGTGACTTGAATATAGAGTGTTCAGCAAGGCAGACATCCAGACTGTACCTATTGCCCTTGGATCTCCTCTAAGTGTGACTGCAAAAGTGTTAATGATGGAAAGGTGCCATAAGCAAACACACTGATTTCCATTGCAAGGCTAATGTACCATGGATGTGTGTGTGTGAGGCTTTTTATAATCAGTAGCTGAATATTATACTTGTAGCATTTGTACATTTCAACAAACAGCTCCACAGTTTTTACTTCTCACTTCTGAAAGTATGGCTTTACTCATATAGAGGGTAAAGAAGCTTTATGTTAATTGAAATTGAAATGTAGCATGAAATCGGCACTCATCTACTGGCAAATGCTTTCCACATAAAGTGTGAAAGAGGATTATAGTCTAAACAGTTAAATGCATAATTGCTGGTTTTAATTAGAGAAAAACAGCCGATTGTTGTCTGTGTAGAACGCATTTCACTATGACACCCAAAAAGTATGGATTTACTTTGGGTTTATATAGAAGTGTTTATAGTTACCAACATGTTGCTTTTATTACGCGTTTTGGTTTTATAACTCGACTGGCACAGGCTTGCTGACTTGTGTCTGAATTTCTATGTAAAACCCATTGATTGACATGTTAATTGCATGTGAAATTATTCAGTGGGGTAACAGACTTCACATATAGAACACACATAAACTCTCTGTAACAGGGCCACCTACCAGCACCAGGGTCCATGTTCGAGAACTAGCTCAGCCCCCTCGTTCCCCCATATCATCAACCTTGCACACACATAGAAACAACTTACCACTTAAATTCCTGTGATCTCCAGCACTGCTGCTCTGGTCTGTGTTTGCAGGCTGTAGCGGTCATATACAGTATTTGGCGACGTCACCGCTGCAGCCTGTAAACCTAGACTAGGGGTGAGGACTGGAGTGGCACAGGGAGATTTAGTGATGAGTAGTTGATCTTTTATTGCTTTAGCATTTAGGGGCTTTGGGGAGATTTTGAAATAAATTGGACAGCCCCTTTAAATGAAAATAATTTCAAATCCTCAAGCGGTTATTAGGCATGTGCGCATCAGATGTTTAGGTCTATGTGGTTTTATTACTTATTCTGCAATAAGATTAATAGATACTATGGGGGAGATTTGGAAAAACGATAGTGGTAAAACCCCCATGTTGTGTACCAGTGAGCTTGATCAAATGTTGCAACTACAACTTTTATGAATTAAAACATTCAGCTGACAAGTTCCTAATTTTGTACCTTTTTAAGTAATATTTCAAATGGTTTCATATATGGTACATCTGAGTGACTGTCTCTATAACTGCACAATTGGCGTACAAAAGAAACTGCACTGAAAAGTTGACCAACTGAACATTTCTGGAGTTGGTCTATCAATATTATAAAGTTTATTGCTCAACATCTATACAAGCTGCATTACAGGAAAACAATATGAACATAGGCCAAGTTCATACTTCAGTTATTTGATCAGCTATTTCCATCATTTATTGTGAGCCAAAACTCATAGTAAAGCCTACTCAGAGATAAGGTATAAGGGAAAGACCTGCACCTGTTCTGTGTTTTTGAACCACACCTCATGGAAATAACTGACCAAATAACTGAAGTGCGAACTTGGCCTTAGTGAAGTAACTAAATCAAACATATCCATTATTTTGTAAATGTTTTTATTGGGCTTTAACTTTAACCCCTTAAGGACATGTACGTCACTGGTCCTTAAGTCACGTCCAGAGATGAAGTACATGTCCTTAAGGGGTTAAAGCCCAATAAAAACATTTACAAAATAATGGATATGTTTGATTTAGTTACTTCACTAAGGCCAAGTTCGCACTTCAGTTATTTGGTCAGTCATGGTGATCGGGCGGGTGCAGGAGCTGCGCCTCCCGATCAGCGGCAGGGTTCCGGCAGTCACTGATAGCCGGACCCCTGCTGTATGCGCTGACCGCGGCACGTGCAGGCTTCAGACATGTGCGGGGTGGCCTTTGGGTCCCCGTGCTGCTGTGACGGGGACCCGATGGTAGGGAAGGCAGCCCGATGCCTTCCTTAGGCATCGTGGCTGCCTTCTGTGACAGCCTGTGAGATCAAACCCCCTGGATCTCACAGGCAGGCAGGCTATAAGTGTATTACGGTGTGTAATACACTTAAAGCCAATGCATTACAATACAGAAGTATTGTAATGCATTATAAAGGGGATCAGACCCCCAAAAGTTGAAGTCCAGAGTGGGACAAAAAGTAAAGTGAAAAAAAAAGTAAAAAAAAAAAGAAGTTTAAAAAAAAAAATTACAAGTTTCAAGTAAAAAAAAAAGCATCCTTTTCCCAAAATAAAGTTAAAAAAATGTAATAAATAGGGAAAAAAGATATTAGGTATCGCTGCATCCGTATCGACCGGCTCTAAATATTACATGACCTCACCCCTCAGATGAACACCGTCAAAAAAATTAAATAAAAACTGTGCTAAATAAACCATTTTTTTGGTCACCTTACATCATTAAAAGTGCAACAACAAGAGATCAAAAAGACGTATGTCCCCCAGAATCATACCACTCTAACCGTCACCTCATCCCACAAAAAATGAGCCCCAATCTAAGACAATCACCCAAAAAATAACTATGGCTCTTAGACTATGGAGACACAATAACATGATTTCTTTTGTTTAAAAATGCTGTTATTGTGTAAAACTTAAATAAATAAATAAAAAGTATACATATTTAGGTATAGCCGTGTCCGTAACAACCTGATCTATAAAAATACCCCATGACCTAACCCCTTAGATGAACACCGTAAAAAAAAAGAAAAAAACGGTGTCAAAAAAGCTATTTTTTGTCACCTTACATCACAAAAGGTGCAATAGCAAGCAATCAAAAAGTCATATGGACCCCAAAATAGTGCCAATCAAACCATCATCTCATCTTGCTAGAATGATACCCTACCTAAGACAATCGCCCAGAAAATAAAAAAACTATGGCTTTCAGACTATGGAGACACTAAAACATTATTTTTTTGCTTCAAAAATGCTGTTATTGTGTAAAATTTAAATAAATACTAAAAAGTATACATATTAGGTATCGCCATGTCCGTAATAACCTGCTGTCTAAAAATATCACATGACCTAACCCCTCAGGTGAACACCGTAAAAAAAATTAAACAAAAAGTGTGTCAAAAGAGCCATTTTTTTGTCACCTTACATCACAAAAGCATAATACCAAGCAATCAAAAATTCATATGCACCCTAAAATAGTACCAATCAAACCGTCATCTCATACAGAAAAGAATGAGCCCCTACATAAGACAGTTGCCCAAAAAAAAAAAAAAAAACTATGGCTTTCTGAATATGGAGACAATAAAAAAATGTTAAAAAATCTTTATTATGTAAAACTGAAACAAACAACCCAAAAAAGTTGGTATTGTCGCATCCCTAACAACCTGCTCTATAAAAATAGCACATGATCTAACCTGTCAGAGGAACATTGTAAATAACAAAAAATAAAAACGGTGCCAGAACAGCTATTTTTGTTTACCTTTCCTCACAAAAAGTGTAATATAGAGCAATCAAAAATCATATGTACCCTAAAATAGTACCAATAAAACTTCCACCTTATCCCGTAGTTTCCAAAATTGGTTTACTTTTTTGGAGTTTCTACTTTAGGGGTGCATCAGGGGGGCTTCAAATGTGACATGGCAGCTTAAAATTATCCCAGTGAACTGCCCTCCAAAAACCATATGGCAGTCCTTTCCTTCTCCGCCCTGCCGTGTGCCCATATAGCAATTTATGACCACATATGGGGTGTTTCTGTAAATCACAGAATCAGGGCAATAAATATTGAGTTTTGTTTGGCTGTTAATCCTTGCTTTTTTAGCAGAATTATTTTTATCAAAATGGAAAATCTGCTAAAAAAGTGAAATTCTGAAATTTCATCTCCATTTTCCATTAATTCTTGTGGAACACCTAAAGGGTTAATAAAGTTTGTAAAATCAGTTTTGAATACCTTGAGGGGTGTAGTTTCTAAAATGGGGTCATTTTTGGGTGTTTTCTATTATGTAAGCCTCACAAAGTGACTTCAGACCTGAACTGGTCCTTAAATAGATTTGCTTTTAAACTTCTAAGCCTCCCCAAAAAATAAAATAGCATTCACAAAATGATCCAAACATGAAGTAGACATATGGGGAATGTAAAGTAATAACTATTTTTGTAGGTATTACTATCTATTATAAAAGTTGAGAAATTTTAATTTGCTAATTTGCAAATTTTTGGTAAATTTGGTATTTTTTTTAAAGAATAATATTTGTTTGTTTTTACTCAATTTTCATGAAGTACACTATGTGACGAGAAAACAATCTCAGAATGGCTTGGATAAGTAAAAGCGTTTTAAAGTTATTACCACATAAAGTGACACATGTCAGATTTGCTAAAAATGGCCTGGTTCTTAAGGTGAAAAATGGCAGGGTCCTTAAGGATTTAATGAGTGGTATTTCAATAAGGGGGGAAATCAAGTTAAAGATGGGGTATTAAGCATATAAAAAAAGAGAACAGGAGGCTTGTGCCCAGATCAGCAGCGCATGCCTGAAGCCCTGCTCTCTTGTGGTATTAAACCAACTCACAGTGTAGGAAACACAGTGTCTACAGCACCTCATTTTGATCCTGAACCTCTTTACACACCCTGGATCTGAATGGCCATGACGAGAAGTAAAAAGAAACCAGAGATCTCAGTGAAACATACATCCTTCTTCTCCTCCACTCCACGTGGCCAAGATGGCGCCAGCAAACAAAGAGCAAAAACCACATCGCCTTCATACAATAAAGCGCTTCTACATGTTGTGTCTTTAAAGATGAGTGATACTTTCAGATTCACTCCTGCTAAAACGCAAGAAAAGGTAAGTGAATATGTCCAAAAATGACATATCTAACACAGCCTCACTTCCTGCGCCTATCACAAGTGATTGGGGCTGAGCTGCAATACCAAGTATAGCTGCTATACTATGTAATGTCAAAATATCTGATCAGATACTGACCGATCAGATACTGATGACATATCTAGAGGATAGGTCATCAGAAAACTCTTTTAAACTAGCAGACTTGGAAGACCGCTCCAGGTGCAACAATGTCAGACTCCCAGAGATGTACATTTAAAAAATAACTTACTCAAAGAAGCTGGGTTCAAAAAATTATCTCTCAGATAACTTTATTTGCCAACCTTTCACCAGCTACACTAGCTCACTGCCGAGAATTTTCCAAATGCACACAAATGGTGTGGGGGGGGGGATTTATCAAAATGGTGTAAAGTAGAACTGGCTTAGTAGCCCATAGCAACCAATCAGATTCTAAATTTCATTTTCTAAAGGAGTTGTGAATAATGAAAGGTGGAATCTGATTGGTTGCTATGGGCAACTACGCCAGTTCTACTTTTTTACACCAGTTTAATAAATCTCCCCAATTTGTTTCTCAAAATGGTTCTAATTTTGTTCTATCCACCCCTAAAGAAGCCTTGCTAGACAAATTGTCCCTGGTTGTATCTCAAGATGGCGCCATATCCTCACCCCCAAAAAAGAAATCACCCACTCTCTCTCCAGAATGGACCACAGTGGGATGTCCAAAAATATCTCCGACTTGATTCATCAACTTAAAGGTACGGTTATATTTTTATTGGTCTGTTATCTCTGTCGACCCCTCTTAAAGACGATTCGCAAAATTTCATGAACACGTGTATTAAGTTTGCCATATTGCCTTTTTTGTTTGTGCAACAACTATTTCCATTCCCTATTATCTACTTTTCTGCAATAAAACTCATGGATATATAGCTGTAAATGAACATGATTCTTCATCAATGTTAATTACCCTCGGCGTACCTTCTGATGGACCCTCTCCCTTAATTTACAGTAACAACCCATCTGTATCTGGACGAGTTCACCTAGAACCGGGACTACTTTATCTTGTTTTTTTCATTTATTTTTTTCATTGATTTGTTTATGTTACCCTTTCATTACAGCTGTCTAATAAGTGTCTGTAAATTATGCAGACGAATATTTATACAGAAAAATCACTGAAAATATTTGCACTAACACCATAGATGCAAATATTATATATAAACTAAGCCCTCATTCTGATATAATAAAGTCTGAGATTCTTAGCCAATATATTTTGATTAAAACACATCTGTGCCCGCCTACCAGTGACAAGGTGATCTCAGTCAGGCAAGTCCTACTCTAAAACCCATCTCTATGCCATTGAGCATCAACATTCAAGAGAGCAGACACTTTTTAGAGTGAAATATAGTTTATAGAACAACCTCTTTAATAACTAAATTCTAACAATGAGGAATATTTTTCTCCAATCCAGCAAGCTGTCCAAGACTGCATCCATATCAATGCTATCCCTGAAACCAATGTCACTCTGGTCTGGTGTACTTATAATGCAGTGATGGAGGGGCACTTTATTAATTTTCCTCCCAGGTAAGGCTATTTTAACATTTCACTTGGTTTCAGGTTTTGATTACACATCAATATGCATCTATCCCGTTAGGATGCGGTTGTGTGAAATGGAAATGAAACAAACCCGATCCGTCACTAAATGCATTGGAAGTCAATGGGTGATAGATCAGTTTTTTTAGGATCCTACAAAAACGGATCAATCACCATTAATTTGCATTGTTTGTAGTGACGGATCTGGTTTGTTCTGTTTCGATGACCGGACAAAAAACAGCAACTTGCAGCGGTTTTGTGTCTGGTTAGAAAACAGAATGCTGACGGAACGGAAGGCATCCTAATGCATCCTGAACGGATCTCTTTCCATTGAGAATGCATGGGAAAAAAACAAAACTGTTTTGGCCCGGTTTTGAGATCCTCTGCAGGATCTCAAAACTGGAATGCCAAAATGCATATGTGAAAGTAGACTGAAAAGAAGAGAATATCCAAATTAGATGACCTCCTCCAAAAATGTCAACTATTGAATACAAGAACAAACATAAACCAGATCCCTCAATTTTTATCTTAAGCATGTAAGACACACTTTCTATATAATTCACAAAAACATTAAACCCAATCGATAGGGAATGAATTCGCCAACTATTACTTACTGTTATAATGTTTAAATGGTGATCCTTTAACCTTGCAGCCTACTGCACTCTTCAGCCATTTTGGTAGCTCTGCCCAAACCAGGTAAGACACCAGACTCCTCCTCAAACTTCTGCCTATCTCATTATTAATTTCAAATCTCAAAATATTTGCGGAAATTCTTGCTATCAGACTTAATAGTCTTCCTATACTAATTCAAAATGATCAAGTCGACTTTGAGAAAAATTGTCATACCTCAGATGGAACTAGACGTTTCACTGATTTAATTGAGGTGGTTGTTACCAATTGGTAAATGATTTATGCACCCAGATTTATTCCCATATCCTTCTGTATAACCAATGGTTATAATTATAACCCTTAATTTTTGCTGTCATCATGGAATTCTTCACTGAACACATTATATGCTCTCCATATATTTCAGGTATTGGAGTGTCTGGGAGGGACCACTGGATTGGGCTTTTTACAGGTGACACGACTCACTCTATCCAACCCAGAATCCTGCTTAGCAGTGGCTATAAAAAAAAAATTAACAGTTTTTGTGTAGCTTCTTATTATAAAGTTAATATGTCTTAATCATAGATCCTCAGTCGGTCTCTCTCCCAGACTTGCTGAACTCTTATTAAAAAAATCCAAAATAAGATTACACATGGGGTAAATAATTCCTTCTTTATTAAGGTATAACTTTATCATATTCCTCTCCAAACTATTTGACTTCATCTACAACCCACTATTGAAAGAAATGACATCCAGTGTATCTGCTTTGCAAACTTAGGGGGTCTCCTGGTTTGGCAGAGCTGACATCAAGTTGTTAATTTCACCTAAAATCTTTGAAATGTTCTTATACTTCTATCAATTTCATACCTTAAAAATTTGCAATTTTATTGGTAGTAAAAGAGCTAGGGTTAGGGCTGATATACTCTTATATCAAGTATTGTTAAAGGGATGATTCCCTTCAGCAAATGGCATTGATCATGTAGACAAAGTTTATACAAAGCTCTTACTCATGCATTGTGATTGTCCTATTGCCTCCTCTGCTGGCTTGGTTCCCTTTTCCATCGCAATATACTCTGCTTGTATCCAGGGGTTACGACGACCACCCTGCAATACAGGAACAGTGGCCAAACTGGCACACTATAGGAAAGAGTTCTGGCCTCTCTGATGGTCGGGACCATGGGAGTACACATAGGCAGTGTATAATGTGATGAAAAATTTAATCCAGCCAGCAAAGGAGGCAATATGGGCAATCACAATACATTAGTAAGTGTAATATAGAGCAATCAAAAATCATATGTACCCTAAAATAGTACCAATAAAACTTCCACCTTATCCCGTAGTTTCCAAAATTGGTTTACTTTTTTGGAGTTTCTACTTTAGGGGTGCATCAGGGGGGCTTCAAATGTGACATGGCAGCTTAAAATTATCCCAGTGAACTGCCCTCCAAAAACCATATGGCAGTCCTTTCCTTCTCCGCCCTGCCGTGTGCCCATATAGCAATTTATGACCACATATGGGGTGTTTCTGTAAATCACAGAATCAGGGCAATAAATATTGAGTTTTGTTTGGCTGTTAATCCTTGCTTTTTTAGCAGAATTATTTTTATCAAAATGGAAAATCTGCTAAAAAAGTGAAATTCTGAAATTTCATCTCCATTTTCCATTAATTCTTGTGGAACACCTAAAGGGTTAATAAAGTTTGTAAAATCAGTTTTGAATACCTTGAGGGGTGTAGTTTCTAAAATGGGGTCATTTTTGGGTGTTTTCTATTATGTAAGCCTCACAAAGTGACTTCAGACCTGAACTGGTCCTTAAATAGATTTGCTTTTAAACTTCTAAGCCTCCCCAAAAAATAAAATAGCATTCACAAAATGATCCAAACATGAAGTAGACATATGGGGAATGTAAAGTAATAACTATTTTTGTAGGTATTACTATCTATTATAAAAGTTGAGAAATTTTAATTTGCTAATTTGCAAATTTTTGGTAAATTTGGTATTTTTTTTAAAGAATAATATTTGTTTGTTTTTACTCAATTTTCATGAAGTACACTATGTGACGAGAAAACAATCTCAGAATGGCTTGGATAAGTAAAAGCGTTTTAAAGTTATTACCACATAAAGTGACACATGTCAGATTTGCTAAAAATGGCCTGGTTCTTAAGGTGAAAAATGGCAGGGTCCTTAAGGATTTAATGAGTGGTATTTCAATAAGGGGGGAAATCAAGTTAAAGATGGGGTATTAAGCATATAAAAAAAGAGAACAGGAGGCTTGTGCCCAGATCAGCAGCGCATGCCTGAAGCCCTGCTCTCTTGTGGTATTAAACCAACTCACAGTGTAGGAAACACAGTGTCTACAGCACCTCATTTTGATCCTGAACCTCTTTACACACCCTGGATCTGAATGGCCATGACGAGAAGTAAAAAGAAACCAGAGATCTCAGTGAAACATACATCCTTCTTCTCCTCCACTCCACGTGGCCAAGATGGCGCCAGCAAACAAAGAGCAAAAACCACATCGCCTTCATACAATAAAGCGCTTCTACATGTTGTGTCTTTAAAGATGAGTGATACTTTCAGATTCACTCCTGCTAAAACGCAAGAAAAGGTAAGTGAATATGTCCAAAAATGACATATCTAACACAGCCTCACTTCCTGCGCCTATCACAAGTGATTGGGGCTGAGCTGCAATACCAATGAAACAAACCCGATCCGTCACTAAATGCATTGGAAGTCAATGGGTGATAGATCAGTTTTTTTAGGATCCTACAAAAACGGATCAATCACCATTAATTTGCATTGTTTGTAGTGACGGATCTGGTTTGTTCTGTTTCGATGACCGGACAAAAAACAGCAACTTGCAGCGGTTTTGTGTCTGGTTAGAAAACAGAATGCTGACGGAACGGAAGGCATCCTAATGCATCCTGAACGGATCTCTTTCCATTGAGAATGCATGGGAAAAAAACAAAACTGTTTTGGCCCGGTTTTGAGATCCTCTGCAGGATCTCAAAACTGGAATGCCAAAATGCATATGTGAAAGTAGACTGAAAAGAAGAGAATATCCAAATTAGATGACCTCCTCCAAAAATGTCAACTATTGAATACAAGAACAAACATAAACCAGATCCCTCAATTTTTATCTTAAGCATGTAAGACACACTTTCTATATAATTCACAAAAACATTAAACCCAATCGATAGGGAATGAATTCGCCAACTATTACTTACTGTTATAATGTTTAAATGGTGATCCTTTAACCTTGCAGCCTACTGCACTCTTCAGCCATTTTGGTAGCTCTGCCCAAACCAGGTAAGACACCAGACTCCTCCTCAAACTTCTGCCTATCTCATTATTAATTTCAAATCTCAAAATATTTGCGGAAATTCTTGCTATCAGACTTAATAGTCTTCCTATACTAATTCAAAATGATCAAGTCGACTTTGAGAAAAATTGTCATACCTCAGATGGAACTAGACGTTTCACTGATTTAATTGAGGTGGTTGTTACCAATTGGTAAATGATTTATGCACCCAGATTTATTCCCATATCCTTCTGTATAACCAATGGTTATAATTATAACCCTTAATTTTTGCTGTCATCATGGAATTCTTCACTGAACACATTATATGCTCTCCATATATTTCAGGTATTGGAGTGTCTGGGAGGGACCACTGGATTGGGCTTTTTACAGGTGACACGACTCACTCTATCCAACCCAGAATCCTGCTTAGCAGTGGCTATAAAAAAAAAATTAACAGTTTTTGTGTAGCTTCTTATTATAAAGTTAATATGTCTTAATCATAGATCCTCAGTCGGTCTCTCTCCCAGACTTGCTGAACTCTTATTAAAAAAATCCAAAATAAGATTACACATGGGGTAAATAATTCCTTCTTTATTAAGGTATAACTTTATCATATTCCTCTCCAAACTATTTGACTTCATCTACAACCCACTATTGAAAGAAATGACATCCAGTGTATCTGCTTTGCAAACTTAGGGGGTCTCCTGGTTTGGCAGAGCTGACATCAAGTTGTTAATTTCACCTAAAATCTTTGAAATGTTCTTATACTTCTATCAATTTCATACCTTAAAAATTTGCAATTTTATTGGTAGTAAAAGAGCTAGGGTTAGGGCTGATATACTCTTATATCAAGTATTGTTAAAGGGATGATTCCCTTCAGCAAATGGCATTGATCATGTAGACAAAGTTTATACAAAGCTCTTACTCATGCATTGTGATTGTCCTATTGCCTCCTCTGCTGGCTTGGTTCCCTTTTCCATCGCAATATACTCTGCTTGTATCCAGGGGTTACGACGACCACCCTGCAATACAGGAACAGTGGCCAAACTGGCACACTATAGGAAAGAGTTCTGGCCTCTCTGATGGTCGGGACCATGGGAGTACACATAGGCAGTGTATAATGTGATGAAAAATTTAATCCAGCCAGCAAAGGAGGCAATATGGGCAATCACAATACATTAGTAAGTGTCTTGTATTAACTTTCTCTACATGATAAATGCCATTTGCTGGTGCGATAACCCTTTTAATTGTCCTTTTATAATTAACTATTATAGAGTAGTGATTCTCTCTCAACTCAAAGCCTTATGGTTTGATGATACTTAAAAGGATCTGGGTCCAGATTGAAAACTATTTTAATATCATCTAAATATTCAATCCTTCTTTAAAAGAAACTACAACATTCCACACGTGTCTTCTTTAAAAGAAATTTCTCTGGTACAGGAATATCTCCTCCTTCAGAAAAATATTTCACTACCAAACCCTTTACAACTTTATTTCTATTTGCAAAATTCTTATTTCTTATTTATCAGTCATTAACTGGATTGAAAATGGTTTATCCACTTTACAGGACATATGGAATGGAATTTACTTGTCTACATTTTTCCTATTTCTAATAAAGACTTTTTAAAAATCTCCAAATCAGACATGTCATAATGTCCACCAACTTACCTACTCTTAAGGCCTCATGCACACGTTGTTTTTCTCGGCCTCCGTTCCGTTTTTTTTTGCGGATAGGATGGGGACCCATTCATTTCAATGGGTCAGCAAAAAAATGCTGATAGTTCATCCGTTTGTGTTCCGCGTCCGTCGTCCGTGTTTCCCTTTAGCAGAAAAAATAGTGCATGTCCTACTTTTTTCACATTTACGGACAAGGATAGGCATTAATTACAAGGGATCTGTGGAAAAAAACGGCTCCTCCAAAAAAAACAGATGCCGCATCCGTTTTTTTTAGCGGACGCACAATTTGCGGACGCAAAAAACAACTGTCGTGTGCATGAGGCCTAAGTCAGTGGCCTGTTCCTGAAACTGTCCCACTCCTCCATGCTGGCAGAGATGCCATATCAATCACCAGGCTCACCCCTCTGTCCATTGGCTTCTTTGCCTGCTGTCAGCAGCAGGTACAAACTCCATCATTCCACTTGCAGGCTGCCTTGGCCCCCTTCTCTGTCCTTATGGCATGCTAAAATGCTCTTGCTGATCCTTAAAGGGCCAGCATGCACATACCCAGATCTGCTCCAGCCTATGGCTGGTCACTTATGTGAATTTAAGGTGCCTGAGAGGAATGTAGCTGACTTTTAGATATTCTAGTCTTGCTAGACCTAGTAAAGGAGTGCATATTTCTGTCTGATTGCCCGTGTACCGAACCTTGCCTGTTTATCATCTCTGATCCTCACCTGCCTTTCCTGATCACTGCCTGTTTATCCTATTGACTCTTAGCTGCCAGTCCCGACCTTGGACGTATTTCACAGATACATATCAACTATGTCTCCCCTGACCTCAGACTGTTTACTAACTATGAATTTTGCCTGATCTCTTGGGTCAGCTGCCAATTACACCAAGACGATTCCAAGAGGTAGCTGGAAGCCAGGCGACTCACCTGCAGAAAAGTCCATATCCGTGTACATAGATCAAGGGGTGAATACTAGAAGATTGCCAGGATAATGGCCTTAGGTATAGCTCAAAGTCAAACTGTTAGTTGGCACAGTGGTTTTAAAACTTTTGTCCGTAACACCTATTATCTCTAAGGATCCTCCTAAACCTTTGGACAGAGGGCTTAAAAATACTCACTGTACATCCCAAAACATATTATTGTGCTATAAAATCTTGAATGCCTAAATAGATGATACACTGCACAATGTTAGAACTTTGTGGCAACATGATCTGTCAACACAATTTTCTGATGAACAATGGAAATATGCTTATACTACTACCCCTAAGTTCTCAAGATCAATCGTCTCAGTATCAACCATCTGGAAATGGCCATTACACACCTGATCTATGATGGAGATGTTATCAAGCTACGAGTACTTTTCTCCATCTATGGTGGGATTGTAGAATGTTTTTTAATATATAGACATCAGATTCTTTCTAATATATGTCAATATGATATTCAATCAAAACCCACTTTAGCCCTTCTTTCCATAAATAACCATAATTTCTCATATGCTAACAGATCTATTATTGCCCATTTCTGTATTACTAATAAACAGGGAACTGTTGCATCATGGAAAGACTCCATGTTCCCTCCATTACCAATATAATTAAAGGTGTTAACAAAAATTGTTGGTGTGAGAAAATGTCTGCCTCAGCCTTAAGCCAAACTGCCTCCGTTAGAAGAAATTTTTCTATCTGGATGTCATCTAGCTATTATTCACATTCGATACCATAAAAACCCCCAACAATTTAATTTAAAGCTTATTTTGTTATCTACTTGTAACTATACCTGTTACTTTTGCTATATTCCTATGATTGTATACTTATTTATACAGCATGGCTTGATTGTATTTTAATTTTTATTATTTTTCAATAAAAATTGTGTTTAAAAAAAGAAATTAGATATCTAGTGATGGAGATTTCAGATATACTTAGACTTCTGAGGGGAATGACCCTGAGAATTTTATAGAGAAATGGGAAGTAGAGACCCCTAACGACGTGACCTAAAGTCCAGATAAATGTAGATAAATTAAATAAGGCTAGGCCAGCATGAGCACAGAGGTCTTGTTGATCCAGGACGTCTTGAGTAGATGTAGAAAAGTAGGGAGATTTAGGCAGCATAGCTATCCACAGGTTGTGTGTAGCATTGCTGCTCAGCCCTATTCACTTCAAAAGAGTTGAGCTGAAATACCAGGCTCAGCCTGGGACAGGTGTGGTTCTGTTTCTGGGAAGAAAGCATTCATGTTTTTCTAATCCTGGACAATCCCTGTGAATTTAGGATGAGAACCTCTGTAAGGTACTGTTTGTTATTTTCCACTTTTCACTATTTGCTTTGTTAAATACTCCATTATTCAATAATACTGTAGGTAAAGAGATATTATGATTCTTCAATAGCAATATTGATTCCATGTAAGTGGAAGTTCCATTTTTGGATACTTATGGACCAAGCCACATCTGAAAACGCATTATAGTTTATGGAACATGTTGACATACAAAAGGTTCATATTCTATCTTCAAAGTTTGTTTTCTGGTGTAATGGTACAAAAAAGGGGGAGCATGCTCAAAAACAAATTTGTTATTTATTTTTGTGCTATCAAAGCACTGAACAAGAACACATGAGCTTCCTTATCCACATTCCACAGTCAAATCTTTGATTAGCCATTTCCACAGTGGTCTAATATTGTACAATCTCTGCCAAGACAATGTTTGGTTAACAGTTAATAACTAGCTGACTGGACTACCTCAGTAAAACATGCTGAGCGTTTCATCACTTATGTTTTATTTAATGATGCTTGTCATCAAATGTTATTGTTTGAGGCGAATTATATTATTCAACCAAATCTCACTTGATTAATGATGAAAAGGCTATTATGGCTTTAATTACAGCCACGTTATTCCTCTTAGATGATAATATTTGTATTTAAGTCAACTCATTTTCCAATGAAGCAATACATATGTCACTTCACGATTTTGAATAATGGAACATGACAAAATACCTGTTATATAGAAATAAAGCACAAACAATTCAATTTAGAATTTTCCAGCTCATTACTTTTTGAAAATGTGTAGAAATATAAGGTAGAGGAAATTTCAATTTTACTTTACTAAAAAAGTACTCTGTATTTGAAGATCAATGTTTGCTGCCAGTGAATGGAAACATAATGAAAAACATCTTAGGATATATCTTATTGTTTCAGTTCATATTGACAATTAAAATGAGCACCGATTATTAGCTTTATTTACTTTCAGACTGTGCATGTCATTAATTTCAGCATAGCGGAGAATAGGGAGAGCGTTCTTTACTTCTTCCAACTAGATAGATAGACAGCTAGATAGCGTAGTGTTCAAAAAATAGCAGTGTGTTTAAAAAAGCAAATAAATAGCAAAATTATTATAGTCGTTTTTATTTCCATAAATGCAAATGTACTAGAAACACTACACATTAAATTTCAAGTTAATAGTAACAATAGTAACAATAGTAACATTCATCTAGTTAATCATTTACAGAAAGTAAAGAAAAGGGAATATTAGGCTGTTCAAAAAAAAAATAGCAGTGGCAGCATTTTTCTTTAAAAACTCAAATCTTTAATGTTCAAACTGAAAAACATGTTTGCAATTTCACTTTACTTTGAATCATTGAACTAATATTTAGTGGCATAGCCATTGTTTCTGAAAACTGCTGTACATCTGTGTTGCATGGATTCGACCAACTTGTGGCAAAAGTAACAGGTATAGTTACAAGTAGATAACAAAAGATGCTTTAAATTAAATTGTGGCAGGTATTCCAGTCCAGGACAATTGGACTACATTCCACAGTTCTTCAGTATTTTTGGATTTTGTCTCATAAACCAAATTTTTCTATGTCACCTAACAAGTTCTCCATTTGAATGAGGGTCGGGGGATTGGTCTGGCCACTCCAGTACCTCAATATAGTTTGTCTGTACCTCAATATAGTTTGTCTGTAACCAATCATTTCAAGAGCATTTCTTCTTTGGCATAAGGCAACATGATCTCCTCAAGTATTTTGATATATTGAAAGTGATCTATGATACCTCTTATGCGATAAATAGGCTGGTATGATACATTCCCATATCATTATATTTGCACCACCATGCTTTACTGTCCTCCCAGTGTACTTCACAGTGTATCACAAGATAGGTCATCAATATCTGATGCAAGGCAAGGGTTCAATATGAGGGTCAAGTAAATGGAGCTAGTACTTATAATTACACTACGCTACGAATACATCAGAGACGGGCAGTGCAATGAAGAGGAAATAGCTCTCGTATGGAGCTTCACCTCCTCTTCAAACAGCTGATCGTCGAGGACTGCCGGGTATCGGACCCCCCCCCCCCAAAAAAAACAAATATTGATGACTTATTCAAAGGACAGGTCTTTAATATATACTGCAGACCCCCCTGTAATGGTTTATTCACATTTAGTTATGATTTTATGAAATTGTAGAAAAAACGGTGAAATGACTACTACATATGTGTGAACCTTTAAAAAAACTGAAAAATTCAAATGCAAACTGTGAACTGAGCCATTTAGTTCAATGTTCAAAAGAAATCACCACTCAGACAAAATGTAGGAAGTTACATTTAATTGATAAAATTAATTGAATACATCTACCCATTGATGTGTAGAATGCATGCATACAATGTATAGTATATAGCATAGCCATAAATAATTTGGTAAATAGCATTCACATAGCACCATAGATTAGATCAAATCCTTCAGGTTCCAGAGGTAAAGTCGAAATGTGCTCTGAGGGACCTTTCTTCAAAAGCATTTCCCCCCAGACACATGCTGAGAAGTGAACTCTTTGAAAATGAGGCCCACTAGATCTCAGATCTGGTTATATATTTTTTTCTTGTTAAAGTACTGTAGTTCTGTTTGAACCACAACATTTCCCAAAGGAAAAAGTTGCAAGACACACAAAGTCAAGTGGAAGTGTTAGGCTACTAGCTAATGAGTGCAACCGAAAAAGAAAGCAGGTGATAAATTTAATTACATCTGGCTATGACTTCAAGTTACACGTTCATTGACTGATGTCATTTTTCATCAGAATAATGAGATGTTAGTCTCTGGGCTGCTCGTCGAAGAGATGTGAAGATATGCAATATTAAATTTATTACACATGTGAAAATGGAGCTTCAACAGTGAAACCAGTAATACGTGAAAATTAACAGCTTTCCTGATCTGAACTCTTGTTTCTCATGCTCTTCAGATTTTAGTGGGGTTATTCGTATGCTGTTTGCACCCTAGGGATTAACATCTGTGTAAATGTAATATTGTAACAAGACCATTCTGATGAATTCATGAATTGTTCTCTGTGACATTAGCTGCCACATTCCCTTGGACCAATCTTTGTTGCAGGTGCACTGACCACACACTAATTGGAAGGATTATTTTCATAACTTTCTGTGTAGTCTGCAAGGTCCTCTGGAAAAAAAAAAGACGTGGAATTGTTTGAAACAGCTGTTTTGAGCTATGTTTTTGTAAATTCCCCAAATTAAACAACTCAATAAGAGGTGTCTTCGTGTTTATTTTAAAAAGCAGAAAATGGAGAGGATTTCCAGTGATATTTCCCTAATTTTACAGAAAGAGATATATAAAATTCACACGCCTCATCTCAGCTCTAAAAGCAACCAGCGATAGAACACATCTGCTTTTTATGTCCAATACATAGGGACAAATTCCGAAGAAGATTAATGAAAGAGCAGTATTAAAACTTTAATGTCTGAGAAGTAGATAATTGCAGACATGACATGGTTTCAATTATTTCTTTGATGATTGTTGTTTTAAGAATTTTCCTTTCTTTTAGTTTGTTCTTTATGCCATGTATTAGTTAAAGGGGTTTTCTGGGTATAGGTTATCACTACCAGATAAGTGGGGTGCCAACACCTGGCATGACCTATATGGAGAAGTTCCCAGCACATAGTTGACAGAGATACTCAAGGTGATCAGCACAAAACCAAGGATGATATGCCCACCCTTGTCTTAACGTACAGCAAGCAGTTTGGTATAATACAACAAACAATTAAAACATATTTGCCAATACTATATGATGACAATGTACTTTGCTGTATGTTGAGGCAAGGATGTAGGATCGTTTCTAGAAGACCCCAAACTCTGGGTAACACTTTATCTCCTTCTTTTTATACACAGCAGGTTAAACAGAGGGATGATACATGACTCACTTACAAAGGTTTTACTAGGTGGGGCAGCATCCGCTGCCGCACGTGTAATTATGCAGTGAATACAAAAACTTTTCACAATGCGAACACCTCTAATATATATTCAATTAAATCTTACATCAATTGTAACTCCATCGGTGTTATATATGTTATCCGCTGCATGGTTTGTGAACTAATGTATGTGGGCTGCACTATCAGAAAATTGAAGAATAGAATTTTAGAGCACATCAACTACATCGATAACCCTACAAGTGTGAACATATCCAATGTCGCTAGACATTTTATACAGAAACATGAACGAAATGTGAAACACTTTAGAGCTTTTGCTATTGAACAAGTGAGGTTACCAAAGAGAGGAAGTGATTTAAAACATCTTGTAAGATTAAGGGAAGCTTTTTTGATTTTTTTATTGGATACCAGACATCCTAATAGCCTTAACTTGAGAAATGAACTTACGCATTTTTATTGATCATTTCTCGGAAGTTAAGTTGGGAACAAGATTTGTATATTGTATATTATATGTGGTATATTTGTATATTGCTATATACCCATATATGTCAGTTTTTTTATGTGTGTATTTTTATATGTCTATAATGGGAATTATCACTTTTTATATGCATTTATCTATCTAGATCGATGCGATTTGTAATTACATTGCTTGACAATGTAAACAGTGTCTTATACAGGGAGTGCAGAATTATTAGGCAAGTTGTATTTTTGAGGATTAATTTTATTATTGAACAACAACCATGTTCTCAATGAACCCAAAAAACTCATTAATATCAAAGCTGAATATTTTTGGAAGTAGTTTTTAGTTTGTTTTTAGTTTTAGCTATTTTAGGGGGATATCTGTGTGTGCAGGTGACTATTACTGTGCATAATTATTAGGCAACTTAACAAAAAACAAATATATACCCATTTCAATTATTTATTTTTACCAGGGAAACCAATATAACATCTCAACATTCACAAATATACATTTCTGACATTCAAAAACAAAACAAAAACAAATCAGTGACCAATATAGCCACCTTTCTTTGCAAGGACACTCAAAAGCCTGCCATCCATGGATTCTGTCAGTGTTTTGATCTGTTCACCATCAACATTGCGTGCAGCAGCAACCACAGCCTCCCAGACACTGTTCAGAGAGGTGTACTGTTTTCCCTCCTTGTAAATCTCACATTTGATGATGGACCACAGGTTCTCAATGGGGTTCAGATCAGGTGAACAAGGAGGCCCGGTCATTAGATTTTCTTCTTTTATACCCTTTCTTGCCAGCCACGCTGTGGAGTACTTGGACGCGTGTGATGGAGCATTGTCCTGCATGAAAATCATGTTTTTCTTGAAGGATGCAGACTTCTTCCTGTACCACTGCTTGAAGAAGGTGTCTTCCAGAAACTGGCAGTAGGACTGGGAGTTGAGCTTGACTCCATCCTCAACCCGAAAAGGCCCCACAAGCTCATCTTTGATGATACCAGCCCAAACCAGTACTCCACCTCCACCTTGCTGGCGTCTGAGTCGGACTGGAGCTCTCTGCCCTTTACCAATCCAGCCACGGGCCCATCCATCTGGCCCATCAAGACTCACTCTCATTTCATCAGTCCATAAAACCTTAGAAAAATCAGTCTTGAGATATTTCTTGGCCCAGTCTTGACGTTTCAGCTTGTGTGTCTTGTTCAGTGGTGGTCGTCTTTCAGCCTTTCTTACCTTGGCCATGTCTCTGAGTATTGCACACCTTGTGCTTTTGGGCACTCCAGTGATGTTGCAGCTCTAAAATTTGGCCAAACTGGTGGCAAGTGGCATCTTGGCAGCTGCAGGCTTGACTTTTCTCAGTTCATGGGCAGTTATTTTGCGCCTTGGTTTTTCCACACGCTTCTTGCGACACTGTTGACTATTTTGAATGAAACGCTTGATTGTTCGATGATCACGCTTCAGAAGCTTTGCAATTTTAAGAGTGCTGCATCCCTCTGCAAGATATCTCACTATTTTTGACTTTTCTGAGCCTGTCAAGTCCTTCTTTTGACCCATTTTGCCAAAGGAAAGGAAGTTGCCTAATAATTATGCACACCTAATATAGGGTGTTGATGTCATTAGACCACACCCCTTCTCATTACAGAGATGCACATCACCTAATATGCTTAATTGGTAGTAGGCTTTCGAGCCTATACAGCTTGGAGTAAGACAACATGCAAAAAGAGGATGATGTGGTCAAAATACTCATTTGCCTAATAATTCTGCACTCCCTGTATAGAGAATAGAGGGTTCCACCTTTTCCTTCTTTTCCCATCCCCCACCTCTTCAGGTGAGGGCTGAACCATCTGCTCCAGCTCAGTATTTAATCCCTGGAAAAGACACTGCTCACAGTTAAGAATAAGAACTTTGTTCGAAACGCGTCAATGTTGCTACACTAGTGTGTGTATGTCTTGTACATTGTTTCTACTGCCTCAATAAAGACGAGGATTTTAAGATACCAAGAAAACGTGAGTGCTGGAACTTTTTCGTGTTGA
This sequence comes from Bufo bufo, assembly GCF_905171765.1. Lineage (NCBI taxonomy): Eukaryota > Metazoa > Chordata > Amphibia > Anura > Bufonidae > Bufo > Bufo bufo. The sequence goes on from NC_053392.1 coordinate 300,496,385, forward strand.
ATTTTGCTATAGAGGCTCACCTGCCTGTTCCGTGCACACGGGCGATCCAGGGTGATTGAGTGAGCTGGACATTTACTTTATCTACTGCTATATATATTGTGTGCTCTGTGTAGTTTTCAGCACCGGCAAACAGCATCTCTGTTCCAATTCACATGAATGGGATCTGAACTTCCATCTTCCTCTACTATATAGTTTCCACTATGTAGTTATATAGAAAAAAAAGAGCTTATCGGTGGGGGGTGCCTAGTGTTTGACCCCACCAATTTTATATTGATGACTTATCCTATCATACACTGCGTGCAGAATTATTAGGCAAATGAGTATTTTGACCACATCATCCTCTTTATGCATGTTGTCTTACTCCAAGCTGTATAGGCTCGAAAGCCTACTACCAATTAAGCATATTAGGTGATGTGCATCTCTGTAATGAGAAGGGGTGTGGTATAATGACATCAACACCCTATATTAGGTGTGCATAATTATTAGGCAACTTCCTTTCCTTTGGCAAAATGGGTCAAAAGAAGGACTTGACAGGCTCAGAAAAGTCAAAAATAGTGAGATATCTTGCAGAGGGATGCAGCACTTTTAAAATTGCAAAGCTTCTGAAGCGTGATCATCGAACAATCAAGCGTTTCATTCAAAATAGTCAACAGGGTCGCAAGAAGCGTGTGGAAAAACCAAGGCGCAAAATAACTGCCCATGAACTGAGAAAAGTCAAGCGTGCAGCTGCAAAGATGCCACTTGCCACCAGTTTGGCCATATTTCAGAGCTGCAACATCACTGGAGTGCCCAAAAGCACAAGGTGTGCAATACTCAGAGACATGGCCAAGGTAAAAAAGGCTGAAAGACGACCACCACTGAACAAGACACACAAGCTGAAACGTCAAGACTGGGCCAAGAAATATCTCAAGACTGATTTTTCTAAGGTTTTATGGACTGATGAAATGAGAGCGAGTCTTGATGGGCCAGATGGATGGGCCCGTAGCTGGATTGGTAAAGGGCAGAGAGCTCCAGTCCGACTCAAACGCCAGCAAGGTGGAGGTGGAGTACTGGTTTGGGCTGGTATCATCAAAGATGAGCTTGTGGGGCCTTTTCGGGTTGAGGATGGAGTCAAGCTCAACTCCGAGTCCTACTGCCAGTTTCTGGAAGACACCTTCTTCAAGCAGTGGTACAGGAAGAAGTCTGCATCCTTCAAGAAAAACATGATTTTCATGCAGGACAATGCTCCATCACACGCGTCCAAGTACTCCACAGCGTGGCTGGCAAGAAAGGGTATAAAAGAAGAAAATCTAATGACATGGCCTCCTTGTTCACCTGATCTGAACCCCATTGAGAACCTGTGGTCCATCATCAAATGTGAGATTTACAAGGAGGGAAAACAGTACACCTCTCTGAACAGTGTCTGGGAGGCTTTGGTTGCTGCTGCACGCAATGTTGATGGTGAACAGATCAAAATACTGACAGAATCCATGGATGGCAGGCTTTTGAGTGTCCTTGCAAAGAAAGGTGGCTATATTGGTCACTGATTTGTTTTTGTTTTGTTTTTGAATGTCAGAAATGTATATTTGTGAATGTTGAGATGTTATATTGGTTTCACTGGTAAAAATAAATAATTGAAATGGGTATATATTTGTTTTTTGTTAAGTTGCCTAATAATTATGCACAGTAATAGTCACCTGCACACACAGATATCCCCCTAAAATAGCTAAAACTAAAAACAAACTAAAAACTACTTCCAAAAATATTTAGCTTTGATATTAATGAGTTTTTTGGGTTCATTGAGAACATGGTTGTTGTTCAATAATAAAATTAATCCTCAAAAATACAACTTGCCTAATAATTCTGCACTCCCTGTACAAATAAAGGTTGTGTAATTTAGAAAACCTATTTTCGCTCCTCACCTATGATAACTGTCAACTGTCAGTACTAATTTAGTACTCATAGAACTTTACCCTTGAAAAATATATATTTCCAAAGTAAAAGTCACAAACTGACATCCGTTTCACCCAATAATCCCATGTTTTACTTAAATTACCTACAGAATGTAGCAATTTTAGGAAGGCTAGTCAAAAATGTTGATAATGGATAATTGTACAGCAACTAAAATGCTTGTAAATTATATATTAGTGTTGAGTGAAGTGAAGCATCCGAAGTGGAATTTGCTCTGAACCCAAAAGGCCATATTGCACTAGCGTATTATCGTTTTTAACGTCCTTTTTGTCTAAGCGGTCTTAAAAATGGTCCCATTGATTGATAGGCTGAATGGGGTTTTAACATAGCGATTCATGACAAATTAATTTGTATGAATCAAATTTCATGTCAAACTTCAGCGAAGCTGCAAATAACATTTTTCAAAAGTTTGCTCATCTCTAGTATATACTGTATATATATTTATATATATATATATATATCAGTCCCCACATACCCCCCTTATATGCCTAAACACATACATTTAGGGGGTCATTTATTAAACACAAATATGCCTAAATTAGGCGTATTTCTGCGACTTCTCCCTGCTCACGCCAGCTCTAAAAAAGTGGCCGTGGGGTGGGTGGGGAAGGGGATGGGGTGGCAGGTCCGTCTCAGTTACCATTTTCTATGCCTGTTTTAGGCATAGAAAAGGGTTTAAATGTAAGGCCGTGTTCACACGAACGTGTGTGACCCGTGCCCGTGCTGCGGCTCGCAAATTGCGGGCCGCAATGCACGATCCCCGGCCGTAGGTCAGCCGCATAGGATCGCGGACCCATTCACTTTAATGGGTCCGCGATCCGCCCGTTCCGCAAAAAGATAGGACATGTTCTATCTTTTTGCTGCACTCCGTAGTGCTTCCGAGGGGTCCCGTTCCGTGCGCCCGTTCCGCAATTCCGGATTTGTGGACCCATTGAAGTGGGTCCGCATCCGTGATGCAGAATGCACATGGAACTGTGGCTGTGTATTGCGGCCCGCAATTTGCGGCCCGCAATACGGCCACGGATCAGCTAGGAAGCTGTCTTACATTTAGAAGTGGCAGAGGATCTGCCGAAGTTATGTAGAGGCCTGCCCATCTAAAACACTGGTCTTAATAAATTACCCCCTTAATTCTTTGAATCTTTCCTCATGACTAAGACCCCCATGTCCCTTATAAGTTTAGTTGCTCTTCTACTTTTTTCAGCTCCAGGACATCCTTTCTATGAACTAGAACCCATAACTGAACTGCATATTCCAGATGTGGTAATATTACATCTTTGTCCCGCGGGTGCATGTTTCGTTTAATACATGACAATGGTGTCATCTGCAAAAATAGAAACAGTGCTATTAATCCCATCCTCTATATCATTAATACATGTCTAATAATAGGGGATCCAACACTGAACCTTGGGGTACACCACTTATAACCAGGGACTATTCAGAATAGGAATCATTGACCACGACTCTTTTGACATGGTCTATAAGCCAGTTTTCAATCCAGTTGTAAAATATTATTTGAATTTATCTATGCCAGTTTGCTGGTGTTAAAAAGTCACAAACCTCATGTTTGCAACTTTATTAATGCCATTGCACCTAAATTAACTTTACCCCAAAAATCTTTTTTAAACCAGTTTTCTGTCATAAAAAGACTGAAATATATGCTAGCTCTGAGCTGGTATAGATTCCACTTTAGACTCACAGATTGCAGGAGGATAAGCTGAATTTATGACATTATAAAATGCCGGATCCTCCAACAGTGCAGGGCAAATCATAGAACAGCATTAAATACTGGTCTATGATAACCCCATAATTCTAAGCCTATAGACCATATCTTACCTATTAAGCGTCTATGCAAAGTACAACACTATATCCACAGCCACCCTTCTTTCCAGGTTTTTAATCCTACTGTTCATAGAAACTATTTTACAACATCTGTACTAGGTAAACCCATGCTCTGTGTCACTTATGGCATCATTTACTGTCACAGGTATTGCTAGAGTCTCAAAAGATTTGGGGTCCAAGCCCCAATGGATACAGTATGTGTTACATTTTCAATATAACTCCTTGGCCTCAGTGCTAAAGGCATATTTGGATGGAGATTATATTAAGCACTGTAACACATACAAGAGAATACAGCAATACACACCTATCAAATCAAGTGATGTCTCCTCTGATGTGGATGTTCTCTTTCCTCATCGCTTCCATTTGGCCCTGACAACATATGAGTAGTGTTGAGCGAACGCGAACTGCAAAGTTTGGGTCCGTACCGAACTTTGTAAGTTCGGGTACCCAGACCTGAACCCGAACTTTGCCGCAAAATTTTGGGTTCGAGTTTGGTGTTCGGGCATTTAATAAAGCTTGTTCAAAGGCTGCAGGGCAGCCAATTAACAAGCTTTTGAGCTGTGGGCATCATGTGACCCAGCCTCTATACAAGCTGGATCACGTGAAGCACCACCCATCAGCTCTGAGTAGTGCAGAGACAGGAAGCAGGCCGCTGAAGTGAGGGAGAATGTTCGGAATCTCATCTGGCTATTTATTCTGTGGGTGACCTATAGTGATTTTTTGTGGGTGCAATGCACCAGCTTTGCACCCCTGACACAGAAATATAATAATTAATCTGGTTGTTAATTCTGTGGGTGACCTATAGCAATTTTTTGTGGGTGAAATGCACAATCTTTGTACCCCTGATGCAAAAATATAATAGTTAATTCATCTGTTAGTTCGATGGGTAAAAAATACCCATTTTTGGTGTGAGGTACACCTGCACTGCATCCATGACAGGGAAATTAATATAGTTAATCCATCTGTTAGATCGGTGGGTGACATATACACATTTTTATGTGAGGTACACCTGCACTGCATACGTGACAGGGAAATTAATATATTTAATCCGTTAGTTCGGTGGGTGACAAAAAATAATTAAAAAGGAAAACAAAAAACAAAAACAAAAAAACTGTGTTGGCTACCTCCTCCACCGCCGCTTCCACCTACACCGCCACGTCCACCGCCTCCTCAACCTCCTACTCCACTTTGACCTCCGCCTCCTAGTTCAAATTTATTATTTTTTATTTTTTTCTATTCTATGTTCTATGTTATTTTAAGTCATTTCTCTCTCCACATTTGTTTGAAGGGCAATTGCACTGCTCTTACCTCCATTTTGCTTCCTTTTGCAGCCCTCTAGCCCTTACTATGACTATTTTACAGCCATTTTAGTGCACCAAAGTTCGGGTCCCCATTGACCCGAAGTTCGGCCGAACCCGGCGAACCCGAACATCCACGGGTCCGCTCATCCCTAAACGATAACTTTTTTCAGCCATATCCCATCTTTGCAGAGTTTGCCACACAGGCATCTTAGGTTCCTCACTTTTCTATCATCCTCCTCCTGGTAAGTGTTATACTGCTGCTACCCCCAATGCTGTGCCCGCTGTATTCCTAAAGGCCCTCAAATACAATACTCATGAAATAACAGTACTATAAAAATATTCCCCAAAGTGCTCCCACAAGTGTGACCAATAATAATTTTCTCCCAGTGCGCCCACTTTAGTAATAGTGCCTCCTGCAGTGATATTGCCTCCTGAGAGTGTACCTGTTAGTAGTAGTGCCCTTCATATTGTACCCAGTAATAATGCATTAAAGAACCCCAGTAGTAATAATATCCCATAGTGCCAAAAGTTGCAATATATCTCCTCAAAGTGCCCAATGTACTAAGTCCCTAAGAAAAAAACTTTTTGTAGATCCCCTACATAGTTCAAATACCCCTATAGTGTTCCCAGTAGTTATAATGCACTTAATAAATAAAATGCCCCTATAGTGCTTCCAGTAATAATAATTGCTCTTGTAGTGCCATTAGTAGTTAAAACACCCCATAGTACCCTCAGTAGGTATAACACCCCCTTGTGCCAGCAGTAGTTATAATTCTCTCTATATTGCCCCAGTAGTTATAATATCTGCATCTACTACCACCAATAGTTATAATGACCCCTCTAGTACCCTCAGTGAGTATAATTTCCCCAGTAAGTATAATGTTCCCTATAGGGCTCCCAGTAAGTATAATGCCCCCTCTAGTGCCCTAGTAGTTATAAAGGCCCTCTGTAGTTCCCCCAGTAGGTTTAATACCCCCTTGTAGTACCCCAGTAGGCATAATGTCCCCTGTTGTGCCCCCAGTATTTTAGAGCACCCCTGTAGCGTTTCCAGTTCTTATAGTGCCACCTATAGTGCCCCTAGTGTGTAAGTGACCTTCTATAGTTCCTCCAGCACTTATATTGCCTCCCTGTAGTGTCCCAGGACTTACTGTATAGTGCCCCCTATAGTGCTCCCTGTACTTATAGTGCCCACCTGTAGTTATAATGACCCACCACAGTGCTCCAGTACTATCTTCCCCCAAAAGTAAGGAAGAAAAAACATAAACAAAATGATGACCATTGGCTATTGTGTCCTGCCACAGTAATTCAAACTGTATTCTCTGCACCCCCGCTGATCAATGGACTGAAGAGGCCGCATTGCTCCAATAAGTGTTGTGGCCTCCTCACAGAAAACCAAGCACTGCATTGTACAGCGCCTGTGCTTAAATAGGACTGAGATGCAAATACACCATGTGACCAATAAACGTGACATCACTGAACTAAGAAGAAGCCACAAAGCTTACCTGAGCGCTGTGGGTTGTTCAAACAGTTGATCAGCAGGAATGTTTGAAGTCAGACCCCACTGATCAGATAATGATGACATATCCTGAGGATAGGCCATCAATTCTGAACCCCAGAACACCCTTTTAACCCCTTCCTGACACAGCGAATTTCGATTTTTGCATTTAGTTTTTTTAACCCCTGCTTTTTTTTATTTTTCCATTCACATAGCCATGAGAGCTTATTTTTTGTGGGACAAGTTACACTTTCTAATGGCACCAATATATATATAATGGCACCAATAATATTGCATACAATGTAATGGCCAGCTGGCAAAAAAAATCCAAAACGCAATTCTGCAATATTTTTATGGGTTTCATTTTTATGTTGTTCCCTATGTGGTAAAACTGACATGTTAGCTTCATTCTCTGGCCCAGCACGATTACAGCGATATCACATTCATACAGTTTTTTTTATACTTTAAAACTTGAAAAAATAAATAAAAATAAATATAACAAACTCAGGGCTCTATAGCCACATTCCTGTGGCAATGAGAGGGCCTGAGGCTGCCTCCAGGTGAAAGACCTCCCAAATCCTTTGGTTGCAATTGACTGCAGCATTTGAAAGGTTAAATGTCTGTGATTGACATTGTTGCCAATCACAAAAATTTGCTCCAGGTTTCTGCTGTGTAAAACAGCAGGCCCCCGTTGGCTATGGCACCTGCTTCAGAGCAGGCACCATCTTAAACCACCTCCGGACCGCCTAACGCAGATTCGCGTTCCGGAGGTGGCAGCGCTGCGCACAATCACGCATATACGCGTCATCTCGCGAGACGCGAGATTTCCTGTGAACGCGCGCACACAGGCGCGCGCGCTCACAGGAACGGAAGGTAAGAGAGTTGATCTCCAGCCTGCCAGCGGCGATCGTTCGCTGGCAGGCTGGAGATGTGTTTTTTTTAACCCCTAACAAGTATATTAGACGCTGTTTTGATAACAGCGTCTAATATACCTGCTACCTGGTCCTCTGGTGGTCCCCTTTGTTTGGATCGACCACCAGAGGACACAGGTAGCTCAGTAATATGTTGCACCAAGCACCACTACACTACACCCCCCCCCTGTCACTTATTAACCCCTTATTCACCCTTGATCACCCCTGATCACCCCATATAGACTCCCTGATCACCCCCTGTCATTGATCACCCCCCTGTCATTGATAACCCCCTGTAAGGCTGCATTCAGAGGTCCGTATGAATTTTACGGATCCACTGATAGATGGATCGGATCCGCAAAACACATACGGACGTCTGAATGCAGCCTTACAGGGGAGTGATCAATGACGGAGGTGATCACCCCATATAGACTCCCTGATCACCCCCCCGTCATTGATAACCCACTGTAAGGCTCCATTCAGAGGTCCGTATGAATTTTACGGATCCACTGATAGATGGATCGGATCCGCAAAACACATACGGACGTCTGAATGCAGCCTTACAGGGGAGTGATCAATGACGGAGGTGATCACCCCATATAGACTCCCTGATCACCCCCCTGTCATTGATAACCCCCTGTAAAGCTCCATTCAGATGTCCGCATGATTTTTACGGATCCACTGATAGATGGATCGGATCCGCAAAACGCATACGGACGTCTGAATGGAGCCTTACAGGGGCGTGATCAATGACTGTGGTGATCACCCCATATAGACTCCCTGATCACCCCCCTGTCATTGATTACACCCCTGTCATTGATCAACCCCCTGTAAAGCTCCATTCAGATGTCCGCATGATTTTTACGGATCCACTGATAGATGGATCGGATCCGCAAAACGCATACGGACGTCTGAATGGAGCCTTACAGGGGCGTGATCAATGACTGTGGTGATCACCCCATATAGACTCCCTGATCACCCCCCTGTCATTGATTACCCCCCTGTCATTGATCAGCCCCCTGTAAAGCTCCATTCAGATGTCCGCATGATTTTTACGGATCCACTGATAGATGGATCGGATCCGCAAAACACATACAGGCGTCTCCCTGGAGCCTTCCAGGGGGGGTGATCACCCCATATAGACTCCCTGATCACCCCCATGTCATTGATCACCCCCTGTCAGGCTGCATTCAGATGTCCGTATGATTTTTACATACGGACATCTGAATGGAGCCTTACAGGGGGGTGATCAATGACAGGGGGGTGATCACCCTATATAGACTCTCTGATCACCCCCCTGTCATTGATCACCCCCCCTGTCATTGATCACCCCCCTGTCATTGATCACCCCTCTGTAAGGCTCCATTCAGACATTTTTTTTGGCCCAAGTTAGCGGAATTATTATTTTTTTTCTTACAAAGTCTCATATTCCACTAACTTGTGTCAAAAAATAAAATCTCACATGAACTCCCCATACCCCTCACGGAATCCAAATGCGTAAAATTTTTTAGACATTTATATTCCAGACTTCTTCTCACGCTTTAGGGCCCCTAGAATGCCAGGGCAGTATAAATACCCCACATGTGACCCCATTTCGGAAAGAAGACACCCCCAGGTATTCCGTGAGGGGCATATTGAGTCCATGAAAGATTTAAATTTTTGTCCCAAGTTAGCGGAAAGGGAGACTTTGTGAGAAAAAAATAAAAAATATCAATTTCCGCTAACTTGTGCCAAAAAAAAAAAATTCTATGAACTCGCCATGCCCCTCATTGAATACCTTGGGGTGTCTTCTTTCCAAAATGGGGTCACATGTGGGGTATTTATACTGCCCTGGCATTCTAGGGGCCCCAAAGTGTGAGAAGAAGTCTGGTATCCAAATGTCTAAAAATGCCCTCCTAAAAGGAATTTGGGCACCTTTGCGCATCTAGGCTGCAAAAAAGTGTCACACATCTGGTATCGCCGTACTCAGGAGAAGTTGGGGAATGTGTTTTGGCGTGTCATTTTACATATACCCATGCTGGGTGAGAGAAATATCTTGGTCAATGCCAACTTTGTATAAAAAAATGGGAAAAGTTGTCTTTTGCCAAGATATTTCTCTCACCCAGCATGGGTATATGTAAAATGACACCCCAAAACACATTCCCCAACTTCTCCTGAATACGGAGATACCAGATGTGTGACACTTTTTTGCAGCCTAGGTGGGCAAAGGGGCCCATATTCCAAAGAGCACCTTTCGGATTTCACTGGCCATTTTTTACAGAATTTGATTTCAAACTCCTTACCACACATTTGGGCCCCTAGAATGCCAGGGCAGTATAACTACCCCACAAGTGACCCCATTTTGGAGAGAAGACACCCCAAGGTATTCCGTGAGGGGCATGGCGAGTTCCTAGAATTTTTTATTTTTTGTCACAAGTTAGTGGAATATGAGACTTTGTAAGAAAAAAAAAAAATCATCATTTTCCGCTAACTTGTGACAAAAAATTAAAAGTTCTATGAACTCACTATGCCCATCAACGAATACCTTAGGGTGTCTACTTTCCGAAATGGGGTCATTTGTGGGGTGTTTGTACTGTCTGGGCATTGTAGAACCTCAGGAAACATGACAGGTGCTCAGAAAGTCAGAGCTGCTGCAAAAAGCGGAAATTCACATTTTTGTACCATAGTTTGTAAACGCTATAACTTTTACCCAAACCATTTTTTTTTACCCAAACATTTTTTTTTTTATCAAAGACATGTAGAACAATAAATTTAGAGCAAAATTTATATATGTATCTCGTTTTTTTTGCAAAATTTTACAACTGAAAGTGAAAAATGTCATTTTTTTGCAAAAAAATCGTTAAATTTCGATTAATAACAAAAAAAGTAAAAATGTCAGCAGCAATGAAATACCACCAAATGAAAGCTCTATTAGTGAGAAGAAAAGGAGGTAAAATTCATTTGGGTGGTAAGTTGCATGACCGAGCAATAAACGGTGAAAGTAGTGTAGGTCAGAAGTGTAAAAAGTGGCCTGGTCTTTCAGGGTGTTTAAGCACTGGGGGCTGAGGTGGTTAAAGAACTAACATGCACCATATGCGGAGCATGTCTGGAAGGGGTTAAGCTGCCAAAAGTTTGGTAAAAGAGCATTCTTTCGGCCTATGTTTGGTAAAATAATAGAACAGCTCTAGTTAATTTTATCTTTTTATATCCCAAAGGCAACTGATTTTGCTTACACCTTCTAGACATGTAGTTTGGCATATAACTCAGGCCTAATAATACAAAGATATGGTAATATAGTAATTTCCATGTTTTTAAGAAATGTGATCAAATGTTCACTCCATTACAAGATTTTTTATTATGGCCTTTCAGCCATCTGGTTATAATCAATTTCTCATATAATTACATTTCAGGCAACATCATGCTGTACCTTTCTTTGCTAATATTTATTTTCTGTAGTAACTGTATTTGGATCCTCTTACTGGTGCAGCTCTGAACCATACAGAGCAAAACCACATTTAATAGATAGATCATCTTCTTTTTGTAATTGTTCCCGTGTGTCAGGAATATGCATTCTCCATTTACTCACATCTGTTAGACTGAAATGATTGACAGATAATCAAACTTGTGTTTCTCTAGCTGGAAAGTACTTGCATGATAAATATTCATAAACATTTTATGTCTCCAATGCTAAAATAATTCATATACAGAATCAAATTTCTCCCTGAAGAACTAATAATAAAATTTAACGGGCAGTGAATGTAGTATTATTGTGGTGATAAATAGCATTGGCTAGCAGAAGATATACAGCAAAGACATGCCTTGTATTCCAAAATGCTAGTTCCAAAAAGTCACAAATAAGGACCTTGCAACTTTTTGAGCACTACTTCTTCCAGTGCCACCTACAAATTTGGAGTGAAATTTTGGTTGCGATTTCAGTGTAGATCACTTTCGTGACACATTTATGAATTGGGGCTTTTTAAAAAGTTGCAGCTGTTTAAAAAGCTTTAACTAAAAAACTGACCTCACATACACCTGCAATGATGAATTCCTCCCACAGTATAGTATTTTGTTAGACAAGAAAAGATGTTAAATAGTTTGGGGTCGAAAAAGACAAATCTATTAAAGGAGTGATACTTTGCAAATTTTCAGAGCACAGAGGCCCTTTTTCAGGCAAATTTACAAATGAATGACTGAGAGAGGCGTACAACAGACAATATGGGTTGCTATACCATGTGAGGTGCTATTGGTGTGGGGTTTTGCAGTTTTATCCTTGCATCACATTTATGAGTCATTTGACAAAACCACTAATAATATTACCCCTGGATAGTCACCTGCTTTGAGCTGTTGAATGAATCTATTTTGTAGAAAAACATCGCATAGGCTGTACAATTTGCAACAAAGTGTTGAAAGCTACAACATCAAAATCAAGTCATTGTTTTTGGAAAGGAAATTGCTAGAATAAAACAGAATTTGCTTAATAGAAGTTTATCAGTATTTTTGACCATGCTAAACTGTTGACATTGCTAGGTAGGGGGTGGGGAGAGCAGTACAAATCTACCTTTTGTGGAGCTTTTATGATCAGGGGTAGTGTGAATATTAACTTTTATTCTGCCAAGTTCTGCTCTGGAGTGCACTGGAGAAGGAGCTTCACTAGGAAGTGCTCAGCTCTCTGCATTCAACTCCTTCACAATCCCGCCCCTTTTCTTTGGTGCATAGCTGTACCATCTACCCAGGGGACTACTACATCCGCATTTAGCGAAGATGAGGGGTTCTGGCAGAATCTGGTAGAATAACAGTTCAAATTATTACTCATCTTGAAAATAAGAACTTCATAAAAGCTATTCTTGTCCTGCTCTCCCCATTCCCTACCTAGTGCTGTCAGCATTTTACCATGGTAAAAACTGCAGACAGACTGCCTTTAAAATTTTCATTTGGCATAAATCAATATTACAAAAAAGACAAGAAACTTACCGTATATAAGAACTATAATATTTTATTTTAGAAAATGCCTCTTTCTCCAGTTATCAATCACTTCTTCTTGCTCGTATACTGAACTAAGTACTCACTCTCAATTCGCTCTAAAATTAGTCATGTGAGGGGCATAGACAAGACAGATTTTCAGCTTACTGAAGGATTAGTTTACTGCTACTGCCCATAGTAGTCTATTGAAAGGGTAGAAAGTGGAGGAAGGGAAAGCAGCTACAATGAGAGAGCTAGACACAGAAACACAAATACGCTGGTTCTAGTTTACTGTCTCACTCCAGTTGTGGGTCCACAACTGCAATGTTAATTACTGCTGTATAACGTCCTTCATGTTGCTACTTCTTCTGAGGGTGTGCTTTAGAGATATAGGGTATAGTGATGGATGAACATCGGCTTGGACAATTCGTGAACGCGATCAAATGTTCGCGAACCGCAAGTTCACGGCGGGCCCCATTTACTTTAATGGCAGGCAAACCTGAAAAAAACCGTCAGGTCATATTTTCAGACACAAAATACTTACTAGAAGTGCACACGTCCCACAACATGGACAGTGAAATACCAGAGGGGGATCAATGGCAACAATTCCCACAAAAAATATGTATTTTAATCAGGGGCTATTTTTATGCATCTTAAAGGGGAAACTGTCAAAAATATGCCCTGCTGGAGCCTAGAAATTTTTTATTTTAGACCACGGGAGAACAGGCCCCATGTTTAAAAGAACTAAAAATATAAAATTGGATTAAAAACATGGCTAACGAAATCCCCCCTCTTGAAAAAACTCCAAATGATAATAGTTGAAATTCGATAACACGTGGTCGTCACAGGTGTTGAATTCCTTCATGGCCCCAAACACTAGGCATTCACTGGACAGTAAAGGCCTTTTATGCCGCTGTATTTACATAAGACAGGGACCATTAATTGTTCTGGGTGGTGGCGGATATGTGAGAGCTGGCATGAGGAAATTCAATAAAACGTGGTCGTCACAGGTGAATTCCTCTGATATCCATGCCTCATTCATTTTTAGAAATGTGAGGTAGTCCACACTGTCGTGAGCTGGGCGAGTGCGCTCATCAGTCACGATCCCCCCTGCTGCGCTGAACGTCCTTTCGGACAGGACACTCGACGAGGGGCAAGCCAAGAGATCCATGGCAAATTGTGCCAGCTTTGATCACAGGTCAAGTCTGCACAACCAGTAGTCAAGGGGTTCCTTGCTTCTCAGAGCGTCCACATCGGTTGATAACCCGATGTGGTCGGAAACCTGACGGTCTAGGCGTTCCCTGAGGCTGGATCCCGCTGTCGATCGGTTGGCTGCAAGAATGACCTCATATCCGAAGTGACCAACACATCTTCAAACAGCCCTCTTCTTGCATGTGCTGTAGGATTGGTACCCACAAATGTTTCTCTGTGGGTGGAAATTCCTCTGCCAGCGCCCCCTAAAACAGAATGCAGCATCTCTTGAAGCTAGGCCTGGAAATGGTGCATTTTGACAGCCCTATGTGATGCTGGTAACATGTCCACCATTTTGAGTTTGTACCGGGGGTCTAAGTACATTGCCACGCAGTACTGGTCCTTGCTTTTTATACGGGGGTCCCTCTTCAAACACTGGAGCATGAAGGCCCCCATTTGCACTAAATTGGAAGTGGTGAAGCGCCCTGGCTCCTGCTCATCGCCCAGGAGAATGCAGTGCAGGGGTTTATTCACGGCAAAAGGGGGTTCATGTCACCCAGCAATACAACAGAGGATTTTAAGAGATTTAGGCCCCTGTCACCCAGGCACAGCAGGGGTTCATTCACGGCAAAAGGGGGATCATGTCATCCAGCAATACAACAGAGGATTTCGAGAGATTTAGGCCCCTGTCAGCAATGCAGAGCAGGGTTTCATTTACGGCAAAAGGGGGTTCATGTCACCCAGCAATAGAACAGAGGATTTTGAGAGATTTAGGCCCCTGTCAGCAATTCAGAGCAGGGGTTCATTCACGGCAAAAGGGGGTTCATGTCACCCAGCAATGCAACAGAGGATTTTAAGAGATTTAGGCCCCTGTCACCCAGGCACAGCAGGGGTTCCTTTTACGGCAAAAGGGGGATCATGTCACCCAGCAATAGAACAGAGGATTTTGAGAGATTTAGGCCCCTGTCAGCAATGCAGAGCAGGGGTTCATTCACGGCAAAAGGGGGTTCATGTCACCCAGCAATAGAACAGAGGATTTTGAGAGATTTAAGCCCCTGTCAGCAATGCAGAGCAGGGGTTCATTCACAGCAAAAGGGGGTTCATGTCACCCAGCAATACAACAGAGGATTTTGAGAGATTTAGGCCCCTGTCACCCAGGCACAGCAGGGGTTCATTCACGGCAAAAGGGGGATCATGTCACCCAGCAATACAACAGAGGATTTTGAGAGATTTAGGCCCCTGTCAGCAATGCAGAGCAGGGGTTCATTCACGGCAAAAGGGGGTTCATGTCACCCAGCAATACAACAGAGAATTTTGAGAGATTTAGGCCCCTGTCACCCAGGCACATTGTCTGTTTCCCTGGTGTCATCCTGAAATGCTCTCAGGAGCGCGTCTACCAGCGTGCGCCTGTAGTCGCGCATCTTCCGATTACGCTCCAGTGAGGAAATTAAGGACGGCACATTGTCTTTGTAACAGGGATCCAGCAGGGTGGCCACCCAGTAGTCAGCACACGGTAAAATGTGGGCAACTCTGCAGTCGTTGCGCAGGCACTGCAGCATGTAGTCGCTCATGTGTGCCAGGCTGCCCAGAGGTAAGGACAAGCTGTCCTCTGTGGGAGGCTTATTATCTGCGTCCTCCGTATCCCCCCAGCCACGCACCAGTGATGGGCCCAAGCTGCATTGGATGCCACCCCACTGTGAACATGCTTTATCCCCATCCTCCTCATCCTCCTCCTCCTCCTCGTCCTCCAGTAGTGGGCCCCAGCTGGCCAAATTTGTACCTGGCCTCTGCTGTTGCAAAAATCCTCTTTCTGAGCCACTTCTAAAAGACTGGCCTGAAAGTGTTAGAGATGACCCCTCTTCCTCCTCCTCATCCTGGGCCACATCCTCTTCCATCCTCGCCCCTAAGTGTTTTCTCAAGGGGACATATAAGTGGTATTGTAACGCTGATAACGGCGTCATCGCCACTGGCCATGTTGGTGGAGTACTCGAAACAGCGCAACAGGGCACACAGGTCTCGCATTGAGGCCCAGTCATTGGTGGTGAAGTGGTGCTGTTCCGCAGTGCGACTCACTCGTGCGTGCTGCAGCTGAAACTCCACTATGGCCTGCTGCTGCTCGCACAGTATCTCCAGCATGTGCAAGGTGGAGTTCCACCTGGTGGGCACGTCGCATATGAGGCGGTGAGCGGGAAGGCCGAAGTTACACTGTAGAGCAGACAACCGAGCGGTGGCAGGATGAGAACACCGAAAGCGCGCACAGGGAGGGCACGGCTCTCCTGGAGAAGTAGTGGCGGCTGGGAACGATGTGCTGTGGGACAGCAAGTGACATGAGCGGTTTGAAGCTGTCCGTCTCCACCAGCCTGAATGACAGCATTTCAAAGGCCAGTAGTTTAGAAATGCTGGCATTCAGGGCCAGGGATCAAGGGTGGCTAGGTGGGAATTTACGCTTTCTATCAAAGGTTTGTGAGATGGAGAGCTGAACGCTTCCGTGTGACATGGTGGAGATGTGAACTTAACAAATCCCTCCCCTATTAAACTAGCAGGGCGGTGCTGGTCATCCCAGGTGTTCTAATTAGAAGTGTTCACAGAAATTTAAGTGCACAAAAACACATTTAAAGTTAAAATCCGGAATAAGCCATTATAAACAGACATTCTATAGTATAAGGTCCAGCAGATAGGGAGGAAAAATACAGACAAAGACAGGTCAGGGATATAAAAAAATAATAATAATGAATAAATGAATACATGACTCAGTATAAATACACTGAGGAATCCCAGCATACAAAACCGCTCTGTCTGAATACTCCTCTATATCTGCTGGCTACAATACATCACAGTTCAATTAGGCTATATTTTTTCTTCAAAGTTGCAACATGGTATGGTTTAATGCTATTAGTAAATATACATGAGTTCTTTTCTCTGATTTAATCCTGCAGGGGATCTGGAATTCAGTTTAAGAATCCAGAAAGCTTCTCTCTGGTATACAAGCCTTTTGAAGTCTCCACCTCTTGTGGGCAAAAACACTCTTTCAATGGCATAAGCTGTAAATGAAGATAAACTTCTATTGTGTGCCATGATAAAGTGCTTTGCCGCACTTGAGATGTTGACATATGCAGGATTTAATATATAGTTGATATGTTCAAGCAACCTTACTTTAAATTTTCTGGTTGAACAACCAACATATATTAACCGGCATTCCTCACATTCGATAATATATATAATTCCTGATGTGTTGCAATTAATGTAGGTTTTAATATGATATTTATTAGTTCCATCTGAATCTTGGAATTGTTTTTTTGGAGTGACATAATTGCAAGCTCTGCATGGTGAGCTACCACATCGTGTGAAGCCTGTATACCGCAACCAGCATGTCCGTGATTTTCTCACTGGGTTTGAACTGAAAAATGACGGAGACAAAACGGTAGCCAAAGACGCAGGTCTCTTGGATACCACCCTGTGTCCTCCTCCTAAAGGGCAACCAATATAGCCAAAAATAAAGTGAGGCAAGACCTTTTGTTTCGAAGCTCCTTGAATTATAAAAAATCCAATAGAAATGACAATAATAAAGAAAAAAATGCTGTAAATAGACAGGTGAGGGGAAATAAAATTAAATCAGACCACGAGGATAAACCCACTAATATCCCAACACTCGTATTAACTTACAGTAATCAATTTTCCACAATAGAAAAAGTGGTATCTAAATGTATCCCAATCCTGTATGAAGACCCACAATTATATAAAATATTAGGAGGAGGACACAGGGTGGTATCCAAGAGACCTGCGTCTTTGGCTACCGTTTTGTCTCCGTCATTTTTCAGTTCAAACCCAGTGAGAAAATCACGGACATGCTGGTTGCGGTATACAGGCTTCACACGATGTGGTAGCTCACCATGCAGAGCTTGCAATTATGTCACTCCAAAAAAACAATTCCAAGATTCAGATGGAACTAATAAATATCATATTAAAACCTACATTAATTGCAACACATCAGGAATTATATATATTATCGAATGTGAGGAATGCCGGTTAATATATGTTGGTTGTTCAACCAGAAAATTTAAAGTAAGGTTGCTTGAACATATCAACTATATATTAAATCCTGCATATGTCAACATCTCAAGTGCGGCAAAGCACTTTATCATGGCACACAATAGAAGTTTATCTTCATTTACAGCTTATGCCATTGAAAGAGTGTTTTTGCCCACAAGAGGTGGAGACTTCAAAAGGCTTGTATACCAGAGAGAAGCTTTCTGGATTCTTAAACTGAATTCCAGATCCCCTGCAGGATTAAATCAGAGAAAAGAACTCATGTATATTTACTAATAGCATTAAACCATACCATGTTGCAACTTTGAAGAAAAAATATAGCCTAATTGAACTGTGATGTATTGTAGCCAGCAGATATAGAGGAGTATTCAGACAGAGCGGTTTTGTATGCTGGGATTCCTCAGTGTATTTATACTGAGTCATGTATTCATTTATTCATTATTATTATTTTTTTATATCCCTGACCTGTCTTTGTCTGTATTTTTCCTCCCTATCTGCTGGACCTTATACTATAGAATGTCTGTTTATAATGGCTTATTCCGGATTTTAACTTTAAATGTATTTTTGTGCACTTAAATTTCTGTGAACACTTCTAATTAGAACACCTGGGATGACCAGCACCGCCCTGCTAGTTTAATAGGGGAGGGATTTGTTAAGTTCACGTCTATATATATACTGTGTTGGAAATTTATTGTGGAGGTCATGATTAAGAACCATCTGGTTCGAAACATGTAGACCGCATTGGGGCTTGTACTTTGAAGGTTCCGTTACCGCTTACATTTTGGATTGTGGAATAAACACCGTCAAGCAAAGATACGAGGTGCTGGATTTTCTTTTACTTCAAGTTTGTTAAATCGGGGTCTCATCCCTTCCGTGCACCTTTCAAACTGCAGATGCAGGTGAGCTGGACTTTTACCATTATATGGTGGAGATGCTTGGTGACGGAGGTGGTGTTGTTGGTGGCACATCTTCTGTTTGCTGGGCGGCAGGTGCCAACATTCCTCCAGAGGCGGAGGAAGAGGCTGAGGCAGCGGCAGAAGAGGGAGCAGGAGGGGCATGAGCCCTTTCTTGGTTTTGAAGGTGCTTACTCCACTGCAGCCCGTGTCTCGCATGTAGATGCCTGGTCATGCAGGTTGTGCTAAGGTTCAGAACGTTAATGCCTCGCTTCAGGCTCTGATGGCACAGCATGCAAACCACTCGGGTCTTATCGTCAGCACATTGTGTGAAGAAGTGCCATGCCAGGGAACTCCTTGAAGCTGCCTTTGGTGTGCTTGGTCCCTGTTGACGGTGGCCAGTAGCAGGCGAACTGTTTTGGCGACGGCTGCACTGCTTTTGCACCCTGCTCCCGCTTTTGCTACGCTGTTGGCTCGGTCTCACCACCGCCTCTTCCTCCGAACTCTGAAAGTCAGTGGCACGACCTTCATTCCATGTAGGGTCTAGGACCTCATCGTCCCCTGCATCGTCTTCCACCCAGTCTTCCTCACTGACCTCCTTTTCGTTCTGCACACTGCAGAAAGACGCAGCAGTTGGCACCTGTGTTTCGTCATCATCAGAGACGTGCTGAGGTGGTATTCCCATGTCCTCATCAGGAAACATAAGTGGTTGTGCGTCAGTGCATTCTATGTCTTCCACCCCTGGGGAAGGGCTAGGTGGATGTCCTTGGGAAACCCTGCCAGCAGAGTCTTCAAACAGCATAAGAGACTGCTGCATGACTTGAGGCTCAGACAGGTTCCCCGATATGCACGGGGGTGATGTGACAGACTGATGGGCAAGGGTTTCAGGTGCACCTGTGCGCTTTCTGCAGAAGACTGGGTGGGAGATAATGTGAACGTGCTGGATCCACTGTCGGCCACCCAATTCACAAGCGCCTGTACTTGCTCAGCAGGGGCGTACATAGAAATCACTGGGCCCCATAGCAAGCATCTGAATTGGGCCCCCTAACCCCACCCACTATCCACCCCTGGCCCGTCCCACCTCCTGTCCTGGCTCCTCCCATGCCACACCCCCATTAAAGAATCCCTAATGCCCCCCAAAATGCCTGGGGGGAAGGAGTAGGAGAGCACACTGT
Source organism: Bufo bufo (assembly GCF_905171765.1). Classification (NCBI taxonomy): domain Eukaryota; kingdom Metazoa; phylum Chordata; class Amphibia; order Anura; family Bufonidae; genus Bufo; species Bufo bufo. The sequence goes on from NC_053392.1 coordinate 300,516,125, forward strand.
CCACTATGAGCCTCCCAAACCCTTAATGCCCCCCAAAATGCTCAGGACAGTGTGCTTTCCTTCTACTTCTCTTCCACCTGGGCATTTTGGGGTAATGGGGGCATAAAGGGGGCTCATAGAGGATTCAGGGGGGAGGCTCATACAGGTCTGAGTAGGAGGAAAGCAGACTGTCCTCTATGAGCCCCCCAAACCCTTAATGCCCCCCAAAATGCTCAGGACAGTGTGCTTTCCTTCTACTCCTCTCCCCCCTGGCATTTTGGGGGGCATTAAGGGGTTGAGGGGCTCATAGAGGACTCGGGGGGGGGGGGGGGGAGGGCTCATAGAGGACAGTGTGCTTTCCTCCTACTCTTCCCCGAACCTGAACATTTTGGGGTAATGGGGGCATTAGGGGGGCTCAGAGAGGATTATGGGGGGGGCTCATACAGGAAAGAGTAGGAGGAAAGGCGGGACATCATATAAGGATTTGTTGGTCTGCGGGTATCTGTTACTTCTTTACAATATGCCCCCCTTGCCTGTCACTGCAGGGAGCTCGGCCCATATACAGCATGTAGTACGCCATTACCCATGTGGAGAGTTCATGTATTAACTGTGCTCTTCAGATTAAACCCTAGGCTCTAGTATTATATGACCAGATGGTCATATAATACTAGAGCCTAGGGTTTCATCTGAAGAGCACAGTTAATACATGAACTCTCCACATGGGTAATGGCGTACTACATGCTGCATATGGGCCGAGCTCCCTGCAGTGACAGGCAAGGGGGGCACATTGTAAAGAAGTAACAGATATCACCCTGCTCCCCAGAGATTTGTAAACTAACACAGGCCTCAGGCAGCATAATATATAATATAGTCATAGTCAGAGTCAGCCGGGCCAGGCACTGCTGCAGGGAGTGCAGCCGGCAGTGACACGGCAGGACGAACGAACGGTACTTGTTCAACTTCTGAGTCTGAGTGACTTACTTCAGGCCAGCCAGGGACACAATCGCTTCAGAATCTTCCTCTTCATCTCCTTAGCTTATGCACCCTAGCGACGGCGAAGTTCGAGCCGATTCTCCCGCCCCCTTGCGCCACTGGCCAATCAGCAGCTTCCTCAACAGAATTGCCTTGTGCTGATTGGCCAGCGGCTCGAGCGCTACATGCAGGCTGGCTTGATCCTGATTCCGCGTCAGCAGACTGTCAGGATCAGGTCAGGAGGGTCTGGTCAGGATCAGGTCAAACGGGGGGGGGGGGGGCTTGGCGGCGATTGCGGAAGATGAATTGGGTCTGGAGAAAAGCAGCCGCATAGCCGGCTGCAGGTCATGAGTGGGCGGGGCCAAATAGTGTGGGCGGGGCCTTCTCTGCGCTACGGGCCCCCCAGTGCCGCGGGCCCCATAGCAGTGGCGTGGTCTGCCTCTATGGGCGGTACGCCACTGTTGCTCAGGCCTTACCATCCTTAGAACGGCATTAGGCCCGACCAAATATCGCTGTAGATTCTGGCGGCTACTGGGACCTGAGGTAGTAGGTTCAGTAGGACGTGTAGCTGTGGCAGAACGGCCACGTCCTCTCCCTGCACCAGAGGCTCCACCAACACCACCACCACGATCATGACCACGTCCATTATTAGATGTTTGCCTAATAGTTAGCGTTCACAAAGCAACTTTTTTAACTCTATATGACAGCGGTATTTGTGGCCTAAATGTGACACTCACTTATGCACGTCTTATCCCAGATGTGCAGTATATCAGAGGTTTTTTTCACCCCAGTAACCAAAAAGCCGTATTTCTGGCCTAAATGTGACAGTCACTGATGCTTGTCTAATCGCAGATGTGCAGTATATTAGAGGCCTTTTTGACCCCAGTATGCCAAAGCCGTATTTCTGTCCTAAATGTGACAGTGACTTATGCACGAGTAATCCCAGATGTGCAGTATATTAGAGGGTTTTTTCACCCTAACTAAAAAGCTGTATTTCTGTCCTAAATGTGACAGTGACTTATGCACGTGTAATCCCAGATGTGCAGTATATTATAGGGTTTTTTCACCCCAGTATGCCAAAGCCGTATTTATGGCCTAAATGTGACAGTCACTTATGCACGTCTAATCCCAGATGTGCAGTATATTAGAGGGTTTTTTCACCCCAGTATGCCAAGGCTGTATTTATGGCCTAAATATGACAGTGACTTATGCACGTGTAATCACAGATGTGCAGTATATTAGAAGGTTTTTTCACCCTAACCAAAAAGCTGTATTTCTGTCCTAAATGTGACAGTGACTTATGCTTGTGTAATCCCAGATGTGCAGTATATGAGAGGCTTTTTTCACCCCAGTATGCCAAAGCCATATTTATGGCCTAAATGTGACAGTCACTTATGCACGTATAATCCCAGATGTGCAGTATATTAGAGGGTTTTTTCACCCGAGTATGCCAAAGCCGTATTTATGTCCTAAATGTGACAGTCACTTAGGAACGTGTAATCACAGATGTTCAATATATGAGAGGTTTTTTCATCCTAACCAAAAAGCTGTATTTCTGTCCTAAATGTGACAGTCATTTAAACTTGTCTAATCCCTGATGTGCAGAATATTAGAGGGTTTTTTCACCCTAACCAAAAAACTGTATTTCTGTCCTAAATGTGACAGTGACTTATGCACGTGGATTCCCAGATGTGCAGTATATTAGACGGTTTTTTCACCCCAGTATGCCAAAGCCGTATTTATGGCCTAAATGTGACAGTCACTTATGCACGTCTAATCCCAGATGTGCAGTATATTACCGGTAGAGGGTTTTTTCACCCCAGTATGCCAAAGCTGTATTTCTGTCCTAACTGTGACAGTGACTTATGCACGTGTAATCCCAGATGTGCAGTATATGAGAGGCTTTTTTCACCCCAGTATGCCAAAGCCGTATTTATGGCCTAAATGTGACAGTCACTTATGCACGTGTAATCCCAGATGTGCAGTATATTAGAGGGTTTTTTCACCCCAGTATGCCAAAGCCGTATTTATGTCCTAAATGTGACAGTCACTTATGAACGTGTAATCACAGATGTGCAGTATACTAGAGGTTTTTTCACCCTAACCAAAAAGCTGTATTTCTGTCCTTAATGCGACAGTCATTTAAACTTGTCTAATCCCAGATGTGCAGTATATTAGAGGGTTTTTTCACCCTAACCAAAAAACTGTATTTCTATCCTAAATGTGACAGTGACTTATGCACGTGGAATCCCAGATTTGCAGTATATTAGAGGGTTTTTTCACCCTAACCAAAATGCTGTATTTCTGTCCTAAATGTGACAGTGACTTATGCACGGGTAATCCCAAATGTGCAGTATATTAGAGGGTTTTTTCACCCTAACCAAAAAGCTGTATTTCTGTCGTAAATGTGACAGTCACTTATGCACGTGTAATCCCAGATGTGCAGTACATGAGAGGCTTTTTTCACCCCAGTATGACAAAGCCGTATTTATGGCCTAAATGTTACAGTCACTTATGCACGTGTAATCCCAGATGTGCAGTATATTAGAGGGTTTTATCACCCTAACCAAAAAGCTGTATTTCTGTCCTAAATGTGACAGTGACTTATGCACGTGTAATCCCAGATGTGCAGTACATTAGAGGGTTTTTTCACATGGGTCACATGCTGCAGTTGGCCAATCACAGCCATGCCAATGGTAGGCATGGCTGTGATGGCCTTTTGGGGCAAGTAGTATGACGCTTGTTGATTGGCTGCTTTGCATCCTTTCAAAAAGCGCCATAAATTCCGCCGAACACCGAACCCAAACCCGAACTAGGTCTGGGTGCCGAAAACCCTAATATTCGGTACGAACCCGAACTTTACAGTTCGGGTTCGCTCAACTCTATTCAGGACGTGTGCCATGCATGGCATGTGTGTCATTTTGCCCTGTTTTAGCACGCTCAGCAGATCGGCACCATTGTCGCACACCATTTTACCAACAGTCAAATTGAATGGGGTTAGCCACTGATCGGTCTGTGACCACAGAGCTGAAAGGAGTGCAGGACCGGTGTGGCTCTTGGCTTCCAGGCACAACAGCCGCAGCACAGCATGGCAACGCCTCACCTGGTACGTCGAATAGGTTGTGGGGAGCTGGGGGGCTGCAGCGGAAGAGGCAGTAGCAGTGGAAAAGGAAGAGTCATCCGAGGAGGAGATGGAGAATGGAGTAGGAGGAGGAGAAAAAGAGGCAGGCCTGCATACAATCCGTGATGGTAGCACCAAATCCACATGGGTGCCACGGGTTGCATGCTTGACAGCTGTCAGAAGGTTCACCCAGTGGGCAGTGAAAGTTATGTATCTTCCCTGCCAGTGGTTACTAGACTACGTGTCTGTGGTCAGGTGTATCTTGGCACCAACACTGTGTGCCAGAGATATACAGTTGCAAGAAAAAGTATGTGAACCCTTTGGAATGATATGGATTTCTGCACAAATTGGTCATAAAATGTGATCTGATCTTCATCTAAGTCACAACAATAGACAATCCCAGTCTGCTTAAACTAATAACACACAAATAATTAAATGTTACATGTTTTTATTGAACACACCGTGTAAACATTCACAGTGCAGGTGGAAAAAGTATGTGAACCCCTAGACTAATGACATCTCAAAGAGCTAATTGGAGTGAGGTGTCAGCCAACTGGAGTCCAATCAATGAGATGAGATTGGAGGTGTTCATTACAGCTGCCCTGCCCTATAAAAAACACACACCAGTTCTGGGTTTGCTTTTCACAAAAAACACTGCCTGAAGTGAATGATGCCTCGCACAAAAGAGCTCTCAGAAGACCTATGATTAAGAATTGTTGATTTGCATAAAGCTGGATAGGGTTATAAAAGTATCTCCAAAAGCCTTGCTGCTCATCAATCCACAGTAAGACAAATTGTCTATACATGGAGAAAGTTCAGCACTGCTGCTACTCTCCCTAGGAGTGGCCGTCCTGTAAAGATGACTGCAAGATTACAGCGCAGACTGCTCAATGAGTTGAAGAAGAATCCTAGAGTGTCAGCTAAAGACTCACAAAAGTCTCTGGCATATGCTAACATCCCTGTTAGCAAATCTACGATACGTAAAACACTAAACAAGAATGGATTTCATGGGAGGATACCACAGAGGAAGCCACTGCTGTCCAAAAAAACCCATTGCTGCACGTTTACAGTTTGCACAAGAGCACCTGGATGTTCCACAGCAGTACTGGCAAAATATTCTGTGGACAGATGAAATCAAAGTTGAGTTGTTTGGAAGAAACACGCAACACTATGTGTGGAGAAAAAGAGGCACAGCAAACTAACATCAAAACCTCATACCAACTGTGAAGTATGGTGGTGGGGGGAACGTGGTTTGGGGCTGCTTTGCTGCGTCAGGGCCTGGACGGATTGCTATCATCAAAGGAAAAATGAATTCCCAAGTTTATCAAGACATTTTGCAGGAGAACTTAAGACCATCTGTCCACCAGCTGAAGCTCAACAGAAGATGGATGTTGCAACAGGACAACGACCCAAAGCATAGAAGTAAATCAACAACAGAATGGCTTAAACAGAAGAAAATATGTCTTCTGGAGTGGCCCAGTCAGAGTCCTGACCTCAACCCGATTGGGATGCTGTGGCATGACCTCAAGAAAGCGATTCAAAGCAGACATCCCAAGAATATTGCTGAACTGAAACAGTTCTGTAAAGAGGAATGGTCAATACTCCTGACCGTTGCGCACGTCTGATCTGCAACTACAGTAAACGTTTGGTTGAAGTTATTGCTGCCAAAGGAGGTTCAACCAGTTATTAAATCCAAGGGTTCACATACTTTTTCCACCTACACTGTGAATGTTTACATGGCGTGTTCAATAAAAACATGGTAACATTTAATTCTTTGTGTGTTATTAGTTTAAGCAGACTGTTATTGTCTATTGTTGTGACTTAGATGAAGATCATATCACATTTTATGATGAATTTGTGCAGAAATCCATATAATTACAAAGGGTTCACATACTTTTTCTTGCAACTGTATTCACTTGCCGCTGAACATGGCTATATAGCTCTGGGATGCCCTTCTGGGAGAAATATTTCCTTCTGGAGACCTTCCATTGCGGTGTGCCAATGGCCACAAATTTTCTAAAGGCCTCCAAGTCCACCAGTTTATATGGCAGTAGTTGGCGAGCTAGCAGTTCCGACAAGCCGGCGGTCAGAAGTTGGGCAAGAGGGTTATCCGGCTTTATCAACTTATTACGTTCGAACATTTGGACCACGGAAGGCTGCCTTTTGCCACATGAACGCGACGACATCGCGGTGAAAGGTGGAGTGGAGGACAAATGGTAGGAGAGAGGAGAAGGAGATGAGGCAGGACGTGGAACGCTGGGAGTGTGGCTTTGTGGGTTCTGATGGTGTTGCTCCCACTGGGCTTGGTGATGGGAGGCCAGGTGCCTTCTTAAGGCGGTCGTCCCTAGGTGAGTGTTGGGCTTACCGCGACTTATGCGTTGACAGCACAGGCTGCACAGGCAGATAGCAACACTATTGTCAGCAGCTGACACGTTAAAAAAAGCCCACACTGTGGAGCCATTTGCTGGCGTCCTGGGAGCGCCAGATGTGACCGTGCATGGTAGATGGCTCGCTCCAGATACATTTGCAGTCTGCATTTTGCCTCCTTTGCACTGCGAGTTCTGCCTGCTTCTCCTCCTTCTCCTCCCTATCTGCTGCTCCGTCTCTCCCTCTGAACTCCCCTCATCTTCCTCTCTTGTGGGCACCCACCTGACGTCCATCGACACGTCATCATCGTCACCTTCACCACCATTGACATTAGAGATCTTGGAGTAGGCAGCAACAGGGGGGACCACCCTCCTTAAGCTGATCTGGGTAATGTCGTCAGACCGCTGGTTGGCGGCCATTGCTACCTCCTCTTCCTCATCCGATGCCAAGAATGGCTGCGCATCGGTAAGGTATTGGAATGGATGGGAAAATAATTCCTCTGAATTGACTGGAGGGGCTATGCCAGTGGTGGTGGTGTCTTTGGGGGTGCACACAGCAGAGAGTGAGGAGGGTTCTGATACAAAGGATGAGGAGGGTACAGAAGCGGAAGGCTGAGTGACTCACTCAACCAACTCTGGTGCATCCTTTGACGTAATTGCACGCACCTTCTCCAACTTCCCACTTAGGCTACGGCCTGGTGCACCTGCCCGACCCCTACCACCCCTGTGGAATGGCTTGCCTCTAACTCTGCCTGTCATTTTCAAAATGATCCTATGACAAAGTCCCTATAGAAGAGCAGTATTTGTGGAAGCAGGTATATCGCAGGCCTCAATTAATATTTTGTCAAAACTTGTATATCAATACCCTCTATCAGTATTTTGTGGAAACAGGTATATAGAACCCAATAATGAGTATTTGCTGGAAGCCAGTAAATCAAACCCCATAATCAATATTTTGTGGAAGCTGGTGTATCTCAGGCCTCAATCAATATTTGGTGAAAGCCGGTATATCAATACCCTCTATCAGTATTTTGTGGAAACAGGTATATAGAACCTGTATATAACGTAGCAAACAGAGGCTACACCCACCAATTGGTTTTGGATGCGAGGTGCTCACCTCTAGAGGCCTTACCCCAGGCCTATATAGAAAAAAGAGTATTTGTATGAAAATAAGAGGGGCACTCTCTTCATAAGGGGTAACACACAAAATGGATATGATAAAATTTGGTATTTAATATCTTCACTGCAAATGAAAATAACAATAGGCAATCCCTAAAATAAATTATTAAAATAGTAGTAGTAAAATAATTCCCCAAAAATAAAACACATCAATCAATCATACAGTACAATGCTAAAATCTGCCATTGTGTGGAAGATAAGAGAAATAGTCTACTGTATATATAACTCCTCCTTGTAATCAAGAATAGTTAGTCCTTAAATTCAAGTGTAGCACTATATTTCTCTGGGAAAGATGTTCAGTGTCCTAGTTCCGTTTAAAGTGCAATGGTGCAGTTCTCATTTGGAGTGCAGTAGTATAGACTAATATGGGCAGTCCATACAGTTTAGTGTATTTTAATCCGGTTATATTCCAATAACACTAAGCAATCAGTTCAACCTTAATTATAACCAGGTCCGTTGCTCTGTTTAACTGCGCTAAATGAGCCTGACGGCTATATTGTGCGCTATTTTGTCCAGAGTTAGAGGTGGATCTCTCTTACTGGACTCTCGGTATGCCGCTCGCCCGCCTCCCGGTAGTCGGCGTCTCTTACCGGCCTCCCGCTTCACGGCGTCCTCCTCTGCCCCGCTCCTCACCCTTCACGCGGCGTCCCACGTGGTGACGAAGCAAGCGTCGGCGTAGTGTCTCACGTGATGCAGAAGAAGCTTTACTTGCCGGTCAGCTGATTCTACTTGCCGGAGGACCTGATTGGGCTAAGGCAATTCCTGGACAGGCCTGTCGTTGTTAGTCGAGTATCCTTTACATGCACATCGATTACTTAAGGTCACTTGCTGGAACCATACGCGTTTCGGGGACAACCCCATAATCAATATTTTGTGGAAGCTGGTGTATCTCAGGCCTCAATCAATATTTGGTGAAAGCCGGTATATCAATACCCTCTATCAGTATTTTGTGGAAACAGGTATATAGAACCCAATGATGAGTATTGGCTGGAAGCCGGTAAATCAAACCCCTTAATCAATATTTGATGGAAGCTGGTGTATCGCAGGCCTCAATCTATATTTGGTGGAAGCCGGTGTATCACACCCCTCAATCAATATTTTGTGGAAGCTGGTGTATCACACCCCACAATCAGTATTTTGTGGAAGCAGGTATATCGCACCCCTTAATCAGTTTTTTTGGGGGCAACAGGTATATCACACCAGTTGCAATTAGTTATTCGAATAGCGTTTGTCCCTCTATATAGCTGCGGTATCTCAGCAGCACCGCACACAACTGCTGCACAATACAAATGCACTATAATATACTTTCTATGTTAGAAGGTTTATTATAGGTATATCACACCCCTTAATCATTTGTTTTTTGGGGGGGCAACAGGTATATCACACCAGTTGCAATTAGTTATTCGAATAGCGTTTGTCCCTCTATCTAGCTGCAGTATCGCAGCAGAACAGCACACAACTGTTGCACAATACGATTGCACTACACTGCGTGCAGAATTATTAGGCAAATGAGTATTTTGACCACATCATCCTCTTTATGCATGTTGTCTTACTCCAAGCTGTATAGGCTCGAAAGCCTACTACCAATTAAGCATATTAGATGATGTGCATCTCTGTAATGAGAAGGGGTGTGGTCTAATGACATCAACACCCTATATTAGGTGTGCATAATTATTAGGCAACTTCCTTTCCTTTGGCAAAATGGGTCAAAAGAAGGACTTGACAGGCTCAGAAAAGTCAAAAATAGTGAGATATCTTGCAGAGGGATGCAGCACTCTTAAAATTGCAAAGCTTCTGAAACGTGATCATCGAACAATCAAGCGTTTCATTCAAAATAGTCAACAGGGTCGCAAGAAGCGTGTGGAAAAACCAAGGCGCAAAATAACTGCCCATGAACTGAGAAAAGTCAAGCGTGCAGCTGCCAAGATGCCACTTGCCACCAGTTTGGCCATATTTCAGAGCTGCAACATCACTGGAGTGCCCAAAAGCACAAGGTGTGCAATACTCAGAGACATGGCCAAGGTAAGAAAGGCTGAAAGACGACCACCACTGAACAAGACACACAAGCTGAAACGTCAAGACTGGGCCAAGATATATCTCAAGACTGATTTTTCTAAGGTTTTATGAACTGATGAAATGAGAGTGAGTCTTGATGGGCCAGATGGATGGGCCCGTGGCTGGATTGGTAAAGGGCAGAGAGCTCCAATCCGACTCAGACGCCAGCAAGGTGGAGGTGGAGTACTGGTTTGGGCTGGTATCATCAAAGATGAGCTTGTGGGGCCTTTTCGGGATGAGGATAGATGTCAAGCTCAACTCCCAGTCCTACTGCCAGTTTCTGGAAGACACCTTCTTCAAGCAGTGGTACAGGAAGAAGTCTGCATCCTTCAAGAAAAACATGATTTTCATGCAGGACAATGCTCCATCACACGCGTCCAAGTACTCCACAGCGTGGCTGGCAAGAAAGGGTATAAAAGAAGAAAATCTAATGACATGGCCTCCTTGTTCACCTGATCTGAACCCCATTGAGAACCTGTGGTCCATCATCAAATGTGAGATTTACAAGGAGGGAAAACAGTACACCTCTCTGAACAGTGTATGGGAGGCTGTGGTTGCTGCTGCACGCAAAGTTGATGGTGAACAGATCAAAACACTGACAGAATCCATGGATGGCAGGCTTTTGAGTGTCCTTGCAAAGAAAGGTGGCTATATTGGTCACTGATTTGTTTTTGTTTTGTTTTTGAATGTCAGAAATGTATATTTGTGAATGTTGAGATGTTATATTGGTTTCACTGGTAAAAATAAATAATTGAAATGGGTATATATTTGTTTTTTGTTAAGTTGCCTAATAATTATGCACAGTAATAGTCACCTGCACACACAGATATCCCCCTAAAATAGCTAAAACTAAAAACAAACTAAAAACTACTTCCAAAAATATTCAGCTTTGATATTAATGAGTTTTTTGGGTTCATTGAGAACATGGTTGTTGTTCAATAATAAAATTAATCCTCAAAAATACAACTTGCCTAATAATTCTGCACTCCCTGTATAATATACTTTCTATGTAAGAAGGTATATTATAGGTATTTCACACCCCTCTGTATGTCACACCTATCGATAGCACACCTATACCAGTCCTTAAAAGGACTTTTAGCTAGCGTTTGATGTCACTAACAGTCTGTCCCTGCTCCACACAGCAACCTCTCCCTACACTGGCAAAAAAAAGAATGTAAAATGGCTGCCAGATCGGGTTTATTTATAAGGTAGGGGGTGTGTCCATGTGCTGAAACGTCTCAATTGGCTGTCCTGTCCCACCTGATGGATGTGTCATGGGTCAAAGTTCGATGTTATACAAAAAAATATGGCGCGTGCGAATATCACAATATCACATGTTCCGCGAATCGCAAACAAGCAAAGTTCGCTGTGAAACCTCCATCGAGCGAACTGCCTGGCCATCTATAATAGGGTAGCAGGATCTCCTCAACTGGTTATATACACTATATGGGAGACATTATAGTAGCCAGCCCCAATCCACTTAGGAGCTGAGCTCAAGGACAACTGGTACACATACAATATCTTATTCTGAAAGCTCATTTAAAATGACAGCTGCTCTTTAATAAATGATGTTGCAAACAACACTCCTCATATGCAGTAACAACAAAATGCTAACATTTGTCAGAAAAAATAGCATATTTAGATTTGCCTGCTTCCTCTTTTGATTAAATCTATATTTGGTAGCCCAGATTTTTACTTGGTATAGTGGTAGCACATCATAGGACCATATGATTTATATCCAATAGGTTTCATAAAGCACATTTAAAAATAGAAGTATATGCTTTAGGATTGAGTACCCTTTCACAATGAAACAACAACAGAACATTTAAATCAATTTATTTTGCATGTGAGGTGTAAAATGTTTTTTTCGGGGAAAAGAAGAAGCAAGGAGAAAGAATTTCTCAAACTAGATAGAAAAATTATCCATTAGCAATCTGAAAGACTTTGCAATTGTAAATGATAATTTTATGAATTAAAGCATTCCTGTTTTTACTGTGTGTTTACTGTGTGTTTACAATTTTTTAAATGATACTTGTGACAAATCTTGGTGACGTTTCTATGCAGCCCTTTCCAGATTTCAATTTCTGTTTAGGTGCATGGACTGCTGGAGATGCACCTAATTTAAGATGAGACCTGCACCTCATCATAAGTTAGGCACGTCTTCTGACAGCAGAGAGGAGCTCATATGTAGATCGCCATTAAATGCTGGTCTATGATAAATCTCCCTATTGGACTTTAGAATAAGTCGCCACCTGTCATGAGGATTGACACTATATGTACAGTAGTAATAATCAGTGTATCTATGTATCCAGCATTAATGTGACACAGTAAAGCAGTAAAATACTAGAACCAGCAGCAACTTTGTCTGTCTGTGCTCCTCTCTCTCACACTGCAGCTGCTCCATCCTTGTCCACTGCCTTATCCACAGACTTCTATGGTCAGCTACTGTAACCTGATCCCTCAGTAAAGCTGTACATCGTCTTGTTGTTGACCTCCACAAAACAGATTTTAGCAGTGAATTCATAGTGAACGAGAAGGGGGAGGGGATGAAATAATTGATAAAGAGAGAAAGAGGCATTTTCTTTAATAAGCTACGTGTTATTAAAAAGTTTCTTATAGCTTCTATTGATTAATACTAAGGTTTAAACAACCTATGAAAACCTGCTCAAACAAACTAATACAGTACATATTTTTAACTTCCTTTCTGTCTCGATATTTATCATGGCAAAGCCTCCTTTAACACTATTTGTCAGACCAGCAGGCAGACCAGGGAGGAGTAAAGGTTGTGTGACTCAGTTAGAGCACCACACCTCCTCTAGGCTATCCCAGTAGTGTCTCTCAAGTATGCAACCTGTAGCAGACCACCATTTAGCCTGCTTAAGTGGCTGCGATGAATGGAAAGAAGGTCAGGATTACAGAAAGAGACAAGTTAACTCTGCTGTTTCTGGATCAACTTACAGGATAACAGGGTGAACTGGATAGACGGATGTCTTTTTTCAGCCTTACTACATTGTTTCTGTAACTGTTTCTGTTACTCCTATTCACTTCTGTGGGAGTGACAGAAACAGCATAGCACAGCTTGATTGTATCTGTAATCCTATTCACATCTCCATTCGTAGTGGCCACATCAACAGGTGGAATAAGGGACAAAGAAACCACATTCTGGATATGTGTCAGTTAGACACATCCTGCGGATATGCCATAAATGTCTAGGATGAGAATATCCTTTAAGAAATTTTTTGGGAAATCATATTTCAGTATTATTCACCAACATGGACCTTAGCTGTAAATGTAAATGCACATGATGAAAGGAGAAATACAGCTAATTTAATATTTTTTTTTTGCTTTGGGAATTGGGAAGTTCTAGTCATTATTCCTTTTCAAATTTATTGCCAAAATCAATAGTACATTTTAAGGTATTTGGAAAACCACCAGAGCAGACTTCAGTTGTTTTAATAACTACCTTTCTAAAGGAATGATTGAGCTTAATGTGGTAAGAAAAATGAGACTACAGAATATAGTAATTATTAATGAAAGTTTCAGTCTAATAGTGGGTAACCAAGCATATAAAACATGAATTATTTCAACTTCACAGAAAAACTATATGACGGAAGAAAACTTGTGCCTTTAACCCCTTAAGGACTCAGCCCTATTTCACCTTAAAGACTTGGCCATTTTTTGCAAATCTGACCAGTGTCACTTTAAGTGTTGATAACTTTAAAACGCTTTCACTTATCCAGGCCATTCTAAGAGTGTTTTTTCGACACATATTGCACTTCATGACACTGGTAAAATGAAGTCCAAAAAATTCATTTTTATTTATAAAAAAATACCAAATTTACCAAAAATTTGTAAAAAATTGCAAATTTCCAAGTTTCAATTTCTCTACTTCTATAATACATAGTAATACCTCCAAAAATAGTTATTACTTTACATTCCCCATATGTCTACTTCATGTTTGGATCATTTTGGGAATGATATTTTATTTTTTGGGGATGTTACAAGGCTTAGAAGTTTAGAAGCAAATCTTGAAATTTTTCTGAAATTTTCAAAAACCCAATTTTTAGGGACCAGTTCAGGTCTGAAATCCCTTTGCGAGGCTTGCATAATAGAAACCACCCAAAAATGACCCCACTCTATAAACTACACCCCTCAAGGTATTCAAAACTGATTTTACAAACTTTGTTAACACTTTAGGTGTTCCACAAGAATTAATGGAAAATAGAGATACAATTTCGAAATTTCACTTTTTTGGCAGATTTTCCATTTTTATAATTTTTTTCCAGTTACAAAGCAAGGGTTAGCAGCCAAACCAAACTTAATATTTATAGCCCTGATTCTGTAGTTTACAGAAACACCCCATATGTGGTCGTAAACTGCTGTACGGGCACACGGCATGGCGCAGAAGGAAAGGAATGCCATACGGTTTTTGGAAGGCAGGTTTTGCTGGACAGTTTTTTTTTACACCATGTCCCATTTGAAGCCCCCCTGATGCACCCCTAGAGTAGAAACTCCATAAAAGTGACCCCATCTAAGAAACTACACCCCTCAAGGTATTCAAAACAGTTTTTACAAACATCGTTAACCCTTTAGGTGTTCCACAAGAATTAATGTAAAATAGAGATAAAAAAGTGAAATTTTTAAATTGTAACAGATTTTCCATTTTAATAATTTTTTTCCAGTTACAAAGCAAGGGTTAACAGCCAAACCAAACTCAATATTTATGGCCCTGATTCTGTAGTTTACAGAAACACCCCATATGTGGTCGTAAACTACTGTACGGGCACACCGCAGGGCGCAGAAGGAAAGGAATGCCATACGGTTTTTGGAAGGCAGATTTTGCTTGACTGGTTTTTTGACACCATGTCCCATTTGAAGCCCCCCTGATGCAACCCTAGAGTAGAAACTCCATAAAAGTGACCACATCTAAGAAACTACACCCCTCAAGGTATTCAAAACTGATTTTAAAAACGTCATTAACCCTTTAGGTGTTCCACAAGAATTAATGGAAAATAGAGATACAATTTCAAAATTTCACTTTTTTGGCAGATTTTCTATTTTAATAATTTTTTTCCAGTTACAAAGCAAGGGTTAACAGTCAAACCAAACTCAATATTTATGGCCCTGATTCTGTAGTTTACAGAAACACCCCATATGTGGTCGTAAACTACTGTATGGGCACACGGCAGGGCGCAGAAGGAAAGGAATGCCATACGGTTTTTGGAAGGTAGATTTTGCTGGACTGGTTTTTTGACACCATGTCCCATTTGAAGCCCCCCTGATGCAACCCTAGAGCAGAAACTACACCCCTCAAGGTATTCAAAACAGATTTTACAAACGTCGTTAACCCTTTAGGTGTTCCACAAGAGTTATTGGCAAATGGAGATGAAATTTCAGAATTTGTATTTTTTTTGGCAAATTTTCCATTTTAATCCATTTTCCCCAGTAACAAAGCAAGGGTTAACAGCCAAACAAAACTCTATATTTATGGCCCTGATTCTGTGGTTTACAGAAACATCCCATATGTGGTCGTAAACTGCTGTACGGGCACACGGCAGGGCGAAGAAGGAAAGGAATGCCATACGGTTTTTGGAAGGCAGATTTTGCTGGACTGTTTTTTTTTGACACCATGTCCCATTTGAAGCCCCCCTGATGCGCCCCTAGAGTAGAAACTCCAAAAAAAGTGACCCCATTTTAGAAACTACGGGATAGGGTGGCTCTTGGTACTAGTTTAGGCTACATATGATTTTTGGTTGCTCTATATTACACTTTTTGTGAGGCAAGGTAACAAGAAATAGCTGTTTTGGCACCGTTTTTATTTTTTATTATTTACAACATTCATCTGACAGGTTAGATCATGTGATATTTTTATAGACCAGGTTGTCACGGATGCGGCGATACCTAATATGTATAATTTTTATTTATTTGTGTAAGTTTTACACAATGATTTCTTTTTTGAAACAAAAAAAATCATGTTTTAGTGTTTCCATAGTCTGAGAGACATAATTTTTTCAGTTTTTGGGAGATTACCTTGGGTAGGGTATGATTTTTGCGGGATCAGATGACGATGTTATTGGCACTATTTTAGGGTGCGTGTGACTTTTTGAATGCTTGTTATTACACTTTTTGTGATGTAAGGTGACAAAAAATGGTTTATTTAGCACAGTTTTTAAAAAAAATTGTTATGGTGTTCATTTGAGGAGTTAGGTCATGTGATATTTTTATAGATGCCCGCTATTGACAGGATGCCCGCTAAATGATTTCAGCGGACATCCTGTTCCGATTAACCCCCGCTGCGCCGCAATGTAATTTTAAACTTAGGACGTACCGGTACTGTCATGACCGGCGTCACGCAAAGGGAGGGAAATGGGAAGGCCCTGTCCAAGGGAGAGGGAAAGGTGGTGACCCCTGACTCACCTTGAGGCTGGCACCTGACTGCCCTGACGTCCCTAGACGGGTTCCTCACCCGTACGCCGATCACGTGCCTAAACCCTGGCTTTCCCTAAGATGAGCCCTATGTAGTGAACAGGGCGGTGGGATCACTAGTCCGCACCACTGACACTAAAGGAAAACACCAAGGAGAGGACAGACAATACAGACAAAACATATAATCCCAGGTGGGCGACAACAGCAGACAACAAAAGCCCAACAGGGATCCGGAGGGTAACGCTCTGGAACAACAACCAGGGATCACAGCTACTCTGCTCCAGTGGGTCAGTATAGAAGTCCAGGCAGGAAGCTCTATATCTGGCAACCAGAGAAGTGGGAGAGGGGAATATAAGGAGGTTGGGAGTGCTGGACAAGAAACAGCTGAGGAGAAGAAGCTACGGATCCCTGAGTGAGCCAAAAAGGGTTGCAAGGCAAACCCAGAAAGCTACCATTAAAAAACAGCACTATCTTTATACATAGAGCGCGCAGCCACCCGCTGCGACTTCCTGACCCCGGGTATAACTGAGTCAGACGTGGCTCTTGACACCCTCGTGACAGGTACGCCCTGGGTCCTTAAGGACTCGGCAAACATGGCGTACCGCTATGTCCTAAGTCCTTAAGAGGTTAAAGGCACATTAGCCCTGAGATTTACTATGTTGACACGTGAGCACTTAAAATTCTATAGATTAACCCGTAGAGGACCTGCACCGTACATGTACGGCGCTGTGATCGGGCGGGTGCAGGAATCGAGCCCGCCCGATCCATGGCCGGGGTCCAGCAGTCACTGATAGCTGGACCCCTGCTGCATGCGCCGGCATCGGTGAAATCACTGATGCCCGCAACCTTAACCCTTGATGTGCCGCGGTCAGCGCTGACCGCGGCATGTGTAAAGTCTGTGCGGGGATCGAATCTTCCATCGGGTCCCCGTGCTACTGTGATGGGGACTCGATGGAAGGGAAGGCAGCCCGATGCCTTCCTTAGGCATCGTGGCTGCCTTCCAGGAGAGCCTGTGAGATCCAGCCTCCTGAATCTCACAGGCAAGCAGACTGTAAGCATATTACAGTCTGTAATACACTTACAGCCAATGCATCACAATACAGTAGTGTGATGCATTGTAAAGGGGATCAGACACCCAAAAGTTGAAGTCCCAAAGTGGTACAAAAAATAAAGTGTAAAAAAAGTTACAAAAAAAAAGTTTTCAAAAAATCAAAAGTTTCAAGTAAAAAATAAAATAAAAAAGTGTCCTTTTCCAAAAATAAAGTAAAATTATTATTTTTTTAAATAGGGAAAAAAAGAAAAGTAGACATATTAGGTATCGCCGCGTCTGTATCGACCGGCTATATAAAAATATCACATGACCGTCAAAAAATAAAATGAAAAATGTGCTAAAATTGTTTTTTTTTACATCACTAAAAGTGCAACACCAAGCAATCAAAATCATACCAATATTATGTATTAGGTATTGCCATGTCTGTAAGAACCTGCTGTATAAAAATATCACATGACCTAACCCTTCAGGTGAACACCGTAAAAAAAA
Organism: Bufo bufo; assembly: GCF_905171765.1. Lineage (NCBI taxonomy): Eukaryota > Metazoa > Chordata > Amphibia > Anura > Bufonidae > Bufo > Bufo bufo. Next base: position 300,533,763 of record NC_053392.1, read on the forward strand.
AATTATTAAAAAAGTGTCAAAAAAGCAATTTTGTTCTCACCTTACATCACAAAAAGTGTAATACCAAGCGATCAAATAGTCTTATGCACTTATACCAATTATAACCGCCACCTCATCCCGCAAAAAATGAGCCCCTACTTAAGACAATCGCCCAAAAAAAAAAAAAAAAACTATGGCTCTCAGTACTATGGCTCTCAGAATTGTTTCAAAAATGCTGTTATTGTGTAAAACTTAAGTAAACAAAAAAAGTATACATATTAGGTATCGCCGCTTCCGTAAGAACCTGTTGTATAAAAATATCACATGACCTAACCACTCAGGTGAACACCGTAAAAAATAAGAAATAAAAACGGTGTAAAAAAAGCCATTTTGTGTCACCTTACATAACAAAAAGTGTAATAGCAGGCAATCAAAAAGTCATATACACCCTTAAATAGTGCCAATCAAACTGCCTTCTCATCATGCAAAAAATGATACCCTACCTAAGACAATCGCCCAGAAAATTTAAAAAACTATGGCTCTCAGACTATGGAAACACTAAAGTGATAAATTATATTATTGTGTAAAACTTAAATAAATAAAAAAAAAGTAGACATATTAGGTATTGTCATGTCTGTAAGAACCTGCTGTATAAAAATATCACATGACCTAACCCTTCAGGTGAACACCGTAAATTGTTTTTTAATAAAAAGTGTGTCAAAAAAGCAATCACAAAAAGTGTAATACCAAGCAATCAAAAAGTCTTATACACCGTAAAATAGTACCAATCAAACCGTCATCTCATACCAAAAAAAATGAGCCCCTACATAAGACAGTCACCCAAAAAAATTAAATAAAAATACTGCTTTCAGAATGTGGAGACACTATTAAATAATATTTTTTTCAAAAATGCTTTATTATGTAAAATTTAAACAAAAAAACAAAAAAAATTGTCCTTTTTGGTATTGTCGCGTCGTAACAACCTGCTCTATAAAAATAGCACATAATCTAACCTATCAGATGAACGTTGTAAATAACAAAAAATAAAAACGGTGCCAAAACGGCTATTTTTTGTTACCTTGCTTCACAAAATGCGTAATATAGATCAAAAATCATATGTACCCTAAAAAAGTACCTACAAAACTGCCACCTTATCCCGTATTTTCAAAAATGGGGTCACTTCTTTGGAGTTTCTACTCTAGGAATGCATCAGAGGGCTTCAAATGGGACATGGTGTCAAAAAACCAGTCTGCCTTTTAAAAAAAAGAATTCTGAAATGTCATCACCATTTTCCATTAATTCTTATGGAACACCTAAAGGGTTAACAAAGTTTGTAACATCAGTTTTGAATACCTTGAGGGGTGTAGTTTCTTAAATGGGGTCACTATTTTGGAGTTTCTACTCTAGAGATGCATCAGGGGGTCTTCAAATGTGACATGGCAGCTTAAAATTATCCCAGTAAAATCTGCCTTCCAAAAACCATATGGCATTCCTATCCTTCTGCACAATGCTGTGTGCCCGCCGTACAGCAGTTTAGGGCCACATATGGGGTGTTTCTGTAAACTAAAGAATCAAGTCAATAAATATTGAGTTACGTTAGGCTGTTAACCTTTGCTTTGTTACTGGAAAAAATGGATTACAATGGAAAATCTGGCAAAAAAGTGAAATTCTGAAATTTCATCTCTATTTTCCTTTAATACTTGTGGAACACCTAAAGGGTTAACAAAGTTAATCCGTTTTGAATACCTTGAGGGGTGTAGTTTCTAAAATAGGGTCATTTTTGGGTGTTTTCTATTATGTAAGCCTCAGAAAGTGACTTCAGACCTGAACTGGTCCTTAAAAAGTGGGTTTTGGAAATTTTCAGAAAAATTTCAAGATTTGCTTCTTAACTTCTAAGCCTTCTAACGTCCCCAAAAAATAAAATGGCATTCACAAAATGATCCAAACATGAAGTAGACATATGGGGACTAGAGATGTCGCAAACATAAATTTTTCCGATTGCGAACGGCGAACGCGAGTTTCCACAAATGTTCGCGAACGGGCGAACCGCCATAGACTTCAATAGACAGGCGAATTTTAAAACCCACAGGGACTCTTTCTGGCCACAATAGTGATGGAAAATTTGTTTCAAGGGGACTAACACCTGGACTGTGGCATGCCGGAGGGGGATCCATGGCAAAACTCCCATGGAAAATTACGTAGTTGACGCTGAGTGTGGTAAGTTAAATTCGCAATGCGATTAATATAACCTGAGTTCCTAATGGTTGTATTGCTAGAATATAACGAAGATTGAGAATATAGTGCTATATTCGCCAATTCTAGCAATACAGCCATTAGGAACTCAGATCTAAGTTGTAATCGCAATGCGATTAATACAGGTTATATTAATCGCATTGCGATTACAACTTAGATCTGAGTTCCTAATGGTTGTATTGCTAGAATTGACGAATATAGCACTATATTCTCAATCTTTGTTATATTCTAGCAATACAACCATTAGGAACTCAGATCTAAGTTGTAATCGCAATGCGATTAATATAACCTGTATTATTCGCATCGCGATTACAACTTAGATCCAGTGGCGTTGCGAGGGGGGTGCGGTGGGTACGGGCCGCACCGGGTGACACCAGTCTGATGGGGTGTCACCCGTGGCCCACCGGCGCAGGCGTTCTCACTCACAAGTTCAACTTCTAAACTTCGCAAGCAAGCAAGCACGTCGCGCCGTCACGTGGTAAAAGGGGACGGGGGAGGGGTGACTCACTGTAGCCCGGTGAGTGGTGGGGCGCCGCGGCAGCTGCCCTGCAGGAGTCTCTGGTGCCGGGAGGAGGAGGTAGGTAGAGTGGCTCTGACTTTATAGACAAAATTATTTTAATAATACCCCAATAATAATAAGTTAATAACCTAACCCCATTCATAAATTACTGGTGGATTATTATAGAGACGGCCCCAGGCCAGGAGACATAAGGGGTTGGGTTGAACTGTGGGCTGGGGCCACCCGGCCACATTTACTAATCTTTGCTCAGGGGGGCCCTCATAAATATAGACCCACATGGTGTGGACTGGTCATTTTTACTAAGGAATATAGTTTAAACATTTATGTGCAAAAGAGAAAATAAGAAGTCAGCTCCAAACAGATATCTGCACATAGACCAAGACTCTGGGTCTATGCAGATATCTGATTGGAGCTGACTTAGTGACTTCTTTTTTTCTCTCTTTATCTCTTTATTATGGCTTCGGGGGGGGGGGGGGGCAGGGGTGACACCATTTTCTACCGCACCGGGTGACACCAGCCATAGCAACGCCAACCATTAGTAACCCAGCTCTAAGTTGAATTCGCAATGCGATTAATATAACCTGTATTAATCGCATTGCGATTACAACTTAGATCTGAGTTCCTAATGGTTGTATTGCTAGAGTTGACGAATATAACGGATATAGCACTATATTCTCAATCTTCGTTATATTCTAACAATACAACAACCATTAGGAACCCAGCTCTCAGTTGAATTCGCAATGTGATTAATATAATCTGTATTAATCGCATTGCGATTACAACTTAGTCAGATTTGTGACACTGCAGCTTCCGAATAAATCTAAAATGGATGCTGTCCAGGAGGTGGGAGGGTCTGGGAGGGAGGGTATGCTGCTGATTGGCTGGAATGTGTCTGCTGACTGTGAGGTACAGGGTCAAAGTTTACACAATGATGAGGAATAGGGGGCGGACCGAACATCGCATATGTTCGCCCGCCGCGGCGAACGCGAACAAGCGATGTTCGCCGGGAACTATTCACCGGCAAATAGTTCGGGACATCTCTAATGGGGAATGTAAAGTATAACTATTTTTGGAGGTATTACTATCTATAGTAAAAGTAGAGAAATTGAAATTTGGAAATTTTCAAATTTTTCTACATTTTAGTAATTTTTTATTTATTTTTTAGAAATAAAAATGAAATATTTTAACTAAAATGTACCACTGTCATTAAGTACAATATGTGATGAGAAAACAATCTCAGAATGGCTTGGATAAGTAAAAGTGTTTTAAAGTTATCAGCACATTAAGTGACACATGTAGGATTTGCAAAAAATGGCCTGGTCATCAAAGTGAAACATGGCAGGGTCCTGAAGGGGTTAATATATTTGGAATGACCAGTGATGCTGACTAATATCATGGTGGATATGTCACTTGCTAGCTAATTAAAATAATATATGGTCTGAATATAAGAATTAACCTTCTCAATCAATCATTTCAGGCTTATCAATCATACATTATGTGAAAAGGCTGAATTACTCTGGAGGGTTATGCATCAACTTTTATGTTTGTGGCCAAATGTGGCCAGTGTTTGTTAATATGGTTATTTGAACTCAGTCAACAATGTAAATGTCTCATTAGGAGCAGAAAAAGACAAAAATGTTAGGAATCCCTGTTGTCCAACAGCTAATTTGTTGACAGTGAAGTGCTCAGCACAGAGCTTTCCTCTGAGAAAACCCTCACCAGAGCTTCCATTGTGAGCCTTTTCCATTATTATCCAAGTTATTTTTATGCACTGTTTGATTAGGATGCACTGTAATATTCTCTTAAAGGTGGCTCCTGACTAGTGTTGATCGAGCACCAAAGTGCTTGGGTGCTCTGGCCGAAACACATCGATATGCTCGAATGCTCTACCGAGCACAATGGAAGTAAATGGGAGAACCACAGGCACCCCCTGCTCGGAAACGAAGAGGGTGTCTGGTTCACAAAAAAAGGTTAGAAATTGATGGAAACCCCATCAAAATGGTTTGGAAACAGCATTAAGAGGATAGCTGGATGCATCTTATGACAATGCATCTTGGACTCCTATTATCTACTATATACAATAGACAACCACACAAAGGCTATATGCCAAAAGCCATGTGTATTTTCAGCTGAAAAACCATTTGCATGGAAAATTTGCGATCTACACTACTCATGAACAGTGCCATCTATTGGTTTCATATTCTTATGACAAGAGTAATAGTATTGTCATAAGACTATGAAACCAATAGATGGCGCTGTTCATGAGTGATGAACACCGCCATCTATTGGTTTCATAGTCTTATGACAAGATTATTAGTGTAGCCTTTTACATAGAAAATTCGCGATTAGAATATGCGCGATCTACACTACTCATGAACAGCGCCATCTATTGGATTCATAGTCTTGTCATACGACTATTAAACCAATAGATGGCGCTGTTCATGAGTCATTACAAGCAGGGCAATAGTCCTCAGATAAACCCTAGTAAGCTTATATTATCGCAGATAAAGTGCTAGAAGGTGTGTGAATGATAGCAGCAATCCGATATACACCTCAATGTTAGCGCTGGCTATTATACGGTGTGTGGACTCTGTTGAGCAGTGTATCCCACTTACTAGCGCCCTAACAAGATGAACAGCGCCATCTATTGGTTTCATAGTTTTATGACAATACTATTACTCTTGTCAGAAGAATATTAAACCAATGGATGGCGCTGTTCATGAGTAGTGTAGATCGTGAATTTTCCATGCAAATAGTTTTTCAGCTGAAAAACAAGGCAGATTCTGCTCATTTAAATGTCTTTCCCATATGCCCATGTTTATGCAAATGAGTTTTTACATGACAAAACTGTATATAAAGGTTATTGAATATTATGTTAGGACAATCAGAAAACTTTGTCTCCCTAATGATATTGATCTAGGCACGCAGGTCCACCCAAGCCATCCAACAGATCTGAAGTAACTTTGAGGCTTACTGGCTCTCAGTCAGATGACAGCTGGTTTGGATTTGTCTCATAGTGCACAAGGCTGCCATTGTAAGGTATGCTGGCTAAGCCTGTCGTCTGTCTCATGGACAGATTGATAGCTTGCATATACCTGGCTTTTGGCATATAACTTTTGTGTGGTTGTCTATTGTATGTCCTAGACAATAGGAGTCCAAGATGTTGTTTCCAAACCATTTTGATGGGGTTTCCATCAATTTCTAACCTTTTTTTTGTGAACCAGCCACCCTTTCTTCTTTAGATCAGGGGGTGCTTGGTTTGATGCTCGGGTCTCCCATTGACTTTCATTCTATTAAATTGTACTCGAGCCCCCGCAGTATTCGGCTGAGCACTCGGATGTGCTGAGCATAGCGATGCTCGAGCCGAACAGCAGTTCGGCCGAAGATGCTCGCTCAACATTACTTCTGACACCATTTACATACAGGACCATTGTGATCAAGACAGACATAGCAGAGCTGTAGAGAGTTCAGAGAAGGACAACTAAAGTGATAACTGGAATGGGTGGACTACACTACCCAGAAAGATTATCAAAATTAGGGTTATTCACTTTAGAAAAAAGATGACTAAGGGGGGATCCAATAACTATGTATAAATATATCAGGGGTCAGTACAGAGATCTCTCCCATCATCTATTTATCCCCAGGACTGTGACTGTGACAAGGGTACATCCTCTACGTCTAGAGAAAATAAGGTTTGTACACAAACATAGAAGAGGATTCTTTACGGTAAGAGCAGTGAGACTATGGATCGTTCTGCCTGAGGAGGTGGTGATGGTGAGTTCACTAAAAGAGTTCAAGACGGCCTGGAGGTATTTCTGGAGTGTATTAATATTACAGATTACAGTTACTAGAGATGGGTCGTTGACCCAGGGAGTTATTCTGATTGCCTGATTGGAGTCGGGAAAATTGGCTTCTACCTCATAGTTTTTTGTTTTTTTTTACCTTCCTCTGGATCAACTTGCAGGATAACAGTCTGAACTAGATGGACCAATGTCTTTTTTCAGCCTAATAAACAATGTACATTTGGTATGTCTGCTCATGTCACATTTTTGCATATATAAGAATTGGAATTAATTTTTTTTTTTATAATAATTAGTTGTCAGAAAAATTAATAACTGGGAAAAGTTTAGCATTTGGTCAAAATCTGCTTAGAAGAACATTCAGGAGAGGAGAGGAGCTGGAGACCAAGTCACCAGTCAGCAAGTCGACATTCTGCATCTTGCTATGTTGTGTATATACATTCCAGCTGCAGAAGAAAAATGCAGCTACATTTTTAAAGGGGTTATCCAAGACTATATAAATGTCCCCATATGCCAGGCCCCTCACAATGAATATACTTACCCTGCTCCCCCCTCCCTGCGGCTCGCCTGGTCCTCGCACCGCCACTGCTGCTTCTCCCTATTCGCAGATGAAAACATCTGGTGTCAGGGGGGAGCAACCAATGGTAGACGGGGATGAGCCTCCCTAGCATCGTGGGTGACACTAGGGAGGCATGGCTAAAAGATGAAGAAAAGAGGTAAAAGAAAGGACCATTGAGGTCATTGTAACGGTCGCGTACACACACACACAGGGGGGAGGGAAGTGACCACTGCGCTCCACCCTCACCCCTGCCTACTTGCCTCACAAGTCCTAATGACAGGGGACAACTGGACGGCAATCCCTAGATTGGAATAAGTGCTGGGAGGACAGACCAGACAAACAACGGAACGTGAACGGGCCGAGTCATTACCAGATGAGCAACGAAGTACAAATGGAGCAAGCAGAGAATAGTCAGGAGAAGCCGGGGTCATAAATACCAGGAGTGTCGTGAAGTACCAAAGGAGTCAGCAGAGGATCGTCTGGAGAAAGCCGGGGGCAGAATACCAGAAGATCAGCAAAAGTACACAAGGAGCAGGCAGAGGATCGTCAGGGAATAAGTAGAAAGTAAGTATGCCAGGAAATGCAAAATCACAGAAGGAACCTAAATAACTGCAACCTGTTGCCAGTAGGCTGCCTGTTTAAATACTGAGAAACAGGGGTCATGTGATGTGGCCAACGTCACATGACTCACCCTGCTGTAAATGGCTGAGCACCGAGTACCCAGTACCTCAGGCTTCATCTGGTTGCTGGGGGAACCAAGGACGCCGGCCGCGCTGAGGAGACGTGCGTGGCCAGGTCCGTCCCGCCCCCATCACCTAGGAGACGAGAACGCTGCACATGTCCTCGCTCCTGTATAGAGGCGGGGCGCCGTCGGCGCTGCGGAGAATCAGCGCATAGGCGGCACCCCGTGACAGTCATGAAAAGATGAAAGAAAGTGCAATCAATCATGTAATAAGTACCTTTTGCTAATTTTAATACCCTTATACCTATAGGACTTCTGTAACACTTGAGTATGAATAGTATAGTCATTATTTAAGGTGTTATTTAGGGATAAGAACCATTGGATGCTATGTAAAAGTTTATGAGTAACAGTGTCAATTTGAAAATGATTAGGTATGGCTACAAAAAGTCAAAGACCACATTCAGAGAGGACTGCATGAATGCATATTTCTTAAAAGTGTTAATGTGCTAATCTGCTGGTTGCTTGATCTAGGCAAAATGCCATCATATTCCACATAAGCAAAATACCATGGTTCTTGGAGATTTTATATAAATATCACCCACTGTGTTTTAACATTTCACATTAAATGTCTCTATTAAAACCAACAAGCTGAAACTGCAGTTACTATTTGGTGAAGGAATCGAGCTGTATTACTCCAACCTCAAATGACATCTGCTCAGTTTATTTTATTAATATTAACACATTTGGTCTGTACAGTTTCCTAGATCAGTAAACAGAACTCCAGCTGATCCTCAATATGCTATTTAGTAAAAAAAATATTGTAGATGGAATATGGTTTTAATACAAGCTATGGAGATGCTCGCAAAAAAAGAAATCAGATATTCAGTGGGGCAATAGAATCATGTCGACATTCAAATATACATACAGTACAGACCAAAAGTTTGGACACACCTTCTCATTCAAAGAGTTTTCTTTATTTTCATGACTATGAAGGCATCAAAACTATGAATTAACACATGTGGAATTATATACATAACAAACAAGTGTGAAACAACTGAAAATATGTCATATTCTAGGTTCTTCAAAGTAGCCACCTTTTGCTTTGATTACTGCTTTGCACACTCTTGGCATTCTCTTGATGAGCTTCAAGAGGTAGTCCCCTGAAATGGTCTTCCAACAGTCTTGAAGGAGTTCCCAGAGATGCTTAGCACTTGTTGGCCCTTTTGCCTTCACTCTGCGATCCAGCTCACCCCAAACCATCTCGATTGGGTTCAGGTCCGGTGACTGTGGAGGCCAGGTCATCTGGCGCAGCACCCCATCACTCTCCTTCAAGGTCAAATAGCCCTTACTTTCAAAGTTTTCCCAATTTTTTGGCTGACTGACTGACCTTCATTTCTTAAAGTAATGATGGCCACTCGTTTTCCTTTACTTAGCTGCTTTTTTCTTGCCATAATACAAATTCTAACAGTCTATTCAGTAAGACTATCAGCTGTGTATCCACCTGACTTCTCCTCAACGCAACTGATGGTCCCAACCCCATTTATAAGGCAAGAAATCCCACTTATTAAACCTGACAGGGCACACCTGTGAAGTGAAAACCATTTCAGGAGACTACCTCTTGAAGCTCATCAAGAGAATGCCAAGAGTGTGCAAAGCAGTAATCAAAGCAAAAGGTGGCTACTTTGAAGAACCTAGAATATGACATATTTTCAGTTGTTTCACACTTTTTTGTTATGTATATAATTTCACATGTGTTAATTCATAGTTTTGATGCCTTCAGTGTGAATCTACAATTTTCATAGTCATGAAAATAAAGAAAACTCTTTGAATGAGAAGGTGTGTCCAAACTTTTGGTCTGTACTGTACACACCCACACAATAACATCCAAACACATACATAAAATACTTTACACAAGTAAAGTAGTATCTAAAGCTCAAACAACCTGCCAGACAGGGGTGTAACTGCCATAGTGGCAGACCATGCGACAGCTATGCTGCCCAGGGCAAGAGAGGGCCCAGTTGGGATCATCCCCTCTTTTACTGGGTGTGAAAACTTGGTTAGGACTCTACCCTCTAAAGGAACAACTTTTTTCAAATAAGGCAGTGGAAAAAAGGATCATTGAAAGGGGTTTAGGCGAAAACCCTTCTGTCCTGTGTGGGGGGCCTGATTTGAGCCTTGCTATGGGGCCCTTACTTCTCTAGGTACGAAACTGCTGCCAGATGCATGCCTCTGTTCACATTTCAGTTTGAGAATACATATGCATGTAAAAAATGTAGTAAGGTTCCTATTTACTCTCTGTGAACCTCAGCACTATGATATTTACATTTAAATACAGGTGAGTGAGACCTCAAGGGCTGTCCTGTGATAATGTTTTATTGTTAAGCACAATGACTAGAATATAGAGATAATCAGATACATTATTAAAATAGAAAAATGTATCATTATTCCTATTATAACATAAAACATATTGTGAGGATTCGCTCTGGTTGACAGGTTAGCGGACACAGTATAGAGGCAAGGAACCAGGTTGTAAATCAAACTTGAGTGTTTTATTCACACTCAGCAAATTATAACAGTCTTGGTGCTTGTTCATACACAGCAAAAACAAAACAGTGTTCACCTGGAATCCTAGGTGTCAGTTTACACCCGGCTGAATGCTTAGCCACAGAAAAGTTCACTGGCCTCTTCCAGGCGGCCTGCACGCCTGTTTGCAATCTTCAACCTTCAGTACAGAGGCTCCACAGCTTCACTCTCAGATGGCGGTAAAATCCACACCACCTGATAGTGCTGACTGCTTTTAAACCTGCCAAGACCCGGCCTGGATTGTGGGGAGCAGCCAACCACCCAGTGCAATGAGCAGGACCGTGGTACAGTTACACGGATGCCAAATTATGCAGTGGGTTAGGATATGTGTTTAATAGTCCACAGTTTTGTTCGTGATGCCAATTGCAGCGTGCGCAGGGTACTAACACAGGGCCCTTTAAGGTGTTGTAACTCACGCACCAGGATAGGAATGCCAGAGTGGTGTCATGTCCAGGGCTGGACTGGCCTGCCGGGATACCGGGAAATTTCCCGGTAGGCCGGCAGGCCTGAGTGCCGCAAGGCCGCGCCCCTGGTGTCAAGTGGGGGCGCCGCGGCCGGCGGCAGGGCAGAGCAGGAGATAAGTGCTTCCATTGTGGAAGCGCTCATCTCCATAGTCATCTGTATTGCCGTCCTCAGGACGGCGATACAGATGCCTGTGCTGCGGCAGGGTAGGGACAGGTGTGTCCCCTCCTGTTCCTCTGATAGGCTGTGTATGTGTTTTCTTTTTTTTTTATATATAGGTACAATACTGGGCTGGCACATGATAAGGGGGGACTACTGGGCTGGCACATGATAAGGGGGGACTACTGGGCTGTCACATGATAAGGGTGGACTACTGGGCTGGCACATGATAAGGGGGGACTACTGGGCTGGCACATGATAAGGGGGGACTACTGGGCTGGCACATGATAAGGGGGGACTACTGGGCTGGCACATGATAAGGGGGGACTACTGGGCTGGCACATGATAAGGGGGACTACTGGGATGGCACATGATAAGGGGGGACTACTGGGCTGGCACATGATAAGGGGGGACTACTGGGCTGGCACATGATAAGGGGGGACTACTGGGCTGGAAGATAAGGGGGGACTACTGGGCTGGCACATGATAAGGGTGGGACTACTGGGATGGCACATGATAAGGGTGGACTACTGGGCTGGCACATGATAAGGGGGGACTACTGGGCTGGCACATGATAAGGGGGGGCTACTGGGCTGGCACATGATAAGGGGGGACTACTGGGCTGGCACATGATAAGGGGGGACTACTGGGCTGGCACATGATAAGGGGGCTACTACCACATAAGGGGGGCTACTGGCACATAAGGGGGACTACTGGGCTGGCACATGATAAGGGGGCTACTGGCACATAAGGGGGGCTACTGGCACATAAGGGGGACTACTGGCACATAAGGTGGACTACTGGCACATGATGGGGGGGCTACTGGCACATGATAAGGGGGGCTACTGGCACATAAGGGGGCTATTGGCACATAAGGGGGTATTGGCACATAAGGGAGGCTATTGGCACATGATAAGGGGGCTACTGGCACATGATAAGGGGGCTACTGGCACATGATAAGGGGGACTACTGGCACATGATAAAGTGGGCTACTGGCACATAAGGAGGACTACTGGCACATAAGGGGGATACTGGCACATAAGGGGGGCTACTGGCACATAATAAGGGGGGACTACTGGGCTGGCACATGATAAGGGGGGACTACTGGGCTGGCACATGATAAGGGGGGACTACTGGGCTGGCACATGATAAGGGAACTACTGGGCTGGCACATGATAAGGGGGGACTACTGGGCTGGCACATGATAAGGGTGGACTACTGGGCTGGCACATGATAAGGGAAGACTACTGGGCTTTCACATGATAAGGGGGGACTACTGGGCTGGCACATGATAAGGGAGGACTACTGGGCTGGCACATGATAAGGGTGGACTACTGGGCTGGCACATGATAAGGGGGGACTACTGGGCTGGCACATGATAAGGGGGGACTACTGGGCTGGCACATGATAAGGGGGGACTACTGGGCTGGCACATGATAAGGGGGCTACTAGCACATAAGGGGGGCTACTGGCACATAAGGGAGACTACTGGGCTGGCATATGATAAGGGGGCTACTGGCACATAAGGGGGGCTACTGGCACATAAGGGGGACTACTGAAACATAAGGGGGACTACTGGCACATGATGGGGGGGCTACTGGCACATGATAAGGGGGGCTACTGGCACATAAGGGGGCTATTGGCACATAAGGTGGTATTGGCACATAAGGGGGGCTATTGGCACATGATAAGGGGGGCTACTGGCACATGATAAGGGGGACTACTGGCACATGATAAGGGGGACTACTGGCACATAAGGGGGGATACTGGTACATAAGGGGGGCTACTGGCACATAAGGGGGGCTACTGGCACATAATAAGGGGGGCTACTGGCACATGATAGGGGGGGCACTCTGGCTACTGGCACATGATATGGGGGGCTCTGGCTACTGGCACATGATATGGGGGGGGGCTCTGGCTACTGACCCATGATGGTGGGGGGGGGGCTCTTATTACTGGCAGATGATTGGGGGCATCTATGGGGGCACATCTTACTGGCAGATTATTGGGGGGCACTATAGGGGCATCTACTGAGGCTAAAAAGAAGGGGTATTTTATATGGGGGCTCTGTATAGGGGCATTTTATACTGGGACACATTATGGTGGGTACTATGGGGAAGGGGGGAGGAGCACTATGGGGGTCATCTACGGGGGGAACTGAGAAGGTTTTTTTATATTGGCACATTATGGGAACATTAGCTCAACTGGGGGCATTACAAAGGGGTATGTTTTGCACATTATAAGGAGAATTATTACTACTGGGGGGCACTATGGTGGGCTTTATTACTCCCCCATGGTATGACCCCCTAGTAGCAGCACCAGCCTCTCCCTGCTCTGCTATCCCTCTGCCCCTTCTCCAAATCCTTATTATGAAATCTTTCTCATTAGGATAAAACACATCAGCTCCGCCGAGCTCCCCGGCCAAAGTGTTGAAGTGGTGTCCGAGATCCCCAAGAGCCAAGCCAAGTAACTGTAAGTTTTTATGGGGGTTCTACAAAAGAGCTATCATGGGGCAAAGTTCATATTCGTGTTTACACACGTGTTTTAAAATGAATTCTTTCTCCTATTATAAACAAGTAAATAATGACGCAATGCTGTGGGACTGGTGTGCAACTTTTTCCAGGGCTGTTTTTTATCCCCAGTCCGGCCCTGGTCATGTCTCTGTATGGTAGTAGTAATGGTGTCAACGGTGTCTCCTACCTGGGTACGGCTGGACTCCTGGATCCTGGCTCACTTGCAATAAAATGAGTGTAGTGCTAGTAGAAGTAATAGAGGAATTTGCAGCAGAAATTGAGATCCAGACCTTGGGTAAAAATCAAACTTGTCTTTACTGGTTGTAGCTTTCATCCAAGCAAGATACAGCTTTAGTTTTAGGTCCCAGCAGGTATTGGCAATGTGTGGCAGGAATATATCTTCTGCTCTATCATGTACCTGGAGCTTTGCAGGAAAAGACCTCTGCGTTGTAGCTCTGTAATATGGCAGGAATTTGGCTTCTGCACTGTCTATCTTCTGCTGTCTGGGGACTGACTAGCTGAGGAGGAATATGGCTTCTCCTGGGTCTCTGGATTTTGACTCACAGTTAGCTTCACAAAGTATGCTTCTTCCTGGGACTGGAGTTGTCTGCTTGCTTCTTCCAGCTGAGGCTGCAAGGCTCAAGCTGGGAATGATGATCAATTGTCTCAACCGAGACAAGATCCTGGCTTGGATCCCTATATCTGGTAGCTCCTAACATGCACACCCTACCCCGAGCAGGGGGTGGGTTACACTCACTTCTAACTTCCTTCCCTCCCCATGAGGCAGGATATGGGCGCAGCCCACTTTGCTCATAGAGGGGGGAGCTAAACTGGAATATACTATTCCAGCCTAGAAACACTAAACTGACTCTAACTCCTTGCTAACACATTGTTGCCACCTGCTAGTGAACATAGGAATTACAGCAATATACAATATACATGTAGCAAGACCTTCAATGCACATTTGTGAGAATGTGATGTAAAATTACATTAGATGACAAGGTAAATGCTTTTAACAGATTGTAGCGGGGTAAAAGAGTTTAGTAACACAACCCTGGGGTGTTACACCAGCACTTTTACTACTCCCAGTAAAAGCTGTCCCGGATCGGCTTTACAGCCATACTAAACAGCTGAAGTGTCAGACTGCAATCTGCAATACTGACACTTGCGAAAAACTGGCTCTTACCTCACTGAGGCCAGGAACCTCGGTGACACATACCGACAATCAATGACGGCCTCTTGTTCCTTCCTATAATATATATTAACCCCTTAAGTACCCCCGCCGTACATGTACGGATGCTGGTGGACGTACTTCACTTATGGACCAGCGCTGATCGGGAGGATGCAGGAGCTGCTGATCAGCGGAATGGACGGGCCCCTGCTGCATACTCCGGCATCGGTGAATGCACTGATGCCGGCATATTAACCCCTTGTATGCTGTGGTCAAAGCTGACCGTGGCATGCAGAGGGTTTGCAGAGGGTACGGGTGCCCTCCGCATCTCCATCGGGTCCCCGCGCTGCAGGGGCTTGCCTTCTACGGAAGTCTGTGAGATTCAGCCCTTAGGCTGGGTCTCACAGGCAGGCTGTCAGCATACAAGCTGACATGCAATGTTTTACAATAGAGGTTGTATTGTAATACATTGCAGAGGGGACCAGACTTCAGAAGTTGAAGTTCCGGAGTGGAACAAAAAAAAAAGTAAAAAAAAAAAAAGGGGTTTTCAAGTTAAAAAAAATTACATTTCCAAAAATAAAACAAAAAAATTGTGAAAAAAAAGAAAAACAGACATATTGGGTATTGCCGCATTCGTAACGACCGACTCTATTAAAAATATTACATGATCCACCCCCTCACCTAAATGCCGTAGAAAAAATAAAATAAAAACTATGCTAAAACTATACATTTTTTGTCACCTTACATCACAAAAAGCTCAACACCAAGCGATCAAAAAGGTGTATGCCCCCCAATCAAACCGTCACCTTATCCCACAAAAAATTAGCCCCTACATAAAACAATCGGGGAAAAAAATAAAAAACTAGCTCTCAGAATATGGAGACAATAAAACATGATTTTTTTTTAAATTTAAAAATGCCTTTATTGTGTTAAAAGTATAAAAAATAAACAAAGTATACATATTAGGTATTGCCACGTCCATAACGACCTGCTGTATAAAAATATCACATGACCTAACCCAGTGGTGGGCAAACTTTTTTGTCAACTGAGCCAAATATCGCCAAAACCACAATTGAAATTTCTTTCGAGAGCCACATTTTTAAAACCTAAAATATTGCGTCAACAGTACTAGTGAGGACTATTAGGGCTCATGCACACGACCGTGTGCCCGCCGTTGCCATATTGCAGGCCGCATATGGCGGGTCCGCAACACACGGGCACTGGCCGTGTGCAGTCCGCATCAAGGACCCATTCACTTCAATGGGTCCAGGATCCGGGATATGAGTGCTACAGAGTGCTTCCATGGTGCTTCTAGCTGTGCCTCCGCACCGCAAAAAAATAGCGCATGCACTACTTTTTTGCAGTGCAGAGGCACAGCCAGAAGCACCACGGAAGCACACTGTAGCACTCATATCCCGGATCCTGGACCCATTCACTTCAGCATGCACTACTTTTTTGCGGTGCGGGCAGTCGGATGCGGATCGCGAACCCCATTCAAGTGAATGGGTCTGCGATCCTCAGGCAGCTGCCCCATGGTCTGTGTCCGTGCATTGCGGACCGCTATTTGCGGTCCGCAGCACAGGCACGGCGCCCTTACATTCGTGAGCTACTTTCTTTTATTTGGATCTTGATTATTATTTCATTTTATCTTTATCATTTTTTTCTTTTATTAAACTTGTCTGCAGATGTGGATGTAATGTGGATGACGCACTTATGGGGGATATCTGTGGATGACGCACTTATGGGGGATATCTGTGGATGACGCACTTATGGGGGATATCTGTGGATGACGCACTTATGGGGGATATCTGTGGATGACGCACTTATGGGGGATATCTGTGGATGACGCATATATAGCATAAGATGCTATATATGTGTCATCCACAGATATCCCCCATAAGTGCCCTCCACAGATATCCCCCATAAGTGCGTCATCCACAGATATCCCCCATAAGTGCATCATCCACAGATATCCCCCATAAGTGCCTTCTAGTAAGTAAAGTAATGTATTACTGGGGGGAAGGGAGGAGGCAGGGACACTTGCGGCGGGGACGGTGCAGTGCCCGGCGCTGGACACACACCGGGGGCAGCTCCTACCTTTCTGCTGCAGGACATTTCGCTCCTCCTGAGCGGCGGCCCCTTCACCACTCCTCACATGGCCGGCAGTGGGCAGCCAAACTAGAGCGCCGATGCCCGCCCTTCTGCTGCTGTGCGCAGCGTGACATCTCACCCTCCGTCATGCGCCTCCTGCCCCACCTGCCTGCTTCATTCATAAAGTGGAAGGAGCAGACAGACGGGGCAGGAGGCGCATGACGGACATTTTGCAAGCAGCTTGAGCGGCGCGATATGGTTGCACGGCCGCCCACCCGCCAGCCTGAACCAAAGAGCCGCATTGAAGGATCTAAAGAGCCGCTTGTGGCTCGCGAGCCGCACTTTGCTGACCACTGACCTAACCCCTCAGGTGAACACAAAAAAAAACGGTGTCAAAAAGCTATTTTTTGTCACCTTACATTAAAAAAGTATAATACCAAGCAATAAAAAAGTCATACGCAACCCAAAATAGTACCAATCAAACCGTCATCTTATCCCGCAAAAAATTAGAGTAGACCTAAGGCAATCGCCCAAAAAAATAAAACAAACTATAGGTCTCAGAATATGGAGACACTAAAACATGATTTTTTTTGTTTCAAAAATGCATTTATTGTGTAAAACTTAAATAAATAAAAAAAAGTATACATATCACATGAGCCAACCCTTCAGTAATTTTCTGTCACCTTACACCACAAAAAGTGTTATACCAAGCAATCAAAAAGTCATATGCACCCTAAAATAGTACCAATGAAAACATCATCTCATACTGAACAAAAATGAGCCCCTAGATAAGACAGTTGGGCTTTCAGAATATGTGGAGATACAAAAAAATAAATTTTTTCAAAAATGCTTTATTGTGTAAAACTGAAACAAACAACCCAAAAAATAGTCATATTTGGTATTGTCGGGTCTGTAACAACCTGCTCTATAAAATATGCACATGATCTAACCAGATGAACACTGTAAAAAACAAAAATAAAAACTGTGCCAAAACAGCTATTTTTTGTTACCTTACCTCACAAAAAGTGCCCTGCCATGTACCCGTATAGCAGTTTACGATCACAAATAGGGTATTTCTGTAAACAACAGAATCAGAGTAATAAATATTGAGTTTTGTTTGGCTGTTAACCCTTGCTTTGTTACTGGAAAAAAAATGGATTAAAATGGAAAATATGCCATAAAAGTGACATTTTGAAATTTCATCTCCATTTTCCATTAATTCTTGTAGAACACCTAAAGGGTTAACAAAGTTTGTAAAATCATTTTTGAATACCTCGAGGGGTGAAGTTTCTAAAATTTGGCCATTTATGGGTGGTTTCTATTATGTAAGCCCCACAAAGTGACTTCAGACCTGAACTGGTCCTTAAAAATTGGGTTTTACAAATGTTATTGAAAATTTTAAGTTTTACTTGTAAATTTCTAAGCCTTCCAACGTCCCCAAAAAAGAAAATGTAATTTACAAAATGATCCAAACATGAAGTAGACATATGTGAAAGGTAATGTAATAACTATTTTAGAAGGTATCACTATCTGTTTTAAAAGCATAGAAATGTAAATTTAGAAAATTGCGAATTTTTCTAAATTTTTGGTAAATTTGGTATTTTTTTTATAAATAAAAATGAAATATTTTGACTCAAATTTACCACTCCCATTAAGCTCAATATGTGATAAGAAAACAGTCTCAGAATGGCTTGGATATGTAAAAGCATTTTAAAGTTATCACTAGGGATGAGTGAATCGACTTCGGATGAAACATCCGAAGTAAATTTGCATAGAACTTTGTTCTAATACTGTACGGAGCAGGAGCTCTGTACAGTATTAGAATGTATTGGCTCTGATGAGCCGAAGTTATTGCTTTGCGAAGTCTCGCGGGACTTTGCGCAATAAATTCCTAAATTAATTTGTACTGTAAAAAAACATTTCCCGAACTTGGTTTCCGTTCCCAGGTACCACTTTTTTTTACAGTAAAAATGAATTTATGAAGTTATTAGACTTGGTGATTTATGTACAGAGGAAACTGAGAAACATGATTCAATATTACACGTTTCTGAGTGGCAAAAGTATGTGAACCTTTAGGATTAGCTGAGTCAGGTGTTTTTAGTATACAGAATGACCATTAGGTGGGAGTGGGCAACCTGAAGCAAATAGTTCATGGGACGAAACCCACCATGGGCTAAAATTCCTCCAAGGCGATGTGCAGGACTAATCTACAATTACTGGAAACATTTAGTTGCAGTTATAACTGCACAATGGAGTCACACCAGATACTGAAAGCAGAGGTTCACATACTTTTGTCAACCACAAACATGTGATATTGGATCATTTTCTTCAATAACTAAACTACCAAGTTAAATATTTTGACTCATTTACTTGATTTTGTTATCTTTATGTACCTATAGGACTTGTGAAAATCTGATACAGTTTAACTTTTAGGTCAAATTTATGCAGAAATATAAAAAATTCAGAAGGGTTCGCAAACTTTCAAGCATCAATGTATATACAGTCAGGTCCATAAATATTGGGACATTGACACAACTCTAACATTTTTGGCTCTATAAATCACCACAATGGATTTGAAATGAAAAGAACAAGATGTGCTTTAACTGCAGACCGTCAGCTTTAATTTGAGGGTATTTACATCCAAATCAGGTCAACGGTGTAGGAATTACAACAGTTTGCATATGTGCCTCCCACTTGTTAAGGGACCAAAAGTAATGGGACAATTGGCTTCTCAGCTGTTCCATGGCCAGGTGTGTGTTATTCCCTTATTATCCCAACTACAATGAGCAGATAAAAGGTCCAGAATTCATTTCAAGTGTGCTATTTGCATTTGGAATCTGTTGCTGTCAACTCTCAAGATGAGATCCAAAGAGCTGTTACTATCAGTGAAGCAGGCCATCATTAGGCAGAAAAAAACAAAACAAACCCATCAGAGAGATAGCAAAAACATTAGGCGTGGCCAAAACAACTGTATGGAACATTCTTAAAAAGAAGGAACGCACCGGTGAGCTCAGCAACACCAAAAGACCCGGAAGACAACGGAAAACAACTGTGGTGGATGACTGAATAATTCTTTCCCTGATGAAGAAAACACCCTTCACAACAGTTGGCCAGATCAAGAACACTCTTCAGGAGGTAGGTGTATATGTGTCAAAGTCAATAATCAAGAGAAGACTTCACCAGAGTAAATACAGAGGGTTCACCACAAGATGTAAACCATTGTTGAGCCTCAAAAACAGGAAGGCCAGATTAGAGTTTGCCAAACGATATCTAAAAAAGTCTTCACAGTTCTGGAACAACATCCTATGGACAGATGAGACCAAGATCAACTTGTACCAGAGTGATGGGAAGAGAAGAGTATGGAGAAGGAAAGGAACTGCTCATGATCCTAAGCATACCACCTCATCAGTGAAGCATGGTGGTGGTAGTGTCATGGCGTGGGCATGTATGGCTGCCAATGGAACGGGTTCTCTTGTATTTATTGATGATGTGACTGCTGACAAAAGCAGCAGGATGAATTCTGAAGTGTTTCGGGCAATATTATCTGCTCATATTCAGCCAAATGCTTCAGAACTCATTGGACGGCACTTCACAGTGTAGATGGACAACGACCCAAAGCATACTGCAAAAGCAATTAAAGAGTTTTTTAAGGGAAAGAAGTGGAATGTTATGCAATGGCCAAGTCAATCACCTGACCTGAATCCGATTGAACATGCATTACACTTGTTGAAGACAAAACTGAAGGGAAAATGCCCCAAGAACAAGCAGGAACTGAAGACAGTTGCAGTAGAGGCCTGGCAGAGCATCACCAGTGATGAAACCCAGCGTCTGGTGATATCTATGCGTTCCAGACTTCAGGCTGTAATTGACTGCAAAGGATTTGCAACCAAGTATTAAAAAGTGAAAGTTTGATTTATGACTATTATTCTGTCCCATTACTTTTGGTCCCTTAACAAGTGGGAGGCACATATGCAAACTGTTGTTATTCCTACACCGTTCACCTGATTTGGATGTAAATACCCTCAAATTAAAGCTGACAGACTGCAGTTAAAGCACATCTTGTTCATTTCATTTCAAATCCATTGTGGTGGTATATAGAGCCAAACATTTTAGAATTATGTCGATGTTCCAATATTTATGGTCCTGACTGTGTGTATATATATATATATATACAGTGGGATGCGAAAGTTTGGGCAACCTTGTTAATCGTCATGATTTTCCTGTATAAATCGTTGGTTGTTACAATAAAAAATGTCAGTTAAATATATCATATAGGAGACACACACAGTGATATTTGAGAAGTGAAATTAAGTTTATTGGATTTACAGAAAGTGTGCTATAATTGTTTAAACAAAATTAGGCAGGTGCATAAATTTGGGCACCACAAAAAAGAAATTAAATCAATATTTAGTAGATCCTCCTTTTGCAGAAATTACAGCCTCTAAACGCTTCCTGTAGGTTCCTATGAGAGTCTGGATTCTGGTTGAAGGTATTTTGGACCATTCCTCTTTACAAAACATCTTTAGTTCATTCAGGTTTGATGGCTTCTGAGCATGGACAGCTCTCTTTAAGTCACACCACAGATTTTCAATGATATTTAGGTCTGGGGACTGAGATGGCCATTCCAGAACGTTGTACTTGTTCCTCTGCATAAATGCCTAAGTGGATTTTGAGTAGTGTTTAGGGTCGTTGTCTTGTTGAAAGATCCAGCCCCGACGCAGCTTCAGCTTTGTCACTGATTCCTGGACATTGGTCTCCAGAATCTGCTGATACTGAGTGGAATCCATGCGTCCCTCAACTTTGACAAGATTCCCAGTCCCTGCACTGGCCACACAGCCCCACAGCATGATGGAACCACCACCATATTTTACTGTAGGTAGCAGGTGTTTTTCTTGGAATGCTGTGTTCTTTTTCCTCCATGCATAACGCCCCTTGTTATGGCCAAATAACTCAATTTTTGTTTCATCAGTCCACAGCACCTTATTCCAAAATGAAGCTGGCTTGTCCAAATGTGCTTTAGCCCACCTCAAGCGGCACTTTTTGTGCTGTGGGCTGAGAAAAGGCTTCCTCTGCATCACTCTCGCATACAGCATCTCCTTGTGTAAAGTGCGCCGAATGGTTGAACGATGCACAGTGCCTCCATCTGCAGCAAGATGATGTTGTAGGTCTTTGGTGCTGGTCTGTGGGTTGACTCTGACTGTTCTCACCATTCGTAGCTTCTGTCTATCCGAGATTTTTCTTGGTCTGCCACTTCGAGCCTTAACTTGAACTGAGCCTGTGGTCTTCCATTTCCTCAATATGTTCCTAACTGTGGAAACAGACAGCTGAAATCTCCGAGACAGCTTTCTGTATCCTTCCCCTAAACCATGATGGTGAACAATCTTTGTCTTCAGGTCATTTGAGAGTTGTTTTGAGACCCCCATGTTGCTACTCTTCAGAGAAAATTAAAAGAGGAGGGAAACTTACAATTGACCCCCTTAAATACTCTTTCTCATAATTGGATTCACCTGTGTATGTAGGTCAGGGGTCACTGAGCTTACCAAGCCAATTTGAGTTCCAATAATTAGTTCTAAAGGTTTTGGAATCAATAAAATGACAACAGTGCCCAAATTTATGCACCTGCCTAATTTTGTTTAAACAATTATAGCACACTTTCTGTAAATCCAATAAACTTCATTTCACTTCTCAAATATCACTGTGTGTGTCTCCTATATGATATATTTAACTGACATTTTTTATCATAACAACCAAAGATTTATACAGGAAAATCATGACGATTAACAAGGTTGCCCAAACTTTCGCATCCCACTGTATATATATATATAAATTGCAAAAAAGGGCAGCACTCCAGAAAGTAAAAAATGAAAAAATCTTTATTTACCCATATGGGACATGCGACGTTTCGGCTCGGTATGTGAGCCTTTCTGAAGCTTGAGAAAGGCTCACATACCGAACCGAAACGTCGCATGTCCCATATGGGTAAATAAAGATTTTTTCATTTTTT
This sequence comes from Bufo bufo, assembly GCF_905171765.1. Lineage (NCBI taxonomy): Eukaryota > Metazoa > Chordata > Amphibia > Anura > Bufonidae > Bufo > Bufo bufo. The sequence continues at coordinate 300,556,539 of NC_053392.1, forward strand.
ACTTTCTGGAGTGCTGCCCTTTTTTGCAATTTTTATCTATTTGGATTGGCTTATATCCACACTGGGCCAGCTGCACCCGCCTTTATACCATTGACGGTGCTGCCACTGAACTTTTCGTTTATATATATATATATATATATATATATATATATATATTTATAAATACACATATATACACAACATATTTTTCGGACTATAAGACACATCTCGGATTTATGCCTCATTCACACTTCAGTGTTTTGGTCACAGATAATGATGGACGAACATCGGCCGGGAAGTAACACAAAAGCGTGTTCGCGATCAAATGTTCGTGAACAGCACATTTGCGGCGGGCCCCATTCACTTTTATGGCAGGCGAACCTGAAATACCTCCAGGTCATATTTTCAGCCACTAAATACTTACTAGAAGTGCACAAACAGTCCCACAACATGGACAGTGACATACCAGAGGGGGGTTAATGGCAAAAATTCCCACAGTGGATAACAATTTTACTGTAGGACAGTACAGGCACCAAAAATTAGGTATTCACCTGACAGAAAAGAACAAGTGATTATGTGGCTGGAGGTACATTAGGCGGTCACTGAATAACAATTTTACTGTAGGCCAGTGGAGTACAGGCACCAAAAATTAGGCATTCACCTGACAGAACAGAACAAGTGATTATGTGGCTGGACGTACATTAGGCGGTCACTAAATAACAATTTTATTGTAAGCCAGTGGAGTACAGGCCCCAAAAAATAGGCATTCACCTGACAGAAAAGAACTTGTGATGATGTGGCCGGAGGTACAATAGGTGGTCACCGTCTAAAAATTTTACTGTAGGCCAGTACAGGCCCCAAAAATTAGGCATTCACCTGACAGAAAAGAACTAGTGATTATGTGTCTGGAGTTACATTAGGCAGTCACTGGATAAAATTTTTACAGAAAAGCTCTTTTATGCCGCTGTATTTACATAAGACAAGGAGCATTCTTTGTTCTGGGTGGTGGAGGATATGTGTGGGCTGGCTTAAGGAAATTAAATTACACGTGGTCATCACAGGTGTTCCTGTGATCCATGCTTCATTCATTTTTAGAAATGTGAGGTAGTCCACACTGTCGTGAGCTAGGCGAGTGCGCTTATCGGTCACGATCCTCCCTGCTGCGCTGAACGTCTGTCACGATAGGTAGGAAAGCAGGAAATAACCAAACATAGGAAAACAAACAGAACAAACGACTAGACCCAAAAGCTAGGGAGAAAAGGGTCACCTCCTAGCGATCCCTAAACGCTTTCCCTAAACTGCTGTGCCCATGTGCATACCCTTATGGTGGATATGCACATACCCTCGTACCTAAACCTAAACACCCTGGGCAAACCCTAAGCAGCAGGGAAAAGGGAAGAGGCAACCTGCTTCTTCAAACCAGGAGGAAGCAAGCGTCTCCCTAGAGGCCTAGAAAAACACACAAAGGGAAATAACGGAGAGGACTTATCTTGAGCAGAGCTGGAGCAGACAATCCACCACACATCAAGAGCTCCCAGGGAAGAACTATAACCCGCACAGGCCACTGGGGGAAGGAGAAATAAATACCTCACTAACAATGAAACCCAGTACACCTGAGGGAAGGTAGATCCAGCTCAAACCCAAATCAAAACAAACAGAGAAGTCAGACATGTGCAGCCAATCTGACAGACCTCCGCACATTCACAGGGCAAGGCGTGACAACGTCCTTTCAGACAGAACACTCGACGAGGGGCAAGCCAAGCGTTCCATGGCAAATTGTGCCAGCTCTGCACACCCAGTAGTCCAGGGTTTCCTCTCTTCTCAGAGCGTCCACATCGGCCGTTAACCCAATGTAGTTGGACACCTGTCGGTCTAGGCGTTTCCTGAGGCTGGATCTGGAGGGCTACTCTCGATGGGTTGGCTGCAATAATGATCTCATATCTGAAGTGACCAACATAACTTCAAATCGCCGTCTTCTTGCAGGCGCGGTAGGATTGGTACCCGCACCTGTTTCGCTGTAGGTGGAAATTCCTCTGCCAGCGCCCGCAACAGCAGAATGCAGCATCTCTTCCAGCAAGGCCTGGAAATGCTGCAGTCTGCCAGCCCTCTGTGATGATGGTAACATGTCCGCCATTTTGTTTTTGTAATGGGGGTCTAAATACGTTGACACCCAGTACTGGTCCTTGCCCTTTATGCTTTTTATAAGGGGGTCCCTCTTCAAACACTGGAGCATGAAGGTCTCATTTGCAGTAAATTGGAAGCGGTGGAGCGCCCTGGCTCCTGCTCATCACCCAGGAGAATGTTGTCATCTGTCTCCTCCTCCCAGCCACAGACACTACCAGGGATCCCCGAAAAGTTTCAAGTACTCCTCAAAGCCTGCTCTTCTTGCTCCTCCTCCTCCCCCAGCCACCATACTCCTCTGACTCCTCTTCACACTCCTTCTGACTTGTCTCAGATGGAGTAGCCCCCCTGGGAATTCATTCAGCATTGCGACTTCCTCATTTTCCAGCTTCTGCTCCTCGACGGCTTGATCAATGACATGATGCAATCCAGAAAGAAGGCGTAAGGTACCATGTCACTGATGGCGCCCTGGCTGTCACTGACCAGTTTCGTGATCCCATCATATGGCCGCAGAAGTCTGCATGTGTCGTGCATGAGCAGCCACTGGTGCAGTGTAAAGAAACCAAGCTCCCAGAACCTGTCTTGCTGCAGAGTTCGTACAGTTAGTCTTTAACTGGAGCAGCCTATCAAGCATATACAAGGTGGAGTTCCAGCGCGTCGAGTTGTCACAAATCAGACGTCTGACAGGCAGGTGGTGTCGCCGCTCATCGTCAGCAAGGCGAGCCATGGCCGTGTAAGATCTAAAATGGCCAGAGATTTTCCTGGCCTGCCGCAAGATGTCCTGAAGCCCGGGGTATTTGGCAACAAATCGCTGCACGACTAAGTTAAGAACACGTGCCATGCACGGCACGTGTGTCATTTTGCCCTGTTTCAGTGCGCTCAGCAGATTGGCACCGTTGTCGCACACCACTTTACCAACTGTCAAATTGAGTGGGGTTAGTCACTGATCGGCCTGTGACCGCAGAACTGAAAGCAGTGCAGGACCGGTGTGGCCCTTGGCTTCCAGGCACAACAGCCGCAGCACTGCATGGCAACGTCTCACCTGGCACGTCGAATAGTTTCTGGGGACCTTAGGGGGTGCAGCAGAAGAGGCGGTAGCAGTGGAAAAGAAGGAGTCAGCCGAGGAGGAGACAGAGGATGGAGTAGGAGGAGGAGAAGAAGAGGTAGGCCTGCATGCAATCCATGGCGGTAACACCAAATCCACACAGGTGCCACGAGTTACATGCTTGACGGCCGTCAGAAGGTTCACCCAGTGGGCAGTAAAAGTTATGTACCTTCCCTGCCCGTGTTTGCTAGACCACGTGTCTGTGGTCAGAAGTATCTTGGCACTTGCACTGTGTGCCAAAGATTTATTCACTTGCCGCTGAACGTGGCCATATAGCTCTGGGATGCCCCTCTGGGAAAAATATTTCCCTCCAGGGACCTTCCATGGCGGTGTGCCAATGGCCACAAATTTTCTAAAGGCCTCCAAGTCCACCAGTTTATATGGTAGTAGTTGGCGGGCTTGTTTTTCCGACAAGCAAGCGGTCAGCCATTGGGCAAGAGGGTTATCCGAGGTCATCAACTTTTTCCGCTCGAACATTTGGGCCACGGAAGTCTGCCTTCTGCTAGATGAACGCAACAACGGCATGGTGGAAGGTTGAGTGGATGTCAAATGGGAGGAGAGAGGAGAAGGAGAAGAGGCAGGAAGTGGAATGCTGGGAGTGTGGCTTTGTGGGTTCTGACGGTGTTGCTCCCACTGGGCTCAGTGATGGGTACAGGTGCTTTCTTAAGTCATCCCTAGGTGAGGGTTGGGCTTACCGCGACTTATGCATTGACTGCACAGGCTGAAGATTGCAACACTATTGTCAGCAGCTGAAACGTTAAAAATAGCCCCCACTGCGGAGCCATGTGCCGGCGTCCTAGGAGCGCAAGATGTGACCATGCATGGTGGATGGCTCGCTCCAGATGTGCCTGCTTCTTCTTCTTCTCCTCCCTATCTGCTGCTCCGTCTCTCCCTCTGTACTCCCCTCCTCTTCCTCTCCTGTGGGCACCCACGTGACATCCATCGACACGTCATCATTGTCACCTTCACCACCACTGACATTAGAGATCTCGGAGTAGGCAGCAACAGCATGGACCACCCTACTTAGACTGATCTGGGTACTGTCTTCAGACCGCTGGGTGGCGGCCGTTGTTGCCTCCTCTTCCTCATCCGATGCCAAGAATCGAAGCGCATCAGTAAGGTCTGAGAATGGAATGGAAAGTGATTCCTCTGACTCGAGTGGAGGGGCTAAGGTGGTGGTGGGGGTGCACACAGCAGAGGGTGAGGAGGGTGCAGATACAGAGGATGAGGAGAATGCAGAAGCGGAAGGCTGATTGAGCCACTCAACCAACTCTGGTGTGTCCTTTGACGTAATTGCACGCACCTTCTCCAACTTTCCACCTAGGCTCCGGCCTGGTGCACCTGCCCGACCCCTACCACCCCTGCGGAATGGCCTGCCTCTTCCTCTGCTTGTCATTTTCGAAATGACCCTGTGCCAAAGTCCCTAGAGAAGAGCAGTATTTGTGGAAGCAGGTATATCGTAGGCCTCAATCAGTATTTGGTAGAAGCAGGTATATCAAACCCCTTAATTATTATTTTTTGGAAGCAGGTGTATTCAGGCCTCAATCAGTATTTGGTGGAAGCAGGTATATCAATCCCCGTAACAGTATTTTCTGGAAGCAGGTGTATCGCAGGCCTCAATCAATATTTGGTGGAAGCAGGCATATCAATCCCCTTAATCACTATTTTGTGGAAGCAGGTATATCGCACCCCTCAATCAGTATTTTGTGGAAACAGGTATATAGAACCTCTTAATCAATATTTGGTCGAAGCAGCTATATCACACCCCTCAATCAGTATTTTGTGGAAGCAGGTATATAGAACCTCTTAATAAGTATTTGGTGGAAGCAGGTATATAGAACCCCTTAATCAATAGTTAATGGAGCAGGTATATCGCACCCCTCAATCTGTATTTTGTGGAAGCAGATATATCAAACCCCTTAATCAGTATTTTGCGGAAGCAGGTATATCGCACCCCTCAATCACAATTTTTTGGAAGCAGGTGTATCGCAGACCTCAATTAGTATTTGGTGGAAGCAGGTATATTGCAACCCTCAATTTTGTGGAAACAGGTATATAGAACCCCTTAATCAATATTTGGTGGAAGCAGGTGTATCGCACCCCTCAATCAGTATTTTGTTGAAGCAGGTGTATCGCAGGCCTCAATCAATATTTGGTGGAAGCAGGTATATCGCATCCCTCAATCTGTATTTTGTTGAAGCAGTTATATAGAACCCCTTATTTAATATTTGGTGGAAACAGGTATATCGCACCCCTCAATTAGTATTTTCTGGAAGCAGGTATATAGATAGTGATGGAAGAATATCGGCCTGGACGGTTCGCGAACGCGATTGCGCAAATGCTATCAAATGTTCGCAAACCGCAAGTTTGCGGCGGGGCGCCATTCACTTTAATGGCAGGTGAACCTGAAAAACCTTCAACTCATATTTGCAACCACCAAATACTTACAAGAAGTATACAAATCGTCCCACAACATGGACAGTGACATACCAGAGGGGGATCAATGGCAAAAAATTCCCACTAAAAATATGTATTTTAATCAGCAGCCATTTTTATGCTTCTTAAATTGAAACTCTCAGAAATGTGCCCTGCTGGAGCCTAGAAAATTTTTATTTTAGGCCACGGAAGTACAGGCCCCAAACATTAGCCATTCACCGGACAGAAAACATCAGGTGATTATGTGGCTGGAGGTATATTAGACGATCATTAGATATCAATTTTACTGCAGGCCAGTGGAGTACAGGCCCCAAAAATTATTCATTCAATGTTCAGAAAAGAACAAGCATTGTCTTCTTCTCATTGTCTGTAGCTAGTAGAGGCCTAAGCATGGCAGGCAGGTTCCCACAAAAGTATCTTGCTGGATGAGCAGCCAATACCGCTCTTGCATCAATCTTGACAGGATTCGACTCCAGGTGTAGAGGAATAGTTTTTTTGGAATGCTTTCTCTATTGCTACACCCTCCACGTCGTTGAATAAACTGAAGACTGGCTGATTCTCTCCTAAGAAAAAAATTAAATGTTATTTTTAAATGTTAAATTTATTATATTTATTTTATATATATTATAAAATTCGGCGTCCCCATGATCAATCTTCAGCGTGGGAGTCCCACACGGGTTCTACACATTTCCAAAATAAAGTGGGGCGAATAGATGATGGATGATCGGGACGCTCCATGATCTTTCCAGGAGCTGCTTTTGGAAGCCGGGGTTCATTTCTGAGACGTCTGTGTGTGAATCTTAAGACCATCTCCATCTCCGTGCACCACAGGATGTCCTCCTTCTCCTGTGTTAGGAAAAATGAAATTTTTATTATAAAATGTTTTCAACATTTTATTATAAAATGTATTAAATATAATAAGGATGACCTCCTTTCCATTCCATGATGACTGGGAAACCCTGACGAAGAGACTGGGCCCTGGTTGGTTTGAATCGTGAATAAATTCGCAACTCTTCCTGGCTCCAAGCAATCTTGAAACTTTGTCTTCTTCTCATTGTCTGTCGCTAGTAGAGGCCTAAGCCTGGCAGGCAGGTTCCCCCAGAAGTATCTTGCTGGATGAGCAGCCAATGCCGCACTTGCATCAATCTTAACAGGATTCGGAGAGTAATTGGAGGGTAATTACCGTATTTTTCGCTTTATAAGACGCACTTTTTCCCCCCCAATAGTGGGGGGAAAATGGCAGTGCGTCTTATAAAGCGAACACTGCCATGTTTACTTTGCTGACGCTGATACATCGCAAGCCGCAATGTATCAGAGGGGTGGGAGGAGGGGACGGAGGCTGGCAACACTCGCGGCGGGGCCCGATGCAGTCACTGTACTGTAATACATCGGACCCCGCTCACGGTAATTATCACATGTAAAGTCTATAATCTTCAAGCAGTGTCTCTGCTTTAAACTAGGGCAATCCTCTGTAGTGCAACTCACTATGAAAGCAGCAGGCAGAGCGGCAGCATAACCTCGCGATTCTCACTCATTCATGGGAAGGAAGTGGGAGGAGCATTAATGAGTGAGAATCGCGAGGTTACGCTGCCGCTCTGCCTGCCGCTTTCATAGTGAGTTGCACTACAGAGGATTGCCCTAGTTTAAAGCAGAGACACTGCTTGAAGATTATAGACTTTACATATGAAAACGGCTTCATTACACTCTGCTTTCTTCTATACCAGTACTCACTATGAAAGCAGCGGTCCTGCCGGCGCGTGACGTCACTCACTCGGTCATGCTCCTCCCACTTCATTAATGAAGCTGGCAGGAGCGTGACTGACTGAGTGAGTGACGTCACGTGCTGGCCGGACTGCTGCTTTTATAGTGAGTACTGGTATAGAAGAAAGCAGAGCCATTAAAAGATTTTACATATAAAGTCTACCGTGTGCCCTGTGGTGTAATGGGGGTCACTATTCACACAGGGACAATATACTGTGACACATGATACTGTGACCAGCATAAGATCATCTTATGCTGGTCACAGTATCATATGTGTCACAGTATATTGTCCCTGTGTGAATAGTGACCCCCATTACATAAGATGCTATATATGATGCTACATCCCCCGTAGTAGTGCGTCACCCAAAGGTCCCCCATAACAGTGCGTCACCCACAGGTCCCCCCATAACAGTGCGTCACCCACAGGTCCCCCCATAACAGTGCGTCACCCACAGGTCCCCCCATAACAGTGCGTCACCCACAGGTCCCCCCATAACAGTGCGTCACCCACAGGTCCCCCCATAACAGTGCGTCACCCACAGGTCCCCCCATAACAGGACGTCACCCACAGGTCTCCCCATAACAGTGCGTCATCCACAGACCACCATTAGTTCAAAACCCCTCCAAAAGCACACCATTAGTTCAAAACCCCTCCAAAAGCACACCCTTTGGTTCAAATTTTTTTTTTCTTATTTTCCTCCTCAAAAATCTAGGTGCGTCTTATCATCAGGTGCGTCTTAAAAAAGGGAAAAATACGGTATATTTTTTTTGAATGCTTTCTCCATCGCAACACCACATCGTTGAATAAACAGAACACTGGCCGATTTTCTCCTGTCTTGCGCAACATTCAATTTTTATTATTACATTTATTAAATATTTTAACATTAATTTTATTAAACCAAAACTTGATTGAAATGATAAGAACGTATACTTAAATTTGTCAAAACTGGCCTAATAACTTAAGTATGGACTCTGCCTTATAGGTTGATGTTAGTGTCCAGAAGAAGTGCACTCCTTTTACATCATTTTCAGCTGATTCCACATAGATGTCTACAGAACCTGTTCTATTACACACTTATACAAGTAGAGCCCCCTGACAGAGTGGAGAAGATTTGACAAAGACTCGATTTGTAGAGTCGAAACGCGTCATTTGTTGTCCTCCATGTGGCAATAAAACAGAAGCTTTTTTATCTTACTAAGCGAGTGCCGGTCTTCCTCTTTGCGTGATTGTGGGACGCCGCCCCTGGACACGTGCATCGCGTATGCATAAGAAAGGAGTGCCGGCTGCTTTACTTTGTAGAGTTGAGAAGATGTCAGCAGTAAGTTTGTGTTGACGTCACTAATTCATTTGCCCTTCCTCTGATCCGTCAGATACGCCTTCACCCAGTCAGCATTTGCTCAGTAATGCTAATGCCAATAAAAACAGGAGTGGATCTAAAACAGAGATGACTCGTGAATGGAAAATTTGCATGTCTTCTGTGTTTTGTACCCACTCCTGTTTTTGTCTACCAAACTATAAGCCAATTCTGATGGGATCATACAGGCCTTACAGCTGCTACACAGACAGGATCTGTTGTGCGTCTCATTTTTCCTTCCTTCTGACAGATCAGAAGAAAGGTGAAATAAATGATTATGTCAGCCGGGCTGAAAGCCAAAATAGTCGCCCAGTCATGAAGTGGGGAGGGTGTGAACAGCATGAGAACTCCACAGAGTGTCCCTATGACAGAGTGGGGAGGAGGAAGCAGCATGAGGAGACCACACAGTGGCCCAATGACAAAGTCTGGAGGTTGCGGCAGCAGCAGGAGGCCACAGAGTGGCACAATGACAGTGTGGAGGTGGCAGCAGTATGTGGAGGCCACCAAGTGGCACAATCACAGAGTATGTAGTTGGCAGCAGTATGTGGAGGGCAGCGAGTGGCCAGGTTACATAGTGTGGAGATGGCAGCAGCAGCATGATACAACAGAATGGCACTGTGACATAGTGTGGACATGGCAGCACCAGGAGGCCACAGAGTGGCAAGGTGACATAGTGTGGACATGGCAGCATTACTGGGCATCAGAGTGGCAAGGTAACATAGTGTAGAGGTGGGTGGCAATACTAGTACTCGCTGAAGATGGTGGGTGAAAGAAGGAGCACTTGGCATCAGATGTTTGGCATCAGGCGGGTAACAGCATCAGAATAGTATCTGAGGCAGGTAGCCAGAAGAAAACGGTCTCTTTTGTCAAAATGTTGGTGTGGCACCATGGATGATCTAGTCTGATGCATCAGGCATTGGTGTGTTGAAATCCTGGCTCATCCACGCCTGATTCATCTTGATGCAGTGTCCCACTATGTGCTATATGTGCGCACTTTAAACTCTTGCTAATAATGCGATTAGTTACCACAAAGCGTTAGGAAATTCGCATTCATTCAGAATCGAATTTGTCCTGAAATTCGGAATGAATTCGACTTCATCAGCTTCAATTCGCTCATGTCTAATCACAACAGTTGCAATTAGTTGTTCCAAAAGCGTTTGTCCCTCTGTAGAGCTGCGGTATCTCAGCAGAACCGCACACAAATGCTGCCCAATACAAATGCTGCACAGTACAAATGCACTATATATAAATTATATTATAGGTATATCACACACACCCCTGCCTCAATCAGTTTTTTTGGGGGTCAACTAGAAAATCACACCAGTAGAAATTATTGGTTCCAATAGCATTTGTCACTCTGTGTAGATGCGGTAACGCAGCAAAACCGCAAACAAATGCTGCACTACCTAAATGCACTAAATAGAAAGTATATTATTGGTATATAACACCCCTGCTTCAATCACGCCAGCATAAATTATTTGTTCCAATAGCGTTTGGCACTCTATGTGGTTGCAGAATCGCAGCAAAACCGCACACAACTGCCGCACAATACAATTGCACTATGATATACTTTCTATGTTAGAAAGTATATTATAAGCATATTACACCCCTCAGTATGTCACACCTATCGATAGCACACCTATACCAGTCCTTAAAAGGAATTTAGTGGCCCTATTAGCTAGCATTTTGTGTCCCTAACAGTCTGTCCCTGCTCCACACAGCAACCTCTCCCTACACTGGCAAAAGACTGAATGTAAAATGGCGCCCAGATCAGATTTATTTATAAGGTAGGGGGGTATGTCCATGTGCTGAAATGTCTCAATTGGCTGTCCTGTACCACCTGATGGATGTGTCATGGGTCAAAGTTCTTCACAATGTAAAAGAATATGGCGGGCGCAAATATCGCAAAGTTCGCCACAAAATGACCAATCAGTAATTTATGGAAGCAGGTGTATCACAGGCCTCAATCAATATTTGGTGGAAGCAGGTATATCGCATCCCTCAATCAGTATTTTGTGGAAGGAGGTATATAGAACCCCTTAATCAATATTTGGTGGAAGCCGGTATATTGCACCCCTCAATCTGTATTTTGTGAAAGCAGGTATATCAAACCCCTTAATTAGTATTTTGAGGAAGCATGTATATCGCACCCCTCAATCTGTATTTTGTGGAAGCAGGTGTATCGCAGGCCTCAATCAGTATTTTGTGGAAGCAGGTGTATCATAGGCCTCAATTAATATTTGGTGGAAGCAGGTATATCAATCCCCTTAATCATTATTTTGTGGAAGCAGGTGTATTGCAGGCCTCAATCAATATTTGGTGGAAGCAGGTATATAAATCCTTTTAATCAGTATTTTGTGGAAGCAGGTATATTGCACCGCTTAACCCCTTAAGGACTCAGCCCTATTTCACCTTAAGGACTTGGCCATTTTTTGCAAATCTGACCAGTGTCACTTTAAATGCTGATAACTTTAAAACACTTTGACTTATCCAGGCCATTCTGAGATTTTTTTTTCGGCACATATTGTACTTCATGACGCTGGTAAAATGAAGTCCAAAAAATAAGTTTCAGTTTCTCTACTTCTGTAATACATAGTAATACCCCCAAAAAATGTGATGACTTTACATTCACCATATGTCTACTTCATGTTTGAATTATTTTGGGAATGATATTTTATTTTTTGGGGATGTTACAAGGCTTAGAAGTTTAGAAGCAAATCTTGAAATTTTTCTGAAATTTACAAAAACCCAATTTTTAGGGACCACTACAGGTCTGAAGTCACTTTGCGAGGCTTACATAGTAGTAAACCGCCCAAAAATGACCCCATTCTATAAACTACACCCCTCAAGGTATTCAAAACTGATTTTACAAACTTTGTTAACCCTTTAGGTGTTTCACAAGAGTTATTAGCAAATGGGGATGAAATTTGAGAATTTCATTTTTTTGCCTAATTTTCCATTTTAATCCATTTTTTTCACTAACAAAGCAAGGGTTAACAGCCAAACAAGACTGTATCTTTATTGCCCTGACTCTGCCGTTTACAGAAACACCCCATATGTGGCCGTAAACTACTGTACGGGCACACAGTAGGGCGTAGAGGGAAAGGTGCGCCGTATGGTTTTTGGAAGCCAGATTTTGCTGGACTGTTTTTTTTAACACCATGTCCCATTTGACGCCCCCCTGATGCACCCCTAGAGTAGAAACTCCATAAAAGTGACCCCATCTAAGAAACTACACCCCTCAAGGTATAACAAAACTCATTATTTATGGCCCTGATTCTGTAGTTTACAGAAACACCCCATATGTGGTTGTAAACTGCTGTACGGGCACATGGCAGGGTGCAGAAGGAAAGGAATGCCATACGGTTTTTGGAAGGCAGATTTTGCTGGACTGTTTTTTTTAAAACCATGTCCCATTTGACGCCCCCCTGATGCACCCCTAGAGTAGAAACTCCAAAAAAGTGACCCCATTTTAGAAACTATGGGATAGGGTGGCAGTTTTGTTGGTACTAGTTTAGGGTTCATATGATTTTTGGTTGCTCTATATTACACTTTTTTGTGCGGCAAGGTAACAAGAAATAGCTTTTTTGGCACGTATTTTTTTTGTTATTTACAACATTCATCTGACAGGTTAGATCATGTGGTAATTTTATAGAGCAGGTTGTCACGGATGCGGCGATACCTAATATGTATACAATTTTTTTTATTTAGGTAAGTTTTACACAATGATTTCATTTTTAAAACAAAAAAAAATGTTTTATTGTCTCCATAGTCTAAGAGCCATAGTTTTTTCAGTTTTTGGGAGATTATTTTAAGTAGGGTCTCATTTTTTGCGGGATGAGATTACTGTTTGACTGGCACTATTTTTGGGTGCATTTGACTTTTTGAACGCCTGCTATTACATTTTTTGTGACGTAAGATGACAAAAAATTGCTTTTTTTACACCGTTTTTATTTTTATTTTTTTTACGGTGGTCATCTGAGGTGTTAGGTCATGTGATATTTTTATAGAGATGGTTGATACGGATGTGGCGATACCTAATATGTATACTTTTCTTTTATTTATTTAAGTTTTACACAATGATTTCATTTTTGAAACAAAAAAATCATGTTTTAGTGTTTCCATAGTCTAAGAGCCATCGTTTTTTCAGTTTTTGGGCGATTATCTTGGGTAGGGTATTATTTTTGCGGGATGAGATGACGGTTTGATTGGTACAATTTTGGCGTACATGCGACTTTTCTGATCACTTTTATTACCTTTTTTGGGAAGTAAGGTGGGCAAAATTTCAATTTCCTCATAGTTTTTTTATTTTTTATTTTTATGGCGTTCACCATGCGGGGAAAGTAACATGACCGCTTTATAGATCAGGTCGTTACGGACGCGGCGATACCAAACATGTGTAGGGAATTTTATTTTTTTATTTTTAATCAGTGATAAATGTGTTTTTTGATTTTTAATTTCTTTTCACTTTTTTTTACTTTTTTTTGACCCAGACCCACTTGGTTCTTGAAGATCCAGTGGGTCTGATGTCTGCATAATACAGTACAGTACACTATATAGTGTTTTGTACTGTATTTTACTTACACTTTGTCTGAACAGATCTATGCCTTTAGCACAGATCTGTTTAGCACCATGGACAGCAGGATGCCTGAGAAGGCGTCCTGTTGCCATGGGAACCTTCCCCATCTGCTCAGTTGTGGCCACAACTTCGTAGACGGGAAATTTGAAGGAGGGGGGCTGTCTGGGGGCTGTCTGTGGGCTCTCTCCCTCTCCATCGGGGGGCTGCAAAGGCACAGCAGCCCCCCGATGGGAGAGGGAGGGAGCTCCCTCTTACTGTTAACTTTTTCCATACAGCGGTCCGTACGGACCGCGGTATGGAAAGGGTTAAACGGCTGACATCCGCACAGATATTCAGCCTTTTATACCAGGGTGTCAGCAATGTGCTGACACCCTGGTATACCCACTGGCCACCAACAACCCCCCCCCCTACACCACCCACCAGCAAAAAATTATGCAGGGGTGCAGGGGGGGGTGCAAAATCAATATTTTAGGCAAACTAAAGTTTCTGATCCCCGCGGTCAGGGACCGCGCAGATCAGAAACTGCAGAAATCGCAGCAATTCCTGAATTGACCTGCGGTTTGCAGTGATCGCCGATACGGGGGGGTCACATGACCCCCCCTGGCGTTGTGACAGGATGCCGGCTGAATGATTTCAGCTGGCATCCTGTTCGGATTAACCCCCGCAGCTCCGCAGTCTCGATTTAAACTTAGGACGTACCGGTACGCCCTGAGTCCTTAAGGGTTCGGGAAGTCCTTAAGGGGTTAAGCTATATTTTGTGAAAGCAGGTATATCAATCCCCTTAATCAGGATTTTGGTGGAAGCAGGTATATAGAACCCCTTAATCAATATTTGGTGGAAGCAGGTATATCGCAACCCTCAATCTGTATTTTGTGAAAGTAGGTATATCAAACCCCTTATTTAGTATTTTGTGGAAGCAGGTATATCGCACCGCTCAATCAATATTTTGTGGAAGCAGGTATATTAAACCCCTTAATCTGTATTTTGTGGAAGCAGGTATATCAATCTCCTTAATCAGTATTTTGTGGAAGCAGGTATATCCATCAATTTGAATAAACATCAACCTGTCTAGGGTTTATTGATTTATCTGAACATGTCCCCCTTTTTCATATATACAATTTCTGACAGCCCTCCCACTGCCGTCTGGTTTGTGGGTGTAGGGGTGTCAGTGTAATGTAATATAATATCATTCATTCCATGTATATTCACGCCTAGTGAGTTTAGATTCAGTATCTGATGCCTACCTGATTTGTTATTAATCGCCAATGTATTCCTGTTCATTTTCAGTGTTTTGACACTCATTATGGTCCATCCCTGGAGTGGGCGGCTGTCATAGGGGCGGTGGTTTGCTATGCAACCGCATGTTTAGCCCCTTGATTGGCCGCCTGGGGGATGGGCTCCGCCTTTGATGGGAGTGGCCTAAGTGACTTAATCAGCTGTTCCCGCCGCCCGCGTCACGGCCATCCTAGCGCCGACATTGCCGCCTCCACATGTGAGAGGGGCAGCACTGTTTGTCTGTTTGTCAGTGTTGTCTGTCTAAGCCCTAGCTCCTGATGATTTACCCTAAGAAACGCGTTGAGCATACAATGGGCGGTATATAGGCATATACAGACTGTAGCTGCTAGGTATAGGGCGCTGTGCCGTCCCGGGCACTGAATTACCTTTGTGAGGGTGACATTACTGGGGGAGTTAATAGGAGGATTTGGGGGCTATTTAGAGGCTATGCAGTATGAGCGTGTAATAATGCTTTTATTGAACACTGTATATAGCATTTTTGCCCACTCCTCTCCCTGCAAATAGTGGTGTCCCCTCTGTGCTCGGTTTCTTTTTTTTTATCACATCACTAAATTGGTGGATGCTCCACAATTGACAGGGGTTTATTACCTTGCAAGCTTATTTCTGGCACAGATATTCCATCTATGTACCCCATATAAAGTGATAGGGGTGGGAGTATTCACTGGCCAGAATTAGTGCCAATTTTTGCATATATAGCTACACAAGGGATAACCCCTATTGTGAACATTAGTTTACATAGGAATTCACTCTCGTTCCAATTTTTTAAGGTGTACTAATAAAGTTCAACATTTTAAAATATACATATACACAAACGTTCTGTTGTTCAGTGATAAGTGTTTAGAGGTGAACGTAATCCAATTATATATCTCAATCAGTGAATCGTTAATTAAGCACGTGCATTCAGGAATGGCAGGTTTTCTGGCAGGAGGCAGCAGTACTGATAAGTGGAGTGATGAAGCCAAATTAGTTTTTTCAGATGCAGATTTACCACCAGAGACTAGTACATTGAGTATATCAGGATCATTTAAGCAACTTACAAGGATATACAATCATGTTAGAGGGTGGTGGGAGATCCAGACGTTAGAGACATATACCAGAAACAAAATAGTGCCCAGAGGCCTTAGGAAACCCTTTCTACCAGCAGTTAGGATTAGAACCCCAGAATTTTATAAAAAGTGGGAAACAGAATCTATCGAGAGCTCACTACGTCTGATGACATTATTACTGGAAGGTGAAAAAACAGTGTACAAAAAAAATACACAGGCCCTCCAGGAGCAGATAGTGGCAACCAACAAATTCTCAGGAAACGCGGACTTTGCTCGCAAGGAACTGATCCTCCAACAGAATATTGAGCGCTTCGCGGCACAGCTCAAGGAGAGGAAACATACTCAGTTCCTTAGAGACACTGCAGACTTCAAGGAGGGTCGTATTCTGGAATTTGGGGCTAGGACAACCAGAACATTAGAGGTGGAGACTGAGCCCTCACCCTCAGAGGGTGAAGCCGAGGGTGAAAGTACCCCATATCCCCCTCAACAGTTCCCTATTTTTTTGTCAGGTAGAGGAAGGAGCAGGGGAAGAGGAGGTAGAAATAGGAGACCCCGTAATCGATGGAATTTTTTAGGGACCCCCCAGGGACCACCATCTTATGGTCTAAGGGACAGAAAAAACCAATAGAGAAGAAACCAATAAGGCAATCTCCCATGATAAAAGTCTCTGATATATGTTCGGTGACAACTCAATCTGTCAGTTATATGGATGATTTACAAATTATGAATCTCTCACAGCGACCCCTTAGTGCATCTGAGATGCAGGTGCTTAAAAGGGGCCTTTCATTTGTCCCTACATGCTCCTTTGATGAAATTAGATGGGTGAAGGACCTGACCCTATTTGTCAGGAAACTGAAATAGAAAAAATACTTCTCCACCCATGACAGATAACAATGCGTTGAGTTAGGGATTGATATTGACGAATTACCCGACGTGCGTCTGTTAGCGACAATGATGGAGGAGGGTGATAGACAAATAGGGGAGGGCCCTTTTACATAACTAAAATCTCAATCTACAAAGAATCCTCCATTGGGAGATCACACAGCGATGAATATATTTTTGAAGATAGTGACGGACCAACTTAGATCAATTGAGGGGGAGAGAAGGATGAATCATAATCTATCCAAGGCAGAGACGGAGGCATTATTATCCTTAGAGGGGGATCCCTCTATAGCAGGGGTGCACAACCTGAGGCCCGCGGGCCGCATGCGGCCCCCAGAGCCATGGTTTGCGGCCCCAGCCCTGCTGGGCAGAAACACAGCTGATCCTGCAATCAGCTGTGTTTCTGCACAGAGCGCCGCACAGCAGATGGATCACAGGTTTTGCTTGTGCACTGTAGCAGGAGCAGAAAGGGTCCCCGGCTATTAGTGAGAGCGGGGAAGCCGAGGAGAAGACAGAAGTGCTTTATTAGCGCTTCTGCCTTCTCCTCTATGAGCGCTCTGCAGTGTAGACCCAGCGATCACGTGATCGCTGGGTGTCTCGGGAACAGAGAAGCGCTGCCCTGGTACAAAGCCTCTGCAGCAGGCTGGTTTCCCTGTGACTGGGGCTCCTTTGGATGCTCCAGTTACAGTGGAAATAGTACAAAAAAAAGTCACTTATTGTCTCCCAAAGGTCTTTTAGTGACCTCTTGGGGACAAATTATGTGGTAAAAATATATTTTTAAAAAAGTTAAAATATTATTTAAAAAATTTTGAAAACTAAATAAATTAAAAAATAAAATAAAATATAAAGGAAAAAGTGCTTAATAAAAGAGTGTTCACTGTCCCACCACAGTCTTTTTATGAAAAAGTGCAACATTTTAAAAAGTGACAGTGTCCCTCAGGGTCTTTTTATGACCTCTTGGGGGACATATTATGTAGCAGAAATATATTAAGTAAAAAAAAAATCATACATAAAAGAAAAGACACCCACACCAATCAAAACCGTCACCATTACCGCCCCATTCACGTGAAACTTTTCATATTATATAGCAAAATACACAAAATAGAGAACTAATTATAATAATTTATTTTGGTGTCAGTTTGCATATTTAAAGAATAAGGAGCTATAGTTTGAAAAAATATATACTTTTTAAAAATGTTTTGTATAGTTTCCCCCAAATAAAAATTGGTGCAAAAATTATCTTGGTAGTCCAGCAAATAAGATAGTTACAACCATTTGAACCACCACGCGTGCTAAATCACAAAAAAAGTGTCTGGTCATTAAGGCCTTTTCGGGCCTGGTCATTCAAACGTTAACCAATAGGCACCTTCCCCACTAGCAAGGTAATGTGCTTACTGGTTACTGCAGGGCGCCTATAACTGGATTGGCAGGAGATGGTGATAACCAGTGAGCTCCGTCCTCTGCAGTGAAGGAAACCGCTGATTTATAAATAGGAGGCAGGATGGAAGGAAATGTTGCCACTTTTCTGGTAAAAATGAGGCCTGGAGCATGGCCTCTGAAATAGAAAATTCATAATTATCTGCTCCACTCCGCTCCGGTCCTCTGCTCTGCCTCCGATGCCTCCATCTTCCGGTTCCTGCTCTGTTTACACCTGACAGTGCATAACCATGGTCACTTGCACGGCTCCAGTCAATGACTGGCTTCAGCAGTGACACGCTGCTTGTGGCCACATCACCGCCTAAGCCAGTCATTGTCTGGAGTGGTGTATGACCATGTCCATGCACTGCCAGGTGTAAACAGCGGAGGAAGTTCGAAGGACCGGAGAGGCGGGGAGCAGGCAAGTATAACTCTTTGGTTTCAGGGGCTATGCTGCAGTACGATATTTGGGACAATTACTGGGAACAAGTGTTCATAGGAGCGCTCATATCTTATATCTGGCCGGTATAATCGTGCAGCTGATCAGTCGATAAACAAGGAATTGCTCATTTGTCGGCTGATTTGCATATTTTATCAGGATGAAAGATGTCAGATTATCTGCAGCACGACTGTGGCAGCGATCCCTCCTCCCCAGTCACTATGCACTGGCTTGTGTAATAGGCAGATGAGCGCCGAACAACATTTTTTTATTTGCGGCCCCTATAGTGATTAAACCCTCGGATAAGGGAGGAAATGTGGTTGTTTTGGGGGCGGAGCAATACAGCAAGATGTGTTTAAAGATCTTAAAGGGAACCTGTCACCTGGATTTTGGGTATAGAGCTGAGGACATGTGTTGCTAGATGGCCGCTAGAATGTCCGCAATACCCAGTCCCCATAGCTCTCTGTGCTTTTATTGTGTATAAAAACCGATTTGATACATATGCAAATTAACCTGAGATGAGTCAGAGCTGGAAAATATGACTCTTCTCTGGTCACACAAGTAAGATATGACTCTTTTATGTTAATTTGCATATGTATCAAATCAGTTTTTTTCACAATAAAAGCACACAGAGCTATGGGGACTGGGTATTGCGGATGTGCTAGCGGCCATTCAGCAACCCATGTCCTCAGCTCTATACATAAAATCCCGGTGACAGGTTCCCTTTAAAGGATAAGCATTGTTATCGTGTGCTGGATGAGAATCCCATGGAGGTTCTCCATATAAAGTTGAAACACATTCTGCTGAAAGCATATGACGAGAGACTAATCAGTAAAAATGAATATGCGTATTTGCTCCCTAAACATCCACAGATGCCCTGTTTCTACAGCCTTCCAAAGGTCCATAAAGGGTGCTCCCCCTCAAAGGAAGACCCATAGTGTCAGGCATTGACAGCCTGACACATGGTATCAGCACATATGTTGATATGGTCTTGCTTCTGTTTGTACACTCTCTTCCATCTCTTCCATCTTCCATCTGACTCAATGGAGGTGATTCAGAAACTGGAGGGTATTAAAGCTGATGGGCATATTCTGTTGGCCAGCTTGGATGTGGAGGCGCTCTACAGCTCTATACCCCACGACAAGGGGTGTAGAGCTGTGGGTGATTTCCTCAAACAGCGAGGAATACATCTGTGGCCGCACAATGAGTTCATTTTACAGCTACTCCAGTTCATCCTTGAAAACAATATATTTCTCTTTGATAGTCGGATCTACCACCAGCTCAGGGGGGTGGCGATGGGGAGCCCTTGTGCCCCCACGTTCGCTAACCTCTACCTGGGCTGGTGGGAGCGAGAGGTTGTTTTCACGAATGATAATGGCAGATGGACACGATACGTCAATTTATGGCTACGTTTCATTGACGACGTGTTCATCTTATGGTCAGGGACTCAGTTAGAGTTTGACGATTTTGTACAGGTATTAAATAAAAACGAGATGGGACTCTTCTTCACCTCCGAGATCCATGATGATAAGATTGATTTCTTGGACCTGACAGTTTTCAAGGACCAGGAGGGCTGTTTGGGGACCCGTCTCTTCCGAAAGAAGACTGCCACAAATAGTCTGCTCCAATGGGACAGTCACCATCCGGGGTCCCTTAAAAAAGGCATCCCTAAGGGACAATATTTGCGGTTACGGCGCAATTGTTCCAGGGTGTCGGACTATTTGGTGGCAGCCAAAGATTTACAACATAGATTTCGGAGGAGAGAGTACCCACAACACGTGCTGGCAAGGGCACATCAGCACTCGCTGACGGCTGACCGTAATACCTTACTGCTTCCACGGACGAAATCAATGGATGACGAGAAAATTCGCATCATTGCAACTTTTGATGATGCCCATGAAGCAGTTCGGGCTACTCTTACCCAATTTTGGGGATCTTTGCAATCGGACCCGGATGTGGGTCATCTGGTGGGTGATGAGCCGAGTATCACATATCGCAGGGGGAGGAACCTGCATGATAGGTTGGTGCATCGTCTATATCAATCCCCTGTTGCATCTACCTGGCTAGGGACTAGACCTATGGGCAAATTTCGCTGCAGTGGTTGCGTTGCGTGTAATGCCATTCAGACTGGGAGCAGTTTCACCAGTACGGTCACGCAAAAACAATACATGATCAGGTCATTTATCAATTGCAAGACCAGAGGCATCGTGTATTTGGCAACCTGTAAATGCGGGATGCAGCATGTGGGAAAAACGATCCGAGAATTTCGGAGATGAATCGGTGAGCACTTAAATGACATTCGAAATGGTGCAGATACTCCCATTGCACGTCACGTTGCCTCAACCCATGACAATGACTTGAATTCAATTCATTTACAGGGGATTGAAGTAGTGAGGAGATCTGTGAGAGGTGGCGACTTTGATAAAAGAGATAAAAGAGTACAACAGAAGGAAGCACAATGGACCTTCAGACTACGGACAGTGCGTCCCAAGGGGCTCAATGAATTCATCTCTTTTGCCTGCTTTATTTGATATGGTCATAATAGACCTATTGTGAAGGGTGCGCTTTATAGATGGATATCTGGGAGTGCTCCTGTGTAGTTACTTTTAATCCATCAATTTGAATAAACATCAACTTGTCTAGGGTTTATTGATTTATCTGAACATGTCCCCCTTTTTCATATATGCAATTTCTGACAGCCCTCCCACTGCCATCTGGTTTGTGGGTGTAGGGGTGTCAGTGTAATAAAATATAATATCATTCATTCCATGTATATTCACGCCTAGTGAGTTTAGATTCAGTATCTGATGCCTACCTGATTTGTTATTAATCGCCGATGTATTCCTGTTCATTTTCTGTGTTTTGACACTCATTATGATCCATCCCTGGAGTGGGCGGCTGTCATAGGGGCGGTGGTTTGCTATGCAACCGCATGTTTAGCCCCTTGATTGGCCGCCTGGGGGATGAGCTCTGCCTTTGATGGGAGTGGCCTAAGTGACTTAATCAGCTGTTCCCGGTGCACGCGTCACGGCCATCCTAGCGCCGACATTGCCGCCTCCACATGTGAGAGGGGCAGCACTGTTTGTCTGTTTGTCAGTGTTGTCTGTCTAATCCCTAGCTCCTGATGATTTACCCTAAGAAACGCGTTGAGCATACAATGGGCGGTATATAGGCATATACAGACTGTAGCTGCTAGGTGTAGGGCGCTGTGCCGTCCCGGGCACTGAATTACCTTTGTGAGGGTGACATTACTGGGGTAGTTAATAGGAGGATTTGGGGGCTATTTAGAGGCTATGCAGTGTGAGCGTGTAATAATGCTTTTATTGAACACTGTATATAGCATTTTTTCCCACTCCTCTCCCTGCAAATAGTGGTGTCCCCTCTGTGCTCGGTTTCTTTTTCTTTATTTGTGGAAGCATCACATCACTAAATTGGTGGATGCTCCACAATTGATAGGGGTTTATTACCTTGCATGCTTATTTCTGGCACAGATATTCCCTCTATGTACCCCATATAAAGTGATAGGGGTGGGAGTATTCACTGGCCAGAATTAGTGCAAATTTTTGCATATATAGCTACACAAGGGAGAACCCCTATTGTGAACATTAGTTTACATAGGAATTCACTCTCGTTCCAATTTTTTAAGGTGTACTAATAAAGTTCAACATTTTAAAATATACATATACACAAACGTTCTGTTGTTCAGTGATAAGTGTTTAGAGGTGAACGTAATCCAATTATATATCTCAATCAGTGAATCGTATATAGAACCCCTTAATCAATATTTTGTGGAAGTAGGTATATCGCACCCCTCAATCTGTATTTTGTGGCGGCAGGTATATAGAACCCCTTATCAATATTTGGTGGAAGCTGGTATATCAAACCCCTTAATCAGTATTTTGTGGAAGCAAGTGTATCGTAGGCCTCAATCAATATTTAGTGGAAGCAGGTATATCAAACCCCTTATTCAGTATTTTGTGGAAGCACATATATTGCACCCCTCAATCAGTATTTTGTGGAAGCAGGTATATCAGTCCCCTTAATCAATATTTTGTGGAAGCAGGTATATAGAACCCCTAATCAATATTCGGTGGAAGCAGGTATATCGCACCCCTCAATCTGTATTTTGTGGAAGCAGGTATATCAAACCCCTTAATCTGTATTTTACGGAAGCAGATATATCGCACCCCTTAATCAGTATTTTGTGGAAGCAGGTTTATCAAACCCCTCAATCAGTATTTTGTGGAAGCAGGTGTATCGTACGCCTTAATCAATATTTGGTTGAAGCAGGTATATCAATACCCTTAAACAGTATTTTGTGGAAGCAGGTATATATAACCCCTTAATCAATATTTGGTAGAAGCAGGTATATCGCACCCCTCAATCAGTATTTTGTGGAAGCAGGTATATCGCACCCCTCAATCAGTTTTTTGTGGAAATAGGCATATAGAACCCCTTAATCAATATTTTGTGGAAGTAGGTATATCGCACCCCTCAATCTGTATTTTGTGGCGGCAGGTATATAGAACCCCTTATCAATATTTGGTGGAAGCAGGTATATCAAACCCCTTAATCAGTATTTTGTGGAAGCAGGTGTATCGTAGGCCTCAATCAATATTTAGTGGAAGCAGGTATATCAAACCCCTTATTCAGTATTTTGTGGAAGCACATATATTGCACCCCTCAATCAGTATTTTGTGGAAGCAGGTATATCAGTCCCCTTAATCAGTATTTTGTGGAAGCAGGTATATAGAACCCCTTAATCAATATTTGGTAGAAGCAGGTATATCGCACCCCTCAATCAGTATTTTGTGTAAGCAGGTATATCGCAGGCCTTAATTAATATTTTTTGAAAGCAGGTATATCGCAGCCCTCAATCAGTATTTTGTAGAAGCAGGTTTATCAAACCCCTAATCTGTATTTTGTGGAAGCAGGTATATTGGACCCCTTAATCAGTATTTTGCGGAAGCAGATATATCGCACCCCTCAATCAGTATTTTGTGGAAGCAGGTTTATCAAACCCCTCAATCAGTATTTTGTGGAAGCAGGTGTATCGTATGCCTTAATCAATATTTGGTTGAAGCAGATATATCAATACCCTTAAACAGTATTTTGTGGAAGCAGGTATATATAACCCCTTAATCAATATTTGGTGGAAGCAGAAATATTGCACCCCTCAATCAGTATTTTGTGTAAGCAGGTATATCGCAGGCCTTAATTAATATTTTTTGAAAGCAGGTATATCGCACCCCTCAATCAGTATTTTGTAGAAGCAGGTTTATCAAACCCCTAATCAGTATTTTGTGGAAGCAGGTATATTGGACCCCTCAATCAGTTTTTTTTGGGGCAACAGGTATATCACATCG
Source organism: Bufo bufo (assembly GCF_905171765.1). Classification (NCBI taxonomy): domain Eukaryota; kingdom Metazoa; phylum Chordata; class Amphibia; order Anura; family Bufonidae; genus Bufo; species Bufo bufo. Next base: position 300,580,320 of record NC_053392.1, read on the forward strand.
GTTGCAAATAGTTCCAATAGCGCTTGTCTCTCTATATACCTGCAGTATCGCAGCAGAACCACACACAACTGCTGCACAATACAAATGTACTATATACTTTCTATGTTAGAAAGTATATTATAGGTATATCATAGCCCTCAATTAGTTTTTTGTGGGGCAACAGGTATATCACACCAGTTGCAATTAGTTATTCCAATAGCGTTTGTCCCTCTATATAGCTGCGGTTTCGCAGCAGAAATGCACACAACTGCTGCACAATACAAATGCACTATAATATACTTTCTATGTTAGAAAGTATATTATAAGTATATCACACCCCTCAGTATATCATACCTATCGATAGCACACCTATACCAGTCCTTAAAAGGACTTTTGTGGCCCTATTAGCTAGCGTTTCAGGTCCCTAACAGTCTGTCCCTGCTTCACAAAGCAACCTCCCCTACACTGGCAAATCACAAAATGTAAAATAGCTGCCAGATCGGTTCTGTTATAGGGTGAGGTTGTGTCCATATGCTGAAACGTTTCAATTGGCTGTCCTGTCCCACCTGATGGATGTGTCATGGATCCACGTTCGCCGCAATGCAAAAGAATATGGCGCATGCGAATGTTGCCATAGGTTCTCTTGTTCAGGGAATCGCAAATGAGCAAAGTTTGTCGCGAAAAGACCGCGAACTGCAAGGCCATCTCTAGTCACAGATTTCCATCAGTGATTGTGAGCCAAAACCAGGTGTCAGTCTAAACACAGAACAGGTGCATCTCTTTCCCTTTCACCTTATGTCTGTGGAGGCTCAAATCCTTGTTTTGGATCACAATCACTGATGGAAATCACTGACCGAACACTGACATATGAATGAGGTTTTGGAGGAGAAAAATAGGAAAAAAATAATTTCATCACACCCTTCAGTCTCCATTAGCCTCAGATCAGACCCCCCAACCTCCATGAGACCACCATCAGCCTCAGATCAGATCCCCATCAGAAATCAAATCAGACATTACAAAAAAATAAACTTACTTTGCTTGCTCCAGACGGCCCTGCCACTCTCCAGATCTGGGACTCAACGCTCCCTGCTCCTTTTCCAGCCCATTTTGAACTGTGACCTTACGTCGTACAGCATCAAGTCATAGTGCACACCTACGTGCACTACGTCCTGATGCTGTACACAGTCAGTAAACAATGCAGCGGGCCACCCGGAAGAAGACCAAGGGGGGAGTGTGAAGCCAGCACATTGCTTCCCTCACCACTCCGTGCACCTCCTGCACGCTGATGACCGCTTCCATAACGGAAGGAAAATGCATGAAAAATGCATGCATATAAAAAAAGCATGAAAAACAACGCTACACACAGAGCATGTTGTGTTTTTTTTTTTTTTAAATGCCTCGGCTCAGAAAAACAACAAAAGTAAGAAAAACCACTATTAAAACACTGTTGTGCATGTTATATTTTAAGATTGATTTACAGCTAATATCTTGTAGCAGCATTGACAGAAACGCAGGAAATAGCACCAGGAAAAGCCCTGCAAAAAATGCAGGAAAAATGTTTTTTTTTAAGCCAAAACCGGAAATTCATCCAGCAGATGTCTAATGGGAATTGATCTCTACAGGACAGAAAGTGTCAGCATATGAGCCTCAACTGGCCAGAATGAAAACTCCATTTCAGACCTTTTTAGCGACAGTATCTTATCTAGAAATGAGCGTATCAATTCTAAATGAATCTGTTTTGTTACAAATTTCACATAAATTCTTCTGCCAAATGAATCTAAAGCTTTGATGATTTGCTTTGGACAAATTGTGCAAAAAGGCCTCTGCCATTTTAATGTAAAAATGATAGGAAAACAGGGCAGGGAAGATGGAGACCTAAGATCACATGACTCTGGGAGGGAGGGGGCCTGTCAGGCAATCAGGTGGCAAGATGTCGGCTGGTCTTTCAGGTGCTGGGCTAGCTCAGAAGCACAGACGTCATTGTCAGCTCAGCCAGCAATGTGAGAAGATGTGTGCCATGTGTCTAGCTGCTGTGGCAGACACTAATTACAAACACTGGCCATCAATCTTAGGGTGTTGCAGAGATAGTTTAGGGATATATTTACTTAGATAGATTGAATTAATAGATAGAAAAGTAAGGGTTTTAAAGTGAGAGCTTAGGGGAATTGTTCTCTATGAGTGTCCTTTACAGTGAGAGCAGCTGGAGTTACAGTTCCTGCACAAATAGAATTTTTTTCTGTACATGAGCAGCCAAAGTTTTTTTTTTTACCTCAAGCATCCACAGTTCATAAGAGTTTTACAGTCATATTCATAGCACCTCCAGCAGCATACTACCGGCATATTGCTGTGCAATCCTTCTTTCCAAAAAAACAGCTGCAAATTTTGCATAGTTGCATCAATATAGCAGTTTAATTCAATGCATTTTACTGCATCGGTACACCAGTTTAATTTAGCGAATTTCAGTGCATTAATATATCAGTTTAATTTAACACATTTTACTGCATCAATATACCAGTTTAATTCAACATATTTTACTGCATCAATATACCATTTTAATTCAGTGCATTTTACTGCATCAATATACTAGTTTAATTAAGCACATTTTACTGCTTCAATATACTGTACCAGTTTAACTAAATGCATTTTAGTGCATTGATATACCAGTTGAATTCAGCTAATGTTACTACATCAATATGCCAGTTTAATTCAGCACATTTTACTACATCAATATACCAGTTCAATGCAATGCATTTTAGTGCCTCAATATGCCAATTTAATTCAATGCATTTTACTGCATCAATATACCAGTTTAATTCAGTATATTTTACTGCATCATTATACCAGTTTCATTCAACACATTTTACTGCATCAATATACCATTTTAAATTGTCAATACTAATGTGCAGTGTGTTCAATAATTAGGAGGGAAGTTTGATTGCATCACTCTCAATTACAAAACAAACAAATGCAATTTTGCTACTGGTGAAAGTCCGATCTTTAAGAATGGTGCCCCTTCAGAAGCTGAGCAGGCACCATATTGGTCAGATGTCTGTTGTTTTACATATCAGACACCCGGAGGAAATGTCCATGGTCAGCGATAATGCTGATCATGGACATTTATTTATCAATTGCTACGATGGCATCTGAGAGGTCTTTCCCAAGGCCTGAATGGGTTCCCAGTGCCAAGATCAAAGGATATGTTTGTTTACTATGGCAGCCTCAGGCCTTCTAAGTGCTCTGAGGTGTGCCACAGCCATGTTCCTATCAGGCTCCATAGTAACATAATGAATCTCTCATAGACTGCAATGATAATTCTTAGCAGTCTATGGGAGAAGCAATCAGAGGATTGCATGTTCAAGTCTCCTAGGGGGACTTTAAAAAAGTGTAAAACATTTTTTTGTAAATATTACAAAAATATAACCCCATATTAAAAATAACAAAACAATTAAGATCAAAGGTATTGTCATGCTCCAACGTGCACCCATACCAATGAAGTATAAACATATTTATCACGTATAGCAAGCAACCTAACATAAAAAAAATGGGAAAAGAAATCAAAATGTCCAAAAAAGTTTTGTCCTTTTACTTCCTCAAAAAATTGAATAAAAAGTTATTAGCCCTCACATAGCCATATAGTCTTAACTATAAAAAAACTTAATGACTTGTTTGAGAAGCATCAGAGTTTTGACTGCCATGAGAAGGAGGTTCAGCAGAGGCATGGAACCCGATACACAGTTGTGTTGGTGCTTGTGTTAGTAGCAGTAAAGGCAGTAATAGGGGAACTTGTAGACATGGTGGTGGCAGTAGTAGTGGCACATGTAGACATGGTGGCAGTAGGGGCAGTGGTAGCTATGGCAAATATAGAGGAGGGAATTTTGAGGGGGCAAGGAGCGAATGACAATATATCACAATCTGATAAAAGTGGCAGTGAGGGTGAGGACTATGATGCTGATTGTATGTTGGACAGGATCTGGTAGCAGGATAGGGGTGCCTAGGAGGAAATGTCGTGCAGTTCCGCGTCTTCACCCAAATTTAGTTCTGTTCAATAGCATTATTACTTCTGGCCAGCAGTCTGTAAAAATTGTCTCGTTCCCCAAATATCGCACAGTTCTGCGCCTTCATCCAAATTTAATTCTGCTGTATTCATACTTCTAGACACATGTCCTTCAAAATTGTCCCATTTAGTAAGTGACATGTAATTCCACATCTTCACCAAAATTTAGTCACCACTCTCCCGCTGTCTCTGCTACAAGTAGCAGAAACAACTGCAGTCAGTTCGGTTTGCTACATAATAGAACAGTTCTTTTCATCTGCCACCCCAAACTGAAACACATCAGTAAACAGACATGCACTTTCTAAACAACTAGGCTCAGTTGTACAGTACCGAGACTGTGCCCTTTCTCCTGCACATGTCCTGTTCTCGACCCCATGGACTTCTGGGAGGCAGATTGGAACAGTGCCTGGAACTGGCCCATTTTGCTATCACTGTACTGTTTTTTTCAGCCTCCAACATATTGTTAGGGAGAGTATCCAGCAAGGCAGGTGGCTTTAAAACCCAAATCTAATTCTGCTGTGCATTAGTACTTCTGGCCAGCTGTCTGTTAAAATTCTCATTTTCGAAATGTCGTGCAGTTCCACACTTTCATCCAAGTTTTATTCTGTTCAAGCGACCAAAATTATCCAAGTGTCCAAAATGTTACCTTTGTCGAAAAAAATCAGGAACATGGATCAGTGAGGATTTCCACACATCTCTGGCTAATGACAATGAATTGATCTGCCATTGCTGGTCCAATTGTGCAGCTGCCGCTGTCTGCCTTTTCATTGTCTTTGAAACTGTACTGTAGCTGCTACTGGTTCAGCTGCTATAACCACTGGTGACAATTCTACTACCCCAAAACGGCTACACATAACCTGCCTTGTTCATGAGGTTCCACACTGCACTGCTGCTACTCTGAAATAATTTAAAAGAAAATCACAACACATTTGAAAAATGCAGTGTGTATTTAAACAAAAATGTGTTTCCTCATATATACACTCACCTAAAGAATTATTAGGAACACCATACTAATACGGTGTTGGACCCCCTTTTGCCTTCAGAACTGCTTTAATTCTACGTGTTGATTCAACAAGGTGCTGATAGCATTCTTTAGAAATGTTGGCCCATATTGATAGGATAGCATCTTGCAGTTGATGGAGATTTGAGGGATGCACATCCAGGGCACGAAGCTCCCGTTCCACCACATCCCAAAGATGCTCTATTGGGTTGAGATCTAGTGACTGTGGGGGACATTTTAGTACAGTGAACTCATTGTCATGTTCAAGAAACCAATTTGAAAAGATTCGAGCTTTGTGACATGGTGCATTATCCTGCTGGAAGTAGCCATCAGAGGAAGGATACATGTTCTCATTCTGTTTACGCCAAATTTGGACTCTACCATTTGAATGTCTCAACAGAAATCGAGACTCATCAGACCAGGCAACATTTTTCCAGTCTTCAACAGTCCAATTTTGGTGAGCTCGTGCAAATTGTAGCCTCTTTTTCCTATTTGTAGTGGAGATGAGTGGTACCCAGTGGGGTCTTCTGCTGTTGTAGCCCATCCGCCTCAAGGTTGTGCGTGTTGTGGCTTCACAAATGCTTTGCTGCATACCTCGGTTGTAACGAGTGGTTATTTCAGTCAACGTTGCTCTTCTATCAGCTTGAATCAGTCGGCCCATTCTCCTCTGACCTCTAGCATCCACAAGGCATTTTTGCCCACAGGACTGCCGCATACTGGATGTTTTTCCCTTTTCACACCATTCTTTGTAAACCCTAGAAATGGTTGTGCGTGAAAATCCCAGTAACTGAGCAGATTGTGAAATACTCAGAACGGCCCGTCTGGCACCAACAACCATGCCACGCTCAAAATTGCTTAAATCACCTTTCTTTCCCATTCTGACATTCAGTTTGGCGTTCAGGAGATTGTCTTGACCAGGACCACACCCCTAAATGCATTGAAGCAACTGCCATGTGATTGGTTGACTAGATAATTGCATTAATGAGAAATAGAACAGGTGTTCCTAATAATTCTTTAGGTGAGTGTATATGTCAGTGTCACTCTGACATAATTTACTACTGCTGTCATCGTGTTAAAGGGGGGGGGGGCAGAGAGAGAGAGAGAGAGAGAGAGAAATTTGAAAGAAAAAAAAGAGAGAGAAAGGCAAGAATGAAAAAATTCCTAAGAGACCTCTGAATGCCATACACCAATTTCCAGGGCATTTGAAGCACTTTTGATTCAAGTAGAATCAATTTGGACCCAAATCCAATTTTTTTACCGGTTCGTTACATTCAGACCCAAAATGAAGTTCAAAAATATACACATTTCTGATTACTAGTGTTGATCGAGCACCAAAGTGCTTGTGTACTCTGGCCAAACACATCGGTATGCTCGTGTGCTCTACCAAGCACCCGAGCACAATGGAAGTCAATGGGAGAACCCCAGGCACCCCTGCTCGGAAGAGAAGAGGGTGTCTGGTTCACAAAAAAAGGTTAGAAATTGATGGAAACCCATCAAAATGGTTAGAAAACAGCATTAAGAGGATAGCTGGAAAAACCATTTGCATGGAAAATGTGCGATCTACACTACTCATGAACAGCTCCATCTATTGGTTTCATAGTCTTATGACAAGATTATTAGTGTATCCTTTTGCATAGAAAATTTGCGATAAAAATTTGCGATTAGAATATTCGCGATCTACATGAGTCATGAACAGCACCATCTATTAATTTCATAGTCTTATGACTATGAAACCAATAGATGGTGCTGTTCATGAGTCATTACAAGCAGAGAAATTGTCCTCAGATACACCCTAGCAAGCTTATATTACCACAGATAAAGTGCTAGAAGATGTGTGAATGATAGCAGCAATCCGATATACACCTCAGTGTTAGTTCAGGCTATTATAGGCTGAGTGCTACACAGTGTGTGGACTCTGTTGAGCAGTGTGCCCCACTTACTAGCACCCCAACAAGATGAACAGCGCTATCTATTTGTTTCATAGTTTTATGACAAGAGTAATAGTCTTGTCATAAGACTAATAAACCAATAGATGGCACTGTTCATGAGTAGTGTAGATTGCGAATATTCTAATGGTTAATTTTTATCGCGAATTTTCCATGCAAAAGGCTACACTAATAGTCTTGTCATAAGACTATGAAACCGATAGATGGCACTGTTCATGACTCATGAACCGCGCCATCTATTGGTTTCATAGTCTTTTGACAAGACTATAACTCTTGTCATAAGACTATGAAACCAATAGATGGCGCTGTTCATGAGTAGTGTAGATTGCAAGTTTTCCAAGCAAATGGTTTTTCAGCTGAAAAACAAGGCAGATTCTACTCATTTGCATGTCTTTCCCATATGCCCATGTTTATGCAAATTTGTTTTTACATGACAAAACTGTATAGAAAGGTTATTGAATATTATGTTAGGACAATCAGAAAACTTTTTGTCTCCCTAATGATATTTATCTAGGTGCGCAGGTCCACCCAAGCCATCCAACAGATCTGAAGTAACTTTGAGGCTTACTGGCTCTCAGTCAGATGAGAGCTGGTTTGGAATGTCTCATAGTGCAGAAGGCTGCCATTGTAAGGTATGCTGACTAAGCTTGTCATCTGTCTCATGGATAGATTGATGGCTTGCATATACCTGGCTTTTGGCACATAGCCTTTGTGTGGTTGTCTATTGTATGTCATAGATAATAGGAGTCCAAGATGCATCCAGCCATCTTCTTATTGCTGTTTCCAAACCATTTTGATGGGGTTTCCATCATTTTCTAATCTTTTTTTGTGAACCAGAGCAGGGGGTGCCTGGTTTGATGCTCGGGTCTCCCATTGACTTTCATTGTATTAAATTGTACTCGAGCACCCAAAGTATTCGGCCAAGCATATCAATGCTCGAGCCGAACAGCAGTTCAGCCGAGCATGCTCGCTCAACACTACTGATTACATAATTTGAAACCATGTGAAATATCAACTTTCAGCTTTAAGGGGATTTAAGGGGATTTCCAAGAGAAGACATTTATTACCTTTCAATTAGAACATAGAATCCTCCATTCTTCCTAAATGCACAACCACAGTGAAGAGGAATGTGAGTGAGGAATGCCGCTATTTTGTTTAAACTCTATGTGAGCTCATTGGAAATGTGTGGCTGTGCAATAGCGTAGGCAATTAAATCTGACTGGAATGTTAGAGAAGCCACTTATGTAAGAATGTGCCTTTTTCGGCAATGTAGGAGCCAATAGGCACATCAACATGCACATCCTTCCATTCAAAATACACGTGAAGTTAGGAGAAATAGAGGATTTGGGACTCCCATCAATCATCTATTTATCATCTATCTTTTGGATATAGAGATAAATGGTCTTTCTTTAATACATGGTGTAGGCTTTTTTTTTAATCACTCTTTAAAAAAAGAGCACACTGATAAGATTTAAAACACCAAAAGGGATGGAAATCCACAGAAAATAGCTGATGTGGATGAAAAAAGAATTACATCCCTGGTGACCCTTTTCACAACAGTTGGCCTGTCAAGAACACCCTACAGGAGGTAGGTGTATCTGTGTCAAAATAAACAATAAGAAAGGGCACCTCCAAGTAAATACATGATATGTAAACTATTGGTAAGCCTGGAAATAGGATGAGCAGATGAGTGAAAAAGGTTGAAAAATGCAAGACTGAACAGATCTGGAATAACAAACTGGGGCAGATTTTTTGTCTGAAAGAAAAAACTTCTTTGTTTCCCATAACAACCAATCATAGCATAGATTTTATTTTTTAAGAAAATATGAAATAAAAGATGTGCTATGATTTTTTTTTATTATAATTTTTATTTACAATGGGTCCTATGAACACACCCTTGATCAGTGATGCACTTCAGGATCTTTTCTGCATATATGTCAAACATAGGATAAAAATGTGATGTGAAAAATGTTTATACATAGAAACATAGAAACATAGAAACATAGAATGTGTCGGCAGATAAGAACCATTTGGCCCATCCAGTCTGCCCAATATACTAAATACTATGGATAGCCCCTGGCCCTTATCTTATATGAAGGATGGCCTTATGCCTATCCCATGCATGCTTAAACTCCTCCACTGTATTTGCAGCTACCACTTCTGCAGTAAGGCTATTCCATGCATCCACTACTCTCTCAATACATATAATTATATACCTCCAACCTTTTAGTCTTATGTGTTAAGTTTATAAATTTGCACTGCAAACTGTGCCAATGTTGCTCAGTACTGAAATATGATTACAGTAGATAAGAGAGTCCCAATACATGCAGTGGTCAATGCCTACTACTGCTCGACCACGGCTCTATACTTTGTATTCTGTATTTTGATATCTATCGATATTTCACTCCTTCAATTCACTGTACAATGCACCTCCATGCAGGCTAAACTTCTCACACTCCCTCTGGGTCTTAAATTACCAATGCACACTGACTTTTATCTTTCACAGTCAAAGGCTGGCCACCCAGGGGTACATAAGGCACCCTTTGGAAAGTGTCTGAGCAATAATTTCTAGTTCTCTAGTTTCCTGCTGTTCTTGTTCATCTGCCCATGGACTGACTTCTGCCCAATTTCCAGATTTGACCTTTACCTAAAGGTCTCTTCCTGATTTCTGTACTGACTCTGAGCTGCCCGTCTTTACCATTGGACTGATTTAGAATTATACTGCCAGATCCAGATCCATGCACTGGGGTTAAAGGGAATCTTTCAGCTCCAAAACACCCCACAAACTAGAGTAAGCAGTGTATGGTATAAGTGCCACTGATGCAGATTATGTCATTTGTATCTTCATACTCACTTGTATTCTGACACTGTGTGCCCACAAACCAGCAGCAAAATGCATTGAGAGGACTCCTCTCTGAGACCTCTCCATTAGGTGCATGAGCACGAGAGTCATCTCAATACATTTTACTGTTGGTTTGTGGAAGTAGTATCAAGTGAGTATGAAGATACAAATTACATAAATGGACTCTGTGTCACACTACTGAAGACTAGGGGGAATGCTTAGATAATGCCCTTAGGAATAGCCCCAAGCCAAATCTATTGAAGTGACACAGTGGATCTATACCTGCTTTGTAACAGTAACAGATCACAGAATATTGGCCAGAATATTTTCCAGGGGCTACTCTGTAAAGAGAGCATATGTGATCAGTATATATCATTGAGGTGAGGTTCTAGAATTGACTAACCACCTCTAACTCCTTCCTTATTTCACTAATGGTGTGACAGAGAATGTTAAGTGAATTATTTCTGCTGTGCTAGCATTTTTCATAGAGAGGAAATTAAATACGCAACACAGCAACTAGTTGACATTGATCGACTTTAACCATTTCACGCCTAGAGCCGTACATGTACGGCGCTGGGCGGGTGTTTAAAGATGGCTCCCACTCTTGCCCGCTGCGGGCTCCATAACCGCGGGTGGCCGCCTGCTTCTTCTAGCAGACACCCACGGCTAATGTCCGCAACTGGCAATAATGCCGATCGCGGACATTTAACCCCTCAGATGCCGTGGTTAATCCTGACCATGGCATCTGAGTGCGTTGAAAACGAAAGTGCACACTTTCGGTTGCACTCCAGCTCCCTTGTGTGGCGATCGGAAGAGCCGGAGCATGTATGCAGCAGCCCCTGTCTTTATGAATGACAGGAGGCTGCTGCACAGTATTTCCTATAGAGCCCTTGCCTGTAATAGGGCTCCATTGGAAACTAGTAAAATCATCATAGATTCCAATGCAAGTGCATTGGAATCTATGATAAAAACAATCAGATGATTGATTCTTATAGTTCCCTATGGGAACTATAAAAAAGTGCAGAAAAAAAGTTTTAAAAAAATAAATAAATAAAAAAACATAAAAATTCAAATCACCCCCCTTTTCCCAAAATAAAAATAAAAGAATACACATCTTGGGTGTCTCAATGTGCGAAAATGCCCATAGTATAAAAATATAAAAATATATTCCCCATACGGCAAACAGCAAAACGGAAAAAAGCGTCCAAATGGCCGATTCGCTGTTTTTGGTAGCTTCATTTTCTACAAAAAAATAAATGATCAAAAAGTCATACACACCCCAGAATGGTATCAATGAAAAGTTTAGATCACCCTGCAAAAAATTTGCCCCTATACAGATCCGTAAACATAATTACAAAAAAGTTATAGGGGTCAAAATATGGCGACAAAGACAAAAAAATAAAACAGATTTTTTCCCACTTTTTAATTTTTTTTATCACTATCAAAACGCAAGAAAAACTATACATATAAGGTATCGTCGGATTCGTACTGACCTGGAAGATACAACTTGTCCAGCAAAAAACAAGCCCTCATATGGCTATTTGAACAGACAAATAAAAAAGTTATGGCTCTGGGAAGACAGGGAGCACAAAACAAAAAAAGCAAAAAAAAAACAACTACTGGTCTTAAGGGGTTAAAAAATTATGTAGAAAAGTAAAAAACTCAGTAGTCATGTGCTACATGCTTGCTACTATGTAAAAAAAAAAATCACAGCCACTTAGGCCTCTTTCACACAGGCGTAGCGGGAAAATGTGCGGGTGCGTTACGGGAACACCCGTGATTTTTCAGCGCGAGTGCGTTACGGGAACACCCGTGATTTTTCTGCGCGAGTGCAAAACATTGTAATGCGTTTTGCACGCGCGTGAGAAAAATCGCACATGTTTGGTGCCCAAACCCGAACTTCTTCACAGAAGTTCGGGCTTGGGATTGGTGTTCTGTAGATTGCATTATTTCCCCTTATAACATGGTTATAAGGGAAAATAATAGCATTCTGAATTCAGAATGCATAGTAAAATAGCGCTGGAGGGGTTAAAAAAAAAATAAAAAATTTAACTCATCTTAGTCCACTTGATCGCGATGCCCAGCATCTCCTTCTGTCTCCTTTGCTGAACAGGACCTGTGGTGAGCGTCCATTACAGGTCAAGGACCTTTGATGACATCACTCCGGTCATCACATGATCCATCACCATGGTAAAAGATCATGTGATGACCGGAGTGACGTCACCACAGGTCCTTGACCTGTAAAGAATACTCACCACAGGTCCTGTTCAACAAAGGAGACAGAAGCGATGCCGGCTACGCGATCAAGTGGACTAAGGTGAGTTAAATTTAAAAAAAACAATTTTTAACCCCTCCAGCGCTGTTTTACTATGCATTCAACCATGTTATAAGGTAAAATAATAATGATCGGGTCTCCATCCCGATCGTCTCCTAGCAACCGTGCGTGAAAATCGCACCGCATCTGCACTTGCTTGCAGATGCTTGCGATTTTCACGTAACCCCATTCACTTCTATGGGGCCTGCGTTGCGTGAAAAACACAGAATATAGAGCATGCTGCGATTTTCACGCAACGCACAAGTGATGCGTGAAAATCACTGCTCATGTGAACAGCCCCATAGAAATGAATGGGTCGGTATTCTGTGCGGGTGCAATGCGTTCACCTCACGGAATACTCGCCCGTGTGAAAGGGGCCTTAGACTTTCTCAGATTACTTTTAATTAAACTAATGAAATTTATATTGATTTAGCATGGTAAAAAATAAAAAAATGTATTAGGTATCATTTTCCAAAACTAACGGATGTGATAAGCTTACTTGATTTCTAAGGCAGGGCTTTTCAGAAGGTACTACCTCTTCCATGCTTAGTCTTTGAAATGCAATATGATAGTTGTTAAATGGACATTTAGTTGCGCTAAAGGGAAGGTCTTGCTTAAAGGGAACCTGTCATCAACATTGTGCTGCCCATACTAACTGCAGCATATGGCCTCATGCACACGACCGTTCCGTTTTTTGCCATCCGCAAACCGCCCATTGTAGAAATGCCTATTCTTTTGCGGCCCCATTGAAGTGAATGGGTCCGCATTCGAGCCGCAAAAACGGCGGCTCGGATGCAGACCAAAACAATGGTCGTGCGCATGAGGCCTAAAGTAGAGACAGGTGAGTTGATTTCAGCGGTCTGTTATTTAAAAGTTAAAAGCAAGTGGTTGCTGAGTACCACCATCATATTCACTGCAGCAGAAGGCTTGAAAATAATCAAATCTACCTGAGAAGAGTCATGGTTATTCACAATCTCCTGCACTCCCACCCATCTGCTGATGGTTGGCAGTTCTCTCCTAGAGAGAAAGCGAGAAAACTAGGTAGAAGACGGTCAGTCATCAGCAGGTGGCAGGGAGAGCAGGAGATCATGAATAACCAGGACTCTTTTCCAGGCCCAGTCTGCAATAATTGTGATGTTGGTTCTCGGCAACCACTTACTTATAACTTTTAAATGACAGACCGCTGAAATCAACTCACTTGTCTCTTTTTTATGCTGCCTTTAATATGGGCAGCACAAAGTTGATGACAGGTTCCCTTTAAGAACTTATAGCGTTATCAACTGCTTGGACATATGTTAAATTGGCTGTCCAAAACAACCAGTAGCATACTCATCATGTTGACTACATGGGCACTGCAATCGGGAGTACAGCAACACAGGCACAATACTGCAGCGGATATAATAATAAAAACTCTAACCTCTGCAGTTTAGGCTGACTATGTCATACTAAGGCAGAGACTGAGAATTCCAGTGACGTAGTCAAACCCTATGACATGTATAGGCACTTAGCCTGGGGTCTATTGAAAGACGCAAAGGTTTCATGGCTATGCCAAATTTACCCCATTATTGCAGTAATATTCCTTAATGGCCATAGACTCTTAGCAGATTAAAGCACCTTGCTACAATGCAAAAATGGGCCACAAATTAGTTTGAAGAAAGTGAACCATGGGTCACCTTCAAAGTCTTGTGGCATCCATGCTTCAACAAGTCAGAGCTATTGTGTTGGCTTGAGGGGTACCTAAACAATGTTAGACAGGTGCCCATAGCTGCTGCTGCCCTACTCTCCCCTGTGGGCACAGACGTAGCACTACTCACCATGCTGCTGCCTCGATGCTTCTGCCTAGTACTCCTAGCCAATGGCTAGGGCTCCCTGGGTGTTTAAGATGCCCTCTTCATGCAGAAAAGAAAAAAAACTCAGCTCTAACATAGTGCTTCACCTGGATGCAAGGGGGGAGAGGGAGCTGGTGTGAACAACGCTCATCTTGTAATGTTGTGCTATACAGGCATTACTCTGATCATTGCAAGAATGGTGAACTATCCACAGCTGCAGCCAGGCACAAAAGCATGAAATCTAACAATCCCTGCTGTGTATTAGCAAAAAATAAAAAATAAAAGGACCAGCGCCACTGAGGACATTTATAGAAGTAAAATCACTAATTTATTGGTGGATTGGTAGAATAATGGCCAAATCTTATTATTCAATCATTCTTTTTTTATTATCCTCCAATAACTCAGTAATGTTACTCCTCTATATGTCCTCAGTGGCACTAGCCATTTTTGTTTTTATTTCCTTCTCTCCATGAAAAAGGTGCCTGAATGTTAAGGTTCCTGGTAACAAGAAAAGATGTTGAAGTCTAGTGCCTGTTTAGTCCAATGCTAAAGTCTAGTCCAGTTTCAGTTCTGTTTATGTCCCAGGAGTTAGCGGTGCAGTTGCTTCCTTGCAGCGAAGGCCAGATCCCTGTACAAAGGTTAAAGGGTGAATACCAGGGAAGCTCCTGAATATGTCAAAATGTGACATGTAAACTTGTCTCACAAAAGACAAGTTCTCGATCAATTTGTTTGACCTCAATGGGGCAAAAGCAAATTATTTAAGTTTTTTATATTTACAAATTGTGTGTCTCTCATATAATGTTTCGTTATGCATGGCCATGCATGCTGATCACATACATATGCAAAATTATATTTAAAACCCACACAATCCCCAAATATGACATTGAGGATTATACTGCTTGCCTCTCAGAAATATGAATTTAACATTCCTTGATTGTTTATATTCAAATCTTGTTTTTAAAGGGGTTTTAACAAGTTTTCAAGTTATCCCCTATCCCTAGGATACAGGAGAACTAATTGATTGGTGTGGGTCTGACTGCTGAGACCCCCACTGATCCTAAGAATGGGGTTCCTGTTGCCCCAACCTATTGGAGCTGCAGGCTGTACATGTTCCCTGCAACTCCATTCATAATCTATGGGACTGCCAAAGATAGCTGAGTACAGTGCTTGACTTTTCCTGGTGGTCCCATAGAGAATGAATGTAGAGCAGGGCGCATGTACTGTCTGCCACTCCATCAGGGTGGGGGAACAGGGCCTCTGTTCTCAGGATATGTTTAGGTCCCAGCAGTTAGACCCACACCAATCAGTTAGTTATTCCCTATCCTGTGGATAGGCAATAACTTGAAAACTTTGCACAACCCGTTTAGTAAAAATATTTTTCAATGTATGTCTTGTTAACTATTATGTGTTGCAAGCATATTGCATTTTGAAATAGGACTACGACAGAGTTAACAGTAAAACCAATCTGAAATCAGATGTGTCTTTGGATCATTGTAATTGAAACCACATTTTGGTATTTAAATACCAAATAACCTGCTGATTATTATGCATAGTTTTCTGTCCCTGTAAGAAAAACACAATGTCGCAGTCATGCTGTGCTCTCTAAAGCTAGATTTCCTTGTTTATATTAGCATCAGTAAACACATCCTAAGAAGCTCAGGCTTTGAACATGGGTTCCATATTGTTACTTTGGAATTCTGGCTTAAAAGAATATGGATGCCAAGATATTCACCGCATGCTATTTTTATTTGTAGTTAGGCTGTTTCCAACAGGACCAAAGATTGTCTGCATTTGTAGATACAAAACTAGTTTATGTCTCTAACTATAAAACATTACCAGTTATGGAAAATTTGATCTAAATTGCATTATGTCTCATCTATTCATCAAAAGCAGTGTGGGAAGTGGCTAAAGTTTATGATGGGGTGAAGTATTCATGCAGTTATATAACAAATTCTGCACAGGAAACCTTTGCTGAAGAAGATGCCTATTGACATCAAACAAATTAAGTGATATGATTTTAGAACTTGTACCAGTTCTGATGAGGACATTGACATTAGACATATTAGACAAGGTCAGAAAAAAAAACAGGGAGGTTTGTCATTAGGTCATAAGAGTAGAAGGGCCACTGTACATAAAGTATTCAACAGAGAATGTGATCAATAAAAAATGTTTTCTAAACACAGAAAATGCACAAAAAAAATAATTAAACATCTAAACATTTCCTCCTTTCATCTCTCCCTTCCCTTTGCTCTTATTTTGTTATTTCATATTATAATTATCATATTGTAATTATATGAGAGAGAGAGAGAGAGAGAGAGAGAGAAAATGAAAAGATGGCAGCACTGGATAAAAGTAGAAAAAGTAATAACAGAGGTGAAAGCCAAATTGGACTAGGACTATCGTCCAAATATAGAAAAAAATAATAATCAGCAGCACTCTCATCAGATAAAAGGAAGAGAAAAATGTATTCACCCATGTGGACACGGCGTTTCGGCTCAAACACTAGAGCCTTTCTCAAGGCTTGAGAAATGCTCCAGTGTTTGAGCCGAAAAGTCACGTCCACATAGGTGAATACATTTTTCTCTTACTTTTATTTGATGAGAGTGCTGCAGATTTTTTCTTTAAAGAGAGAGAGTAATCTCCTCAATGTGTCAGTATGCTTTTTATATAGATAGGGGCACACAACATTCTGGATGCCAGAATGTCTTTTATAGAATTGTAGGATATTTTCCATGACACCAGTTAAATGATAAAAACAACAGAAATGACATCCCTAGTCAACAAATGGAGATATTTCTTGAGTTTACATAATATTTTAGTGACTGAAGCATCACTCTACTACCTATGGGAGGTATAAAAAGGAGAATCAAGTATGGTATAGATCAGGGGTGCACAACCTGCGCCCAGGGGGTCACATGCGGCCCTTGATACCATTCTGTGCAGTCCCCAACCATCTGGTAATAGACATGTATGCCTATGTCTTGTGGCTCCCATTAGATGGGAGTACTAGAAGTGTAACTCGACATTTATGATATATACTGTATGTTCATTATGCCATAAATATAGTATTTTAGTTGGTAATACCCCTTTAAGTTTTATTTTTGCCCCTTGGAATTGCTTCAGGCTGACAATGTGGCCCCCAACCAGAAAAGGTTGTGCACCCCTGTTATAGATACTGGGAGGCACTGTATTTGTCAACAGTGCTGTAGTATGCCTGAGTTACAGAAAATTGTGGAAATTGATTGGAATTTATCAAAGTGACAACATGATATAATCTACCTGGCTCAGCTCACTAGGTATATTAGACATAGTTGACGTACTGTGCATTCTCATACTGTAAATTGTTAGACACTTGAGATGAAGTGTAATAGCTGTCTAGAACACATAATAAATTAGGCACAAGCCTTGTTTGCTTTATATTGTTTTTTCCCACTGTGGAATTACATTTATATTTTAGCATTATATTACTTAAAAAGTTCAAAATAGTTTATGTTCAAAATAAGTCATTTTGATCTTTATGTTTCATACAAAAACATGACAATAAGTAGACTTTCATTCATTTATGCTAATGATACTGTATATCTTTTTAATAAATGTCTTGTAAATGTAATTTACTACTCAGTATCTCTCATTTCTGGTATATGTGTGTGTCTATTTTAGGTGGCTAGGTGGATGTTTTTCAAATTAAATAATTGGACTAATATTGTCTCACAGAATTATTTGATTCCAAAGTTTCCTTTCTTCTTCATATTCAGCCCATTACCAAATCATGTCAGATTAAAGAGGCTTTTGAAATGTCATTGCAGGACAGCAAAAGAGACCGTGGAGAGCACTGGAGCAGCTTCTAAAGTTAAAAGAGGGAGATGCATTTAAAAATAATATAGAATTTTTGTTTTTGGCACCATAACGATTTAAGGCTAGGTCTACATGACGACATTTGTCGCGCAACATTTTGTTGCACCAACGTCACGCGACAATTTTTATAATGACAGTCTATGGTGTCGCACTGCAACATGCAACATGCTGCGACTGCGACACAACAGTCACAGAACATCCATTCGAGATGGATTTTTCTGCGACTGTTGTGTCGCAGTCGCAGCATGTCGCATGTTGCAGTGCGACACCATAGACTGCCATTATAAAAATTGTCGCGCGACATTGGTGCAACAAAATGTTGTGCAACAAATGTTGCAGTGTAGACCTAGCCTAATACGTTATACAATAAACACATATTTGAAGTCTCTATGCACCGGAGAATTAATGATTTAATTTTGGGGAAATAATTTTTATTAAAGAAACTACGTTCATACAAAAAAATTACAAATGGAGAATAATACGGTCCGTGTACGGAACCATTCATTTCAATGGTTCCGCATTGAAAACAGAATGTGTTCCGTAAGCATTCCATTTCCGTATTTCCGTTTTTCCGTTCCGTTGAAAGATAGAACATGTCCTATATTTGAAAAAACAATATAATAAACCGCGCTGGCTATCCAGTGTACATCTACAGGTTTTGTATCTAGAACAGGATATGTATACTATTAGCTTGCCTAGTATACTATTGACTTGACTTACTGCCGCTGGCTGTTAAAGATTCCTTACGGAGCTTCCTGGTGCTTCCTGGTGCTTGTATTCAGATGTAGTGGTGACGATTCTGTCTTCAGGTTTCCTCTTTCAAACGCGCGCGGTCCCAGACGGTGACTCGTGCGCGTGAGGGAAACCCAGGCTGGTGATCAAGGAGGACGCTGATTCCGTGTGACGTCACACTGAGTATGGATACTCTCTTAGACCAAAAGACCTCTCCCGTAAGGAATCTTTAACAGCCAGCGGCAGTAAGGCAAGTCAATAGTATACTAGGCAAGCTAATAGTATACATATCCTGTTCTAGATACAAAACCTGTAGATGTACACTGGATAGCCAGCGCGGTTTATTATATTGTTTTTTGATTTTACTCACTTGTTTTAGGGTTTAGGCATTTTCTCCCTACTATAAACCTGCAGCGGCACACTCCAAGGAGTGTTACTCAGTGTACTGTAGATTATACTTAAAGAAGGCAGCGCGGGTTCCCTTTGATTGTTATGTCCTATATTTGGCAGCAAATCACGTTCCGTGGCTCCATTCAAGTCAATGGGTCCGCAAAAAAAACAGAACACATACGGAAATGCATCCGTATGTCTTCCGTATCCGTTCCGTTTTTGCTGAACCATCGATTGAAAATGTTATGCCCAGCCCAATTTTTTCTATGTAATTCCTGTATACTGTACATGGCATACGGAAAAACGGAACAGAAAAACGGAAAGGAAACGGAAACACAACAGAACTCAAAAACGGAACAACGGATCCGTGAAAAACGGACCGCAAAAAACTATAAAAGCCATATGATCATGTGAACTAGGCTTAAAGATACCTTAGTCAAGGAAGGAATAAACAATGAATACTGCATAAGTTCATTATCATTGATTTCTAAAACATACAGCTGTTGCTTCCAAAATGATATTCAAAAACATAGGGAGCCATAGTTGTGGCTGAGCCATAGTAATCGCTTGTGGATTATTGCTAATTGCTGGGTTGTACCTATATTTGTCGTAGGCTTCAAGTTTCAAGTAAAGATGCAGCTGAGCAGCATGGATCTACTGCACGTGTAATAGTGCCTTAAGAATCCACCAACTTAATTGATGTGGACCTTTGTGTTTCCAGACACATACTTGGAAACTCTTATATTCCTATTAGTTTTAGAGTACAGATCTGTATCTAAATGTATATGACTCTCATTGACAAAAATGCTATATTATACACCATGGCTCCCTGGTGGTGTCACCTTTTATTTATTCACTTATTTTTATTAAATCACTTATAAACTAATATTAATCAGGAGTGAGACATATATCCTCAGTGTTAACCCAGATTCTTTTCTTGTACATGACTTAGTACTTATGGTCCCTTAAAGGAGTTATCCCATGATTCATGTGAAAAAAGCCACCATACAGTATATGACTATCTGTTTCTAACAAAGCTAGAACCAGCCCTGTACCTCACATGGATCCAGAGATCTCCCCATTCATTGCTCTGCTAGATTTATATCAAGCTGACAGCTCAAGGGGAGTGGCTTTTCTGCTGCAGCTAAGGGGGCGTGTCCATGTTCTCCCTATCACAGCTCAGGAGGCAGTTGAAGGATGGAACTGAGCATGTGCGGCCATTAGTTTTGCCCTAATGCATTCTGAATGGAAAAGGATCCACTCAGAATGCATCAGTTTGCATCAGTTCAGTATCCATTCCGCTTTGGAGACGGACGACCGTCTGATGAAACTGAGCCAAACGGATCCATCCTGGCACACAATGTAAGTCAATGGGGATGGAGCCGTTTTCTCTGACACAATCTGGCACAATAGAAAACGGATCCGTCCTCTGTTGACTTTCAATGGTGTTCACATAATACAACCGTCTGCATCCGTTCAGAACGGATCCGTTTGTATTATCTTTAACATAGCCAAGACGGGTCAGTCTTGAACACCATTGAAAGTCAATGGAGGACAGATCCGTTTTCTATTGTGCCAGATTGTGTCAGAGAAAACGGATCCGTCCCCATTGACTTACATTGTGTGCCAGGATGGATCCGTTTTCTCTGACACAATCTGGCACAATAGAAAACGGATCTGTCCTCCATTGACTTTCAAAGGTGTTCAAGACGGATCTGTCTTGGCTATGTTAAAGATAATACAAACGGATCCGTTCTGAATGGATGCAGACGGTTGTATTATCTGAACGGATACGTCCATGACGGATCCACACAAAACGCGAATTGTGAAAGTAGCCTTAGTAGGACAAAGAAATAAATAAAAAACAAACAGCAGGTGGAGCTACACAAATATATTTTATTGAATAACTCAGTAGCTATACTAAATGTTAAATTACATACAATTACAAAAGTATTGAGACCCAGGTGCTGGTTTGAAAACTGTAGAATATTTTTCATGGGATAACTCCTTTAATGAATGTTAAATAGCAGAACTTTCAGAAAATTTTCATTTTTTTTTACCAACACTTTTTATGTGAATGTTCTCATGTAAAATCTTCTCTATTTAGTAAACAATTAGTCTGTTCCATCTGTGAATGAATTATGGAAAATTCAGTGGGAAGGGTATTACTTACACTTCTGACCATCATTCTCTGACTACCACATCAAATCAGAATGGATACATAGAAGGCCAAAATGGAAAATTTAAACCTGTGGCCATCTGTGCTTTTCAGATCATCGGACTCTAAATTGTATTATTATACTTTATCCATAATAACTGCAAATAGACATTAAAATAGTTTTAAAAAGGTGAATGAATCACTTACTAAGTTCTTTGCTATAGAAAAAGAGAGGGACAAACAAAAACACTAAAAGACAAAATGTTACATTTCACTCAGAGATTACTTAAATAATAAGGTGCGTGGGTAACAAGATTAGTAGATACACAGACTTCCTTGTCTGACCAGATGCTAGCTCTGAGAAAAAAAGGCTAACAAGACTTATATTGCCACCTTCATTTACCATCTGTTTCTAGTTTTATTCAACTGTTTGCTTTCGTCTACTTGGTCAACTGAATTTAACTGCAGCTGGCGGGTTCTTGAGCCAAAAATTGTCATGGATACCTTTCCCATGATTCTAAGCTATTGTACAATATTATGCCATATTATTACACCATTTACCCTCATTTTTTAAAATTTCAATACAATCAATTTTGATAGTGTACCATTAGATTTAACATTAAATTGCATTTCGCGATGAAGAGAAAACAATCACAAATTGGAAACAGATTTATTCACACTTATTATATTAATGAAAACCTAAAAAAATTCTAAGTGTGTACTGTGTGGAAAAAATAATGGCCAATGGGTCTACTTTTTATTAACAACTCATCAGTAAGCAGGTTGTAATTCATAACAAAGAATTTACCCCAAGGAACATCACATGACTGCAAGCTTTTTAGTTTCCTAAGAAAATACATATGTTGTTCCACTTGGTTTCCTTTCAATAAAATCCAACAGTTAGCACTTCATTTTCAAGCTGTTCTGACAAATCAGGCCAGTTAGCTCTGCCGAGAAAACAGAAGCCAACGTTTCTGTTGAGAATTTTAGGGAATTTTTTAATAACTTAAATAAATTTCCCAAATGGTAAGGAAACCACAATGACGGGCTGTAAGCTATCATAGCAAGATATTTCATATATAATTGGACAGTTCCATTTTGCTCATTATCTTAGAATAGTTTTTATTTTCTTGAACTATTCCTTCCTATGTATTGTATTGAAATGTTGTTCATATTGACTGAAATTTATCATTTTACAGATCTAAACTTCATATTATGGACATATAGTGGGGCTGTACGGCAATATCTTTCAACTACCTATATCGTAGAATCTATGTAAAATTACACAATATTTATACAATTAATGTTTAATATTTTTATAGAATTTAGAGAAGCCTAAAGTCAATGCCAGACATACCGTTGTTGCAGCCTGTGCAATTGAACAAAGGCCTTATAAACAAGGGGGAGCCATAGCGCTATAGAAATGGGCACCACACTTCCCATGTCTCAGAATACTGATGCATTCTGATACATTAAATGAAGTATTGACTAGACCAGGGAGGGCCAACCTGCGGCATCTGCCTCTTAATAAATTAGGAATATCTTACAGCGGTGCAGGAAGATGCAGACTGGCATATGGAAACCCTAGTCTTGATAAATCTCTCCCAATATGTTGCATAAATAAAGCTAATATTGCTTTGTGCTGAGGATCTTGCTCATGTTCAGGTCTTAAAGGGGTTATGAAAAAAATATATATAGCACTGCAAATCTGATGGTCAGCAATATATAACTAAGCTAAGCAAGTTTTCGGCAAAAAAATATCTATTTTCTAATTTCCCTGGTTCTCTTCTGGGCCTTTGTTTACCTGCAATAACAACATTCTCTGCCCTCCCCCTGCTCTGCAAAGGGAGTGAATACAAGTGCTGCCCTGAGTGACATGTCTGACTGCTGGGAGACTTAGCAGCATGTTGTATGTGTAGGACTACAAGTACCAGCAGTACAATGATACTGCTGATACGCACAGGATCTTCCCCCTACCTGTTCTTGTGCAATGCTCTGCAGAACTCCTCTGCCAGCTCCTGTGCCCAGCATTTGTCTCCTCACTGCCTGCAGCTACTTAGTAAAGCCTTCAGCCTTGAGTCTGTGCAGTTGAAGGAGTTAAGAATCCAGGGAGAGAGCAGACAGCAGCAGCTCAGCCAGTGCAGGGGGGCGTGGCCGGCACAGTGAAGTCTTGTGTACATATATGATCTCTGAGGCTTGTGCACAAAACATCTTCAGAGCAGGGAGAGAAGCTGACATCACAGGTCATGTGACCCTCAGTGAAATATGAGAAAGGAGCAACTACAGATGCAGTAAGTGCACGGTAAAGCTGTTACATTTGCCTAGTTAGAAACACACAAACAACAAAAAAATAACCCATACAACCCCTTTAAGGCCTCATACCAATTTGTAAGAACAGTGGGTTTGGCTAAAAAACCTATATATGACGAGATCGAAACAGATAATAATAGGGGAAAGAAGGATTGGCAAATTTCCTTTTTTTTTTTTTTTCCCAATCCACCATCAGTAAGCTGCTGTAACTTTTTGATAGAAGCTTTCGACTGTCTCCCTATTGACAGCACATACATGCTCAGATTAACAGAATGGGGGAAGTGGGTAGGGAGCCAGGAGGTATAGATGTTGGCCAAATGATCACGCTACCAGCATCTATTGAATGTCTATGGCCGACTTTAAAATGGTTATCCAAGAATTTTATATTGATGACCTATCCTCCAAGAGCCATAACTTTTTTTTAAATTTTCCATTCACATATAGTTGCACTTTTTTACTACACCATATTAATTTATCATAGCTTGTATTGGAAAATGGGGAAAAAATCTCTGTGGGGTAATATTGAAAATTAACAATTCTGCCAAGGTTTTTTGTGTTTAAAACATTCACTATGCTCTAAAAATGACATCACAACCTTATTCTGCAGATTGGCGCCATTATGTCACTACCAAATTCATATATAGTAGTTACTACTTTAAAAAGATGAAACCTTTAAAACATTTTTTTTTTCTTTGCATTGCCATATTCTGACTTTTTTAATTGCCCAAAGAGTAGTGTGAGGGCTCATTTATTTGCAGGGCAACTGTAGTTTGTATTGGTACAGCCAACTTTTTGATCACAGTTTATATAATTGTTTTGGAGGGAGAGGGGGCAACATGGCCAAAAACATCAAATTGGCTATTGTTTTTTTAATAATAAATATTGTTATATTTTAATAATTTGGACATTTTTGGATGTGTCAATACCTATTATGTTGCATAAACTGGAAAAGTGGGTGTTTTAAGTGTTACATTTTTTATGTTTTTGTATTTTTTTAAAAACTTTTTTTAAATTTTTTTTAATTATTAAATATTTTATTTTCTTCAATAGTGATTACAAAAACTTTTCAACAGAACCAGAAACACAAAAATACCAAAAGAGGCTTATACACATATAAAAAACATATTACTATAGTTTCAACATCATTACAAACAATACCATTAGATCCATCTCTATAGACTAAAACCTAGTACCTTTGAACCCATCCATTCCCTCCCTACCCTTCCCTTAGTTGCTGTCGCTGGTAGCCTGAACCCCATCCCCCCCCCCCCATACCAGTCCTGATGGTCTGCCCGTCAAACCAACATAGTCAATCCATCTCGCCTCTACAAAACAGAAAAGAGACGCATGCCCAACCTTCTCCGCCTCTCGACCTCTTCATAGATCTTTATTTGGGACATAATCCGTCTCCACTCCTCAAATACGGGAGAGATGGAGGATCCCCATCTCTTAACTATCAAAGCCTTAGCGATCAGACAGCCCTTCAGCCAGCTCAATTGATGTATAGAAGAGTTAGAATTTTCTGGTATACAGACACCCAGAATTACGGAGATCATATCGGTGCACATGATTGGGGGAAATCCCTCTGCAATGCTGTAAATACCTGCTCCCAAAAGCGCTTTATCACACTACATTCCCATAAAAGATGAGTGTATCCAACATTGGGGATACCGCACTTTTGACAGAAAAATTCACGACCTCTGTTGTTAGCGAACTTAGCCTGCATTTGCGGTGTATAACCTGTGTAAGATCTTAAACTGAATCAATCTATAGCTGGATGCCGATACTACCCTTTTGATGTTTTTAAAAATCTGTGGCCAGGGGAGGGGGGAGGTATGGGGTTCAGGCTGCTCCCATTTATGTATACTTTTAAAAGGGAACACAGTGGACAGTGATTCTCGCATTTTCAAATAAATCTGTGCCATTTTTATCTTTTTCCCTAAGTGAAGGAAACAATAATCAAAGAATGGAGCAACACTGGAGAATGTCACGCTCATCCACAGGAAGCCAGGAGCCCGGACCTCGCCCTGAACCTTAGGCGCACAACGGATCCCAAAAATAGAAAGAAAGACGGTCCAGCTTCACTGAAAATACTTGAGGCTTTATTTAATCCCATGCAGATAAAAACCAACATACAGCAATGCAAAAATAATCAAAGAATAAATGTTGTTGACTGATCATATATGTTTTATTAAGTGTGGCTTTGTGTGCATGTTTTAAACGTGCGTACATAAATCGGTCTAAGAAAGTGTTTGTGAAATTAAAGTCCCCTAAAACTTTAAAGCGATCTGCAACAAACAAGTGTGCCACTCTAGAATTACCCCTACAACTCCAATAAGTGTAATCCGTAAAAATTCCAGTAAATTCTGATTATCCCACAACGGGGTTAAATGAAAAGCATGTGACACCTGCAAAATCGTTTTCAATGTATCTCAGACCTTCTGTAGAGTTCTAGGGATTACACATCTAGTGTCCAAAACACCAAATTGTGCCGTTTCTAAGTACATAAAAATATTCTCAATTGACCTACCTGTTACCCTAGTTAAATACTGCCCTAGTGCATTCTCTCCAGAATAACAACATCTTTGTACCTGCGCAGAAAAAAAATACCCTTGAAAAAAAGGGAGTGACAGTCCCCCTTCTGACTTAGCCAGCCATAGATACCTCTGCTTTATTCGGACCCTCTTCCTCCCCCAAATTAGATCATTTATTAAAGCTTCCAATCTATAAAAAAAAAGTGTCCTCTATCCAAATGGGGGAGGCGCAGATCGGATATAAAACCAGAGGTAGTATGATCATTTTGACTAGTGCCAGTCGATCAGATTGCGATATTATCAATTTTTGCCAGGCTCTAATTTTCCCCTTTACTTTGTCCATAACCGGGGAAAGATTTAATTCATAGAATCTACTTATAGGGACACCTATCTTTATCCCCAGATAGTCGAGAGAGTCATCCAACGATAGTATCCGGATCTGGGAGCCACCGTCGGGGACATTTAGATTTAGCGGGAGGAGTGAGGACTTAGCCCAATTAATTGAATAACCAGACAATTGGCTAAACTCCTCTATCACCTGCATAACATAGGGGACAGTGTTCCAGCCCTGATCCAAAAAAAGTATAATATCGTCGGCATAGAGCCTGATTTTGTCACTCTCTCCCGCTACCCCGAACCCCCGAATCTGACCATCCAAGCAAATCCTACACGCCAGCGGCTCCAGAAATAACGCAAATAATAAGGGGGAGAGGGGACATCCCTGTCTCGTGCCACGTTGGAGCTCAATCATCGAGGAGTTAACCCCATCAATATTAACTCGGGCAATTGGTTGAGTGTATAACAGTTGAGTCATTGCAATAAAAGCATTCCCCAATCGAAAATGTGCCATGGTCCGCCACAGGAAGGACCACTCCACCCTGTCGAACGCCTTGGCAGCGTCCAGAGACAGGATGGAGTGGTCCGGGCCACCCCCCCCCCCCCCCCCACCGACAGGTTCAAATACACCCCATATAGATTCGCCTGAATCTGTCTCCCAGGTATAAATCCTGTCTGGTTGGAATGAACCAGGGCTGCAATTACCCGTTTAAGACGGTTTGCTAAAGATTTTGCGAAGATCTTATAGTCTGTATTAAGGAGTGATATGGGCCTGTAGGACCCAACCTCACTACCATCCTTATCTTTTTTTAAGATTAAAGTAATAATTGCCTCCCTAAAGGATGGGGGAAGAGAGCCATAACTACATGATTCATTTAAAACCTGCAACAGAATAGGGAGGAGTACTTTAGCATGGTATCTATACAGTTCAAATGGCAAGCCATCCGCCCCAGGGGAAGAATTATATTTAACTGAACGCAGGGGGTCCTCCAAATCTGCCTGTTGTATAGGGTGATCAAGCATTCCAGTTTCCTGAGGCGAGAGAAAAGGCATTTCTAATTGGTCCAAGTAGTCATCGATTTCGGAAGGACTACATCTCATTTCAGATCTATATATAGTGGAATAGTGCTCGACAAATTCCTGTCTGATCTGATCTGGATCGTTAACTATCTGGCCCCGAGTGTTCCTAATATGCCTAATTTTTGTCCCACCCCTTTGATTGGCGACCAATGCAGCTAACAGTTTCCCTGTTTTCCCCTCCTCACTAAAGCATCTCTGTCCTTGAAAAAAAAGTTTATGTTGGGCCTTATTTACCATAAGAGTCCTATACTGTAGATTAGCGGCTTTCAATTGTATGCGAAGAGGGTCCATACCGTATTTCATCAACTGACCCTGCAACCTCCTAACTGTCTCCTTCATTGCATTTTCCTGCTTATGGAACTCCGCTCGTTGTCTTTTTATTTTACCGCAATAAAGGCCCCTAATATAGGCCTTCAAAGCGTCCCATACAAAATGGATATGGGTTGAGCCCTCGTTACGATGCCAAAATTCAAGGATCTCTTCATTGATAAGATCCCGCTCACCGATAACCTCCAACCAATATGGATTCAATCTAAAGGCTCTATTAGGACCCATATTTGACCCTACTCCCCTGAGCAGAAGCAGAACCAGAGAATGGTCAGAAATTCCGTGCAGTTCATATTTAATCTTCACAACTTGATCAGACATAGCCCCATTTGCGAACGCTAAGTCGATTCTTGACATTGACCTGTACGTCCGGCCAAAGCATGAATACACTCTTTTTTCTCCATACGAATAGCGCCAAACGTCGACCCATGCCAACTCCTGAGTAAGAGTGCCCAGAAGAGATTGAGTCTGCCTCTGCTCAGAGGAGAGAGATACCCTATCCAGCTCCGGATCCAAAACCGCATTAAAATCGCCTACCAGCAACAACGGACAGGGAGGTTTGCTACAAGTAAACGTAGAAAGCAAAGATAGAACAGTGGACGCAAATGGGGGAGGCACATACACAAAAGCTAGAATAGTCTCCTGCCCACTCCACTGACCGTGGAGGAAGACAAATCGACCCGCCCTGTCCACCCTAACCTCCAACGGATGAAAATCAACCCCGTGATGGATATACACACTCACACCCCTTGAATATGATGAGAGGCATGAGTGGTATTCCAATTTCGCCCATCGCCCTTTTAATTGGGGGAGCTTCTCAACCGTTGCGTGCGTCTCTAATAAGGCCACTATTGCCGGGAGATGCCGAGCAATAACATCAGCCACCACTGTCCTTTTAATTCTATCCCCCAGCCCTCGCACATTCCAACACAGAACCCTACTCGTCATTATAAGCTATCACAAGACGAAACCGCCCACAGACCGGCAGGAGGGGGGAAAGAGGTCCCCTAGGCCCAGCGACAGCAGCTAGCCCCCCTACCCCTTCCCTTTCCCAAAGACCCACCCCCCCCACCCATAACCACTACCCGAACCCACCATTTGGCTCACAGAGAATATTATCCCCATCAACTTCTTCCACTTCACCAACCCCACTCCCACTCAACCCCCACTCCTCACTCCACCCAACCGTGTGGTCAACGCGTAGAAATACAGACCCCATCTAGAGAGTTATGAGATCCCTGCGGGGGCTACAGACCGGCCAAATAAAGCCACTGTGCAGCCTCTGTGGGTGTAGAAAAAAATTGCACGGACTCATTATAAACAACCCTGAGTTTAGCTGGATACAACATCGCGCACTTTATGTGTGCGGAAATTAATCTTTTTTTGACATCATAAAAAGAACGCCTTTTATTTTGTGTCTCACGACAAAAATCAGGGTATATTTGAATGTCATTCCCTTCAAAGCCAGTTTTAAGAAGTTCTCTTTTGCGTACCCAATCACGATTCTTGGAGCAGACTAATCTAGTTAATAAAGCCCTCGGGGGTGCACCTGGGGTGGGCTTCCTCAGAGGGATTCTATGAGAACGCTCTACACAAAACGTAGATAGATCATAGTCCGATCCCAATGTTTGCACCAGCCACTTTTGCACAAAGTCCGCTGGGTTCTCTTGTTCCGCCCCCTCAGGGAACCCCATCAGTCTTATGTTATTCCTCCGAGATCTATCCTCCAGATCTATCAATTTGTTTTTTAAACCAAGACATTCTTGCTCCACACCCTCAAGGCATTTTTTTGTTAAACCCAGCTCCTTTTTCACGACCACTGTCTCCAACTCCAAATCTTTCACCTTTGCTCTTAGTTTTGTAAATTCATCCCTAATTATGGTGATATCCCCTTGTAACGCCGCCATTGTAGTTGTTAATTGAGATACGGTGCTATTAGTCATATTCACTGCCCCCAGAATTTCAGCAAATTTATTGTTAACACTATCTAGGCCTTTCCTATCAACCTCCTTAGCCTCCGTGGAAGCTGGCGTTGTAACAATATGCTTATTTCCTCCCAATTCAGGATGGCCTCTGGCTTTTTGGGAACCCCCCCTGGTTTTGGGCGTTGGAGACCGCAAAAATTTATCAAGACGCGCTTGGGGACTAGTCCCGGGGCATCCTTTCGGGGGACTTACCCCCCCCCTGATTTCCGAAACTTAGGGGGCATTATAACTAAGTATTTTACCACACTATATGGCCTCATGCACACGACCGTATTTTTTCACGGTCCGCAAAAACGGGGTCCGTAGGTCCGTGATCCGTGACCGTTTTTTCGTCCGTGGGTCTTCCTTGATTTTTGGAGGATCCACGGACATGAAAAAACAGTCGTTTTGGTGTCCGCCTGGCCGTGCAGAGCCAAACGGATCCGTCCTGTATTACAATGCAAGTCAATGGGGACGGATCCGTTTGACGTTGACACAATATGGTGCAATTTCAAACTGATCCGTCCCCCATTGACTTTCAATGTAAAGTCAGGAGTTAATATACCATAGTATCTGAGTTTTCTCCAATCCGATGGTATATTTTAACTTGAAGCGTCCCCATCACCATGGGAACGCCTCTATGTTAGAACATACTGTCGGATATGAGTTACATCGTGAACCTCATATCCGACAGTATATTCTAACACAGAGGCGTTCCCATAGTGATGGGGACGCTTCTAGTTAGAATATACTACAAACTGTGTACATGACTGCCCCCTGCTGCCTGGCAGCACCCGATCTTTTACAGGGGGCTGTGATCAGCACAATTAACCCTTCAGGTGCTGCACCTGAAGGGGTTAATTGTGCATATCATAGCCCCCTGTAAGAGATCAGGGGCTGCTAGGCAGCAGGGGGCAGACCCCCCTCCCTTCCCAGTTTGAATATCATTGGAGGCCACTGTGCAGCCCCCCCCTCACCCCCCCTATTGTAATATCATTTGTGGCCAGTGTGCGGCCTCCCCCCCACCCCCCCTCTATTGTATTAATATCATTGGTGGCCAGTGTGCGGCCTCCCCTCCCCCGCCCCCCCCCTCCGTCGGCCCCCCTCCCCCCCTCTATTGTAATTTCATTGGTGGCCAGTGTGCGGCCCCCCCCCCCCCCCCTCCCGCCCGATCATTGGTGGCAGCGGAGATTCCGATCGGAGTCCCAGTTTAATAGCTCTGGGGCTCTGATCGGTAACCATGGCAACCAGGACGCTACTGCAGGCCTGGTTGCCATGGTTACTTAGCAATATTACAATATTAGAAGCATCATACTTACCTGCGATGTGTGTCTGTCCGGGAGCTCCTCCTACTGGTAAGTGACAGGTCTGTGCGGCGCATTGATCTGTCACTTACCAGTAGGAGGATCTCCCGGCCGGACACACATCGCAGCAGCCAGCAGTTAAGTATGATGCTTCTAATATTGTAATATTGCTAAGTAACCATGGCAACCAGGCCTGCAGTAGCATCCTGGTTGCCATGGTTACCGATCGGAGCCCCAGAGCTATTAAACTGGGACTCCGATCGGAATCTCCGCTGCCACCAATGATCGGGCGGGGGGGGGAGAGGGGAGGCCGCACACTGGCCACCAATGATATTAATACAATAGAGGGGGGGCCGGGGGGGGAGGCCGCACACTGGCCACCAATGATATTACAATAGGGGGGGGCCGACGGAGGGGGGGGTTGGGGGAGGGGAGGCCGCACACTGGCCACCAATGATATTAATACAATAGAGGGGGGGCCGGGGGGGGAGGCCGCACACTGGCCACCAATGATATTACAATAGGGGGGGGCAGGGGGGGGGCCGCACAGTGGCCACCAATGATATTCAAACTGGGGAGGGAGGGGGGTCTGCCCCCTGCTGCCTGGCAGCCCCTGATCTCTTACAGGGGGCTATGATATGCACAATTAACCCCTTCAGGTGCAGCACCTGAGGGGTTAATTGTGCGGATCACAGCCCCCTGTAAGAGATCGGGTGCTGCCAGGCAGCAGGGGGCAGTCATGTACACAGTTCGTAGTATATTCTAACTAGAAGCGTCCCCATCACTATGGGAACGCCTCTGTGTTAGAATATACTGTCGGATTTGAGTTTTCACGAAGTGAAAACTCATCTCTGAAAAAGCTTTTATGCAGACGGATCTTCGGATCCGTCTGTATAAAAAGTAACCTACGGCCACGGATCACGGACGCGGATGCCAATCTTGTGTGCATCCGTGTTCTTTCACGGACCCATTGACTTGAATGGGTCCGTGAACCGTTGTCCGTCAAAAAAATAGGACAGGTCATATTTTTTGGAGGGACAGGAAACACGAATCACGGATGCGGCTGCAAAACGGTGCATTTTTTCCGATTTTTCCACAGACCCATTGAAAGTCAATGGGTCTGCGAAAAAAAAACGGAAAACGGCACAACGGCCACGGATGCACACAACGGTCGTGTGCATGAGGCCTATCATAAAGCATAACCAGAGTATTCATTTACAGAGGGAAAACCTAGGGAGAAAAAAGAAGTTCACTTCATGCAAAATAGATCAAAAGCATACAACCATATCCGTATTTTCAAAGCATAATAGTAAACCGCCTATTGGAAAGAGAGTAAAGATTGAAGCAGGTTGGAACTTAAATGTTGTTATAAGATAGATAGATATAAACACTCCATTCAGTCCAAATTAGTCGAGGTTAGTGCACATAATATGTTTAAGGTTAGATAGTTAAAGAAGGGGGGTTGGCCGTGTGCATGAGGCCTTAGACGGCATGAAAAAACGGAGACTTAAAACTTTTTTAAAAGGCCATGTGTAAAATCCCCCTAGTATCAAGTCCAGCATCCAAGCACTACATTGATACACACAGGAATATCCAATTTTCACTGTATACAGTTTTTATCTCATTCTGGAGCAGTACAACTAAGATATAATTAAATTACTTATTTAATAAAAAAAACATATGTCCCCCGTATAACTTATTTGCTATATTAGTTACCAGCTGTTTTTATATGAAGAATGAGGTTCTTTTCTGATTTCAATTATGGCAGTTTGAATAATTCCCCTAGTCAATATTCATATCATGCAAATAACTATAGGCCTAATGAAAGTATTCAAAAGCCCTTTTAGGAGATAACATTGTTCCCCTAGTGGATGTCCATAGTGAATGTCCCCTTATTGTCCTAAAGGGTGGTCTCATGAAGAAACCCCCTTTCATATGCCCTATTGAGGTACTATGGATGTTATTCAGGGGACCCTACTCAGAACTCCTCTGTTAACCATAGGTGAGACCTTACTTCAAATGTTATTTTATTGCTGCTCAGCTATGGACGTGCCATGAATGGCAAAATAGTACCTTTTTAAGTAGGTTAGTGAGAAGCTCCTCGCATAATAACATATTTACTCTTTTGGAATCCGGGCTACTGATTAATAGAGACGAGGGCCATAAAGAGACTACAAAATCACTACTGAAAATGTGGTAGAGGATGGTTGGGGGTAAAGGGATCACTTACATTCACGCCTCTTTGGCACAATATTCACTTACAGACCCTAGAGGGTATAGCAATGGATCAATTTTGGCAAAAGAATGGGATTATTTATATCACACAGGTTGCTAAGAAAAGAGAGATTAAGTCGTTTGTGGAATTATCACATAACATAGCGAATCTTTCTTGGCTTAGGCATTTTCAGCTTCGGTCGGCACTTTTTAGTTTGAATGATAAATCACTGTTAGAAATAGATAATTCTTCTCCGCTAAATGGGTGGTTAGGGAAGATATTATAAAGAATGAAGATTTCAAATATATATAAATTATTACTTAAGTCACGTTTTGGAGAGACACAATCGCCGGGACAAAGGGCCTGGGAAATGGATTGTCCAAATATACAATCGGCAGGGTGGGGAAGCATTTTTTCTAACTTTTACTTACTATCTCACAACTTTAATCATGTTTTAATACAGTTCAATATTTATCACAGATTATATGTTACCCCCATTTGGTTAAACAAGTGTGGATTAAGAGATACCTCCAAATGCCCTAAATGTGATACTGTAGGTGCGGATTATCTGCACATGATCTGGGCATGCCCAGAACTTGGAGTTTACTGGAATGGTATTAATAATCTCCTTACCCATAAATTAAAAATATGGATTCCTCTTGAGCCACAACTGTTTTTACTGAATAATTTCTCGTCACTAGGTAGCCATAAATATCAAAAGATCCTGTTAGGTGGAATACTATTACTGGCCAGAGTTCTGATTAGTCGGAGTTGGTTTTCACGCCATCCTCCAGAGGTAAACAATTGGATAAATCTGGTTAATAAGGTTAAAAACTACGAACTGATTTTTATAAGCACAGAGATGTACTAGAGAAATGGCTTAAGATATGGGACGACTGGAAGTGTTGATTTAACTGTTCTCGGAAATTTTTTTTTTGTTGTTTGTTATTTCTTCTCTCTCTTTTACCTTCTCTTCCTTCTCCCCTTCTTTCTCTGCCCTTTATAGGGGGGGGGGGGGGGGGTGAGGGGGCGGACGCATCACAGGGGGGGTTAAGGGGGTTAGGGGTAAAATGGTATTAATTTCACTAATCTTGAAGTTCCTTTGTGTATTTGTTTTGTATATCAATAAAGGTGTTGAAATTGAAAAAACAAACAAAAAAAAAACATAGGTGCGACCTGCTAACAATGAGTAGATCTGAAGCTGATGGACCCTGCTTTTCCATGTACTACATGGTAGGCCATACATTTTAATCCTGGTACAGTATTTAACACTGCACTTCATCTTCAGCAGCCCCTGCAGCAGAGATGTGTTGTCAATCACATCTTCCACAGCTAAATGCCAGGTTTCTGAAGCTGGGCCCACAACGATCAGCTAGACTTGAACAGTAAGAGGGCAACTTGGGACAGCCCCTTTAAAAATTAAAACTTAGATTTCTGTAACTACAGATATCCATGCTGTATTTATTTAACAATAGGCAATGGGTGTGGACCCACTGTGCCAACTAA
This sequence comes from Bufo bufo, assembly GCF_905171765.1. Taxonomy (NCBI): domain Eukaryota; kingdom Metazoa; phylum Chordata; class Amphibia; order Anura; family Bufonidae; genus Bufo; species Bufo bufo. The sequence continues at coordinate 300,614,995 of NC_053392.1, forward strand.
CTGGTTTGACTTAGGGCTATTCCTAAGGGCATTATCCTGGCGGTTCCCTGGTTTTCACACTTTAATCCTTATACAGGGATTTGCCCTTTGCTGCAGGCTAACCACCAGGCCACCACCTCTTGCGATAGTCTGTGTAGTTTGCAGATGACACACTGGGGTCAGGGACACAGGTATGCACCGCCAAGGGGACAGGGAATAACCATACTCAGGAGACAGGCCAAGGTCAGGGCAGGCAGAGTTCATGCATATCCATAAAACTGGTCTGAAGTCAGGGCACGTAGCAATAGTTCAATATGGTAGTCAGGCTATAGTCAGGGCAGGCATTGGATCATCAAAGTTGATGAAGAGACAGAGGTACTGTATGGTACATGGGAAGACAAACAGATAAGCACACCTTCACTGGAACATTATCAAGCTAGTAACCTAAAGCTCAGGCACCATAGAGAAGGGCACCTTAAATACCCAGACGTGACCTGCGATAGGCTGGTCCTTTAAAAGCCGGGGAGACCATGCACCCGTGCCCTAAGGCAGAGGACCTGGAAGGAGAGTGCACGTTATAGCCTGCAACAAAGGAGCCAGGGCAGCCAGACTTACTGCAGGAGACAGAGAACAGCACGGGGGTCAGGACCACCAGTAAAGCAAGATGTGGAGTGGGATAAGAAATGCAGCACCCTTGCCTAGTCAGGAGAGTGGGACAGAGGCAGGCGTGGGCCACCATAATAACAGTCAACTCCCCTTACTCCCTCTCTTCTAGACTGCGCCTAGAATTTTTTCATGAGAACCGGAGCATTGATGTTTTCTGCTGGTTCCCAAGACTTTTCCTCAGGCGCCAAAACCTCCAATCTGTAACGGGGTGCCGAAGGCGCACTCGGTCTCCCATCAGCCGCAGACCTGCTGCTTAGCTTCGGGAGAGAGGATCTGTGTTTGACCTTGTTCCCAGGGCAGCTTTGCTAGCTGGGAGGCTCCCTGCTCCTAGGTCTGCCTTGAGCGCCGAGCTGATCACTCGGTGCTCGACTGGTTGGTCTGTCGGTCATGTGACGCTGGCCACGTCACATGACCCTCACTCCCCACTATAAATACAGGCAGCCTGCTGGCCACAGGTTGCCTGTTAATTTTAGGTATCTGGTGATTGTTTTGTTCCTGCATACTTACCTGATCCTGTGTTCCCTGACGATTCTCTGCCTGCTCCTCCTGTACTGCGCATCTCTCCTGGTATCCTGACCCCGGCTTCCACCTGACGATTCTTTGCGGACTCCTGTTGTACGTTTCTCTCCTGGTATTTGACCTCGGCTTTCCTTACTATTCTCTGCTCATTCCTTAGTACTGCGTAGCTCTCTAAGTATTGACCCACTGTGTTCACGTTCCGTTATTTGTCTTGTCTGTCTTCCCAGCACGTATCCTAAGTTAGGGACTGCTGTCTAGTTGTCCCCTGTCATTAGGACTTGAAAGGCAAGTAGGCAGGGCCAGGGGCGAGGGTGGAGCGCAGTGGTCACTATCCTCCCCCATGTGTGTAGTGTACGTTACCGTCACACAATCCACAAGAATACACGTTGTTCATATCCAATATACTGCTGATCTCAAACTCATCCTCAGCACTGAAAGGAACAGAAACAGAGGGTTAAGAATAACGATTCAGTGGGGGCAAAGCCTGACCTCGCTAGATGGTGGCCGCATGAGCGAAGTGCTTCCGCTACCAAGCTACAACTAAGCCTGTTCCAGTGCACTATCCCGCCACCATGGTGAAAATTCAGCTGAAGAACTGCCCCAAAGAGGAATTTGGCCTGCACAAAGCTGCGAAATCCCACCCTGAAATGGAGAGATTCCTTCAAAAGCCTCAGGCCCAGTCTGCCTCACGCACTTCCAAGATGGTGCTTAAACATTCGACAATGAGCTTCACCGCACAATAGAACCCAGCGAGGACTCTGATATAGACACCGAAGCGCATTCCATATCACAAGGGGTGAGTGAATCCACTGCCCTCACCTGCAATTATCTAGACCCTGCAGAGAGCACTGACACGATCGCTGCTGATCTCTCGGCTATTAAGGTGGACATACTCCACATCGGCGACAGGGTGGAGGTCTAAGAACAGAAGCATGAAGCACTGATCACTTTCAACTCAGCGGTCAGAAGCTCTATGGGGACACACCGTGCCGCCATTAATAACTCGTTGATGCTGCTGGAGGATCAAGAGAATAGAAGCCGCAGGAGAAACATCAGAATAAGAGGTATCCCTGAAGCCACGGACAAGGAAGATCTGTTTAAAGTTATGCAAACCTTGTTTACCGACTTGCTAGGCCCAGAACACAATTGTGGAAAGGGTACAAGGGCATTACGTCCAAAACCCTCCCCTTCAGAAAATCCCAGGGACATGATTTGCGGCCTGTTAAGCTTTAGGGACGCTGATCCCCTTTTGCACAAATCTAAAGAGTTGGGCGAGGTAGTACTAGAAGTTTCCAAAATACAAGTGTTTCAAGACCTTGCTTTCTCGACACTCCAGAAGAGACGGATCCTGAAACCTCTTACAGATTTATTGCGCTCATCAAAGATCCCTAACCGTTGGCTTTTTCCCTTCGGCCTCCATATTACAACTGGCAACAGACGTCTCACTGTTCGCACGCCGGAGGACTTGCAGCAACTGTGGGATACCCTGAACCTCTCACCGGTCAAGGTGCCATCATGGATGCCTCTCCCCTAAGACGATGAGCTACCTCCATCCCGCCTGTATGGTCGAACGGTCCGGAAGCAGAAGACCGTGAGAAGCAAGAGATACTCTTACAAGGACTCCACCGGCTAATTGCTGAGTATCCTTAAGAAAATACCTCTTGTCTAAAGACATTTTGAAAGTGTTTTTATAGTATGCGGAGATTTTTGTTACGTGGCTATTTCAGTTTTATTATCCTTGTTTAATCTCATTGAGTTTGTTATACTGTTTGTATGTCAGGTCATGGAGCACATAGAAAAACTATCGCTTGTAACTTCCATATCTCAAATATGGGCACATACCGAAACTGTCGCATTCCTTTTATCGGTCCTGGTATCATTCCTGCCATGACCGCTCTTCATCAAGAGGTGTCAGTATTGGGATTCACAGAAATGTTCCCTTTTCTGTATCATCTGAGGTAGTGGATCCTGAGGGGAGATACCTACTAATAAAAGGCATATTGGGAAATGTTGAAGTCACATTATGTAATTTGTACGCCCCTAACAAGGGGAAGGTTCACTGGCCGTCGGAAGATACTCTATACTGAATTTGCCTCGGGCCTGCTAATTATTGGAGGAGACTTTAATATAGTCCTTAATCCTCTCTTGGATTCCTCCACTCAGAGATCTGAGATCTGAGATCTCATATAAAGCACTTAGAGGTATTCATGGAAAATTACAAGAACTGTGTCTGAGCGATGTCTGGAGATCTATACATGCTGATAGGAGGGACTACACATTTTATTCGAACCCCCACAAATCTTATCAAAGGCTAGATTACTTTTTTATTCCTGATCGCTGCCTATCTCAGGTCCATAATGCAGACATCCATTGCATCACTATCCGATCATGCAATGGTCACTTTTTCTATGAGTATCCCTGAAGTATCCGGGAAGGAATGGACATGAATGCTAAATCCTACACTGTTATATACACCCTCACATATTAGTACTCTATCTAAGAAGCTCCATGACTATTTTGAAATTAATGTCCAGTCAGAATCCTCACCTGCCTATGTCTGGGAAGTCCACAAGGCTGTCATTCGAGGGGAACTTATAGCACAAGGGTCCTACATTAAAAAACAGCTTATGGCACACCTAACACAAGTGCTGTCACAAATAGCGGTCCTAGAGCATACTCATAAGAGGTCTCTGGCTGTGGGGAATCGCAAGGCTTTGGTGGAGTTGAGGGTGGAGCTTAAATCACTTTTAAATGTGAGAGCAGCTAAAGTTTATCTCAAAGTTAAACATAAACATTATGCCCATGGTGACAAGGGCAACCAAATTATGACAGTGCTTATTAAAAAGCGAACAATCTTATATTAGACAGATAAGAGCTCAGGATGGCAAGATTCTAACTACTACACCAGAAATGGCAAGCACTTTTTCCTCTTACTACCAATCACTGTATAACCTTCGCCAACAGGAAGCCCCTGACACACTCACCGCTAGATTAGAACGTATGCAACAATTCCTGTCCACTCTTAAGTTGCCTACCCTATCCATCGAGAATTCTGAAGCATTAGCAACCCATATTACCCTCACCGAGAGCCAGAAGGCTCTTAAGACGAACCCCTTGGGCAAAAGTCCAGGACCCAGCGATCTCCCAATCTCTTATTATAATTTTTTGCTGGTTTTGGGACCACAATTGGTGACTTATTTCAACACACTATTCTCTGGGTCTCTCCCTGCGAGGCAAGCACTGGAGGCTCATATTGTGGTTCTTCCCAAACCTGGCAAAGACCCAGAAATACCAGCAAGTCATAGGCCCATTTCTCTTTTGAACACTGACATGAAACTATGGGCGAAGATCTTGGCCTATAGGATCACCCCCTTTCTACAGAACCTGATTTCCCCTGAACAATCGGGCTTTGTGGGGGGTAGAGAGTGCAGAGACAGTACCTTTAGAGTACAGAAGGCCTTAGAATATGCCATAACTACCAACACCCAACTCACATTCCTTAGTACTGATGCTGAGAAAGTATTTGACCGATTGGATTGGAGATTTATGGAAGCCACACTATATAAATTTGGTTTTCCACCTCAGTTTATATCTGCGGTTCTGTCTTTGTCCACAGGCTAGGGTCAGGGTTAATGGGGTGCTTTCCCCTTCCTTCTCAATCTCAAATGGAACACAGCAGGGTTGTCCATTGTCACCCTCACTCTTTATACTTTGTCTGGAGACTTTATGCAGACTATCAGACATGACACTAGCATTCAAGGCCTGGTGGTAGGACCAGTGACCCACACCGTAGCTGCCTTTGCAGATGATATGCTACTGTTCTTGTCTGACCCTGTGAAGGCATTCCCAGCCATCTTCACCTTGCTAACGGAATTTGGTCATTTGTCCAACTTTAAGATAAACCTTTCCAAATGCACGGCCATGGGAATTAATGTTCCCAACAAGATCAAAACTGACTTATCAAAGGATTCCCCTTTTCAATGGGCTGATTCCCATATCCACTATTTAGGTGTAAATATTCACAAAGACCCCAATATGCTTTATCAAGTAAACTATCCTACACTCCTGTCTAATATCAAGCAACAATTGAGGGATTTGAATGCCCCCTTTATGTCTCGGATGGTTAGGAAGAATTTATTGAAAACATATATTCTCCCCAAACTGCTCTATCTAATAGAGACCCTTCCAATATACCTGTCGGACTCAAACCCATTAGTCAGCAAGCTTTTCTCCGACTTTGTTTGGAAACTTACCAGACCTCGTTTAGCATACAACATGTTGGTTTTTCCCAAGAGTAGAGGTGGTTTTTGTCTCCCAGATATTAAGACATATTATAAGGCTATACAATTGAGACTTCACTCAGAACTTATAAACCCTCATACCGAACATTCCTGTTTCTGTCGAAGATTTTATGCCGCAATAAAGCTATGAATTTTTCCACCATTTCTTGAGCTGGATTTTCCTATACTTTCGAATTTACCATTACGCATCCGGGTGTGTCATCCATGCTCGACTGGTGAAGGGGAAAGTGAGAGCTGCTGTGTGCTTAATGTGATTATAAACCCTCATACCACTAAGTTAGGTTGCCAAATTGCCAACTGTATTCTCTCTCCTAGTGATTCCGCCAATTTATGGCGTGTCTCTTCCCTGGCTAGGCCGGGCCTTGTGATCCCCACACCATATAAAGGAGTCCTTACTACTTGGACAACTCTGTCATCCTTCATGGGCCTCCCTCACGGACCCTCACCTTTCATTCCTGTACGACTCCTACCTTATTTTCTCCAAAAGGACTATGTGGATGTTTTGGGCATGAGGCCTGCATTTGATGATCGGTGGAAGATCTCCTGAAGGGGAATTCTATACCCACCATGCTGAACCTTAAGACATTGTTTCAGGTCTAAAAATGGACCCCCATCCATTACTCACACTTTTGTATGTTTTGCAAGCAATATTTTGACATTGCTCGAAGAAATTATGTACCTTCCATAATCGAGTCCCCCAGACCCCCAAAAGGACTAGTTTCTCTCATATATAATAAGGTTCTTGAGCTGAAGGTCTCTGACAAACCTCACTTTATTCAACAGTGGGATAAAGAACTAGAGATTCTAAAGATGAAGTCTCTAAAGTCATGAGGCATTCTCATGGCTTCTCACGTTGCATACGTATTCAAGAAAATTCCTATAAGCTAATCACGAAATGGTACCGAACACCAGATATACTTCATAAACTGAATCCATCTATTCCAACCGAATGCTGGAGGTGTCATAATGCTCAAGGTTCAGCCCTTCACATTTGGGGGACATGCCCAAATATAACCCCTTAGCAGTAATAACTACTGCTATCAGGCAGATATGCTTCCTAGATGGCCCCATTTCACCTTCATTAGCACTTCTTAATTTGCCAGACCACCATTGCACACTAAATAGATTCTCGCTACCTTTCCACCTCCTGGCAGCAGCAAAACTGCTAATCCCTTTATACTGGTTATCTTATTATGTGCCTCCTTTTAGTGAATGGATCAATAAAGTACATGAAATATGCAGGCTTGAAGAATTATCCAGTTGGGAAGCCTATTCTCATGATACGTTTCTCAAATTGTGGGCTCCTTGGCTCCAGTGGTGCAAGAAGACTTCTCCAACCCACACAAATGGGTAACGCATCAACATCTACCGCTGTCCCATATAAAATCTCGCTCTGTACTTGCACTTATTTTTACATTCTTCTACAAATTTGGTCTTCACAATAAAGAGTTCTCCATTTCCTTGTCATCTGCTATACAATGACAACCATTATGTAATATACCTGTAATGCTCACATGACCATTAGGGTATGTTGCCACCCTTCTGTAATTGTTATGTCACATTTCTTGATTGATATACAGTATGTTTGCCAGAAACGAAAATAAAGATTTGTTAAAAAAAAGAATAATGATTCAGTATCAAGGGCCTGAGGAGCGACACATGGAATAAGTTGAGAATGTGAAAATATGGCAGCAAACGGAGCTGGTAACAAATAGGATTAAATTGGGAAATTACTTCAAAGGGCCCTAAGAACAGAGAAGATAAATTGAAAGATAGCACTTTTAGGAGAATATTTCTTGAGGATAACCCAGCCTGTGTCCAGGCGAAAACTGTGGACAAATTCTTTGTTTATTGTTTGCACAACTCTTCATGTATGGAGAAGCCAGTAGTCAGAGAAGCCTTTGTCTCTTGCCAGATCTGTAAAACAATTCTTGGACATAGCTTCTGGGGCTAGTATTTAGGGGGACATATTATTCAGTACAGGAAGATGAGGATGTTGACCATAAAAGATAAAGAGAGGTGACTAACTCATTGGAATAGCTTTTGTGGCAGAACACGGCCCACTGGAGCAGGGACACCCAGTCATTATGCTTGGTGGAGACAACAACCTAAAGAGTGATATTCAGAGCTTAGAAATGAACTGTATCCATCTATCTGAAAAATAGGGAAGACCATGCAAATTAAAGATATGCTTTATAAACAAGTGGGCCAGTTGTATGGGGGAATGTAGTCTTGGCAGGTGAACAAAGTGTGCCATTTTTTGAAAAATGGTCTACTACTACCCAGTACCCAGATCACTGTACATTTGAAGGAGAGTAGATCAGTAATGAAATCCAATCTAATGTGTTGCCATGGAGTATTAGGTATTGACAAAGGGAGTAATAGACCAGCTGGCTTCTCTCTGGAAGGCTTGTTCTGGGTGTAATTCACATATGCAGAAACAAAGTCTTGGACATCCTGATGAACAGAAGGCAACCAATAATACCTGGAGATAAATTCATGGTTTTACTAACCCATAGTGTTGAGCGCGAATATTCGAATCGCGAACCTTAATCGCGAACATCGCCACTTCGAGAATTTGCGAATATTTAGCATATAGTGCTATATTTCCATATTCCCAAATAGTGTTGATCCCGAATATTCCAATTGCAAATTTTTATCGCGAATATATTACATTGCCGTACATTTTCACGTAACAAGTAAAAATACGGCTCTCATCTGCTCCTTCTCTGCTGTGAGCACGGACTTACTGCACCAGGATGCGGTTATCTTGAAGTCCAAATGAAGAGCAAAAATCCAGCTCAGTTTCGCAGAGGTTAAAATGGTACTTTATTTAAGCGGTTAAAAATACATCCAGTATAACCAGTCTTAGTCTACGCGTTTCGGGCTACCAGAGATGTAAGCCCTTACTCATGACATGGTTAGACACAACTGAGTGCAGCAGATATAGTGGGTCCACACCTGTGCCCCTAATTGGGCTATCACGTGAACCCAAATAAATGCTGCCCTCCACATGTATGAAATCTTCAAGTAAAAAGCCATATACTTCATTTACTAAAAACATGTCTGTATTCGACAGTGGATCTGAGATGGGAAATATGTAGCATGGTATATTGTCACATTATTGCTGTAAAATAAATCCAATCTTTTATTAAGTCCCTCTGGCTGGCGACTATTCAACTGAAAAATCCAAAAAGACCCCGTATTCAGGAGTTTCCTCCTGTGATCACCTCCTCTCATAGGTGCTCTAACCCTTTCAATCCCATGTACTAACATGCCGGACGTGTCCCCACCATGGGAAACCGCAAAGTGTAAGCTAGCCGCAGACACACAGCGGCTCCCATGGTGCGGCACATCCGAGATGTGTTTGCGTATTCTCACCTTGATGGTGTTGGTGGTGCAGCCCACATACAGTAAATTGCAAGTCCCACATGTAATCAAATACACAGCGTACGTAGTATTACAATTAAGATAGGATTTTATTTGAAAATCCTTACCATTGGCAGTGGATTTAAATGACCTAGCTACTACAATATGATCACAGCACACACATTTACCATGTCCACGTTTGTAACTGCCCTTGGTTTTCAACCAAATTTGCTGCAATATTTTATTTATCCTGGTAAAGGCTCGGACTAACGTACGTGGCTACTGTGGGGGCTCTTCGGGTCGCACACCTCACACCTGCCGCTGCTATTTTTACCTATTGTTTGTCAAATGCCAAAACCGGGAAGTGTTGTTTAATGATCTTACAGATCTCGGGATACTCCACACTATATTGTGTCACAAAGGTACTCTAGGGAGTCATACCCAGCGGTATCTGTGGCTTGGTGTGTGCCTGTTTAATTCCCGGATAAAGTAGCAGATTCCTATCCATATCTAATGTCTGTTGTATGTACCTGCCAACATGCTTTCGCGAATATGCCCTCTGTACCAATCTATTCATTATATCATCTGCTTCCACCATAAAATAATTTACATCCGCACAGTTCCGCCTAGCACGGATCATCTCACCCTTAGGCCTCATGCACATGACCGTTCAGTTTTTTGCGGTCCGCAAACCGTGGCTCCGCAAAAAACGGAAGCCGCCCGTGTGCCTTTCGCAATTTGCAAAAAACCACGCAATCTATAAAAAAAGTTCTGGTATCAAGGGTAGTGGGTACTTGTTCTTCACACTTATTTTGCATAGTATGTGGTAATCTATGCATGATTGAAGTGATCCCTCTTATTTCTTGACAAAGAAGAATTCAGCTCTAGTGTTGATCACGAATATTTGAATTGCGAAATTTAATCGCGAATATCGGCACTTCGAGAATTCGCGAATATTTTGAATATCGCTAAATATATTCGTAATCGCGAATTTTCAATTTTTAAAAAAAATACCAGTGCATGCAAATTTTTATGCGAATGTTCGCAATCAAGAAAATAATGCCTGGAGATCATGAATTCGCGAATTCTCGAATATATGGTGAATATTCGCCCAAATATTCGCGAAATATCGCGAATTCGAATATTGCCCCTGCCGCTCATCACTATTCAGCTCCAGCTAGAGAAGAGGACTTATAGATAAACTCCTCTCCATATCCTCCTTAATAGACAAAGGATAAACCTAATTTAAAGGAGGTGCAGTCCCAGGAAGGAAGTCAATTGGACAATTATATGGATGATTTGGGGGCAAGACTTCAGCCTCCCTCTTATCGAAGATATCCACATAACTGGAAAAAGTCCATGCAGGTTTTTTGGCATACATGGTCTGGACAGATATAACAGTGATCAAGCATCAAAAATGGCAGGCAGGTTCCAAATGAAGTATTTGCCCAGAATTCCAGTCCAGAACTGAAGGTCAATATAGGTGGACAAAAAGATCATGGCCTCTATAGTGGTTGGTATGCCTCGACCCGATAGTTTGTCCTTGATCCAACCTGACAATCCTTCTCAAAAGGCTGCCACAAGTGCTTTATTTTTCCAAACTAGCTTCAAGGCCAGGGCTTGGAATTAGATGGCGTATTGGCTAACTGAGACTGCACTGACGTAATTGTAGCGGAGAGGAGACAGCAGAGGAAGTTCACCGGGGTTATTCAAATACCCTATAGAAAGTGTCCAGGAATTTTTATAGATTTGTAGATTTACCGTGACTGTATGTTAATTCTCGCATAAGGGGTTAGCCCAGGCTATGGCTTCACCAGACAGATGTGAAATCATAAATGCCACCTCAGACCAGTCAGTAGAAAACTGCAACACCAATATGAAAAATGAGGGCCTATTAATTAAAGATAAAAAATACCCTATATATACCTCTACATAGTAATCCCAGGCTGAAAAATGCCATCATAATTCCACCCTGAAACAAAGTCCCCAATACATGCATAAAAGTAATAGTAGTACCGATCAAGGAAGGTGGGGAGTCCCACCCCAACGCAAGTTTTGCCTTAGTTTCTCACCCCTTACTCTAGTGTCATTCTCTGCGGCACAACTCCAGGACTTTCAATGCTGTTTGTTTTCAAACAGGAGTGGAGAAGTGCTTGGATCTGGTATGTGATCTCTGCAGCCAATCACTGTACACGTAGCCTGTAGACTGATAAGGACAGTGATTGGCTGCAGTGGTCCCATGCCATATCTAGGCACATAAACACTGTTTTAATAAAGCATTGGGAGTACTGGACCAATGCCATGAAGAATGGTGCTGGAGTAAGGGTGTTTAATTTAATGTGAATCTTATTAATTCTTTTTCGTTAAAGGCTATGTACACCTACATTTTTAAAAAAAATATATTTGCATTGTATTCATTTTGAGCTAAAAATCATTTATTATGTTGGCTTGAAAAAGCCAACATACTGTTATTCGATTGTTGTATTGTAGCTTATTATTCCGTTTTATTATTCTTCTCCGCCCCCCCCTTTTTCTATACGCTACTCCTCCTACAGTTTTGGGATTAGAAACGCAAAACTTTCCACACTTCTTCGACCTATAGTGAGGTAAGCGATCCCACCCTCCGGGCCCCTGCGACGGACCACCGAAGACCCCTTTTTTGCCATTGACTTTGACAGGGGAAATTTTCTAATTACTCCCACTTGCACAGTTTTAAAGCTACACTCCCCAAACTCGGACCACATATTGTTGGTGTCAACCCGAATAAAATTGTAAATTTTTAGGGGAGACCCCAAAGTGGGCGGAGCTAGCAACGGCTATTGAAAATGTAGCTATTTTCAATACGCTACTCCTCCAACAGTTTTTGGAGTACAATTACCAAACTTTGCACACTTGTTCGGCACATACCCGAATGTTTGCGCTTTGTTAACCGATCCTACCCTCTGGGCCCCTGGGGAGGCCCCCCAAAGACCCCACTTTTTGTCATAGACTTTCATTGGCTAAATTGTAAACTTTTGCCACTCGTACGGCTTTGAATTTAAACTCACCAAACTTGGGTCACTTAGTCATAGGATCAACCTGAAACTTTTTGTCACATTTTGGGGACTCTAAAAAGTGGGCGGAGCCACAAACAACCAATCAGATTTTTCCTATTAACTTCAATGAGAAAATTTAAATTGCTGTCATTCTCACAGTATTTAAGCCAGAATACCCAAACTTGGCACCGTGGGTCACTTGGTGACTGGGGTTAAAATTTATAAAAATTGGGCGGAGTCTACAACGGCCAATCAAATTTCAGCCATTTGTTTAAATGGGAAAATTTAAAACTGCCGCTGCTCTTAGACTGTTAATGGCAGGGTCCTCAAAATTGACACAGTTGGTCACTGGAGGACTGGGATTAAAATTCTGAAAAGTCGGCAGGGCCAAAAACAACCAATCAGATTTTTTTAATTGATTTAAATGGGAAAAACTAAAAAATGCTGCCATTCTCACATTATTGATGTCATGTACCTCAAATATCACAAATGTGGTCATTGGGTGCTTCTACTTCAAAGTTAGAAAAAGTGGGCGGAGCCACCAGCAACCAATCAAATTTTACTAATTGATTTTCAATAGAAAACAATAAAACTGCTGCCATTTTTACACGTTAAATGCCATAATTCCCAAACCACTGGGTGACTGTGGTTCACAATTAGGAAAAAAAAGGGGCGGGGCAACAACAGCCAATCAGACTTCAGCCTTTGACCTTAACCACCTCAGCTCCCCTAGCTTAAACCCCCTTAATGACCAGACCACTTTTTACAATTCTGCGCTACACTACTTTCACGGTTTATTGCTTGGTCATACAACTTACCACCCAAATTAATTTTACCTCCTTTTCTTCTCACTAATAGAGCTTTCATTTGGTAGTATTTCATTGCTGCTGACATTTTTACTTTTTTTGATATTAATCAAAATTGACCAAAATTTTTGCAAAAAAATTACATTTTTCACTTTCTGTTTTTCAAATAAAACTACATTTCTATATAAAATTTTCTCTAAATCAAGTCTTTGATTAAAAAAAAATGCAATTAGTGTATATTTATTGGTTTGGGTAAAAGTTATAGCGTTTACAAACTATGGTGCAAAAAAATTAATTTACGCACTTTGACTTTCTGAGCACCTGTCATGTTTCCTGAGGTTCTACAATGCCCAGACAGTAGAAACACCCCACAAATGACCCCATTTCGGAAAGTAGACACCCTAAGGTATTCGCTGATGGGCATAGTGAGTTCATGGAAGTTTTTATTTTTGTCACAAGTTAGCGGAAAATGATTTTTTTTTATTTTTTTTTTCTTACAAAGTCTCATATTCCACTAACTTGTGACCAAAAATAAAATTTTACATGAACTCGCCATGCCCCTCACGAAATACCTTGTGGTGTCTTCTTTCCAAAATGGGATCCCCTGTTGGGGTATTTATACTGCCCTGGCATTTTAGGGGACCTAAAGCGTGAGAAGTAGTTTGGAATCCAAATGCATAAAAAATGCCCTGTGAAATCGTAAAGGTACTCATTGGACCCCTTTGCGCACCTAAGCTGCAAAAAAGTGTCACACATGTGGTATCGCCGTACTCAGGAGAAGTAGGGAAATGTGTTTTGGGGTGTATTTTCAGATTACATTTTTTATTGAGTTTTTCAAATAAGTAGATAAAAATGCGATACAAAAGGTAACAAATTGCAATGTCATGCAATGACTTATACATTGTAGAGTAATCTCCAGACAAAGGAGGTAACAAGGTATAATTTCCCATGCGTAAAGGCAGTAAGAACATGTGGCAACACATGAGCGGAAAAAAAAAAAAAAAAAATCACATTGTTTACATAAGCAAAGAAGGCTATATGAATCTAAGCCTAATAAACATGTACATAACAAAAAAGAAAGGGAAAAAACAAACATAGGGGAGCACAGAACAGTAGGACACAGACAAAGAGGAAAGGCATAGGGGAAGGAGAGGGTAGGGGAATGCAGGATTATAGAATGGCATTACGGAACTCATCTGATCCTCGGAAAGTTTCCCAAGGGCCCCAGGTTTGAACGAATCGAGAGGTGTCCTGAGGAGAAACGCAGATGAGATCTTCCATCCGCTGATGTAGGGCAATTTCTTCAAACCATTCCTCCGGGGAGGGAGGCGTAGGTGACTTCCAATGGCGAGGGACGACCGTTTTAGCAGCCTGTAACATATACTTAACGAGCGAAACCTTAAAAGCAGGGATGGTCAGATCGAAGATAAACAACAAAAGTGCTTCAGGAGCGTTGGGAATGGGTATTCCCGTCACTACCCGCACAATACGGTGCACAAAGTTCCAGTAAGGTCGCAGGATGGTGCAATTCCACTAAATGTGTAGCAAGGTGCCTTCGTCAGTACAGCACCTCCAACAGCGATCCGAAGCAGATGGAAACCATCTGTGGAGCACAGACGGCACTCTGTACCACCTGGAAAGGACTTTATAATTCGTCTCCTGCGCCTTAGTGGAAATTACTGCTTTATGAGAAAGAAGAAAAGCCCGTTTCCATTGAGATGGGGTGAGGTCATTCCCCAGATCATGATTCCAGGCGTGGCAGAAGGAGGGGAGCTGGTCAGAGGTCTGGAGAACAAGCAAGTTGTAAATGGTGGAAATGTCCCTGAAGACAGCAGAGGGGGCAAGACACATTTGTTCAAACACCGTAAGGCTCCTGCGTAAAGTGTGGGTGGCACGTATAGAGGAGTAAAAATGTTGGAGTTGTACGTATTCAAAGTTATGCCTGGGGCGTATTAGAGAGGGCTCCATCAATTGATTTAAGTGCTTCAATCCCGCGGTAGTGAGGACATCACAGAACCGAAGGAGGCGCAATTTAGTAGCAGTGAGGAAGGGTTTCGAAGATTGTCCTGGGCGAAATGCTGGGTTATCAGTGATCGGCGTTAGAGGGCCAGACGTATCAATGAGGAGTGTACGCCGATTAATGGACGCAATTGACGCGAAAGTGTGATTGGCTGTGAAGGACAGTGGGGGGATTTTAAAACCCGGCTTGCCTGCTAACCATGGAAGGACCGTGAACGCGTATGAGGAAGAGGCGCGTGCAATATTGACCAACGTTTTACTGAAATCTGAACGCAACATGTCCAAAAGTCTGGCGTATACCGCGGAGTAGTGATATATTGGGGTGTATTTTCTACATATACCCATGCTGGGTGAGATAAATATCTCTGTAAAAGACAACTTTTCCCTTTTTTTTTATACAAAGTTGTCATTTTACAGAGATATTTCTCTCACCCAGCATGGGTATATGTAAAAATACACCCCAAAACACATTGTCCTACTTCTCCTGAGTACGGCGATACCACATGTGTGACACTTTTTTGCAGCCTACATGCGCAAAGGGGCCCCTTCAGAAGAATACCCCTTACTTGCCATTTGGTCAACTAAATTTAGGGGGTATTCCCTGAGACTACCCAAGAAAAAAAGCAAGCCTGTCTTACAAATGGGAGGCTAGCGAAGTACAGGAAGCCGCTGCGATTGATAAAAAATATCAAAACTGTTTTTTTTTTATCGCTGCAGCGCTTGTGTAGTGATTGTGCAGTCACTGCGGCAGGGCGGGCGTGGGTGAACGCACGTGTGGGCGACCGATCAGGCCTGATCGGGCAAACACTGCATTTTGGGTGGAGGGCGAGCTAAGGTGACACTAATACTATTATAGATCTGACCGTGATCAGTTCTGATCACTTACAGATACTATAAAGTACCAATGCTGATTAGCGATACGCTAATCAGCGAATCAGTGACTGCGGTGCGGTGGGCTGGGCGCTAACTGAAGCTACCTACCTACCAAATGGGGCCTAAACTAACCTAAACCTAACAGTCAATACTGGTGGGGGAAAAAAAGTGACAGTTTACACTGATCACTTTTTTCCCTTTCACTAGTGATTGACAGGGGTGATCAAGGGGTTAATTGGGGTGATGGGGGTGATCTGGGGCTAAATATGTAGTGTTTGGTGTACTCACTGTGATCTGTGCTCTCTGCTGGGACCAACCGACGAAAAGGACCCAGCAGAGAGCACAGAAGCCATTTAACACATTATATTTATAAATATTTAAAAGTCACCAACCTGCCAGCGCTGATCATTGGCTGGCAGGCTGGTGACCAACTCCTTCTGCAACTTTTGCCGACCCGCACTGCCCATGTGCGGGCCGAATATGTGCGTAATCTCGCGTCTCGCGAGATGACGCGCCGATGCGTAAAAGGAGGAATAACCCGGCCGCCCACAGGACGCAATCCTGCGTTAGGCGGTCGGGAGCTGGTTAATGAAAAGCAGATAAACTGATGCTATTATCACAGTTTAAATGCCAAGTGTCCCAAACTTAGCACAATTACTCACTGGGGACTGCGGTAAAAATTTAGGGAAAGTGGGTGGAGCATAAACAGCCAATCAGATTTCACCTATTGACTTCAATGTAAAACTTTCAAATACTGCCATTGTGCTCGGATCGACTATCAGAACAGCTGTGGCCTAAGCGTAGCAGTAGAGTAGTGGCGGAACTGCTGTAAAGGGTAGCCTAAAGGGGGCCGCCCCATGGGAAGGATGAAAAAAGGGGTAGGGTGGGAGGGGCACACGCTGTCGAGCCGGGAATCGTGGAGGAAGCCGCCAGGGGGGAAGGGCACGGAGGTGCCTTAAATAGTAAGAGCGGGAGCCTCCCCTCCCACAAATACGGCAACTACGTTGCCTACACTTGTGCTCGGATCGACTATCAGAACAGCTGTGGCCTAAGCGTAGCAGTAGAGTAGTGGCGGAACTGCTGTAAAGGGTAGCCTAAAGGGGCCAAAAGTACACGACACAGTAATGTGAACAAAATACTGTATTGACACATATTACAGTAACAAATTACGGAAAGCTAAAGACATCTCGCGTTTAGGGTTGGGGATGTAACGAGTGTAGCACAATGACTTCCAACGCCCTAACCTCTTTATAATGTGCCCCGGTACGTTGTTTTTAGAGGCGGCTGATGCCGCGCCTATCCTGAATGAATGGCCGGTGATGCTCAATGGATCCACGCCTACTCCTGGCAATAAGGCGCGGATGAACCTAAGGAAGGTCTGTATAGAGAGTGGGCTGGAGTCGTAAGCCAACAATGGGGAGTGAGGAGCGTCGGGTTTGATCAGCGCCAACCATTCATTAAACACTGCGACCGGGCACCATACATTGCCTGTGGGAAAATACTTAACCTTGGTGGTCTCGCCGGGTCTGGTCGTCTTGGTATGATAAAGTGTGAGCACGTAGTGGGAGCCTGAGTGTTGTAAATGTTGTTTCTGTATGAAAGTGCGGCGGGAAACGGGGCACGTAAATTCCCCGGGTCGTAGGAAGCCGTAGAAGCATAGATACAAGGCGGTCTTAACTAAGGCGCTAGTCCTAACTCCGAAGGGGTTGGTATCTAGGATGGCCGCTAAGGATTTAAACATGTCCCCAGAGAAGGGTCTCCTGGAAATTATGCTAACGGCTGCTGAATTCTGAATGCCCTTGAGGATTGTTTTAACAGGGTGAGCGGAGAATAGCGAGGGTCTATCTGGGTAGGAGATATGCCAGTAGTGTTGTATACCGGCTAAGTATGACTTGATCGTGCCGTGTGCTAGTTTGAGGTCTGAGTGGCAAAAAGCTATAAATGCGAGTAAATATGTGATATCGTCCATGGCCAGCTGTGGACACTTAATCTGGAATCTGGAAAAATGGGACCACGCCGTCTTGTACGTCCTAGCCGTGTTCTCGGACAAGGACCTCTGCATGAGGAGCCTGGCAGTGGCCAGGTGCATGTTCAAGGCATGACTAACAGGTTGTGCGATGGTGTAGGGGTTGGTACGGGGTCCGCCTCTGGTGAAATCTGAAAGAAAAATTGCAGTTTACCTCTAGATAGAGCATCTGCTGCCACGTTTACCTTGCCAGGAATATGTGCACATTCGAAATGAAACTGGTACTGTAGGGCCAACCAGATAAACTGTCTCATGAAAGCCATGATTTCACTGGAGTCTGACCTACCCTTATTGATCAGTGCTGCCAGACCTTCATTATCGGTCAGAATCAGCACTGTGCTCTTGCGCCAGTGAGCTCCCCACGCCTGTGCTGCAGCGACAATGGGGTAAATCTCGAACAACGAGGATGACTGAGAAAACCCAGGTATGGAAGCAACCTCAGGTGGCCAAGCGCTGGCCATCCAGTGGTTGCCGTAAATGGCAGCGAAGCCCAGAGCTGATGAAGCATCGGCGTGGAGAACGGGGGAGTGGCTGGACACTGAGGGAATAAACAATGAAATACCATTCCAGTTGGAAAGGAACCGGTCCCACATCACTAGATCGGCCAGAGCTTGTTGATCTAGCCTCACCTGGCTATCTTGGTCGGAGGCTGATGGAAGAAGGCTAAGGAGTCTGGAGATGAAAGTCCTGCCCTGCGGGATGATCCTCATGGCATAATTGAGCATGCCGAGCATGCTTTGGAGCTCCGCTCTGGAACAAATGCCTGCGCAAGCTAACTTATGGATTTTATCTCTGATTCTATGTAGTTTGTCCGGAGGCAAACTAGCTTGCAACGAAACGGTGTCTAGTTGGATACCTAAAAAGGTCAAACTGGTGTGGGGGCCCTCAAGCTTATGATTTGCTACTGGAACGCTGAGTTTGCTGAACACTTCGGTCAAAACACCTAGATCACCTGGAGGCCGTGCCGGAGGTTCGATCAGCAGAAAGTCGTCTAGATAGTGGATGACGTGATGGGCACTGAAGGTGTGCTCCAGGATCCAGTGTAGACTACTGGCAAACTGATCGAACAGCCAGGGGCTTGATTTTGAGCCGAAAGTGAGACAGTTAGCGAAATAATACAGCCCGTCCCACTTGACGCCATGCCACTGCCATAGTTGGGGATGAATGGGCAGCAGTTTAAAAGCGTCGGTGATATCTGCTTTTGACAGCCACGTGTGCTGCCCCAAAGACAGTATGACCTGAATTGCCTCGTCTATGGACGCATATTTCATGCCAAACTCCTCGGAGGGAATAAGAGCATTAAGGCTAGGCACGTTAGAAGAATGTGGAGCTGACAGGTCGTAAATCAGGCGTTTTTTATTGGAGAATTTGCCAACAACCATGCCTATCGGACTAATTCTCCAGCGTTCGAAAGGGGGCTGGCGCATGGGGCCTATCAGGTAGCCCTTTGCCACCTCTGCTTGAATGAGGCCACTGACCGCCTCGGGGTTCCTGACGGCAGACAGCAAATTCCTACATTCGTACGTGGTCTGTGGTAGGGATATCTGGCCTGTGTGGAAACCTACGGAAAAACCGTTAAGGAGGAACCTCACCCACTGTTGGTCAGGATGATCGGCCAGGAATGTGGCTAGCGTGTCAACATGGACCCTGCCTAGTCACGCCGGGTGAAGGCTTTTCTGAGGGCACGCTGTCTTGGGGTGGGCCCTGAAACAGTTGGTGCATAAATGCAGCAACCGGCATTGGCTGTAGAAGCACCCTGTGTGATTGAAGTTGTTGCAAATTTGCGATTTGCCTAGGTACTTGATGGGCCTGCCTAATTTATCGACCCCTGTGGCGGATTTGGGCATGACGCTATCGGGTGCCTGCCTAGTCTGGGAGCTGCCTGACGGAGGATTGCTGGAGACGCACCACTCTGCGGTGTGGGAGTGTGAACTGCAGGTGGAACAAGCGGGGGCTCTCAAGCCAGCAAAATGGCGGCAAAAAAGCTCGGTGTCCGTCACTGCCCAGTCGACGGTGTGCTGGAACTGTGTGAGCAAGGCTGCTGCCCTTGCAGAAAAAGACCTATGATACTCGTAGAAGGCCGTGCCCCCGTATTTGTGGCCTAGGTCTACTACTTTGTAGAGGTATAGGTCAAATTCTTCACGGCGACTGGGCGACACGGAACAGATGACGTCCCGGAATAGGCTAAACGCCAGCACAAACTCAGTAATACTGAGTTTGCGGTTTAGCCGGATGTCCCGTGACTTGAGGATGACAGACACCTCCCCGCAGGCGATGGTCTTGTTGTCGGGTACCTCGTGTGTAGCGATAAGCAGACAGGCTAAATTGACATCCTTACCGTCTAGAATATCCTGCCTAACGTTGGCCGGAATGAAATGCGATGGTGCGACATTAGGGAAGTTGGGGGGGGGGGGTCGCCGCAGACGTGGAGGGGACTGATGGAGACGTGAGTGTAGGGGCGCCAGCGCTGGAGGTGGAAGCCCTGTTTTGAATCTCCTCTAGTCTGGTTTGGAAGCCGGACATGGAGGACGCCATGTTATTAATTGCCGCGTGTAACTGGGTGATGGAAGTCTGAATGGTGTTGGGCGTAAGCAACTCTTGACTGGAGCCTGGTACGGACTGTAGCAAACGAAAAAGTTCAGCCTTTCTAGCAGATGCAGGGAAGGGAATTCCTCTGCGTAAGAGTTCCGTAGTTATCCTGGATATGGTCCAAGACCTTAAGGAGGGGGTCATGCCTCTTTCTGACTGTACGTCCTCGCTGGCTAGGGAAGACGCAGATGCAGTCGGAACTTGGTTGTGTGGCAGCTCCATCTGGAATACATGAAATGCGTGATACGATGGCTAGCTAAACGTGACGATTGCCTGTACCATGCACCCTGGTGAACTAGTTAGGGAAGAAAGACTAACCGTGCAAGCTGTGCCTGAGGAAATAACGCACCACACTCGTGTACCTTAACACCCCCTGCCACCTTGTGTACCCCAGGACGGGGCATGTACAGCCATGACTGCTGATGTCCGTGGGGGCCCGCGACTGCGTGTGAGTGGGTAATGGGGGATGCGTGTGAGACAGGAGACCTGTACGCTTGAGCGGAAAGCCTTACCAAGCTGCGACTAACTGGCGCCTGTAGCCGTGACAGGGCTTGCGTTGTCTCTGAAGACGTGACAGAGTTGCGTATGCCTGAGGTCGTGTCAGGACTTAGACTGAGTCTGAGGACGTGACAGACTTGACGCGTGTGCCTGAAGACGTGACAGGACTTGACCGAGTCTGAAGACGTGACAGACTTGACGCTTTGCCTGAGGACGTGACAGGTCTTACGTTGAGTCTGCAGACGTGACAGAACTGGCAAATGCTGAAACGTGACGGAATTGGCGTGAGAGTCTGAGCACGTGTCAGAAGTGGGGCGGCTGAGATATGCCGTGACTATCAACTGGGTCTGAGGACGTGACAGACCTGCCGAGGCTGAACGTGCCGGGACTGCTTGTGGGTCTGAGAACGTGACAGACCTACCGTGGCTGAACGTGCCGGGACTGCGTGTGCATCTGAGGACGTGGGGAGACCCCCCTTATATTTCTTCCAAAATTAAAAATTATAATAAATTTTTTTTTTCCTTTTTTTAATTTTTTAGCTGTACATGAACCCCTGGTGAGGAGAGAGCGAGGAAAAGAGGAGAGAGAAAGGGGGGAGAGCAAACAAAATAAATTCCCTTTACCGAATCCTGATGAACGAAGTATGTGCCTACTAGACTGTGAACGAAACAAAGCATCAGGACAGCTTTGGAAATTTAAGCCTGACCTAACTATGTTACTGAAATCTACCTGCACCAGGGTTTGTAGGAGTTCGATACTCTGACCGTACGAGCCCTTGAAGCCTGAGATGACACCTATTAAGGGATAAAATGCATCAATGATAAAGACAGTACTGACTACAGCATGCCCGTAATCGGACGTCTTGACAAGTATGTGCGCCCGTGCGCTGCTGCAGCGCGGGGTGCGCGGAACCAGCAGCTGAATAACGACATATGCCCGGCGTGAGTATGCTTTGAATTACATACTGTCCGGACTGCGATATCAAGAACGAAACGGGTGGCAACACAGAAGCTGCGGTGCGCCGGACGGATGAGATACGGAATGTGGCGATATGGTGCCGTACGTGCCATGTGTACATGGTGTCTGACCCCCGACTGTGCACGCGTGATTGAAGGGACCGGGTACCCTGTGACTGCGTGGGTACTGTAACTCAGGGGGTATGAAATCCGGCAGCGCGCAGAAAGCCATCACGGGATCGACGCCTGCGGCCGGAGTTAGAGAAGTGGTGGGCGAGTGAAGACGGCAATAGTGAAAGCCGACAGCATACTCCGGCGGTCCGGGACGTGTACTAGACAAGTGGTACCGCCGCTAGGAGGAAGCTGTCGGCTGCATGCGCCCGGTACCATAGCTGCCTGGCGAGGAGTGGTGCGGCTGCCGAACCGACCGCCTGGACGTGGGGCGGGAAGCCAGGGGCATGCGCCCGTTACCTGTGCCTGGATGGCTGCTGGCCAGGTGCGGCTGAAGGTGCTGGGATGAGCGCTGCTGTAGGTGGGGAGGGGAGCGATGGTACACGCTGGACGGCGGCCGTGGGACGCGATCCCCCACGTGACCCGGAAGTGACGCGCACGCTGTTGAGCCGGGAATCGTGGAGGAGCGGTGTAAGAAGCCGCCTTGAACCGTCCGCCGCCTGAACGTGGGGCGGGAAGCCAGGGGCATGCGCCCGTTACCTGTGCCTGGATGGCTGCTGGCCAGGTGCGGCTGAAGGAGCGGAGATGAGCGCTGCAGTAGGTGGGGAGATGAACACTGGACGGCGGCCGTCGGACGCGATCCACCACGTGATCCGGAAGTGACGCACACGCTGTCGAGCCGGGAATCGTGGAGGAAGCCGCCAGGGGGGAAGGGCACGGAGGTGCCTTAAATAGTAAGAGCGGGAGCCTCCCCTCCCACAAATACGGCAACTACGTTGCCTACACTTCTCACAGTTTTAAAGCCAGAGGCCCCAATCTTGGCACAGACCATGACTGGGTGACTGGGATTAAAATTTGGAAAACTGGGCGGAGCTTAAAACAGCCAATCAAATATTACCTAGTTCTATTCAATGGGAATATTTAAATTGCTGCCATTCTTACACTGTTAATGGTTACTGTTTAATTTAAAAAAACTCGCCTCATCCATTCCATGAACACTTCCTGCTCACTAGATGTGCAGGACAGGACCTGCAAGACGTCATCTTGCTGGAGTGCAGGTCCTGTCATGAGCTTCCAGTGAGCAGCAAGTGTTCATGGAATGGATGAGGCGAGTTATTTTTTTTTATTTAACACAACTGGGGGACGGGGGTTAAAGGCTGTACTAATGAGCGCTCCACAATGGAGGCGCTCATTAGTAACAGTCCATCTAGGGAAATACCGGCACTGGCAGGGGCACTAAATTATTGGCTTGGCCAGTGAGATATCGTCCAGGTGGCAACTCTACGACATGAATCACTTTTACTACTGGAAGTGTATATTAAGCATATATTAGCCATTGTCTCACAGTAAACATTTTTACAACTGTAGCAGTGAACCACCAGATCACTGCAGAGCCAGCAGAAAAAAGTCTAAGGCTAGATTCACATCATATATTCTTAAAAAAAATAGCAGGCTGCATGCTGTAAAATGCAAGACTTCCTGACAGAAACCCGATGAACCCCCTCATAGCCAATGGAGCCCATCTGGTTCCGCTTTCTTTGTCATTCGACAGAAATACTGCTTTTGTTATTTTCTTTGTTCAAAGAGGGAATTAATTAATCCCCGCCAGGCAGAGCAGAGATGAGATGAGCAGTTCTTTACCTCAGTGTTGTAAAGTAACTTGTTCTCCTGTGTGATTAGGACAGGTTTTGTGTGTACTGATAGGACAGCGTAGAGAAAAAAACAACTTTTCTTTGCTGATAGGACAGCGGCCATTTTATTTCTCCTAATGATTGCTCCCTAGACAAAATAAACCACTATAGCTAATGAAATGTATTTGGGAATACATTTATATTAAAGTAATATTTAAGTATTTTCATTTTCTTAATTCCCAGAGAAGCCCTTTAAGATGGAAGATGGAAATAATTATTGGCAATGTGAACAAAGTCCATCCTTCATATTTCCCACTCCTTTTAAATACACTTCAGATTTTTCACACAAAAAAAAAAAAAAACACATAAAAACTGCCACAAAACCTGGATTTTTTTTCTGGAAAACACAAGGGCAGATTTAATAAAACAGTGGAGTGTTTTGGCTATTTTGTCAGTTGAGTAGCTTTTGCAATAAATATATGAAGCGTTTGAGTTATTTTTGTGTGGCTTGTGCCACTTCTGGCATTTTGTGTTTATATAGGGGCATACAGATATTTTATTTGGCAGTGTTACATTTTTAGCTAGATTTATCACTTACAATTTTTTAAAGAGTCACAAAAAAAGTCACAAGTGTACTCCAGTCTCCCAGTAGAATAAAAGTGGCAGCACCTTTATAGTAAATAACATTAGACTGAAAAATCACTAGGTAATTTGCACAGCAAATAGCGTGTAACATTTGTTAAATTTGTCAGAAAAAAAGTCTTTAAAAAAGCAGACACTCCAAACATAGTGACTTCAAATATTACCCCCATAATATATTACCTCCTTAGGGAAGACAGTCTAAAGACTGTCTAAAGTACAGCTCTGGACACTGTTGCCCCCTCACACAACAAAACCCGAAAGATTAATAGACAACCCTGGCACACCAACATGACCAAAAAACTCAGACAAGCTTCCAGGGCTGCTGAGCGGCAATGGAAGAGATCCCATTCTAAAGATCATTTCACCGCATTCAAGCAATCCCTCCTCATATTCAAATCCTTCCTCACTCGCTGATGCAAAACAGGCCTACTTCTCATCTCTCATATCTTCCCTCTCCCACAGCCCTAAACAACTTTTTAACACTTTTAACTCCCTTCTCCATCCCCCAGCGCCCCCACCCTCTCCTCTCTTCTCAGCTGAGGACTTTGCCAAATATTTTAAACAAAAGATAGTCAACATCAGAGAAAGCTTCACTACACAGTCCCCACAGACCCTCTACACAACTGCTCGGCCCTCTTCCCTCAAAACCTGGCCCTCTCCTGGATCACATCACATCATACCTCACAGACCGGACGTTTAGCGTCTCCCACTCCCGCACCACCTCCTCGTCTAATTCACTCTCTGTTGGTGTCCCGCAAGGCTCTGTCCTAGGACCCCTACTCTTCTCTATCTACACTTTTGGGCTGGGACAGCTCATAGAGTCCCATGGCTTTCAGTATCACTCCTATGCTGACGACACACAAATCTACCTCTCTGGTCCAGACATCACTACCTTACTATCAAGAATCCCACAATGTCTATCTTCTATATCATCCTTTCTTCGCTTTTCGCTTTCTAAAACTTAACATGGATAAAATAGAATTCATCATCTTTCCCCCATCTTGCTCAACCCCCCCAACAGACCTATCTATCACGATCAATGGCTGCACACTCTCCCTGGTCAACCAAGTCCGCTGCCTTGGAGTGACCTTGGATTCTGCCCTTTCCTTCCGACCACACATCCAAGCCCTTTCTACCACCTGCCGCATCAAAAACATATCCCGCATCCGCGCTTTCCTTAACTTTGAATCTGCGAAAATGCTTGTACATGTCCTCATCATCTCCAGCCTAGACTACTGCAACACTCTCCTCTGTGGCCTTCCATCTAGCACTCTCGAACCCCTCCAAAATATCCTCAACTCTGCTGCCCAACTAATCCACCTCTCACCCTATTACTCCTCTGCCTGTCCCCTTTGCCAATCCCTTTACTGGCTCCCCATTGCCCAGCGAATTCACTTCAAAGTATTAACAAATACATACAAGGCCGTACATAACCTGTTCCCTCCCTACATCTCTTAGCTACTTTCCCGATACATCCCCACACGCACTCTCCGATCCTCCTTCTCTCCTCTTATCGCCTCTTCCCACAATCGACTCCAAGATTTCTCCCGTGCATCCCCCATACTCTGGAACTCGCTACCCCAACATATCAGACTCTCACCTACAGTGGAATCCTTCAAAAGAAACCTGAAAACCCACCTCTTCAGACAAGCCTACAACCAGTGACCCTGCTGCCTCTATACCGCCATGACCAACTTCACCCGCACCTACTGTGTCCTTCTCCCATACCATGTAGATTGTAAGCCCTCACGGGCAGGGCCCTCTCTCCTTCTGTACCAGTTTGTAACTCGTCTTTTTTATGATTGGTGCAATTGTCTGTATTATGTATGTATACCTCTTCTCATATGTACAGCGCTATGGAATGAATGACGCTTTAATAATAAATTATAATTATAAAAATAATAATAATAATAAAGATATATTTGATGCACCTTTCCACTGACTTAGCTAATAAAACCTATTAGTTGACAGTTCTGACACAATTTTGGAGCTCACACCCCTCTCCCACTAAGACACACAACTTACTGAGTGAGGAACAAAAAGTGGCTAATGGCATGTGAATTTTGGCACATTTTCATGCACTTATATAGCGGTACTGTATATTCCGCAGCACTTTACAGACATTAGCAACAAGCTGTCCCCAATGGGGCTCACAATCTAAGTTCCCTATCAACAGGGGTGTAGCTAAAGGCTCATAGGCTCTGGTGCAAGAGTTCAGCTAGGGGCTCCCCTTCCTTCAATGCTTTGAGGCCAGGGGCAGGGAAGCACATAACCTTCCTTCTGCCTCAGGCAAAAATTTAAATGGCTACCCCCGCCCCCATGCCAAATTCTTGAGCTAACCCCTTCCCTTCAGCCAGAAATGTAACTTGACCAGCATGCACATTCTATAATACTGGTGTCTTTCTATGTGATACAAGGGACTTTGGGGCCCCTGAGGCTTCTGGGACCAGAAGTGATTTCTACCTCTGCACCCCCTAAAGCTACGTCCCTGCCTATCAGTATGTCTTTGCAGCGTGGAGGAAACCAGAGTACATGGAAGAATTCCACGCAAACATGGGGAGAACATACAAACTCCATGCAGATGTTATCTTTGGTCAGATTCAACCCTAGCACCCCAGCACGGGAAGTCATCAGCGCTTACCACTGAGCCACAGTGCTATTGTGGTTTAAACATTTTTCGTTACCATACTAAATGCATTGCAGTATCCCTGTCCATATTTTGAATCTTCTCTTCACACCCTGTTCTCCCACTGTACCCCGTTGTTTACAATCCAAACTTCCAGGTTGTGGGTTTTTCAGAGCTGCAGCAACAACGTCGCTGAGTGCCACCAGCTCATCCTAAACTATAAACACCCAACTACACCTCTCCCTTGGCAGTAATCTCCCCACTACACCTTCCATCCTCCACTGCTGCTTCCTCTGCATGGCTCCTCCCACACAGACTCAATGCAAGAATTGGACTCCACTTACTATTCTTGTAGTTCGAGAGCTGTGTGGCTAAGTCTGCAAAGCACTTCATGGACGATGGCCAACCAGCCCATGCGCAGTTGCCGCTAGAAGTAGCACATGTTCTGGCTGTGAAGTCAGTCTCCCAGAAAACATCAAAATCACATGGGACTAATGTCACTGACACTTTAGGTCTGGTTATGAGGTCAGCGGAAAGACAAAGTGCAGGGAAGGAGCTATCACATGACAAGTGCCCTGATCTCCAGAATTAGGAGGTATGAGCAGTGCCAGAGGTAGCTGATCCCTGTAATAGTATGTAAAACACATATAAGATGTGGTGCATTCCTGAGAATTCTGGTGCATTTACCTTAGTAAATTCCCCCTGCCTCTTATGGTGCAGTGTTTGCTTCCTAAGAAGAGAAACATATCAGAAATGGCACAATTACCTGTCTATGTTTTTAAAACTACGATTGGATTTGTATGAGAAAGAATTCTAAAGGAAAACTTTAGACCTAGTTGATCCCATTTGATCTGGGTTTTGGGAATAACCAAGTATTATTATTTTATTTATGTAGTATATTTGTCATTTAAGCACCAGCAATTGTTTACACAATGTAAAATTAAATCCTTACAGATATGCTTATATCCATTCATATGGCACATGGTCTTGCACAGGAAATCCGTGTGGATGTTTCGTATTTGATCTTGTATAGCGCTGTGGGACTCATGCACAGAATTCTGAGACTCCAACTCTTCTGACCCACTGTGTATCTCAAATTCCAGACTTAAGAACTATATCATTATCATACAAAACTCTTTTAAAATGGTATGGATCTAAAGTCCCAGCTGGCTTTCTTTTTAGTTACCGTTATCCTAAAAGATCTAAAAACACTATTTGAAAAGATTAGGGAATATCCTTTTCTTTTGGAAAACTTCCCCTTTTTCAAATAAAAACCACCACAGATTAATTGGCATTAATTCAAGTGACCACAGCTGTCTCCAATATGTTACTGAGCACAATGCCTGTATTTTATCAGAGCATTGCAGCTATGGAAATCTTGCATCATAAAAGGTATTAGAAAGAATATGGCAAAGTAATGAAGCCGTTTCTTAGCCTGATCCATGGTGGAAAGAGTACATCCCTGGATGACTAACAAAGGGCACTTGGAAACAGAAAAAAAATTGTGTCAGATCCAAAAAATGAGAATGTTATTGCCTTCATTCTCTCAGTTAATGAGAACAAATAGGAATGATTTGCCTATATTGAACTTAATGAGAAGTACTGAATTAGTATTAAGCATTTGAAAAAATGCATATGATTTTCATGTAGATACATTGCCTTTTGAACGTTTTGTTGCAGCACTAAGGTCCTGAGTAAGAATCTAACAGGTGCAACATCTGCACCGAGTTAATATGTTCTCCCCATGTTTGTTACATGTGCTCCAGTTTCCTCCACACTCAAAAAAAATACTAATCAGTCAAATGGCTTCCTATGCAATTGGCTGCTGTTAGAGTATCTGAGATAGAGTGGGACTTCATCGTCCGGCTGGCCACATGCGGCCAAACCATGCCCATCTGCGGCAACCAATGGCAGAACAAGCCCACGCCGCTATTGGTTGCTGTGGGTTGGCATTGCTTGGTCACATCAGTGATGCATTTGGGACACTCAGTGGAATTTATTAACTGAAGGGTAAGTGGGCAACGTTTATACTACATGTTTGCACCTATGAAATATATTGGTGCAACATGAGCGATGGAAAATACAGTAAAATCTATTTGAATATTGTCTTGCTAATCGCAGTTGTTACCAACAATGCTGAAGGGAAATGCACTGTTCTATGATACGAAAGAACGTATGATTGAGTTACAGCATTTTTTGCACCAAAAAGTTTTGTGCATGATGGTCAGAAATGTTTCAGCTGACTATAATTAATGACTATTCAAAAGAAATACACAGGAACATATACCAGTGGTATGTGATTTGGTAACTAAAAGCTCAAATACTGCATTGTCAGCTTTGTTGCTTGTGTCAAAACCTCAGATACTGCAGAAAACAGACTATAGTGATGACTCTGTTGCTATATCGTCCTGCATCCAAATGTGAGTAGAGGCTTGGCATAGTTGGTAAGAGGAGAATTGGCTTTAGACTTCGGGGAATAGGGCATTGGGCTGAAGTCTTTGTGGGAACAACCTGCTTAGAACATGTTACTTTGCTGGGGGAAATTATTAGAAAGGCCAAAATTACTTTGAGGGGTCATTTGCCTTATGGGTAATAGACATTCTGATAAAGAATCAAATAAAACAGCTTGCTATCAAAATAATCTAAAGGGGAACTTTCCATCCCAGAAACTGAACACAGAAGCCGAAATGGTTAAACTTACAAGAGATCAAGAATAACGATAAAGAAAACAGTCAAGTCTACATTGTGTCTGGTGGTATGATTTCATATTATTTGATAATAAATATTATATTCAACATAGGATTGAATAAGCATAGGACAGTGAATTCTGGTAATCTGAGGGTATGCTTACATGCAGAAATTTCTTCAGCTGAATATCTGTTCCATATTATCTAAATGAGGATGTTTAAACAGTGTGTTCATGAATGAATTGCTGCAAGCCCCATTCTATCCCACCAGTGTTAAGAAAAATGTTATCTGATTCCAGTGTACATACAGTGGATATAAAAAGTCTACACACCCCTGTTAAAATGTCAGGTTTCTGTGCTGTAAAAAAAAATGAGACAAAGATAAATCATTTCAGGACTTTTTCCACCTTTAATGTGACCTATAAACTGTACAACTCAATTGAAAAACAAACTGAAATCTTTTAGGTGGAGGAAAGAAAATAAAAAAATAAAAAATAATGTGGTTGCATAAGTGTGCACACCCTCTTATAAATGGGGATGTAGCTGTGTTCAGAATGAAGCAATCACATTCAAAATCATGTTAAATAGGAGTCAGCCACCTGCCATCATTTAAAGTGCCTCTGATTAACCCCAAATAAAGTTCAGCTGCTCTAGTTGGTCTTTCCAGAAATGTTCTTAGTCGCATCCAACAGCAAAAGCCATGGTCCACAGAGAGCTTCCAAAGCATCAGAGGGATCTCATTGTTAAAAGGTATCAGTCAGGAGAAGGGTACAAAAGAATTTCCAAGGCATTAGATATACCATGGAACACAGTGAAGACAGTCATCATCAAGTGGAGAAAATATGGCACAACAGTGACATTACCAAGAACTGGACGTCCCTCCAAAATTGATGAAAAGATGAGAAGAAAACTGGTCTGGGAGGCTACAAAGAGGCCTATAGCAACATTAAAGGAGCTGCAGGAATATCTAGCAAGTACTGGCTGTGTGGTACATGTGAAAACAATCTCCCGTATTCTTCATATGTCTGGGCTATGGGGTAGAGTGGCAAGACGAAAGCCTTTTCTTATGAAGAAAAACATCCAAGCCAGGCTACATATTGCAAAAACACATCTGAAGTCTCCCAAAAGCATGTGGGAAAAAGTGTTATGGTCTGATGAAACCAAGGTTGAAGTTTTTGGCCATAATTCCAAAAAAAACAACACTGTGCATCACCAAAAGAACACCATACCCACAGAGAAGCATGGTGGTGGCAGCATCATGCTTTGGGGCTGTATTTCTTCTGCTGGAACTGGGACCTCAGTTAAGCTAGAGTGAATTATGAACAGTTTCAAATACCAGTCAATATTGGCACAAAACCTTCAGGCTTATGCTAGAAAGCTGAACATGAAGAGGAACTTCATCTTTCAGCATGACAACAACCCAAAGCATACATCCAAATCAACAAAGGAATGGCTTCACCAGAAGAAGATTAACGTTTTAGAATGGATCAGCCAGAGCCCAGACCTGAATCAGATTGAAAATCTGTAGGATGATCTGAAGATGGCTGTGCACAGGAGATGCCCTCGCAATCTGACAGATTTGGAGTGTTTTTGCAAAGAAGAGTGGGCAAATCTTGCCAAGTCAAAATGTGCCATGCTGATAGACTAATACCCAAAAAGATTGAGACTGAGTGCTGTAATAAAATCAAAAGGTGCTTCAGCAAAGTATTAGTTTAAGGGTGTGCACACTTATGCAACCATATTATTTTATTTTTATATTTTTTCTTCACTCTACCTAAAAGATTTCAGTTTGTTTTTCAATTGAATTGTACAGTTTATAGGTCACAATAAAGTTCTGAAATGATTTATTTTTGTCTCATTTTTTTACAGCACAGAAACCTGACATTTTAACATGTAGACTTTTTATATCCACTGTATATCTCTCTATATAAATAAGACTAGAAAAAAGTCAAGATGAAATTACAGAGACAGAAACATTTTCATTGGACAAGAGATAATTCCCTTATAAAACAAAATTCATCAACAATATAGATAAGCACAGGCTCTTAGATTTAACCTTATTCTAGATTTCATGTATCATATGACCAGTGGCCATTATTTATTTTAAGCCTTCTTTGGAAGGCTAGACTCTAGTACTAAATAAAGGCTATACGGATTGTGATATAGTATTTATGTTTGCAGGACAATGTGTCTTAAAATATCATACTCCCACCCAATTGTGATAACCTCAAGTCTATATATAGTTTAGGGAATCTGCCACCAGTTTCATGCTACCCTATATGAGGGTAGCCTAAAGGTGTACCAATACCTTTAGTATACTTGTCCAATTACAGATGGAGCAGCTCTAAACTTGAGTGTGATATCACTCAAGCCATTAAAAACCATTGAAAAAGTCAATTTAAAATCTTAAAATCTCTTACTATTTACTTAAACACTACGAACACCCTCAGAGGTATTTTTTATGACTGCATCAAACCCATTTTGGGGTAAAAAATATATATTTTCAATTGGTCTTTAAAAAAAAAGTTTTTTTAATAAATAATTTAGTTTCACAATGAATCGAAAGGTTCCAGCTTTGATGGCTTGATGTGTAGCTCTTTTCTCCAAAATACTGAAAGCTCATAAACACTCATTCATGCCATCTTCCTGCCTGCTGCAATGATGGTTCAGTGTGAAACTAAAAGCAAGAAACTCTGCAGATAGGCTGAAACTTAATCCTGTAGGACAAAAACTTTTGATTTCTTCTTAATAAAGACCAATTGAAAAAAATTATTTATAACCCAAAATGGCATTAGATATACCATGGAACACAGTGAAGACAGTCATCATCAAGTGGAGAAAATATGGCACAACAGTGACATTACCAAGAACTGGACGTCCCTCCAA
Source organism: Bufo bufo (assembly GCF_905171765.1). Lineage (NCBI taxonomy): Eukaryota > Metazoa > Chordata > Amphibia > Anura > Bufonidae > Bufo > Bufo bufo. Next base: position 300,647,274 of record NC_053392.1, read on the forward strand.
AATTGATGAAAAGATGAGAAGAAAACTGGTCTGGGAGGCTACAAAGAGGCCTATAGCAACATAAAGGAGCTGCAGGAATATCTAGCAAGTACTGGCTGTGTGGTACATGTGACAACAATCTCCCGTATTCTTCATATGTCTGGGCTATGGGGTAGAGTGGCAAGACGAAAGCCTTTTCTTATGAAGAAAAACATCCAAGCCAGGCTACATATTGCCAAAACACATCTGAAGTCTCCCAAAAACATGTGGGAAAAAGTGGTATGGTCTGATGAAACCAAGGTTGAAGTTTTTGGCCATAATTCCAAAAAAAACAACACTGCGCATCACCAAAAGAACACCATACCCACAGTGAAGCATGGTGGTGGCAGCATCATGCTTTGGGGCTGTATTTCTTCAGCTGGAACTGGGACTTCAGTTAAGCTAGAGTGAATTATGAACAGTTTCAAATACCAGTCAATATTGGCACAAAACCTTCAGGCTTCTGCTAGAAAGCTGAACATGAAGAGGAACTTCATCTTTCAGCATGGCAACAACCCAAAGTATACATCCAAATCAACAAAGGAATGGCTTCACCAGAAGAAGATTAACGTTTTAGAATGGATCAGTCAGAGCCCAGACCTGAATCAGATTGAAAATCTGTAGGATGATCTGAAGATGGCTATGCACAGGAGATGCCCTCGCAATCTGACAGATTTGGAGTGTTTTTGCAAAGAAGAGTGGGCAAATCTTGCCAAGTGAAAATGTGCCATGCTGATAGACTAATACCCAAAAAGATTGAGACTGAGTGCTGTAATAAAATCAAAAGGTGCTTCAACAAAGTATTAGTTTAAGGGTGCATCAAACCCATTTTGGGGTAAAAAAAAAATATTTTCAATTGGTCTTTAAAAAAAAAGTTTTTTTAATAAATAATTTAGTTTCACAATGAATCGAAAGGTTCCAGCTTTGATGGCTTGATGTGTAGCCCTTTTCTCCAAAATACTGAAAGCTCATAAACACTCATTCATGCCATCTTCCTGCCTGCTGCAATGATGGTTCAGTGTGAAACTAAAAGCAAGAAACTCTGCAGATAGGCTGAAACTTAATCCTGTAGGACAAAAACTTTTGATTTCTTCTTAATAAAGACCAATTGAAAAAAATGATTTATAACCCAAAATGAGTAAAATGCCATAATAAAAAAAATGCCATAATAAAAAAAATGCCCCTGAAGTTGCTCATAGCCTCAAACCTGTTAAGAATCAAGATAAAGATTGCTAATTCTAAGAAGCATGTACTGACCACCAATAGCTAGAAAACATGGTATATGATACTGGAGGACTTTAATTAGGAAATTTGGTAGAGATGAGCGAACCAGTCGAGATTCGTTTCGGGTTCAGTTCGGACATTTTTGAAAATGTGTGGTTTGGACCCAAATCAGTTTGGCCTGATCCGAAGTTGCTCCAATTGTCCTGAAAGTTAGTATATAAGCCCCTCTAGCCTCCTAGGACTCTTTTTAGGATTTTTTTTATTTCTTTAAGTTCATTATTTATGAATTTTTCTTTTCCCTCCCCAAGCTCTGGAACATAATGACAGCAACAGTAAATGATGTCTGAGTGACACTGACATACATAGCTATGGGTAAACGCACATTTGATTAGGTTAACATACAGCATCCGTCGACCATCTTATTGTTGACATGACATCGATCTGTGCCTTTCATAAATTAGTAACATTCTGGCCAATGTTTGATCCAACTTTTCAACCTTTGCATTTTCTGGCAAAATCAGGAGCAAAGTGAGTAAAAAATGTGGGACATTGGCCTAAATGGCTGAAGCAAGTAAAATGTTGAACAACAGAAACACTTGAGGCTTGAAGGAAATAAGACTGACGTTTCATACACCAGTCAAATGGGTAATTTATATTGAAAATACTTTTTAAAGTCAATTTGAGTTTGCATTGGTAAAAGTTGCACCAACTTTATCAAACGGCGCACATTGTTTGATAAGTTTGAAGCTCCTTCACCCTAACAATTTTGTCTAAAAATGCTGATCCATTTTTTAACGTCATCCACATGGAATAGGATTGTGACTATTTGGGGTAATGTATTAACATGCAATTTTTTTTTTGCTCTTTTTTAAATATTTTTGAAGCCTGCTTGTTTTGAGGCCAGTTTTTCTGCAAAAAATGTACTAATTGTTGCCATTTAAAAAAATGTTATGCACAAAATACCTATGGAATTTTCAGTCTAAAGTTTAGTCATATTTATTATAAAGGCAGGTCAGTTTGTACACCACCATGGCACTGGAGTACACTTGTGACTTTTTTGCAACTTTTTGCAAAAAGTCACAATGATAATTCCGTCTAAAAAATTTAGCTTCACCCACAGGCTGCCCCTTGCATGGCATGGCAGAAACCACCCTACAAATGGTGCAAATATGTCATACATTTTGTGCAAATGCCTACACCACCAACACTACAGGCTGACTGAGGCTTTCCCTCACCCCTAGTCAATAACTAGAGTTGGCTGACTGAAGATGATAAAAGCACTCTGGGCCCTCATGCAGCTCACCTTTAGGTCTCCTCATTTTTTGTTTAGTTTTACTGGGCACAGTTACTGGGAGATGGATCATGGCTTAGTGGAGATAGGGTGTAGCTTAGTGGAAGTGGGGCATGGCTTAACTGGGTAGGTGAGGTATGGCATTCCTTATTTAAACATGACATAAAAAATAAACTTTGTAGATACCCCCAGATCTGGGTTACTTCAACTTCAGTGAATTCCATGACTACAAGGGTATGGTCACACCTATCAAATCCACCTTGGATTTTTTCTGATAACCTGTCTGGATTATGCTGCATATTTTGCTGTAGAAATGCTTTCCTGTTGCAGATTGTAACCTCTGCATTGCAAAGATATCAATAAACATACACTGTAAATTGACATGCTTCATGCGTAAAATCTGCACCACATGTCAAGTTACTGTAGGTGCATACTTCACTGTGGACACTCTCCACAGCATGTGGATTAGACTGGTACTTTCACACTTGTGGCAGGACGGATCCGACATGCTGTTCACCATGTCGGATCCGTCCTGCCGCTATTTCGCCGTGCTGCCGGACCGCTGCTCCGTCCCCATTGACTATAATGGGGGCGGAGCTCCGGCGCAGCACGGCGGTGCACGGCGAAAGCTGCCGGACTAAAAAGTCCTGCATGTCCGACTTTTTAGTCCGGCGGCTTTCGCCGTGCACCGCCGTGCTGCACCGTGCTGCGCCGGAGCTCCGCCCCCGTCCCCATTATAGTCAATGGGGACGGACCAGTGGTGCGGCGGCATGGCAAAATAGCGGAAGGACGGATCCGACATGGTGAACAGCATATCGGATCCGTCCTGCCGCAAGTGTGAAAGTACCCTTAAATCTCATAATTAAACGCTGCAGACTTTCCACACACAATTCCACTGAAAAAGGCGAGAAAGAGGAGTCCACAGACTCACAGGCAAAAAACAAAAGCATGCTTTACAAAAGGTTAGATTCTCATTGCCCCTACTCTTTACAGTGTAATGTCCTCTCATGTGCTCATGTACAAGCAGCAAGGTGTTAAAGGGGTTTTCCATGGAGAGAATAAAAGAAAACAGATCAGAAAGGATTAAAATAAAAATGATACATTTTTCACCTCAAATGACCCCCTAGTGCCGCCATTCAGATGCTTTCCTTGCTGTTCCCCACTTTCTGGTCCCAGCTAAACATGCCAGAAATGTCAAGAATTCCAATTACTGGTCTTAGCAATAATCACTCATGATGTCACAGAAGATTACATGACTGCAACCCACTTGTGATGTCACACTATCATATCCGACTGAAACCATCTCGTGATGACACAGTAGCATATCTGACTGAAATCACCTGATTCCACAGCAGTTACCTGACTGAAACCCACTTGTGATGACGCAGCAATTTATCTGACTGAAAGCCCACCTATGATATCATAGCAATTATATGCTGGAACCCACTTGTGAGGTCACAGTAGCATGGCTTACTGAAACACACTTGTGATGGTCTCAGCAAATTACCAGACAGAAACCCACTTGTAATATCACAGTAGTATACCTGACTTAAAATTATTAAAGGGGTTGTCCACTTTTTATTATTGATGACCTACCCTCAGGATAGGTCATCTATATCAGATCGGTGGGAGTCCGACTCCCGGCACCCCTGCCAATCAGCTGTTTTAAGAGAAGGCAGCGCTCTTATGAGGTGAGCGGAGGTCCTGAGAGTTGTACCCCCACCAATCTGATATTGATGACTTATCCTGAACATAGGTCATCAATAGTGATGAGCGGCAGGGGCTATATTCCAATTTGCGATATTTCACAAATATTTGGTCGAATATTCATCATATATTTGTGAATTTGAGATAATTTTTTCGATTGTGAAAAATCGGCAATGTAATATTTGCGTAATGCGCGCGAAATCCAGGCGTTGGTCACTTTTGCTACATTTTCCAAGCTGCTAGAAGTTTCCTGAGACTGGATAAAATGGTTGGCATGGCAAAACATTAAAAATAGCTTTATATGCATTTAGAGTGCTCCAATATATTAGCGATTGCGCTAATCTGCACTAATGATGCAAATATTTTGGCGCAATACATGAAACTTCACATTTTAGCAGGTCTGCATTTATGTATGGACAGCAGAACTGATCACACTACCTAACACACTGCACTGCAACAGCTACACTATATCAGGAAATAACCTACACTGACTATCTCCCACTAACTATATGTATTATATATATAAGATATCTAATAGTGTTGATCAAGCACCAAAGAGCTCGGGTGCTCGGGTCGAACATCTCAGGATGCTTGGGTGCACTACTGAGCACCTGAGCACAATGGAAGTCAATGGGAGAACCCGAGCCTTAAGCCAGGCATAGCCTGCTCTGAAGAGAGGAGGGTGTCTAGGAAAAGATCAGAAATTGATGGAAACACCACTAAAAAGGTTTGGAAACAGCATGGGGAGGATGTCTGGATGCATCTTGGACTCCTAGGTCACTGCTGGGAACGATGTCCGAGTAGTATGCCACTTTTACCGACTGACAATAATACGCACCAAACCGAAGATAAAATCGATTTTAGATAAAAAATTGTTAGGAAACATTCCTTCCTGTACATTTACTTGTATATAAAGTGCAAGTGCTGCCAAAAATTGCAAGGAAGAGGCATTCCGGTACAACCTATATATCACATAAAGGAAGGCCTCATTCACATTGTGGTACAATTGTTCAGGTAGTGGGACTCCTACACTCATAAAGCCTATGCACTAAGTAAAAGGGCTGCCAAAAATTACAAGGAACTGGCACTCCAATACACCCTTTATTACACATAAAGGAGGGCATCATACTCCCTTGAAAAATTATCATTGATTGCCTGCTGGTGAGCTGACCCTGTAAAACATTATATGCGAGGGCCTGCAGGTGAGCTGACCCTGTAAAAGATTGTAGCTGAGGGCCTGCAGGTGAGCTGACCCTCTAAAAAATTATATGCGAGGGCCTACAGGTGAGCTGACCCTCTAAAAGATTGTAGGTGAGGGACTGCAGGTGAGCTGACCCTGTAAAAGATTGTAGGTGAGGGCCTACAGGTGAGCTGGCCCTGTAAAACATTATATGTGAGGGCCTGCAGGTGAGCTGACCCTGTAAAATATTGTAGGTGAGGGCCTGCAGGCGAGCTGACCCTGTAAAACATTATATGCGACGGCATATATGCAAGGGCATTATATGCGACGAATAAGCATGTTGATATGATGGAAGAGGAGCAGGAGGATGATAAAAGGAAAATTCAACCATATACCCTTTTTTGTGGTGGAAGGGGTGCATGGGAATACAGTGTATTCAGTACATTATAAACAACACATTTAAAGTGCCTTTATGTTCATCACTTTCCTCTGGTGGAGTCCGGAAGTCAGGGTCAATCCAGGACTTGTTCATTTTTATAAGAGTCAACCTGTCAGCATTTTTAGTTGACAGGCGGATACGCTTATCTGTTATAATGCCACCAGCAGCACTAAATACCCACTCAGACAAAACACTGACAGCCGTGCAGGCCAGCGCCTCCAAGGCGCAAAGTGCCAGTTCGTGCCACGTGTCCAGCTTGGACATCCAGTAGTTGTAAAGCACTGAGGGATCATTGAGGACGCTGGCACGGTCTGCTATGTACTCCTTCACCATCTTCCAAATTTTTTCCCTCCTTGTGACACTAGGCCACGCATCAGGGTGAGGGTGCTGGCAGGGTGTAATGAAACTGCAACAGGCTTTGGAGAGTGTTGCCCTGCCTCTGTTGGAACTGCTATGTGTTCCCCTCATCTCCCCTCCTCGGTTGTCCAAGGAACTACGGACTCTGCCAAGATAAAAAGTTCTCTTTGTAGCAGGGGTCGAGAAGGGTGAACAACCGGTAATCCATGTTGTCTAAAATGCATATAATGCACGGGTCGCGGGAAAGGACAGCCTAACATAAAGTCAGCCATGTGTGCCAGAGTACCAACAGGCAAGACTTCGCTGTCGTCATCAGGAGGATGACTCTCAATCTCCTCATCCTCTTCCTCCTTTTCTGCCCACCCACGCAGAACAGATGGAATTAAACTTCCATGGGTACTACCCTCTGTAGCGGAGGCAACCGTCTCCTGCTCCTCCTCCTCCTTCTCTTCATCATCCAATTCGCGCTGCGAACTGAGGGTGGTCTGGCTATCACCCTATCTAATGTCTTCTCCCATTTCCACCTCTTCCACATGCAAAGCGTTGTCCTTAATTGTGAGCAGCGAGCGTTTGAGTAGACACAGAAGTGGGATGGTTACGCTGATAATAGCGTTATCGACGCTCACCATCTGTGTTGATTCCTCAAAGTTTCTTAAACTCACAGAGGTCAGACATCCATGCCTACTCCTCTCTTGTGAATAGCAGAAGCTGACTGGAAAGGCGACGACCATGTTGAAGCTGGTAATCCACTATTGCCCTCTGCTGCTCACAAAGCCTGGCCAACATGTGGAACGTCGAGTTCCAGCGAGTGCTCACATCTCACAACAGCTGGTGAGCTGGCAATTTCCAGCGATGCTGCAGCGTTGACAGACCGGCTGAAGCTGTCGATGACTTGCGGAAATGTACACACGAGGCGCACCTTCACCAGTAGCTCAGACAAATTGGGGTTGGTTTTGAGAAACCGCTGAACCACTAAGTTTAAGACGTGGGCTAGGCATGGCATGTGTGTGAGCTTGCCGAGCTCCAAAGCCGCCGCCAAGTTACGGCCATTATCAGAGACAACCATGACTGGTTCTAGGTTGAGTGGCGAGATCCACAGCTCAGTCTGGTCTCTTATCCCCTGCCACAGCTCTGCAGCGGTGTGCTGTTGTCTGGGTTGGAGCCACTAACATAAGTGCTGGTGGAAACCCTGATCAATGTGGGGACCGCAATCCTTGGCGTCAGTAGCACCTGTGCCATCCCAGGGTACAACTAGCTCACGGCCTCCACAATGTTCACCCAGCGTGCCGTCAGGGAAATGTAGCGTCCCTGTCCAAATGCACTTGTCCATGTGTCCGTGGTTAAGTGGACCTTCCCAGTAACTGCGTTGGTCAGGGCACGTGTGATGTTAAGGGACACATGTTGGTGTAAGGCGGGCACAGCACACCTTCAAAAATAGTGGCGGCTGGGGACTGCATAATGTGGGACGGCCGCTGACATCAGGCTGCGGAAGGCCTCAGTGTCCACAAGCCTAAATGGCAACATTTCCAAGGCCAGTAATTTGGAAAGCTGCATATTTATTGCAATGGCCTGTGGGTGGGTGGCTGTGTATTCGCACTTGCGTTCAAAGGCCTGGGGTAAAGACATTTGGATGCTGTGCTGGGACATGGAAGTGGATGTGGTCGCTGATGTTGCTTGTGAAGGTCCAGGTGCAGGGTGGGAGGCATCCGGGCATGCGCCTTCGACAGGGGCTTGGCCAGCACGTAACACAGGGGAAGAGGAGGCAGTGGTGTGACCGCAGAAACAGACTGTGGACCCAGGCGTTCGTCCCACTTATTACGGTGCTTGGATGCCATGTGGTGGATCATGCTGGTGGTGGTGAGGTTACTATTGTTCACGCTCCAGCTCATTTTGCTACGGCACAGATTGCAAACTACTATTTTTTTGTCGTCTGCTCCTTTCTCAAAAAAGCGCCATACTGCGGAACACCTTCCCCTTGGCAAGGGAGATTTCCGCAAAGGAATGCTCCGTGGTACAGTTGCGGGCCTGCCTCTTCCAGCCTGTTGCGGTGCTGCAGATCTCTCCCACTCTGTACTGCTGTCCTCGCTCGGCTTTCCACCTTCCCAGGTTGGGTCAGTGATCTCATCGTCCACCACCTCCTCTTCCACTTACTCACTTTGCTCATCCTCCTGACTTGTTGACCTAACCACAACCTCAGTGATTGACAACTGTGTCTCATCCTCTTCATTAACCTCTTGAGACACTAATTGTTGATGACTTATTGGCAACTGTGTCTCATCATCATCCACCTCATTCCCCACCATCATCTTCTTGTGACTGTGGATGCTCAAGAGATTAGGAATCAGGGCACAAGATCTGTCCCTCTTCAAGCGTGCTTGGCGAGAGGGTCAAATCAAGGAATTGTGCTGAAAAGAGGTCCTCGGAATATCTGAATATGGGATCACTTGTTTTCCCAGACTCTCCATGGTGGGAGGAAGGAGGATCAGGGTGCGTATTTTGTCGAGCAGACTTTTGGCTACTGAGACTGGACTTGGTGGAAGACAGGGTTGTGCTTAACTGACTGGAAGCATTATCTGCTGTAATCCAACTGACCACCTGGTCGCACTGGTCTGACTTCAAGAGAGTAGTCGTGCACCGCCTGCAAACTGCAAACTGCGACATGAAGCTAGGTATCATGGATGATTGTTTTCCTTGTGCCCTGGCAGCAGGCACAGTTTCACTGCGCCCAGGGCCACGGCCTCTGCAAGCACCATCAGCATCACGGCCACTTCCACATCCCTTACTGCTCGCCTTCTTCATATTAAAGGTTATATATGCTTGAAAGTATGTCACATGTACAGTAGCGTAGGATTTGGAAGTGTATGCACAAACAAATTTAAAAAGGTATTTAGGATGTGGAAAAGTCACACAGAAGATATCCTGCAGACATTGTCAATGCTGTCACCAGCGGCTAATAAAAAATTACAGGGAATGTCAGAAATATTTGGGATGAGGAAAGGTTATACAGGAGAGGTACCACCGGTAATGTCACTGTCCGCAGCGTCTATGGAAAAAGTACACTGGATGTCACAGATATTTTTTGGATGCGCACACGTTACACTGGAGATGTGGCACTGGTAATGTCACTGTCAGAAGCGGACACTGTCTATTGAAAAAGTACACTGTATGTCACAGATACATTTTTTAAGCGCACACTTTACATTGCAGATGTGGCACTGGTAATATCACTTTCAGAAGCGTACACAGTCTATTGAAAAAGTACACTGTATGTCACAGATATGTTTTGGATGTGCACACTTTACACTGGAGATGTGGCGCAGCTAATGTCACTGTTCGCAGCAAACACCGTCTACGGAAAAAGTACTCTGGATGTCACAGATATTTTTGGGATGCGCACACTTTACACAGGAGATGTGGTGCAGCTAATGTCGCTGTCTGCAGCGGCCTAACTATTGCACACTATTTAGCGCAGGATGCACTAAAAATGGATATTGCTGCTACACACAACAGTCCTTAAAAGGACTTTTGGGTGTGAAAAGTTTTAGCTTTTTAGCGCAGTTTGCGCTAAAAATAGATATTGCTGCTGCCACACACAACAATAGTCCTTTAAAGGACTTTCGGGTCTGTAAAGTTTTAGCAATTTAGCGCAAGTTGCACTAAAAATATATATTGCTGCTGCCACACACAACAATAGTCCTTAAAAGTACTTTTGGGTATCTGAAAAGTTTTTCTAAAAAAAATATTCCTAAATCACTCCCTACACTGTCTGTCCCTTCCTCAGCACAGCTCTCCCTGATTAAGACTGAGCCAAACATGCGTCATCGGGTGCTATATATCACTGTATGGCTACCCAATCACTGTAATGCCAGTAACCAACATGGCTACGGCATTACAGTGAGGGCAGTACTTACCTGCATGTTTATTGGCTGCGTAGCAGCCAAGAAACGTGCGGGGAGGAGACTCGAGCATTGCGCTCGAGCACATGCGGTATTCGCCCGAATACCGCCATGTGCCGAGCATCCAGATGCTCAAGCCGAACTGGTGTTTGGCCGAGCATGCTCGATCAACACTACTATCTAACTATCTATCTAATGTAGTGTGGAAAACACAAAGCATAGCAATGATACTGCTGTCTCTCTCAGAACTTTAAAAAACTGTAGAAAATGGCTGCTGGGGAGGTTCTTATATAGTAAGGAGTAGGCAACTTTCCTATTGGTTGCTAGGGATGTTGCTAAGCTCAGACAAAGATATTGCAGCCTTCTCACTGGCCCACAAGCAAGAAGGGAGGTTACTGATGGAAAAAAAATCTAGAATATTCAAAATTACAAATATATATCACTATATTCTAAATATTCGCAAATTCTCAAAGTGCCGATATTCGCGATTAATATTCGTGATTCGAATATTCGCGCCCAACACTAGTCATCAATAGTAAAAAGAGGACGACCCATTTAATGATGTTACTGCGAATTGCCTGGCTGAAACCCTTTTGTGATTGCATTGCATTACAACATACCTGACAGAAAAATACCTGTGACTTAAGGAAAATCTGTCATCACTAAATGCAATGTTATAGAGCAGGAGGAGCGGAGCAGATTGATACCTAGTCTAGTGGGAAAAGATTCAGTAAAACATAATTTATACAGTTAAAACTTTGCTGTTTATAATTTCAGTTGTACACAGGGGAGGTGTTATCAGTGATTGATGGCATTCTCTGTGTAAGTGTGTATACAGAGATAGCTGTCCGTCACTGATAGCTGTACACGGGGGAGGTGTTATCAGTGATAGCATTCTCTGTGTAATTGAATATACATAGATAGCTGTCAGTCACTGATAGCTGTACACAGTGGAGGTGCTATCAGTGATTGATAGCATTCTCTGTGTAACTGTGTATAAATAGATAGCTGTCAGTCACTGATAGCTGTACATGGGGGAAGTGTTATCAGTGATTGATAGCATTCTCTGTGTAAGGCCTCTTCCACACAAACTTTTTTTTTCAGTTTCCGTTCCGTTTTTTTGCGTTCCATATACGGACCGTATACGGAACCATTCATTTTAATGGATCCGCAAAAAAAAACGGAAGGTACTCTGTATGCCTTCCGTTTCCGTATTTCTGTTTTTCTGTTCCGTTCAAAAATAGAACATGTCCAAAGGATAGTACTGTTCTATCAGGGGCCAGCTGTTCCGTTCAGCAAAAAATGGAACGCACACAGACGTCATCCGTATTTTTTGCGGATGTTTTTTGCGGACAGCAAAATACTGAAAAATCCATACGGTCGTGTGCAAGAGGCCTAAGTGTGTATACATAGATAGTTGTCAGTCACTGATAATTGTACACGGAGGAGGTATTATCAGTGTTTGATAGCATTCTCTGTGTAAGTGTGAATATGAAGATAACTTTCAGTCACTGATAGCTGTACATGGGGGAGTTGTTATCAGTGATTGATAGCATTCTCTGTGTAAGTGTGTATACATAGATAGATGTCAGTCACTGATAGCTGTACACAGGGACGGTGTTATCAGTGCTTAATAGCATTCTCTGTGTAAGTGTGTTGTGGGAATTTGCTCTGGTAGACAGGCTTGCGGACGCAGTATAGAGGCAACAACAATGTCTTTAACTTAAACAGTTCAGTGTTTTATTCACACATAAGGAAAGTGACAACAAAAAGTCAGTTTCAAGGAAAAAACAGTCACCTTGAGTCTGGTGTTTGTTCACACCAGGCAGCAACACATAAGTCCTTGGGTGAAACAGAAGTCCATCCAAACAAGATAGCCAGCCTTAATCTCGGCCCAAACTCTTAGGCCCCAACACAGAGACTGGCAAAGCTCCACTTTCAGATGGAGAATAATCCACCCCAGCTGAGACTGCTGGCTGGGTTTTATATCCCTAACCAAAACCCTGCCTGGAACGTGGGGAACAGCCACCCACCCTGCACTTTGGCTGCTCCTAGTAAAAGCTGGCCCGGATTGGCTTTACAATCACACTAAATACCCAATAGTGTCATCCAGCACTAGCTGCCACTGATACTTAGAATTACCGGCTCTTACCTCACCGAGGCCAGGAACCTCGGTGACACATATCTTCCGTCAATGAAGGCCCCTTGCACTTTCCTACAGTGTATACATAGATAACTGTCAGTCACTGATAGTTGTACACAGGGAGAGGTGTTATAAGTAATTGTAAGCATTCTCTGTATAAGTGTGTATACATACATAGCTACACAGGGGTGGACTAGAAAGTCAGAAAACACAAAAGTTTAAATGTATAAGTTACTAGTTAAACAAAAATTATAATTCCCACAAAACTATATATCGATCTGCTCATTTCCTCCTGCTCTATAATATGCTACCTGTGGATTACACAGCACTTTGTGGTGACAGGAACGCTTTAAGGAGAATCTGTCACAAGTTTTCTGCTGCCCTCACTTTTAAATCCTAACAGCTCCAGCACATGCCAATGAGTCCCCATATTCAAGGTTTTGGCAAAATTGCTGGGTCACTTAAAGAAAGTGACCCAGTATTTTGCTGAGGAGATCTGTCACTAGTTTATGTTGCCCTTAGTTAGGACACCATAAAACTGGTGACATATTCCCTTTAAACCCACACTTTAGCAGCTGTGATGTCAGAGTGGCATACTTAACTGAAATTAACTTGTCATGTCACAGCATTGTACCTGACTGAAACCTACTTTTTTGATGCAACAACATACCTGTCTGTAACCCACTTATGATGCCACAGCAGCTTAGGCCTCTTTCACACTTGCGTTGTTGGGATCCGGCATGCACTTCCGTTGCCGGAGGTGCCCGCCGGATCCGGAAAAACGCAAGTGTACTGAAAGCATTTGAAGACGGAACCGTCTTCCAAATGCTTTCAGTGTTACTATGGCACCCAGGACGCTATTAAAGTCCTGGTTGCAATAGTAGGAGCGGGGAGCAGGGGAGCGGTATACTTACAGTCCGTGCGGCTCCCGGGGCGCTCCAGAATGACGTCAGAGCGCCCCATGCGCCTGGATGACGTGATCCATGCGACACGTCATCCATGAGCGTGGGGCGCCCTGACGTCACTCTGGAGCGCCCGGGGAGCCGCACGGACGGTAAGTATGCTGCTCCCCCGCTCCCCGCTACACTTTACCATGGCTGTCAGGACTTTAGCGTCCCGGCAGCCATGGTAACCATTCTGAAAAAGCTAAATGTCGGCTCCGGCAATGCGCCGAAACGACGTTTAGCTTAAGGCCGGATCTGGATCAATGCCTTCCAATGGGCATTAATTCCGGATCCGGCCTTGTTCTGGATGCAGCCACTCCCCCCAATGACCCGACTGACATTTACTGTACCCTAGAAAATTGGCGCCTCCATGGGAACTTGTATGGCCCCCAGCAAATGCCATTTTCCAAGGCCTCACAGCCTCCACCACCGCCTCATCCACCATTCCACCCTCCAAGGGGACATTATGAGCCACCTACTCGCCCATATGGCCCACATTATAATGTGGAGTCGGCAGTCTGCACCCATCACATCTCGACCTTGCCCATCGCAGTACTCGGACCCTCCTTCCCAACCAGCCTACCCTGGCCTACAGTTTCAGGCCCCACCCTTGCCATCTGGGCGTTTATAAATTTGTAAATGTTAAGTTTTTCTTTATTTTATATTCAAAACAGTATTATTATATAAATTCCCGCACTCTCAGTCCAGCAGATCCAGATCGTCCAAGTGGTAAAGTGTCTCTTTCTTATGGCGGACTGTAGACTTCATCAGGTGTTGACTCATAGGTGCGTATGTAGTTATGCAGCACTACACACGTCTTGATCACCACATTGACATTTTGTGGGGCCAGCTGGATGGGCGACAGGAAAACACGCCATTTATGAGAAAAAATGCCAAAGGCGCACTCCACAAACCTTCTGGGTATACTTAAGCGATAATTAAAATTGCGCCTTTTAGCATCCAAACCTCGTCTAGAAAAGGGCAGAATGAGGTGGCTTGAAAGGGCAAAACCCTGGTCCCCTACAACCACATAAGGCGCTGGTGAGCCAGTTGAGCCAGGAAGCTTTGCTGGCTGTGGTACGTCCAGTTGGTTGGACTAAAGTCAGCGACCCATTCTGGAAGCCGTGAAGATGCGAGCATCTGCAGTACTTCCCTAGGACCCAATATCTACAATTATAAACCTGTAGTTTGTGTCAGCCAAGGCCAACAAAACTACAGAGAAAAACTGCTTATAATTATAGTATTGGGACCCTGAGTTCAGTGGCTTCTTAACCCATATGTGCTTCCCGTCAAGGGCACCAATACAATTTGGGAATTGAGCCCTCTCCAGGAAGACCTGGGCTATATCAAGCCACTGCTGCCTGGTTGGAGGTTGCAGCACTGAAGCCTTCAGTGTCAACCAAATAGCGGCACATGTAGCCCGTACCACGCCAGCAATTGTGGAGGTCCCCATTCTAAAAACAAAATGTAACAACGAAAAAGAAGTTCCTTTTGCAAGATATCTGAAATGAAACAAAAAAAAAAAGAATTAATACACTACTTAGCACAAGTTTAACAATCTAGTACATTACTTTACATTATTTAATGACAATGTGTCTGGCAAGTTAAAATTAAAATAGGCCATACTCCAAGATTGGAACTCAATACTTTATATTCATACACACTTTAAAGAAAGTAAGAGCATTTAGCTAAATCAACTCCCAGACCATTACCAGATACACACAGGTGAAGTATCCTCATCATTACAGCCAAGATTTGAATCATTAACCCCTGCGGAACTGGAATCTGGTGTGACTAATCAATTACTTGTTAGTACACCAAGTGACTTTATACAAAGTGGCTGCCCCAAAAGCACACACAGTTTATGATTAAAAAATAACTATATACAATAATTTTGACTACTATTAAGTACCTATACATAGAACAGGTAAAGTGCTGAAGACATAGGCCATAGACCAAACTCAACAACGCGACGCGATCGCATACAAAACTGACAGCACTTGCAAGCAAAATCGCACGATTTTCGCTGAACTCACCCTGAACACATCCGGACCAAATCCATGACGCCCGTGTAAAAGAGGCCTTAGTGTTGCGTACCTTTACCAGTGATGCTTTGCTATAGCTCACTGCGGAGTGTGCCACATTGTCATGGCAACAACTGTGCAGCAATGGCTGCAAATCTGTCCTGAGGACCTGTTTAAAGTAGGGCATCCTGACCTTGCCTGAGTATCTATTCCTGTGCCTGGAAACTGCCTCTAGTTTTTACATGTTCTTTTATGGCCTGCCTGTCTGTGACCCTGCCTCTCGCTGCACCTTCTCGATTTATCACCTCTCGTTGATCACTAAGTTATGGCCTATAGTTGCCATTTGACTACTCCTAATCACTGCCAGTTCGTGAGAAACTGGGGATCCAACCACTTAAGTCCAAACTTCCTTGTTGATATGTGACTGCACATAAAGTATGTTATTGATTTGGTATGTAGTTAGTATTTTTATTTCCAGGGCAGCTATGTTGTATGGTACACCATAATGGGGCGTCAATAGACAGAGGTAGACACACTGCAGAAAAGATAGATATACAAAAGGTGTATATACAATTTGAAGGATAAGAAAAAGTTAATTAATCTGTGTATAACTGCATATTAGAGATGAGCGAATTTCTTAAAATTCATCTCAGGTAGGGATGAGCGAATCGACTTCGGATGAAACATCCAAAGTAAATTTGCATAAAACTTCGTTCTAATGCTGTCCGAAGCAATAACTTCGGCTCATCGGAGCCAATACATTCTAATACTGTACGGAGCTCCTGCTCTGTACAGTATTAGAATGAGGTTTTATGCAAATCAACTTCGGATGTTTCATCCGAAGTTGATTCGCTCGTGCTTAATCTCAGGTCCGATTAGTCAAATAAAATAAAAAATACAAAACAAATATGCTTCAATTGCCCTGAAAACTGGCATATGACACTTTGAGGTCTCCCAGGGCTCAGATTGTTTTATCTTTTTATCTTTTTTATGATTTTTTGCTCTTTCTCTCAAACCCCCCTTTTAATGGCATTAATAGCAAATAATGTCAGCTTGTTTACAAACACACTAATCCATTGCATGTGTTATGATTTTTCATATTAGAAACCTCTCATCTCTCTTTATTTTCCCTCCCCAAGTTTATTTCAGCCATTAAACTGGGTGAAATTGCAAAGAAGTCCATGAAGATCTAGACTAAGGGAGCTGATTCTATTCATCAACAAGTTTGGAGAGACTGATTGGAATATGTTTATAGCCATGCCACCATTGACACTTGTACTGATATTGGCAATTACATAATGTGTGTTTTGCAGTATATTAATAGTTGTGTCAATAAGGTATCGAAGCATAAAAGTGTGAAAATCTTCCCTAATCAGAAGCCTTGGATGGGCAAAGAAGTGCGTTGTTTGCTGAGGGCAAGGGACGCTTCTTTTAGGCTAGGGGATCATGAGACTTATAGTGCAGCAGGTTGTTGGCCAATTTCACATCACCGAATACTATATATGGGTCAATGCTTGATGTGGCCCCAGACAAACTTAATATGTTTTATGCACGTTTTGATAGGAGTAATTCTGTACCACCGTTAGAAGAAACATTACCATCACTAGGGCTTATGATTCATCTGATAAAACTATCAACTATAGATGTATATAATGAATTTCGGAATGTGAATATGTGGAAAGCGGCCGGCCCTGATGAGATGTTAGGCTAAGTTTTGAGAACATGTGCAAAACAATTAGCAGGGGTTTTTAATTGAATATTAGCCCTGGCCATTTTTTCCACCAATTTTAAATTTGCAATTATTGCACCAGTACCAAAGTCTTTATCTGCCTTAGGGTTTAATGGTTACCAAATGATTCCGTTAACTTCAATTATTTCCAAATCTTTTGAAAAACAGGTCTTGCCGTATTTGAAATTTGTAATATCGCCCATGACAGTTCATCAGTTTAGTTTAGGCTACTTTCACACTAGCGTTCGGGGCTCCGCTTGTGAGTTCCGTTTGAAGGCTCTCAGAAGCGGCCCCGAACGGATCCGTCCAGCCCTAATGCATTCTGAGAGGATGCGGATCCGCTCAGAATGCATCAGTCTGGCAGCGTTCAGCCTCCGCTCCGCTCAGCAGGCGGACCCCTGAACGCAGCTTGCAGTGTTCGGGTGTCCGCCTGGCCGTGCGGAGGCAAACGGATCCGTCCAGACTTACAATGTAAGTCAATGGGGACGGATCCGTTTGAAGATGACATAGTATGGCTCAATCTTCAAACGGATCCGTCCCCCATTGACTTTCAATGTAAAGTCAAAACGGATCCGTTTGCATTATGATGAACAAAAAAAAATAAATTATTTATTTTTTGTTCATGGTAATGCAAACGGATCCGTTCTGAACGGATCTAAGCGTTTGCATTATAGGTGCGGATCCGTCTGTGCAGATACCAGACGGATCCGCACCTAACGCAGGTGTGAAAGTAGCCTTATTCGACAGAATAGGTCCACAGAGGATGCTATTACTACTACACTGCTCAAAAAAATAAAGGGAACACTTAAACAACACAATGTAACTCCAAGTCAATCACACTTCTGTGAAATCAAACTGTCCACTTAGGAAGCAACACTGAGTGACAATCAATTTCACATGCTGTTGTGCAAATGGGATAGACAACAGGTGGAAATTATAGGCAATTAGCAAGACACCCCCAATAAAGGAGTGGTTCTGCAGGTGGTGACCTGACCACTTCTCAGTTCCTATGCTTCCTGGCTGATGTTTTGGTCCCTTTTGAATGCTGCCGGTGCTTTCACTCTAAGGTAGCATGAGACGGAGTCTACAACCCACACAAGTGGCTCAGGTAGTGCAGCTTATCCAGGATGGCACATCAATGCGAGCTGTGGCAAGAAGGTTTGCTGTGTCTGTCAGCATAGTGTCCAGAGCATGGAGGCGCTACCAGGAGACAGGCCAGTACATCAGGAGACGTGGAAGAGGCCGTAGGAGGGCAACAACCCAACAGCAGGACCGCTACCTCTGCCTTTGTGCAAGGAGGAACAGGAGGAGCACTGCCAGAGCCCTGCAAAATGACCTCCAGCAGGCCACAAATGTGCATGTGTCTGCTCAAACGGTCAGAAACAGACTCCATGAGGGTGATATGAGGGCCCGACGTATACAGGTGGGGGTTGTGCTTACAGCCCAACACCGTGCAGGACGTTTGGCATTTGCCAGAAAACACCAAGATTGGCAAACACGCCACTGGCGCCCTGTGCTCTTCACAGATGAAAGCAGGTTTACACTGAGCACGTGACAGACGTGACAGAGTCTGGAGACGCCGTGGAGAACGTTCTGCTGCCTGCAACATCCTCCTGCATGACCGGTTTGGCAATGGGTCAGTAATGGTGTGGGGTGGCATTTCTTTGGAGGGCCGCACAGCCCTCCATGTGCTCGCCAGAGGTAGCCTGACTGCCATTAGGTACCGAGATAAGATCCTCAGACCCCTTGTGAGACCATATGCTGGTGCGGTTGGCCCTGGGTTCCTCCTAATGCAAGACAATGCTAGACCTCATGTGGCTGGAGTGTGTCAGCAGTTCCTGCAAGACGAAGGCATTGATGCTATGGACTGGCCTGCCCATTCCCCAGACCTGAATCCAATTGAGCACATCTGGGACATCACGTCTCGCTCTATCCACCAACGTCACGTTGCACCACAGACTGTCCAGGAGTTGGCAGATGCTTTAGTCCAGGTCTGGGAGGAGATTCCTCAGGAGACCGTCCGCCACCTCATCAGGAGCATGCACAGGCGTTGTAGGGAGGTCATACAGGCACGTGGAGGCCACACACACTACTGAGCCTCATTTTGACTTGTTTTAAGGACATTACATCAAAGTTGGATCAGCCTGTAGTGTGTTTTTCCACTTTAATTTTGAGGGTGACTCCAAATCCAGACCTCCATGGGTTAAAAAATTTGATTTCCATATATTTTTTTTGTGTGATTTTGTTGTCAGCACATTCAACTATGTAAAGAACAAAGTATTTCAGAAGAATATTTAATTAATTCAGATCTAGGATGTGTTATTTTTGTGTTCCCTTTATTTTTTTGAGCAGTGTATATTACATACTGTACTGACCCATTTAGACCATTCTGATACATATGCTAGACTATTATTTATTGATTTTAGTTCTGCGTTTAATACAGTGAATCCCTTTAGGTTATTTTGGAAACTAAGTCTCCTGGGAGTCGGTATATCTCTGCGGAAATGGATTTTGAGCTTCCTGACCGATAGAGTGGAGTTAATAAAGGTTAACAATGTCCTCTCATCACCTATTAAAATCAACACGGGTGATCCTCAGGGATGTGTCCTTTTTGTATTCTGTATTCACTAATGATTATGTTTCCAATTCATAGCCTTAATTCCTTAATTAAGTTTGCAGATGATACTACATTGGTTGCTCTGATCAGGGACAATGATTAATCAGCATATAGGGATGAGGTTAGGCATTTCACAATTTGGTGTCATGATAATAATGTGGAACGTAATACTCAGAAGACTATGGAGATCATAGTGGATTTCAGTAAGCAAAAGAAGAAATCATATGATTTTATTTATATAGACGGAGTGGAGGTTGAACAGGTATCTAGTTTTAAGTTCCTCGGGGTCCATATATCAAATGATTTGACTTTGTCAACAAATTTGTATGCAGTGTTTAAATAGGCTCATCAACGTTTGTATTTTTTAAGATATGTTTGAGGATATTGGTAGATTTCTATTGTTGTACTATTGAGTGCATTTTGACATACTGTATTATACAGGGTGGGCCATTTATATTGATACACCTTAATAAAATGGGAATGGTTGGTGATATTAACTTCCTGTTTGTGGCACATTAGTATATGTGAGAGGGGGACTTTTCAAGATGGGTGGTGACCATGGTGGCCATTTTGAAGTCGGCCATTTTGAATCCAACTTTTGTTTTTTCAATAGGAAGAGGGTCATGTGACACATCAAACTTATTGGGAATTTCACAAGAAAAACAATGGTGTGCTTGGTTTTAACGTAACTTTATTCTTTCATGAGTTATTTACAAATTTCTGACCACTTATAAAATGTGTTCAATGTGCTGCCCATTGTGTTGGATTGTCAATGCAACCCTATTCTCCCACTCTTCACACACTGATAGCAACACCACAGGAGAAATGCTAGCACAGGCTTCCAGTATCCGTAGTTTCAGGTGCTGCACATCTCGTATCTTCACAGCATAGACGATTGCCTTCAGATGATACGAGATGTGCAGCACCTGAAACGACGGATACTGGAAGCCTGTGCTAGCATTTCTCCTGCGGTGTTGCTATCAGTGTGTAAAGAGTGGGAGAAAAGGGTTGCATTGACAATCCAACACAATGGGCAGCACATTGAACACATTTTGTAAGTGGTCAGAAACTTGTAAATAACTCATGAAATAATAAAGTTACATTAAAACCAAGCACACCATTGTTTTTCTTGTGAAATTTCCAATAAGTTTGATGTGTCAAATGACCCTCTTCCTATTGAAAAAACAAAAGTTGGATTCAAAATGGCCGACTTCAAAATGGCCGCCATGGTCACCACCCATCTTGAAAAGTTTCCCCCCTCATATATACTAATGTGCCACAAACAGGAAGTTAATATCACCAACCATTCCCATTTTATTAAGGTGTATCCATATAAATGGCCCACCCTGTAGTATGATATGGCAACTGCTCTGTTTAAGTTCGGAATCAGTTACAGCAGGTGGTGAAAATGGCTCAGCCTATTATTGGATTATTTACACCTTTACTGTCAGGAAAATGTTATAGGTGCCACAATTCTCGTACAAACAGGGTTCATTTATATTTGGACAAGTAATGTATGGACAAGTAATGATTGTTTCTGTGTTGAATCTAATCTAATCTTCCAAAAATTGTCCCTTATTGGAGGCAGATGGTGTTTTAACACAAAATGGTGTTATAGGATAAAAAAAGGTACGCAACACTAAGGGCTGTATTCAGCCCTTAGCAACCTTGCTTCTCTGTGCCTCTATTTCAGGAGCTTCCTAAGATGGCCTCTGCTGCACTTCCTGTGGTGATTTTTACCCTGTCCTTGAGGCCATCCTGTATTTCCCTCACTTCCAATAAGCCCTTGCTCTCCTCACATTAACTAGCAGGACCAATAAGAATGCAGATAATCTCCCACACTACCCCAGAGCAGTGTGTATCCTCTCACATACAGCTAACCAGAGACAGACAAGACCAATCAGAATGCAGATAACTTCCTCCACTACCCCAGAGCAGTGTGTATCCTCTCACATACAGCTAACAAGAGACAGACGATTCAAATCAGAATGCAGATAACCTCCCTACTACCCCAAAGCAGTGTGTATCCTCTCACATACAGAAAACCAGAGACAAGCCCTGCAATTACATGAAATCAGTAAGCATTTGTTTTAGCCTCTTAATAGTCTCCTGTCAGCTCTGCAAATGCTCCCTCATTCTCCTCCACACTGACAGGGAGGAGGGGTGTGCTAATTTAGCTGCTCATATCTATGGTTTGGTACCAGCTAGAGATATGTGATTGGCATTCCAAGCTTTCATACAATACCAGAATGACAGCAATGCGTTCAGTACAGGAGAAGATATCACTGATAGAAATTGGGATGCTGTGAATGAAGCTGACAGTGAAAATAAAAGCAGATTTTGCCTACGATTATTCCAGACTCGATTTCTAACAGTGATTTCTCCTCTGTTGCTTGGACTTGTCATTCTGGTTTTGTATAAGTGCGTGGAATGTCAGCTTTCAAACGAGACCAGTTACATGTTTCTAGCTGCTACCATTCAGGAGATATCACCATCTAAAGCAGCCCTCCCCCCTCCACTTTATTTCTGAGCCCAGGCACTCAGGGCTGTGCTCATCCTCCCAGTGCTCTACCCCCTCTTGTTTGTAATACAGAGAAGACAGCTGCACATGACAACGCTGTGAGAAGAGGGCTGCAGAATAGGAAAGTAGCATGCATTTGTGGGAGTTATTAGCAGGTAAAACTGAAAATGGTTACATTTTAAAGCACGAAAGCATTTATATAGCAGGGTGTAGTATACCATTAGGATATAAAAAATGAAACGGCAGTTACACTTTAATGGGGGAAGATCCCTGTCCTGGTTAATACACACACATTAATGTCATAAGAATCAGTTTCTTGTTCTGCACAAGCATCCAAAACTATTCGTTTATGGGGGGCAGAATGCCTTCCCGAGTTTATACCCGCACAAGTGTTAGTCAGAAAAACTGTGGCTTGTTCTAAATGAGCCTGGAAAAAATCAGAGCAGCAGTAGTAGAGTATGGATGTGGAGAGGGCATGTGACTGTAAAAGTAGAGGCAGTAGTAGCAGCTAGTGTTGATCGAGCATGCTTGGCCAAACACCAGTTCGGCTCGAGCATCCCGATGCTCGGCACATGGCGGAATTCGGCCGAATACCGCATGTGCTCGAGTGCAATGTTCGAGTCTCCTCCCCGCACGTTTCTTGGCTGCTATGCAGCCAATAAAGTGCTGACAAGTACTGCCTTCACTGTTATGCTGTAGCCATGTTGGTTACTAGCATTACAGTGATTGGCTGGCCGTGTTCGGCTCAGTCTTAGTCAGGGAGAGCTGTGCTGAGGAAGGGACAGACAGTATAGGGAGTGATATAGGAATATTTTTATTAGAAAAACTTTTTAGAGAACCAAAAGTTCTTTTAAGGACTATTGTGTGTGGCAGGAGCAATATATACAGTCAGGTCCATAAATATTGGGACATCGACACAATTCTAACATTTTTGGCTCTATACACCACCACAATGGATTTGAAATGAAACAAACTAGATGTGCTTTAACTGCAGACTGTCAGCTTTTAATTTTACATTCAAATCAGGTGAACGGTGTAGGAATTACAACAGTTTGCATATTTCCCTTTCCACTTGTTACAGGACCAAAAGTAATGGGACAATTGGCTTCTCAGCTGTTCCATGGCCAGGTATGTGTTATTCCCTCATCGTTCCAATTACAATGAGCAGATAAAATATCCAGGCTTCATTTCAAGTGTGCTATTTGCATTTGGAATCTGTTGCTCTCAACTCTCAAGATGAGATCCAAAGAGCTGTCACTATCAGTGAAGCAAGCCATCATTAGGCTGAAAAAACAAAACAAACTCATCAGAGAGATAGCAAAAACATTAGGCGTGGCCAAAACAACTGTTTGGAACATTCTTAAAAAGAAGGTGAGCTCAGCAACACCAAAAGACCTGGAAGACCATGGAAAACAACTGTGGTGGATGACCAAAGAATTCTTTCCCTGGTGAAGAAAACACCCTTCACAACAGTTGGCTAGATCAAGAACACTCTCCAGGAGGTAGGTGTATGTGTGTCAAAGTCAACAATCAAGAGAAGTCTTCACCAGAGTGAATACAGAGGGTTCACCAAAAGATGTAAACCATTGGTGAGCCTCAAAAACAGGAAGGCCAGATTAGAGTTTGCCAAACGACATCTAAAAAAGCCTTCACAGTTCTGGAACAACATCCTATAGACAGATGAGACCAAGATCAGCTTGTACCAGAGTGATGGGAAGAGAAGAGTATGGAGAAAGAAAGGAACTGCTCATGATCCTAAGCATACCACCTCATCAGTGAAGCATAGTGGTGGTAGTGTCATGGCGTGGGCATGTACGGCTGCCAATGGAACTGCTTCTCTTGTATTTATTGATGATGTGACTGCTGACAAAAGCAGCAGGATGAATTCTGAAGTGTTTCGGGCAATATTATCTGCTCATATTCAGCCAAATGCTTCAGAACTCATTGGACGGCACTTCACAGTGCAGCTGGACAATGACCCAAAGCATACTGCAAAAGCAACCAAAGAGTTTTTTAAGGGAAAGAAGTGGAATGTTATGCAATGGCCAAGTCAATCACCTGAGCTGAATCCGATTGAGCATGCATTTCACATGCTGAAGACAAAATTGAAGGGAAAGTGCCCCAAGAACAAGCAGGAACTGAAGACAGTTGCAGTAGAGGCCTGGCAGAGCATCACCAGGGATGAAACCCAGCGTCTGGTGATGTCTATGCTTTCCAGACTTCAGGCTGTAATTGACTGCAAAGGATTTGCAGCCAAGTATTGAAAATTGAAAGTTTGATCTATGATTATTATTAAGTCCCATTACTTTTGGTCCCTTAACAAGTGGCAGGCACACATGCAAACTGTTGTAATTCCTACACCGGTCACCTAATTTGGATGTATATACCCTCAAAATAAAGCTGACAGTCTACAGTTAAAGCACATCTAGTTAGTTTCATTTCAAATCCATTGTGGTGATGTATAGAGACAAAAATGTTAGAATTGCGTCAATGTCCCAATACTTAGGGACCTGACTGTATTTTTAGTGCAACCTGCGCTAAATTGCTAAAACTTTACAGACCCAAAAGTCATTTTAAGGATTATTGTTGTGTGTGGCAGTAGCAATATCTATTTTTAGCGCAAAGTACGCTAAATAGCTAAAACTTTACAGACCCAAAAGTCCTTTTAAGGACTGTTGTGTGTGGCAGCAATATCTATTTTAGTGCATCCTGCGCTAAATAGTGTGCAATAGTTAGACCGATGCACACAGCGACATTAGCTGCGCCACATCTCCTGTGTAAAGTCTGCGCATCCAAAAATATCTGACATCCAGTGTACTTTTTCCGTAGACGGTGTACACTGCGGATAGTGATATTAGCTGCGCCACATCTCCAGTGTAAAGTGTGTGCATCCAAAAAATATCTGTGACATCCAGTGTACTTTTTCTGTAGCCAGTGTCCACTGCGAACAGTGACATTAGCTGCGCCACATCTCCAGTGTAAAGTGTGCGCATCGCAAAAATATCTGTGACATCCAGTGTACTTTTTCCGTAACTGTGTCAGCTGCGGACAGTGACATTAACTGCGCCACATCTCCAATGTAAAGTGTGCGCAACCAAAAAATATCTGTGACATCCAGTGTACTTTTTCCATAGACGGTGTCTGCTGCGGACAGTTACATTAGTTGTGCCACATCTCCCGTGTAAAGTGTGCGCATCCCAAAAATATCTATGACATCCAATGTAATTTTTCCGTAGACGTTGTCTACTGCGGACAGTAGAATTAGCTGCCACATCCCAAATACCTGTGACATTCCCTGTAAATTTTTATTAGCCGCTGGTGACAACATTGACATTATCTGTAGGATAATCAGGGTGACGTTTCCACATCCCAAATACCTTTTTTTATTTATTTTGCGCATACACTTCCAAATCCTACGCTACTGTACGTGTGACATACTTTCAAGCATATATAACCTTTAATATGAAGAAGGCGAGCAGTAAGGGACGGGGAAGTGGCCGTGATGCTGATGGTGCACGCAGAGGCCATGGCCCTGGGCGCTATGAAATTGTGCCTGCTGCCAGAGCACAAGAAAAACAATCATCCACGAGACCTAGCTTCATGTCCCAGTTTGCAGGGCGGTTCAGGACACCACTCTTGAAGTCAGACCAGTGCGACCAGGTGGTAGGTTGGATTGCAGTAGATAATGCTTCCAGTCGGTTAAGCACCACCCTGTCTTTCACCAAGTCTAGTCTCAGTAGCCAAGAGTCTGCTCAACACAATCCTCACCCTGATCCTCCTTCTTCCCACCATGGAGAGTCTGGGCAAACAAGTGATCCCACACTCGGATATTCCGAGGAGATCTTTTCAGTGCCATTCCTTGATTTGGCCCTCTCGCCAAGCACGCTTGAAGAGAGACAGATCTTGTGCCCCGATTTCCAACTTTTGAGCATCCACAGTCACAAGAAGATGACGGTGGGGAATGGCAATTACTGTTTAATGAGGTGGATGATGATGAGACACAGTTGCCAATAAGTAAATGGCAATTACTGTCTCAAGAGGTTGATGAAAAGGATGAGACACAGTTGTCAATCACTGAGGTTGTGGTTAGGTCAACAAGTCAGGAGGATGAGCAGAGTTAGGAAGTGGAAGAGGAGGTGGCGAACGATGCAGTCACTGACCCAACCTGGGAAGGTGGAAAGCCGAGCGAGGACAGCAGTATAGAGGGGGAGGGATCTGCAGCACCGCAAAAGGCTGGAAGAGGCAGTGGGGTGGCAAAAGGGAGAAGGCGGGCCACACCAAACAGGCCAGCAACTGTTCCACGGAGCACCCCCTTGCAGAAATCTCCCTTGACTGTAGGTGTTCAGTAGTATGGCGCTTTTTTGAGGAAAGTGCGGACGACAAAAGAATAGTAGTTTGCAAACTGTGCCGTACCAAAATGAGCCGGGGTGTGAACAGTAGCAACCTCACCACCACCAGGATGATTCACCACATGGCATCCAAGCACCGTAATAATGAACAATAAAATGTCCTTACCCCAGGCCTTTAAACGCAAGCGTAAATACCCAGCCACCCACCCACAAGCCATAGCACTAAATGTGCAGCTTTCCAAATTACTGGCCCTGGAAATGTTGCCATTTAGGCTTGTGGACACTGAGGCCTTCCGCAGCCTGATGTCAGAGGCTGTCCTGTGTTACGCCGTCCCCAGCCGCCACTATTTTTCAAGGTGTGCCGTGCCCGCCTTACACCAACATCTGTCCCGTAACATCACAGGTGCCCTGACCAACACAGTTACTGGGAAGGTCCACTTAACTATGGTCACATGGACACAAGTGCATTTGGCCAGGGACGCTACATTTCCCTGACGGCACACTTGGTGAACGTTGTGGAGGCCTGGAGCGAGTCAAAAGCAGTATAGCACTGCAGTGGGGAAGCAGCAACAGGCCGTGCTGAAGCTGATATGCTTAGGGGACAAACAGCACACTGTCGCAGAGCTGTTAAACAAATCGGGAATCAAAGGAAGAGGGTAAGGATCACGGATAGTAATCTGATTGAGTTCACGAAAATCCTGACATGGCCGAAGACCTCCATCCATTTTTATTTTTTTTTACAAAAAAGAACCCTGTAGCCACTGGAGACTTGGAAGGTCTTATGTGTCCTTTCTTCAAACTCTAAGCAATATATTCTCTCATGGCCTGCCTTTCAGGTTCAGAAAGATTATACAACCTAGATTTAGGCAATTTTGCCCGGGAATAAGATTGACAGGGCAATCATATTCCTGATGGGGAGATAAATCCTGAAATCCACTCTCAGAAAACACATCGGTAAACTCAGATATAAAAGAAGGATACAGCCTTAGTAGTAACCACAGAAAAGGATGTATTGAGACAATTATCAATGCAATAGTCCCCCCAATTCAGAATCTGCCTAGCTTGCCAATCGATAGTTGGATTATGCTTGGTAAGCCACGGTAAACCCAGAACCATAGGTGCAAGGAGACCTTCCAAGACAAAACACGAGATAACTTCTTGATGAAAGTCACCCACTCTTAGGCCTCATGCACACAACCGTTGTTGTGTTCCGTTCCACAAAATGGGGTTCCGTTTTTCCGTGATCCGTTTCCGTGTGTCTTCCTTTATTTTTGGAGGACCACCAGACATAAAGGAAGGTAAAAAAACTCTTAGACAGGTTTGCCATGCAAATGATAGGACTAAAACGGACGCGGACGCGGATGACAATCTTGTGTGCCTCCACGTTTTTTAGCGGTCCCATTGACTTGAACCGTTTTCCGCGGACGAGAATAGGACAGGTTATATTTTTTTGATGGACTGGAACCACGGATCACGGACGCGGATGGCAAACTGTGCACTATCCGCATTTTCAACAGCTCCATAGAAATGAATGGGTCCGCATCTGAAACGCTAAAATCGGCGGAACGGACGCGGAGACAAACAACGGTCGTGTGCATGAGGCCTTAATCTGATATCATGCAAAACTTGCGACAAGCACCTTTGAGTAAGAGGGGCAGAATCAATAGCAAATACAGGAATGTCTTTTTTTAATGTACCTGGTGATAACCCGTGCATGCGGACAAATTGAGCATCAATCAGGTTCACCCCGGCCCCGCTGTCGATAAATACTAAGAAATCGGGTACTACCAGCAAAAGGACAAATGCACATTCTCTGACTCCCAACTCACACCTCCGATAGTCAGATGGGATTTAGACGCCCCTTTTTGTTTCTCTTTTTGCCGCTGAATGCTTGGACATATTGTAACCGCCGGCCCTGAGAGAGATATTAGAAGTTCAAATAGACGGAAGACTCAGGAGTCTATCTGACAGATCTCTCTTGTTTTCATTGTTGCTGACAGGTTTCCACCCCTTCGCAGATGCTGCTCATTATCAGTCAGGTGGCTCTTTATATGTTCCGCCTCTCACTTGCTTCCTTGCGGCTGATAGCTCTTCTGTGGAGTTCTCTGCTTGTGTGATGGTTCTCCTGTTCAAGTTACATCTCAAGCTAAGTAATTTCCCTTTTCTTGGTGTGTCTGTCCTGACTATGCCTCAGGGAGACACTGACTCTTTTAGTTTGGAAGCAGCCGGTTGCCTCTTTCCCTGTTCCCTAAGCTGAGGATTTGGTGCAGTGTTTCAGCAGTCTCAGGTTCCTGTGCATGTGCATTTCTACCATTGAGATTTGCACATGTTGTTAGCAGCTTAGGGTGAGTATCAGGGAATGCTAGGAGGTGACCTCTTTACTCCCTAGGTTTGGGGCCTAGTCTGTTGTTTTGTTGTGGTTCCCTTTGGTTGTCTTTCCTTCCCCGTACTTCCCGTGACACATATATTGATAAAATGTCACCTTTGACCACAGATCCAGGAGTCGCTCCCCCTAATTGCATGGGTTCCTCCCCAGGTATTAGCTCAGGAGTCTCTGCACCCAAAGAGTCAAAGAAATACGGTACATTATGTAATAGAACGTCCTGAGAGAGCGGGCCCTTAGTACTCTCTCTCAGATGTCTATCAATACGTACAATCAAATACATAGCGGATTCCAAAGACTTAGGATTTTCATGAAAGGCCAAAGCGTCCTTCTGCCTCTCAGATAATCCCTGACAAAACTGGCTATGGAGAGCTGGTCGGCAGAGAAAAAGCCCAAGACTGGGCGTCCCCTTTAAGCAACGAAATAAAATAATCACACCCACTCTCTGGCTCTCGTCCACAGATGAGTGTGGACGCAGCTTAAAGTACCATTTGCAAGCTTCCCTGAACCGAATGAAATTATCACTCTCCCCTGAGAATCTATCTGGGAGAACAACT
Organism: Bufo bufo; assembly: GCF_905171765.1. NCBI lineage: Eukaryota > Metazoa > Chordata > Amphibia > Anura > Bufonidae > Bufo > Bufo bufo. The sequence goes on from NC_053392.1 coordinate 300,676,653, forward strand.
TTAGGTTCAGGACAGGTCAGGTAACCCCTACTAGGATCAGCCAACAGTGGTCTCTGCATCTGTAAGACGGTCGAGCGGAGGTCAACTACCTCCATAGACAGCCCTTGCAGCTGTCTGGTCAGTGCAGAGATAACATCCATGGCCGAATTGATACAGACAAAATGAGTTATTCTGCGGTTTATAATGTCACGATCAGTGTGGGGGGAAAACTCCACGTTGAACACAGTAGAGAAGGGGAACAATAACTAGGCCTGGAAACTAGGGAAGGAACAGGTCACATCCTAAACAACCCTAATCCGAGCCCTAACTACCTATCAATATGAATAGACCTTGAAGGTAGGAATATTCATATGCGGTATACCTAGGCACTTATTTCACTAAAACACCCTGGAGTAAGGTTAGGACCAGAGACAACCCATTCCTCCCCAGATGGACGAATGGAAGTCTCTGTCTCAGGCCCAGATACAAACAAAAGGGAATATAACAAATACAATACAATAAGAAAAGACAAGACTTAGCTTAAAGTAGAAAACTGGCAACTCCAGAAGCACAACAGAGTACAACCGACTAGCTAGTAAGAAGACAGGAAGAAAATCTATAAACCACACCTCCAAGAGTGAGAAGCGGCTACTTATGGTGAAGGTAAATTACCAACAAGCAACACCTGAAGCAAGGGATGTGGCATTCACCAAAACACAGACACAATAAGATCCACAAGTAACTTGTCAATTTAACCCATGTGTTGCCAGTCTCTCTGATCTCCTGGTACCTGCCATGGGAATGTCCATGACATTATCCCAATTTGCCTGAGCTACTGGGGAAGGTGCGCACATTTCCGCAAGTCATCGACAGCTTCAGCTGGTCTGTCAATGCTGCAGCAGCGCTGGAAATTACCAGCTCACCGGCTGTTGTGCGACGTGAGCACGCGCTGGAAATCGATGGTCCACATGTTGGCCAGGCTTTGTGAGCAGCAGAGGGCAGTAGTGGAATACCAGCTGCAACAAGGTCGTCGCCTTTCCAGTCAACTTCTGCTATTCACAAGCGAGGAGTGGGCATGGATGTCTGACCTCTGTGAGTTTAAGAAACTTTGAGGAACCAACACAGATGGCGAGCGGTGATAACTCTATTATCAGCGTAACCATCCGACTTCTGTGTCTACTCAAACGCTTGCTGCTCACAATTAAGTACGACGCTTTGCATGTGGAAGAGGTGGAAATAGGGGAAGACATTACATAGGGTGATAGTCAGACCACCCTCAGTTCGTCTTCTCAGCGCAAATTGGACGATGAAGAGGAGGAGGAGCAGGAGACGGTTGCCTCCGCTACAGAGGGTAGTACCCATGGAAGTTTAATTCTATCTGTTCTGTGTGGGTGGGCAGAAAAGGAGGAAGAGATTGAGAGTCATCCTCCTGATGACGACAGCGAAGTCTTGCCTGTTGGTACTCTGGCACACATGACTGACTTCATGTTAGGCTGCCTTTCCCGTGACCCGTGCATTATACGCTTTTTAGACAACACGGATTACTGGTTGTTCACCCTTCTCGACCCCTGCTACAAAGAGAACTTCTCATCTCTCATTCCTCTGGTGGAGAGGACGAGCAAAACAGTGCAATCCCAGAAGGTCCTTCCATCTGACAACGCTGGTGGCAGAGTCCGTAGTTCCTTGGGCAACCGAGGAGGGAAGACAAGGGGAACACATAGCAGTTCCAACAGAGGCAGGGCAACACTCTCCAAAGCCTGGGGCAGTTTCATGACACCCCACCAGTACCCTCACCCTAAAGCGCAGCCTAGTGTCACAAGGAGGGAAAATTTTGGAAGATGGTGAAGGAGTACATAGCACACCGTGTCAGCGTCCTCAATGATCCCTCAGTGCCTCACAACTACTGGGTGTCCAAGTTGGACACATGGCACGAACTGACGCTCTACGCCTTGGAGGTGCTGGCCTGCCCTGCCGCCAGGGTTTTGTCTGAGTGGGTATTTAGTGCTGCTGGTGGCATATCATATCTGCCTGTCAACTGAAAATGCTGACAGGTTGACTCTTATAAAAATGAACAATGACTGGATTGACCCTGACTTCTCAACTCCACCAGAGGAAAGCTGATGAACATAAAGGCACTTTAAATGTGTTGTTTATAATGTACTGAATACACTGTATTCGCATGCACCCCTTCCACCACAAAAAAGCGTATATGGTTGAATCTTCCTTTTTTCATACTCCTCCTCCTCTTCCATCATATTAACATGCTTATTCGTTGCATATAATGCCCTCGCATATACTCCCTCGCATATAATGTTTTATAGGGTCAGCTTACCTGCAGGCTCTCGCATATAATGTTTTACAGGGTCGGCTCACCTACAGGCCATCGCCTACAATCTTTTACTGAGTCAGCACACCTACAGGCCCTCGCATATAATGTTTTACAGGGTCAGCTCATCTACAGGCCCTCGCATATAATGTGTTACAGGGTCAGCTCTCCTGCAGGCCCTCACATATAATGTTTTACAGGGTCAGCTTACCTACAGGCCCTCACCTACAATATTTTACAGGGTCAGCTCACCTGCAGGCCCTCACGTACAATTTTTTACAGGGTCAGCTCACCTACAGGCCCTCACCTACAATCTTTTACAAGGTCAGCTCACCTGCAGGCCCCCACATCAAATTTTTTACAGGGTCAGCTCACCTACAGGCCATCGCCTACAATATTTTACAGAGTCAGCACACCTACAGGCCCTCCATATAATGTTTTACAGGGTCAGCTCACCTGCAGGCCCTCCATATAATGTTTTACAGGGTCAGCTCACCTGCAGGCCCTCGCATATAATGTTTTACAGGGTCAGCTAACCTACAGGCCCTCACCTACAATATTTTACAGGGTCAGCTCACCTGCAGGCCCTCACCTACAATTTTTTACAGGGTCAGCTTACCTACAGGCCCTCACCTACAATATTTTACAGGATCAGCTCACCTGCAGGCCCTTGCATTTAATGTTTTACAGGGTGAGCTCACCTACAGGCAGTCACCTACAATCTTTTATAGGGTCAGCTCACCTAGAGGCCCTCACCTAAAATCTTTTACAGGGTCAGCTCGCTCACAGGCCCTCGCATATACTTTTTTAGAGGGTCAGCTCACCATAAGGCCCTCACCTACAATCATTTTAAGCGTCAGCTCACCTGTAGGCCCTCGCATATAATGTTTTACAGGGTCAGCTCGCCTGCAGGCCCTCAACTACAATCTTTTATAGAGTCAGCTAACCTACAGACCCTCACCTACAATCTTTTACAGGGTCAGCTCACCTGTAGGCCCTCGCATATAATTTTTTAGAGGGTCAGCTCACCGGTAGGCCCTCGCATATAATTTTTTACAGGGTCAGATCACCTGCAGGCCCCCACCTACAATCTTTTACAGGGTCAGCTCACCTACAGGCCCTCACCTACAATCTTTTACAAGGTCAGCTCACCTGCAGGCCCCCACATCAAATTTTTTACAGGGTCAGCTCACCTACAGGCCATCGCCTACAATATTTTACAGAGTCAGCACACCTACAGGCCCTCCATATAATGTTTTACAGGGTCAGCTCACCTGCAGGCCCTCCATATAATGTTTTACAGGGTCAGCTCACCTGCAGGCCCTCGCATATAATGTTTTACAGGGTCAGCTAACCTACAGGCCCTCACCTACAATATTTTACAGGGTCAGCTCACCTGCAGGCCCTCACCTACAATTTTTTACAGGGTCAGCTTACCTACAGGCCCTCACCTACAATATTTTACAGGATCAGCTCACCTGCAGGCCCTTGCATTTAATGTTTTACAGGGTGAGCTCACCTACAGGCAGTCACCTACAATCTTTTATAGGGTCAGCTCACCTAGAGGCCCTCACCTAAAATCTTTTACAGGGTCAGCTCGCTCACAGGCCCTCGCATATACTTTTTTAGAGGGTCAGCTCACCATAAGGCCCTCACCTACAATCATTTTAAGCGTCAGCTCACCTGTAGGCCCTCGCATATAATGTTTTACAGGGTCAGCTCGCCTGCAGGCCCTCAACTACAATCTTTTATAGAGTCAGCTAACCTACAGACCCTCACCTACAATCTTTTACAGGGTCAGCTCACCTGTAGGCCCTCGCATATAATTTTTTAGAGGGTCAGCTCACCGGTAGGCCCTCGCATATAATTTTTTACAGGGTCAGATCACCTGCAGGCCCCCACCTACAATCTTTTACAGGGTCAGCTCACCTGCAGGCCCTCACCTACAATCTTTTACAGGGTCAGCTCACCTATAGGCCCTCGCATATAATTTTTTAGAGGGTCAGTTCAACTGTAGGCCCTCGCTTATAATTTTTTACAGGGTCAGTGTTAGCCCAGCGGTCTGTGCCGGCCCCGCTGCCACTATCAGCAGGCACGGGCGCCGGGCTCCCTCTTTTCCCTCCTGCCGCCCAGCTGACAAACACGGGCAGCAACTAACTTAACTCTGCTACATATGTTCCATGCCAGAGTTTCCTTCCTGTTGGAGACTTGCATTAGTGTTGAAGCTTGCATGGGTGTGTCTCTCTTCATCTAAGAGGCCACACACGCCCTCTGTCTCAGCAGCCTATGACTGGATTGCAGCAGGTATTTATAGGCACTTCCTACTACCGGAAGTTGCCTGAGCAACCTCAGTGTCTAGCTTGTCTAGTCCCTATGCAAAGGTGTTTATCTTGTCTTCCTGTGTACCGAATCCTGCTATTGTACTCCTGGACTTTGCTTTCTGCCGCCTGCCTCTGACCTCGGACTTCGTTTATGGACTTTGCCGCCTGCCCCTGACCTCGAATCTTGTTTGCTGACTTCACTTGATTGCCGCCTGTCCTGACCAGTACCTCCAGGCCTTGTACGTCCCCTTGGTGCTTGCACCGAGCACTCTGACCCCCTGGTCAGCTGCCACTGACTTTGGGACTACTCTGGAGTGGCATCTGGCAGCTACCCTACGGCCCAAGCTTATCCCCACCATCAGGGGCTCTAGTGAATACCAGGTAGCTGCTTAGTTACGCCCCTCCAGAGTATACCCAGTCAGTGGCGCAGTGGGTCCACACCCGCTTGCATAACAGTCAGCTCACCAGCAGGCCCTCACCTACAATCTTTTACAGGGTCAGCTCACCCTCAGGCACTCGCATATAATGTTTTACAGGGTCAGCTCACCTGTAGGCCCTCACCTACAATCTTTTACAGGGTCAGTTCACCTGCAGGCCCTCACCTACAATCTTTTACAGGGTCTGCTCACTAGCAGGCCCTCACCTACAATCTTTTACAGGGTCAGCTCGCCTGCAGGCCCTTGCATATACTTTTTTAGAGGGTCAGCTTACCTGCAGGCCCCTGCATATAATTTTTTAGAGTTTCAGCTCACCAGCAGACCCTCACCTACAATCTTTTACAGGGTCAGCTCACCTTCAGGCCCTCGCATATAATGTTTTACAGGGTCAGCTCACCTACAGGCCCTCACCTACAATCTTTTACAGGGTCAGCTCACCTGCAGGCCCTTGCATATAATTTTTTAGAGGGTCAGCTCACATGCGGCCCTGGCATATAATGTTTTACAGGGTCGGCTCAACTGCAGGCCCTCACCTACAAACTTTTACATGGTCAGCTCACCTATATATAATTTTTTAGAGGGTCAGCTCATCTGTAGGCCCTCGCGTATAATTTTTTAAAGGGTCAGCTCACCAGCAGGCCCTCACCTACTATCTTTTACAGGGTCAGTTTACCTTCAGGACCTTGCATACAATGTTTTACAGGGTCAGCTAATTATGTGATATACAGGTTGTATTGGAGTGCTTCTTCCTTGTAATTTTTGGCAGCAGTTGCACTCTATATACAAATAACTATATAGGGAAGAATGTTTCCTAACATTTTTTCTTCTAAAATAGATTTTACCTTCGGTTTGGTGCGTATTATTGTCAGTCTGTAAAAGTGGCGTACTACTCGGACAACATCGTTCCCAGCACCGACCTATGAGTCCAAGATGCATCCAGACATTCTCCCCATGCTGTTCCTGAACCATTTCAGTGGTATTTCCATCAATTTATGACCTTTTTCTATGAACCAGACACCCTCCCCTCTTCAGAGCAGGGGGTGCCTGGTTTAATGCTCGGGTTCTCCCACTGACTTCCATTGTGCTCGGGTACTTGGAAGAGCACCCAAGCATCCCGAGGTGTTCGACCCGAGCACCCGAGCACTTTGGTGCTCGATCAACACTAGTAGCAGCATAGCATGGAACAGACAAGGCAGTAGAGGAGATGTATGTGAGGCGGCTGTGTAGCGGTAGTAGTAAGAGTAGTAGGAGTAGTAGAAGTAGTAGTAGGGTCTTTAATTGCTTTTTCTCAGACACTGCCACAACACATCTTTCCAGGTCACAAGCTGAACACAGAATGGAGTTCTATGATGTCCTAATAAAGGACTTTTTCTGAATCCTTCCCATGATTGGCTGATCAGACTGTCAGACTCTGAGACATCAAGACAAGCCCTCCCCCCTTCCTCCCAGTGACATATCCTTCATTTTCTTCCTCCCTCATGGCTTTCCATGCCAACATTAACAGTATAATGGCACTGGATAACTTCTTTACACAATTTATCTGAAACGAATTGCTAAAACTTCGGATTCATTTGTGAATGAATTTTCTGTAAAATTCATAATGAATCCAATTTGTCTAAAATCAATTCACTCATCTCTAATGCATATACATCATCTCCACAAATTTACCTTTCTACTTAGCTCAGTTTTCTAGATCTGCCAATTTTTGGGGGTTCCAAAATACACAAATATATATGCAGCAAGCCTCGGAGAAGCCAGTGCCGAGGATGTGAGTGGTAGTGGCCCTGATAAAGTGTTGTGTCACGGTGTACTCCCTCAGGCCATTGCTCTCAGGGGATGGGTGCAGTGGAAAATGTAATATTGAAGAATAAAGCTATAATTAAACGTAATAAAGTCTCCTTTACTAAGTGCAACATAGAACTTCAAATACATTTAATAACAGCTGATTTAAAGTACAATTTTCTGGCACCAGTAAGGGATATGGAGGCAGGTTTGATCACTGCAATTTAGCACTTGTATTGTACTGGACTAATAGCAGTAGTAGTCTGGGTGATGGGTGTCTTTGCATTACTCACCTTACAGTGTCTTTTAATGCTGATAGTAGCTGTTCACTCTGTCTTCTCAAGGATTTACTTGAGGATGTATATCTTTGATTTCTCGGGAGAATCCTCTCTTAGGAGTGGGATCTCAGGCATGTGCCTTCTTTCCACAGTCAGGTTGGAACTCACCCTCCTGGCAGGAAGCAGGACCAGCCCACTCCTACCAAATATAGAGAAATTGGGTGGTTATCCCTGTTTCTATCCAACCTTTGCCACCTATACCTTAACTGGAACATATGGCCAAAAAAATATAAAAATACATAACAATATAAAACTATACAAACTATATACATTTGTAGTAGCCCAAGGTCTGGAGTACTGGTAATAAATATATTAGATATTTACTTGCATAATCAGAGCTAACGTTATTGAGCCAAAATTAAATTTCCATGCTATATCTTTATGGATAAACGTTGGTCAAGTTTCTGTTATTTGCTTACTATTTTTTTTATTTCATTAGCCACATTTTTCAAATAATTTAGCTTTTCAATAAATATGTTCTCTGCTGACTTTTTAATCAATTTTTATGGAAGAAATGTAAGATGAAAATACAAGTTGAGATTTTTTTTCTCTCAAACAGTGTTTTTTGGAATGATAATTAATGCTGAGATGCCAAATGAAAACTTAGCCTTTTTCTAGCAGAGCCTGAGAATGTGTTAATTTGGCCTATAGCACACTAGAATGAGATCATATTAAATTTGAGGATGCCAATATGCTACACATAAAATCTTTAGCACTCTTCCATTACACGTAATGAGCCAAATATACCAACTTTTTTAAAGCTGGACAGCTACCACTGCTGATGTGTTGGAAATTAGTAGCTATTATTTAGCTGCCAATAAGCACACATGTATTTATTCTCATGGTGAAATCACTGTAAATGTAGTATAGACAATGCAGACTTATTTTCCATTCACAGTTTTCAATGAATGCATTATGACTAGTAGAACAGACAGCAAAAAGCAGTTTTTTTGCAGACCAAATTGAGTTGCAGGGAAAGTTGCATGTTGCTTTATCGGCAGCCTGTGTCCGCCACTATCCCACTTTCCCAGGTGGCCAAGGACGCCACCTCACTTGCCATTCTTCTCCTTCTCTGGCAGCCCAAACTTACCAAACTTCCTCTGCTTCCTGTCTCTGGAGTCACCTGTGTCTTCAATCTTATTTTTGCATGCAAGGCCCTTTCCCACAGAAGTAAAAGTTGTTTCAGGATCTAAAATTAATAAGTGCAGGGAAAGACATGACAGGCACTAGGGACAGTGATTAGGAAAGACTTTATTTACAAAATATTACTTTTGAACAGTTCAGGGACAGCTAATTGATAGTGTAGGGTTATAATTGGGAGGCCTTATCCACACTATAGGGAAGAGAGCAGGGGCCAATTGAACAGTGTAAAGCTTGGCCAATAGACAAGCTATTCTATTACACCTTGCTGCACTAATTAGGATTAAAAGTGTTCTAATACTACTGATTTTAGTTAGTTCACATTCTTTTTTACATAACTAATTCCATTAATGCTTGACCAAAATTGCGGTCTGATACTACTGATTTTGGGGGGGTTCACGTTCTTATATAATTAAGTACCTCCTTTAATCCTTGATTGTCTAATTGGGGTGATATTGCAGCCTAATACTACTGTTTTTGGAGTGCTCACGTTCTTTTATACATAATTCAATAGGTTAATCCTTAATTGTATAATTGGGGTGAAATTGCAGCCTACTACTACAGATTTTGGGGTGTTCATGTTCTTCTATACATAAGTAAATCCGTTAATCCTTGATTGTGTAAATGAGGTAAAATTGCGGACTGATATTGGGGTGGGGTGTCCACGTTCTTTTATACATAATTCAATCCGATAATCCTTAATTGTGGAATCAAGCTGCGAGTCCTGCGCCAATGTCCTCCTCTGCCTCCTCATCCACAACCTTGTCTTATATGAGCAGAGGAAGGCTGTAAACAATTTCTTGATGATGCAGGTGGACAGAAGCACTCCCCTGTGTAACTTTGACATTAGCCAGTGGCAGCTCATGCGTGACACCCGCCTGGAGATGGAGGCAGGGAGTCCTTCAGAGTTCCTTGCACAAATAGCCAGATGCATGCTGAGTTGCTTGCGTAGTGACAGCCGTTTAATCACTATTCATCAGAGGGATGACTACTGGCTCTCCACCATGTTAGACCCTTCGCTACCACTCCAAAATGGGGGCGTTTTTTTCCACCTGCTGAGAGGGAGGATAAACTCGACTACTATCAAGACATTCACCCAACCCGGGTTTCGCCAGTCCAGCTTCCTAAGGGGCGAAGCTGGACTGGCGAAACCCGGGTTGGGTGGATCTCTGATGAAAGCAATTTGATTTTAGGCTTGAATTTTATGATATTTTGTAAGTACAATAAAACCTGTTGGTTGCGGAACTACCTGGTGGAACTTCACTATTTGTGCTATAACTTCCCTCTAGGGTGCTGTTGTACGTGAGTGCACCAGCCTCTGGTTACCGATTGTTTGGCTACAAGGTGGATTAACCTGAACATTGGAAAGAAGGGTCTGAGATTGGAACTCCACACTCATAAGGCAGCGCGATCAACATTTTCTGGAACTTTGACTGTGAAGCGAACTTTACCCACGACGCTTGGTGGATCTGCAGCACCGATAAGTAACCACAAAGACTAGAGACTGCTTGTTTTTTATATTTCGCTGCCTATGTGTGTCATCGCCAATCCTCACAAATATCTGACTGGAGGGGGCCCTCTGCACTTACGTTCCACTGCTATGGCTGCTGGTGTGGGGGCAGGAGCAGCACCAGCTCCATCACCAGGAACTTAAGTCTGGAGTCTCAAATAAGCACTTTTCTTCACCCGCCTACTGAGGAAACCACCCACCAGCAGAAGCAAGCATGGTGCATAACCTGAACCAGCAGGTAGAGGCATACTTGGACTGCACCCTGCCAACCCATATCCAAGATACCCTGGACTACCAAACTTGATTTGTGGCTGCAATTGGACAAGTTTGTCATGGAAATGCTTTCCTGGCCGGCCAGTAGTGTGGCAGCAGAGAGGGTGTTCAGTGCAGAGGGTGGCATAGTTACCCCTAATAGGCTAACCTTCATAAAGATTAATCAGGCACACCAGTGCCTGAGGCAACAGAATAGATCATTCTGCCACTAATGATCACATTGTAGTGTGCTGTCACACTGGAATATTCTGTAAAATGGGCTGTTAATTCAGCCACATGCTTCCGCTTATCTGATGAAGCCACCCACCTGATGCGACCAGCCTGCTGCCTCTACTGCCATTCCTACAATGGGGCTTCTTGGCCTACTGATATGTACATGTTAAATTTTTACAAAGATATGCATACTACTGGCCCTTGCAATCACACTGCTGTTGTTGGGTTCTGCTACTACTGTGATATAATAAAATTAATTATACCACCGCTATTGGTGTATATGCAGTGGTATGTGATTACACCCAAATATAGCTGATAAATTTTGTAAACTGGGACTAATTAAAACGTAACCTTTACTAGGTCATTTAAAATATTGTTTCACACTTAGTGGGAGACGACAGTAACAGTAAATTCCCTCCACTATATCACATTATATATGGTCATAGAAAAAATGCAAAAAGGGTAGATCTCACCTCGTCCGAGCTGGATCCACATCCGTGGAGGTAGGTCCTGGCAGTTAGTGGTGCCTATGACCGGTGTGACCAGGGTGCTTGTGTTGTATTGGCATTACATCCACTCCTACGCCACCCTATAATGGCTTTCCTGCCTGTCTAGGGGTAGGGGGCTGTAAAATGGACCTGCCTACCACACATGGAGCACCCGCCCCGACAGGGGCGACCCCACACCGAACCTTTCCCTGGGGTATGGGTCTAGTGTTCTATAAAGCCCTAATTACAATGCCCTACATGCCATGTTTCTGTCTTTCTTGACATCATCAGGGGCTTCACATATGTATTCAAGGACAAACTACAAAAAAAGTTACAGACATACACTCAATATAGGTCACAAATGGTACAGAGTACCGCAAACGCAAAAACTTGTAAGCAGACTCAATGTACTTACTAGAGATCAAGGTGGTTTTAGCCTCGTATCATCACACGGGATAGTGGGTAATTCTTATCCTCTCTGTATCATGGGAAGTGTCCCATGTCAGTCTGTGTCTCACCACAAATAACAATGATTTGGGTGAGCACTGGATACTTGTCAGCCGCCTCCTCATATACCTCTCCTCCCGGTGAGTGTACGCCCCCCTTAGTTACTTGCCTCACCTGTCCGGATCCATCCGAATGCATGTTACTCCATGTGGAACGCACGCCGCTCGCGTGCGTTCCACCGGACCGGAAGTTCAAGTCACATGGTGCGGGCTAACCGGAAGTGAGGTCATGGCCTGCGTCGGAGCGTTGCCAGTTGCATAGCAACCTCCAAGCTCATGACGCACGGCCAGATCACAAAGCAAATGATGACTTGCCTCCTCTTTAAATATGCACAATCGCATTACGGATTTAAAATTGACAGGACAACCAAGCACCTGCCGTAACACTAAAGGTGCCAGTTGATAAGAGAACCAAAGGCACAAGTATATGTATGCTTGAGTGTGATAGCATGGTACATTCAATACACTTGCCTCCATTAGCATTATACTTCCATCAAAAGGTCCCACGGGCATCAGCACATGAGATCCGAGGGGGCCTAAATTATGTTGTATTGAATACAGTCACCCCCATATGACATTTAACCAGAGTCCACCGTCGGGTCACATACGCTCACATTTTAGACGGGAGCACATGGGACACAAGGGAGGGACTCCAGCAGTCACCGTCCTTTTATTGCACCTGAGATCATATAATGCAGCAATTGTTTTCTATGTCACAGTACATGAGATTCAAGGTGACCTGACCAACCTCATATTGGCTAACGACGCCCCCGTCTCTAGACTGGTCAGATTCTACCATCAGATCCCATATGCTCACATTAAAGAACGGAAGCACATGAGATCCAAGGGAGAGAATCCCCCTGACACCCTCCTAACATTACAGCTTAAATCAAATAAAGCAGCAATAGTTTTGTTGTTCATTTAAACCAGATGGGTGGACCGTTCTAAGATAAAAGATCCATTTCGCCTCGCATTGCAGGATCCTCTTATCAAAGTCGCCCCGTCTAGTTCCTGGCTTGATTTGTTCAATTCCCATAAAGGAAAGGCAGTTCATTCTGCCGTCATGTTCGGTGTTCACATGCCGAGCCACCGATGTGTCTCTCCCATTTCTTATATCACTCAGATGCTCTCCTATTCTTCTCCTCAATTCTCTACTTGTCTTCCCGATGTATTCCTTTCCGCATTCACATGTGATTTTGTAGACTAATCCGACACTCCTACAGTTAATGAAGTCCTTCACTGTGTAGGTTTTGCCGGTATTGTTGCTCCTGAATGACCCCGCTTTGGTCATAAAGGGGCACGCCACACATCGACCGCATTTGAAATTACCACTGATGCCTCTCTCTAGCCATGTCTTTTTCTGGGGTGTTGGTGTATAGTGGCTATGTACCATCATATCACGGATGCTTCTGCCCCGTCTGTATGTAATGCTGGGGCGCCCCTTTATGACCCTACAGATGTCAGGGTCCATCAGGAGCACATGCCAATGTGTAGATATGATGTCTCTGATAGCAGAGGAACATCCGTTGTATGTACTGATAAGGCGAATCTCCCTATTCTCACTGGAGCCACTCTGCCTAGGGGTATCCACCTGTGGGGTCAATAGAGACACTCTATCTTTATTCAAGGCCATTTGGTATGCTGGTGTGAGTACACCTGATGGGTATCCACGTTCCAGAAATCGAGTTTTCAATTCCCTCGCTTGTTTGATGAACTCTGATCGCCTGGAGCAATTCCTCCTCAGTCGCAAGTATTGACCTCTCGGTATTCCCTTCCTGAGTGGGTACGGATGGCTACTTTCCCATCTCAGGAGGGAATTTGTCGAGGTGGGCTTGCGATATATAGATGTCTCCAAACGACCTGTGTGGTTTATGCTCACTCTGATGTCAAGGAAGGGAAGTTTAGATGGATCACATTCGGATGTGAAATGGAGACCTATCTCGTTTTGGTTTAGTTGTTGAACCCAACCCGAGAAGGACTCCATACTTCCCTTCCAAATGACGAAAACATCGTCGATAAAGCGCGCCCATTTTTGGACGCACTGTAGCTCGATTGTGGACTCATCCTTAAATACTAGAGTATTTTCCCACCAGCCCAGGAACAGATTTGCATACGATGGGGCGCAGGGGCTCCCCATCGCAGTGCCCCTGAGCTGGTGGAAAAAACGCCCATTGAATAGGAAGTAGTTTCTCTTCAATGAAAATTCCAGCAATTCCAGAACGAACGCACTATGTGCCTGGAAGTGTCTCCCTCTTGAGGACAGGAAGTATGACACTGCATATAGACCCCATTTGTGTGGGATAGATGAGTATAGTGCTTCGACATCTACACTCCCAAGTATGCAGTCTTGATCTAACTGGATACCCTCTAACTGTCTAAGGAGGTCCCCGGTGTCTTTCACATGGGATGATAAGGAAAGGACAAATGGTGCCAGGATCTTGTCTATATATATTCCTAAGTTTTGGCTCAGGCTATCGATGCCCGAAACAATCGGGCGCCCTTTCAAGGGCTCGTAGCCCTTGTGTACTTTTGGAAGGCTATAAAAGGTGGCAATCTGAGGATGTTCTGGGTACATGAAATCAAATTCTTCCTGACTGATGAGCTTGGCAAGTTTTGCCCTATCTAATATTTTTTTAAGCTCTTTTTTATAGACGGAGGTCGGATCGCTCTGTAGGATTTCGTAGCAATCTCGTGGGGCTAGCAAGTTCTCACATATCTCTTCATAGTGCTTTGTATTTAGGATGACTGTATTCCCGCCTTTGTCCGAAGGCTTAATAACAATACTTTTATTTTTGGACAAGTTGTCCAATGCATTCAGTTCATCCTGAGTACAACTTTGCGGTGCTGCATACAGGTGTGTGGTCTCCAGATCTTTACTGACCAGTTTAAGAAATACGTCCACGCAATTTGTTTCGCCTATTGGGGGTGCCCTCCTACTCTTATTTTTAAAAGGAGTGAAGGGTCCTTCACCCAAGATGGGTTCGTTAGCTGCTGTTAAGCTTTCTAGCAGTTTTACATCAGATATCATTTCTCTAGGGATACCCATTTCTGCACTTTGTTTTTTCTCGATGTTGCAGAAGTGCTTGTACCAGCGCAGTTTGCGCGCAAAGAGATTCAGGTCTACCACAGTTTTGAATGGATTGTATTTGGGTGTTGGGACAAAGGAGAGACCCTTCTCAAGGACCTTAGTTTCTGTACTCGACAGGGGATAATCTGACAAATTAATTATTTTGGGGCCGGCACTATTGCTACTCCCTGATGCTGTTGTGGTGCTCGATTTCGTAAGGGGTATGTCGGGCCCTGATCTAAAAAACTTTGTCCGGCCTTATTATAATATCCCCCTCGGTTGTTTTTCTTACCACGCCCTCTACCTTTAGTTAGGTTTTTCCGGCTACCTATATATTGTTCTTTCTCTGATCCTGACAAGTCAGTCTCAGTTGATGAGATATCCGTATCTCTTTCAGTTAATCTCCTTCTTTCAATTATCTGTACATATACTTTATTTTCCTTAAAGTCTGCTAGGTCCCGAGTAAACTGTTTGTGTTTACGCTCCTTGAGGTGGTATTGAAATTTATCTAGGGAGGTCTGAAGTTGTTTCTCCTTTGTCCCAAAATCCGTTTCCTGTGCGAAAGACTGTGTGATTGCTATCTGGTCTCGTAGCTTAATCTCAAGGCCTGCTAAAGTCAGTCGTTCCTGTTCAATTAATAGTTTCATAAACCTTAATGAGCTACTAGTGGCCTCAGACTCCCATTTGCTCATCAGAGAGGTGTTTCTACAGCGAATGGCAAGAGTGAGATTGATGCGTAGGCCGCGTGGAACAATATTATGTTCTAAATAATATTCAAGGCTTTGAACTTCCCACCAGGAAACTATCTGTTCCCTGTACACTTTTTCCAATTCCTTGAATGCAGCACCATAAGAAGGAATATATTTTTTCTGACAGAATGCCCTATCAGAAAAAACTTCCTTAGCCTCGGTCAACCAGCTATCAGAGTCAAAGCCTGTGCTCAGAAATCCTGCCATATCCGATATATGTAACACTTGAAATAATAAAATTAATTATACCACCGCTATTGGTGTATATGCAGTGGTATGTGATTACACCCAAATATAGCTGATAAATTTTGTAAACTGGGACTAATTAAAACCTTTACTAGGTCATTTAAAATATTGTTTCACACTTAGTGGGAGACGACAGTAACAGTAAATTCCCTCCACTATATCACATTATATATGGTCATAGAAAAAATGCAAAAAGGGTAGATCTCACCTATGGGAATTGAACAAATCAAGCCAGGAACTAGACGGGGCGACTTTGATAAGAGGATCCTGCAATGCGAGGCGAAATGGATCTTTTATCTTAGAACGGTCCACCCATCTGGTTTAAATGAACAACAAAACTATTGCTGCTTTATTTGATTTAAGCTGTAATGTTAGGAGGGTGTCAGGGGGATTCTCTCCCTTGGATCTCATGTGCTCCCGTTCTTTAATGTGAGCATATGGGATCTGATGGTAGAATCTGACCAGTCTAGAGACGGGGGCGTCGTTAGCCAATATGAGGTTGGTCAGGTCACCTTGAATCTCATGTACTGTGACATAGAAAACAATTGCTGCATTATATGATCTCAGGTGCAATAAAAGGACGGTGACTGCTGGAGTCCCTCCCTTGTGTCCCATGTGCTCCCGTCTAAAATGTGAGCGTATGTGACCCGACGGTGGACTCTGGTTAAATGTCATATGGGGGTGACTGTATTCAATACAACATAATTTAGGCCCCCTCGGATCTCATGTGCTGATGCCCGTGGGACCTTTTGATGGAAGTATAATGCTAATGGAGGCAAGTGTATTGAATGTACCATGCTATCACACTCAAGCATACATATACTTGTGCCTTTGGTTCTCTTATCAACTGGCACCTTTAGTGTTACGGCAGGTGCTTGGTTGTCCTGTCAATTTTAAATCCGTAATGCGATTGTGCATATTTAAAGAGGAGGCAAGTCATCATTTGCTTTGTGATCTGGCCGTGCGTCATGAGCTTGGAGGTTGCTATGCAACTGGCAACGCTCCGACGCAGGCCATGACCTCACTTCCGGTTAGCCCGCACCATGTGACTTGAACTTCCGGTCCGGTGGAACGCACGCGAGCGGCGTGCGTTCCACATGGAGTAACATGCATTCGGATGGATCCGGACAGGTGAGGCAAGTAACTAAGGGGGGCGTACACTCACCGGGAGGAGAGGTATATGAGGAGGCGGCTGACAAGTATCCAGTGCTCACCCAAATCATTGTTATTTGTGGTGAGACACAGACTGACATGGGACACTTCCCATGATACATAGAGGATAAGAATTACCCACTATCCCGTGTGATGATACGAGGCTAAAACCACCTTGATCTCTAGTAAGTACATTGAGTCTGCTTACAAGTTTTTGCGTTTGCGGTACTCTGTACCATTTGTGACCTATATTGAGTGTATGTCTGTAACTTTTTTTGTAGTTTGTCCTTGAATACATATGTGAAGCCCCTGATGATGTCAAGAAAGACAGAAACATGGCATGTAGGGCATTGTAATTAGGGCTTTATAGAACACTAGACCCATACCCCAGGGAAAGGTTCGGTGTGGGGTCGCCCCTGTCGGGGCGGGTGCTCCATGTGTGGTAGGCAGGTCCATTTTACAGCCCCCTACCCCTAGACAGGCAGGAAAGCCATTATAGGGTGGCGTAGGAGTGGATGTAATGCCAATACAACACAAGCACCCTGGTCACTCCGGTCATAGGCACCACTAACTGCCAGGACCTACCTCCACGGATGTGGATCCAGCTCGGACGAGGTGAGATCTACCCTTTTTGCATTTTTTCTATGACCATATATAATGTGATATAGTGGAGGGAATTTACTGTTACTGTCGTCTCCCACTAAGTGTGAAACAATATTTTAAATGACCTAGTAAAGGTTACGTTTTAATTAGTCCCAGTTTACAAAATTTATCATCTACTACTGTGATATGTCACCATCTTGTGCTGTATGCCACTGCGGCCACGATCCCTACTCTATCACGAGGCCACTACTGTAACTGGTACTGCATCACCATTTTCTGACAGCCATAACTTTTTTATATTTCGGTCTATAGAGCTGTGTGAGGGCTTGTTTTTTTTTGCAGGACAAACTACAGTTTTTCTTAGTACCATTTTTGGTATGTACGACTTTTTGATTACTGTTATTCAGACCTACTCCTGCCTCCTCGTTACGATGGGGATCCTAAGTCCTGCCGGAGTCTCTTCAGCCTGTGTATGATTCATTTTGAACTGCAGGTTGATCAGTTCCCCAGTGACATGTTAAAGTAGCCTTCATAGTGTCAATCTTGTCCGGAGAAGCATTAGCTTAGGCCATGGCCCTCCTGGAGTGAGGGAATTCACTCAATGGAAATCTTCATGGAGAAGTATTCCTGGAGACCTTTCTTAATGTTTTTGAAGAGCAAGATAGAAAAGCTTTTGTAGCTTCATCTTTATTCCACCTCTGCCAGGGCAACCTAACTGTTAGGCAGTATGCCATGCTATTCCACACTCTCCCCTGTGAACAATCAGCAAAGAAGGGCCGGCACTCACTGGTTATCTTCAATAATTCTGTTTATTGTCACATAGTCCTGTGACGCGTTTCGACACTCGCAAGCTTCTTTGTCAACCAGTCTATCAAGATGGCTTTGGAAGAATGAAAACATCTTCTAGAGTTTGCCTGCTATCCAATAATCATCTATACGGATCATCTTGACCTACCTGCAATCAGCTTAATGTCTTAATCCTCCCCATGCCCTATTAAGTTCCACATAATCTGCAAGGACTACCTCTGTAATATGCCAATTTTGCAGACATGTTCAACTAGAAGAAAGCTGAGGCTTTCTACCATATCGGCCCTAAGACTGTCCCATAAATCTGTTGCCTGGAATGACTCCACCACAGGGTTGGTCTATCCTCTTTCTCTGCCTGAGCCCCCGCCATGTCAAAGTATATTAAAGAGAAGCTGGAAAGAGGATTTATCCAGAAGTCCTTCTCTCCGTTGGAGCCGTGTTTTTCTTTGTAAAAAGAGGGATGGATATCTATGGCCATGTATTTATTATCACAGCCTAAATTAAGTGATGGTTAAGTATAAATATCCTCTGCCCCTGATACCTAAGGTCTTCAACTGGCTCTATTTTCTGGGTAATCTCGAAGCTAAACCTTTGAGGGGTATATAACTTCATCAGAATAAGAGAGGGCGACAAGTGGAATACCGGCGTGGGTCACTTACGCTACATTTTTCAAGCTTGCATAAGTTTCCTGAGACTGGAGAAAATGGATGGCACGGCAGAACATTAGAATACCTTTATATGCCGATAGAGTGCTCCAATATATTTGAGCTTGCGAATTTTCGGCAACTAATGATGCTCATATTTATTCACAATACGTGCAACTTGTGACAACACAGCACTATGTCTGAAGCATGTATATATGGACAGCAGAACCTATCACACTACCTAACACCCTGCACTAGCACCTATCAGCTACACTATAGATCAATCTAACCTACACTGACTATCTCCCCCTAACTATCTGAATTATATATATGTTAACTGTCTAACATAATACAACACAGCACAGAGCACAACAATGACACTGCTGTCTCTTTCATAACTGCAATAAACTTTAGAAAATAGCTGCTGGGGCGGTTCTTATATAGTAAGGGGTAGGCAACTTTTCTATTGGTTGCTAGGGATGTTGCTAAGCTGTGACCAAGCTTTCTCATTGGCCCACAAGCTAGAATAAGGGAGGGATGATCACCTGATGTGTACTGTGTTAAAAAAATATATATGAATATTCGTCATTAAGTATATATGGCACTATATTCTAAATGTTCGCGAATTCTCGAAGTGACGTTATTCGCAATAAAAATTTGCTTTTCAAATATTCGCGCTCAACACTACTGGTAATACAGTATGATGGTCCTGTGGCAAAGCGGGGGTAGGGTCCTGGCCTAGCAACATTGCTCCAGCTTTGCCAGTGACCCTGGTCTCCATCGGACTGCTAGCCTGATTATCCAGCATTAGCGGTGACCAACAATTTATAAGGCTGTCCAGGATTTTGTTGCTGCCTGCTCTACTTTTGCCCAAAACAAAGCCACAAAGCAAAGACCTTTTGTACTTTTACATCCCTTGCCAGTTCCTGATGCCCCATGGCAATAAATAGCCATGGGCTTTATCACTGATTTGCCTTCTTCCTCTGACTGTTTTGTGATCAGGGTGATGGCCAACCAGTTTTCTAAAATGACACATTTTGTACCTCTGTTTAGTTAATTTATTCCGGAAGAATATTTTCTGGTAGCATGGTTTCACATTCTGTATGATTGGGAGTGCAATTCACTTCCAAGTTCTGTCTAGCTACCTGTTAACTGCAAGACATTAAATTGGACTTGCTTGCCATTAGCAGACCAATAGACAAGTGGAACACAAGAATCAGGTTTTGGTCAATTATTTGTGACATTTCACTACTCCATGACATGACAACTAGGCTTCTTTGCTCCCCTGTGCATAATTTTCTTACAATAACCCAATTTCTTCATAGTGTATGGCCAATTATTATGGATTCTTTTTTCAGTAACTGTGTTCTCTGGGCTTCCCGAGTCCACTGTCAATAAGTTTTCCCAGATCTGGCAAAAACTAAAGCCTCTCTACTACAGGCCTCTGCTGGCATTTTGAACTTTGCTGATCGCAAGTGCCGGACTCTACCTCAATTTTCTCCTGTGGACAAGCCCTTGTTTTCCTCAAAAAACATCAGATTCACAGTGTCCTCATACAAGTTGGTACCCTGCTTCATTGTCCCTTTTAAGGTGTTGAGACAATTTAATTTGGTCTGCTATAAGTTGTGTCTTCCTGCCTTTTGGCCTATTTCTAGCGCCTTTCATTTTCCCCTACCTTAACCACAGTTGCATTCAAGCATTACTCTAGAGGTTCTGCTCCTGCTTCTACTCCTGTCCACACAGAGAATATCTACGAAGTCAAAAGTATTCTGGACATGAAGAAAATTAGAGGTCAAACCTAATTCCTGGTAGATTGGAAAGGTTTTGGTCCTGAGGACAGGTCTTTGGAGCCCGTTCAGAACACTGATGCTCCTGTTATTCTGAAAAGATTCCTACAACTGTCAGGACAAAAGAAGAGAGGAAATAGGGGAAATACTATTACATCGTAGCCCATGTCAGTTGCTGTCCCAGATGTAACAGCCCAGTGGTTTTCCTGCAATGGATTCCAGATCCCAGTACAGGGTTCTAAGGCCTCATGCACACGACCATATGTATTTTTCGGTCCGCAAAAAACGTATACGCAAAAAATACGGATGACGTCTGTGTGCATTACGTAATTTGCATAATGAAACAGCTGGTCCCTAATAGAACAGTACTATCCTTGCCCGTAATGCGGACAATAATAGGACATGTTCTATTTTTTTGCTGAAATGAAATATGGACATACACTGCGTGCAGAATTATTAGGCAAATGAGTATTTTGACCACATCATCCTCTTTATGCATGTTGTCTTACTCCAAGCTGTATAGGCTCGAAAGCCTACTACCAATTAAGCATATTAGGTGATGTGCATCTCTGTAATGAGAAGGGGTGTGGTCTAATGACATCAACACCCTATATTAGGTGTGCAGAATTATTAGGCAACTTCCTTTCCTTTGGCAAAATGGGTCAAAAGAAGGACTTGACAGGCTCAGAAAAGTCAAAAATAGTGAGATATCTTGCAGAGGGATGCAGCACTCTTAAAATTGCAAAGCTTCTGAGGCGTGATCATCGAACAATCAAGCGTTTCTTTCAAAATAGTCAACAGGGTCGCAAGAAGCGTGTGGAAAAACCAAGGCGCAAAATAACTGCCCATGAACTGAGAAAAGTCAAGCGTGCAGCTGCCAAGATGCCACTTGCCACCAGTTTGGCCATATTTCAGAGCTGCAACATCACTGGAGTGCCCAAAAGCACAAGGTGTGCAATACTCAGAGACATGGCCAAGGTAAGAAAGGCTGAAAGACGACCACCACTGAACAAGACACACAAGCTGAAACGTCAAGACTGGGCCAAGAAATATCTCAAGACTGATTTTTCTAAGGTTTTATGGACTGATGAAATGAGAGTGAGTCTTGATGGGCCAGATGGATGGGCCCGTGGCTGGATTTGTAAAGGGCAGAGAGCTCCAGTCCGACTCAGACGCCAGCAAGGTGGAGGTGGAGTACTGGTTTGGGCTGGTATCATCAAAGATGAGCTTGTGGGGCCTTTTCGGGTTGAGGATGGAGTCAAGCTCAACTCCCAGTCCTACTGCCAGTTTCTGGAAGACACCTTCTTCAAGCAGTGGTACAGGAAGAAGTCTGCCTCCTTCAAGAAAAACATGATTTTCATGCAGTACAATGCTCCATCACACGCGTCCAAGTACTCCACAGCGTGGCTGGCAAGAAAGGGTATAAAAGAAGAAAATCTAATGACATGGCCTCCTTGTTCACCTGATCTGAACCCCATTGAGAACCTGTGTTCCATCATCAAATGTGAGATTTACAAGGAGGGAAAACAGTACACCTCTCTGAACAGTGTCTGGGAGGCTGTGGTTGCTGCTGCACACAATGTTGATGGTGAACAGATCAAAACACTGACAGAATCCATGGATGGCAGGCTTTTGAGTGTCCTTGCAAAGAAAGGTGGCTATATTGGTCACTGATTTGTTTTTGTTTTGTTTTTGAATGTCAGAAATGTATATTTGTGAATGTTGAGATGTTATATTGGTTTCACTGGTAAAAATAAATAATTGAAATGGGTATATATTTGTTTTTTGTTAAGTTGCCTAATAATTATGCACAGTAATAGTCACCTGCACACACAGATATCCCCCTAAAATATCTAAAACTAAAAACAAACTAAAAACTACTTCCAAAAATATTCAGCTTTGATATTAATGAGTTTTTTTGGGTTCATTGAGAACATGGTTGTTGTTCAATAATAAAATTAATCCTCAAAAATACAACTTGCCTAATAATTCTGCACTCCCTGTACAGAAACGGAATGCATTGAAATGAAAGGTTCCGTATATGGTCCGCAAAAAAAACGGAGCGTACACGGAAAGAAAATACGTTCGTGTGCATGAGGCCTGATGGCGAAAACCAGGGAACTGCCAGAATAATGTCCTTAGGATTAGCCTCAAGTAAAATCTGTTCAGTTGACACAGCGGATCCACATCCACTGCTGTAACACATGTACATGCAACATTCATGAAATTTGTGCAATTGTTGCAACAAATATTTACACAGGATGAAGCTCAAGTAACATGCAATGCTATTGATGCTGTCATTTGGCAACTGTTTATGTATAGCCCCAACTGAACGTGTGTACGCGTGCGCACTATTGTAGACCAGGTGATGCTCCTACTATGCCAAGTAGCCATGTTTGTTTGCGCAGTATTGTAGTCTGGTTCTTTTGTTGTTCTTCTAGAAAGAGAACGAGCTTGCCTGTTTCATTGAGAGAGTTGTAATCTTTGTAGAAAGTTGTAATTCTCTTGTCTCACTTTCAGTTGACTGTTATTTTGAAGGTCTCTCTGGTTCATATGACGCTGAATCAAAATGGTGAAATCAAATTGCTAAAGGTGTTGTCTGTTTATGCTATACAGATAATGCATGCTCAAATGAACAGGAGAAAGCTATAACTATACCTACTTGCTGCTGTACAGCAAGTAGGTAAACAGTTAGAAGAACACAGCAGCAATATGAGCACTGCATTATTTTCACACATCAAATTGGCAGAGATGCCTTCCTGCGATTTAAAAATGCTTGTGTCGCAAAGCTGGAAAAATAGCTAAGCCTAGCTCACATCTGCAACTAGTATTTTCAAGACAAAAATCCTTAATCAGAAAAAACTGATGAGAACAATAGTTCTAGTTGCAAGGCCTTTGGGGGAACCTCTGGGTGGGTACTATTATTATTATGCAGATCAGTTAATACATGCAACAACTATTGCAGGCTAGACAACGCTCCTCTGGATTTCTGGGTAAAATATATGCAAAGTATCATGTCTGAAATCTGATAGGTTTAGGAAATCTACTTTGAATATCTTTTCCAGCAACCTAGAGGAGCATCGCCTAGCCTACAATACTGTGCATGCATACTCCGCGTACCAGGCACATTGCCTGGCCTACAATACTGTGCACATATACTTGGCATAGTAGGGGCATCATCTGGCCAACAGTACTGCATATGTGGCATACAATGGGGTCTCCATAATTAGAAAGGCACACTTGCACACTTAGACAACACATATATACAGTTACAGGAAAAAGTATGTGGACCCTTTGGAATCATATGGATTTCTGCACAAATTGGTCATAAAATGTGATCTGATCTTCATCTAAGTCACAACAATAGACAATCACAGTCTGCTTAAACTAATAACACACAAAGAATTAAATGTTACCATGTTTTTATTGAACACACCATTTAAACATTCACAGTGCAGGTGGAAAAAGTATGTGAACCCTTGGATTTATCCTTAAGGACCCATGACGTACCGGTACGTCATGTGTTATTCCGATCACCGCCGCCCGACGGGCAGTGATCGGAACAAGGTGCCTGTTCAAATCATTGAGCAGGCACCTCGGCTAAATGCGCCATGGGGCTGTGGAGGGGAACCGATGGCATGGAAGGCAGCGCGATGCCTTCCTGAGGCATCTGCGCTGCCTTCCGGTGACGAGCCTGTAAGATCCAGCCCCCTGGATCTCACAGGCTGGAAGCTGTATGAGTAATACACACAGTATTACTCATACAGCCAATGCAGGAATGCATTGTAAAGGATTAGACCCCCAAAAGTTCAAGTCCCAAAGTGGGACAAAAAATAAAGTGAAAAGAAAAGTTGAAAAAATTAAGTTTTCCCCCCAAAAAAAGTTTCAGGTAAAAATAAACAAAAACATAATTTTCCCCAAATAAAGTAAAAAAAAAAAAAGGGAAAAAATAGGGGGGAAAAAAAGTAAACATATTAGGTATCGCCGCGTACGCATCGACCGGCTCTATAAACATATCACATGACCTAACCCCTCAGATGAACACAGTCAAAAATAAAAACAGTGCTAAATAAACAATTTTTTTGTCACCTTACATCACAAAAAGTACAACAGCAAGTGATCAAATGGGCGTTTGCCCACCAAAATAGTACCAATCTAACCGTCACCTCATCCCGCAAAAAAATGAGCCCCTACCTGAGACAATCGCCCAAAAAATAAAAAAACTATGGCTCAGAATATGGAGAAACTAAAACATCATTTTATTTGTTTTAAAAAAGCTGTTATTGTGTAAAACTTACATAAATAAAAAAAAGTATACATATTTGGTATCGCCGCGTTTGTATCGACCAGCTCTATAAAAATATCACATGACCTAACCCCTTAGATGAACACCGTAAAAATAAAAAAATAAAAACTGTGCTAAATAAACAATTTTTTGTCACCTTACATCACAAAAAGTGTAATAGCAAGCGATCAAAAAGTCATATGTACCCCAAAATAGTGCCAATCAAACCGTCATCTCATCCCGCAAAAAATGAAACCCTCCCTAAGATAATCGCCCAAAAACTGAAAAAACTATGGCTCTCAGAATATGGAGACACTAAAACATAATTTTTTTTGCTTCAAAAATGAAATCATTGTGTAAAACTTACATAAATAAAAAAAAAGTATACATATTTGGTATTGCCGCGTCCGTATCGACTGGCTCTATAAAAATATCACATGACCTAACCCCTCAGATGAACACCGTAAAAAATTTAAAATATAAACTGTGCTAAATTAACAATTTCTGGTCACCTTACATCACAAAAAGTGTAATAGCAAGCAATCAAAAAGTCACACGCACCCCTTAATAGTGCCAATAAAACCGTCATCTCATCCCTCAAAAATCATACCCTACCCAAGATAATTGCCCAAAAACTGAAAAAATTATGGCTCTCAGACTATGGAAACACTAAAACATGATTTTTTTGGGTTCAAAAATGAAATCATTGTGTAAAACTTACATAAATAAATAAAAAGTATACACATTAGGTATCGCTGCATCCGTGACAACCTGGTCTATAAAAATATCCCATGATCTAACCTGTCAGATTAATGTTGTAAATGACAAAAAATTAAAACGGTGCCAAAACAGCTATTTCTTGTTATCTTGCCTCACAAAAAGTGTAATATAGAGCAACCAAAAATCATATGTACCCTAAACTAGTACCAACAATACTGCAACCCTATCCCGTAGTTTCTAAAATGGGGTCACTTTTTTGGAGTTTCTACTCTAGGGGTGCATCAGGGGGGCTTCAAATGGGACATGGTGTAAAAAAAAAAACAGTCCAGCAAAATCTGCCTTCCAAAAACCGTATGGCATTCCTTTCCTTCTGCGCCCTGCCGTGTGCCTGTAGAGCTGTTTGCGACCACATATGGGGTGTTTCTGTAAACTACAGAATCAGGGCCATAAATATTGAGTTTTGTTTGGCTGTTAACCCTTGCTTTGTTACTGGGAAAAATGGATTAAAATGGAAAATTTGCCCAAAAATTGAAATTCTGAAATTTCATCTCCATTTGCCAATAACTTTTGTGGAACACCTAAAGGGTTAACAATGTTTTTAAAAATCTGTTTTGAATACCTTGAGGGGTGTATTTTCTTAGATGGGGTCACTTTTATGGAGTTTCTACTCTAGGGTTGCATCAGGGGGGCTTCAAATGGGACATGGTGTAAAAGAAAACAGTCCAGCAAAATCTGCCTTCCAAAAACCGGATGGCATTCCTTTCCTTCTGCGCCCTGCCGTGTGCCCGTACAGTAGTTTAAGACCACATATGGGGTGTTTCTGTAAACTACAGAATCAGGGCCATAAATATTGAGTTTTGTTTGACTGTTAACCCTTGCTTTGTAAAAGTAAAAAAAATATTAAAATGGAAATTCTGCCAAAAAAGTGAAATTTTGAAATTGTATCTCTATTTTCCATTAATTCTTGTGGAACACCTAAAGGGTTAACAACATTTGTAAAATCAGTTTTGAATACCTTGAGGGGTGTAGTTTCTTAGATGGGGTCACTTTTATGGAGTTTCTACTCTAGGGGTGCATCAGGGGGGCTTCAAATGGGACATGGTGTAAAAAAAAAACAGTCCAGCAAAATCTGCCTTCCAAAAACCGTATTGCATTCCTTGTGCCGTGTGCCCGTACAGTAGTTTACGACCACATATGGGGTGTTTCTGTAAACTACAGAATCAGGGCCATAAATATTTGGTTTCTATTATGTAAGCCTCGCAAAGTGACTTCAGACCTGAACTGGTCCCTAAAAAATTGGGTTTTTGAACATTTCTGAAAAATTTCAAGATTTGATTCTAAACTTCTAAGCCTTGTAACATCCCCAAAAAATAAAATATCATTCCCAAAATGATCCAAACATGAAGTAGATATATGGAGAATGTAAAGTAATAACTATTTTTGGAGGTATTACTATGTATTATAGAAGTAGAGAAATTGAAACTTGGAAATTTGCAATTTTTTACAAATTTTTGGTAAATTTGGTATTTTTTTATAAATAAAATTATTATTTTTTTACTTCATTTTACCAGTGTCATGAAGTACAATATGTGATGAAAAAACAATCTCAGAATGGCCTGGATAAGTCAAAGCATTTTAAAGTTATCAGCACTTAAAGTGACACTGGTCAGATTTGCAAAAAAATTGCCAAGTCTAGAAGGTGAAATAGGGCCGAGTCCTTAAGGGGTTAATAACTGGTTGAACCTCATTTGGCAGCAATAACTTCAACCAAACGTTTCCTGTAGTTGCAGATCAGACGTGCACAACGGTCAGGAGTAATTCTTGACCATTCCTCTTTACAGAACTGTTTCAGTTCAACAATATTCTTGGGATGTCTGGTGAGAATCGCTTTCTTGAGGTGATGCCACAGCATCTCAATCGGGTTGAGGTCAGGACTCTGACTGGGCCACTCCAGAAGACGTATTTTCTTCTGTTTAAGCCATTCTGTTGTTGATTTACTACTATGCTTTTGGTCGTTGTCCTGTTGCAACACCCATCTTCTGTTGAGCTTCAGCTGGTGGACAGATGGCCTTAAGTTCTCCTGCAAAATATCTTGATAAACTTGGGAATTCATTTTTCCTTTGATGATAGCAATCCGTCCAGTCCCTGATGCAGCAAAGCAGCCTCAAACCATGATGCCCCCACCACCATACTTCACAGTTGGGATGAGGTTTTGATTTTGGTGTGCTGTGCCTCTTTTTCTCCACACATCGTGTTGTGTGTTTCTTCCAAACAACTCAACTTTGGTTTCATCTGTCCACAGAATATTTTGCCAGTACTGCTGTGTGGAACATCCATGTGCTCTTGTGCAAACTGTAAATGTGCAGCAATGGGTTTTTTTGGACAGCGGTGGCTTCCCCTGTGATATCCTCCCATGAAATCCATTCTTGTTTAGTGTATATTACGTATCGTAGATTCGCTAACAGGGATGTTAGCATATGCCAGAGATTTTTGTAAGTCTTTAGCTGACACTCTAGGATTCTTCTTCACCTCATTGAGCAGTCTGCGCTGTGCTCTTGCAGTCATCTTTACAGGACGGCCACTCCTAGGGAGAGTAGCAGCAGTGCTGAACTTTCTACATTTATAGACAATTTGTCTTACCGTGGACTGATGAACAGCAAGGCTTTTGGAGATACTTTTATAACCCTTTCCAGCTTTATGCAAGTCAACAATTCTTAATCGTAGGTCTTCTGAGAGCTCTTTTGTGTGAGGCATCATTCACATCAGGCAATGCTTCTTGTGAAAAGCAAACCCAGAACTGGTGTGTGTTTTTTATAGGGCAGGTCAGCTGTAACCAACACCTCCAATCTCATCTCATTGATTGGACTCCAGTTGGCTGAAACCTCACTACAATTAGCTCTTGGAGATGTCATTAGTCTAGGGGTTCACATACTTTTTCCACCTGCACTGTGAATCTTTACATGGTGTGTTCAATAAAAACATGGTAACATGTAATTCTTTGTGTGTTATTAGTTTAAGCAGACTGTGATTGTCTATTGTTGTGATCAGATCACATTTTATGACCAATTTGTGCAGAAATCCATATAATTCTAAAGGGTTCACATACTTTTTCTTGCAAGTGTATGGCTGAGAAACTCTCTCTCTCCACTAAATGCTTGAATAAAGGGGTAAGACAACTCTTGTAGGCGCCAATCATTTCAGTTTTTCTCTGAGTTTCAAAGAACCCGTTAAAAGCAATGTGACTTTTAGGCATATAAATACCTTTCATTTTAGACATTTTGACAATCCTAATTATTTAATTATTTTAATTATATTGTGACTCTTACATTAGACCAGACATTTTGTGATTGCAAATATTTCTTTACATGTGTTCCATGAAGAGAATTACTTGTACAAAAATAATTTTCTGGAAAGAAAAGCTTCGGCTTGATGCTTAATAAATGACTGGCAGGAAAAATCGTTCATGCAGTAAACTATTAAGGATGTAGGATTTCAGAGTTTTACACATACGATTCTCTGAAAGCACCAAACATACCGCAAAGTTGCCCAGCTGTAGGAATGAATTTAACCTGAAACAGTATTATTTTGTACTTAAAGATGGAGTTTTAAAACAGTCATAAAATAGGAATGTATCCACAGGTTATTTAATATCAAGGACAAAGTATATTCTGTAATATTATGAAATATGACTTGCATTACTAATTTGGCATACTTGTTATTAATCCTTTCCATTAGCTGTATGCAGCATTTACTGTATGCATTTCATTTTTTATTGCATTAGGTTTTGATGAATAAAATCATGCGTAGTGAAATGTCTCACCTAGCATAAAGGGTCATTTATTAACCTGCCAAATTATAACCATGAAAAACTGATTCTCGTTTTAAACTTCCTGCTCTCATATACCATTTTGTTATTTGTATTTAAAAATACAGTTGCAGCAAAAAATATTTGAACCTTTGGAATTACCTCAGTTTCTGCATTGATTACTAAAATGTGGTCTGAATATTCTAAGGGAACAATTATCTCAGTGGGACACCAAGGCCTGTCTCTTTAGATAGACCTTGCTTGCTATCAAGGTGCAGCTAGGCAGCATCTTGCTACCCTTAGTACCGACCTGGTACTCCCCTGAAGTACACTGCTACATCTTTGCCCTATCTAGGCCCCGAGGTGGTACATTTTTTATAGCTAGTGCCACTCACGTCCACTGCTAGATAGATGCCAGCAGGAATATGCAGCATCTTCAAGTTAACACTATTGCTCTTTCTCCCTACGGTGGCTCTCCTATGTCTGACCATGAGGTCTGTCTGCAATTCCATTTTTTTAACTCTTAGAAACATTTGTGGTGCTGCTGGAGGTGTTACCCTAACATTGCCCTCTGACTCTTTTCAGCCTCTGCCAATTTACCAGGTAGTTAACCATCATTGTCACCAATGGTTCACAAGATACAGTGCAATACACATTACATAGACTATGTTCTTTACTGGAACCATTAGGGCATGACCACACAGCCTGGTCGTGATGTGGTTAGGAACCGCAGCTTCTCATTAATAGAAGTCAATGGAAAAATAGGTTTTTGAGATAGACCTGGCCCTTTCAAAGTTGTGATGATTGCACCTGATTGACCGCACATAAGACATGTCCTGCTGCTTGCAGCTGCTGACTGCATGAGATATACAATTGAGTAGATGCTTTCCATATATGCTTTACCACATTTGCCACTATTTGAAGTTAATCAATGCTAAAGAACCCAGAACGCATGATTATGCATGTGGTAACTGCATGCTTCAGACACATACGTTTCCTAACCGCATCATGACCGTATCACAACCGCGTTGTGTGGTCATACCCTTACAGTTTATCACTAGCTAGTGTGGAGCATCTGCAAAGGCTCCTCTATATCCTTCCCAATGTATATAATTCTTCTGAGATGTTGGAGAACTGTCAATTGCTGCCTCTAATGTCTCTACAATACATTCCCACCATGACCTCAGTACACACAGGGCATTTCATGCACATTAGTGCACATCATATCTGGTCATGTTACTGGTATAGCTTAACAGCAAAAATATTATATTATATATTAAACATAATAAAAGAATAATGCTGGCGTGTTGTCAGCTAGTGATGGCCTTGCGGTTCGCCCGGCGGTTGGTTCGTTCGCGATTTGCCGAACATGCGAACATATGGCGATATTCGCGCACGCCATATTCTTTTAAATTGTGAAGAACTTT
The DNA here is from genome assembly GCF_905171765.1 of Bufo bufo. Lineage (NCBI taxonomy): Eukaryota > Metazoa > Chordata > Amphibia > Anura > Bufonidae > Bufo > Bufo bufo. The sequence continues at coordinate 300,707,258 of NC_053392.1, forward strand.
GATCCATGACATATCCATCATGTGGTACAGGACAGCCAATTGAAAAGTTTCAGCACATGGACATACCTCCTACCGTATAAATAAACCTGATCTGGCCGCCATTTTACATTCAGTCTTTTGCCAGTGTATGGAGAGGTTGCTGTGTGGAGCAGGGACAGACTGTTAGGGACAAAAACGCTATCAAATAGGTCCACAAAAGTCCTTTTAAGGACTGGTATAGGTGTACTATTGATAGGTGTGCAGTACAGAGGGGTGTAATACACTTATAATATACTTTCTATCATAGAAAGCATATTATAGTGGATTTGTATTGTGCAGCAGTGGTGAGCGGTTCTGCAGCTACACAGAGTGACAAACGCAATTAGAAAAAATAATTATAACTGGTGTGGTATACCAGTTGCCCCCCCAAAAAACTGATAGAAGCAGGGGTGTTATATACCAATAATATACTTTCTATATATAGTGTATTTGGGTACAGCAGCTTTTGTTTGGGGTTTTGCTGCGTTCCCTCTGCTACACACAGTGACAAACGCTATTGTAAAAAATAATTATAACTGGTGTGATATACCAGTCGCCCCCCAAAAAAACTGATAGAAGCGGGATGTATATCAATAATATACTTTCTATATAGTGCATTTGGGTACTGCAGTGCAGCATTTGTTTGCTGTTTTGCTGCGTTCCCTCTGCTACACACAGTGACAAACGGTATTGGAAAAAACAATTATAACTGGTGTGCGCATGCGCGTACACGAAAATTATATTGCCGATATTTCGCATTTAAAAAAATTATGAATGGAGATCGCAAATTCAAATAATACATCTGGTATGTCACTGTCCATGTTGTGGGACTATTTGTGCACTTCTAGTAATTTTTTCTTGGCTGCAAATATGAGATGAAGGTTTTTCAGGTTCGCCTGCCATTAAAATGAATGGGACCCGCCGCAAACTTGCGGTTCACGAAAATTTGATCGCGCGAACGCGTTCGCGAACCGTCCCGGCAGATGTTTGTCCAGCACTATTGTCAGCAACAGTTACTTAACAGTTAAAATTATGCAGTATTACCACCACAAAAAGGTTAATTATGGATTAATAAAGGTATATCCTTTTCTATGGGCAACACAACACAGAAAAGGATATACCTTTATTTTATTTGTAAAAGGGAGCAAGGCTTTTTTCAACCATCTTATAAGCACACACAAGTTAAGGGGATAAATCACATATTTAACACTTATTTCCCATAGTTTATATAGCACCAACAAATTCTGTAGTGCTATAGACAGATTGTCATAATTTGCATATGTCCATCAAATTTCCATATCTCAGACATACAGATGAAGGACAATTTTATCGAAAGCCATGTATTAAGTGTAGAAGGAAACTGGAGTTACTGGAGGAAACCCATAGTAACACAGTGAGAACAAGAAAACTCCATACAAACATCTTTGGTTGGATTTTAACCTGACCCAGCTCTGCAAGGCACAGTGGTAACCTGAGCCACCATGCTGCTGTCACGGCCATGGCTATTGCCGTGACTCCTTACCGCCTGCGGTTTAGTTTGTGTGTTCAACCACAGGTGAGGGTCGCTGTGTGTGGCCTCACTTGTGGTTGCCGCGGGCAACTAGTTGTGTTCTGTAATTGTCAGCAGAGCAGCCTGAGAGGTGCTAGGCAGCTTGCTGCTTTGGCATGCGGTCTCACCTGACTTCCTTTCTATTAGGTGTGTGTGTGTATGTATGCACTTTGTATGTCTGGTGTGCACTAGGTTATGTTAGGTGTGCACTCTGACACTTCCCTTCACTGTGGCTGCCCGTGGCAACGTTGGGTTGTATTATGTACATGTGGTGGCAGTGTCCCGGCCTTCGGGCTGACTCCCAGGACACGCTTGCCACCCATGTCGTTGCCTGCGGCAACAGCCACAGTGTGTTTGTTGTTTGGACACTTCCCCTTTAAGTTATGTTTTCCCTTCTGTGGTTTTGGAAGGGTTAACTCCCTTTCTGTCTGTCTGAGTCACGGGGTGTGTCTGATTGTTGGATGTGGCCTCTTGGCCCTATAAAGCCTTAGTTGTAGGCAGTAGCCAGAGAGGGTGTTTCAGCCATGCTGGCTGTAGACATCCTCCTGGTTACTTACCAACTGCCAGTGGGGGCCAACCTTCTGGTCATAAGCTAAATATATGTCCTTTGGTGTCTGGAAGATGTGTTTGGTTTTATGTTTCTTTATTGCACCTGTGGTCCTGGGTTCCCGTGTGTTTGTGTGCTGAGTCCTGCTGTCTGTGGGCAGTACATCCACATGGGTTCCAGGCTTTGTTGTCTGTGGTAGGTCTCTGTTATGCTTGTGGCAAGTACCTGCCATTGCCATAGGTTGCATTTGTTTCCCCTTGCTTGCAGCTTGGCCAGTGAGACTCCTGTTCCTCCGTATCCAGAAGGAACAGGATGTCTTACTCTGACTCCTAGCCCAGGGACCGGTCGGAGGGTAAGTTAGGGCTCCGAGGTTCCTGTACATGGGTCCTCCTACCTTCAAAGTCGGCCCATGCAGGTAGGAGTTAGGGTCAGGTTAGGGACGCTGTAGGAGGTGACCTGCTCCCTAATCCTGTTTGTCCTGGTCAAGCAGCGACCACCATCTTTTGGCACACGGCTGAGGGTTTCCCCCATCCTCAGCCGTGACAGCTGCCCTATGTATCAGTATAAAAAGAGAATAGAATACCCTTGGAATACTATACAGGAAGAGAATCACACTGTACTCAGCATCAATTTGTCAGCACAAGGATAGTAGATCCCTCAAGGGCTGTAGAAATTCACCCTGAAATGAAGCTATACTAATACATGAGAGCTAGTGAAAGCAGCAGCATACTGGACACACAAAAGTGGATATATACTATGCATTACTGGGAGAGACATGCCCACATGAGCCAAGCATGATTATAGGTTGCAAAATGCATATCAGGGAGTCAGAAAATGAATGAAGAAATGAATATTGTGACCTGAAACTTTTATACTCAACATAAACACTTACATATGTAAAACAATTGTTTCCAGGCCATAGGTGTTCATAGTCTTTAACATGCACCTGACTCACAAGAAAATATGGCATAGATGTGAAATTTTCTAAAATGTTAAAGATGTACTGTATGGTTGCCTTGTAAGGCTTGACTCATGTGCTGTAACCTGATCAGGGGCAACATCTGCATGGAGTTTGTATGTTTTTCCACTTTGTAATGTTTGTAGCTACTCCAATTTCCTGCACATTTCAAAAACACACTAATAAGTTAAATAATTTCAAAAGTAAGTGGTCAATAAAGAAAGTTGTCACAAAAAAATCTCATATCGCAGTGGATTCTGTTACCCCTGTATAAACACATCCACCAAAGTATGGAACAATTCAAGCTTCATAAATAAACAGTCGTTTAAATATTTTCAGAACTTTTTTAAATTAAATTTTTTTATTTTATGGGAATAAAAAACCATGAGGGGACTAATAGTGTGTGGGTATCTAAAAAAAAGATCAACTGGTGAAGCAGTTAGTAATAGGTAAAAGCAGATTAGTGGTGCAGTGTGTTTCGGAGAGCCGATCTCCTTCCTTAGACACATTGTTTTGCCCGAGGAAGGAGACTGACCCTCCAAAACACTTTTTCTTTTCATAAACCGTTTTACTTTGAATAGGTTTTTATTGTCAGAGTAAATGCTCATGCCATAATGAGTACAATGTACAGACAGCAAGATATACCATTGAGCAAGAAACTCCAATTTTTTTTTTTTTTTTTGCATAGACAGAGTATTCGATTGAGTACAGAATATCTTAACAAAATCATAATATTCAAAACAAAGCAAAGCGAAAGTCTGGGCCGTGTCTTCTTATCACCACTAATATACATATAGATCAATTAGGATCAATTAAGATTATGCACGTGCAATCCAATCCAATCCAACCCAACGCCCCATCATCCCTTATGCAACCGCCTATCCCGACCCTTTACTCTCTGGTGTTGCTGGACACAGACCACCCCAGAACTCCCACAGCCGATTGTATAGGGTAACTTGAAAAGTTTGATGAGCTAACATATGCTCATAGGACTTCGTGGTGTTTACCGCCCTGATAATCTTGTGGAGATCCGGGATAATGGTGCTTTTCCAATTTCTCATTATTGCTAACTTGGTGGCAAGTAATAAGAGCAAAATGATAATCCTGGATTTGAGAGGAATTTTGTCTAGGTCTATTAACAGCAGGGCAAGGGCTGGGTCTGGAGAAATCCGATATCCAGCAACCCCAGATACTTTAATGAATACTTGGGACCAGAGAGAAGAAATCTTAGGACATGCCCAAAGTATGTGAAACAGCCTCCTCCTGCATCCGCAACCTCGCCAACACTCCACATTTGTATTCGGGAAGAATGTATGTAGCCTGACCGGGGTATAGTACCACCAAAGTATTGTTTTAATGTAAGATTCTAAATACGAGGAGCATTTAAGAGTGAAAATAGCGAGCCTGTTTGCAGCTGACCATTGCGCAGGGGTAAATGTTGGTTTCAGGTCTGTTTCCCATGCTAGGAGTGGGGCTGTTTTGAGAAACAGGTCTTTATCCCCTAAGTACCGTATATACTCGAGTATAAGCCGACCCGAATATAAGCCGAGGCCCCTAATTTTACCCCAAAAAAATGGGAAAAATTATTGACTCGAGTATAAGACTAGGGTGGGAAATGCAGCTATAATGCAGAGTGTATGTGTATATAATGCACACACTCTACATTATATACACACATCTGCAAGAGGGTGACTCAGATTGATGGGAGTCTGACTATGACTCCCTGTATTTAATGTAGAGTGTGTGCATTATATACACACACACTCTGCATTAAATACAGGGAGTCAGACTCCCATCAACTGGGCATTTATTTATTTTAATTTTTTTTATATTTATCAGGTTGTTTATTTATTTTTTTTGTTCCCCCCCTCCCTACTTCATACTTGGCCAGGGAGGGGAGGCTGTCCAGGGGGAGGGGGGGCTGTCCAGGGGGAGGGGAGGCTGTGCAGGGGCCGGTACTTACTGCCGGTGTAAATCTCGCGGTCTGCTCCCAGTGTAAATCTCGCGGCCCGCGTGTCTCGCGAGATTTACACTGGGAGCTTAACAGAGGTGCCGCGCGGACGTGCTGGGAGCAGACCGGAGCAGCTGTAAAGGTAAGTAACAACTTCTCCGGCCCCCAACATGTCATGGTCTGTATTATGGCAATCTAAGTTGCCATAATACAGACCTAGACTCGAGTATAAGACGAAGGGGCTTTTTGAGCACAAAAATATGTGCCAAAAAACTCGTCTTATACTCGAGTATATACGGTACATGTATAAGGGTTTAATCCCTGTGTGTGCAGATCTAGTCACGGACCACTGTCTTAGTAAATGAATGTGACCTTTGAGAGTGAACGAGGGGTTATTCGACAGCATGTGTCTTATTTTGAGGTAAGAGAAAACTTCCCTTTGGGGGATATTGTAAACCCGCTTAATGGTTTCAAAGGATTTCAAATCTGAGCCTGACAATAGGTCTGTCACAGTAATAATTCCCCTATCTCTCCATAACTTCAAATTCAGATCCGGGATCAGATATTGGAGGGCCTCAATTGGGGTCAGGTGAGCCAATGATATAGGAGCAGCTCGTCCTTTCTCATGGTATATTTTCCACAAGGCTAACGAAGTAGAGACTTAATATGCGGGTTGAAGACCCGTATAGCAATCATGCAAAGCGGCCATAAGTAGGGCGCGTAAATTACGTCCCGGAACCTGCGATTGTTCAATGTGCACCCAGTGTTTCCCCATCTCTCCTGACCACCACTCCCTTAACTGGTTGATTCTAGAAGCTAAGTAGTAATCATAGAGATTGGGCATACCTAGACCACCGCATCTTTTATGTCTACATATAATGCTTCTAGCAATTCTCGGCTTCGTCTTCTTCCAAATGAAGGAGCTTAGCATTCTATTAGCTAGGTTAAAAAAAGGACACCGGGACCGGGATGGGAATGGTTCGGAATAAATATAATAATTTTGGAAGTATGTGTTGCTTAAAAAGCTGCAATATGTCCCAGCCAAGAGAGTTCTGATTTGGCCATGCTATTTAGCTCTGGTTGAAGCGATTGCAGGAGGGGAGGGAAGTTGGCTTTGTATAATTCCTGAGGGGTGGCTGTCACTTTAAATCCCAGGTATTGGACCATAGAGTCTTGCCAATCTAAGGAGAACTCCCCTTTCATCTGGGACAAGATTGCCTCTGGGATCCCCAATGGAAGGGCTTGGGATTTGCTTTCATTGATCTTGTAATATGATAGGGCCCTATAAGAACGGATAATATCCATTACTGCCTTCAAGGACACCCGAGGATTAGTTAAAGACAGAATGATGTCATCTGCATACATAGACAGGCAATGTTGTCTGTCTCCAATTTGTACTCCTGTCACATCAGTTGCCTTTCGTATGGCTTGAGCCAATGATTCTAGGGATAAGATAAATATTAAGGGTGACAGGGGGCACCCCTGTCTCGTGCCATTAGACAATGTAAATGGGTCAGATAATACCCCATTTGCTAACACTCGGGCCGAAGGGTCGGAGTAAAGAACCCGTATGGCTTGGAGCATGGACTCTGGAAATCCCATCTTAGTACCGAGAAGACAAACGACCAATTAACCCGGTCGAATGCCTTCTCGGTGTCCAGGGTGACCAACACTGCCGGTACCCGGGCCCGATTGACAAAGTCGATCAAGTTCAGTACCCTCCTGGAGTTATCCGTGATCTGACGCCCCTGTACAAACCCTACTTGGTCTGGGGCCACTAAGGTGGGAATAATATCAGCTAAGCAGGTTGCTAAAATCTTCACGTAGATCTTAAGATCCGTGTTAAGTAAGGAAATGGGGCGAAAGTTTTGTGGAATTGAAGGTTCTTTCCCGGATTTGGGCAATGTCAGCCTCTGGGCATTTTCCCAGTTGTCATGACACGAGACAAGGTTGCATTAAGATGTGGGAGCAGGCATTCTGAGAAGAGTTCGGAAGCCCATCTGGGCCGGGGCTTTTATGATGTGGCAAGCCGGCTATAACTCTAGACAGTGGCGTGCCTGGGAGGGGGGGGGGGGCTTTGGGGGGGGGGGGCGGTGCACCCCGGGTGCCGGCTCTGACGGGGGTGCCAGTAGGCCCAGAAGCAATGAGCGCTTCCATCAATACAGAGGGAAGCGCTCATTGCTGAAGCGCGGACACCCGTGACCCAGTCCCACATACTGCGGCAGGGAGCGGAGCGCATAGTTCCCTGCCCCGCCACCAATCACCACAATAGGATTCAGGCCTAGTAGGCCTGAAGCCTATGCGGTAGTGAAATCCGGGTGCAGGCGCGCGTGATGACGTCATCGCGTGCTACTGTGCGTGGACTCAGCAGCACAGTTATGGGACTCTGCAAGCAAGTGCAGGTAAGTATTTAGCTTTTAGGGTTTCTTTCTTTCTTTTTTCTTTTATGTGGCAACTTTGGGGGACATAAGGGGGCCGGGGTGGACAGAGGACAGAGGACGTGTGGGGGCAAACTTTTATTTTATATTATAATGTGGCAACTTTGGGGGACATGAGGGGGCTGGGGTGCACACAGGACAGAGGACGTGTGGGGGCAAACTTTTATTTTATAATGTGGCAACTTTGGGGGACATGAGGGGGGTGCACACAGGAGGACGTGGGGGAATATGGTGGGATACTGTGTGACACAGTGGGGGGGGCAATTTATTATGGAAGGGATGGCAATGTGGGGGACACTGCAGTGTGGGGGACACTACTGTGTGGGGGGCACCGTGGGGGGACACTACTGTGTGGGGGGCAGCATGGGGGACACTACTGTGTGGGGGGCAGCGTGGGGGACACTACTGTGTGGGGGGCAGCATGGGGGACACTACTGTGTGGGGGAAGCGTGGGGGGACACTACTGTGTGGGAAATTACTGTGTGGTAGACACTACTGTGTGGGGGGCAGCGTGGGGGACACTACTGTGTGGGGGGCAGCGTGGGGGACACTACTGTGTGGGGGGCAGCGTGGGGGACATTACTGTGTGGGGGCAGCGTGGGGGACACTACTGTGTGGGGGGCAGTGTGGGGTAAATTACTGTGTGGGGGGACACTACTGTGTGGGGGCAGTGTGTGGGGGACACTACTTTGTGGGGGACACTACTGTGTAGGGGGCAGCGTGGGGTGACACTACTGTGTGGGGAGCAGCGTGGGGGGACACTACTGTGTGGGGGGACTACTGTGTGGGGGGCAGTGTGGGGGAAATTACTGTGTGGGGGATGCTACTGTGTGGGGGGCAGTGTGGGGGAAATTACTGTGTGGGGGACACTGCTGTGTGGGGGGACTACTGTGTGGGGGAAGCGTGGGGGGACACTACTGTGTGGGGAGCAGCGTGGGGGGACTACTGTGTGGGGGGCAGTGTGGGGGAAATTACTGTGTGGGGGACGCTACTGTGTGGGGGGCAGTGTGGGGGAAATTACTGTGTGGGGGACACTACTGTGTGGGGGACACTGCTGTGTGGGGGGACTACTGTGTGGGGGAAATTACTGTGTGGGGGACACAACTGTGTGGAGCGCAGAGTGGGGGACACTACTGTGTGGGGGGCAGCATGGGGGACACTACTGTGTGGGGGGCAGCGTGGGGGACACTACTGTCTGGGGGGCAGCGTGGGCGACACTACTGTCTGGGGGGCAGCGTGGGGGAAACTACTGTTTGGGGGCAGTGTGGGGGAAATTACTGTGTGGTGGACACTACTGTGTGGGGGGCAGTATGGGGGAAATTACTGTGTGGGGGGAGCAATGGGGCCTTGCTATTAAGGAGGCACTGTAGGGGCCATTCTATTATTTCTGGGGACACTATACAGGGATTATTACCTGGAGCCCAATATAAGGTGTTATTATTACTGGGGGCACTCTAGGGGACATTATAGCTGCTGTAGACACTATAGGGACATTTGGGGTAATTTATCAAACTGGTGTAAAGTAGAACTGGCTTAGTTGCCCATAGCAACCAATCAGATTCCACCTTTCATATTTGACAGCTCTTTTGGAAATCCAGTTCTACTTTACACCAGTTGGGCACACCACTGACTCTAGAGATTTCATCCTGAGAAATGGGAGCACAGAGGGATTCACTTTGGCATTTATCCAAAGAGGGTATCGTTAATGATCGCAGGAAATTATCTATGTGTCTGGGGGAGGCAGGACTAAAGCCTGGTTCTTAAATTGTACAGTTGGGAATAATAAGACATAAATCTATTGGCTATAGCCTTCGGGTCGTACAGTTTATAGGATTTAGAAGGGTCCCAAAGAAATGCTATTCTTGATTTCAAGGCCCTTGCTTTTACCCGTCCGGCTAGCAATCTCCCTGCCTTGTTGGCTTGTGAATAGTACATAGTTTTGTACTACATATGTGTGCAGGAAACTTTCTCTAAGCTGGGATCTAAGGAGTCTCAGCTTTTCAGAGAACTCTAGTGACGGGGAGACCTTGTTTTATGCTTCCACGTTCTGAATTAGCATTATAAGGTCATTTTGGTGTTTCTCCCTCAATTTTTGATGCCTATGACTCAGCTTCAGTAGAATGCCCCTTATGAACGCCTTGTGAGCCGTCCATACAACGGTGGGGTCCGACACAGAGGCAGCATTGAATTTAAAATATTCCATTAAGGCAGCGGACACCTCAGATTGGTACTTAGTATTAGCCAGTATGAATTCGTTAGCCCTCCATATCGGATTTGGTGGGGTGACAAATTCTTCTCCCAATTCCAAGGACACTGGAGCGTGGTCCGACCAAGTAATTGTCCCAATAGAGGACCGTACAGAAGCAGCTAGGGAAGCCCTATCCACTAGAATCAGGTCAATACGGGAGTAAGTTTGATGTGCAGGTGAGTAATATGAGAAATCCTTCTCGGAGGCATGATGAATGCGCCATACATCATACAGGGAGTTAGCCAGTAGGGATGGTGCAAGAGAAGTGGGGCAAGTTCTCGTGAGGGAGGAGGAGTCTTGGGACGGGTCGGGGACTAAATTAAAATCCCCACAAATGATAACTCTACCCTCCCGCAGGGATTGTACTTTTTTAAAGAGCTTATTTAGAAAACGCATAGGCCGTACATTCGGGGCGTACACCCCTACTAGAGTGTAAGTGACATTATTTATGGAACATACATGTATAACATAACGTCCCCCTGAATCTACTACTTTGATCTTCTCCCTGTGTGCCACTGAGTTCCGTATCGCTAAAAGCACTCCCCTCTTTTTGCCTATACCATGGGAATGAATTAAGGTTGGAAAAGTTGGATGCTTTAACCTCCCAACATCTGCCTCCCCTATATGTGTCTCTTGTGCACAAAAAACATCACATTTGATTGAAAGGGCTTCCCTCCACATCATCCGCCTCTTGAATGGACTATTTAAGCCCCTGACATTTAAGGAACCTACTGTCAATACCATCGTAGTAGGTGTATAGCTGTATACGGAAAATCGCTCAGATGATGCAGAGGGAGGCACACATTAACACATTGCATAACAATCAGATACATGGTGAAATTGGGACACGGCTCAAAGGAAAAGTACAGATAGATAACTGTGAACATAAACATAGAGAACCAAAACTGTCTGCCCAAGTATTGGGGCAGTAATGGAGTAGCACAAGGGTTAGAACGCAAAACCCCTTGTGATCTTCGTGAGGGGGAAACAGTCATGCCTAGCACAAAGAGGATCAAAGAGGGTAGAACAAATCCCCGCTCCTGCTGAATGCAAAGTATATGAAAGAACCCTTCAACGGTGTTTCTTCTGACGGCGTCTTTCTACTCGATGCCACTCTCCATCTTCTGGTAAATATTGGTGCTGTTTCGAAGGAGGGACCTCAGCCGCCATGATATTCCAAGTGGCTAACACAGCTTTCCCCTCCTCCACCGAGCGTTTAACCACCACGACTCCATTTCTCAGAACTAGCAATTTTACAGGATATCCCCAACGGTAGGGAATGGAGTGTGATCTCAATGCTAGGGTAATGGGAGCTAGAGTACGGCGTAATTGCAGGGTGGCTATAGATAGATCCGCAAAAAGCTTCACATGCTGGTACGGGTCCGGCAAGGCATCCATTTTCCTTGCTGCCGCCAGGGTATCCTCTTTAGCATGGTAGAAATGCAAGTGGGCCAAAACATCCCGTGGCGTATCGTCAGGTAAGTGCTTTGGCTTAGCAATTCTGTGGGCCCGATCAATGATGAGATCTTGCTCGGTGCAGGCAGGTAAAAGAAGTTTAATCAGCCCTTTGATGTAGGCCTGGAGGTCTGTGGCCAGGACCGTCCCCGGCACTCCAAGCAGTTTCAAATTGTTTTTGCGGGACCGGTCCTCTAGGTCCGCCACCTTTGCTCAGAGGTATGTAATTTCCTCCGACTGGCCATCATGGGAGTCTATCAAGCTGTTATGTGACTCAGCGAATTCGCCCATCTTTTGTTCAACATGCTGAACTCTGTTGTCTAGTTCAGTGACAGATGTTTGAATAGGCACGATTAGCTGCGACAAATGGGTGGTGACCGAGTGGTTAAAGGCCAGAAGCATGTCTTTTAGTAAGATGCTGGACGCAGGTTTATCATCCGTGGGGAATTTCGAAGCACCTCTGTCAAGGTGCCGGTATCTTCCAGGCCCTGGCCTTCAAAGACATCATGTTCGTAGCCTAGGCCTCTGCTTCGCCGGACTTGTAGTAGGGGACCATTGCGCCGCAGGGTTGCCTTGAGACACACTACTGCGCCCCGTCTTGTCCCCTCTTATGTTATTCACGATCTCACAAGACTGGGCATGCTGCGGGGAACTTCGAGGGCACTGTCGTTGCGAGCTTCCATCGTCTGAGGCGCGGGGAGAGCAGGCACTTGCGGAGGATGTCGGGCTGGAGGTAGGCTCTGCATGCAAGTCCCGGGTGCCGGCGCCATCTTTATCCCAATCTTGGCCAAAGAAAAATTCTAGCTTGCCCTGCTTCTTCATGCTCCGTTTTCCCCTGGTCATCATCGGGGAAGGTTCAGGTACCGGCAGGCACCGAGAGTCGAGGTTAAAGAGCAAATAGGGTTCTGCTAAACTAGAACACTTTGCTGGAGCGGAAGCTCTGTGATCAAGCGGCCATACTCCTCGGCTGCGCGGCCACGCCCCTCCTTCATAAACCGTTTTAACTGTTACATAGCAGTACCCGAGTGACCTGCTTTTACCTATTTTTAACCACTTAACTACTACATTTGCACCCTTTTTGAGCAGCCCAACAGGTGGGAACAGTGTATTTCCAGATCTCCCAAGTGTCTCTTTTTTGGAGGGACAGTCCTTATTTTTGACCCAAGTCCCTCTGTCCCTCTTTTCTCATTAAATATCCCTTCTTTTGATCTGAGGGATAGATTTTTAATTTTACAATTACAATATTGATCCAGAAAGTGTTTCTGTGCTTCCTCTCTTAGACCCTACCTTAATATTATTTCATTATTTGATACAACTTAAATTTTAGCAACGTGCCCCTGCGCATCAGGATGTGCTGACTGACCCCCTTTTTCTTTCCGGTTTGTACTGGAGGTGTGGCTGACACCTCAGTCGTGCACTCCTGACCAGCTCGTCTGACCCATAGGCTGATTTTTTTGTGAGTATATAGCTTAGCCTGCTCTCCTTCATTCAGTAAAAAGCCATTTGGCACCAGGAGAGGTATAGTGTGGACTCTCATTGCAATCTTTGGTGGCCATTTGGCACCAGGAGAGGTGTGGAGTGGGCTCGGCATGCATGTTTGTACCTGCATTCCTTGGATATAATGGAGGCCATTTTGGCACCAAAGATGACAGAAATAAAGCAGGCCCAGCATGCATGTGGAACCTACACTCCCTGAATTGTATGGTAGCCGTCATGGCACATAACAGGTAGAATTTAGTGTTAGTCTTACAGAGATCGCCTTGACGTGCGGCAGACGGGCTCAAATAATTAAAAGTATAGCATTAGCAATTAATATGCATTTTTGTACTTTATTTGGTTTGCAGAGAGATGTTGCATTGCATGTTTTGTTTTACAATGAAGATTTTAGATATGTCTCTATGATGATAATTTTTTCACTATTGTACGCTAAAAAAAATATATTAAAGTTTATAAATATGCAGGAAAATGGACTTGTGTCAAGTGTCTCTCTTTGACAGTCCAAACAGTTAAGAGGTATGTATTTTATAGTATGGTAGCATGGTGGCTCAGTGGTTAGCATTGTTTCCTTGCAGTGCTGGGGTCCTGGGTTTGAATCTGACAATATAAAAAGCCAATATAAATTCCAAACATATGCCGCGCAAAGTTGTGTTATTGTCTAAGGAGACACTACCACCATGCCCTAAGACTTAATTTGAAATTTGTAGAGACGTAGTACCACTGTTTGTCTCAGGGTACAGCCACATGGGCAGGTTTCCTGATGCAGTTTTGGAAGCCAAAATCAGGAGTGGATCTTAAAAGCAGAGAAAGTATAAAAGACAGATACAACTCCTCCTCATTTTTTTTAATTCAATTCTAGCTTCCAAAACTGCATCAGAAAATTTGACCATGTGGCCGTACCTTAAATGACAAATTCAGGTTTGGTCAAATGTTGGGCTTACAATATTACCCTTATTTAGGGTGTTAAATTTATACAGGCTGTTGTACATGCACATATCATTTTACCTCCCCCCAGGATTGCTCTTACACCAGTGCAGGTGGGGCACACCTTTTGCAAATGAGTGGATCTCCTTCCTGACTAACACTTATTGCATGCTTGAAACTAAGCCTATCCACCCTAGAATAAATTTAAGCCATACCATGCCTGCTTGGGAATGTGCAATATTAATAGCTGTATGTTCTCTCACAATCGTTCAAGACAGTTGTGGCAAAGCAATAAAAAAAAAAGAATTAAATAGCACAGCCCTGTGTAGTACGAGCAGAGCAAAACTGCACGGCAGCTGAGAGAAAACGTGTGTGACAAGTATAAGAGCACATTTTTTTCTGCAAAATCCTTAACTTCCGTGGTTATAGCTATATTTTTATGGTTTAAGGACTGCGGTTACTTAGTTTAGAGGCCAGCTGCTGGAGGGAAATGTGAAAAGAAATACAGTGACATACAACATGCTTGATGTGAAGAGTTGAAAAGGGATTTAGAAAAAAAAAAATCTATGTTAAGAACAATTGGTAGCTTAATTATGAGTTTTTTAATGTCTTTTCATAATCAGTTAATAAATACCTGAACAATAAAATTGAACTTAAGCTTTTAATAGGCCATTCTGGCTTGAACCTAAACAAAAGAATTAGCAGCTCCAGGCATTGTGCAATAACAGCTCCCTGCTTGGTGCCAGCAGAAACAAAGTCATTCTAGTACCTCATTATAATAAACGCTTGCAATATTCCCCAATATCTGGAGTGCAAGACACAGATCTTATTTATCACAGTATGTGACACATCTGGCACTCGGATCAGGAAACAACTGTTTTACTTCATTTCTGTCATCACCTTCCAACACATTTCTTTTACATTCCAATTTGGACTGAGCAGCTTGGACCTTGCTCCATACGTTCTGTATTACCAGTTTAGCTGTGAAGACTTCAAGTCAACATCTTTCTTAGCCTCTTGGCAATTAATTATACAGAGCTGCCTATTTTGACTTTAATTGTACCGAGCATCTAAAATCGCTGGTATTTGTATCTGTTACAAATGTCTTTATTACCCATGCTTCACGCTAGTGAATGTATACTGTCATTGCGCTACTTTGGTAATGCTTTCAAACAGTGCGGGGTTACATTTCCAGATAGCCTCCATCCTTGAGACTTATTAACATGTGGATTTTTCTCTCTGATTTTATTGCTATGAATGTTCTTGAGAAGAAAGTGTCTGTATTTTATGTTAAACATAGGCTCCATGCTTGCATTGACTATAGTGCAACATAAACTAGAAGATATGACAAGTACGACATTATGAATCGCAATCTGTTGCCTTTTATAAGTGCCTTGAAAAAGTATTAATACCCCTTGAACTTTACCACCTTTTTTTCACGTTACAGCAGCATGTATTTTATTGGGATTTTATGTGATAGACCAACACACAGTAGCAAGTATGTGTGATGTGAAAAGAAAATGATACGTGACTTTCCAAAAATTAAATAAATAACAATCTGGAAAGTGTGGTGTGTATTTGTATTCAGCCCTCCTGAGTTGATACTTTGTAGGACCACCTTTTCATTGCACTCACAGCTGCAAGTCTATTGCGGTGTGTCTCAAAAAGGAATTGTTGCCCATTCTTCTTTGTAAGATAGCTCAAGCTCAATCAGATTGGATGGAAAGCATCTGTGAACAGTAATTTTCAAGTCTTGTCACAGATTCTCAATGAGATTTAGGTCTGGACTTTGGGACATTCTAACAAATGAATAAGCTTTGATCTAAACCATTCCATTGTGACTCTGGCTGTATGTTTAGGGTGGTTGTCCTGATCTAAGGTGAACCTCTGCCCCAGTCTCAAGTCTTTTACAGCCTCTACCAGGATTTCCTCCAGGATTGCCCTGTATTCAGCTCCATCCATCTTCCCATTAACTCTGACCAGCTTCCCTGCTGAAGAAAAGCACCCCCACAGCATGATTCTGCCACCACCATGTTTCACGGTGGGGATGGTGTGTTTAGGGTGATGTGCAGTGTTAGTTTTCCGCCACACATAGCTATTAGCATTTAGGCCAAAAAGTGTAACTTTGGTCTCATCTGACCATAGTATCTTCTTCTACAAGTTTGCTGTGTCCCCTACATGACTTGTGGCAAACTGTAAACGGGACTTCTTATGGCTTGCTTTCAAAAATGGCTTTTTTCTTGCCACTCTTCCATAATGCCAAGATTTGTAGCGTATACGACTAATAGTTGTCCTGTGGACAGATTCTCCCACCCGAGCTGTGGATCTCTGCAGCTCCTCCTGAGTGACCATGAGCCTCTTGGCTGCTTCTCTACAGTAATTAGTGCTTTCCTTGCCTGGGTTGTCAGTTTAGGTCACCGGCCATGTCTTGGTAAGTTTGCTGTTGTGCCATACTCTTCTATTTTCAGATGATGGATTGAACATTGCTCTGTGAGATGTTCAGAGCTTGGAATATTTTTTTATAACCTAATCCTGCTTTACACTTCTCGACAACTTTATCCCTGACCTCTCTGGTGTGTTCCTTGGTTTTCATGATGCTGTTTGATCACTAATGTTCTCTGTCAAACCTCTAAGGCCTTCACAGAACAGCTGTAGTTATACTGAGAATAAATTACACACAGGTGGACTCTATTTACTAATTAGGTGACTTTTGAAGGCAATTGGTCACACTGGATTTTATTTAAGTCTATCAGCATACAGGGGGCTGAATATAAATACACACTACACTTTTCAGATTTTTATTTATTAAAATCTTCAAAAATAATGTATAATTTTCTTTACACTTCATGCATACTGTACTTGCTACTTTGTGTTGGTCCAACACATAAAATCCCAATAAAATACATTTAATTTTGTGGGTGTAAGTGAAAAAATGTGGAAATGTCAGATAGGTGTGAGTTCCACCGCTCCTATCTCTAGAACAGGCACGACAAAGCTGCCACCCTCTGTTCACTCCTATGGGAGTTCCAAAAATAGCCGAGAGCTGGCTCAGCTATTTCAAGCAGCCCCATAGTGGGGAATAGAGAAATGATCGTGCTTGTGCGGTGCACTGTCTATTTAATGGGGCTTTCATAAATAGTCAAATAAACTCAGTTGGCTATTTTTGGAACTCCAATAGCAGTGAATGGAGAGCACAATGCTCATGCATGGTGCACTCTTCTTCAATTCGAAGGCCCCATTGTGGAAATAGGAGCGGGTCCTGGAACTGATGAATATTGTCATTCATAAAGACAGGGGCTGCTGCATACACTCTCCGGGTCCTCCGATCGCCACACGGGGGAGCCGGAGCACAACCAAAAGCGAAAGCTTTTGGTTTCAGCACACTCAGATGTCGTGGTCAGGATTGAGGGTCAGGCATCTGAGGGGTTAAATGTCCGCGATCGGCATTACTGCCGCTTGCAGACATTAGCCGCAGGTGTCTTCTAGAAGAAGCAGACGGCCACCTGTAGCTATGGCCGTATGGCGTGAAAGGGTTAAAAAACAAAATGTGTAGACCCAAATGTATGGTCTAAGGGATGAGTTACCCTCTTGATCTGAAGCACTTCAAGTTGTCAGTGCAGTCTGGTGAAAATAAAGCCCCTGCCCACCATGTTTTTGAGTCGTTTTTCTTGCAGACAAAATGTTTGAAAATTTCACACATTACAATAATCAGTTAACCACAGAGTAACCTACCACTGAAGCACTCTTTACTTACAGTCACATTACTAGGTTGACAATCAATGAATGCAGTTATATATTGTACAGTGTAGCCTATTACTTGAATACTCTCACATACTTATACTTGAATACTTTCACATTTAGGGGTGTCAACAGTCTGCATACTGTCATATAGTCAGCAGAGTAACCTACAGTACTTCTGGAATATTCTTAGATTACTTTCACACTTCAGGGGCATCAACCAGTCGATACAGTCATACAGTCAGCAGAGTAACCTACCTCTGGAACACCCTGTCCTTACTTTCACACTACAGTGGCATCAGTCAGTTTTTACTGTTTTATGTTCAGCAGAGTAACCTATCTCTGGAATACTCTCTGCTTACTTTCAGACTAGAGAGGCATCAATCAGTCTATACTATTATATAGTCATCAGAGTAACCTACCTTTGGAATAAACTTTGCATACTTTCACACTACATGGGTGTCAATCAGTCTATACTATAATATAGTCAGCAGAGTAACCTACCTCTGGAATATTTTTTGCTTACTTTCACACTACATGGGCGGCAATCAGTCTATACTATTATATAGGTGGCAGCAGAGTAACCTACCTCTGGAATATTCTTTGCTTACTTTCACTGCAGAGCTGTGAATCAGTTTATGCAGTTATACAGTCATGGAGTAACTTACCACTTGAATAATCTTAGCTTAATTTCACACTACGGGTTGTCAATAAGTCTATATGGTCATACAGTCATGGAGTAACCTACCTCTGGAATACTCTTAGCTTAGTTTCACACTATGGGATGTCAATAAGACTATACAGCAATACAAAATCCATTAGTATTACCAGGATCAGAACAGCTAGACAATTTAGAGCAAGGCGTATCACAAATTATAGGAGGGTTGGTATAAAGAAAGGTTAATTTCTTCAATCTGCAAGTTATTTTTTTTCCCCGAAAAGAAGTGCACCATTCTGTTTGTAGCTGCATAATAAAAGTAGCATTTTCAAATTCTACTTACACCAGACGACTTGCTGACAAGAAATCAAATGTAATATCATCTAAATTGGATTTGGAGGGACAATCTCATTACATAAACAGGCTTATAACTGTAGTGTTTTATCCTATTGCTTTACTGGATGGCCCCCTCCATTGCATATAACTGACCCTACACATAAAATCTGGACCATTAATTTCCTGGAAGCAGAGCAGTATAATGGAGACTGTTTTCAGCACACTATCACTATCCAGGCTGATGATTTTCATTATTTAGAAAATGCATTTAGACAGATGGACAATTTATCCGGCTATATATGTCTACTATTTAGGTAAATCATGAATTACAAATCCCATGTTGGTTTTATGTTGGCTAGAGAATTATTATACACAATTATCTTATTTTTAATGGCAATTTATGGAAGAAAAACAGTGACAAAAAGGCTTATGAACAATATGTTATATTATAAGTTACTCGGGATATTATTCATTTTAGCTCTTATTTAGATACAGATACTTGCTGCCACAAAACAATTAGAATTAAGACTGTAGCTAAGTTAATAAGTGTAAACTGTATTACAGGTATTTTGATTTAATAAGAATGTACATTCTCTAACTGTAAAGGCACAGGATCTAGTCAGACATGTTACCTACAAAGATGCCCTTATCATCTCCCGCCTAGACTAATGCAACATCCTACTCTGTGGCCTCCCATCTAGTACTCTTTCAACCCTCCAATCTATCCAGACTAATCTGCCTCTCCCCTCGTTACTCTCCTGTCTCTTCTCTCTGTCAGTTCCTTCACTGGCTCCCCATTGCTCAGAAAATCCAGTACAAAACACTTACTTTGACATACAAGGACATCCACAACCTGTCCCCTCCATACATCTGTGACCTGATCTCCCGATACCATCCCACACTCAATCTCTGATACTCACCACACCTCCTTCTCTACCCTCCTCCTATCGACTTTTCCTACAATCGCCTCCATGATTTCTCCCACGCAGCCCCTGTATTCTGAAACTCTCTACCGCAACCTATCACCTTCCAAAGAAACCTGAAAACTCACCTCTTCGGACAAGCATACACCCTACAGTAACCATGTTGCCACTATACTGCCATGACCAACTTTACCCTCATCAACTGTATCCTTCTCCCATCCATTGTAGATTGTAAGCCCTCACAGGCAGGGTCCTCTCAGCTTCTGTACCAGTTTGTAACTTGTCTTGTTCTTGCTTATTGTACTTGTTTTTTATTATGTATGTACACCCCTTTTCATATATACAGTGCCATGAAATGAATGGCACTTTAATAATATATAATAATAATAACTGGATCACATCAGGTGCAGCACCATCCCAGGAGCCATAGTTGATAAGTAGAGAAGCTTGTCCTGGCCTTGTAGTTAGTTGCGACTAAGAGGCAGCATTTACAAGTGCAAAAGTGTTTGGATCAGAGCATTCTGAAGTTGAGGTGGATCAAGTGAAGAGTAGAGCTGTCAAGATATTGTCATTCTACCCACTGGTGCCGCTGTTAGACTGCAGAGAGGATTCCACATACCTGTGCTTTAGGAGACCATGATTTGAAAGAGTGTTGACCTTCCTTTGTTTGCTGTTAAAGCCTTGTTTTCTGCCAAGAGAATAGTAGCCGTTAAGCTTCTTAAAGTGAACCTGAGCTGAAACTACCCCCTATCTCTTGGTATTCATTTCATCTGGGCTGCACTGGTTAATTAGTTACCATCCCCAATGCAGGAGAGAAGAGCTCAGCAGATGCAGCCAAGACAGAGAGGGTTAATAAGAGGCCCACATGTCCTCTCTTGCTCTCTGATCACAATTATGATTTGCTGGTGGCCTGTCAGCCATTCCTCACATATACATGTAAGGGTCAGTGTTGGTGTCATATGTCATCACAGTGGCTAGGCTCCCCACTCGAAGATGGCAGAAAGAATCTGGCGGACACATTTGTGGACTCAAGTGGGATAACAAGCTTAAGGTTACTACAGTCTGTGACACACCACAGGCTTAGTAGTTACAGTCTCTCAATAAGGGCAGAGTATCACCAAGGTAGGGATGAGTGTAGCCCTAAACTCCACCCACACCTCTATTCCTTCCTACTTGCACGGTCCGTCCTAATCGAAGGCGTACAACTTGGTGGCAGTCCCTAGCTGACGTATGTGCAGGGGCCTGATGAAAGGAACAACACAGAGAGTAGACAATAGAGAAACAGATCACACAGAAGCAAGGCTTCCCAGGCCAGCACAGAATAGCAATGGGCCAAGGTCAAGGATAGGAAGGTACACAAGCACACAATAAACTATAATGCCAAGTGAGTACAAGCCAAGGTCAAAAGCCAGGAGGTCATGTCAGTACCAGGGGTAACACCAGGTCAGGGTCTAATACGAACCGAGGTCAGGAGCCAAGGGATCGCGTCAATACAGGGGGTAGAACCAAGTCAGAGTCAAATACAAGCCGAGGTCAAAAGTTAGAAGTCGCACACACAGGAATCACCAGATATGAAGTAAGACCAATCACAGGCAACCTGTGGCCAGCAGGTTACCTGTTTAAATAGGTCCTCTAGATGGGTGATGTAACGTGGCCAGCGTCACATGACCCATGTCCCGCATCTAAGTACAGCTTAGCGCCGATTCATTAACATCGGCACTCAGTTCCCCAGTTGCTCATTGTCTAGGCGGGGATGGAGGACGCCGGCCACGCTGGGGAATTGTGTCCTCTCTCCTCCTCACTAGCGGGATGCCGGCAGCGCTGCAAGGGAAGAGCACATCTCCGGCTCCCCGTTACACAGGGGCTAAATTAGAGTCAGCAGGATAAATTTGAAAATTGTCTCTTTAATTGGCCACAAATACAGGATGGGCCATTTATATGGATACACCTTAATAAAATGGGAATGGTTGGTGATATTAACTTCCTGTTTGTGGCACATTAGTATATGTGAGAGGGGGACTTTTCAAGATGGGTGGTGACCATGGCGGCCATTTTGAAGTCGGCCATTTTGAATCCAACTTTTGTTTTTTCAATAGGAAAAGGGTCATGTGACACATCAAACTTATTGGGAATTTCACAAGAAAAACAATGGTGTGCTTGGTTTTAACGTAACATTATTCTTTCATGAGTTATTTACAAGTTTCTGACCACTTATAAAATGTGTTCAATGTGCTGCCCATTGTGTTCTATTGTCAATGCAACCCTCTTCTCCCACTCTTCACACACTGATAGCAACACCGCAGGAGAAATGCTAGCACGGGCTTCCAGTATCCGTAGTTTCAGGTGCTGCACATCTCGTATCTTCACAGCATAGACGATTGCCTTCAGATGATACGAGATGTGCAGTACCTGAAACTCCGGATACTGGAAGCCTGTGCTAGCATTTCTCCTGCGGTGTTGCTATCAGTGTGTGAAGAGTGGGAGAAGAGGGTTGCATTGACAATCCAACACAATGGGCAGCACATTGAACACATTTTATAAGTGGTCAGAAACTTGTAAATAACTCATGAAAGAATAAAGTTACATTAAAACCAAGCACATCATTGTTTTTCTTGTGAAATTCCCAATAAGTTTGATGTGTCACATGACCCTCTTCCTATTGAAAAAACAAAAGTTGGATTCAGAATGGCCGACTTCAAAATGGCCGCCATGGTCACCACCCATCTTGAAAAGTTTCCCCCCTCACATATACTAATGTGCCACAAACAGGAAGTTAATATCACCAACCATTCCCATTTTATTAAGGTGTATCTATATAAATGGCCCACCCTGTAGATTACTGTCCCTTTAGAAAGCAACATCTCTCTTTTCATGTTTACCTGTCTCTCACACAATATTGCTAACACGCTACAGGCTGGTCTCTTTTACAGACCCTGGTTGCCTCCAGGACACACAGACTAGGTAACTTCTCTTTACCCCTCAACTCCGGCTTCAACTCTCTATGGAATTTGGCTTGCCATAGTAATCTCCTGAGGGGTTGTACAGTTCATTCCAGTAGCAACTAGATGGTATGCCACCACAACTAAATGGCAACTCATATTCACATTTACTGTGAAGGATATGGTCTTCTTTGTAAGAGTTACAATAATGACTTCCAACTGTCTTGCAAATATAATAAAAAAAAAAAAAATATGAGAAACCTTTGGATAAATAAACTTTGCCTTTTTTAATTTGCATTAAATTAGCAAAATAAAAAAATCCAGTATAATATTTCATTTGGAGTCCGAGTTCAGATAATCATGCATACTTTCTGTTACTACAGAAATTTACTGTGTTCCTAATGGCATATCATTTTTCTAAATAACTGTTGAACCCAGCAAAAGTCCACTTAAGGGACCCAGTTACTTCTGACCAAATTTATACAGTTTATTTTTTATCAATGCATTAAAATGCATAGTGAATGAACAAAAGAGAAATCCAAATAAAATTAATATTTGGTGTGAGCACATTTTGCCTTCAAAACTGTGTGCAGGTGTTCCCAGAGGAAATGATGCTGTTTTAAAAGGATAACTGTGGTATTATTTTTTTTTTTTTGGAGTATTGGATTGTGGTGATTAATATCTCCTTGGTGGCCCTATTTCAACTTTTCACTGTGTATTCAATTACCCCTTAATTCCACAGTTTTGTTCCCTGTTCTGCCTACTTTTACCTGGGCTTAAAATAGGGTTGCTAGGCATGGTCCGATGCAAGGTCACATTACTGACAGCCAGGGACTGTAAGTAAATGATTAAAGCCAGGTCCTCCCCAGCAGCTGATAACAGTGCCTCCCTCACTCAGCAGAGCTGGAGAATGCAGAGTTGAAGCAGCGCACAACAGGGAAGGGAGATCTGCCGTCTGCTCAGTGTATAAATGAAAGCAACATGTGGTAAGAGGACCCCTTTGTGCTGCAGGAGATTAACCCTTTAGGGGGAGGGCTCTGGTTACTGACACTTTTGGGGGGCTATTGTTACTGGCTAGTGCATGTGAGGAGCTCAATGCATTGTGGGTAGTGAGGGCAGGCGGGATTAGCCCCAGGGTGAGGGCAGTGGTGACCATCTTAACTGAATAGTGAAATTGCAGTTTTATGCAGACTGGTTGGTAAGGGCTGAATCTTATTAAATATGGGGTAAGTCAGTCTAATAGTATCTGATTCTGGAATATCATGTTATTAGTAACTACATATATGAAAATTGAAATTAGGGTCTAAATGTGACAGTTATCCTTTAAGGCAAAGGGTAACCCCACCAAATATTGATTTGATTTAGATTTCTATTTTGTTAGTTCACTTTTCATTTTGATCATTCATAAAAACAACTATTAACATTTTTTATTTTTGAAAGCATTATTATTTTGCAGCATTTTTCAAACCTACCTAAAACTTGTGAACAGTACTGTATGTCCGTACAGGTTTACTAGCAATTAACTTAGGAAGAGAGAATTATTCTGAAGATTTACAGTCACATTTAATTACTGATTGAAGTCTGCTGTTATCATTGTATACAGAAATCATATCACTATGGAATTAAGTAGTGTTTGTTTAAAAAAAATTACAGACATCCATCTAATTGGTTTCTGGTGTCAGAACCTGGTTGTTGTGCCATTACTGTGTAAGCTCACCTAGTTGAGAGGAGGAATAGTAACACCAAGTTGTCAATTCATTAATACATTTTCAAGAGGATTAACAGGGGAATGGCACAATGCTCTAAGTTCTAAGCAAAGATTATCAAGAATTGTTATTTAATGGGAAATAGAAGTACTTAATAAAACATATATATCATATTTATGAGATATGATGTCCCCCCCCCCCCCCCCTTATATCACATTTTTCCAGTGTCATTCTTGAATTGTCCATTCTGAAACAGTGGCTTCATCGTCATTGTCTTTTATAGCATTATGGTTTGGAAATACATAATAATGCTACAAAACCAAAGTATGACTGAGGTAATCTCATTACATTGTATTACATGTGTATACTAAAAGTTTTATGAGCAGGGCTATTTCTAAATTCAGTGTAATATATTGGTATATATTTGCTATTTTACTTTGCCAGGTTACAGTAGATTTTAACTATTATAATGATAATGAGTTATGTTATAGTATGCAGTTAATCTAAAATACATTAGTGCAAATTCAGCATTGCCTCTGTATCTTGTAATTAACTGAACAGCCATATGGTGGCACTGTACCTTCTTAAATAAAATCATACCTTCCATACCTCAAGATTTTCTGTGTGGTTTTTCATTGCCTGCTTAGGCAGTCTATGGCAGCATACATACTTAAAAATATAAGGGAGATGTTCGAATATGTTTTAACAAAAGCCACTGAGCCATTAATAATTAAATTATTCTACTTGAACATTGAATTATTTCAGTGCATATTTAGACAAATCACTGTTAATAGATTATACCTAAAGTGAACATTTCACCAAAAATATGCGGTTAGGTGTATGTTTTTTCTGCTCAATAAAAAATACTAAAATGTTTAGACTGGTGGAAAGAGGGCTAAAATGTCAGAATAGTAGAATAATAAATTTAATTGTAAATATGAAAATAAATGTAAACAGTAAATATATAATAAGTGTAATTAGTAAATGTGATATAAAACAATCACATGCAATACTTTAATAAATTATAATAGTCTTTATATAAGAGAAGTGTAAAGGTATATGTTAGAATCCACACAATTCATATAAATGCAATGCAAATTTCAAGTTTAATATTTATTTCTGCATAAGGATAATAAAGATGGTGATGTCATAGTATATGGGCGATGGCAGGAATATTTGTCACACATGGTGGTAAAGTACATGAATTATAAACACTCATAAGGAAGGGGTATTTTACGCAGTGATGTCATCATTGTGATTGTGATTATTCCAATACTATGTCATACAAGAGTAAAAATGTTACAGAAAAAACTATTAAATTAGTGAAATAATTGCAAAGGACGAAAAAGATATCAGGGCTCAGATACTGCACACAGCATTGTAATACAAAGAAGGTGCTCACCGTGATGCCACTGGACAGATAACATTAGTGTTCTCTCCTGCGGCAGTTTGGCCGTCTCAGACTCTAGAGGCCAAGTGTGAATACAAATTTTGTACTACCGGTTTCTTTCCAATATACATTAAGCGAGGAATAAGGTATTTTATGTGTGAAAATTACCTACTGTACATTTTTGCAGCTGCAGCATAATTATAAAATTGTATGATTGCATTTTTCGTGGTGTGACAGAATAAACTTAGTGTGACAATAAATATAGTGGCAAAATCATTAGCAATATATTTTACTACAATCCAACATCTTTGACATATAGATTTATTAAATGTTTAACCACCTCCGGACCGCCTAACGCAGGATCGCGTTCCGGAGGCGGCAGCCCTGCGCAGAGTCACGCATATACGCGTCATCTCGCGAGACGCGAGATTTCGCTCAAAGCCGGCCCGCGCATGCGCATCGCGGGCCGGCAAAAGTTAGAGGGAGGTCGGGTCATCAGCTTGCCAGCCAATGATCGTCGCTGGCAAGCTGATAATTTTTAAAAAAACGAATGAAAAGCCAGATAACACATTATATTAGTAAATATGATGTGTTAAATGGCTTGTCTGCTCCTCTGCTGGTCCTTTTCGTCGGTTGGTTCCAGCAGAGGAGCAGACATCACAGTGAGTAGCACCAAACACTACACCTTAGCCCCAGATAACCCCCATCACCCGAATTAACCCCTTGATCACCCCTTGATCGCCCCTGTCAATCACCTAGTGAAAGGAAAAAAGTGATCAGTGTAAACTGTCACTTTTTTTTTTTCACTGGTATTGACTGATAGGTTTTAGGATAGTTTAGGCCCCTTGGTTAGGTAGTTTAGCGTCAGTTAGCGCCCAGCCCACCGCACCGCAGTCACTGATTCGCTGATTAGCGTATCGCTAATCAGCATTTATACTTTTATAGTATCTGTAAGTGATCAAAACTGATCACAGTCAGATCTATAATTGTATTAGTGTCACCTTAGCTCGCCCTCCACCCAAAACACAGTGTTTGCCCGATCAGGCCTGATCGGTCGCCCACACGTGCGTTCACCCACGCCCGCCCTGCCGCAGTGACAAAAAATATTATATTTTTTGATCACTGCACAATCACTTTCCAAGCGCTGCGGCGATAAAAAAATCTGTTTTGATATTTTTTATCAATCGCAGCGGCCTCCGGTACTTCGCTAGCCTCCCCTTTGTAAGACAGGCTTGCTTTTTTTCTTGGGTAGTCTCAGGGAATACCCCTAAATTTAGTAGTCCAAATGTCAAACAGGGGGTATTCTTCTGAAGAGGCCTACAGGCTTCTGACCCAGTCGGATGAGGAATGGGAACCCTCATCTGACGAATCTAGCGGGTCAGAATATGAACCCTTAGAGAGCAGTGGCAGTCTGACCCAAAGTTCGGACGAGGAGGTTGAGGTCCCTGATAGCAGCAGGCGTACCCGGCCCCGTGTCGCTAGACCACAGGTTGTGCAGGATCCTTTTCAAGAGCAGCAGAGTGGGGCTGGCGCTGTCGGATCACGTGGTGAGGCATACACCAGCAGCGCAGCTCTCCCTGGACCTAGTACCAGCACTGCCGTACAACATGGTGAAGTGACGAGCACCAGAAGGGCAGTTGAAGCTGGTACGGTGGCACGTGCAATAGTTACCCTGTCGCAGCCACCGCAAAGACAGGCCCGTAGAGCCCCTAGAGTCCCTGAGGTGCTGGCAAACCCTGATTGGCAGTCACCAACTTCAGCCGCACCTGTAGTTCCCCCTTTCACCGCCCAGTCTGGAGTTCGGGTTGAGACAGCTCAGATCGGTTCGGCCCTGGAATTTTTAGAGTTGTTCTTGACTGCGGAGCTCTTGGACTTAGTCGTGGCAGAGACAAACCGGTATGCCACACAATTTATATCCACCAACCCGGGAAGCTATTATGCCCAGCCTTTCCGGTGGAAACCAGTCCAAGTTTCCGAAATTACAATTTTTCTGGGCCTTCTCCTGAACATGGGTCTAACCAAAAAGCATGAATTGCGGTCATATTGGTCCACGAACTCGATTCATCACATGCCCATGTTCTCTGCTGCTATGTCCAGGGCACGTTTTGAGACCATCCTGTGTTTCCTGCACTTTAGCGACAACAGCACCTCCCGTCCCAGATGCCACCCAGCTTTTGACCGGCTCCACAAGATTCGGCCCCTCATAGACCACATTAACCAGAAATTTGCAGATTTGTATACCCCCGAGCAAAACATCTGCGTAGACGAGTCCCTAATACATTTTACCGGGCGCCTTGGCTTCAAACAATACATCCCAAGCAAGCGTGCCCGGTATGGGGTCAAATTGTATAAGCTCTGTGAAAGGGCCACAGGCTATACCCACAAATTTCGGATCTATGAGGGAAAAGATCAGACCCTGGAGCCGGTCGGTTGCCCTGACTACCTGGGGAGCAGTGGGAAGACAGTCTGGGACTTGGTGTCACCCTTATTTGGCAAGGGGTACCATCTTTATGTGGACAATTTTTACACAAGTGTGCCCCTCTTCAGGCATTTGTTCCAAGAACAGATTTGCTGCTGTGGCACCGTGCGACCTAGTCGCGTGGGCTTCCCCCAACGGCTCGTTACCACCCGTCTTGCAAGGGGGGAGAGGGCTGCCTTGTGTAACGAAGAACTGCTCGCGGTGAAATGGACAAGCGTGAAGTTTACATGCTCTCCTCCATTCACGCAGACACGACAATACAAATTGAAAGGGCAACCAGTGTCATTGAAAAGCCCCTCTCAGTCCACGACTATAATGCGCTCATGGGAGGGGTGGACTTCAATGACCAGATGTTGGCTCCCTATTTAGTTTCCCGACGCACCAGACGCTGGTATAAGAAGGTGTCTGTATATTTGATTCAATTGGTGATGTACAATAGTTTTGTTCTCTACAGTAAGGTTGGGAGAACAGGATCCTTCCTCAAATTTCAGGAAGAGATCATCGCGAACCTCCTGTATCCAGGAGGTTCCGTGGCCCCAACCACCAGTGTAGTTAGCCGTCTACACGAGCGACATTTCCCCAGTGTCGTTCCTGGTACCTCAACCCAACCGTCACACCGAAAAAGATGTCGTGTCTGTAGCAGGAGTGGAATAAGGCGTGACACCCGCTATTTCTGTCCTGACTGTCCTGACCACCCTGCCCTATGCTTTGGAGAGTGTTTCCGTAAGTACCGCACACAGGTATACTTAGCATAGGGATTGCATCTCACAGGACAGGTACACAGGGCTATTAGGGCCCTTACACTCACAGCTACTGCAAACCTCTCCTTTCACCTGGGATAAAGTGCATAATGTACTTCGCCACATCTTTGGGCGATTTGCGCTTTGCACATTGTCCCATGGTGAAGGAGAGGTTTGTCCTATAAAGGTAAAAAAAAAAAAAAACACCAGTAAGCAAAAAAGTTAACTTTCAGTTCAAAAAGTTAAAAAAAAGTTTATATGTTCTGTTCAAAAGTTATTATAAAGTTAATAAAATTTATTGCGTTGCGGCCTGGTTTTTTCTTTTTTGTTTTGTTTTTTTTACCTTCCAGGTGGACCAACCGATCGACTAGCTGCAGCACTGATGTGCATTCTGACAGAAGCATTGTGCTGCTGTCAGATTACACACAAGTCGGTGTATGCGGCGCTGCAAGACGAGATTTCTCCTCTGCAGTAAAAGATACGTTTGCTGAGGCATATGAGCTGAGGAGGCGGCGGTGTTCATATGCTTTGGCAAACACTTTGTATATATAAAAAAAAAAAAAAATCCCGGCAATGATTTATTCATCCACATCGATTGATGTGAATGGATAAATCTGGTTTGCCAGGGCATACGGGCTAAGTGGGTATGGATGTTGGGCGGACCTCCTATGTCCTGGCAGACGCCTTTCCCCTCCATTTTTTTTTGGCAGAGATTTTTTCATCCACATTGATCGATGCGAATGAAGAAATCTGTGCCGTTCATTTTTTCTTTCAGCCCAGAGGCTGAACGGAAAAAAAAAATCTCATTACCCGTATGGTCAATATAAGGAGAATAGCAGAAACTCCTAATGCTGGCCATACATGTAATGATTGCGGAGACCCTCAAATGCCAGGGCAGTACAAACACCCCACAAATAACACCATTTTGGAAAGAATACACCCCACGGTATTCGCTGAGGGGCATATTGAGTCCATGAAAGAATGACATTTTTGTCTCAAGTTAGCGGAAAGGGAGACTTTGTGAGAAAAAAAAAACAAAAAATCAATTTCCGCTAACTTGTGCCAAATTTTTTTTTTTTATATTAACTCGCCATGCCCCTCATTAAATACCTTGGGGTGTCTTCTTTCCAAAATGGGGTCACATGTGGGGTATTTATACTGCCCTGGCTTTTTAGTGGCCCTAAAGCGTAAGAAGAAGTCTGGGATCCAAATGTCTAAAAATGCCCTCCTAAAAGGAATTTGGGCACCTTTGCACATCTAGGCTGCAAAAAAGTGTCACACATGTGGTATCGCCGTACTCAGGAGAAGTTGGGGAATGTGTTTTGGGGTGTCATTTTACATATACCCATGCTGGGTGAGATAAATATCTTGGTCAAATGCCAACTTTGTATAAAAAAATTGGAAAAGTTGTCTTTTGCCGAGATATTTCTCTGACCCAGCATGGGTATATGTAAAATGACACCCCAAAACACATTGCCCAACTTCTCCTGAGTACGGAGACACCACATGTGTGACACTTTTTTGCAGCCTAGGTGGGCAAAGGGGGCCACATTCCAAAGAGCACCTTTCGGATTTCACCGGCCATTTTTTACAGATTTTGATTTCAAACTACTTACCACACATTAGGGCCCCTAGAATCCCAGGCCAGTATAACTACCCCACAAGTGACCCCATTTTGGAAAGAAGACACCCCAAGGTATTCGCTGATGGGCATAGTGAGTTCATGGAAGTTTTTATTTTTTGTCACAAGTTAGTGGAATATGAAAATCATCATTTTCCGCTAACTTGTGACAAAAATAAAAAATTCTAGGAACTCGCCATGCCCCTCACGGAATACCTTGGGGTGTCTTCTTTCCAAAATGGGGTCACTTGTGGGGTAGTTATACTGCCCTGGCATTCTAGGGGCCCAAATGTGTGGTAAGTAGTTTGAAATCAAAATCTGTAAAAAATGGCTGGTGAAATCCGAAAGGTGCTCTTTGGAATGTGGGCCCCTTTGCCCACCTAGGCTGCAAAAAAGTGTCACACATGTGGTATCTCCGTACTCAGGAGTAGTTGGGCAATGTGTTTTGGGGTGTCATTTTACATATACCCATGCTGGGTGAGAGAAATAGCTTGGCAAAAGACAACTTTTCCCATTTTTTTATACAAAGTTGGCATTTGACCAAGATATTTATCTCACCAAGCATGGGTATATGTAAAATGACACCCCAAAACACATTGCCCAACTTCTCCTGAGTACGGAGATACCACATGTGTGACACTTTTTTGCAGCCTAGGTGGGCAAAGGGGGCCACATTGCAAAGAGCACCTTTCGGATTTCACCGGCCATTTTTTACAGATTTTGATTTCAAACTACTTACCACACATTAGGGCCCCTAGAATCCCAGGGCAGTATAACTACCCCACAAGTGACCCCATTTGGAAAGAAGACACCCCAAGGTATTCGCTGATGGGCATAGTGAGTTCATGGAAGTTTTTATTTTTTGTCACAAGTTAGTGGAATATGAGACTTTGTAAGAAAAAAAGAGAAAAAAAAACATAATTTTCCGCTAACTTGTGACAAAAAATAAAAAGTTCTATGAACTCACTATGCCCATCAGCGAATACCTTAGGGTGTCTACTTTCCGAAATGGGGTCATTTGTGGGGTGTTTGTACTGTCTTTCCATTGTAGAACCTCAGGAAACATGACAGGTGCTCAGAAAGTCAGAGCTGCTTCAAAAAGCGGAAATTCACATTTTTGTACCATAGTTTGTAAACGCTATAACTTTTACCCAAACCATTTATTTTTTACCCAAACATTTTTTTTTATCAAGGACATGTAGAATAAAGTTTATATATGGATGTCGTTTTTTTTGCAAAATTTTACAACTGAAAGTGAAAAATGTCATTTTTTTGCAAAGAAATCGTTAAATTTCGATTAATAACAAAAAAAGTAAAAATGTCAGCAGCAATGAAATACCACCATATGAAATCTCTATTAGTGAGAAGAAAAGGAGGTAAAATTCATTTGGGTGGTAAGTTGCATGACCGAGCAATAAACGGTGAAAGTAGGGTAGGTCAGAAGTGTAAAAAGTGGCCTGGTCATTAAGGGTGTTTAAGCTAGGGGGGCTGAAGTGGTTAAAAGGGTTGTCCATATAGTAATTTTTAAAAAATATAGTATGTCAGAATGGCTTAAAAAACGAAGGAGTTTGCCGGCAGTTCAATATTGATGGCCTATCTTCGGGATAGGTCATCAATATCTGATCGGTGGGGATCCAGCTCCTGGCACCTCTTCTGATCAGCTGTCTGAAGAGGCTGCAGCACTCCAAATAAATGGGCCTGGGCTGGAATACCAAGTACAAAAGCTATACATTGTAAGGCACTGTGCTTGGTACAGCTATACATTGTAAGGCTCTGTGAGGAGGACACAGCCTTTTTGAACAACTCATTTGTGGAGGTGCCTGGAGTTGGACCTCCACAATCAGATATTGATGATGACCTATTGTAGGGATAGGCCATGAATACTGAAGCCCCAGAAAACCCCTTTATCAAAGTCACACTGTAATGTGGCCAAGTAGCAAGGCCATCATGACTGATCGTGCAATAACAAACGGTTGCAGAGTTGCATGTAGAGAAAAACCACTGAACTTTTCTTTCTTTGATGGTGACTAGTAGCATACCCCCTAAGATGTCAGCTTGAAATAAATTTAGCAGAGCAACTGGAGCAATGAATGGGGAGATCTCTAGATCCATTGAGGTACAGGGCTGGTTCTAGCTTTGTTAGAAAGAGATTGTACTACATGATTCAGATTTTAATTTTTTTTTACATTATTCATAGGATAACCCCTTTAAAGGATCAGCTAAATAAATATCACCTCCTACTATATAGTACTTAAACACATGACTCACAGTATTAAGCAAATAATAAAGTCTCAAAAAAGTTGGATGCCATCTCCCACAACTTACAATACTCACCTCACTGATCACCTGTCACTCCTGTTCCAGTGCTTCCGAGGTCCTCTGCCAGTCTTAGTTCCCTCTCATTACAGAAATGTGACTGCTTAGCCAATCACTGATTGAGGCCAGTCACCATTGCAGACAGTGATGGGCTGAGCGATTCCATTTCCTGTGTCAAGAAGGTTCAGAAATTATAGACAAAAAGGAAACCAGGAATCGGATAAGCAGGGGATCGGGGAGGTGAGTGAGACTATTTGATTCTTAAAAACAAAACAAAAAAACATGTACAGTATATGCTGAACAACCCCTTCAGTTTCTGTTTCCACATTCAGGTTTTTAGAGCCAAACCAGAAGTTACATAGTTAATACGGTTGAAAAAAGACATAAGTCCATCAAGTTCAACCAAGGGATAGGTGGGGATGCGAATTCCAGAAGGAATTGACACTCAGATTTCTAAGTGGATGCAAAAAAACAGGTAAGGTAGTATCTGTCCTTAATACTTTTTTCCCCTTTATGATCCGTTCCTGATTTTGACTTCAAAAACTGCATGAGAAAAACTAAAAATGGAAACATGGTCTTAAAGGGGTTATCCAACTCTATAATGACCCCCCAATGCCCAGGCACCTCATACAGGTTATAATTACCCCGCTCCCCGGCACCCGCCTCACTCCTGATCCCTGCATGACCACCGCTGCATCTCCCCCTTATGTGGTTCAAAACATCCGACAACAGGGGGAAGGCAGCCAATAGCAGGCTGAGACAGGGATGAGCCTCCCTAGCATCGCGGGTGACGCTAGGGAGGTGGCAGAGCGGGGATCAGGAAGCGGGGTAAGTATAATATACAGTTGCAAGAAAAAGTATGTGAACCCTTTGGAATGATATGGATTTCTGCACAAATTGGTCATAAAATGTGATCTGATCTTCATCTAAGTCACAACAATAGACAATCACAGTCTGCTTAAACTAATAACATACAAAGAATTAAATGTTACCATGTTTTTATTGAACACACCATGTAAAGATTCACAGTGCAGGTGGAAAAAGTATGTGAACCCTTGGATTTATTAACTGGTTGAACCTCCAATTACTTCAACCAAAAGTTTCCTGTAGTTGCAGATCAGACGTGCACAACGGTCAGAAGTAATTCTTGACCATTCCTCTTTACAGAACTGTTTCAGTTCAGCAATATTCTTGGAATGTCTGGTGTGAATCGCTTTCTTGAGGTCATGCCACAGCATCTCAATCGGGTTGAGGTCAGGACTCTGACTGGGCCACTCCAGAAGGCGTATTTTCTTCTGTTTAAGCCATTCTGTTGTTGGTTTACTTCTATGCTTTGGGTCCTTGTCCTGTTGCAACACCCATCTTCTGTTGAGCTTCAGCTGGTGGACAGATGGCCTTTAGTTCTCCTGAAAAATGCCTTGATAAACTTGGGAATTCATTTTTCCTTAGATGATAGCAATCCATCCAGGCCCTGACGCAGCAAAACAGGCCCAAACCATGATGCCCCCACCACCATACTTCACAGTTGGGATAAGGTTTTGATGTTGGTATGCTGTGCCTCTTTTTCTCCACACATACTGTTGTGTGTTTCTTCCAAACAACTCAACTTTGGTTTCATCTGTCCACAGAATATTTTGCCAGTACTGCTGTGGAACATCCAGGTGCTCTTTTGCAAACTGTAAACGTGCAGCAATGTTTTTTTGGACAGCTGTGGCTTCCTCTGTGGTATCCTCCCATGAAATCCATTCTTGTTTAGTGTTTT
This sequence comes from Bufo bufo, assembly GCF_905171765.1. Classification (NCBI taxonomy): domain Eukaryota; kingdom Metazoa; phylum Chordata; class Amphibia; order Anura; family Bufonidae; genus Bufo; species Bufo bufo. The sequence goes on from NC_053392.1 coordinate 300,741,451, forward strand.
ACGTATTGTAGATTCACTAACAGGGATGTTAGCATATGCCAGAGATTTTTGTAAGTCTTTAACTGACACTCTAGGATTCTTCTTCACCTCATTGACTGTGCTCTTGCAGTCATCTTTACAGGACGTCCACTCCTAGGGAGAGTAGCAGCAGTGTTGAACTTTCTCCATTTATAGACAATTTGTCTTACCATGGACTGATGAACAGCAAGGCTTTTGGAGATACTTTTATAACACTTTCCAGCTTTATGCAAGTCAACAATTTTTAATCGTAGATCTTCTGAGAGCTCTTTTGTGCGAGGCATCATTCACAACAGGCAATGCTTCTTGTAAAAAGCAAACCCAGAACTGGTTTGTGTTTTATTTATAGGGTAGGGCAACTGTAACAAACACCTCCAACCTCATCTCATTGATTGGACTCCAGTTGGCTGACACCTCACTCCTATTAGCTCTTGGAGATGTCATTAGTCTAGGGGTTCACATACTTTTTCCACCTGCACTGTAAATGTTTACATGGTGTGTTCAATAAAAACATGGTAACATTTAATTCTTTGTGTGTTATTAGTTTAAGCAGACTGTGATTGTCTATTGTTTTGACTTAGATGAAGATCAGATCACATTTTATGACCAATTTGTGCAGAAATCCACATAAGTCCAAAGGGTTCACATACTTTTTCTTGCAACTGTATATGAGGTGCCCGGGCATTGGGGGTTATTATAGGAGTAGGGTAACCCCTTTAATATGATAAGATTGCTGACAAGTAATGTAACATATCTGAATGCCTCTTCTATTAGTGTCTGTTTTTGTTCAGCACCTACCGTAATGCAGAATTATAATGACCTTTCTAATACTGTACAGTACCTTAGTCTGTTCACATTTTATTTGGAGAGAGGGATGGGGGTAAATTCTCTAATTTGTAAGTTCAATGTATGTATGTGTTTTTTTTTTTCTTTCTAGATACAATTGAGCAGATTGATTGAAGACAGAGCATTAGCTGCCAATTCACTTCATATTTGGTTCCCTCAGTCCATTCATGTTCGTGCTGGTATTAGGTGTCACTGCAACATGTAGCCTCATGGCACTGACTGACAGTGTGTATCAGGTTTGTCTAATAATCTACAGCTTGGATGTGCTTGAGCAAATCTTCATGACTGTGTGCAGGGACTATCGCGGAGATGTCTCTGTTACTTGTTAAAGGACTGATATGCATTTATGGAATTACTGCAAATAGAAATGTCTTCTTCTTTTACAGCTACACTGTGTCAAATGAAATAGTTCTCAATTTGAGGTCAAAGATGCCAGCCGCTGGAAATGCTGTTTTTGATGGAACCACTTTTGGTACAATGTTGACTGGATGTGGGAGATGCAGCAAAGAAATGCAGCTAGTGTCTTGTCTTTCCCAAATGCCTCAAGAGCCTGTGAAGAACTTTCCTCACACTAAACGAGTGGGAAATTACTTGGTTGGAAGAATGATCAATAAAGGTTCATTTGCAAAAGTGATGGAGGGCTTACACATTCCAACAGGGCAAAAGGTACAGTATGTCTACACTTATATCAGTAATTCATGCTGGAATTATATTTCAGTATTGTGTACTGGGATCAAGCATATGATCAGGTATTGCTCAGATGTCCTGCCTGGATGTTTGCCAGCAAAATGTAGTCATTTCTTAACAAGTGTGATGGGATGCAATAGATATAATTAGGTTTATGTGTGAAGGGATATATATTCTTTTATTTGTAATATGCAGAACATTGTTCTTGTTTTATTTTTTTATTTTAATTATCTGAATTTTTCCAATTAGATAGTAACAGTAATCATTTATAATATTATAGATTACAAACAACATAATATCACCATGAATGGGGTTCATAAGTGTGCATACAGCTCATTTCCATCATTTGAAAATAATGACAAAACTGCATATCCAGGCTTTTTATATATCTATTCTGTTCTACATAGTATTATGTGTTTTACCTTGATAAAACTTGTAGTACAGAAAATGATGTCGAGAAAATATGCTAACAGTACTACAGAGGTAGGTCATGCCCTTAAGACTGAAGATGGAAGACTCAGAGAGGTGTGAAGGTGCACTACTGGAAGGGTCACTGGCTCATGTAACCAGGGCATCAATATTTAAGAATGGTCAAATGGGTAGTTGTGCTGCATTGGTTCATGCAGGTAGACCTAGTATCTAGTATACTATTACCTGTGAGTCAAAGGAGAAAGATAGATAGATATTAGAAACTTAAATTTCTTAATTCTTGCCCATGTATATTAACCTTTTATTTGTTTGTTTATTTATTTATTTATTTATTTGTGATGATGCATGATCAATGAATGGAGCTAAATTCTGGTATCCCTTCAAATGAATGAAAAAATGACTAGGATCAGAGTTATCTCGGATCCTGGTCATTGAAGCCACTTGCCAACCATATTACACAGCCTCTACTCTACCATGAATGGAGCAGGATCACCTCGTGATTTTGCCTCGTACATCTCTCGTTCATGATGTACAGTTACGTTAGGGGTCGTGAAGAGGTTAAACCAAATACCAAATACTGCTTTTGATATTTCTATAAATACATTTTTCCTTAATATAGTTATTACAATCATCTATTATTTTGGATTATTTAATACACTACTGTGAATAAAATCATTATATAGTCTATAAAGTCTCTTCCACCCCTTACTCACATCTACACAAAAATCTACTGTCATCAAATCAAGACAGTATTTCCTGTGGGAAAAAAATTCTGCAGTTTGCATCTCCTGGCAACTTACTTTGTGTTGAAATGTTTTGCATCTGTGATCACAGGTCTGTCAGAGTGGTTAACTGCATAGTAAGTAATCAATCTGGGTCAATGATTTTTAATACTGAAATAAAGGATCAGTCTTGCATGTCAAAGAATTTCTTCTTGCTATGCACTGTGAAGTAAGTAATACATGCAAGGACACATGAGGCATCTAGGAAAAGCATTTTTCTTTCTTCTTCTGCTACACCTATCTTGTTAGGTATACACCAATGAGTCATAACATTAAAACTAATTGCCTAATATCATGTATGCCCCTCTGATGCCACAAAAGTACCATTGATCCAGAAAGTCATGGACTCCTCTGGTATCTGGCAGGTGCCATTGTAACAAGATAATGTAATTCACTTTAATCAATGCTGCCAGTGTTATCCAATACATTCCAGAACTGTAAGGGTTACATAGCATCATAAATCAATATAATGCTATGTGAATCCCATCAGTGCTGGGAGGTCAGGTCGGGAGCTGTGATGCGGACTCGCTGCGGGAGGAACGCTCGTCTGCAAGGGGCCTTTTACTTATCCAGGCCATTCTGAGATTGTTTTCTCGTCACATATTGTACTTCATGACAGTGGCAAAACTGAGTCAAAATATTTGATTTTTATTTATTAAAAAAATACCAAATTTACAAAAAAAAATAGCAAAATTTGCAAATTTAGAAATTTCTATTTCTCTACTTTTATAATAGATAGTAATACCTCTAAAAATAGTTATTACTTTAGATTCCCCATATGTCTACTTCATGTTTGGATCATTTTGAAAATGACATTTATTTTTTTGGGGGACGTTAGAAGGCTTAGAAGAAGGTTAGAAGGTTTAGAAGCAAAAATTAAAATTTTTAAGAAAATTTCCAAAACCCAATTTTTTAAGTTCAGATATGAAGTCACTTTCTGGGGCTTACATATTAGAAACCACCCAAAAATCACCCCATTTTAGAAACTACACCCCTCAAGGTATTTAAAACTGATTTTACAAACTTTCTTAACCCTTTAGGTGTTCCACAAAAATTAAAGGAAAATGTAAATGAAATTTCAAAATTTCACTTTTTTAGCAGACTTTCCATTTTTATCAATTTTTTCCAGTAAAAAAGCAAGGGTTAATAGCCAAACAAAACTCAATATTTATTGCCCTGATTCTGTAGTTTACAGAAACACCCCATATGTGGTCGTAAACTGCTGTACGGGCACACAACAGGGCGCAGAATGAAAGGAACGCCATATGGTTTTTGGAAGGCAGATTTCACTGGGATAATATTAAGTTGTCATATGGTTTTTGGAAGGCAGATTTCACTGGGATAATATTAAGTTGCCATGTCACATTTGAAGACCTCCTGATGCACCCCTAGAGTAGAAATTCCAAAAAAGTGACCCCATTTTGGAAACTACACCCTCAAGGTATTCAAAACTAATTTTACAAACCTTGTTAACCCATTAGGTGTTTCATGAGAATTAAAGGAAAATGTAGATGAAATTTCAGAATTTCACTTATTTGGCAGATTTTCCATTTTAATCCATTTTTTTCCCCACTAACAAAGCAAGGGTTAACAACCAAACAAAACTCAATATTTATTACCCTAATTCTGTAGTTTACAGAAATACCCCATTTGTGATCATAAACTGCTATACGGGCACATGGCAGGGCACAGAAGGAAAGAGCACCATGTGGTTTTTAAAGGGCAGATTTCACTGGGATAATTTTAAGCTGCCATGTCACATTTGAAGACCCCCTAGAGTACAAAATCCAAAAAAGACCCCATTTTAGAGACTACAGGATAAGGTGGCAGTTTTGTTGGTGCTATTTTAGGATACATATGATTTTTTGGTGCTCTATATTACACTTTTTGTGAGGTAAGGTAACAAAAAATAGCTATTTTGGCACCATTTTTTTTTTTTGTTATTTACAATGTTCATCTGACAGGTTAGATCATGTGCTATTTTTATAGAGCATGTTTTTACGGACGCGACAATACTAAATATGACTAATGATTTTTTAGTGTCTCCATATTCTGAGAGCCATAGTTTTGTATTTTTTGGGGGGCGACTGATATACGTAGGGGCTAATTATTTTCGGTATAAGATGACGGTTTGATTGGTACTATTTTAGGGGGCATATGACTTTTTGATCGCTTGGTATTACACTTTTTCTGATGTAAGATGACAAAAAAAAATTTACACGTTTTTTTTTTATGGTGTTCACCTAAGGGGTTATGTCATGTGATATTTTTATAGAACAGGTCGTTACGGACGTGGCAATACATAATATGTATACTTTTTTTATTTATTTAAGTTTTACATATTAATATAATTTTTGAAACAAAAAAAAATCATGTTTTAGTGTCTCCATAGAGAGACTTATTTTTTTTATGTTTTTGGGCGATTGCCTTAGGTAGGGTATCATTTTAGCGGGATGAGATGACGGTTTGATTGGCACTATTTTGGGGTGCATATGACTTTTTGATCGCTTGCTATTACACTTTATGTGATGTAAGGCAACCAACATTTAAATTTTTTTATTTTTACGGTGTTCACCTGAGGGTTTAGGTCATGTGACATTTCTATAGAGTAGGTCGTTAGAGACATGGAAATACCTAATATGCATACTTTTATTTATTTATTTAAGTTCACACAATAATATCATTTTTGAAACAAAAAAAATCATATTTTAGTGTCTCCATAGTCTGAGAGCCATAGTTATATCTTTCTTATGGTGTTCACCTGAAGGGTTAGTTCATGTGATATTTTTATACAGCAGGTTGTTACGAATGCGACGATACCTAATATGTCTACTTTTTTTATTTATTTTTTACATTTACCGTATTTTTCGCCCTATAAGACGCACCGGCCCATAAGACGCACCTAGGTTTTTGGGGAGGAAAATAAGAAAAAAAAATTTTTTAACCAAAAGGTGTGCTTTTGGTGGGTTTGGAAGTAATGGTGGTCTGTGGATGACGGACACTGTTATGGGGGGGATCTGTGGATGACGGACACTGTTATGGGAGAATCTGTGGATGACGGACACTGTTATGGGGGGGATCTGTGGATGACGGACACTGTTATGGGGGGATCTGTGGATGACGGACACTGTTATGGGGGGATCTGTGGATGACGGACATTGTTATGGGGGGATCTGTGGATGACGGACACTGTTATGGGGGATCTGTGGATGACGGACACTTATGGGGGATCTGTGGATGACGGACACTTATGGGGGGATCTGTGGATGACGGACACTTATGGGGGGATCTGTGGATGACGGACACTTATGGGGGGATCTGTGGATGACGGACACTGTTACATGGGGGATCTGTGGCTGGCACTGTTACAGGGGGGATCTGTGGATGGCACTGTTATATATGTCCCATCCACAGACCCCCCCACCCCATAACAGTGCCATCCACAGACCCCCCCCCAGCCCATAACAGTGCCATCCACAGACCCCCACCCCTTAACTGTGCCATCCACAGATTCCGTGTGCCCCCCGTCCCCCCAGTATACAAATATAAAATGTATTATTGAATTAAAAGTTATTAAACATGCCCCCCTCACTCCTAATAGTACCGTATATCCTAATTGCTTCTGTATAATGCCGGCAGGCGGGCCGGGCGGCCGGCGCGTCACTCACTGACATCACTTGCCTGCGCCGCCTGCTTCATTCATAAAGGAGGTGGCGCAGGCACGTGACATCAGGGAGTTACGCTGCAGCCCGCCCGGCCTGCCTGCCGGCATTATACAGAGGCAATTAGGATATACGGTACTATTAGGAGTGAGGGGGGCATGTTTAATAACTTTTAATTCAATAATACATTTTATATTAGAATACAGGAGCGGTGGGGCGGGGCTATAGTACAGTGACCGCACCGCCCCGCCGCTATTGCCGGCCCCCAGCTCCTCCTCCCAGTCCCTCCCCCGGCCCCCGCTCCGTACATCGCATCCAGCGATGTTAAACTGTCAGAATTCGCCCCATAAGATGCAGGGGCATTTTCCTCCCATTTTTGGGAAGGAAAAAGTGCGTCTTATGGGGCGAAAAATACGGTAACACATTAAAAGCATTTTTGAAACAAAAAAATCATGTTTTAGTGTCTCCATAGTCTGAGAGCCAAAGTTTTTTTTTATTTTTTGGGCGACTGTCTTATATAGGAGCTCATTTTTTGTGGGATGAGGTGATGGTTAGATTGGTACTATTCTGGAGGGCATACGACTTTTTTGATCGCTTGGTATTGCACTTTTAGTGATGTAAGGTGACAAAAAAAAAATTTTTTAGCAAAGTTTTTATTTAAGTTTTTTGACGGTGTTCATCTGAGGAGTTAGGTCATGTGATATTTTTATAGATTCGGTCGATACGGACGCGGCAATACCTAATATGTCTACTTTTCTTATTTTTCCCTTTTTTTTTACAATTTTGTATTACTTTATTTTGGGAAAAGAACACTTTTTTTTACTTTAAACTTTAATTTTTTTTTTACTTTTTATATTTGTCCCACTGTGGGACTTCAACTTTTCAGGGTTTGATCCCTGTTTCAATTCAGTACAATACATTATGTATTGTACTGAATTGAACTGTCAGCGGTTTACACAGTAAGTCGCTGACAGTTGCCCAGGAGACCCAGCCCTTCAGGCTGGATCTCCTGGGCTTTCGTAGCTGGCAGACACTGGTGCCTGTGTAAGGATGGATGGAGTCACAGGGAGCCCCCTCCCTCTGCAAACCCTGCACGTGCCGCAGTCAGCGCTGACCACGGCATGTGAAAGGGTTAATCCACCGACATCACCGCATATAGCGAAGCCGGCGGATGCAGAAGGGCCCAGCTATCAGTAACAGTGGGACCCGTGCTTTGGATCGGTAAGGCACCATATTCCCCCACGTACATGTATGTGATTTTGCGGGAAGGGGTTAAACATTCAATTTTTTCTATCACTGATTCCTTCTGTCTGGCTGACATATTAGCCCCAGCTACAGGAAGATTGCAGCCCCCAGAGATGTTGTAAAAAGCTGTTTAGCCTCACTGCAGAGGTGATGTGGGTGTGCTAAGACCCAATAGGCCCAAGCCATCATATGACTGCTAGGACCAGAGCAGGAAGGGGCACCTCCACTTTATGATCTCCGTACACAGTGCTCATTGAGCATTGTGTATACAGCGATAGAGAAGGCAAGGATCATAAAAAAAACATCCCTGCCTACTCTATAGGGAGCCATGCTATCAATGACAGTGGGCTAACAATTATTGCAGCTACATGATTACTCTACATCTGCAAATTTTGCAGAGATGTCCTTGGAGAGTTAAGTGTCAACTGTCCAAATGTTTCAAGTCAATGATTGGTCCTAAATAAGTTAAACATGGGTTATGTAGTGGATGAATAGAAAACAGGCTGTGGGCAATATATAATAAATAAATCACATACACTGAAAATAATACCTTGTTCCACAGCAATGCTTCAGACGAATCACATAAAAGCACACCTAGCGCCATTTTACTGTTAAAACCATAAAGGAGAAAGAAGATGGAAGATCACATGACCCTGGGAGGAAGTGGAGGGGAGGGGTTGCCCTGATTGGCTTAGACAAACAAACATTTTTTTATATAAAAAGATACAGCTTTTTATTTTTTATTTTTAAACCTTAAGTTTCTACAGTTTATTATTGCCACACTGAGCAATTGCATATTTATAATTGCATAATAGCAAAAGCATTTTAAGGCAACAATGCCATTTTTATAACTGTTATTAAATGCTTAGTTGAAAGACAATTCACCACGAACACTGCATTGTTCTATCCATGTTAGTGGACGCATCAGAGATCAGACATTATAGACATTTTAGTACAAAAATGTAATTGTTGAACAAGTGATATTATGGGGGTCATTTACTATCCATAAATATGTCTATATTAGGCATATAAAAGCGTGCGCCACTGTTCCCCTACTTATCGCTGTGGTCCCGGGCATGATTTCAGCGGTGATCTGCTGCTAGTGCTTCCCCATTCACTGCTGCAGTCCTGGGCTCTGTCTTTGTGGGTGCTGTTTGTTCTGGGATCCGCTCCACAGTTTCGTTTCAGCCCTGGCCACAGCATGCTTGAGGCTTGTTCACTGCAGCACTTCCTTAATGGCTGGCACGCGTCACTTCATATGCTTTATGGGTTATATCATGGAAAAGAACACAAATGCAATAGCACTCTGCAACCAGCACTCTGCCCTGCCTCCATGCTGGATTTTGAATGAGGCATTGGTGTACATTTTGGCCAAAGCGTAATAAGCCACTCACCACGTCAAGGTCACCTCTATGAGTGGTCCCTAACACTAGTTCCTACCTGTTTATGGGCCATGACAGCCACACAAAGTCCAGAGAGCGCAGGTACAGCATTAACGCCAGGCACACTCTGCTTTTAACCCCGTCCGGTGCCGTTACAGCTTTCATCAGATCCAGGGATGCAAGTACCAACATGCATGCTGAGCCCACTATATACTTCTCCTGGAGCCAAATGGCTACTGGTAGGTCCTGTAGAAGTAGACTCAGTTTTATCATGTGACCTCGCGGACCAATCCTAGTCCCCCTGCACATATATAAGTGGTTCAGCCCCCTTCCCAGATACCGGAGTGTCAAGGTCCTTGTGTCCTGCTAAGGTTGCTAATATATCTGCTTGTGTTCCTGTATACCTGACCCGTGCTTGTGTTTCTTGACTCCGCTACCTGTTTGATCCCTGTCTGCTTGCCTTGACTGTCCTGTTGTCGATCTTGATTTTCCAGACCTGTACTGTGCTGCCAGCCCTGACCTATTGTTTGTTTTACTTCGCCTCTGCCTCATCCTTCGGTCCTGCACTGTTGCTCCTGGTTACAACTCAGCCTGCTGACTACGTCTGCACCTCTAGTACCTTGCTCAGGTACCTCCGGGTCCGCATGGACTAGCTGCCTCGTGTGCCAATCCTCAAGAGGTAGCGACCTGGTGTTACCCTGGGGAAAGTCTATCCCCGCCATCAGGGGTACTGTGAAGAACGAGGGGTTCACTTAGACAGTGATCTTAGAGGAGGTAGGACTCGTGCCACAGTGGGTTCACACTCGCTGGTTCGTGACACATATTTCTGGTACAGTTTGCATGACAAAGGTTATTTGCTTCATAATCTGTCACTTTTCACTGCACAAGCCAGGTCTAAAAAAGTGGGAGTGGTGGGGACAGGATATCATTCATCATTTTCTACTCCTGTTTTAGGTGTAGAAATGGTCTAAATGTAAGCCAGCAAGGAAGCTGGCTTTCATTTAGATTGATGCTTGATACGCCTCTTCATAACTAGAGTGGATCAACCACTAGCTACAGTATAGGGGTTATTAAGACCAGTGTCTAAAACACCAGTCTTAACCCCTTAGGGATCGGGCTCATTTTCTGTCACGGAACCATGAACCAGACGTACAACAAGAGATAAGTGAAAATAAGAAGGCTTTATTGAAAATAAAGCTGTAAGGCAAAAGTCCAAACGAATGGTGAAACCGAAGCAGAGTCTTGAGAGGCCAGAGATCAGGAACCAGAAGGGTAGTCAGACAAAGCCAGGATCAGGAACCAGCAGGGTAGTCAGACGAAGCCAGGATCAGGAACCAGCAGGGTAGTCAGACGAAGCCAGGATCAGGAACCAGAAGCAGCAGCAGTCTTAGAAGCATGTGAACACAGGAGGACCAAGCAAGGAACTGAAGCCACAGACCTCCTATATATATGAGCTAGGCATCCAGCTCCTCCCAGTGGGAAGGAGGAGCCGCAGGGTGGAAGGCTGCAAGAAACCCAGAAACCAAGATGGCCGCCAGCACATGTCAAACGAAGGAGAACAGCAAGAAGGTAAGACCATGACAGTACCTCCCCCTCAAGGGCCCCTCCTCCGCGGAGCAAAAAACGGTTTCTGAGGGAAGCGTGCGTGGAAGGCTCGGAGCAAGGCAGGAGCATGGACATCTGCGGAGGGAACCCAGGAACGCTCCTCTGGACCATAACCACGCCAATGGACCAAAAACTGCACCCGACCGCGGACCAGGCGTGAGTCCAGGATATTGCTCACCTCATACTCCTCATGATTGCCCACTCGGACCGGACGAGGCCGAGGAACCGAGGAAGTGAAACGATTACACACCAGTGGCTTCAACAGGGAGACATGAAACACGTTAGAGATCCGCATGCCAGGAGGAAGCGCAAGGGCATAGGCTACCGGGTTTACCCTGCGAAGCACTCGGAAGGGACCAACAAAGTGAGGCGCCAGCTTGGGAGTGGGCACTCGAAGGTTGAGGTTGCGGGTGGACAACCATACACGGTCTCCGACCTGGTAGGAAGGAGCAGGCGCTCGTCTGCGATCAGCCTGGAGTCTCTGGCGCTGCGCAGTGGCCTCAAGGGACTTCTGGATCTGTACCCAAGAAGCACGTAGGACAGAAAGGTGATCCTCCACAGCCGGAATATCCTGGGGAGAGAATACCTCCGGTAACACGGCAGGTTGGAACCCATAATTGGCCATGAAGGGAGACGTCCCAGAGGAAGAGTTCACCGCCGTGTTCCTGGCAAACTCAGCCCAAGGCAGAAGGTCAACCCAATTGTCTTGGTGATCGGAGACATAGCAACGAAGGAATTGCTCCAAGGCCTGATTGGATCGTTCTGCGGCCCCATTGGACTGAGGGTGGTAGGCCGAGGAGAAGGAGAGATGAATCCCCAACTGGGAGCAAAAGGCGCGCCAGAACCTGGACACAAACTGACTCCCCCGATCCAACACAATCTCCTTGGGCAAACCGTGCAACCAGAAGACCTCCCTGGCAAAAATCGTGGCCAACTCTTGTGCAGAGGGTAACTTCTTGAGAGGAACACAGTGGCACATTTTGGAAAACCGATCCACAATCATGAGAATGACCGTATGGTCTCGGGATGCAGGGAGGTCCACAATGAAATCCATCCCCAGGTGTGACCATGGGCGCTCCCCGGTGGCTATGGGTTGCAGAAGGCCCAACGGAAGGTGCCGAGGGGACTTACTCTGGACACAAACGGAGCATGCCGCTACATATGCGGCGATGTCGGAACGTAGGGAAGGCCACCAGAACAGACGTGAAACAGCCCAGGACAGCTGATTCTTTCCAGGATGCCCCGCGGTCTTGGAGTTATGGTAGGTTCGCAACAACCGAGTGCGCAACTCCTCAGGCACAAAACATCTGCCGTTGGGTCTCCCAGAGGGAGCACCAGATTGAGCCGCCAAAATCTGCTCACCCAGGGGAGAGGTCAGGCTGGTGCGAATGGCGGCCAGGATCTGATTCGGAGGTATGACCGAAGTCGGAATCGACTCCTCCCTGGACAGCTCGGAGTACTGCCGTGATAGGGCATCCGCCCTGATGTTCTTGGAACCGGGTAGGTAGGAGACCACGTAATTAAAACGTGACAAGAACAGAGCCCATCTGGCCTGACGTGGTGTCAATCTCTTGGCCTCAGAAAGGTAGGTCAGATTCTTATGGTCCGTCAGGATGAGAACCGGAACCACCGAACCCTCGAGCAAGTGCCTCCATTCTTTAAGGGCCTGCACGATGGCCAATAACTCCCTGTCACCAATCTGATAGTTGCACTCCGCGGAAGACAGTTTCCGGGAGTAAAACCCACAAGGAAGCAGAGGACCCTCTGGTGTTCTACGCTGAGACAGAAGGGCGCCTACTCCCGTCTCAGACGCGTCCACCTCGAGGACAAAGGGCAACCCAGGGTTGGGATGCGACAGAATCGGAGCCGACACAAAAGCGAACTTTAGGGCCTCAAAAGCTCGGATGGCCTCGAGCGGCCAGACCTGGGAATTACTGCCCTTCCTGGTCAGATCCGTGAGAGGCTTGGCCAGCATGGAAAAGTCCCTGATGAACTTCCGATAATAATTGGCGAAGCCCAAAAAGCGCTGCAGGGAACGAAGACCACTGGGCTGGGGCCACTGTAAGACAGCCGAAACCTTCTCAGGATCCATGGAGAACCCCTCAGCGGAAATGATGTAACCTAAGAAGGTTACCTGGGATCGGTGAAATTCGCATTTCTCAAGCTTACCGAACAGCTTGTTCTCTCGTAACCGTTGCAACACTCGTCTGACATCCAGAATGTGGGCCTCCATGGATTCAGAATATACCAAGATGTCATCCAAATAGACCACCACACACTGCTGCAACAGGTCACGGAAAACATCGTTGATGAATTCCTGAAAGACTGCGGGCGCATTGCACAACCCAAAGGGCATAACCAAGGATTCATAATGACCGGTCCTGGTGTTAAACGCGGTCTTCCACTCATCGCCCGCCTTGATCCTTACCAGGTTATATGCCGCCCTCAGGTCGAGTTTGGTAAAGACCGTGGCCCCTTTAAGGCGATCGAACAGCTCGGAAATCAAGGGTATCGGGTAAGCGTTCATGATCGTGATGCGATTGAGACCCCTGTAATCGATGCAAGGCCTCAACTCACCGCCCTTCTTTTTCACAAAGAAAAATCCAGCCCCTGCCGGGGACGAGGATTTGCGAATGTGTCCGCGTGAAAGCGCCTCCCTCACGTACTCCTCCATGGCCTCATTCTCCGCTACCGACAGTGGATAGACTTTGCCACGAGGGGGAACGGCACCAGGTTGTAACTCTATGGCACAATCGTATGGGCGGTGCGGAGGTAGGGCAACCGCGCGCACCTTATTGAATACATCCCGGTACTCCTCGTATTCAGGAGGCAACAGAGAGTCCGAGGAAGTACACAGCAACTTGACAGACCCATGGATGCAACTAGCCCCACACTGCGGTGACCACGAGAGGATCTCGGCCGATCTCCAATCGAAAGTCGGATTATGCTTCTGGAGCCAGGGGTACCCCAAGACCACCGAGTAGTGTGGAGACGAAATAACCTGGAGGCAGACCGACTCTCTGTGAACGGCACCAATGGCTATCCCCACTGGAAGGGTCTCATGAGTCACGTGTGACGACAGAAGGGGTCTGCCGTCTATCGCCTCAAGAGCCAGTGGGGAACCTCGAGCCTGCAGAGGAATGGAATTGGCGGCAGCGAACACACTATCAATGAACAAACCACCAGCACCAGAGTCCACCAACGCCTGGGTCGTCACCGAGCCCCCGACCCAGGAGAGGACAACAGTAATCAGTGGTTTGTCAACACGGGAAACCGGGGACGAGGAGACTCCACCCAAGATCAGCCCCCGACAGGATCTCAGGTACGAGCGTTTCCCGGACGGTTCGGACATGCCAACCGAAAATGCCCACCGAGACCACAGTACATGCATCGACCCTCGCGTCTCCGGAGTACCCTCTCCCCCTCGGACAGGCGAGCAAACCCCAGCTGCATGGGTTCACCCCCAGACAAGTCATCCCCAGGAGGCGTGGGAGGAGAGGGAGGCACGGGTGGGACAGCAAACGTAGGCGCCAATCTGTTAGAAGACCTCCGCAGGCTCTCCTCTCAATCAAAATCAGGAAAGAAATAAGAGACTCGAGCTCCACTGGTAGGTCCTTAGCTGCAACCTCATCCTTCAAGGCATCCGAGAGACCATGAGAGAAAGCAGCGACCAGAGCCTCATTATTCCAGCCCACCTCTGCTGCCAGGGTACGAAACTCAATGGCGTATTCAGCTACGGATCGTGAACCCTGTCTGATGGACATAAGGAGCTTCGCAGCAGAGGCAGCACGAGCCGGCACATCGAATACCTTCCGAAGAGAAGCAACAAAACCGGAAAACTCGGCAACCACCGGATTGTTGTTTTCCCATAAAGGGCTGGCCCAGGCCAAGGCCTTGTCCGAGAGCAGCGAGATCAAGAAGCCCACCTTTGATCTCTCAGTAGGAAAGGCATGTGGCAGCAACTCGAAATAAATGCCCACCTGGTTAAGGAAACCTCGGCACTGAGTTGGCTCTCCCCCAAAGCGCAGTGGAAGAGGGGCAGAACCGGTCATACCCCGAAACACCGCAGGCGCAACAACAGGTGTCGGGGTAGACTCTGGCGCAACAACCGGAGCGGCAGTAGGAGCGACAACCGACCCATCGGCAACGGGAGCAAAATGAGCCGTGCGTTCAAGCAGGGTTTGCAACGCCACAGGGAACCGACCCAACAGGTGATCCTGCTGATCAAGTCTGGCAACCAGCATGGGTAGCGAGGATGGCCCTGTACCGTCAGAACTCATGGCTTGGTCCTAATGTCACGGAACCATGAACCAGACGTACAACAAGAGATAAGTGAAAATAAGAAGGCTTTATTGAAAACAAAGCTGTAAGGCAAAAGTCCAAACGAATGGTGAAACCGAAGCAGAGTCTTGAGAGGCCAGAGATCAGGAACCAGAAGGGTAGTCAGACGAAGCCAGGATCAGGAACCAGCAGGGTAGTCAGACGAAGCCAGGATCAGGAACCAGCAGGGTAGTCAGACGAAGCCAGGATCAGGAACCAGAAGCAGCAGCAGTCTTAGAAGCATGTGAACACAGGAGGACCAAGCAAGGAACTGAAGCCACAGACCTCCTATATATATGAGCTAGGCATCCAGCTCCTCCCAGTGGGAAGGAGGAGCCGCAGGGTGGAAGGCTACAAGAAACCCAGAAACCAAGATGGCCGCCAGCACATGTCAAACGAAGGAGAACAGCAAGAAGGTAAGACCATGACATTTTCAAGGACCAGGCCATTTTTTGCAAATCTGACCAGTGTCACTTTATGTGGTGATAACTTTAAAACGCTTTGACTTATACAGGCCATTCTGAGACTGTTTTATCGTCACATATTGTACTTCATGACACTGGTAAAATGGAGTAAAAAAAAATCATTTTTATTTATAAAAAAAATACCAAATTTACCAAACATTTGGAAAAATTAGCAAATTTCCAAATTTAAATTTCTCTACTTTTATAATACATAGTAATACCTCCAAAAAAAAACATTTCCCATATGTCTACTTCATATTTGGATCATTTTGGGAATAACATTTTAATTTTTGGGGGACGTTACAAGGCTTAGAAGTTTAGAAGCAAATCTTGAAATTTTTCAGAAAAAAACCACTTTTTTAGGACCAGTTCAAGTCTGAAGTCACTTTGTGGGGCTTACGTAATAGAAACCACCCAAAAATGACCCCATTCTAGAAACTACACCCCTCTAGGTATTAAAAACTGATTTTACAAATGTCGTTAACCCTTTAGGTGTTCCACAAGAGTTATTGGCAAATGGAGATGAAATTTAAGAATTTAAATTTTTGGGCAAATTTTCCATTTTAATAGATTTTTTCCAGTAACAAAGCAAGGGTTAACAGCCAAACAAAACTCAATATTTATTGCCCCAATTCAGTAGTTTGCAGAAACACCCCATATGTGGCCGTAAACCACTGTACGGGCACACGGTAGGGCGTAGAGGGAAAGGTGCGCCGTGTGGTTTTTGGAAGGCAGTACAAGGACATCCCTCTTGTCCTTATATCTGACCAGCAACAGGTTTCCACTGGTAAGGGCACAGGTCTCACCCCTGGGGATAGGTACCTGCAGGGGGTGGGTAGGGAGGCCGTGTTGATTTTTCCGCACGGTCCCACAAGCGGACATAGATCTGGCGGCGAGGGACTGGAACAAGGGGATACTAGTATAAAAGTTATCCCTGTACAGGTGGTAACCCTTATCTAGCAGTGGGTGCATAAAGTGCCACACGAGTTTCCCGGTAACACCCAGAGTGGGGGGACATTCTGGGGGTTGAATACGGGAATCTCGCCCCTCGTACACACAAAACTTGTAAGTGTACCCTGCGGTACTCTCACAAAGTTTATACAGCTTCACGCCATACCTCGCCCGCTTAGAAGGAACATGCTGGCGGAAAATGAGTCTCCCCTTGAAAGCAATGAGAGACTCATCAACCGCGACCTCCCTTCCAGGTACATAGGCCTCCAAAAATTTGGCCCCAAAGTGATCGATGCGGGGTCAGGAGATCAATGCAACGGGGGGGTCAATGATTTGAGTAGGCACCCAGTTCCGATCACAGCCCGCCGCGCGGCTGTGATCGGAACTACACATGACGTATCAGTACGTCATGTGTCCCCAACAGGTTAAAGAGGTTGTCCGGTCCCAAAATCAAAATTCTTAATTCATAACACCCCACACCATCCATACATATGCCCCCAATACCTGTTTTTCATGTCTGAGCTTTCCTTCCTCCCTGGAAGACATCACATTATCCTGGCAGATCT
Source organism: Bufo bufo (assembly GCF_905171765.1). Classification (NCBI taxonomy): domain Eukaryota; kingdom Metazoa; phylum Chordata; class Amphibia; order Anura; family Bufonidae; genus Bufo; species Bufo bufo. The sequence continues at coordinate 300,758,408 of NC_053392.1, forward strand.
GTTTACTTTCTTTCTTCTTGTTTTGTTGAATACATAACTTTATTGATACACAAGCCTAACTGCACTGCACAGAAATGAGTCACAGGCTGGTCACGCCCCCACACTGCTCTGCCTGCATCAGCTACACCCACTACAACTCCTGTGTCCATCTTTCCTCACACAGCGTCTAAATCCCATTACCTGAAGAATATGGTGGCTTACCCTGCCAGTAATTATGGAGCGGGTGCTACGAAGCCTGAATGACTCACCCAGTCAAAAAAGGATATAGAATAGTAATAGTAGGGGCTGAGCACTCGCCACTTGGACCTTAGAAGACAAATTACTTCATAGCGCCTGGGTAATTTAATGGTTAAATAAGGCACAATATGTGCGACAAATTCATAAAATTAGACAATGCATAAAAATAAGCAATAAATAAAATTACATAATACAGTGGGAATAGATCTTGTAGGAAAAAAAATATGTATCTAAGGAATTCGGAGATGATTTAGCTATGTATGCATAAAGTACCGTGCAGTAAAGATATATATCTAAGATATGCACTCATAGGTAAAAAAGCTGAAGTGTTGCTCGATTCAATCTTCATGTGATTATAAATATAAAAATGATGATTATATATTTGTGGACACCGGAAAAAAATGGTAGAGCAATTGTATCATGCGTCAATGATAGAAGAAGCGTGGATGTTCATATACTGTCCAATCCAGAATATATATATTATTTGGCGTCTACAATAGCCTCTGAATCATCACATTTTCAGGTCCTAAGTTATTCACTCCCGTAAATGTACCACTGAGGAAGGGGTCAGGAATAGACCCTGTAACGCGTCTGGTTTAAGGAGACCCGCACAGCAGCTGATGGACTTATACCCTCCAATTTAATCTGTTTATGGACATTTACCTACGACCCATGCAGGGTCCACAACAATAGATACCAGCCTTACTTCCCACTCGATGCACGTGGGATGCCGTGACTTCAATCTCCTATTTTAAAGAGAACCGGAGACGTCATACAAGCAGTTGCAGCGGCCGGAGATCATCCAAAATAGAGACAGCGGCACACCCAAGTGACACAGCGCGGAGACAAGCGACTACGATCACAACGCTGAAACAGCCGACAACTCCAGGACAGGTACTTCTGTATTCAACACTGCAGCCATGTGGAACGCCACTGTGAACGCAGGCTGAATACTGCAATATTGTATTTACCTGACACATGAGGATATACAAATTATATATGTACCTAAAGTTGAGCCATACTACTACTGGGCAGCATATGAATACATAATATCTCCGTGCCACATATTACAACAATATAAACACTGCTATATCAAGGCTGTTCTCCATTTACGGGAGTGAATTAATTAGGACCTGAAAATGTGATGATTCAGAGGCTATTGTAGACGCCAAATAATATATATATTCTGGATTGGACAGTATATGAACATCCCGGCTTCTTCTATCATCGACGCATGATACAATTGCTCTACCATTTTTTTCCGGTGTCCACAAATATATAATCATCATTTTTATATTTATAATCACATGAAGATTGAATCTAGCAACACTTCAGCTTTTTTACCTATGACTGTATATCTTAGATATATATCTTTACTGCACGGTACTTTATGCATACATAGCTAAATCATCTCTGAATTCCTAAGATATATATATTTTTTCCTACAAGATTTATTCCCACTGTATTATGTAATTTTATGTATTGCTTATTTTCATGCATTGTCTAATTTTATGAATTTGTCGCACATATTGTGCCTTTTTTAACCATTAAATTACCCAGGCGCTATGAAATTATTTGTCTTCTATGGTCCAAATGGCGAGTGCTCAGCCCCTACCATTACTATTTTACATCCCATTACTGACCGTCCACAGGCTCTTCCCTCACCATGTCCAGAGTGTGATAAACAGCAAGTACATCCAAACACATCGGTATCTAATCCTACCGTAGCATATATGCTTGCCTGATACACAGCCTGGTGTGTGTGATACAGCCTGCTGAAGTGTATATCTAATCCCATCTTGTATGATCCTGCCTGCTGAGCTGTGTATCTAATCCCATTTTGTATAATATAGCCTGCTGATCTATGTATCTAATCCTTTCTTGTATGATCCTGCCTGCTGAAGTGTGTATCTAAACCCTTATGCACACGACCATATCCATTTTGCGATCCACATTTTTTGTAGTCCCATTGAGTTCTATGAATTTAAGGACCTCATTTTGAGGACCAGAATAGGAGATGTTCTATCTTTACTGGAACTGACATACAGATGTAGAAAACACACTGATGAAGTCCCTGTGCTTTCCACATCCGTATGTCAGTTCTGCAAAATATAGAACATGCCCTATTCTGGTCCTCATAGTGCAGATCTAAAACCCATAGAACTCAATGCAAAAAAATGTGAATCGCACACGGACAGTAACCTTATTTAGTGGATCCGCGACTTGCAGACCGCAAAACAGGTATGGTTCCGTGCATAAGCCCTATCACTTATACTGAGCGCCCATAACAGTGACCTCCACAGCGCCCCTGTGACAGTGACCTCCTCGGCACCCCTGTGACAGTGACCTCCACAGCGCCCCCCCGTGACAGTGACCTCCACAGCGCCCCCGTGACAGTGACCTCCACAGCGCCCCCATGACAGTGACCTCCACAACGCCCCCATGACAGTGACCTCCACAGCCCCCATGACAGTGACCTCCACAGCCCCCCATGACAGTGACCTCCACAGCGCCCCCATGACAGTGACCTCCACAGCGCCCCCATGACAGTGACCTCCACAGCGCCCCCATGACAGTAACCTCCACAGCGCCCCCATGACAGTGACCTCCACAGCCCCCCATGACAGTGACCTCCACAGCCCCCCATGACAGTGACCTCCACAGTGCCCCCTTGACAGTGACCTCCACAGCGTCCCCATGACAGTGACCTCCACAGCGCCCCAATGACAGTAACATCCACAGCGCCCCAATAACAGTGACATCAACAGTGCCCCAATGACAGTGACATCAACAGTGCTCCTTATTTGCCATTCCGTGCCTCCATTGTGCCATCCAGTGCTTCCATTGCCATCCTCGTGTGCCATCCTGTGCCCCTTGTGTACCAGCCAGTGCCGTATTGCCATCCACAGTGCCCCTCATGTGCCCCCTTTGCCATCCACAGTGCCCCTTGTCTGCCATCCATTGTCCCCATTGCCATCCACAGTGCGCCTCATGTGCCATCAAGTGCCCTTTGTGTGGCATCCAGTACCCCCTTTGCCATCCACAGTACCACTTGTGTGCCATCCAGAGCCCCTATTGCCATACACAGTGCCCCTCATGTGCCATCTAGTGCCCCTTTTGCCATCCCGTTGCCCCTCGCGTGCCATCCAGTGCCCCCATTGCCATCCATGGTGCCCCTTGTATGTCATCCAGTTCCTCCTTTGCCATCCACAGTGCCCTTTGTGTGCCATTCAGTGCCCCCTTTGCCATCCACAGTGCCACTTGCGTGCCATCCAGTGCCCCCACTGCCATCCATGGTGCCTCTTGTGTGCCATCCAGTGCCTCCTTTGCTATCCAGTGCCCCTCATGTGCCTTCCAGTCCCCCTTTGCCATTCACAGTGCCCCTCATGTGCCCCATTTGCCATCCACAGTGCACCTCGTGTGCCCCCTTTGCCATCCACAGTGCCCCTCATGTGCCCCCTTTGCCATCCACAGTGCCCTAATGACCTGTAAATCATAGCGATCAGCCTCTTCGCTATGCTGAGACTCATACAAAGTGCTTACATTGCCCTGTGTATCAGTCAGTACAGGCTTCACATAGAATCCTGTACACTAAAAAGACGGCCGGTCCCGACGCATGCGCAGTAGTGTACATGAGTCAGGACCTGAGAAGACCGGCAAGAGGCAGTGACGTCAGCAATGACATTCCGTCTCCTGCCTCAGGCAGAAAAAGAAGAAGACAGCGTTGGACCGGAAGCCTGGAAACTGCGTTTGGAGCGGTCATGTGACTGTGAAGAGGATCCTATGAAGGGCTGATCTGCGGAGGGTAAGAATACCTGTAATATACTTCCCTCCACAGGTAATTAAAGTTCCCCAAATTTAAAGAAGAGGCTTTTAATTCAATAATACATTTTATATTAGAATACAGGAGCGGTGGGGCGGGGCTATAGTACAGTGACCGCACCGCCCCGCCGCTATTGCCGGCCCCCAGCTCCTCCTCCCAGTCCCTCCCCCGGCCCCCGCTCCGTACATCGCATCCAGCGATGTTAAACTGTCAGCATTCACCCCATAAGATGCAGGGGCATTTTCCTCCCATTTTTGGGGAGGAAAAAGTGCGTCTTATGGGGCGAAAAATACGGTAACACATTAAAAGCATTTTTGAAACAAAAAAAATCATGTTTTAGTGTCTCCATAGTCTGAGAGCCAAAGTTTTTTTTTTTTTTTGGGCGACTGTCTTATATAGGGGCTCATTTTTTGTGGGATGAGGTGATGGTTAGATTGGTACTATTCTGGAGGGCATACAACTTTTTTGATCGCTTGGTATTGCACTTTTAGTGATGTAAGGTGACAAAAAATGATTTTCTTAGCAAAGTTTTTATTTAAGTTTTTTGACGGTGTTCATCTGAGGAGTTCGGTCGATACGGACGCGGCAATACCTAATATGTCTACTTTTCTTATTTTTCCCTTTTTTTTTACAATTTTGTATTACTTTATTTTGGGAAAAGAACACTTTTTTTTACTTTAAACTTTAATTTTTTTTTTACTTTTTATATTTGTCCCACTGTGGGACTTCAACTTTTCAGGGTTTGATCCCTGTTTCAATTCAGTACAATACATTATGTATTGTACTGAATTGAACTGTCAGCGGTTTACACAGTAAGTCGCTGACAGTTGCACAGGAGACCCAGCCCTTCAGGCTGGATCTCCTGGGCTTTCGTAGCTGGCAGACACTGGTGCCTGTGTAAGGATGGATGGAGTCACAGGGAGCCCCCTCCCTCTGCAAACCCCGCACGTGCCGCAGTCAGCGCTGACCACAGCATGTGAAAGGGTTAATCCGCCGACATCACCGCATATAGCGAAGCCGGCGGATGCAGAAGGGCCCAGCTATCAGTAACAGTGGGACCCGTGCTTTGGATCGGTAAGGCACCATATTCCCCCACGTACATGTATGTGATTTTGCGGGAAGGGGTTAAACATTCAATTTTTTCTATCACTGATTCCTTCTGTCTGGCTGACATATTAGCCCCAGCTACAGGAAGATTGCAGCCCCCAGAGATGTTGTAAAAAGCTGTTTAGCCTCACTGCAGAGGTGATGTGGGTGTGCTAAGACCCAATAGGCCCAAGCCATCATATGACTGCTAGGACCAGAGCAGGAAGGGGCACCTCCACTTTATGATCTCCGTACACAGTGCTCATTGAGCATTGTGTATACAGCGATAGAGAAGGCAAGGATCATAAAAAAAACACCCCTGCCTACTCTATAGGGAGCCGTGCTGTCAATGACAGTGGGCTAACAATTATTGCAGCTACATGATTACTCTACATCTGCAAATTTTGCAGAGATGTCCTTGGAGAGTTAAGTGTCAACTGTCCAAATGTTTCAAGTCAATGATTGGTCCTAAATAAGTTAAACATGGGTTATGTAGTGGATGAATAGGAAACAGGCTGTGGGCAATATATAATAAATAAATCACATACACTGAAAATAATACCTTGTTCCACAGCAATGCTTCAGATGAATCACATAAAAGCACACCTAGCGCCATTTTACAGTTAAAACCATAAAGGAGAAAGAAGATGGAAGATCACATGACCCTGGGAGGAAGTGGAGGGGAGGGGTTGCCCTGATTGGCTTAGACAAACAAACATTTTTTTATATAAAAAGATACAGCTTTTTATTTTTTATTTTTAAACCTTAAGTTTCTACAGTTTATTATTGCCACACTGAGCAATTGCATATTTATAATTGCATAATAGCAAAAGCATTTTAAGACAACAATGCCATTTTTATAACTGTTAATAATGCTTAGTTGAAAGACAATTCACCACGAACACTGCATTGTTCTATCCATGTTAGTGGACGCATCAGAGATCAGACATTATAGACATTTTAGTACAAAAATGTAATTGTTGAACAAGTGATATTATGGGGGTCATTTACTATCCATAAATATGTCTATATTAGGCATATAAAAGCATGCGCCACTGTTCCTCTACTTATCACTGTGGTCCCGGGCACCATTTTCAGCGGTGATCTGCTGCTAGTGCTTCCCCATTCACTGCTGCAGTCCTGGGCTCTGTCTTTGTGGGTGCTGTTTGTTCTGGGATCCGCTCCACAGTTTCGTTTCAGCCCTGGCCACGGCATGCTTGAGGCTTGTTCACTGCAGCACTTCCTTAATGGCTGGCACGCGTCACTTCATATGCTTTATGGGTTATATCATGGAAAAGAACACAAATGCAATAGCACTCTGCAACCAGCACTCCGCCCTGCCTCCATGCTGGATGTTGAATGAGGCATTGGTGTACATTTTGGCCAAAGCGTAATAAGCCACTCACCACGTCAAGGTCGCCTCTATGAGTGGTCCCTAACACTAGTTCCTACCTGTTTATGGGCCATGACAGCCACACAAAGTCCAGAGAGCGCAGGTACAGCATGAACGCCAGGCACACTCTGCTTTTAACCCCGTCCGGTGCCGTTACAGCTTTCATCAGATCCAGGGATGCAAGTACCAACATACATGCTGAGCCCACTATATACTTCTCCTGGAGCCAAATGGCTACTGGTAGGTCCTGTAGAAGTAGACTCAGTTTTATCATGTGACCTCGCGGACCAATCCTAGTCCCCCTGCACATATATAAGTGGTTCAGCCCCCTTCCCAGATACCGGAGTGTCAAGGTCCTTGTGTCCTGCTAAGGTTGCTAATATATCTGCTTGTGTTCCTGTATACCTGACCCGTGCTTGTGTTTCTTGACTCCGCTACCTGTTTGATCCCTGTCTGCTTGCCTTGACTGTCCTGTTGTCGACCTGGATTGCCAGACCTGTACTGTGCTGCCAGCCCTGACCTATTGTTTGTTTTACTTCGCCTCTGCCTCATCCTTCGGTCCTGCACTGTTGCTCCTGGTTACAACTCGGCCTGCTGACTACCTCTGCACCTCTAGTACCTTGCTCAGGTACCTCCGGGTCCGCATGGACTAGCTGCCTCGTGTGCCAATCCTCAAGAGGTAGCAACCTGGTGTTACCCTGGGGAAAGTCTATCCCCGCCATCAGGGGTACTGTGAAGAACGAGGGGTTCACTTAGACAGCGATCTTAGAGGAGGTAGGACTCGTGCCACAGTGGGTTCACACTCGCTGGTTTGTGACACATATTTCTGGTACAGTTTGCATGACAAAAGTTATTTGCTTCATAATCTGTCACTTTTCACTGCACAAGCCAGGTCTAAAAAAGTGGGAGTGGCGGGGACAGGATATCATTCATCATTTTCTACTCCTGTTTTAGGTGTAGAAATGGTCTAAATGTAAGCCAGCAAGGAAGCTGGCTTTCATTTAGATTGATGCTTGATACGCCTCTTCATTACTAGAGCGGATCAACCACTAGCTACAGTATAGGGGTTATTAAGACCAGTGTCTAAAACGCCAGTCTTAACCCCTTAGGGATCGGGCTCATTTTCAAGGACCAGGCCATTTTTTGCAAATCTGACCAGTGTCACTTTATGTGGTGATAACTTTAAAACGCTTTGACTTATACAGGCCATTCTGAGAATGTTTTATCGTCACATATTGTGCTTCATGACACTGGTAAAATGGAGTAAAAAAAAAATCATTTTTATTTATAAAAAAATACCAAATTTACCAAACATTTGGAAAAATTATCAAATTTTCAAATTTCAATTTCTCTACTTTTATATTACATAGTAAAACCTCCAAAAATAGTTATTATTTTACATTTCCCATATGTCTACTTCATATTTGGATCATTTTGGGAATAACATTTTATTTTTTGGGGGCGTTACAAGGCTTAGAAGTTTAGAAGCAAATCTTGAAATTTTTCAGAAATTTTCAAAAACCCACTTTTTTTAGGACCAGTTTAAGTCTGAAGTCACTTTGTGGGGCTTACGTAATAGAAACCACCCAAAAATGACCCCATTCTAGAAACTACACCCCTCTAGGTATTAAAAAATGATTTTACAAATGTCGTTAACCCTTTAGGTGTTCCACAAGAGTTATTGGCAAATGGAGATGAAATTTAAGAATTTAAATTTTTTGGCAAATTTTCCATTTTAATCAATTTTTTCCAGTAACAAAGCAAGGGTTAACAGCCAAACAAAACTCAATATTTATTGCCCCAATTCAGTAGTTTGCAGAAACACCCCATATGTGGCCGTAATCCACTGTACGGGCACACGGTAGGGCGTAGAGGGAAAGGTGCGCCGTGTGGTTTTTGGAAGGCAGTACAAGGACATCCCTCTTGTCCTTATATCTGACCAGCAACAGGTTTCCACTGGTAAGGGCACAGGTCTCACCCCTGGGGATAGGTACCTGCAGGGGGTGGGTAGGGAGGCCGTGTTGATTTTTCCGCACGGTCCCACAAGCGGACATGGATCTGGCGGCGAGGGACTGGAACAAGGGGATACTAGTATAAAAGTTATCCCTGTACAGGTGGTAACCCTTATCTAGCAGTGGGTGCATAAAGTGCCACACAAGTTTCCCACTAACACCCAGAGTGGGGGGACATTCTGGGGGTTGAATACGGGAATCTCGCCCCTCGTACACACAAAACTTGTAAGTGTACCCTGCGGTACTCTCACAAAGTTTGTACAGCTTCACGCCATACCTCGCCCGCTTAGAAGGAACATGCTGGCGGAAAATGAGTCTCCCCTTGAAAGCAATGAGAGACTCATCAACCGCGACCTCCCTTCCAGGTACATAGGCCTCCAAAAATTCGGCCCCAAAGTGATCGATGCGGGGTCAGGAGATCAATGCAACGGGGGGGGGGGGGGGGGGGGTCAATGATTTGAGTAGGCACCCAGTTCCGATCACAGCCCGCCGCGCGGCTGTGATCGGAACTACACATGACGTATCAGTACGTCATGTGTCCCCAACAGGTTAAAGAGGTTGTCCGGTCCCAAAATCAAAATTCTTAATTCATAACACCCCTCACCATCCATACATATGCCCCCAATACCTGTTTTTCATGTCTGAGCTTTCCTTCCTCCCTGGAAGACATCAGACTATCCTGGCAGATCTGTTTACTTTCTTTCTTCTTGTTTTGTTGAATACATAACTTTATTGATACACAAGCCTAACTGCACTGCACAGAAATGAGTCACAGGCTGGTCACGCCCCCACACTGCTCTGCCTGCATCAGCTACACCCACTACAACTCCTGTGTCCATCTTTCCTCACACAGCGTCTAAATCCCATTACCTGAAGAATATTAGGGCTTACCCTGCCAGTAATTATGGAGCGGGTGCTACGAAGCCTGAATGACTCACCCAGTCAAAAAAGGATATAGAATAGTAATGGTAGGGGCTGAGCACTCGCCACTTGGACCTTAGAAGACAAATTACTTCATAGCGCCTGAGTAATTTAATGGTTAAATAAGGCACAATATGTGCGACAAATTCATAAAATTAGACAATGCATAAAAATAAGCAATAAATACAATTACATAATACAGTGGGAATAGATCTTGTAGGAAAAAAAATATGTATCTAAGGAATTCGGAGATGATTTAGCTATGTATGCATAAAGTACAGTGCAGTAAAGATATATATCTAAGATATGCACTCATAGGTAAAAAAGCCGAAGTGTTGCTCGATTCAATCTTCATGTGATTATAAATATAAAAATGATGATTATATATTTGTGGACACCGGAAAAAAATGGTAGAGCAATTGTATCATGCGTCAATGATAGAAGAAGCCGGGATGTTCATATACTGTCCAATCCAGAAGATATATATTATTTGGCGTCTACAATAGCCTCTGAATCATCACATTTTCAGGTCCTAATTTATTCACTCCCGTAAATGTACCACTGAGGAAGGGGTCAGGAATAGACCCTGTAACGCGTCTGGTTTAAGGAGACCCGCACAGCAGCTGATGGACTTATACCCTCCAATTTAATCTGTTTATGGACATTTACCTACGACCCATGCAGGGTCCACAACAATAGATACCAGCCTTACTTCCCACTCGATGCACGTGGGATGCCGTGACTTCAATCTCCTATTTTAAAGAGAACCGGAGACCTCATACAAGCAGTTGCAGCGGCCGGAGATCATCCAAAATAGAGACAGCGGCACACCCAAGTGACACAGCGCGGAGACAAGCGACTACGATCACAACGCTGAAACAGCCGACAACTCCAGGACAGGTACTTCTGTATTCAACACTGCAGCCGTGTGGATCGCCACTGTGAGCGCAGGCTGAATACTGCAATATTGTATTTACCTGACACATGAGGATATACAAATTATATATGTACCTAAAGTTGAGCCATACTACTACTGGGCAGCATATGAATACATAATATCTCCGTGCCACATATTACAACAATATAAACACTGCTATATCAAGGCTGTTCTCCATTTACGGGAGTGAATTAATTAGGACCTGAAAATGTGATGATTCAGAGGCTATTGTAGACGCCAAATAATATATATCTTCTGGATTGGACAGTATATGAACATCCCGGCTTCTTCTATCATCGACGCATGATACAATTGCTCTAACCATTTTTTTCCGGTGTCCACAAATATATGATCATCATTTTTATATTTATAATCACATGAAGATTGAATCTAGCAACACTTCAGCTTTTTTACCTATGACTGTATATCTTAGATATATATCTTTACTGCACGGTACTTTATGCATACATAGCTAAATCATCTCCGAATTCCTAAGATATATATATTTTTTCCTACAAGATTTATTCCCACTGTATTATGTAATTTTATGTATTGCTTATTTTCATGCATTGTCTAATTTTATGAATTTGTCGCACATATTGTGCCTTTTTTAACCATTAAATTACCCAGGCGCTATGAAATTATTTGTCTTCTATGGTCCAAATGGCGAGTGCTCAGCCCCTACCATTACTATTTTACATCCCATTACTGACCGTCCACAGGCTCTTCCCTCACCATGTCCAGAGTGTGATAAACAGCAAGTACATCCAAACGCATCGGTATCTAATCCTACCGTAGCATATATGTGTGCCTGATACACAGCCTGGTGTGTGTGATACAGCCTGCTGAAGTGTATATCTAATCCCATCTTGTATGATCCTGCCTGCTGAGCTGTGTATCTAATCCCATTTTGTATAATATAGCCTGCTGATCTATGTATCTAATCCTTTCTTGTATGATCCTGCCTGCTGAAGTGTGTATCTAAACCCTTATGCACACGACCATATCCATTTTGCGATCCACATTTTTTGCAGTCCCATTGAGTTCTATAAATTTAAGGACCTCATTTTGAGGACCAGAATAGGAGATGTTCTATCTTTACTGGAACTGACATACAGATGTAGAAAACACACTGATGAAGTCCCTGTGCTTTCCACATCCGTATGTCAGTTCTGCAAAATATAGAACATGCCCTATTCTGGTCCTCATAGTGCAGATCTAAAACCCATAGAACTCAATGCAAAAAAAATGTGAATCGCACACGGACAGTAACCTTATTTAGTGGATCCGCGACTTGCAGACCGCAAAACAGGTATGGTTCCGTGCATAAGCCCTATCACTTATACTGAGCGCCCATAACAGTGACCTCCACAGCGCCCCTGTGACAGTGACCTCCTCGGCACCCCTGTGACAGTGACCTCCACAGCGCCCCCCCGTGACAGTGACCTCCACAGCGCCCCCGTGACAGTGACCTCCACAGCGCCCCCGTGACAGTGACCTCCACAACGCCCCCATGACAGTGACCTCCACAGCCCCCATGACAGTGCCCTCCACAGCCCCCCATGACAGTGACCTCCACAGCCCCCCATGACAGTGACCTCCACAGCGCCCCCATGACAGTGACCTCCACAGCGCCCCCATGACAGTGACCTCCACAGCGCCCCCATGACAGTAACCTCCACAGCGTCCCCATGACAGTGACCTCCACAGCCCCCCATGACAGTGACCTCCACAGCCCCCCATGACAGTGACCTCCACAGTGCCCCCTTGACAGTGACCTCCACAGCGCCCCCATGACAGTGACCTCCACAGCGCCCCAATGACAGTAACATCCACAGCGCCCAATAACAGTGACATCAACAGTGCCCCAATGACAGTGACATCAACAGTGCTCCTTATTTGCCATTCCGTGCCCCCATTGTGCCATCCAGTGCTTCCATTGCCATCCTCGTGTGCCATCCTGTGCCCCTTGTGTACCAGCCAGTGCCGCATTGCCATCCACAGTGCCCCTCATGTGCCCCCTTTGCCATCCACAGTGCCCCTTGTCTGCCATCCATTGTCCCCATTGCCATCCACAGTGCGCCTCATGTGCCATCAAGTGCCCTTTGTGTGGCATCCAGTACCCCCTTTGCCATCCACAGTACCACTTGTGTGCCATCCAGAGCCCCTATTGCCATACACAGTGCCCCTCATGTGCCATCTAGTGCCCCTTTTGCCATCCCGTTGCCCCTCGCGTGCCATCCAGTGCCCCCATTGCCATCCATGGTGCCCCTTGTATGTCATCCAGTTCCTCCTTTGCCATTCACAGTGCCCTTTGTGTGCCATTCAGTGCCCCCTTTGCCATCCACAGTGCCACTTGCGTGCCATCCAGTGCCCCCACTGCCATCCATGGTGCCTCTTGTGTGCCATCCAGTGCCTCCTTTGCTATCCAGTGCCCCTCATGTGCCTTCCAATCCCCCTTTGCCATTCACAGTGCCCCTCATGTGCCCCATTTGCCATCCACAGTGCACCTTGTGTGCCCCCTTTGCCATCCACAGTGCCCCTCATGTGCCCCCTTTGCCATCCACAGTGCCCCTCATGTGCCCCCTTTGCCATCCACAGTGCCCTAATGACCTGTAAATCATAGCGATCAGCCTCTTCGCTATGCTGAGACTCATACACAGTGCTTACATTGCCCTGTGTATCAGTCAGTACAGGCTTCACATAGAATCCTGTACACTAAAAAGACGGCCGGTCCCGACGCATGCGCAGTAGTGTACATGAGTCAGGACCTGAGAAGACCGGCAAGAGGCAGTTACGTCAGCAATGACGTTCCGTCTCCTGCCTCAGGCAGAAAAAGAAGAAGACAGCGTTGGACCGGAAGCCTGGAAACTGCGTTTGGAGCGGTCATGTGACCGTGAAGAGGATCCTATGAAGGGCTGATCTGCGGAGGGTAAGAATACCTGTAATATACTTCCCTCCACAGGTAATAAAGTTCCCCAAATTTAAAGAAGAGGCCGGAGAACCCCTTTAATAAATGACCCCCTATATGCCTAGTTGAAAGACAATTCACTGCAAACACTGCATTGTTATATCCATATTAGCGGATGCATCAGAGATCAGACCATATTAGTACAATAGTACAATAATTGAATTTTTTAACATGTGATATTACACGTCTAGTTGAAAGACAATACTGCATTGTTTTATTCCTGCTAGCAGATGCATCAGAGATCAGATCGTGTTTTCATAGACAGTTTAGTACAATAATTTAATTTTTTAACAAGTGATATTACATGCCTAGTTGAAAGACAATTCTCTGCAAATAGATTATTATATTCATGTTAGCGGACATATCAGAGATCAGTCTGTGTTTTTCATAGACATTTTAGTTCAAAAATTTAATTGTTGAACAAATAAAATTATATGCCTAGCTGAAAGACAATTTGTCGCATTGTTCTATCCATGATAGCCCCCCTACACATATGTCCGGCTATCCGACTCAGTTCCCCTCTGACGTGGCACAGAAGACTGAACTGAGCCAGAATTGATGCAATAGTTTTCTAAGGGATCATGCACATACTGTACATCCAGAGCTATGATGCCGGATGCTAAATATCTGAACCATAAAACTATAAACACTACTGTTAAATGCATGCTTGGTTTTTCTGTCCAGCGCTATCAGTGTACAGACACCAGATCTGTACACATCTATCAATTGTGTCCAGCTCCAGCATAAAACAACTGGCCAGGCGCAACTCATATATGTGAACCAAGCCTAAGCGGACACATCAGAAATCTGACTGTGTTTTTCATAGACATTTTAGTACAATAATTAATTGCTGAACAAGTCATATTACATGATTAGTTGAAAGACAATTTGCTGCAAACACTGCATTTCTCTATCTGTTAGTGGATGTATCAGAAATCAGATTGCGTTTTGAACCAGTATGATATTAAACGCATAGTTCAAAGACATTTCATCGCCACAACACTGCATTATTCCCAAAATAAATTGTTAATACCAGTGTGCAGTTTGTTTGCACAAGGGGAGTGACATTTAATTGAGCCTCTGTCTTTATATTACAGGAAACACACTTACAATTTAGCTATTACCGTTTTGTGTACCAAACATGTGACTTTTCATTTCCAAGCCTCATAATAAAAAGTTTGGAAAAAAGAAGACTGCAAAACAAAGACCCATGCCTTGTCCTCCCACAGTTTGCTACTAATACCCCTACTGCCACTACCATTCCCGCTACACAGCGGCCACTTCTACTACTACTACTACTACCTCTAAACAGCTACACGCACATTTACTCACTTGTCTGTTCCATGCTGTGCTGCTGCTACTACTGCCACCACTATTGCAGCCACATGCCATTATTACCCTACCTTTTCCACATTCACACTGTACTACTGCTGCTGATCCTAATTAAAAAAAAAATTCTAGGCTCGTTCAGAACAAGCCACTCTTTATTTTGACAGTTTTGTGCATTTATAAATATGGGCAGGCATTCTGCCCCTGTTAAGACAGAATTTTTGGACACTTGTGCAGATTAAGTTTGTCTTTCTTCTGACAATTAGTAATTTTGTGTATAAATCTGGGTAGGCATTCTGTTCATGTTAACGAATAATTTTTGGACGCTTGTGCAGAACAAATCACTCTTTCTTCTGACATTAACATGTGTATGTCTATAAACAGAGGCAGGAATCTGCCCTCTTGAGGCATCATATTTGGACGCTCGGTCCCAACAAGCCACTGATTTTTCACTGTGTGTTTAAACACCAACTGTTCCTAATAAGAGAACATTTTTGTAAGCTTTCTAATATGAAAAGGCATGATACATGCAATGGTGCACCGTCATCCATGCGTTAACCCATAGCTATATGTGTCAGTGTCATTCTGACATTATTTGCTATTACTGTCATTGCATTAAAGACCTTAAAATGGGGGGGGGGGGGCCCACAAATTCGTAGGAAATTAACACCCTAGGAGAATATAGGGTTTTATGTACCAATTTTCAGGGAAATTAGAGCAACTTTAGTTCCTAACAAATTGATTTAGGTCCGAATTGAATCAAATTTGCTGAATCAGATACAAAGCAAATTTCAAGAAGTTTTCTCATCTCTAATATATGAACTATTGGGGTAATTTATAAAACTGGTGTAAAGTAGAACTCAGATTCCAACTTTCATTTTCCAAAGGAGCTGTTAAAAATGAAAAGTTGAATATGATTGGTTGCTATGAGCAACTAAGCCAGTTTTACTTTACACCAGTTTGATAAATGACCCCATATGTGTTACCCTGGACTAAAGTAATGTTGTGCTGTTAAAATGCTATGGTGTTGGATAGAGATGCATACAAGAACAATAAATGCTTTGAATACTTATTCTTCTAGGTTTGTCCAGTTTAAAGATTTTGTAATGCTTGTAATGCTGTCATCGTACAGCAGAAAGACAGAAGTTAAATTGAAAAATATTTTTAATGATTTTACAGCAAAACCACATACCCACTTATCTTCTGCAATTTTTATATTCCATTTTTTTCTATCTAGCAAAAACAAAATTTTCTGTTGTAACTTAATACTTTGAATGTTTTCAAATTAGCCTCAAAGGTTCGATTTCCATTGAATGAATCTGTTTTCAAATTGGCCCCAAAGGTGTATATCAGCATACATAGATCTAATTTTCGCATGAACAATTTATAGAAACAGGGGAAATGAAAACAATAAAAAATAATATTTTTTTCGACAATTTTGAAGTCTAAAAAATCTTTATGAGCTCCATAAAAGTTTCAGATCATTACTGCATTTCCAGACTAGCTAGAATATGCAATGACTAATTGTTACCTATTTTGCATGACATGTGCACTACAGGTTGCCATGAAAGTCATTGATAAAAAGAAAGCCAAGCAAGATTCATATGTTTTAAAAAACATGAAGAGAGAACCACACATTCATCAAATGATAAAACATCCAAACATTGTGCAACTTTATGAAACTCTAGAGACCGAGAACTCATACTATATGGTCATGGAACTGTGTCCTGGTGGAGATCTTATGGACAAAATTTGTGAAAGAAAGAAACTGGAAGAAAATGATGTAAGGAAATATACAAGACAGATCATGTCAGCTGTGGAACACCTACACCAACATGGAATAGTCCATAGGTATAATAATTTTTAATACTTACTGTGTTTCATTAACTGTGTTTCAAATGTGAAAAACATGAATTACAGTAGTTATATAAGGAGTAATCGAATGTCACTATATAAAATGTGGATTTTGTACATGTATATATAGTTAACATTAAAGTATAACTGCCATTTCAGTTTATTTTTAATATTTTGCAGGGACAGGGATGTTAAAACATTTTTGTAATATACTTTATAAGGGAAAGGTGTTTCTTTGTACTAGAAAACAGGGTGTAATTAGTCTCCTTAGTAACATTCTAACTGAGCATTGCTAAGAAGAGTCCGTCTTCGTAGTCTACAAAAAATTAAGATTACTATGTAGAACATATAAGCGCAGGCTTCTCAATCACTGTATAGTTACTGTCAGCGCTAAATTCTGGAAGCCTCATACTCCTCTCCCTTCCCTGTTAGTTACTAAAGCTACTTTCACATCTGCATTTTTTTGGATCCGTTATGGATCAGCAAAACGCTTCCATTAGGATAATACAACCAGCTGTATCCGTTATGAACAGATCCGGTTGTATTAGCTCTAAAAATGACCAAGACGGATCTGGCACTAAAACCATTGTCAATGGTTGCTCGATCCATTTTCTTTTGTGACTGAGAAAACGGATCCGGCACCATTGACTTACATTGTGTTTCATGCCGGATCCATCTTGTTCCGTATCCCATGACACATTCATAAGCGCTGCTTGGAGTGCTTTTGTGGGCGTCATGGGAACACAATGAAAAGGAATGGAATGCACTCTGGTGCACTATGTTCAGTCCAGTTTTGTCCCCACTGACAATGAATGGGGACAAAATGGAAGCGTTTTCCGCCAGTTTTGAGAACCTATGATGGATCTCAACACCGGAAAGGAAAATGCAGATGTTAAAGTAGGCTAAATATTTGGAGGACAGAGGAGAACAGGGCATCTAGCGTTTAGAGATGAAATTAGGTTTACATGGATTTAGTGCACTTACTGTCAGTGCTAATCACTGGAAGTTCAAATCTACCCTCTCTTCCCTGGCCTTACTTACTAACAGAGAAGAGGAATGGAAGGGGGAAATGTACGGAGCTGACAGCACTGGCAGAAAGTCACATAGGCGGGGACACAGGCAGAGAGGGCACATATAGGAAATCAGGGGCTGGGATAGCTAGATAACAGGCAGGCTGTATGTGTCACCTTTGACTATATATTTGGGTTGGTCAGAATGGTCAAAAATCTGTGTGTGTGTGAATCCATTCTTATCAATACCTAATTACTAAAGTCAAAATCTGCTGAGTAATACTAATCACTGGATTTTATAATAAGATTAGCTGATGTTATGGCTGTTGTATTACACAACGGATCCTTATTCTAGCATTCAATATGTTTTATGTATTCATAATTTCCTTTGTCATACATAGGGATCTGAAAATTGAAAATTTTCTTACTGGATGAAAATAGCAACATTAAAATTGTAGGTAGGTAAAACTATCTCTGAGTTATTGTTCTTGATGTAAGAAATGTACTGGATAACTTACATTCATGATTACTTAGCCTCTTCCTGTAAATGACAACTCTGTGTTTACAATATTAAACTACATTATTGAACTATATCAGCCTCATACATAGTTTTTCTTTCTTATAAACAGTGTAAAATTAAAAAGCAGGTGCTGCCATCACAACTAATCTGGTCATATGTCTGCCTTTTCTTTATTACTACATACACCAATTAGTACTAGCATTAAAACCACTGCCAGGTAAAGTGAGTGACATAGAATGATCGTCAGAACTAGAACAAGGAGTAATGTAAGCTGGTTACCTGAACTGATAATTCACATTTTCCTTTAAATCATACGAATGACTGGGTCCATGTGCAAGGTGAGTTCAAGATATCTTGGCCTCCAAATTTCCCAGATTTCAATCCGATCAAGCATCTGTGAGATATGATGGGAAACAAGTCCAATCTGTGAAGAGTCCATCTCACCACATAGGACTGACAGGCTCTACTACTACCATCTTGGTGGTAGATACCACAAATCACCTTTGAGAAGTCTTGTGGATTCTCTGTCTCAATGGGTCCGGGCACGAGGGGGCACAATATTAAAGAAATAGCTTAATTTTATGGCTGATCAGAGTATGTTCAGTATGTTAAATACAATGATGTTTTTTTTAAAGAAATAATCCTTATTTTTAATTTCCTTTGTTAATGCAGATTTTGGGTTAAGCAACACGATCCAGTATAATGGCCTTTCTCTGGAGCTACTTAATACACAATGTGGAAGTCCTGCGTATGCTGCCCCAGAACTATTATCCAATAAAAAGTATGGTCCAAAAATTGATGTCTGGTCAATGTGAGTAGATATAAATAATCATATACTGCAGCCATCATGGAACCATATAGATTTGTCAATGACACATTACATGGAAGTAAAGATTGTTAATGATATTTATGAGATTACAACTAATGTCTCCCTTTTCACACCATGTTGCTTTTAAGTCCAAAATTCTGTGCTAATTTTTCATATATTTTTATAGTGCTTGAAGCTCTGTTTTTGCGATACAGAGCTTTAAATCCCCACCATAAGGGTTGAATAGAATTCTCTCTGTTTTCAGGAAATTCCTGCATAATGTTCTATATTACATGTAATGTATGCACAGCATGCAGTAAAACTCTGGAGTGCCCTCTAGTGGTTGCTGAAAACAGTCTAAATTCTATCATTCTCAAAAGCAGAGTTTAAACAGCTACACTTGTTAAGAAATTAAAATCACAACAGAATCATGTAATCAATTAGTATATTGAAGAAACAAAACACTAGTTAAGAGTACCCATACATTTTAAACCTTTAAGACCTTTGCTGGTACAAATAGCAGATGTTTCTACAACTATGAAATGAAGCATGGTATGTCCGACCCAACATTACATTCAAATAAACCAAACATCGGTTTATTGAAGAAGATTGTCCTTTTCAGGACATTCATTTACTGTAAGTATTTATCAGAGCAATGACACTAGACTTACAGGGATTTATAAAACTACCAACCTTCTACCTCACTCCACCATTGACATAATCTTTTAAACAATGAATTAATAAAATATTTTTTCTTTGGAATTCATTTAATTTATAGATGCTCTTAGCATATCAGGACTGACTTTTGATGAAAGTTCACTTCATTACTCAGTCTCTGACAATTTCAAATAAAATGACTTGCATAAATGCCATTTGTATCATGGCTATATTCCTGTTTTGTTCGCTCTGTCCAGAGGAGTCTGTGTGTTTGCAATGTTAACTGGGACCCTTCCTTTTGCTGTCGAACCATTTAATATTAAACAACTTCTTCAAAAAATGAAAAATGGAGACATTACCCCAATTCCACCTGACATTTCAAAAGGTATTGTAACATTGTATACTAGTATAGGAAATAGTATTCCTTGTACTATCTTAGATTTATTTTTAGCTCGCAGAATT
The DNA here is from genome assembly GCF_905171765.1 of Bufo bufo. Taxonomy (NCBI): domain Eukaryota; kingdom Metazoa; phylum Chordata; class Amphibia; order Anura; family Bufonidae; genus Bufo; species Bufo bufo. Next base: position 300,778,428 of record NC_053392.1, read on the forward strand.
TTCCTTTTGGTTTATTTGTGTTTTTTTTTGTTTATTCACTTTTGATTAGTAAATATTAAATTAATTTAATTTGGAATGATTACCTGTTATGTGGTTTAATTGTAAGGCCAGATTCAGATAGGCATTCAGATTTTCATCTGCAAAACATGGACATTTCTTGATGTCATATGAAATTCATGTATGTCTTTTTTTTCACACCCATTCATTTTGAATGCAAAAGTCTTGGATTGAAAACTGACAAAAATGAAAAAATGATGGATGCTGCAAGCTTTAGGCCCCTTTCACACGGCGAGTTTTCCGCGCGGATGCGATGCGTGAGGTGAACGCATTGCACCCGCACTGAATACCGACCCATTCATTTCTATGGGGCTGTTCACATGAGCGGTGATTTTCACGCATCACTTGTGCGTTGCGTGAAAATCGCAAGCATCCGCAAGCAAGTGCGGATGCGGTGCGATTTCACGCATGGTTGCTAGGTGACAGTCTATTCACTGTATTATTTTCCCTTATAACATGGTTATAAGGGAAAATAATAGCATTCTGAATACAGAATGCTTAGTAGGTGATCAATTAAGGGTTAAAAAAAAATAAAAAAATTAACTCACCTTTTCCTCGCGTTAGGGCTTGGGTTAGGTGTTGTGTAGATGTTATTATTTTCCCTTATAACATGGTTATAAGGGAAAATAATAGCATTATGAATACAGAATTCTTAGTAGGTGATCAATTGAGAGTTAAAAAAATATAAAAAAATTAACTCACCTTCTCCTCTTGTTCGCGTAGTTCCCGGTCTCTTCTTTACTTCTTAAAAGATGAACTATCGGATAGGACTGTGGTGACGTCAGATCACATGCTCCAATCACATGGTCCATCACCACGGTGATGGACCAAGTGATTGGAGCATGTGATCTGACGTCACCAAAGTCCTTTAGCCCACAGCTCATCATTAAAGAAGTAAAGAAGAGACCGGGAACTACGGGAACAAGAGGAGAAGGTGAGTTAATTTTTTTATATTTTTTTAACCCTCAATTGATCACCTACTAAGCATTCTGTATTCAGAATGCTATTATTTTCTCTTATAACCATGTTATAAGGGAAAATAATAACATCTACACAACACCTAATCCAAGCCCGAACTTCTGTGAAGAAGTTCAGGTTTGGGTACCAAACATGCGTGATTTTTCTCACGCGAGTGCAAAACGCATTACAATGTTTTGCACTCGCGCGGAAAAATCTCGGGTGTTCCCGCGAGGCACCCGCACATTTTCCCGCAACGCCCGTGTGAAAGGGGCCTTATGAGCTTTTTGGTCAGTTGGGGGAAGAAAACACACAGCCGGCAATCCATAGAAAGTTTAAGCATCTTTTGGCAAAGGTTAAATGTAGTATGAAAGGTTTTAATTAACCACTATTAAATATCATACTCATTGGATAAAGCATACAAAAATATGAATGCTATCCAGTGAAGAGTTTACTTACATAGTATGGTGCCACCTGATGTTCAATCTGTATAGCATAGTGCTTGTGCACCTAATGAGCTTAGTATTGGTGGGCAACGCTCAGTCACCTTCTCCATGGCCAGTTCTTTACATAGTGTTCCTCTGTTGACTGCATAGCAGCCAATACAAAGTTTTCTGCAGTAGCATGGCAGTATCGCTAAGAAGACCTTCTACAGATAAGGGAATATATTGTCAACTTCTAGAGGGAGAAGGAGACTGATTCTCCCAAAGCATTGCCCCCAGCAGCATAGATTAGCATCAGTGGTAAGAAGTACCAAAGTGAACAAATGGAAGAAAAAATTTAAAAAAGTTTTTTATGCTACAAACACTGAAATTACTTCAAACAAATATTAAGGCTTTTCAATATAAGAAAGATTCATGGGATAATAATTTTAATGCCAGAGGGTTTATTCTTTGGCATACTATTTTGTATGTTTGGCGGTACCATTTTGTTTTCATAAGTGAGTAGTGTATTTTTTTTCATTCTGCCTAGGTGCTGTTTATTTAATACAGACTCTCCTTCAACCCAGATCCCCAAAAACGTCCTACTATTAAGGAAGCTATGACAGATAGATGGCTTAATGATGCATGGAAACCACTGAGTTCAATTTCATATAAAAACAGGTAATAATTTGCTTGGATGTATTTTCTTGTCTGTCTCTCTCTCTCTATCTCTCTCTCTCTCTCTCTCTCTCAGGCTGTGTTCAGATGTTTAAAATCTGCCATGGAGTCTGTCTTTCCACCACAGAATACAATATCAAAATGTTCAACAGCTTCAAATTGACTTCAGAGGGGGGAAATTCCATGGTGGATTTTTTTTTTTGCTGCTGATTTGCAATCAGCTCCAAAAATCGCACGTCGCTTATTTGAAGTGGATTTTAGCTGCATCCCCAATTGAAGTCAATGGGGAAGGGCTAAAGTTGTTAGTGTTTTGTCCATATTCTTGGCATTAATGTCACCACCAAAAACCTGTTGCTCACATAGGAAGATTAGCCTACTGATTTTTTGCTTGTATTTTTGCTACAGTTTTGTTCAGTGGTAGAATATATATATCCCATGAACTATACACTGTGCATTTTTGCAAACACTCAGATTTTCTATAAGCATACATAATTTGGTTGTAATAGCTGTTGTGACCTCAGGATGCCACAAAAGGATGGCACAGTAAAGGACAAAGTCTATGTACAGTTCAAGGATACATTGGTGGCAGATAGGCAGTAGTTTACAATGATAGTCCACATCTTAGAGACTATTTATCATTTAGTCATGTTCATGGTAAGGTTTCTATTATTACCACTGAGGAAAATAAAGCTAAGGCTCTGAAGGGCCAAAAAAGTAATCAGTAGAACAGCCCACCTGTCAGGCTTAATTCTGAGGTGAGCACATTTATTTTGGGTAAGTTGCTCATATTTACACTAGACCATTGAGACACTTGAATATTATTTTGCACATACAATATTTCCTGGTTATTTCAATCATTATCAATGTTTAATTTTTCAGTTTTAATGAGCAGTGGTGAAAAAAATCTTTGTTTAATTTTTTACCACCTTTTTGTCAATTTTTTTCTACTTTTCAACCCATTTGTTTAACTATATTTTTCCTATGTATAGGAACAGCAGACCAAAAACCATCTTCATGTGAAAGGAGCCTCAGCTGGCTTGGCTTTATGCACATTTATTTTTATTCCTGTAACGTAAGCCTGTTAATGTGGCTAGGTTACTTCAGTCGAAAAATAAGTAGGAAAACGGACTAGACAAATGTGTCCCTAAAGAAATGGGTCAAGTTAAGCTGTCTATATGCACCAAAACATGAAGCAGAAATTACAGGTCAGTCCACTTTTATTTATTACAATGCACAGCATGGGCTACCAATAAATTCCCACTTTTAGTGGCCTTGGAGAACCTCAAGAAACTAGCCTAGAGCCATCAAAACATTTACAGGTTGTTTAGAGACTCAGCTAAATTATATGTCCTTCATTCACTGAATAACTCATTATCTGGAAACTTAAGCAGATAAAAGAATATCTCCACTGCATTTTAATGTGACATTTTCCTTAACATAATTTTATATTGAATAATAAAATCATGCCCAGGTGAGTGTTTTTATCCTGTATTTGAGAGTTGTAAATGTGGGCACAGGAAATGTTAGCAACCTGATTGTGGTCTGCTGCTGTTTATCATCATGTACAGTGCTAAATGATGGAGAACAGATTCCTTACCAGCTTCTTAGGGCCTTTGGAAAGTATTATTTTGTGAGCACGGCACTATTTCTTGTATTTGCACATTTACACTTTGGAAGTCATGAGTTCAACAGCAGGTGTTATGAGATGATAATAACCATAGAAAAGAGTCATGTTGCTTAAATGTTTGGGATTTAAATGCAGGAAATCGTAAAAACCAGGTTGTTTTCATAACACCTTGTTACTTGCAAAGCGTGATATAATAAAAGACACAAAGTAAAACTGAATGGTCGTGCTTTAAGAGGATTGCTTGAGGTGCAAGGGCAACATTAGTCGAAAAGAAAGAAAATAAAACACCTCCAGGAATAAGGAAAAGCATGGGGAACAATAATAACTTGATTGTTATCATTACCACCTAGCAATCCCAATTATTTTCTAACCTTTGCAAAAAAAATTTGTAAAATGGGGAATTATATTTAGCAGAATAAATATAATTTTAATTACCCCTAACTAAACCTTGTGTTACCCATTGTAGCCATCATTTCTTTCATCGGATTAAGAAGAAAGATTATGAACAGCTGAATTCATCATTTCATCCTCTTAATCTTAGGGTCAGTTCACACAGAATTTTTGGTAATAATTAATGGATCGTTTCTACCTCAATCAGCTCCAAAAATGCCTCAAAACAGACTCCTTTTCATTTCAAATGGGAAGCAACACTTGCTTTTTTTTCTACGTGGAGAAAATCCTTCTTGGGGCAGAATCAGTGCTGAATCTCCTATTGAAATTAATCAAACCATGAAAAACAGCTCCATGTACATCCATGCAGTTTTTTGGTGCGTTTTCCCGAGTGTTTTTTGGTGCATATCCGCGTCAAAAACCTCAAGCTGAAACTGCAGCTTTGTACTGAAGTAAACACCTATTGGTTAAGAAAAATGCATAACACACACAAAAAATCAGAACTGACTAATGGATATAGCCATATTTTCTTAATTTAAGTACTTTCCATTACTTTTGCAATATATAAAGAACATTAAAATTAATTTATGATTAGAGATAGAGAGTTTCCCAAACTTTGTTTTTGGGTCTAATTCGGGTCGAATCAGCTGTCAGATTTGATTCAGTCCAAATAGATTTGACCCCAATTGCCCTGAAAAGTTGTGCATGACACTCTGCGGTCTCCTAGGGCTGTATCAAATAGTGATGGACGAACATCGGCCAGGACGGTTTTGTGAACGCGAACGCGATCAAATGTTTGCGAACCGCAAGTTCGCAGTGGACCCCATTCACTTTAATGGGCAGGCCCAAATACTTACTAGAAGTGCACAAATAGTCCCACAACATGGACAGTGACATACTAGAGGGGGATCAATGACAAAAATTCCCACAAAAAATTATGTATTTAATCAGGGGCGATTTGTATGCGTCTTAAAGGAATATTCTCAAAATGTGCCCTGCTGTAGACCAAGAAATTTTTATTTTAGGCCACGGGAGTACGGGCCCTAAAAATTAGGCATTCACCTGACATAAAAGAACAAGTGATTATGTGCTCGAGGTACATTGTGCGGTCAATGGGATAAAATTTTTACTGTAGACCACTGGAGTACAGGCCCCAAACATAAGGCATTTACCGTACAGAAAAAGATCAAGTGATTACATGGCTGGAGGTATATTAGACAGTCATTGGATATCAATTTTACTGCAGGCCAGTGGAGTATAGGCCCCAAACATTAGTAAGCTGGTGTATCGCAGGCCTCAATCAATATTTGGTGGAAGTCGGTATATTAATCCCCTCTATCAGTATTCTGTGAAAACAGGTATATAGAACCCCTTAATGAGTATTTGGTCGAAGCTGGTATATCAAACCCCTTAATCAATATTTGGTAGAAGCCTGTGTATCGCAGGCCTCAGTCTATATTTTGCAAAAACCAGTATATCAATCCCCTCTATCAGTATTTTGTGGAAACAGGTATATAGAACCCCTTAATGAGTTTTTGCTGGAAGCTGGTATATCAAACCCCTTAATCAATATTTGGTGGAAGCTGCTGTATCGCAGGCCTCAATCAATATTTGGTGGAAGCCGGTATATCAATCCCCTCTATCAGTATTCTGCGAAAACAGGTATATAGAACCCCTTAATGAGTATTTGGTCGAAGCTGGTGTATCAAACCCCTTAATCAATATTTGGTGGAAGCCGGTGTATCGCAGGCCTCAATCTATATTTTGTGAAAACCAGTATATCAATCCCCTCTCTCAGTATTTTGTGGAAACAGGTATATAGAACCCCTTAATGAGTTTTTGCTGGAAGCTGGTATATCAAACCCCTTAACTAAATTCGGTGGAAGCTGGTTATTCGCAGTCCTCAATCAATATTTTGTGGAAGCCGGTGTATCACACCCCTCAATAAATATTTTGTGGAAGCTGGTGTATCACACCCCTCAGACAGTATTTTGTGGAAGCAGGTATATCGCACCTCTTAATCAGTTTTTTGGGGGGCAACATTGGTATATTAGACGGTCATTGGATAACAATTTTACTGCAGGCCAGTGGACTTCAGGCCCCAAACATTAGGCATTCACCGGACAGAAAAGATCAAGTGATTATGTGACTGGAGGTATATTAGACGGTCATTGGATAACAATTTTACTGCAGGCCAGTGGAATATAGGCCCCAAACATTATGCATTCACAGTACAGAAAAGAACAAGTGATTATGTGGCTGGAGGTATATTAGGCGGTCACCGTATAACAATTTTACTGTTGGCCAGTTAGATTACAGGCCCCAAAAATTATGCATTCACCGTACAGAAATCTATATTGGGTGGAAGCCGGTATACCAATCCCCTCTATCTATATTTGGTGGAAGCCGGTATACCAATCCCCTCTATCAGTATTTTGTGGAAACAGGTATATAGAACCCCTAATGAGTATTTGCTGGAAGCTGGTATATCAAACCCCTTAATGAATATTTGGTGTAAGCTGGTGTATCGCAGGCCTCAATCAATATTTGGTGGAAGCCGGTATATATCAATCCCCTCTATCAATATTCTGTGAAAACAGGTATATAGAACCCCTTAATGAGTAATTGGTCGAAGCTGGTATATCAAACCCCTTAATCAATAATTGGTGGAAGCCGGTGTATCGCAGGCCTTAATCTATATTTTGCGAAAACCAGTATATCAATCCACTCTATCAGTATTTTGTGGAAACAGGTATACAGAACCCCTTAATGAGTTTTTGCTGGAAGCTGGTATATCAAACCCCTTAATCAATATGTGGTGGAAGCTGTTGTATCGCAGGCGTCAATCAATATTTGGTGAAAGCCAGTATATCAATCCCCTCTTTCAGTATTTTGTGGAAACAGGTATATAGTACCCCTTAATGAGTATTTGCTGAAAGCTGGTATATCAAACTCCTTAATCAATATTTGGTGGAAGCTGGTGTATCGCAGGCCTCAATCAATATTTGGTGGAAGCCGGTATATCAATCCCCTCTATCAGTATTCTGTGAAAACAGGTATATAGAACCCCTTAATGAGTATTTGGTCGAAGCTGGTATATCAAACCCCTTAATCAATATTTGGAGGAAGTTGGTATACCAATCCCCTCTATCAGTATTTTGTGGAAACAGGTATATAGAACCCCTTAATGAGTATTTGCTGGAAGCTGGTATATCAAACCCCTTAATCAATATTTGGTGTAAGCTGGTGTATCGCAGGCCTCAATCAATATTTGGTGGAAGCCGGTATATCAATCCCCTCTTTCAGTATTTTGTGGAAACAGGTATATAGTACCCCTTAATGAGTATTTGCTGGACGCTCGTATATCAAACCCCTTAATCAATATTTGGTGGAAGCTGGTGTATCGCAGGCCTCAATCAATATTTTGTGGAAGCCGGTGTATCACACCCCTCAATCAATATTTTGTGGAAGCCGGTGTATCACACCCCTCAATCAGTATTTTGTGGAAGCAGGTATATCGCACCTCTTAATCAGTTTTTTGGGGGGCAACAGGTATATCACACCAGTTGCAATTAGTTATTCCAATAGCGTTTGTCCCTCTATCTAGCTGCGGTATCTCAGCAGAACCGCACACAACTGCTGCACAATATAAATGCACTATAATATACTATCTATGTTAGAAGGAATATTATAGGTATATCACACCCCTCAATCAGTTTTTTTTGGGGGGCAACAGGTATATCACACCAGTTGCAATTAGTTATTCCAATAGCGTTTGTCCCTCTATCTAGCTGCGGTATCTCAGCAGAACCGCACACAACTGCTGCACAATACAAATGCACTATAATATACTTTCTATGTTAGAAGGTATATCAAAGGTATATCACACCCCTCAATTAGTTTTATTTTTGGGAGCAACAGGTATATCACACCAGTTGCAATTAGTTATTCCAATAGAGTTTGTCCCTCTGTCTAGCTGCAGTATCACAGCAGAACCGCACACAACTGCTGCACACTACAAATGCACTATAATATACTTTCTATGTTAGAAGGTATATCAAAGGTATATCACACCCCTCAATTAGTTTTATTTTTGGGGGCAACAGGTATATCACACCAGTTGCAATTAGTTATTCTAATAGAGTTTGTCCCTCTATCTAGCTGCAGTATCACAGCAGAACCGCACACAACTTCTGCACAATACAAATGCACTATAATATACTTTCTATTTTAGAAAATATATTATAAGTATATCACACCCCTCAGTATGTCACACCTATCGATAGCACACCTATACCAGTCCTTGAAAGGACTTTTGTGGCCCTATTAGCTAGCGTTTGGTGTCCCTAACAGTCTGTCCCTGCTCCAAACAGCAACCTCTCCCTACACTGGCAAAAAACTGAATGTAAAATGGCTGCCAGATCGGGTTTATTTATTGGGTAGGGGGTATGTCCATGTACTGAAACGTCTCAATTGGCTGTCCTGTCTCACCTGATGGATGTCTCATGGTTCAAAGTTCGGCATAATACAAAAGAATATGGCGCCGGCGGACATCGCCATATGTTCGCATGTTAGGCGAACCGCGAACGAGCAAAGTTCGTCGCAAAAAGAGGTCCAGGCGAACCGCAAGGCCATCTCTAGTATCAATCCTTTCTTAGTTCCTTAACTCAAAGACAGCATTAGTAATGTCAAAGTCACATATATAACTAAAGGCATGGTACCCTGTTGGAAACTGGAGTTTTGAGGAAATATGTCACAAATTCAATTTGTTTAGAATTGATTCACTCATCTCTATATATAATATCATATTATTAATACTAATTCTAAAAACAATTGTTGGATAAGGCTGGTTTCCAAATTCCAGTTTTCTCTTTATTAAATCCATTTCTGGTTTTGGCTCCAAAAACTGCATCAGAATACCTGAACCTGAAAACTCAACCTTAAGCGTGTAGAACTGAATACGTCCAGATATACTGTAGCTAGGTATATTAAGAATGAGAACAGTACTGATGTTTGCATTAGACTTGCACTTGATAAAATACTGTTAATTAGACTTTGACTGCTGGTAAAGATCTGTTAATTAGACTTCGCATCATAATTGACTATGCACATTAGACTCGGCACCAGACATGGATTTTAATATTATTCTTCACACCTGATTTTGCTCTGTAAATTATACTGACTTCTGGATATGGTTTGAATTTTATTTTTGGCATCACATCAGGTTCTGCAACACAAGGTATTAATCTGTATATCACGCTTTATACTCGATACAGCTTGAAATATTATTAATATGACCAAGTATAGCTGAACATATTTTATACTTAATGATCTAAAGGTGCTGTGGGGATTTGCTCTGGTAGTTGGGATAAGTGGGTGCAGTACAGAGGCAGTACAGTACAAGTTCGTAATTCAAATGTCCGTGTATATTCACACATAAGGTCAAACAAAAAACACTCTTTGCAGGGTTGGTGTTTGTTCACACCGAGTAGAAAGTTCATGCATAACAAAAAACAACACCTTGTTGGCGGTTCTGCCTCCAGCAGCCGAAATGCAGGCTTTAGGTGGCCTGCTCTCCCAACACACGGGTCTCAGATTTTCAGCCCAGCACAGGGCTAAGATCACAACACACAGGGCGTTCTCTGCTGCTGATCCCAGCTGCCTTTTTAAGAATAGCTGTCCAAACCCGGCCTGTAACATGGAGAGTAGTCACCCAGCACTTTGACTACTCCCAATAAGAGTGGTCCTGGATCTACTATTTATAACCATACTAAATAGCAAAAGTGTCAATCAGCATTAGCTGCCGCTGACACATGAATATACCTGCTCTTACTTCACCGAGGCAAGGAACCTCGGTGACACATACCTACCATCAATGATGACCCATTGTACCTTCCTACATACCTCCCCCCTTTGTTCAACCCTGAGGGGGTGAACACATGCTAGACAGTATACCCGGGACAGGGCATCAGCGTTTCCCTTTAATCGACCTGCCCTGTGTTCCACCGAAAACTTAAAGTTCTGTAAAGAGAGAAACCACCGGGTGACCCGTGCATTTCTGTCCTTGGCCTGGCTTATCCATTTGAGAGGGGAGTGGTCAGTCACCAGGCAGAACTTTCTCAACAACAAATAGTAGCGGAGAGAGTCTAGTGCCCACTTGATAGCCAGGCATTCTCTCTCCACTATACTGTACCTGGTCTCGGCTGGGGTAAGCTTACGGCTGAGGAAGACAACGGGATGCTCCTCCCCGTTGACTTCCTGAGACAGTACAGCACCGAGGCTTACTTCGGAGGCATCGGTCTGTACTATAAACTCCCTTTTGAAGTCGGGCGTCATCAAAACCAAGGACCCACACAGGGCTGACTTCAAAGCGGAGAAAGCCTTTTCCGCCTGATCATCCAAGTGAACTTGCGTCCCTTCAAGAGCCCTGTCAAGGGTGCGGCCACAGTGGCAAAGTGGGGAACAAACCTCATATAATATCCCACCATTCAAAGGAACGACTTTACTTGCCTAGTAGTGACAGGTCGGGGCCAATTCTGTATCGCCTATATTTTGTTCACTTGGGGTTTGATGACTCCACGCCTAATGACATACCCCAGGTATTTCGTCTCCACTACAGCTTGTACCTTGGTTAGGTGACTTTCCCAGTTGGTACTGTAAGTGACCAATATCGTCCAGGTAAGCCGAACCGTACCGACGGTGTGGACACAGCACAATGTCCATGAGCCGTTGAAAAGGTGGTGGGGGCGCCGTGCAGACCAAAGGGTAACACATTATACTGATACAGCCCTTTTGGTGTGATGAAGGGCAGGTTTTCTCTTTGGCAGCCTCCATTAATGGTACCTGCCAGTACCCTTTGGTGAGGTCCAAAACATAAAAATACCGGCTTGGCCTAACCTCTCAATAAGCTCATCCACCCGAGGCATGGATACACCATCAAATTTGGAAATCTCATTTAGTTTGTGGAAACCGTTACAGAACCGTAACGTCCCATCTGGGTTGGAATCAAGAACTATTGGACTGGCCCATTTACTTTTGGAATTCTCAATTACGTCTAGTTTTAGCATTAGCTGCACTTCTTCCGAGATGGCTTGTCGCCGAGCCTCGGGTACCTGGTATGGTTTCAACCAGACTCTGGCCTGAGGCTCAGTGACAATGTCATGTTTGATGATTAGAAGTGCATCCGGGAGGTCCGAGAATAGGTCTGTGTTCCTGCTGACAAACTCCCTGGCCTCCTGCGTCTGTTTAGAGTAAAGGCTGTCAGCAATCTTCACTGTGGCAACTGCTTCCATTGTATCAGACCATGGGGCTGGAACCTCTTCCCCTAGAAAACCCAGCCGCGGGCTGTCATCTGTACTGGTCTCCCTATTTTCCCAAGGTTTGAGTAAATTCACATGGTACACCTGCTCCGGATTTCACCACCCTGACTGGTGCACCTTGTAGTTTACCTCACCAAATTTTTTGAGTACTTCATAGGGTCCCTGCCACCTAGCCAGGAACTTACTGTCGACCGTCGGTACCAGAACCAAAACCCAATCTCTCGGGTTAAAGATCCGGACCCGAGCCTGCCGATTATAGACCCTACTCTGGGCTCACTGGTCTGCCACAATATGTTCCCTAACAAGGGGCAACACTGTCTCTATCCGCTCTTGCATCTGGGTGACATATTCAATTACACTTTTGTATGGTGTGGGTTGTTGTTCCCACACCTCTTTGGCTATGTCCAACAGACCGCGAGGATGTCGGCCATATAGCAGTTCGAAGGGCGAGAACCCAGTAGAAGCCTGGGGCACCTCTTGCACTGTGAACATGAGATAGGGCAGAAGAAGGTCCCCATCCCTTCCATCCTTAGACACCACTCTTTTTAACATGTTTGATTAAACGTTTCTACCAGGCCGTAGCGGTTTTATGTGCCGTAATTTACAGAGTTCCCTCATGACCTTTGACATAAAAGGGGGTCCCTTGGTCGGTCAGAACCTCTTTAGGTAGCCCCACTCAGGAAAACATCTCCATTAACTCCTTAGATATGAGATAGGCTAATGTATGTCGCAGGGGCACTGCCTCCGGGTACCGAACGGCATAGTCTAGGATGACCAAGATGTGTTGGTGCCCTCTAGCGGACTTCAGTACTGGGCCTATGATATCCATAGCGAGTCGCTCAAACGGAACCTCGATATTCGGGAGAGGTACCAGGGGACTATGGAAATGTGGCTGGGGGCTAGTTATCTGGCAGGTTTGGCAAGATTTACAGAATTCTTCCACGTCTCTGAACACACTGGGCCAGTAAAACTGCTGTAGTATCTGGTCCTGCGTTTTCTGCCATCCCTGGTGTCCCCCAAGAACATGTTGGTGGTCTAGCTCCAACACAAGCTTGCGATACGCCTTCGGCACCTCCAACATGCTCACCCTGTAGTTGGTTTACCCGATATAGCATCTTCTGATGAACCACAAAACGTAGAAACATCAGTTCCCACGGTTCTGTCCTCCCCCCTGAGCAAGGCCACGCTACTGGGGTTACGCCACTCTCAAGGGTATCGGTAACTTTTGTATCAGGCCACAGTGCTGGGAAACCCGGGAAGTCTCTCCCAATTATAAGTTCATAATGTGAATTGGTGGCGACGGCCACCTCGTGGGTCCACTTGCCTGCCACTGTGGACAGAGACACCAGGGCGGTGGGATAGTCCTTTAAGTATCCATGGATGCACACGACCCCGACTTTTCGGCCTGTATACTCAGCGGGCTGAAAGTTCATGCACAGCAAAAAAACAACACCTTGTCGGCGGTTCTGCCTCCAGCAGTCTAAATGCAGGCCTTAAGAGGCCTGCTCTCCCAACACGGGTCTCAGCTTTTCAGTCCAGCACAGGGCGTTCTCTGCTGCTGAGCCCAGCTGCCTTTTTAAGGATAGCCAGGTGCTGTCAAAACCCAGCCTGGAACGTGGGGAGTAGTCACCCACCCAGCACTTTGACTACTCCCAATAAGAGCTGTCCCGAATCAGCTATTTACAGCCATGCTAAATAGCAAAAGTGTCAATCAGCATTAGCTGCCGCTAACACATGAAAATACCGGCTTTTACTTCGCCGAGGCCAGGAACCTCAGTGACACATACCTACCATCAATGATGACCCCTTGTACCTTCCTACAGTGTAAACATAATTAAATTCAAATGCATATTTTTTATCTGTTGTTGAATCAAATTTTATTCCTTACATCACTCTCTTTACCAGAATGGAGTACAGAGGTGACTGTGTCTTTTTGGCAAACCATGTAATTCCTCTAATTATGTGTTTGTGTATCACAGACTTCGTCCTGATGAATTAAATTCCATTGTTTTGAAATACATGAGTACCACCATGAATGTCAAAATTTCTGAAATGACCAATATTCTAGTAAATAACAAACCATCTCCAATATTGGCATCCTATTGCTTACTTCTGAAGAAAATCAACAAGCACCAAATGGAGTTTGAATTCTTACAGGTAAAGTTTTTACATATGTAAATAATCAAGAAGTTAAAACTGATGAAAAACATGTAATATTTTGTTTTTAAAATGTATTGGCCTTTGTGATCTTGGAGTCCAACTCAAGGATGACTTAATAAAGACAAAGAATCAGAAACTTCAACAGTAGCAGGCATTTACTCAGGATTCAGGCAGCTAGCATGGTGGTTACAGTTTCTCTGTCACAGAGGATTCAGGCCCAATGATTAAAACACAACACTACAAGGCACAATGCACTTCATGGCACTTGCACACTTGCACCTCTTGGCAGATGCACTATTCTTGATGGTTACAGCAACAGGCAAACAGTCTCATTTATTTGTATAGTTTGCAAATCATCCTACTACACATTACACTTTAGCAAAGAAGTCTTGCGATAATTTTTACTCCAGGAAAACTGTACTTGATTGTCACTTTAAAGGATCCCATAGTTGGGACCTTCATCAATTCACTGGAGCAAAAAGCACGTACAAATAACTCTTTGTAGCTTTTCCTCTCTTCCTCATACCTGGTCTCTAGAGATGAGCGAAGTATTCAAAAATTACCTGCTTTGCCTAATTTTACAAAAACATTTGATTTATGACACAAAGCGAATTTCTTTGTAAGAAGTGGGTGCAATGACAAGGAGCAGCTGATTGCGGCATCTGACAATAATAACACAGTGTAAAATAAAAAAATAAAAAAATAATATCATGCTTACCTCATCCATTTGCTCGCAAAGAGCCAGAGGCCTCCATCGATTCACTACCACGAAGCACGAAGAAATTCAGCTTCACAGAGAATTGAGTTTTCCCTGAAATTCGGATTGAACTTCGTGGACTTCGATTCTCTCATCATTGCTGGCCTTCACAAATATTACATGGAAACCCCATAGCTTTTCATGGGTGCTTGTAATGATTCACTTGATTCTATTTACTAACTTTACAAGGATCCTTCTGACTAAAATGCATTCATTAAAGTTGATTGTTACTGTGTTTGCAAATAATTATTTCCTGAATATGTTTGTAGCCTACTCCAGCCTCTTATTCAATAATTTTATAGCAAAAGTTGGTGATACCATGTCAGACTATGCTTTACCATCTTAGTGCACGTGGCTAAATAATATAATTACAGACATAAGAAATAGCAGCTCTGAAAACCAGTTTTCTTAATATTTGTTAGATATGGGGGAGATTTATAAAACTGGTGTAAAGTAGAACTGTCGCCAGTAGCAACCAACCAGATTCTACCTTTCATTTTCCAAAGGAGCTGTCAAAAATGAATGGTGGAATCTGCTTGGTTGCTATGGGCGACTAAGCCAGTTCTACTTTACACCAGTTTGATAAATATCCCCCAATATGTATAGTATAGCATACCCTGAAGTGGTGTTAACAATTGCTTTTTTTGGTAAGTAATACAGCCCAGTGAAAGGTTATCTCCTTCTACAGTGCCATGTTCAGACTCTACGCAAAATTACATGACTGATCAAAGGCATCGCTTGCTGGTACAGATTTATAGAAAGATTTATAGAATGCATCATAAAATAGTTATCAGTTGATTATTAGGCACAAAGTTATAATACAAAGCAAATAAAATTATAAACAGGTAACTGCACGCCCCTCCTTAAAGGGGTTGTGCCAAGCTTAAAATTATCCCCTCCATACAGGATAGGGAATAACTAACTGATTGCTTGGGGTCCAACCCCTGGGACTTAGGATCGGGATCATTGGAGGTCCCAGCAGTCGGACCCTCAGCGATGTTAGTTATTTTCTATCCTGTGGATAAGGAATAACTTCAAAACTTAGCCCAGCCCTTTAATAAATGATTATTTGTGTAGTAGTAAATGTAGTGGACACCCCCAACATTTATATTAAGGTTGAATATTAGCTAGCTCAATGTAACTTTTATTTTGAATAAACTAAAATTGAACATAATCAAGTGTAAGTCCTACAGGGAGATTTCAAACAAAGGTTATGCTTGAGCATCTGTCAACGGTATTAAACCAGGCATGTGGCCTGGTCGGGTTGATCATGCTGATTAAATAAAAAACTTTTCTTTTGTCTGGTTTCTTTGTCTAGCTTTCTAAGCATATCTCAAAGTGGTAAGGCTACAGTAAGTAGTGTATATTATATGTATATGGTAGGACACAACTCTAGGCACAGCTTTGCCCTCAGCATGCTGATTTCTAGACCTGTTAATCAATGGAGAGGGAGTGTCCAGAACATAGGCGGTATTATAAAGTCAGTGCTCCAAGGATTCAGCCCCACCCACTGGTGCTCCAACATGCTCATTTGCATATGAATAAAAACTTAGCTATCTCTAAAGATGTTTATCACATAGAAAAAAAAGGTATCATTTTAATCAGCATGATCAACCTTACCCTAGTTAAATAGGGTTGATCATGCTGACAGAGGCTTTTATACAGTATGAAGCATAACCTTTGTTTGAAATCTCTGATGTAATCTTCAATAAGGCTTACACTAGATTATGTTCAGTTGTAGTTTATTCAATATAAAATTTATATTGAGCTACCTCATATGTTCCCTCTTTCCAAGTGCTCTGTGTCCAGATGCTTTCCTCAGTTAACCCTTTCCTCAGGCAGCTCTCATGACTAGCTGAACTGCCTTCAGGCTCTAACTGCTCACTCGTCTCAGCTAGCAAAGCCACCCCCCTTGCAAACATAGCCTATAGGAACATGAGGATTTATATTCCTCCGTCTCTTGGTTGCTGCCATCTAAGCATCTGTCCATATATTGATATACTGTAAAGGACACTCAGTCACAGAAGGACAGAGAAGATACAAATCATCATTGGAATCCTAACATAGCCCAGCCAGTAGGAGAACAGTAGATTGCTACTCTCCTTGTCAGCAAGGGTGGCCATTGTTAACCTCCTAACAGTCACATTAAAATTGAAAAAACCCTCCCAAAAATGTAACTTTTTCATTGTAGATTTTTAATGTGTGTCTGCAGTATGTTGGCGCACACCTCAGGGGACAAAATTTCATTTTAACCTCTAAGTGGACCATAATTAATTTTAGCCTTAAGGACTTAATAATATTTTTCTCCCCGTTTAAATTTTTTCTTCTAAATTTAATTTTTATTTTGCGGGATTAGTTATATAGGTTTTTTAGGAACCAATTTTGGGGCATATATGGTGTAGTTAATAACTTTTATTATTTTATTTTTAGGGAGAAAGATAAAAAACAGCAATTTTTAAACATTATTTTGTAGAATTTATTTATGGCATTCACTGCGTAGTAAAAACATCATAATTTTATTACGTGGGTCAGACACTGCTTTAACTTCTCATGTCTCTGGTTTGGTAGCAGCTTGAGAAATGGGCTTTGTATTATTTGAAAGGCTGGCATTCAAACAATTATTCCCGACTTGATTTCTAACAGTGATATCTCCGCTTATCTTGGGCTAATGCTGTCATTTTCATTTTCTATGAAAGCCACAGAATGGCAGGCCAGCTTTCAGTCCAGTTGCATGCTTCTAGCTGCTACCATTCAGCTAAAGCAGCCCAGACGGAACAGTTAAAATGGTTATCCGGGTTTAGAGCTGAGCCCGGACATATCTCCTTTTTCCCCCACCATTTTATGCTCCAATGCTCTCCCTTGCCCTGCGCTTTATTGCGTAGGGCAAGGGCTTTTTTGTTTAAATTTTTACACTGCTAGGTGGAGGCTTCCATCTAGAAGTGTTTTTGGTGACGTCATCGGCACTAATGAGCATGCTTTAGTGCTGGCCTAGCCATTTTACAAGTTAGGGAAGCGCTAAAGCACGCCCAGTGCTAAATCCTCGCCTAGCATAGCCCGGTACATCACAGGATCTGCAGAAAAAGCCCTTGTCCTGCCCAATTCATGGCAGAGGGGCAGACTGTGTGAAGAAGAGGCTATATCCAGGTTCAGCACTGAAACAGGACAAACCCTTGAAGTACTTACAGTTAACCCTCTGCTGTCTGCCTCAGGGAGTTTCTTTTATAATTGTCCATATATGAGCAGTGATCTCATAGGAGCTCTCTGAGCCATCCGTTTAACAAAGGCTAGTGAAGGATGGCACACAGTGGCATTCATCACTAATAGGCTATTATGGTCGCCAATAAATGGATATGCTCTTTTAAAAGACACTGCAGGATGGAATAGTTCGGTGTACAACGCTATTCCATGTTGTGTTTTTTGCATTATACTGACAGCAGAGAGACAGAGGGCAAAAGGATACTCTTTTTACCTCCATCTAACTAATGGAGACCTATAGACAAGTTTAGCATGATTGTCATGAGGTTTTCCAATGTACATGTTAAACGTAGGGCAAAAATGTGACGTGAACAGCCCCTTAGATAGCTTTAAGCTTCAACACCAAATATTTTGTTTCTTCATTCACAGAATGACATACCAGATGAAAAATATAAGAGAGAACATTGCAATTTTACTGAAGAGCAAACAGTATAAACCTTGATGAAGACATTTTGGAAAAAACAAGCAAAACATTCAAGAAAAGTCCAGCTTTCTGTGAAGCAATTCAGAAGATGAAATTGCAATAACTTTAGACAATCAAGAAAATCTTCAAAAGGTATATCTATAACAATGTAATTCACAGTGTCTGTAATTTTATCAAAAGGGTTGGAGGTCTATCAAGCAAGTTTAGCATCAGACCCTGCTGCCTGGTTACCTGCTAGGTACATTTCAGATGTCACCTGGTGAAACACATGAAGAACCACATGTGAGGGAAACAAAGCCTTTAATCAACCTTTGCTTGATACATGCCTGACTTTACCAACAGGCGAGACATCAGACACAGCTAAGGGTACTTTCACACTAGCGTTATTCTTTTCCGGTATTGAAATCCAGTAAAGGGTCTCAATACCGGAAACAAAACGCATCAGTTTTGTCCTAAAATGCATTCTGAAGGGAAAGCAATCGGTTCAGCATGCATCAGGATGTTATCCGTTCCATCTCTTGTACGGTATTTGACCGGACAAAATACCGCAACATGCTGCGATATTTTTTCTGGCCAAAATCCCGAAACAATACCGCACTATAGAGATGTACCAAGTGTTCCGGAAAATGCCGCATCGCCGTATCTGGTTTTCCGGTCCTGCGCATGCCACAGGGACATAGGAGGAGCTATTTTTTATTTTGATCAGTATTCCGGATGATACGGATGAGGCGGATCCAGTAAAAAAGGCTTTCGTTTGTACACGGCTTGCCGGATTCAATAAACACTAGTGTGAAAGTGCCCTTAGATTAGCCAACATTCTTTGTGCAAGGCAAAACTAAAATGCACCAATACTTTTTTTTATCTTGCTCTCTAGTCAAAAGTTTAAAAGGTTTCCATGCTCAGATATTGATGACCTATCCTCAGGATAGACGTTCAATTAATAGATGACAGGCAGCATTATTTATTACTTTTATTAGTTTGTTAATCCATGATACAGTCCTGATCAAAAGTTTAAGACAACTTAAAAAATGGCACAAAATCCTATTAGCATGGCTGGAACTTAACAAGGTTCCAAGTAGAGTTTCAACATGCAACAAGAAGAAATGGGCGTGATACGAACATTTTTGAGCATTCAATTTAATGATAACAATGAATAAACTGAAACAGGCTGTTTTTCAGCTGATCCAAATTTTAGGGCCACATGCCTGTATAAGGCCAAATCTGTGCAAAGATGTGGATTCATTGTCGTTTTCTGTCAGGTAGTCACACGTTGTGATGGCAAAGGCAAAAAAACTCTACCTTTTTGAACGTGGTCGGGTTCTTGAACTGCCATTAGCAGGGGGTCTCTCACAGCACGCCATCGCTGCTGAAGGTGGGATGCAGTAAGACAGTCATTTGGAATTTCTTAAATGATCCTGACGGTTATGGAATAAAAAAGTCAAGTGGAAGACACCAAAAAAATTCATCAGCACTGAGGCCGGAGGATCCAATTGTCTGTCCGTCAAGACACTGGACGATCCTCGACCCAAATTAAGGCCCATACTGGTGCTGACTGCAGCCCCATAACCATCAGATGGCATCTGAGACTGAAGGGCTTCAAAAACAAAAAACTTCTTCAAAGACCTCGTCTCCTTGAACGCCACAGAACTGCTCGTTTGGACTTTGCAAGAGAGCACCAAACATGGGACATTCAAAGGCGGAAGAAAGTTTCATTCTCTGATGAGAAAAAATTTAACCTTGATGGTCCTGATGGATTCCAACGTTACTGGCATGACAAGCAGATCACACCTAAGATGTTTTCTACGCGCCACAGTGGAGGGGGTGCCATAAGGGTCTGGGGTGCTTTTTCCTTCAGTGGAATAATGGAGCTTCAGGAAGTGCAGGGGCGACAAATGGCAGCTGGCTATGTTCAGATGTTGCAGAGAGCATTTCTCATGACTGAGGGCCCTCGTCTGTGTGGTAACGACTGAGTTTTTCAACAGGACAATGCCTACAGAACACAATGCCCGCAGGACAAGGGACTTCTTCCAGGAGAATTAAACCTCACTCTTTTGGCCCCCACCTGCGTGTTCCCCTGATCTAAATCCAATTGAGAACCTTTGGGGATGGACGGCAAGGGAAGTTTACACAAATGGACAACAGTTTCCAGACAGTAGATGGCCTTAGTCGCGACCGTCTTCACAACTTGGAGAAATGTTCCCACTCACCTCATGAAAACGCTTGCATCAAGCATGCCAAAACAAATTTTTACAGTAATAAACAATAACGGCGGAGCTACTCATTACTGAGTTCATGTTTGGAAGTTGGATTTCTGTTTTGGGGGGTTTATATTTTTTTTTTGGAGGTGTGGTCCTAAACTTTTGATCAGCTGAAAAACAGCTGTTTCAGTTTATTCGTTGTTTTCATTAAATTGAATTCTCAAAAATGTTTTGTCTCACTCCCATTTCTTCTTGTTGCATGTTGAAGCTCTACTTGGAGTCGGGAAGGAATTTTTTATTCCCCCAAAGTGGAGAAAATTGGCTTCTACCTCACAGGTTTTTTGCCTTCCACTGGATCAACTTGCAGGGATAACAGGCCGAACTGGATGGACAAATGTCTTTTTTCGGCCTTATTGTACTATGTTACTATGTATGTTACTATGTTTCTTGGAACCTTGTTTAAGATCCAGCCATGATAAATATGATTGCTTTGCCATTTTTCAAGTGGTCTTAAACTTTTGATCAGGACTGTATAAGTACAAAAACGACTCATAAAACCAGCAATGTTTAGACTACGATGTAGTCTTTGTCAAGCTCAGTACACAGTGCTTACTCCAAACATTTATACCATACATGTCACCCCCTCTGGTTCACACATTACCAATCACTATGGGTATCTGTTAAACCTCCACCCCCCACTTGGAAAAACTACCAATGGGATCATATCCGCAGGTAATCAACAAACTTGTGCACCTATATCCAATTAACAAGGAACCTATTCCACCAATGAGCATCTCCCACGTCCACACACTGCCTTGGCGTCTCCAATCCTTGACTGCGCATGTCTCAGTAAGAGCGCATCATCTCCGCTGCTCACATCGTCATACCACCCCCACTAGTTTTCTTATAAGTCTTAATTGAGGTCCGACCGGCCGCTCTACCAAGCCTTCATGCATTGTTCAGAGCGCATCGCTCCCTGCTCCTCCGCTTGGTCACGTGACTCCACCAGAGTCACATGATCGGATCCTCCACTATCCACTATCTATACAAGCCTGTGTAGCGGAGAAGTAATCTGAATTGAGTCAAGAAGGTACGGAAGTGCTGCTCTACATATTAATTTTTACTACTATCCTCAGGATAGGTCATCATTATTAGTTGGTGAATCTCCAACAACAACCCACACAATCATTGTTCAGAAGCACGGGAAATGGAAGCTGAGCTGCAGTAAACCCAGCACGACCAGTACATTTTGAATGAAGCTGTGCCTCCTGTTCAAAGTGGTAGTTTGGTAACCAGTTGCTGCAATGAACAGCTGATTGGTGGAGGTGTTGAGTAGTGTGAGCAAATTGAAGTCCACAAAGTGGACTTTGCTACGAATTTCAAGGTGAACTTGATTCACCGCAAAGCAAAATTTCTTTGTGCTTCGTGGTAGCGAATTGATTTAACCTGAAACAGTGTAAAAAATAATATAAATCATACTTAACTGATTCATTTGCTTACGACGGGCCAGCTGCGCATCTTGCTTGAAGATCTCACAAGAAATCCCATGCGCGGTGATGTATGATGTCACCATGCCGGCCGACGTGATGATGTCATCACGAGCAATGCGAGATTTTACGCTAAAACTTCAATCAAGATGTTTGGCCTCTGGCTCTTTGCAAGGAAATGGATAAGGTAAGTATGATTTGAATTTTTTTTTTTAATTACACACTGTGTTATTACTGTCAGATAACAAATGACCTGACACAAGAGTGAGTCAAAAGAAGCCACCCCATGAATGCACATCCGACCATAAGGAAATATAAAAAATATATAATAAAGTTTATTAGACACAACAACAAACACGCATTAAAAAATTGTATACAATATAGAACAAAGTGCGGTATGCAATAAGATATATATAACCGACACACACAGGTCCACTGAATTACCACAAATAGATGTATGCGTTATCAACCAGCATATAAAGCAATTGTAACGGTCACGTCCACACACACACAGGGGGAAGGGTAGTGACCACTGCGCTCCACCCTCACCCCTGGCCCTGCCTACTTGCCTCACGAGTCCTGATGACAGGGGACAACTGGACGGCAGTCCCTAACTTAGGATATGTGCAGGGAGGACAGACAAGACAAAATACGGAACATGAACGGACCGGTCAGAACCAAGAGAGCTACGCAGTACAACGGATAAAGCAAAGAATGGTCAGGAGAAGCCGGGGTCAAATACCAGGAGAGTAGCGAAGTACAAGAGGAGTCCTAAGAGAGTAGTCAGGTGGGAGCCGAGGTCACAATACCAGGATGTATGCGCAGTACAGGAGGAGCAGGCAGAGGATCGTCAGGGAACAGGATCAGGTAAATATTCAGTAGTTCAACAAATAGCCAGGAACCTAGAAATTAACAGGCAACCTGTAGCCAGCAGGCTGCCTGTATTTATAGTGGGGAGTGAGAGTCATGTGACGTGGCCAGCGTCACATGACCGACAGACCAACCAGTCGAGCACCGAGTAATCAGCTCGGCGCTCAAGGCAGACTAGGAGCAGGGAGCCACCCAGCTAGTAAAGCCGCCCTGGGAATGAGGTCAAACACAGAACCTCATTCCAAAAGCTAAGCAACAGTTCTGCGGGCAATGGGGGACCGAGTGCACCTTCAGAACCCCGTGACAGCAATGCAATGAATACCATAAAGCAAATGTAAAGTAAGGTAAGACCACTAGAAATGAGAATAAAGACAGACCAACATAAGGTCAAATATCAAGAGCCAAACCTACGTAGCCAGCTGGTGCAGTGGACCTGGAAACATGACAAGCGCCCAACGCGTATCGCCGGAGCAATACGGGCTTCCTCAGGGGTTACTGTCAGATGCCGCTATCAGCTTTGAACGCGGCATCTGAGGGGTACAATGACGAGGACCAGCACAATCGCCACTCCCTGTCATTGTACCCACTACTTACAAAGTAATGTGCTTTGTGACAAAGTAATTTGTCACAAAGCAAATTTTTTGGGTAAAATTCGTCGAAGCAGACAAATTTAATTTTTAAATAATTCGCTCATCTCTAGTGCTGAGTTTCTGACCCTAATCGATCTGATATTGATAGGTCATCAATGTCTGGAGCCAGAAAACTCCATTAAAAGATGTAGTAGGTGCACCAGATAGTGGGTATACAGCTATATAGCATAGGATCAAACACTGTTGGTACAACGAGGTAGAGGACACTCATGTGTAGTATATATAATATTGTCAAATTGAATCTCTCATGCTAGCAGGATTCCTTCACTTCCTGGATTTGTATGGGAGAATTCTTATTTTTATTAATACATATATAATAAAAAGGTATTACATTAGTTCCTACTGTTTCTTTTTGCTTGTTAGTTTTAAAGGGGTTATACCAACATAACTTATTACCAATCCACAGCATAGGTGAGATGTATCTAATTGGTTTGGGTCTGAGAGTTGGAACCCCCATCTTCAGGGGAATAAGAGTCTTTAAGTCCCCCAGTGAATGGAGCAATATCAATGAATGCACACTGCAGCTCTATTGAACTCTGTGGGACTGCCAAAGAGAAGTTGAGTGTAGCACTTGGCTATCTCCAGCAGTCCCATAGAAAACCATCTGAATCAAAACCTGAAAACCATTTTGACTCAAAGAAAATGTATTACTTTTTATTCCAATTTTAGCTTCTAATTTTGCTGATAGAGAGATGGTTTATTTGGAGCCTCCGGATTACTCAAAGCAGCAGAAAATGGATACAAGCACAAGATTAACTCCTCTAAGCAATAAAGATTTGAATCAGCAAGAGGTCCATCAAGAAGATATCACACAATTGGCTGAAAGCCAGAATTCTGAACTAAGTAGAACAGATCAGCCTGCCAAAGTCCAAAATCACCAGGTGCATGATCCCTCTACTTCTTATATCGTGAAGGCAAAGTCTATGCCTCTAAGCAGACATGTTAATGATCCTCTTCCTTCCCAAAAGAAAGAATTTAGACTCAAAGACCTAAAATCATCTGTTGTTAATGCTCCATTTATTTGGCATCAACATCAAGACAGAGAAATAGTACCTGAAACACCACATCAGTCCACTCTACCTCAGCTCAGGCAACCTGGACTGAGAGACACATTTACAAAAAAAGTTGCCTGGGTTACATCTTCACAAAATACAAAAACTGGTCCTATGGGAAGTGGCATGAATTCCATGAGACCACCTGTTTTTCCAATGTTGGATTCAACCAAGACTAAAAGGATCATGGTTCAATTGGTTCCAGCTCAGAAAACTACAAAACAGAACCTCCCTTTGTTATTGTCATGTCAAAAAAGGTCAGCAAAAAAGTGGGACAATAAAAAAGCTATATAGTTGTGCTGATACAAGTAAAACATACCAAATATTTGAAATAAAATCATTATAGGTATTTTTCGACTAAATGTCCTTTCGGATTGTTGGTGGAATCTTTATGTCTCAGTGTAAACAGTTGATTAAATGGATATACACTGCCTGTCCAAAAAAAAAAGTTGCCACAAAAAAAAAGCCTTTAGTTTGAGTATGGCACGCATTCACTGTGGCATTGTTTCGATAAGCTTCTATAATGTCACAAGATTTATTTCCATCCAGTGTTGCATTAATTTTTCACCAAGATCTTGCATTGTTGATGGTAGAGTCTGACTGCTGAGCAAAGCCTTCTCCAGCACATCCCAAAGATTCTTAATGGGGTTAAGGTCTGGACTCTGTGGTGGCCAATCCATGTGTGAAAATGATGTCTCATGCTCCCTGAACCACTCTTTCACAATTTGAGCCCGATGAAGCCTGGCATTGTCATCTTGGAATATGCCCGTGCCATCAGGAAAGAAAAAATCCTTTGATGGAATAACCTGGTCATTCAGTATGTTCAGGTAGTCAGCTGACCTCATTCTTGGAGCACATACTGTTGCTGAACCTAGACCTGACCAATTGCAGCAACCCCAGATCATAGCACTGCCCCCACAGGCTTGTACAGTAGGCTATAGGCATGATGGGTGCATCACTTCATCTGCCTCTCTTCCATTACTCTGGGACAGGGTAAATCTGGACTCAGACCACATGACCTTCTTCCATTGCTCCAGAGTCCAATCTTTATGCTCCCTAGCAAATTGAAGCCTTTTTTCTGGTTTGCCTCACTGATTAGTGGTTTTCTTACGGCTACACAGCTGTCAGTCCAATCCCTTGAGTTCCCTTCGCATTGTGCGTGTGGAAATGCTCTTACTTTCACTATTAAGCATAGCCCTGAGTTCTACTGTTGTTTTTCTTCAATTTGATTTCACCAAACATTTAAGTGGTCGCCGATCTCAATCATTCAGGATTTTTTTCCCGCCACATTTCTTCCTCGAATACAATGGGTCCCGACTATCCTTCCAGTTTTTAATAATGCGTTGGACAGTTCTTAACCCAATTTTAGTAAGTTTCTGCAATCTCCTTAGATGTTTTCTCTGCTTGATGCATGCCAATGATTTGACCCTTCTCAAACAGACTAACATCTTTCCCACGACCACGAGATATGTCTTTCGACATGGTTGTTTAAGAAATGAGAAGCAACTCATTGAACCAGTTGGGGTTATATAACTTATTGCCAGCTGAAAGATAATCGCCCATGCAGTAATTATCCAATAGGAGGCTCATAACTATTTGCTTAGTTAAATCCAGGTGGTGACTTTTTTTTGGACAGGCAGTGTATATGCTAAGCAGCAGATGCTTTATGGCAGTGATGGCTAACCTCCGGCACTCCAGCTGTGGTGAAACTACAACTCCCAGTATGCTCCATTCATTTCTATCGAGTTCTGAGAACAGCCAAACAAGGGGGCATCTTGGGAGTTTTAGTTTTACCACAGCTGGAGTGTCGGAGGTTAGCCATCACAGCTCTATGGCTTCGAGTATTATCTGATTCCATGCAAGTGTCCTCAGGTAGTACATATAATGAAAAAGGATGGTATTTAGACCCGTAATTGTTTTGTTTAAGATTTGAATATTAATCCAGTGTAATTTACTGAGTGGATGAAATGTAGGCTAACAAGATGGCTTGCCTTTACAGTTATGGAATACTTATCTTACTAAATTGTGGAACCAATTAATGTTTGACTTTTAACTGCATTTATTTGAGGGACAGTTATCCAACGAAAAAACACTCTAAAAAAAAGTGATAGTTATAATAATTTGACGAGTCAGAAGAAAAAAAAAATGAACCTTAATGTGAACACAGCCAGACAGTGACAATAGTGGCCCCATGAGAGAGTGGGGAGGGGGGTCAGCAGAAGTGGCAGTAACTGTGACAATAGTGGCACCTTGAGAGAGTGGGGAGGGGGGGCATCAGCAGTGGCATAAAGCACAAGATGGTGGAAGATCACAGTAGTAGGAGAACCCAACAACAGCAGTGTGATAGGTAGAGCCAGTTGTATGCATATCCTTGTAAAAATGTAACATATACATATCAGTAGGCCAAGAAGCCCCTTTGTAGGAATGGCAGTAGAGGCAGCAGGCGGGTAGTATTAGAATGTTGGGAACAGCATGTCGCCAGAAGTAACAGCCCATTTCGCACAATATTCCAGTGTGCCAGCACACTACAGTATGGTCATTAGTGGCAGAATTATCTATTCTGCTGCATCCGGAACCAGTGTCTGGAAATCCTGGTTGATCCACACCTGATTCATCGTTAAAAAGGTTTAGTCTCAACATTTGGGGAGGAAAGGCAAGTTTTCTTAAGGGTAAATATGCCCCACACCACACTGAACATCCGCTCTAATTCCACACTACTGGCCAGGCAGGAGAGCATACCCATGGCAAACACTTCCAGTTTGCATGCCCCAGTAGTCCAGATGATCTTGTATTGTGGTAACAGGGTGCAGTCCAAGTATGCTACCACCTGCTGGTGGTTTATTCAGAAGACAACTGAAGAAAACTGCTCATCAGAGACTCCAGACTTAAGTTGCTGCTTATGGAGCTGGTGCTGCTCCTGTCCCCCACCCCCACCAGACATGGCAGTGGAGCATGAGCGCGGAGGGTCCCCCAAGTCAGACCTTGCTAAGGTATGTAGATAGCGCTTGTAGGTAGCGACCAACCGACTAAACAGAATGTCTCTATAGTAGTTCATTTTTGCATCCTTCTCAGAAGATCTAAAAATATTTGAATGGTAGCGAGGGTCTAACATTGTGAATAGTCAGTAGTCATCCCTATGGCAAATCCTGACAATGCGGCTGTTACTATGCAAACAAGAAAGCATGCATCTGGCCATTAGCGCAAGGGACTCAGAGGACCTCCCTGCCTCCATCTCCACTGCATACTGCCACGGTCAGTCAGTTATCTGCGTTGTCTTTGCCATTTCTCTCCAGCTCCTCCTGCTCCTCTCCTGTCGCTTGGGCAGATAAACCACCTAGTTGTGTACAGAATTCCTGGGTGTTTATGTCCTCCCTCATCCTAAGCCTCCTCCTATGCCAGTATATCCTCCTCAGTAGTGTTGGGCGAGCATGCTCGGCCGAACACCAGTTCGGTTCGAGCATCGTTATGCTCGGCACATCGCTGTGTTCGGCCGAATACCACGTGGGCTCGAACGCGATGCTCGAGTCTCCTCCCCAGCCGTCTTTAATATTGATTGGACCCTGGGCAAGAATTTACTTGGGCCCCCTGGATCCCGCCTTTCCACACCCCAGCATGCAATCACACCCTTCACTACAACACACACAAACAAATATCCACATACAACTCACAGTAATGTGCGATGTGCAAGTACATCACAGATCACCTCAGCAATAAAATGCATAACCACAACACACTAGTGTTAGCCACCCAACTGATCCAGACATTCACTGCATAGGAGGATACATTCCTCCCACCTGTGCCCTCCAATATTTTCAGCACAGGTGTTGCATTCACTTCTTCTTGCAATATAGGGACAGGAATAACATATAGGGTTAATTACCTATCCCTAACACAACAAGGCATAAGGGATCCAAAGAATACCTTTCTGCATTCTTGATATAATTTACACAACTACTTATCCCTTCAGATGTGTCAGGTTTCTGTTGATGGGCGGCCAGGCCAGGGCTCAACCACACAGGGAGCACCTTGGTATCCTCTTGATGTCTTGCTGGAACGTCAGAGATCGGTACTTTAAAAAGCCCTCCCTGAGACCAGATAGGTCGGGAGGATCCTCTGGTAACCTGTGTTTGGCAACTAATGTGCGCCGCATCATAGGAAGTGAAGCAGGCCCACCATTCCAGCATCAGCCCATACCCAAGATGGTGCCTGCCAGATAGAAAGTAATGTGATTTGGCCCATCTTGCCTGTGTCTTGGACTATACCCAACCACTCCACTTAATAGATGGAGCGGGGGCAAGCTGAATTATCCTACAGAGGATTGCACTATTGCAGAGGATTGCGGTTCTTTAACTTAAAGTATGGCAAACCTCTGCAGTAGCGCAATCCTCTGTAGTACTCACTATAAAACTACCGTCCATAGCAGGCAGGCCGGCCAGCAGCGTAACGTCACTCAGTCGGCTCAGTCTTAGTCAGGGAGAGCTGTGCTGAAGAAGGGACAGATAGTGTATCGAGTGAAATAGTAATATTTTATAAAAAAAACTTGTTAGATACCCAAAAGTCCTTTTAATGACTATTGTTGTATCTGGCAGCAATATATATTTTTAGCTCAACCTGCGCTAAATAGCTTGCAATTGTTTGGCCGCTGCAGACAGCGACATTTTCTGCGCTACATCTCTTGTGTAACATGTGCGCAGCCTAAAAATATCTTTGACATCCAGTGTACTTTTTCCGTAGACGGCGTCTGCTGAGGACAGTTACATTACCTGCTCTATATCTCCTGAATAACGTTTGCGTATCCGAAATATCAGTGACATTCAGTCAAATCTTTTTGCTGCTGGTGGCAGCGACATTACCTGCGCTACATCTCTAGTATAATGTTAGCGCATCCAAAATATCAGTGACATTCAGTGTAATTTTTTCGCCGCTGGTGACAGCGACATTGCCTGCGCTACATCTCTTGTATAACATTTGCTCATCCTAAATATTAGTGACATTATTTAGTGTAATTTTTTATTAGCCGCTGGTGACAGCGACATTGCTTGCGCTAACGTTTGCGTGTCCTAAATATCAGTGAGTCAAAACGACAGCTCACGATACCTGGATGTGTTGCGCGGGAAGGGGCTGTCCCCATACACCAGGTAAAGAGATAATCCCAGCAACAATTTCTTCTGAAGAGTATGCTTTTATTTCATCCAAAAATTATAAGATTGCAGGACGCGTTTCGGCCCGTCCAGCCTTTATCAACTGCTTAATGTAAAAATGACCAAGAACAACATATATAGGCACTCAATATAACACCTGACAGTGACATCATCAATCAGTCAAATGAACAGGAAATAACATCATGCAAAAGGAAATAAATTAAATCTACCACATCTCTGAGGTTTTTCATACTTGATAATGTTGATCAGTATGATGTGGCATCTGAAAGGAAAAAATATCATATGGTTAAAAACACATAATTTCATAATCCGTATTGAGACCTCTGGGTTGTAAGGTGTCTAATGTATGTATCCAGAAGGCCTCCCTCCTTAACCGCCTCCGGACCGCCTAACGCAGGATCGCGTTCCGGAGGCGGCAGCCCTGCGCACAGTCACGCATATATGCGTTATCTCGCGAGACGCGAGATTTCCTGTGAACGCGCGCACATAGGCGCGCGCGTTCACAGAATCGGAAGGTAAGCGAGTGGATCTCCAGCCTGCCAGAGGCGATCGTTCGCTGGCAGGCTGGAGATGCGATTTTTTTAACCCCTAACAGGTATATTAGACGCTGTTTTGATAACAGCGTCTAATATACCTGCTACGTGGTCCCTTTTGTTTGGATCGACCACCAGAGGACACAGGTAGCTCAGTAATAAGTAGCACCAAGCACCACACTACACTACACCCCCCCCCGTCACTTATTAACCCCTTATTCACCCCTGATCACCCCATATAGACTCCCTGATCACCCCCCTGTCATTGATCACCCCCCTGTCATTGATCACCCCCCTGTAAGGCTCCATTCAGACGTCCGTATGATTTTCACGGATCCACTGATACATGAATCGGATCCGCAAAACACATACGGATGTCTGAATGGAGCCTTACAGGGGGGTGATCAATGACGGGGGTGATCACCCCATATAGACTCCCTGATCACCCCCCCTGTCATTGATCAACCCCCTGTCATTGATCACACCAACACATGCAGACGTCTGAATGGAGCCTTACAGGGGGGTGATCACCCCATATAAATTCTAGGAACTCGCCATGCCCCTCACGGAATACCTTGGGGTGTCTTCTTTTCAAAATGGGGTCACTTGTGGGGTAGTTATACTGCCCTGGCATTCTAGGGGCCCTAAAGTGTGGTAAGTAGTTTGAAATCAAAATGTGTAAAAAATGACCTGTGAAATCCTAAAGGTGCTCTTTGGAATGTGGCCCCCTTCGCCCACCTAGGCTGCGAAAAAGTGTCACACATGTGGTATTGCCGTACTCAGGAGAAGTTGGGCAATGTGTTTTGGGGTGTCATTTTACATATACCCATGCTGGGTGAGATAAATATCTTGGTCAAATGCCAACTTTGTATAATAAAATGAGAAAAGTTGTCTTTTGCCAAGATATTTCTCTCACCCAGCATGGGTATATGTAAAATGACACCCCAAAAAACATTGCCCAACTTCTCCTGAGTACAGAGATACCACATGTGTGACACTTTTTTGCAGCCTAGGTGGGCAAAGGGGCCCACATTCCAAAGAGCACCTTTCGGATTTCACCGGCCATTTTTTACAGATTTTGATTTCAAACTACTTCGCACACATTTGGGCCCCTAAAATGCCAGGGCAGTATAACTACCCCACAAGTGACCCCATTTTGGAAAGAAGACACCCCAAGGTATTTCGTGATGGGCATAGTGAGTTCATGGAAGTTTTTATTTTTTGTCACAAGTTAGTGGAATATGAGACTTTGTAAGAAAAAATAAAAATAAAAAAAATCATCATTTTCCGCTAACTTGTGACAAAAAATAAAAAGTTCTATGAACTCACTATGCCCATCATCGAATACCTTAGGGTGTCTACTTTCCGAAATGGGGTCATTTGTGGGGTTTTTCTACTGTCTGGGCATTGTAGAACCTCAGGAAACATGACAGGTGCTCAGAAAGTCAGGGCTGCTTCAAAAAGCGGAAATTCACATTTTTGTACCATAGTTTGTAAACGCTATAACTTTTACCCAAACCATTTTTTTTTACCCAAACATTTTTTTTTATCAGAGACATGTAAAACAATAAATTTAGAGAAAAATTTATATATGGATGTCGTTTTTTTTTGAAAAATTTTACAACTGAAAGTGAAAAATGTCATTTTTCTGCCAAAAAATTTTTAAATTTCGATTAATAACAAAAAAATTAAAAATGTCAGCAGCAATGAAATACCACCAAATGAAATCTATATTAGTGAGAAGAAAAGGAGGTAAAATTCATTTGTGTGGTAAGTTGCATGACCGAGCAATAAACGGTTAAAGTAGTGTAGGTCAGAAGTGTAAAAAGTGGCCTGGTCATTAAGGGTGTTTAAGCTAGGGGGGCTGAGGTGGTTAATAACGCTTTTTTATATCACTTCCCCTTCTCGGTTGATGTACCTGTTCTATGACCTGGTATTTTAACTGTGATATGGAGTGATTATGGTTGTGAAAATGGTATGGTATGGGTAATAAAAGATTCTTTTTCCGTATTGTCGACTTATGTTTACTGATTCGATCTTTGACAGATTGTATGGTTTCCCCTGCATTGAGATGCCCATGCGGCTTATAATTTTTGGATGAAATAAAAGCATACTCTTCAGAAGAAATTGTTGCTGGGATTATCTCTTTACTAAATATCAGTGACATTAAGGCCTCATGCACACGACCGTATTTTTTTGCAGTCCGCAAAACGGAGTTCCGTTTTCCCGTGATCCGTGACCGTTTTTTCGTCCGTAGGTCTTCCTTGATTTTTGGAGGATCCAAAGTCGTTTTGGTGTCCGCCTGGCCGTGCGGAGCCAAACGGATCCGTCCTGAATTACAATGCAAGTCAATGGGGACGGATCCATTTGACGTTGACACAATATGGTGCCATTTCAAACGGATCCATCGGATCCATCCCCATTGGAGTCCTTTTTATACCATCGGATCGGAGTTTTCTCCAATCCGATGGTATATTTTAACTTGAAGCGTCCCATCACCATGGGAACGCCTCTATGTTAGAATATACTGTCGGATATGAGTTAGATCGTGAAACCTCATTTCCGACAGTATATTCTAACACAGAGGCGTTCCCATGGTGATGGGGACTCTTCTAGTTAGAATATACTACAAACTGTGTACATGACTGCCCCCTGCTGCCTAGCAGCATCCGATCTCTTACAGGGGGCCGTGATCAGCACAATTAACCCCTCAGGTGCCGCACCTGAAGGGGTTAATTGTACTATCATATCCCCCTGTAAGAGATCAGGGCTGCCAGGCAGCAGGGGGCAGACCCCCCCCCCTCCCCAGTTTGAATATCATTGGTGGCCAATGCGGCCCCCCCCTTCCTCCCTCTATTGTAATAATTTGTTGGTGGCACAGTGTGCCCCCCCGCCCCCCTCCCTTCCTCCCTCTATTGTAATAATTCGTTGGTGGCACAGTGTGCGCCCCCCCCCCCCTTCCTCCCTTTATTGTAATAAATCATTGGTGGCACAGTGTGCGCCCCCCATCGGCCCCCCCTCCCTCTATAGCATTAACAACATTGGTGGCCAGTGTGCGGCCTCCCATCTACCCCCTCCCCCGATCATTGGTGGCAGCGGGTTACTAGCAATAGTACAATAGTAAAAGATTCATACTTACCTGGGAGCTGCAATGTCTGTGTCCGGCCGGGAGCTCCTCCTACTGGTAAGTGACAGTTCATTTAGTAATGCGCCGCACAGACCTGTCACTTACCAGTAGGTGGAGCTCCCGGCCGGACACGAACATCGCAGCAGCCGGTAAGTATGAATCTTCTACTATTGTACTATTGCTAAGTAACCATGGCAACCAGGACTGTAGTAGCGTCCTGGTTGCCATGGTTACCGATCGGAGCCCCAGCGGTTAAACTGGGACTCCGATCGGAACTCCGCTGCCACCAATGATGGGGGGGGGGGAGATGGGAGGCCGCACACTGGCCACCAATGTTGTTAATGCTATAGAGGGAGGGGGGGCCGATGGGGGGCGCACACTGTGCCACCAACGAATTATTACAATAGAGGGAGGGAGGGGGGCGCACACTGTGCCACCAACGAATTATTACAATAGAGGGAGGGGGGGGCCGCACTGGCCACCAACCTATTATTACAATAGAGGGGGGGGCCGCACTGGCCACCAATGATATTCAAACTGGGGAGGGGGGGGAGGGTCTGCCCCCTGCTGCCTGGCAGCCCTGATCTCTTACAGGGGGCCGTGATCAGCACAATTAACCCCTTCAGGTGCCGCACCTGAAGGGGTTAATTGTGCTGATCACGGCCCCCTGTAAGAGATCGGGTGCTCCCAGGCAGCAGGGGGCAGTCTTGTACACAGTTTTGTAGTGTATTCTAACTAGAAGCGTCCCCATCACCATGGGAACCCTTCTGTGTTAGAATATACTGTCGGTTCTGAGTTTTCACGAAGTGAAAACTCAGCTTTGAAAAAGCTTTTATGCAGACGGATCTTCGGATCCGTCTGTATAAAAACTAACCTACAGCCACGGATCACGGACACGGATGCCAATCTTGTGTGCATCCGTGTTCTTTCACGGACCCATTGACTTGAATGGGTCCGTGAACCGTTGGCCGTGAAAAAAATAGGACAGGTCATATTTTTTTCACGGCCAGGAAACACGGATCACGGATGCGGCTGCAAAACGGTGCATTTTTCGATTTTTCCACGAACCCATTGAAAGTCAATGGGTCCGCGAAAAAAAACGGAAAACGGCACAACGGCCACGGGTGCACACAACGGTCGTGTGCATGAGGCCTAATTCAGTGGAATTTTTTATTAGCCGCTGGTGACAGCGACATTACTTACGCTATACCTCCTGTATAATGTTTGTGCATTCTAAAATTATCTGTGACATTTAGTGTACTTTTTCATAGACGCTGCGGACAGCGACATTATCTGTGTTACATCTCCTGTTTAACGTGTGCGCATCCTAAAACTATCTGTGACATTCTGTGTACTTTCTTTGCGCATATACTTACAAAACCTGCGCTACTATACGTGTGACATACTTGCAAGCATATATACTATTTAATATGCGCAAGGTAAGCAGAAAGGGACGGGAAAGTGGCCGTGCTGCTGATAGTGCACACAGAGGCCGTGGCCCTGGGCACGGTGAAACTGTGCCTGCTGCCATAGCACAAGAAACACACTCATCCACGATACCTAGCTTCATGTCCCAGTTTGCAGGGCAGCGCAGGACACCACTCTCGAAGTCAGACCAGTGCGACCAGGTGGTCGGTTGAATTGGAGCAGATAATGCTTCCAGTCGGTTAAGCACCACCTTGTCTTCCACAAAGTCCAGTCTCAGTAGCCAAGAGTCTGGTCAACAGAATCCTCACCCTAATACTTCTTCCTCCCACTATGAAGAGTCTTGGCAAACAAGTGATCCCACACTCGGATATTCCGAGGAGCTCTTTTCATCGCCATTCCTTGATTTGTGCCTCTTGACAAGCCCGCTTGAAGATGGACATGAGGAGATATTGTGCCCGGATTCCCAAACTCTTGAGCATCCACAGTCACAAGAAGAGGACGGTGGGGAATGGCAATTAGTGTTTCACGAGGTGGATGATAATGATGAGACACAGTTGCCAATAAGTCAACCGCAATTAGTGTCTCAAGAGGATGAGGATGAGACACAGTTGTCAATAACTGAGGTTGTTGTTAGGTCAATAAGTCTGGAGGATAGCCAGAGTGAGGAAATGGAAGAGGAGGTGGTGGTGGACGATGAAGTCACTGACCCAACCTGGGAAGGTGGCAAGCCGGGCGAGGACAGCAGTACAGATGGGGAGGGATCCGCAGCACCACAACAGGCTAGAAGAGGCAGTGGGGTGGCAAAAGGGAGAAGGCTGGCCACACCAAACAGGCCCGCAACTGTTCCCTGGAGCACCCCCTTGCGGCAATCTCCCTTGCCAAGGTGTAGGTGTTCCGCAGTCTGGCTCTTTTTTGAGGAAAGTGTGGACGATAAAAGAATTGTCATTTGCAACCAGTGCCGTACCAAAATGAGCTGGGGCATGAACACTAGCAACCTCACCACCACCAGCATGATCCGCAACATGGCATTAAAGCACCCTAATAGGTGGGCCAAACGCCTGGGTCCACAATCAGTGTCTGCGGGTCACATCACTGCCTCCTCTTCCCCTATGTTACGTGCTGGCTAATCCCCTGTCCAAGACCCAGGTCCGGATTCCTCCCGCCATGCACCTGGACCTTCGCAAGCACCATCAGCTAGCACATCCACTTCTGTGTCCCAGTGCAGCGTACAGATGTCTATACCCCAGGCCTTTGAACGAAACCGCAAATACCCAGCCACCCACCCACAGGCCATAGCACTAAATGCGCACCTTTACAAATTGCTGGCCATGGAAATGTTGCCATTTAGGCTTGTTGACACAGAGGCTTTCTGCAGCCTGATGGCGGTGGCCGTCTTGCGTTACTCTGTCCCCAGCTGACAATATTTTTCACGGTGTGCAGTCCCAGCCTTACACCAGCATGTGTCCCGTAACATCACCTATGCCCTGACCAGTGCAGTTATTGGGAAGGTCCACTTAACGACTGACACATGGACAAGTGCTTTTGGCCAGGGATGCTACATTTCCCTGACGGCACACTGGGTGAACGTTGTGGAGGCCGGGAGCAAGTCGTACCCTGGGATGGCACAGGTGCTACCGATGTCAAGGATTGTGGGCCCTACTTCCATCAGGGTTTTTGCCACCACCTACGTTAGTGGCTACAACCTCCCCTTCTCCTCCTCCACCTCCTCCTTCACTTCCACCTCTGAATTATCATCTTGCAGCACCAGTCAGACATCAGTCAATAGCTGGAAGCAGTGTACCACTTCAGTGGGGAAGCGGCAACAGGCCGTGCTTAAACTGATCTGCTTAGGTGACAAACAGCACACCGCCGCAGAGCTGTGGCATGGGATTAGGAACCAGACTGAGCTGTGGCTCTCGCCACTCAACCTATAACCAGGCATGGTTGTGTCATCACCTTTTGCTTGAGAAAGATCCCACTGAGAGGATTGAAACGTTGCTGTATGTCTGGTGAATAAACATTTTTGTTACTTTTTTTACTTCTGGAGTTTATAAATTTTTGTAAGTAAGGTGGGTGGATCACCCCCACAGTCGCTGGCACCCTACTACATCCAAAAATAATGTTGCTGCTTTTCTGCTGTGCTGCCCTTGTTTTGTACTTTAAGTGTCTGATAATGGACGTAATTTGGTGGCGGCTTTGGAGCTCGGCAAGCTCACACACATACCATGTCTAGCCCACGTGTTCAACCTAGTGGTTCATCAGTTTCTCAAAACCTACTCCAATTTGCCTGAGCTACTGGTGAAGGTGCGCCGCGTGTGTGACCATTTCCTCAAGTCATCGACAGCTTCCGCCGGTCTGGCAACGCTGCAGCAGTGCTTGCAATTCCACGTTCCACATGTTGGCCAGGCTTCAGTCAGCTTCCGCTCTTCACAAGCGATGAGTGGGCATTGATGTCTGACCTCTGTGAGGTTTTACGCAACTTTGAGGAATCAACACAGATGGTAAGCAGCGATAACGCAATTATCAGCATAACCATCCCACTTCTGTGTATACTCAAACGCTCGCTGCTCACAATTAGGAGGACGCTTTATGTCTGGAAGAGGTGGAAATGGGGGAAGACAGTACACAGGGTGATAGCCAGACCACCCTCAGTTCGTCTTCTCAGCGCGAATTCGATGATGAGGAGGAGGAGGAGCAGGAGACGGTTGCCTCCGCTACAGAGGGTAGTACCCATGGAAGTTTTATTCCATCTGTTCAGCATGGATGGGTAGAAGAGGATGAGGAGATTGAGAGTCTTGTCTGTTGGGACTCTGGCACACATGGCTGACTTTATGTTAGGCTGCCTTCCCGTGACTCTCGCGTTGTACGCATTTTGGCCAACACTGACTACTGGTTGTTCACCCTTCTCGACCCCTGCTACAAAGAGAACTTCTCATCTGGAGAGGACAAGCAAAATGGTGAAATACCAGAAGGTCCTTGTGGAAAAATTGCTCCAAACATTTCCAACTGACAATGCTGGCTGCAGAGTACGTAGTTCCTTGGCCAACCGAGGAGGGGAGATGAGGGGAACACACAGCAGTTCCAACAGAGGCAGGGTAACACTCTCCAAAGCCTGGGATAGTTTTATGACACCCCGCCAGCACCCTCAACCTGATGCGCTGCCTAGGGTCACAATAAGGGAAAAATTTTGGAAGATGGTGAAGGAGTACGTAGGAGATCGTGTCAGTGTCCTCAGTGATCCCTCTGTGCCTTACAGCTATTGGGTGTCCAAGCTGGACACTGGCACGAACTGGCGCTCTACGCCTTGAGGTGCTGGCCTGCCCCGCTGCCAGCCTTTTGTCAGAGCATAACAACTGATAAGCGCATCCGCCTGTCAACTGAAAATGCTGACCGGTTGACTGTTATAAAAATGAACAAGGCCTAGATTGCCCCTGACTACTCTACTCCACCAGTGGAAAGCGGCTGAACATAAAGGCACTCTAAATGTGGCTTTTATGGTGTATAGAATACATTGTATTCCCATGAACGCTTCCACCACTAAAAAGAGTATATGGTTCAATCTCCCTTTTCTCGTCCTCCTCTTCCTCATCCATCATATCAACATGCCTATTATGCTGCCCTCGCTCCTAATGTTTTAGAGGGTCAGCTCAGCAGCAGGCCCTCACCCATAATGTTTTTGAGGTTAC
The DNA here is from genome assembly GCF_905171765.1 of Bufo bufo. Taxonomy (NCBI): domain Eukaryota; kingdom Metazoa; phylum Chordata; class Amphibia; order Anura; family Bufonidae; genus Bufo; species Bufo bufo. The sequence goes on from NC_053392.1 coordinate 300,816,667, forward strand.
CAGCAGGCCTTCGCCCATAATGTTTTAGAGGGTCACCAGCAGGCCCTTGTTCTTAATGTTTTAGAGGGTCACCAGCAGACCCTTGCCCATAATGTTTTTGAAGGTCACCAGTAGGGCCCTCGCCCATAATGTTTTTGAGGGTCACCAGCAGGCCCTCGCCCATAATGTTTTAAAGGGTCACCAGAATGCCCTTGTTCATAATGTTTTTGAGAGTCACAAGCAGGGCCCTAGCCCCTAATGTTTTATATGGTCAGATCAACAGCAGGCACTCGCCCCTAATGTTTTAGAGGGTCAGCTCAGCAGCAGACCCTCACCCCTAATGTTTTAGATGGTCAGCTCAGCAGCAGACCCCACCCCTAATGTTTTAGATGGTCAGCTCAGCAGCAGCCCTCGCCCCTACTGTTTTAGATGGTCTAATCATAAGCAGACCCTCACCCCTAATGTTTTAGATGGTCAGCTCAGCAGCAGACCCTTACCCCTAATGTTTTATATGGTCAGATAAACAGCAGGCCTTTGCCCCTAATGTTTTAGATGGACAGATCAGCAAGTCCTTGCTCCAATATATTTTTTGAGGGTCACCAGCAGGCCATCAATCATAATTTTTCAAGGGTGTGTATGATGCACTCCTTTATGTGTAATAAAGGGTGTATTGTAGTGCCGGTTCCTTGTAATTTTTGGCTGCCCTTTCACTTAGTGCATAGGCTTTATGAGTGTAGGAGTCCCACTACCTGAACAATTGTGCCACAATGTGAATGAGGCCCTCCTTTATGTGATATACAGGTTGTATCGAGTGCCTCTTCCTTGTAATTTTTTGGCAGCACTTGCACTTTATATACAAGTAAATTATACAGGAAAGAATGTTTTCCTAACAATTTTTCCTCTAAAATTCGATTTTATCTTCGGTTTTGTGCGTATTATTGTCAGTCTGTAAAAGTACTACTCGGACAACATCGTTCCCAACAGCAACCTGGGAGTGCAAAGATGCATTTAGACATCCTCCCATGCTGTTCCCGAACCATTTCAGTGGTGTCTCCATCAATTTCTGACCTTTTCCTGTGAACCAGACACCCTCCCCTCTTCAGAGCAAGGGGTGCCTGGTTTAATGCGCGGGTTCTCCCATTGACTTCCATTGTGCTCGGGTGCTTGGTAGAGCACGCCGAGTTTTCCAAGGAGTTCTACTCGAGCACCTGAGCACCTTGGGGCTCGACCAACACTACTACTCCTCAGGGCTCAGGTGACTGTGAAATGTAGGCGATATGTCTTCTGTCCACTCATCAATTATATTTCCTCAGCATCCCCTCCAGGATGTGAAGTGGAATGACATCATTCATCCCGTAGTTCCTGCCGACTGATAAATAAAGTGACCTCCTCAAATGGCCTTCCTCTGCTCATACAGGCGGTCTAACATATGGAGCGTGGAGTTCCAACAGGTGGAAGCGTCACGTGTTTTGCACTGTAAGAGTGGCTGAAGTGCATGCACAGTTTCCTCAACATTTGAACAACTCTTGCAGTTAAGTAGACTACTTGAGGAACCGGGTGACAAAGAGATAAAGACATGCACTATACAGGGCACATGGGTCAGACCTCTCTGATGCAGTGCAGACAAAATGTTCTTCCCATTATCAGCAACCATGGTTCCTATCTCCAGTTGGCAGTATTTGATTTCTTTACTAATGATGCAGAGCAGTTCCTCCCCAGTGTGGATCCTGACCAGGTGCAGAACTGCATGAAAACTACATAGAAAGGGAAGTACAGTAGCACCAGCAACTTGGCCAGGTGCACGTTCAGCTTCTGTGCCACTGGATGAGTGCAGGCATAATGTTGTCTATTTGCAATCGCCTCAATTAGAGCACCCTGGTCGCGCCTCACCTTCTACCCACACATCCTGCATGCCACCACATTAATGTCTCCCAGTAACTTTGTGAAAAATTACAACACTGCCGAGTACGGCATTTTCCCTCTACCACTGAGTAATGCCTGCCTGCTGCTGCTTTTACCTCACAGGTAGTCTCCCGAGTAGCAGACGGTGTGCCCCTTCTGCGTTTGGATCCAGATCTCCCACTGCTTCCACCCTGCTGTCTCACAGGCATGCTTCCATCCTGCTGTCTCATGGACGTGCTGCCACCTTCATCCCTGATGATGAAGATGCCCCCTCTTCACCGGGCTCCCAGTGCGATCGGTTACATCATCATCTATAAATTTTGGTCGTCACTTTGTATCACACTCACCTGTCTCTTGCACATGTCCCTAACCTCTTGCAACATGTGCTCCCAGCCGATTGTCATCATTAGTAGTTGCACGCCTAAAGGAGTCTGCAACAGACCTTTCCTCCAAATCTGAGCTGGCATGTAACTGCTGACTGTCCTAACAAATCTCATTGTCACCGAAAAGCGGATCAGAGCCAGCAGCTATCATTACTACTTGTGCCGGATACAGCATCATTTTTCCCCTCCCCGTCCATTGAGGGTCCAGGCAACTGTCTGTTGGCCATAGTGTTTAACAACTGTATCACTAACAGAACGGATTAACTATGAATGTCGGTGCATTTGAAAGTGATGCACACGTCGATATGTATCACACCTGCCTTTAATACTGCGGCACAGTAACTGTATCCCGAACAGAACGATGGTGTACTGCACAGAATTGCACAGAGTGATGCATTCTCCCTGTAGTCTCCCTGCACTCTCCTTCTCAAATATTGTTCTTTAAAGGGACTCTGTCACCACTTTCTAACCCCCCTTTTAAAAGTATTGTTCTCTTCATGGCGCCCTTGTGATTACAAAGGTGTTGTTATAACATAAATTCGCCGTCTCGTTTTGATAAAAATACCTTTTATCTAACCTGTCAATCTTGTGGATAAGGTGCCCAGGGCGTTTCTGAAGGTCTGAAGCTGCCGCCCGCCGCCGCCGCCGTTGGTGAACAGCTCCTCCCCTGATCCTTTCAGCGCCGCCTGAATGTAAAGAAATCCGCCTCCGGCTCTCGCTCAGTGCCCCCTCCTCCTTTTCAAAGATCCCGCGCGTGCGCACAGGCCTGTGCCTGATGCGCCCGTGCGGACATTTAGAATCAGCCTCATTGAGCCTGCCAAGCGCTGTATGGAGCCGCAGGCTCTGAGTGGCTGGCTGCAGTGCTCGTCTGATGAGGAGGTTGAGCGAAGTGCGCGCATGCGCACTTCGCTCAATGAGGCTGATTCTAAATGTCCGCACGGGCGCATCAGGCACAGGCCTGCGCGCACGCGCGGGATCTTTGAAAAGGAGGAGGGGGCACTGAGCGAGAGCCGAGGCGGATTTCTTTACATTCAGGCGGCGCTGAAAGATCAGGGAGGAGCTGGCACCAACGGCGGCGGGCGGCAGCTTCAGACCTTCAGAAACGCCCTGGGCACCTTATCCACAAGATTGACAGGTTAGATAAAAGGTATTTTTAACAAACGAGACGGCGAAATTTATGTTATAACATCACCTTTGTAATCACAATGGCGCCATGGAGAGAACAATACTTTTAAAAGGGGGGGTTAGAAAGTGGATGACAGAGTCCCTTTAAAAGTGTTTTCTGTCCCTAGTTCATGAGCGCTTGCCACGTCTCTCCATAGGACAATGGCGGAGACCATGCAGGATAAGGGTTTTTTAGGCTGTGACAACACAGGGGTTGGCTACCTGGGGATTGGCTGGCTACACAGCATTATGGGTGATGTCGCGTCCCAGGCTTATCTCTTCTACACTTACTTACACTTACTTTTTAGTTAAACTAGTTACCACGAAGAGCAAGGAGATTAATTTAGAATATAGTTTTCCTAAACCTCAGACCGAATTCTTGCTGCGGAATGCTTCACTTGACTCAAACACTAGTGGACACATATATATGTAAAGTCCGATGTTCTTGCAAACATAAGCCATAGATAGTTGTATACCTGTTCAGAAGTGCAATCCATTTTCAAAATTAAAATTCAGTCTACTAAAACAAAGACCTTATCTTTTTTTGCACATTATTTTATTTTGCAGCTGTAAATTCTAACTACGGTATATATTTTTAAAACTTAAATTGGAAGTAATACTCATAAGAATATTTCTGTTTTCTAATTTAAACAAAAAAAAAATTTGAGATCCCCATACAACAGTAGAATTTTCCAGCGGTTTTTCTTTCTACATGAACAATATAAATATATACAAGAAACACTGACAATTACAGAGTTTTGATGTCACAACAGTGCCCTCTAGTGTTAAGCAGCAATAATTATTATTTCTTATTTGTATAATGATTGGCTACATGTTATGGACAGGGAAACAGGTAATGGTTAGTTTGAAATAAAAACTACTAAAAAGCGATGGTTTTAGAGAAAATTATTGAAAAAGATTGTATATTTTAAATAGCTGCACAATAAATATGCATTTGTCACCAGAATATTACATATCTATGCAATTGCCATACCATGCCAAATAATAATTCTGTATAGCGCTAATAATACTACTGTTCAATGCCCGCAATACACTGCTACATTATACAGATGTGTCCACCCATACCTTTCTATTGATTCAAGAAGATATACCTAGATGAGTGGCATGAGATGACTAGTTTTAAAACTAAAATGTCCAGTGTATATGCCATAAATGTATGGTTAGATGGATGATGGTGACACCTATCTCTGGACCAGGGTCCCACCAGGATGCGTCAGCCAGAGGTGGTTAGAATATGGAAACAGCTGAACAGGCTGTGCTATACTTTTTCTGTAACTCACATAGAAGTGAACTGCATAGCACGGCAATAGCACTGCATCCAGCAGATCTACTGTTAGAAGATGTGACAGTTAGAGGGAGGAGAGCTGCAGCAGTAAGGACACACCCCCTGAGCTGTGACAGGAAGAGAGCTGTAGCAGAAAGGGCAGTCTGGCTGATTCTGTTATGGAGAGAGCTATAGCAGAAAGATATGCCCCCAGAGCTATGATAGGGCAAGATCCGCAGCAGAAAGGACACGCCACCTGAGCTGTGATAGGTAAAGAGCGGCAACAGAAATGACACGTCCACTGAGCTGCCAGCTTGAAATAAATCTAGAAGAGCAATTGGAGAGATGAAATGGGGGGAGGGTGTCTGGATCCACATGAGGTACAGTGCTGGTTCCAAGCTTTGTTAGAAAGAGTGTGTCATGTACTATATGATATCTCATTTGTAGTTTTGATATCAATCATAGGATAACCCCTTTAAAGTTCAAAAATAAACTTGAAAGGAAATACCCCCTGTTCCCATTTTTATAATACATCTACCATAACATCTGTACTTTTTGGTACTAGGTTTGCTTGTTGGTTCTATGAGTGTGAACCTCTTCAGCCAGGAATGTCATAAAAACAGTTTAATTAAAGGGGTTCTCACATCAGATACGTCTCAATAAAACGGTGTCACTGAGACATGGGCGATTGACAGCTGAACATCATGGTCTTGGTCCCATCTTCCTCGTGACTTCATTCTGAAGAAAATTGGTGTTTAATAATATGCAAATGAGCCACTAGGAGCAATTAGGGCAGTAGCCATTGCACCTTGTTGCTCCCAGAGGCTCCGCGTCACTGCCCTTAATGCCATACCCCTACCACTGACAGACATCGACAGGCATTGAAGACATACTCACGCCTGGCCCTGAAGTCTAACGGAGCTCATTCGGCACACATCCTGTCTAGGCTGATCACGAATATTCGAATTGCAAATTTTTATAGAGAATATTTGCACTTCGAGAATTTGCGAATATTAGAATATAGTGATATATATTCGATTTTCGAATATTCGAGATATTTTTAAAATCAGTACACATGATCCCTCCCTGCTTCTAGCTTGTGGGCCAATGAAGAGGCTGCAATATCTTTGACATTTAGGAGTAGTGTTGAGTGCGAATTTTCGTAATGTAAATTTTTTTCGGGAATTTTTCAATTGCCGATTTCTGCAATCAAGAAAATTGTGACTGGAGATAACGAATTCTCGAATTCGCAAATATTTGGCGAATATTCACCCAAATATTCGCGAAATATCACGAATTTGATTATTGCCCCTGCCGCTCATCACTAATCCTGTACAGGGATGGAGCTTCTGAAATATGGAAGCCTCAAAACTTACTGGGTTCTGAAAATTATATTATGATTATATTGTCAGGAGGTATGACATTGACATGTGTCATAGGCAGATTCCAAGCAGAGAAGCAATGTATATTATTAGTTTGTACATTGATCTGGCTAGACAAAGAAAGACAACTATATTTAAAGTGCAATTTCCGTTTCATTTTTATACTGTAATGGTATAGTGTACCCTACAGTATATGTGCATTTGTGTTTAAAATTTAATAATTTTCTGTTTTACATGAAAAAAACTCCCACAAATGTGTGCCACTTTACCATTGTGCAGTTGCCATGTGCAGTCCGTCTTCTCTATCTTCAAAACAAGATACGGATCAGCTCTGGGAGGAGGAGCTCAGCCCTGGATGCGCGTTCACAATGTTGTAGGACACTGGCTCCTCCCCACAGCCTTCATGCCTGCAAGAAGTCTGTGATGCCTACCCCTATATCTTATTTTAAAGAGGTATGGCATATTAATAACATACCCTAAGTAAAAATGCATTATACACATCGCGTAGATGGAAGTAATCAGCACCGCTTGTCTTCCTTCACACAAGCGCGATGTGTAAGTGTAGATCGCGCTGCTGGAGGGAATCAGGGCTGCGCTTGTCTTCCTTCACAGCAGCGCGATCTGACAGTGTACACCGGGCTGCTGGAGGGGAAAGCTGTGTTTGAGCCTGCTAGGAGAATCTAGGTGAGTATTTGGCTGTGTTACTAAAGTATAGGGGGCACCTGGCTTCAAAAATATGATCTAGGGGGTACCTGGCTGCAAAAATTATGATATAGGGGGCACCAGGCTGCTAAACTATTATAATAGAGGGCACTGGCTGCAAAAATTATTATATAGGGGGCACTGGCTGCAATACTATTATATAGGGGGTACTGGCTGCAAAAAATATCATATAGGGGGCACCTATTGGCTGATAAAGGTCATGTGTCTGCATTCTGATTGGTCGTGCTTGTGTGCTAGTGCATGTGAGAAGAGCAAGGGCTTATGGGAAGTGAGGGAAATACAGGACGGCCTCAAGAAAGGGTAAACATCACCACAGGAAGTGCAGCAGATACCAATTAAGGAAGAAGCTGAAATACAGGCACAGAGAAATATGGTTGCTAAGGGCTGAATACAGATCAGAAAGGTAAAATTAGCTGAAAAATGCAGCTTCATGAATATCTTCCCTTTTGCATCACATATGTTAGGAATTTCATTTTCGGTAGTGAAAAGGCAGTTAGGCTACTTTCACACTTGCGTTAGGTGCAGATCGGTCTGGTATCTGCACAGACGGATCCGCACCTATAATGCAAACGATTAGATCCGTTCAGAACGGATCCGTTTGCATTACCATGAAAAAAAAATATATATATTTTTTTTTTTTTTTGTTCATGATAATTCAAACGGATCCGTTTTGACTTTACATTGAAAGTCAATGGGGGACGGATCCGTTTGAAAATTGAGCCATACTGTGTCATCTTCAAACGGATCCGTCCCCATTGACTTACATTGTAAGTATCGACGGATCCGTTTGGCTCCGCACGGCCAGGCGGACACCCGAACGCTGCAAGCTGCGTTCAGGGGTCCGCCTGCTGAGCGGAGCGGAGGACAAACGCTGCCATCCACTCAGAATGCATTAGGGCTGGACGGATCCGTTCGGGGCCGCTTGTGAGAGCCTTCAAACGGAACTCACAAGCGGAGCCCCGAACGCTAGTGTGAAAGTAGCCTTACACTTTAAACACACAAACAATATAGCAAGTTTTAGTTAGATAGATTGATTTGATTAATAGATAGACTTAAAGAGGTTGTATCTATTCACAATTTACATCTATTTAGGTTCTACTAGCATTGTATGTCAATATTAACCTCTTAAGGACCCTGCCATTTTTCACCTTAAGGACCAGGCCATTGTTTGCAAATCTGACAAGTGACACTTTATGTGGTGATAACCTTAAAATGCTTTTACTTATCCAGGCCATTCTAAGATTATTTTCTCGTCACATATTGTACTTCATGACAGTGGTAAATTTGAGTCAAAATACATTTTTATTTATAAAAAAAAACAAATTTACCAACAATTTGGAAAAATTAGCAATTTTCAAAATTTCAATTTCTCGCTTTTAAACAGATAGTAATACCTCCTAAAACAGTTATATCTTTACATTTCACATATGTCTACTTAATGTTTGGATCATTTTGTAAATGACATTTTCTTTTTTGGGACGTTAGACGACTTAGAAATCGTCTTAAAATTTTTCCGAAAATTTCCCAAACCCACTTTTTAAGGACCAGTTCAGGTCTGAAGTCACTTTGTGAGGTTTACATATAGAAACCACCCATAAATAGACCCATTTTAGAAACTACATCCCTCAAGGTATTAAAAACTGATTTTACAAACTTTCTTAACCCTTTAGGTGTTCCACAAGATTTTATGGAATATAGAGATGAAATTTCAGAATGTGTTTGTAATGCAAGGCACCAACAAACAGACCAGTGATGAAAGCAAAAAGGTGTTTATTCACCAGAAACATAAACGTCCAGGACACTTGCTGGTAACAAGGAATAATAACAAAAACCAGGCAAGGAGATTCCAGGAATAGTCCCAACCAGTGCTGAATGATGCTGTGCACTTGGCAGTCGAGTCACTCCAGATCTTGGGTCCGCTGCAAAGGACAAAGTTCCTGGCAGTCTTCAGTCACTAGCAGTTGTGACCTATACCTGGTTGAGGGAAAATAACAGTGGGCACTGATCACCCTGAGAGACCTCCTTTTAAATGCCTGCTGACCAATCCCATAGGTGAACAAATTGCCCTGCACCTGAGTACATGGCCTAAGGCAATCACAAGTTGATTAACCCATGGCTGGCTCCCTAATCACTTTGCTCTTGTGAGTCAGTATATATGCGCCACTGGTCGACGAAGCGCATAAGAAGCGCGTACTCGCGGACCGTGTATCCCTTTGCGAACCTGCCCTCGTGCGGTACGCACGGACGCATGATTGACTCAGCGCGAGTATGCGAGCGCGTGGACCCAGATGCGGAATCGGAAGTCGCAGGAGACACCGGAGACAACCCTGGCCGCGGCGTCTTGTCACTCGCCTGGCCACTCTGTCCCCGGGACTCCGACGGTCCTCCCCTCCGATGTCCACGCGAACGCATCCCCGCACTGGCTCGCAAAGGGGTCAGCGCTGGTGCATCAGAGACACGCATAACCTGTCCCGCAACTCCACGAGGACCCCTCTTGGTTCCCCTGGAGTGCAAAGCAGGTGAGGATCTTACAGTGTTATTTTTATAGAGCATGTGGTTACGGATGCGACAATACGAAATATGACAATTTTTTTGGTTGTTTGTTTCAGTTTTACATAATAAAGCATTTTTGAAAAAAAATTATTATTTAGTGTCTCCATATTCTGAAAGCGACTGTCTTTTGTAGGTGCTAATTTTTTTCGGTATGAGATGACGGTTTGATTGGTACTATTTTAGGGTGCATATGACTTTTTGGTCACTTGGTATTAAATTTTTTTGTGATGTAAGGTGACAAAAGATTTTTATTTTTATTTTTTTACGATGTTCACCTGAGGGGTTAGGTCATGTCATATTTTTATACAGCAGGTTCTTACAGATGCGGCAATACCTAATATGTATACTTTTTACACAATAACAGCATTTTTTAAACAAAAAAAAAAATCATTTTTTAGTGTCTCCATATTCTGAGAGCCATAGTTTTTTATTTATTGGGCGATTCTCCTAGTTAGGGGTCTCATTTTTTGCGGGATGAGATGACGGTGTGATTGGTACTATTTTGGGGTGCGTATGACTTATTTGACCGCTTGGTATTACACTTTTTGCGATGTTATTTAATTTATTTAAGTTTTGCACAATATATAATTTTTGAAACAAAAAAAATAATTATGGTTTAGTTTCTCCATAGTCTGAAAACCAGAGTTTTTCTATTTTTTGGGCAATTGTCTCAGGTAGGTATAATTTTTGCGTGATGTGATGAAAGTTTGATTGGCACTATTTTGGGGCATATGACTTTTTGATCGCTTGGTATTACACTTTTTGTGATGTAAGGTGACAAAAAAAGGCTTTTTTTACACCGTTTTTATTTATTTTTAACGGTTTTAACCTGAGTGGTTAGTTCATGTGATATTTTTATAGAGCAGGTCATTAAGGACGTGGAAATACCTAAATGTCTACTTTTTTAATTTATTTAAGTTTTAAAAAAAATCATGTTTTAGTTTCTCCATAGTCTGAGAACCATAGCTTTTCTATTTTTTGGGTGATTGCCTCAGGTAGGGTATAATTTTTGCAGGATGAGATGACGGTTTGATTGGCACTATTTTGGGGTGCATATTACTTTTTGATCGCTTTCTATTACACTTTTTGTGATGTAAGGTGACAAAAAACGGCTTTTTTTACACCGTTTTTATTTTATCTTTTTTACGGTGTTCATCTGAGGGGTTAGGTCAGGTGGTATTTTTATAGAGCAGGTATCACAGGACATGGCGTTAACTAATATGTCAACTTTTTTGTGACGTTGTTCAATTGAGGGTGTTGGGTCATGTGATATTTTTATAGAGTCGGTTGATACGGACGCGGCGATACCTAATATGTCTACTTTTCTTTTTTTTCCTATTTTTTATTTAAAAAAATGCACTTTATTTTGGGAAAAGGATGCCTTCTTTTTTACTTGAAACTTTAAATTTTTTGTAAAACTTAATTTTTTTAACTTTATTTTTGCACTTTATATTTTGTCCCACTCTGGGACTTTACAATGCATTACAATACTTCTGTATTGTAATGCATTGGCTGTAAGTGTATTACACCTCGTAATACACTTCAGCTTGCTTGCCTGTGAGATCCAGGGGCTGGATCTCATAGGCTGTCATGGAAGGCAGCCACGATGCCTAAGGAAGGGCTGCCTTCCCTGCTATCTGGTCCTTGTCACAGCACCGAGGGGATCCGATGGCCACCCTGATCCAGCACATGCCGCAGTCAGCGATGACCACAGCAGTGCGAGGTATAATGCACCGGCATCAGTGTTTTCACTGATGTCGGCGCATACAGCAAGGTTTCGGCTAACAGTGAACTGTAAAGTTCGGGTTCATACCGAACTTAGGATTGTTGGACCCCGAACCCGAACATTTCAGTAAAAGTTCGGGTTCCGGTTTGGTGTTCGGCGATTTCTTGGCGCTATTTAAAAGGCTGCAGAGCAGCCAATCAACAAGCGTTTAACTCTGTGCCCTTAGAAGCCATCACAGCCATGCCTACTAATGGCATGGCTGTGATTGGCCAGTGCAGCATGTGACCCAGCCTCTATATAAACTGGAGTCACATAGCGCTGCACGTCACTCTGCTGTTACTAGTGTAGGGAAAGGATGCTGCTGCTGCTGTGAGGGAGAGAATAGGAAAGAAACTTTAATCAGAACTGCAATTGAACTCAGCGATCCACATAGATTAGTTGTGTGGGTGCAGTGCACAATCTTTTTACCATGCCCTGAGCCCAGTGACAGAGAAAAGGAACTTTTATCCGTCTCTTAGTTAGGTGGGGCAGCAGCGGCGACCATTTTATGGAATCTCAGTGCACCAGCACTGCATATGTGCTTTTGTGACATTGAAATCCAAGCTTGAAATACTGCAATAATAATCTGGGTTTAAAAAAACACAAATTTTTGGCAATATCCTACATCTGGTGCCTTTGCAGCATTAGTCAAAGTGCAATTTAAGCTAGAAATACAGCTATAATTTTCTGGGTTTTAAAAAACACCCTTTTTGGGCAAAACACTCAATTTTACAGCCCTTGCTACATCTGTACGTGTGAAATTCAAGGGTTTATTTACTGCTGTCATATTCTGTTAGTAAAAAAAAACCACCCATTTTGGGCAAAATGCTTAATATTGCAGTCTTTGCTGCATCTGTTATTGTTAAAACAAGCATGAAATACTTCAATAATTTTCTGGCTTTGAAAAAACACCCATTTTTGGCAGTACCCTCCATCTTGGGCCTCTGCCGCATTAGTCAGTGTGCAATTTAAGCTAGAAATCCAGCTATAATTTACTGGGTTTTAAAAAAAAAACTTTTTGGGCAAAATACTAAATTTTTCAGCCCTTGTTGCATCTGTTCGTGTGAAATTCAAGCGTTTTATATTGCTGTCATATTCTGTTATTCAAAAACACCCATTTTTGGGCAAAATACTTAATTTGTGGCCTTGTCTGCATCTGTCAGTGTGAAATTCAAGCGTTATATACTGCTGTCATATTCTGTTATTAAAAAACACCATTTTGGGCAAAGTACTTAATATTGCAGCTTTTGCTGCATCTGTTATTGTTAAAACAACCTTTGAAATACTTTAATAATTTTCTGGGTTTTAAAAAACACCCATTTTTTTGCAATACCCTCCATCTGGGGCCTCTGCCGCATTAGTCAGTGTGCAATTTAAGCTAGAAATACAGCTATAATTTTTTGGGTTTTAAAAAACACCCTTTTTGGGCAATATACACAATTTTACAGCCCTTGCTGCATCTGTACATGTGAAATTCAAGCGTTATATACTGCTGTCATATTCTGTTATTCAAAAAACACCAATTTTTGGCAAAATACTTAATATTGCAGCCTTTGCTGCATCTGTGATTGTTAAAAAGAAGCTTGAAATACTTCAATAGTTTTCTGGCTTTGAAAAAACATAAATCTTTAGCAATACCCTCCATCTGGGGCCTCTGCCGCATTAGTCAGTGTGCAATTTAAGCTAGAAATACAGCTATAATTGTCTGGGTTTTAAAAAACACCCATTTAGGGCAAAATACTTAATTTGCGGCATTGTTTGCATCTGTCAGTGTGAGATACACGCTTTAGATACTGCTGTGCTGTTCTGGTATTAAAAAAACGCCCATTTTGGGCAAAATACTTAATTTGTGGCCTTGTCTGCATCTGCACGTGTGAAATTCAAGCGTTATATACTGCTGTCATATTCTGGTATTAAAAAAACACACATTTAGGGCAAAAATCGTAATTTTGCAGCCTTGTCTGCATCTGTACGTGTGAGATACACCCTTTAGATACTGTTGTTCTATTTTGCTATTAAAAAAACACCCATTTAGGAGAAAAAAAACGTAATTTTGCAGCCTTTGCTGCATATGTCATTGTGAGATACACCCTTCAGATACTGTTGTTCTATTCTGCTATTAAAAAACACCCATTTAGGACAAAAAAAATAATTTTGCTAAAAAATAGTGGTAGGTTGTGGTGGCTCACTAGCAAGTAGTTAGGCTCAATTCACACCTGAGCGTTCTGAAAGGAGCGCTCTGTATGCGCGATTGTACGGACGTTTACAAGCGCGCATACAGAGACAAGTGTGCACGCGTTCCCGAAAGTCTATGTACGGGAACGCGCGACAAGCGCCCAAAAAAACGCTCCTGTACTTGTGAGCGTCGGGCGTTTTACAGCGCGATCGTACACGCTGTAAAACGCCCAGGTGAGAACCATTCCCATAGGGAAGCATTGGTTTCTCCTTGTTGAGCGTTTTACAGCGCGTAGGAACGCGCTGTAAAAACGCTCAGGTGTGAATGAGCCTTAAGGTATGGTGCTGCAAGCTCATATAGAGGGAATCACCCCACCCTCTCTTAAAAGGCAAATGTAGTAATAGGAAAATGAGCGAGCACTCATACTCCCGCGATCTTTGGAACTCCCGCGAAATTTAAACCAGCTTGCTGTATGGAGCGACCGAATAAGCCGGCAAACATTTAAAGCTCCATTGAAGCAATAGGGAGACAACAGACGCTAGACGGTAAGCCAAATATCGATTTAAAGTTTTCTTCGATTCAAAGCTCAAATCGACCTTAAAAGGATATGCTATAAGAGACTTTTCACATTAACAGGATTCCTGTGGACACTTTATGAACATATTGCGCTCCCAGTGAATACACCTACAACATTTTCAGGGACATTCAGTTTCCCAAATTGGGATAGAGCGCTAGAAGATAATACCCCCTCTTTCCCAAATAACAGCATATACTTGAAGTTTTTTGGTGTGATATATATTATTGAATTTATTGAGTGGTATCAAATATTCTATCGAATATTTCAACATTGAATTTTCTACCATTCAATTTATCGAATATTTCTATCGAATATATTTTTTTCGAATATAGTATCGATCATATCTACCACAATATATGTGACTGTAATGTTGTATATTATTGCTACATTGTTCTTATAAATTTTATTACTTGTATTTTATGGGGATTTAATAAATATTTTCTGCACATGTCAATTTGGTTGCCAAGTGTATGAGTGCTCGCTCATTTTCCTATTACTACATTCACCCTTTAGATATTGTTGTTCTATTCTGCAATTAAAAAAAAAATCATTTAGGGCACAAAACTAGATTTTGTAGCCTTTGCTGCATCTCTCAGTGTGAGATACACCATTTACATACTGCTGTGCTATTCTGGTATTAAATAAACACAAATTTTGGGCAAAAATCTTAATTTGTGGCCTTGACTGCATCTGTACATGTGAGATACACCCTTTAGATACTGTTGTTCTATTCTACTATTAAAAAAACACCCATTTAGGGCAAAAAAACTAATTTTGCAGCCTTTGCTGCATCTGTCATTGTGAGATACACCCTTTACTTACTGCTGTGCTATTCTGGTATTAAATAAACACCCATTTTGGGCAAAAATCTTAATTTGTGGCCTTGTCTGCATCTGTATGTGTGAGATACACCCTTTAGATACTGTTGTTCTATTCTGCTAATAAAAAAAACACCCATTTAGGGCAAAAAACTAAATTTTGCTGCCTTTGCTGCAACTGTCATTGTGAGATACACGCGTTATATACTGTTGTTCTATTCTGTTATTAAAAAACACCCATTTTGGGCAAGATCCTAAATTTGAGACATATGAGGAGAGTGTCAAATAAGGGACGTGGCCCTGGTCATGGTGCGGCTAGTGTAGCTGCTGTTGCAGGGAGAGGACGTGGTCGATCTGTGCCAGCAACACGCACAAGTGAAACACCTTCCTCAGGTGCGAGTAGGCGACAGAACCTTCAGCCGTATTTATTCGGGCCTAATGCGGCTCTACGAATGGTGAGGCCAGAACAAGTACAGGCGATAGTAGATTGGGTTGCTGACAGTGCGTCTAGTTCCTTCACATTGTCTCCCACCGAGTCTCCTGCTGAAAGATCAGAGTTGGCACCTGCAGCCGATGTCCATCAGTCTTTCACCTCACCCTCTTGCAAATCAGCCAAGCAGTCTGAGCCCCAAGTCATGCAGCAGTCTCTTCTGCTTTTTGATGACTCTGTTAGCAGGGTTTCCCAGGGCCATCTACCTTGCCCTGCTCCTGAAGTGGAAGAGATTGCACCAATGCCCAACCACTTATGTTTCAAGATGAGTACATGGGAGGACTATCGCAGCACGTCTCGGATGATGACAAAACACAGGTGACAACTGCTGGGGCTTTCGAAAGTGTGCAGACCGTCAAGGAGGGCAGGGGTGAAGACTGGGTGGAAGATGATGTGGAGGAAGATGAGGTCCTTGACCCCACATGGAATCAAGGTCATACGAGTGTAGTTCAAAGGAAGAGGTCGTGGTCGCACAGAGCCACCAGCACAGCAGAAGAGGGAGCAGGGTGCAAAAGTGGAGCGGCCATCCCTTAGATAGTACACCTGCTACTGCCCAACGCAGCAACGGACCGAGCACACCAAAGCCAGCTCCAAGGAGTTCCCTGGCGTGGCAGTTCTCCAGACAATGTGCTGACGACAAGACGCGAGTGGTTTGCACGCTGTGCAATCAGAGCCTGAAGCGAGGCATAAACGTTCTCAACCTGAGCACAACCTGCATGACCAGGCGTCTAAGTGCAAAGCACGAACTACAGTGGAGTAGACACCTCAAAAACCAAGAAAGGTCTCTGGCTCCTACTGCTCCCTCTTCTGCTGCAGTCTCGGCCTCTTCATCCACCTCTGGAGTGACAGTCCACCTGCCACCCCGCAAACAGAGGATCTGCCAGCAACCCCACCATCTGGGTCACCAAGCATCTCCACAATGTCCCACGGAAGCGTTCAGCTCTCCATCTCCCAAACACTGGAGCGGAAGAGGAAGTACCCCACTAGCCACCCGCAATCCCTGGCCCTGAATGCCAGCATTTCAAAATTACTGGCCTTTGAAATGCTTTCATTCCATCTGGTGGAGACAGAGAGTTTTAAAAGCCTTTTGGTGGTGGTTGTCCCACAGTACGTCGTGCCCAGCCGCCACTACTTTTCCAGGCGTGTCATCCCTTCCCTGCACAACCAAGTGGGGGACAAAATCAGGTGTGCACTGCGCAACGCTATCTGTGGCAAGGTGCACCTCACTACGGATACGTGGACCAGTAAGCACAGTCAGGGACGTTATATCTCCATAACAGCACACTGGGTAATTGCAGTGGCGGCTGGGCCTGAGGCGGATAGAAGTTTGCCACATGTCCTTCCACCAACGAGAACTGCAGGGCGCTTCAGTTTGCCTCCTGTTGCTTCCTCCTCCTACTCTGCTTCCTCATCCTCTACCGGCTCCTCATCTGGTCAGCGTAACACCTTCACCACCAACTTCAGCACAGCCAGGGGTAAACGACAGCAGGCAGTTTTAAAACGTATCTGCTTGGGGGACAAACTCCACACTGCGCAGGAGCTGTGGGCGGGCCTTGAACAACAGACCGATGAGTGGTTGCTACCAGTGAGCCTCAAGCCTGGTCTGGTGGTGTGCGATAATGGGCGAAATCTCGTAGCAGCTCTGGGACTAGCTGGTTTGACGCACATCCCTTGCCTAGGGCATGTGCTGAATTTGGTGGTGCAGATTCCTTAAAAATTACCCCGATAAGTCAGAGCTGCTGCAACAAGTGCGGTCCGTCTGTGCGTGCTTTCGACGTTCTCACCCTGCTGCTGCTCACCTGTCAGCACTGCAGCTCACTGCCTCATATGCGATGTGCCCACAAGGTGGAACTCCACCTTGCACATGCTGGCCAGACTGTGCGAGCAGCAGCAGGCGATAGTGGAGTTTCAGCTGCAGCATGCACGGGTGAGTCGCTCTGCGGAACAGCACCACTTCACCACCAATGACTGGGCCTCCATGCGAGACCTGTGTTCCTTGTTGCGCTGTTTCGAGTACTTTACCAACATGGCCAGTGCCGATAACACCGTTCTCAGCATTACTATCCCACTTCTATGCCTCCTTGAAAAAACGCTGCTGGCGATGATGAAAGAGGATGAGGCACAGGAGGATGAGGAGGAAGAGGGATCATTTCATAGGGTTTCCGGCCAGTCATTCACAAGTGGCTCCGAGGGTGGGTTCCTGCACCTACAAATGCCAGGTACACAATTTTCCAGCCAGGGCACAGTTCTGGAGGATGACGAGGTGGAGGATGAGGAGATGGAGGAGGAACCATATTCACAGCAGGGTGGCACCCAGACCAGTTCATGGCCATCACTGGTGTGTAGCTGGGGGGATACAGAGGACACAGGCGATACACCTCCCATAGAGGACAGCTTTTTGTTGCCTCTGGGCAGTCTAGCACACATAAGCAATTACATGCTGCAGTGTCTCCGCAACGACCGCCGAGTTGCCCACATTCTAACTTGTGCTGATTACTGGGTGGCCACGCTGCTGGATCCCCGTTACAAGAACAACGTACTGTCCTTTATTCCCTGACTAGAGCGTGATTGTAAGATGCGCGAGTACAAGCACACGCTGGTAGATGTGCTGCTGGTGGCATTCCCACCTGACAGAGGGGGCACAGTGGAAGCACAAGGCGAAGGCAGAGGAGGAGGAAGAGGTCGCCAACGCAGCTTGGGCACCGCCAGCACCTCAGAAGGCAGGGTTAGCATGGCCGAAATGTGAAAAAACTTTCTCAGCACGCCACAACAACCAGCACCACCAGCTGATGCAGGAGGCAGCATTTCAGCAACATGGTGGAGCAGTATTTGTGCACATGCCTACACGTTCTGAATGACGGGTCTGCCCCCTTCAACTTCTGGGTCTTCAAATTGGGCACATGACCTGAGCTTGCCCTTTACGCCTTGGAGGTGCTGGCCTGCGCAGCTGCAGGAGCCAGTGTATTATCTGAACCTGGGTTTAGCACGGCAGGGAACGTTATCACAGACAAGCGCAGCCCCCTGTCCACAGCCAATGTGGACAAGCTCACATTCATTAAAATGAACCAGGTATGTATCCTACAGGACTTGTCCGTACCTTGTGCAGAATAGACATGTATACCGGCTTTAACCAGCCATTGTTATACTACAGCGCAATTGCTCATTCTTGTATTTTGGATATTTCACATTCTTTTGGAGTGTACCCTAATAAAAATAAAAAATAAATGTTAACCAAAAGCCAGTGTTGGCTACCTCGTCCTCCTCCACCGCTGCTTCCACCTACACCGCTACGTCCACCACCTCCTCAAACTCCTACTCCATATGGACCTCCACCTCATAAATCTATTTAT
Source organism: Bufo bufo (assembly GCF_905171765.1). NCBI lineage: Eukaryota > Metazoa > Chordata > Amphibia > Anura > Bufonidae > Bufo > Bufo bufo. The sequence goes on from NC_053392.1 coordinate 300,835,214, forward strand.
TTATTTATTGTACATTTTTTATTTTATGTCATTTCACTAATTTGTCTGTTACATTTTCGGGTGAAATTCACCAATTTTTGGGTGTGATATACTACTGCTATACCTAGTAGACAGGTTAAAAAAATTCACTAATTTGTCTGTTGCATTTTCGGGTGAAATTCACAAATTTCTGAGTGTAATATACTACTGCTATACCTAGTAGACAGGTTAAAAAAATTCACTAATTTGTCTGTTACATTTTCAGTTGAAATTCACCAGTTTTTGGGTGTGATATACCACTGCTCTACCTAGTAGACAGGTAAAAAAAAAAATTACTAATTTGTCTGTTACATTTTCGGGTGAAATTCACCAATGTTTGGGTGTGATATACCACTGCTATACCTAGTAGACAGGTAAAAAAAAAATCACTAATTTGTCTGTTACATTTTCGGGTCAAATTCACAAATTTTTGGGTGTGATATACTACTGCTATACCTAGTAGACAGGTAAAAAAAAAACTAATTTGTCTGTTACATTTTCGGGTGAAATTTTTGGGTGTGATATACTACTGCTATACCTAGTAGACATGTAAAAAAAATTCACTAATTTGTCTTTTACATTTTCGGTGTAAATTCACCAATTTTTGGGTGTGATATACCACTGCTATACCTAGTAGACAGGTAAAAAAAAAATCACTAACTTGTCTGTGACATTTTCGGGTGAAATTCACCAATTTTTAGATGTGATATACCATTGCTCTACCTAGTAGACATGTAAAAAAAAATCACTAATTTGTCTTTTACATTTTCGGGTGAAATTCACCAATTTTTGGGTGTGATATACCCATGCTCTTCCTAGTAGACAGGTAAAAACATTTCACTAATTTTTCTGTTACATTTTTGGGTGAAATTCACCAATTTTTGGGTGTGATATACTACTGCTATACCAAGTAGACAGGTTAAAAAAATTCACTAATTTGTCTGTTGCATTTTCGGGTGAAATTCACAAATCTTTTAGTGTAATATACTACTGCTATACCTAGTAGACAGGTTAAAAAAATTCACTAATTTGTCTGTTACATTTTCAGTTGAAATTCACCAATTTTTGGGTGTGATATACCACTACTCTACCTAGTAGACAGGTAAAAAAAAAATCACTAATTTGTTTGTTACATTTTCGGGTGATATTCACCAATTTTTAGATGGGATATACCAATGCTCTACCTAGTAGACAGGTAAAAAAAAATACTAATTTGTCTGTTACATTTTCGGGTGAAATTCACAAATTTTTAGGTGTGATATACCCATGCTCTACCTATTAGACAGGTAAAAATAAAATCACTAATTTGTCTGTTACATTTTCGGGTGAAATTCACCAATTTTTGGGTGTGATATACCACTGCTCCACCTAGTAGACATTTAAAAAAAAAATCACTAATTTGTCTGTTACATTTTCGGGTCAAATTCACAAATTTTTGGGTGTGATATACTACTACTATACCTAGTAGACAGGTAAAAAAAAATTACTAATTTGTCTGTTGCATTTTCGGGTGAAATTTTTGGGTGTGATATACTACTGCTCTACCTAGTAGACAGGTAAAAAAAAAATCACAAATTTTTCTGTTACATTTTCGGGTGAAATTCACCAATTTTTGGGTGTGATATACTACTACTATACCTAGTAGACAGGTAAAAAAAAATACTAATTTGTCTGTTACATTTTCAGTTGAAATTCACCAATTTTTGGGTGTGATATACCACTGCTCTACCTAGTAGACAGGTAAAAAAAAATCACTAATTTGTTTGTTACATTTTCGGGTGAAGTTCACCAATTTTTAGGTGGGATATACCAATGCTCTACCTATTAGACAGGTAAAAATAAAATCACTAATTTGTCTGTTACATTTTCGGGTGAAATTCACCAATTTTTGGGTGTGATATACCACTGCTCTACCTAGTTGACATTTAAAAAAAATTCACTAATTTGTCTTTTACATTTTCGGTTGAAATTCAGCAATTTTTGGGTGTAATATACCACTGCTCTACCTAGTAGACAGGTAAAAAAAATTCACAAATTTTTCTATTACATTTTCGGGTGAAATTCACCAATTTATGGGTGTGATATACCACTGCTATACCTAGTAGACAGGTAAAAAAAATTCCATAATTTGTCTGTTACATTTTTTTGTGACATTCAACAATTTTTGGCTGTGATAGACCCCTGCTCTACCTAGTAGACAGGTTAATAAAAAACACAAATTTTTCTATTAAATTCTAGTGATGAGCGGCAGGTGCCATATTCGATTTCGACGAAATTCGCAAATATTCGATAGAATATTCGTTTTATATTCGTCGAAATCGAATATTCGTCATTATTCTTGTTATCGCGATTAATATGCGATTTAAATAATCGCGTATTGCGATTTTAACTTAAAGGCTACTCTCCTATTGAAATAGCAATGCGATTAATTCAAGTTATAATAATCAAATTTCGATTTTAACTTAGCACTGCTATATTCCATATTCGTTAATTCTAGCCTAATATGGAATATAGCAGTGCTAAGTTAAAATCGAAATTCGATTATTAGAACTTGAATTAATCGAATTGCGATTTCAACTTGGACCTGGTTTACTATGGTTGGCTTGGTAGAATTAGCGAATATGACGAATGTATTCGTCATATTCCACAAAACGAATATAACGAATGTATTCGTCATATTCCACAAAACGAAGATAACGAAGTATTCTGCATCTTCGTTTTAGCTACCTATTCATCAACTTCGCTAATTCTAGCAATCATATAGGAAAGTTTACTATAGAGACAGCTAAGTTTAATTCGCTATGCGATTATATTACTTTTTTTTTTTTTTATAAATAGAATAATTATAATAATTATCAGGTATTATAATTATTCTATTTATTTTAAAAAAAAAGCAGTCATATAATCGCATAGCGAATTTAACTTAGCTGTCTCTATAGTAAACTTTCCTATATGATTACTAGAATTAGCGAAGTTTACGAATAGGTAGCTAAAACGAAGATGCAGAATACTTCGTTATCTTCGTTTTGTGGAATATAATGAATATATTCGTCATATTCGCTAATTCTACCAAGCCAACCATAGTAAACCAGGTCCAAGTTGAAATCGCAATTCGATTAATTCAAGTTATAATAATCGAATTTTGATTTTAACTTAGCACTGCTATATTCAATATTAGGCTAGAATTAAATATAGCAGTGCTAAGTTAAAATCGAAATTCGATTATTATAACTTGAAATAATCGAATTGCGATTTTCAACGTAATTCTCAAATCCGACAGTACATTCTAGTATATGGAGACGTTCCCATAGTGATGGGGACGCTCCATGAGCACGGAAGTTGGCAGAAGCGGCAAAGGCACTGACTGGAGCAGCCAGGAAGCCAGGAATCCAAAGGACAGGTAAGAACAACTTTAGGGAAGTGGGAAAGAAAAAAATATAACAATAAAAAAACCAAAAAAAAACGAATATTCAAAATATCGAATTTATATCACTATATTCAAAATATTTGCAAATTAGCAAAGTGGCGATATTCGCGAAAAAAAATCGATATTCGAATATTCACGCTCAACACTATTAAATTCTTGGGTTGATATTTTACAATTTTTGCCGTGAATAAACCCCTGCTCTGCATAGGTGATAGGGACCGAAATTTTTTAAAATAATCTTTTTAATTGGTGGGTGACATTAACCCATTTCTGGCGATGAAAAACCCCTGCTCTGCATAGGCGACAGGGACTTAAATTTCTAAAATTCGTCTTTAATTGGCCCTTTCATTCGATCCTTATGCTTTAATAACTTGTCCCACATTTCCGCTTCATCCCAATGCAGCCATTGATCTCCCTTGGATAAGGTCTCCCTTTCTCACGCTCCCTCTCCGGCATGGAACCCTGATTCGCCGATAACCAGGATCAACATGGTAGGCTCACAAAAGAACATCAAAAGTTGATAGAGAAGATATCCAAATGGATCGTGGACGTCACAGGGACGTGCGATCAGGCAGAAGTTATCTATAGTCAACAAAGCGGCAGCAGGGCCTCTCCTGGCTAACGTTTCCAAATCCAAAATACCCCAGTGTCATTCCCTATAATTTTTTATTAATCATTCCAATAACAGGGCATCTTAAGAGTCCTGTATTGTTATTTATTGTCACTACCTTCCCGAGTCGGGAGTGGGTAATTGCCGCGCGCCCCCTCCTTAACTTGGAAGCTTATGCTTCAATACTTTGTCCCACATTACCGCTCGATTACATTTAATTTCATCCATTGACTTCCCTTGGATGTGGTATCTCTTTCTCAGGCTCCCTCTCCGGCCTGGAACCCTGAATCCCCGCCACCTGTGATTACCATGGTAGGCGCATAAAAGAACATCGAAAGTTGATAGAGAAGATATCCAATTGGATCGTGGACATCACGGGGATGTGCGACATGGTGGAGCAGTATGTGTGCACACGCCTACACGTACTGAATTATGGGTCTGCCCCCTTCAACTTCTGGGTCTCCAAATTGGGCACATGGCTTGAGCTTGCCCTTTACGTCTTGGAGGTGCTGGCCTGCCCTGCAGCCAGTGTATTGTCTGAACATGTGTTTAGCACGACTGGAGGGGGTTATCACAGGCTATATTTCCAAATGTTTTGGGGTGTACCCTAATTTAAAAAAATAAAAATAAATTTAAAACCAAAAAGCAGTGTAGGCTACCTCCTCCTCCTCCACCGCCGCTTCCACCTACATCGCCACATCCACTGCCTCCTCAACCTCCTACTCCATATGGACCTCGTAGATCAAGATTATTGTGACGGTATCATCCGTGTCACCGTCTAGTATTCCCTTCTCCCCTTGAAATAGCAGTACTAAGTAATTCACAGAGTAATAGATCGCTATTATCGCTGGTATCGCTGGTATCGCCAAATAAGTCTATACATTAGCCCAAGCTGAATGCTAGAAATACTTTACTGGAAGGCCTCACTTTGAAAAATACAATTGCTTTTATCCCCTGCAAGGGAGACGCCCACAACAAACATACATTAACCCATAACACAAAGGTTACAACCCACATAGACACCATGTATAACATAATCAACACAGGCAGGAGAATACACATTGCCCTCTGTCCTGAGAGACAATCGAATTACAACTCGGTTGTCTCCAGGACAGAGGACAATCGCCAATACACACAGAGAGACAATGGAACAGACATCACTTACTCAAACATACAATGTCCCACCCTTTACAATACACATAGACATTTAACACATCCCAAAATGACACGAATTAGACCAGGAATTCAAAAGTTAGTACAAGTCTCTTTGGCCTGTCTGTACTCATGGCTTTTCTGCACAAAACCGGTGCATACAACATGGGACCATAATCGCATGGTAAGAGGTGGGCAAGTAGTCCTCTCCAAGCACTCGTGGCAACCTCAAAAGAGTGGAGTTTGTCACATATCTTCCCTTTGGGGTTAAGACTAAACAGGTATCTGACCTCCTGTCGGTCAGTACCTAGATTAGTCGGGAAGCCCACCCACACAGAAACATTAGCAGAGTTGCCCACCCACGGTAAATAGTTAACAGGGTAGCTCACCCACCAGGGACAGTACTGGTCTGTAGGTCCCAGGTTGTGGTGAAACAGTTCCACATCCTCAATCTCCCTGGTGCAGCTAGGCAAACCACTGGGGCTACTTGGGGAAAAGCGGCCAGCGGTGTTCTGCACTGATGCCAGCACTTCTGCTGGGGTGAAGGGGGTGCAAGCCAGTCCTGTAACAAGGGGTCGGTGGAGCAGAGGCTAGCGGCGCTCTGCCCGGATGCCAGCTCTTCCGCTGGGAAGGGATCAGTTGGTATCGCAGGCTTATCCCCTGCCAACAGAACTCGGCTGGAGGGATCAGTGGGCATCGCAGGCTCATCCCCTGCCCCCAGAACTCGGTTGGGAAGTAGCTGGGAAGGGGAGGGCTCGCTTACCTCCTCCTCCTGGTATCCCTGCGGAGATGGCTGGGGATCTGGACCGACCGTCCAGCATCCCTGTAGGACTGGCACAGAGGCCGCGGTCTCATCTGCGCCCGTGTAGAGGGGTTTGTGTTCCCCTTTTCCCGATATCTCCGGCTTCTGTTGGAAGGTGAGGCCGGTTGCCTCTCCTCCCCAGGACTCTGGTTGCTGTAGGGCAGAGGGACCCAGCATCTCCTCCCCCTGGAACTCAGGTTGCCGCTGGGGAGAGAGACCGGTTGTCTCCTCTCCCTGTGATATGCACTGCCGCTGGAGATCTGGGCAGGCGGCCCAGCATCCCTGTAGGGCTGGTAGAGAGACCTCGGTCCCATCTCCACCTGCCATCTGTGAGTCCTCCCAGGACAAGTCTATGAGGTTGCTCACCTCTGAGGTTGGTTGGGCAAAAGAGGGTATAATTTCCAGGCAATCCTCTGGGCTGAGGGATGGTGGTTGAGCTAGGTTGAACAGTTGACGGTAGCTCTGCTCCAGCTCCCACTCCATGGTGACTAGATGAATCAGGTCTGGCCCAAGGTCGTCCGCTCGGGGAAGGTCCAGCTCGGTTTCCCTGATGTCGTGGATGTCCCAGAACCGACATTCTGTGGGGCATCCAAAGTCATCGCCCTCATCAAAGGCTTCCCACAGTAAGCCCGGACCATTATAATCCTCTCCCTCCGGCAGATAGTGGTTAGTCATCCATGGGTTGTGCTGGGTGGCATACCACTTTAGTGCCCGGTATGCTTTGTCCAGCCACAACTCCCTCCAACTCAGGGTCCACAGTTCTGTCACCCACTCAGCCAAGGGTTGCTTTCCTAGGAAGGGTGACCGCAGGTCCACGAGTACCTGGAGCCTCTGTTCCTCACTGGGAAGACTCTCTCTACGCTGCTGCTGTACCTCCTCCAAAGCGTCATACCACAGCCCCTTTCGAGTGGCATCTCTGTAGTCCAGTATGCCCATCTCTGATAAAGGCCCATCCTGTTGGGCCAAGTACTGCTGCAACCTCCAGTTAAACTCCTCTTCTATGTTGCTGTGGATAGGAACGCTGCCCGGTAGCTAGCTCTGTCCCTTGAGCTCCTTCAAAGCCAGGGTCGCTGCACGAGTGCCAGCGTTGCCCTCCATGCATCATACACTAGTGCCTTCCTTGAATCCTCTGTGCAGGGAAAAAGAAGGGAAAATCCCGCTGCTTGCCACCAGTTGCGACGGTATCATCCGTGTCACCGTCTAGTATTCCCTTCTCCCCTTGAAATAGCAGTACTAAGTAATCCACAGAGCAATAGATCGCTATTATCGCTAGTATCGCTGGTATCGCCAAATAAGTCTATACATTAGCCCAAGCTGAATGCTAGAAATACTTTACTGGAAGGCCTCACATTGAAAAATACAATTGCTTTTATCCCCTGCTCCCATGCAAGGGAGACGCCCATAACAAACATACATTAACCCATAACACAAAGGTTACAACCCACATAGACACCATGTATAACATAATCAACACAGGCAGGAGAATACACATTGCCCTCTGTCCTGAGAGACAATCGAATTACAACTCGGTTGTCTCCAGGACAGAGGACAATCGCCAATACACACAGAGAGACAATGGAACAGACATCACTTACTCAAACATACAATGTCCCACCCTTTACAATACACATAGACATTTAACACATCCCAAAATGACATGAATTAGACCAGGAATTCAAAAGTTAGTACAAGTCTCTTTGGCCTGTCTGTACTCATGGCTTTTCTGCACAAAACCAGGGCATACAACAAGGGACCATAATCGCATGGTAAGAGGTGGGCAAGTAGTCCTCTCCAAGCACTCGTGGCAACCTCAAAAGAGGGGAGTTTGTCACAATTATAATTTTTTTCTTTTTACATACTTTATGTTATTTAAAGTAATTTCCCTATTCACATTTGTTTGCAGAGCACTTGACATGCTCTTAACCACATTTTGATGCCATTTGCAGCTCTCTAGCTCTTTCCATGACATTTTTACAGCCATTTTAGTGTTCAAAAGTTCAGGTCCCCATTGACTTCAATGGGGTTCGGGGTCAAGATCGGGTCCCGAACTCAAACTTTTTTTTCGGCCGAACCCCTCGAACCCGAACATCCAGGTGTCCGCTCAACTCTAGTCAGAAACACATAAGATGCGTAGTACCAAACAAGAGACAGAGTGATCAGAAGACAAGCCCAGGTCAGAAGCACTCAGGAATCAGTGCACAAATGCCAGAACAGTGAACCTGGAACCTAGCTAGTGAGCCAAACAAAACTATCACTAGCACTGGTATATAGCCAGGAAGGAATTTAAATAGAGAGCAGAGTCTCTGGATCAGAACCTGATATGTCCATTGACTCGGTGCTCCATTCGTCAGAAACAGTACTACACAGTAAGAGAGCAGCTGAGCTATCAATCAACCCATTGATAATCTCCCGCAGCACACACCCGCTACAGGGAGAAACAGAGCATTACATCCTGTTACTAAGGATGTGGTCATCTCCTGCTGCTGGAACCCAGACAGGTAATTTTATTATATACAGTAATAGAGCAGCTGAGCTATCAATCAACCCATTGATAATCTCCCGCAGCACACACCCGCTACAGGGAGAAGCAGAGCATTACATCCTGTTACTAAGGACGTGGTCATCTCCTGCTGCTGGAACCCAGACAGGTAATTTTATTATACTGACCCTAGGAGTCACCATTATCCCTGTCAAAGAGGTATGTCCCTATAGAATAGGGACACACCCACCACCAAGTAGTAATACCCAGTTGGCGACTTATTAATAAAGATGTAGCAGGAATAACAGAGGCACAGCACAATGCAGAGTCCAGAATGTTATTTCAAAAGGAATACACATGTTATTTAAAACAGACATGAAAAGAGAGCAGACAGGGTTTTTTAACATTATCACTGTGAAGTGTAGTACAGTGCTGGGGGAAATATAGTAAAAGTATCCAGCATTAAAGAGCACTACTTTTGATATGGAAAGTTCAGGTATGGCATAGTGTAATATGTTTATAGCGATTGGACATGGCTACTTAAGTAATTTAGAAACCCCTAATTTAAATATAATAGTATATTTTATGATGATCATTGATGAACTTTATCTGAGTGATAACCAGTAGTATAAAAAAGTGGTAAGTCCGTCTGTTAACTTCTGCTTGAACATACTGTTTAATAATTTACAAGGACCTGACATTCAATAGCCTCTTCAATGTTCAGATTAGTTCTAGTATGAAGTAGTGTAGAGAGATTGAAATAAGTGAACTGTCTCCATTAGTCTCCTGTTACCTGTCTCAACAAAACAAAACTCCATCAAATTATAAATTGGCATGGAAACAAAATGCAAAAACTGCAGGGGAGTTATGTAATATGCAAACAACCACAATGATTCCCATATAAAGTGTTAAAGAATACAAATTTAAAAGGATAAAAAAAAGGATCTATCTTAGCTATTAATTGGAAGATTCAGATCCGATCCAGGTTTTTTTTCAGACACAGCTAGAATACAATTAATTGGGGTAGATACCCTATAAAAGGACCTCCATGTCAGGCATTTACTGTTAACCACTGAAGAAGGAACAGTGTTGTCCCGAAATGTGTTTAGTATACAGCAAGGACCAACAAGTAGCCATCTTATCAAAGATATACAGCAAGGACTCATTGTCCATAAGTTACATTTGGGCTTTCTTTCCCTCCGCATCAGCGGTTTGGAGACTACTAGTACTAGTACAGCACACAGCTGATGGACTGAGTCACGTGATCCATCTCAGCACACGTGGGACGCCACGTAATGCGAATACAACGTGACTCCACGCTGAACGATCCAATGCCGACTCCTCAGCCTTTTAGTGAAACTCAAAGCGTGCAGCCGCCACACCCACCGGACTGGTAATGTACACGAAAAATATCTGTGTGTATGTGTCCGCATTATAACCTACCTGGGTGTGAAAAGTGAATCACGGAGTGCTGTCAAAATTGTAAGGAGAATAAGTGTCTTTACTTGGGATCTTACATGAGGTGTGGATCTGCTGAGCAGGACATTTTCTTTCTTTCCAGATACGCTGTTCTACATGAACGATTCTTTTATGAATAGAAGTACAGCGGTACGAGATCATTCTTAATGTTTTTTTAGAAGATTTATGTGACATTGTCAGAACCATCGGAGTATTGTTATTATTCTTAGGTTGTATGACTCTAGATTTTTCCATATATGATATGCGATATTTACCATTACTGGATTATTGATCTGTGAGCGTCCTTTTATTTATGGAATGTGCAATAGGTTTAATCTATATTTAATAAATATTTATTTGATTAAGTCCAGATTGCGCCAGATACTTTGTGTGCCCTCCATCCATATAATTTATAATCTATTTTCCTTAGCAACTGGGGTGGGTTGCAGAGTGAGAACCTCATTTGTATCCACTCACCAGGTGTAGCCACTGCTACCTTTATTTATACACTAAAGAATAAAAATGGTATTCCATTGTAACTAGTTATTAGGATACCTAATACAAAGTGTTCCCAGCTACAGAAAAACTGAGGAGTGCTTCATTTTAACATTATTCTGTCCATTTGCTACAATGCTACAGATGAGACAGTTCTTCCACCCTTAGCTTTTTCATCTCTTGCTTGATGTTGAACTATTAGAGGATAGGAGAGTTACACATCTGCTCCATATCTTTCTTTGTTCCTTTGTTTCTGCTCTTCCATAGTGACCAGTCAAGGAGCCTCATTCAAAGTTTTGCTATGGCACCCATCCCGAGGTGGATATAGACTTCAATGGGCCAATGTTTAAACAGTTTGTGGCCCTTTTCTCTACAACAGCTTATTTGAGTCCCCTTGCTCTACAACAGTTGGTCTGACAAAACCCATTTGATAGACTGCATTCATTGGTAAGCCAAGTAAATTATTATTGCAGTCTCATTCATATAATATAGTAAATCATGATTCCTCCTTACCTACAGAGTTTCTATGCAGTTGCAGATTTCATCCCTGGTCCACTGAGAATATACACTATTTACTGCAGTTACACCATCTAGCAAGATCAGTCAGCAGCAAAAGCAATATAAAAGTATGTGAGAAAAAAACATTAAAGTTTACGTACACCTTTGGGGGAAATTTTTTTATGACTGCATTTTACTTATTTGAGCTAAAAAAAACATTTTTTCAATTGGACTTTATTTAAAATATTGAGCCGTTCTGTCACAGAGGGTTAACTGCTTTTCTATCCGTGTGCATCCTACTTTCACTTTCACTTTGTGCCAGTCATCTAATAACCCTTTATTTATAAATTAATAAGAGGTCATAAACACCTATTTAAGGCACATGCTTATTGGTAAGATAAGGATTGATCTTTGATGAGTGTTTATGAGGTCAGCGATCAGAGATAAGGAACGCAGCAGCTCCCTGCCTGACAGAAGAGTGGGAAAATTCAGGTCCTGGTAGAGCATCTCAGCTCTGTACAGAGGAAAGGACTCCATATTGATATTGATATTAACTCCATAAATGATATTTAGCTCATGATGACTACAATGGACTAATAAAAAAATGTCCCAGGGTATACATAGCCTTTAAAGGAAATTAAGTTCCATTATAATTAATAATTAGTTATATAGTACAATCATATTTCATGGCACATTACAATACAGCACTATATAAGTGTAATAACGCAGTCCAAGTACAGTTACAGTTATAAACGAAATCAGCATTTTTTAGACTTGGATTCAAAGATCAGTTTTGATAACCAGCAATCCAAAATTGTTTTACAATTACCGCATCCCTCACATGATTTCAATGGTTCTGAACATGGCAAAGTTGAAGTTGAAGATTTGTGTGACATATTGAGGTCAAACCAAATTTGTATTAATACTACAATTTTACTGGAACCCACTGATAACCAAAAGTTGTTCTGGAGGCTTAGGCTAGTTTCACAAAAGCGCTAAACTGTTCTCTCAGGCTTTTCCGGTAGAGGAACAGCCTGCCAGAATTAATTGGTGTCCAGCATAGCAGTATATTACCTTTACCTGCCAGAGCCCATTGACTTTAATGGGACCTGGTGGGGATCCAGCCTGTTTCCGGCATTAGTGTTGGGATTCGGATGGACAAAAAAACATTGCTGCAGTGGTATTCGTCCCGCTGAGATGAATCTCAACACTAATGCCAGAATCAGGCCAGATTCCCGCTAGGTCCCATTATAGTCAAAGGGGCCTAGCAGTGCTGCAGCAGTTTCGTGCTATGCCAGATGCAATGAACTCTGACAGGCTGTTCCTCTACTGCAACAGCTTGCTGGAACAGTTTAGAGCTAGTGTGAAACTAGCCTAAGCCTAAACCTGCTTTAAGATGGATGATGTCTCCGGTCGCTGTCTGAGTTTAGAACAGTCAGCATCAAGACTAGACACTGATCCCTTCAACTTTAGATGAGACATTTTCCACATGCTGAAATTTTTTCCGTGCTGAGAAAATTGCATGTTTTATATTTGCTTTACCCAAAAAACTTATTTAATGAAATGACCATCAGGAACACATTGAGTTCTCTATCACGAGTCTGCAATTTTTTTGTAGGGGCACACAAAAGTTTCCACTCAAGCACTCCAGTATATAATACTTTAGAAAAAAAAATATTGCTAGAAAAAGTGAATAATATCAGACTTGGTAGGCTATGTTTACATGCATAAACTACAAATTGGCGTGGTAATGAAAAGCAGGAAGTGCTCAACCCCATATGCAGTGGTGTATCGATACCGGGGGGGGGGGGGCCAGATCCTGCACTTGGGGTTGGCTGCAATGGAGACTGGCTGATATAGCCCAGGCCTTACATGTGCACCAGAATGTTGCCTGTAGATGGAAATAAAGGCACATTCAGACTAGGAGTTTTACACCTCCAAACAATTCTATATATAAACTACAAATTGGGGTGGTAATGAAAAGCAGGAAGTGCTGAACCCCATATGCAGTGGCGCATCTATACCACGGGGGCAGATCCTACACTTGTGGTCCGCTGCTAATGGCAATCCCCAGCAAAAATGCATACAATGAAGGATGCCTGCAGTGGACCACAAGTACCACAATAGACATCCTACACAGGGTAGCAAATGTGTGGATGTGATAAACAATCAAACTAAATAACAATAACTTTTACAAAGACAGGTGCACTTTGCGGTCTTACTAAACCTGCATACTGATGTAAAATTGAGATATGAGCAAACATATCCTACTGTGGAGTACATGTCTGAGCCCGAGCACCGCGCCAAGGTCTCTCAAGTAACTCGGGACCTAACGCTAAACCTACCTTTGCCGTATGGGCAATACCAGGAGCCAGTGGGCAAATTACAGGCGCGCAAGGTCCGACTCACAGCAAACTCCCAGTTACCTCCAGCATGCAGCCATGCTTACAATGGGAGGAGGGAGAGAGCTTTGAGCCCCACCCAAGACTGGCTGATATAACCCAGGCCTCAAATGTGCACCAGAATGTTGCCTATAGATGGAAATAAAGGCACATTCCGACAAGGAGTTTTTACACCTCCAAACAATTATATATATAAACTACAAATTGGCGTGGTAATGAAAAGCAGGAAGTGCTCAATTTGACCCCATATGCAGTGGCGTATCTATACCGGGGGGAAGGGGGGGGGGGAAGATCCTGCACTTACAATGCATACAATGGAGGATCCCCGAGATGGACCACAAGTACCACAATAGACATCCTACACAGGGTAGCAAATGTGTGGATGTGATAAACAATCAAACAAAATAAGAACTTTTACAAAAACAGGAGCACTCTGCGATCTTACTAAACCCTCATACTGATGTAAAATTGAGAGACTAGCCAACATATCCTACTGTGGAGGACATGTCTGAGCTCGAGCACTGCTCCAAGGTTTCTCAAGTAGCTCGGGATCTAACGCTAAACCTACCTGTGCCATATGGGCAACACCAGGAGCCAGTGGGCAAATTACAGGCGCGCAAGGTCCGACTCACAGCAAACTCCCAGTTACCTCCAGCATGCAGCCATGCTTACAATGGAAGGAGGGAGAGAGCTCTGAGCCCCACTCAAGACTGGCTGATATAGCCCAGGCCTCACATGTGCAGCTTGGGACCTAACGCTAAACCTACCTGTGCCATATGGGCAACACCAGGAGAAAGTGGGCAAATTACAGGTGCGCAAGGTCCGACTCACAGCAAACTCCCAGTTACATCCAGCATGCAGTCATGCTTACAATGGAAGGAGGGAGAGAGCTCTGAGCCCCACTCAAGACTGGCTGATATAGCCCAGGCCTCACATGTGCACCAGAATGTTGCCTGTAGATGGAAATAAAGGCACATTCAGACTAGGAGTTTTACACCTCCAAACAATTCTATATATAAACTACAAATTGGGGTGGTAATGAAAAGCAGGAAGTGTTGAACCCCATATGCAGTGGCGCATCTATACCACGGGGGCAGATCCTACACTTGTGGTCTGCTGCTAATGGCAATCCCCAGCAAAAATGCATACAATGAAGGATGCCTGCAGCGGACCACAAGTACCACAATAGACATCCTACACAGGGTAGCAAATGTGTGGATGTGATAAACAATCAAACTAAATAACAATAACTTTTACAAAGACAGGTGCACTTTGCGGTCTTACTAAACCTGCATACTGATGTAAAATTGAGATATGAGCAAACATATCCTACTGTGGAGGACATGTCTGAGCCCGAGCAACGCGCCAAGGTCTCTCAAGTAACTCGGGACCTAACGCTAAACCTACCTGTGCCGTATGGGCAATACCAGGAGCCAGTGGGCAAATTACAGGCGCGCAAGGTCCGACTCACAGCAAACTCCCAGTTACCTCCAGCATGCAGCCATGCTTACAATGGGAGGGGGGAGAGAGCTTTGAGCCCCACCCAAGACTGGCTGATATAGCCCAGGCATCAAATGTGCACCAGAACGTTGCCTGTAGATGGAAATAAAGGCACATTCAGACTAGGAGTTTTACACCTCTAAACAACTCTGTATATAAACTACAAATTGGGGTGGTAATGAAAAGCAGGAAGTGCTCAACCCCATATGCAGTGGCACATCTATAATGGGGGGGCAAATCCTGCACTTGTGGTCCGCTGCTAATGGCAATCCCCAGCAAAAATGCATACAATGGAAAATGCCCACAGCAGACCATAAGTACGACAATAGACATCCTACACAGGGCAGCAAATGTGTGGATGTGATAAACAATCAAACTAAATACCAATAACTTTTATAAAGACAGGTGCACTTTGCGGTCTTACTAAACCCTCATACTGATGTAAAATTGAGAGATTAGCCAACATATCCTACTGTGGAGGATATGTCTGAGCCCGAACACCGTTCCAAGGTTTCTCAAGTAGCTTGGGACCTAACGCTAAACCTACCTGTGTCGTATGGGCAATAACAGGAGCCAGTGGGCAAATTACAGGCGTGCAAGGTCCAACTCACAGCAAACTCTCAGTTACCTCCAGCATGCAGCCATTCTTACAATGGGAGGAGGGAGAGAGCTCTGAGCCCCACCCAAGACTGGCTGATATAACCCAGGCCTCAAATGTGCACCAGAATGTTGCCTATAGATGGAAATAAAGGCACATTCTGACAAGGAGTTTTTACACCTCCAAACAATTCTATATATAAACTACAAATTGGCGTGGTAATGAAAAGCAGGAAGTGCTCAATTTGACCCCATATGCAGTGGCGCATCTATACCGGGGGGGGGGGGGGGAAAACCTGCACTTACAATGCATACAATGGAGGATCCCCGAGACGGACCACAAGTACCACAATAGACATCCTACACAGGGTAGCAAATGTGTGGATGTGATAAACAATCAAACAAAATAAGAACTTTTACAAAAACAGGAGCACTCTGCGATCTTACTAAACCTTCATACTGATGTAAAATTGAGAGATTAGCCAACATATCCTACTGTGGAGGACATGTCTGAGCTCGAGCACTGCTCCAAGGTTTATCAAGTAGCTTGGGACCTAACGCTAAACCTACCTATGCGTATGGGCAATACCAGGAGCTCCTGGTATTGCCCATACGGCATAGGTAGGTTTAGCGTTAGGTCCCAAGCTACTTGAGAAACCTTGGCGTGGTGCTCGGGCTCAGACTTGTCCTCCACAGTAGGATATGATGGCTAATCTCTCAATTTTACATCAATATAAGGGGTTTAGTAAGACCACAAAGTGCACCTGTCTATGTTCACATGCAGCAGTCACATCGTGGCCAGAGTGTGAATTATGCTGTGGTTTTCATAGCTGTAAACTTAATACATCATTATAATTATAAAGTAAAGCTTTAAAATCTGTATTTTTGAGGTAACCTTCCTGATAGCCCAAGGATCCTTAATATTAAGCTGTATATTTATTAATAGAAACGCGTGCACTTTTAGTTTTTTTCATATCATTATAATTATATCAATTCTAGTACATACAATTCTATGTACCAGTGAGAAATATTTTGAGGATAGTTTACATTGGACAAAAAACATAAATAATTCTTAACAAAGTCTGCTGATGTCAACAGGATGAAAAGACATTCTTATGTGTATGAGTCTGTTCCACTATCTCCTGGTGTTTGTAGTCGGCAATTGCCCTTGGTTCAAATAGAAAAAGAGATGGTGGAACATTTATTTAACACATGCTAAATCTGTATACATGTGCATAAGGAATGTCTGCATGTATCATATAGCAGTACTATCTATGTGTGTCGCATAGTAGTACTATAAATGTATGTGGTATGGCTTGTGTAATGTGTGGTTGTAATGGGAGGTAGAACATGGACATATCAAGATGCTGCTTAGTCTTCTATCTCTTGTCCATGTTTTATTAAGTTACAGCAGCCGGAGCTTCTTACTGCCTATCGTAACTTGATTCAGCCAGTAGCTCTGTCAAGTCGGGCAAAGGATGTGGAGAGTTTGATGCCCTGTCCACTGATCACTATAGCTCCCTCTTCATTGCTAAAATGTAACAGCTTTATTGAAAATATAAATATGTGCAATGTGTGCAAGTATGCATGTATATGCTTGTGTAATGTATGTTTGTAATGTGAATTACTATATGTGTAATGCTTATATATGTGTGTGTTTAATATATGAATGCTTTGAATCCAGAGGAAAAAAGCAGGCTGGTTTGAGAGCTCCATTTATACAAGTAGGCAAATAACGTGGGTTTGTGAGAGTTCGTGTGTTTGAGTTCAAGTGTGTGTTTGTATTATGTGTGTGACTTTAGATTACGTGAGAGAGTATCTGTGATAGCTGAATTATTTGTGTGCATTGCTGAGTGGCTGTGCCTGACCTTATTGTACTAGATGCCAGGTCAGAGCAGTGTAGTCTAGTTTATACACTGTGACTTGCTATTGCTGTCAGGTTTATTTCATAGCAGCTGAAAGTATACTGTGATTATATATTTTTTCTCTTCCTTCTCCAGGGTGTCTAATTAGGAGAAGTTAAATAGCCAGCCTTGAGGGCAGCTGAGAGTATACTGTGATTATATATTTTTTTATCTTCCTTCTACAGGATGTTGAGCAGGTGGGTAATTAGGGTGAGGCTGTCTAATTCAGAGAAGTTAAATAGCCAGCCTTGAGGGCAGCTCAGTCCTTTGAATCCAGAGATAAAAAAGCAGGCTGGTTTGAGAGCTACATTTATACAAGCAGGCAAATAACGGGAGTTTGTGAGCGTTCGCGTGTTTGAGTTCAAGTGTGTGTTTGTGTTAAGTGGGTGACTTTAGATTACGTGAGGGAGTATCTGTGAGAGCTGAATTATTTGTGTGCATTGCTGAGTGGCTGTGCCTGACCTTATTGTACTAGATACCAAGTCAGAGCAGTGTAGTCTAGTTTATACACTGTGACTTGCTATTGCTGCCAGGTTTATTTCATAGCAGCTGAGAGTATACTGTGATTATATATTTTTTTTCTCTTCCTTCTCCAGGGTGTTGACCAGGTGAGTAATTAGGGTAAGGCTATCTAATTAGGAAAAGTTAAATAGCCAGCCTTGAGGGCAGCTCAGTCATTTGAATCCAGAGGAAAAAAAGCAGGCTGTCTTGAGAGCTGCATTTATACAAGCAGGCAAATAATGCGAGTTTGTGAGCCTTCGCGTGTTTGAGTTCAAGTGTGTATTTGTATTAAGTGTGTGACTTTAGATTACGTGAGGGAGTATCTGTGAGAGCTGAATTATTTGTGTGCATTGCTGAGTGGCTGTGCCTGACCTTATTGCACTAGATACCAAGTCAGAGCAGTGTAGTCTAGTTTATACACTGTGACTTTCTATTGCTGCCAGGTTAATTTCATAGCAGCTGAGAGTATACTGTGATTATATATTTTTTTTCTCTTCCTTCTCCAGGGTGTTGACCAGGTGAGTAATTAGGGTAAGGATGTCTAATTAAGAAAAGTTAAATAGCCAGCCTTGAGGACAGCTCAGTCCTTTGAATCCAGAGGAAAAAAAGCAGGCTGGCTTGAGAGCTGCATTTATACAAGCAGGCAAATAATGCGAGTTTGTGAGCGTACGCGTGTTTGAGTTCAGGTGTGTGTTTGTATTAAGTGTGTGACTTTAGATTACGTGAGGGAGTATCTGTGAGAGCTAAATTATTTGTGTGCATTGCTGAGTGGCTGTGCCTGACCTTATTGTACTAGATACCAAGTCAGAGCAGTGTAGTCTAGTTTATACACTGTGACTTTCTATTGCTGCCAGGTTAATTTCATAGCAGCTGAGAGTATACTGTGATTATATATTTTTTTTTCTCTTCCTTCTCCAGGGTGTTGACCAGGTGAGTAATTAGGGTAAGGATGTCTAATTAAGAAAAGTTAAATAGCCAGCCTTGAGGGCAGCTCAGTCCTTTGAATCCAGAGGAAAAAAAGCAGGCTGGCTTGAGAGCTGCATTTATACAAGTAGGCAAATAATGCGAGTTTGTGAGCGTACGCGTGTTTGAGTTCAGGTGTGTGTTTGTATTAAGTGTGTGACTTTAGATTACGTGAGGGAGTATCTGTGAGAGCTAAATTATTTGTGTGGATTGCTGAGTGGCTGTGCCTGACCTTATTGTACTAGATACCAAGTCAGAGCAGTGTAGTCTAGTTTATACACTGTGACTTGCAATTGCTGCCAGGTTTATTTCATAGCAGCTGAGAGTATACTGTGATTATATTTTTTTTTTCTCTTCCTTCTCCAGGGTGTTGACCAGGTGAGTAATTAGGGTAAGGCTGTCTAATTAGGAAAAGTTAAATAGCCAGCCTTGAGGGCAGCTCAGTCCTTTGAATCCAGAGGAAAAAAAGCAGGCTGGCTTGAGAGCTGCATTTATACAAGCAGGCAAATAATGCGAGTTTGTGAGCGTACGCCTGTTTGAGTTCAGGTGTGTGTTTGTATTAAGTGTTTGACTTTAGATTACGTGAGGGAGTATCTGTGAGAGCTGAATTATTTGTGTGGATTGCTGAGTGGCTGTGCCTGACCTTATTGTACTAGATACCAAGTCAGAGCAGTGTAGTCTAGTTTATACACTGTGACTTGCTTTTGCTGCCAGGTTTATTTCATAGCAGCTGAGAGTATACTGTGATTATATATATTTTTCTCTTCCTTCTCCAGGGTGTTGACCAGGTAAGTCATTTTTCAAGTCGGTGGATGGAACCGCTGGTGGAGAGAGCACTGCTTCCAGCTCCTGGCACGTGTTGCGTCCAGAGGCTGTATGTACAACAACAGGTGAGCAGTACCACTCTTCCTGGTACTTTGGAGGTTCAGCTTTTAACTTATTTACCCTATGAGCGCCTTTTTCTTTCCTTGGCCATTTTTTACTGACTCATCTCAGGGACAGGACTCATCTCAGGTTAATTTGCATAAATATCAAATCGTTTTTTTTAACACAATGAAAGCACACAGAGCTATGGGGACTGGGTATTGTGGATGTGCTAGCGGCCATCTAGCAACCCATGTCCTCAGCTCTATACACAAAATCCCGGTGACAGGTTCCCTTTAAAAAGATTAAAATAGACAAATCGTCAAGACCAGACAGCATACACCCCCGTATCCTAAAAGAATTAAGTAATGTCATAGCCAGACCCTTATTTATGATATTTGAGGACTCTATACTGACAAGGAGTGTTCCACAGGATTGGCGCATAGAAAATGTGGTGCCAATATTCAAAAAGGGTCCAAAAACAGAGCCCGGAAACTTTAGGCCGGTAAGTGTAACATCTGTCGTAGAAGTAAACTGTTTGAAGGTTTTCTAAGAGATGTTATCTTGGAGGATCTCAATGAAAATAAGCAAATAAGGAGGTAAGTTCTAGACTTGACAGCAGCGAATCAATGGATGTCTGGACTTCTCCAAAGCATTTGACACTGTACCACATAAAAGGTTAGTATATAAAATGAGAATGCTTGGACTGGGAGAAAATGTCTGTATGTGGGTAAGTAACTGGCTCAGTAATAGAAAACAGAGGGTGGTTATTAACGGTACATACTCAGATTGGGTCACTGTCACTAGTGGGGTACCACAGGGGTAAGTATTGGGCCCTATTCTCTTCAACATATTTATTAATGATCTTGTAGAAGGCTTGCACAGTACAATAATACATTTTTGCAGATGACACTAAACTATGTAAAGTAATTGACACGGAAGAGGACAGTATACTACTACAGAGGGATCTGGATAGATTGGAGGCTTGGGCAGATAAGAGGCAGATGAGGTTTAACACTGACAAATGTAAGGTTATGCACATGGGAAGGAATAATGCAAGTCACCCGTACATATTAAATGGTGTGACAGGACCAGGGGGAAAGTGGTAGAAGGAGTCTACATTTCACCTAGGTTCCTGTCCTATACGTTCTAAAAAGCAGCCAGGGAATTGACAGCAAGGAAAACTAGGTTTTCTCTTTGCAAGGGTTTTGTTAAAAAACCTGGTTAGAAGGGCCTGGCTGCTTGGAGCAGGGAGAGTTGGGTGGGTCCCTGCTCCAATTAGCCACTCCAGGTATTCAGGGTAACTGTGGCTAATCACCTTGGAACCTGAGTGTGCTATAAAAGGGCAAACAGCTCACTAGCTGATCTCTCTGCTCCTAAGAAGAACCCTGCTGTGTGAGTAAAAACAACAGTGTGTTTGGTTGATGGAGCTGGGCACAAGGCTCAGTTTCATGTAGTTAGGGACTACTGCCTGTTTAGAAGTAGTGGCCAGACGGCCAGGTATTTCATTTGTTTTGAACTGTTTTGTTTAATTATTTTTCTGCAAAAGTCAATAAAACTGGCTGAGGCCAGTTGCACCATACTTGCTTGGACTGGACTGTGTTTTATGTGCCTATAGCGCCCGTCTATCCCAGGAGACGGCGGTCCCGTGAGCTAATCCCGCTACAATGGTAAAACACTGGGTAACACTGACATGGGAAAGGACCTAGGAATTTTAGTGAACAGCAAACTAAACTTTAAAAACCAGTGTCAGGCAGCTGCTACCAAGGCCAATAAGATATCGGGTTGCATCAAAAGGGGCATAGATGCCCGTGATGAGAACATAGTCCTACCACTTTCAAAATCACTAGTCAGACCACACATGGAGTACTGTGTACAGTTCTGGGCTCCTGTGAACAAGGCAGACATTGCAGAGCTGGAGAGGGTACGGAGGAGAGCAAACAAAAGTAATAACTGGAATGGGGGGACTAAAGTACCCTGAAAGATTATCAACATTACAGTTATTCAGTTTAGAAAAAGACGACTGAGGGGAGATCTAATAACTATGTATAAATATATCAGGGGTCAGTACAGAGATCTCTACCATCATCTATTTATCCCCAGGACTGTAACTGTGATGAGGGGACATCCTCTGCGTCTGGAGGAAAGAAGGTTTGTACACAAAGAAGAGGATTCTTTACGGTAAGAGCAGTGAGACCATGGAACTCTCTGCCTGAGGAGGTGGTGATGGTGAGTTTACTAAAAGAGTTCAAGAGAGGCCTGGATGTATTTCTAGAGTGTAATTATATCAAAGACTATAGCTACTAGAGATGGGTTGATGATCCAGGGAGTTATTCTGATTGCCTGATTAGAGTCGGGAGGGAATTTTTTTCCCCTTAAGTGGGGAAAATTGGCTTCTACCTCACAGTTTGTTTGTTTTTCCATCCTCTGGAACAACTTGAAGGATAACAGGCCGAACTGGATGGACAGATGTCTTTTTTCGACCTTATAACATATGTTACTATGTTACTATGTATGTGTTATGTGTATATTGTGCATGTATCTATGTGTATGGTTAACTGTACAAATGTTCTCAAGGTGAACATTCATTTAACAAATGCTGAATCTATATATATATATATACAGTACAGACCAAAATTTTGGACACACCTTCTCATTCAAAGAGTTTTCTTTATTTTCATGACTATGAAAATTGTAGATTCACACTGAAGGCATCAGAACTATGAATTAACACATGTGGAATTATATACATAACAAACAAGTGTGAAACAACTGAAAATATGTCATATTCTAGGTTCTTCAAAGTAGCCACCGTTTGCTTTGATTACTGCTTTGCACACTCTTGGCATTCTCTTGATGAGCTTCAAGAGGCAGTCCCCTGAAATGGTTTTCACTTCACAGGTGTGCCCTGTCAGGTATAATAAGTGGGATTTCTTGCCTTATAAATGGGGTTGGGACCATCAGTGGCGTTGAGGAGAAGTCAGGTGGATACACAGCTGATAGTCCTACTGAATAAACTGTTAGAATTTGTATTATGGCAAGAAAAAAGCAGCTAAGTAAAGAAAAACTAGTGGCCATCATTACTTTAAGAAATGAAGGTCAGTCAGTCAGCCGAAAAATTGGGAAAACTTTGAAAGTAAGGGCTATTTGACCTTGAAGGAGAGTGATGGGGTGCTGCGCCAGATGACCTGGCCTCCACAGTCACCGGACCTGAACCCAATCGAGATGGTTTGGGGTGAGCTGGACCGCAGAGTGAAGGCAAAAGGGCCAACAAGTGCTAAGCATCTCTGGGAACTCCTTCAAGACTGTTGGAAGACCATTTCAGGGGACTACCTCTTGAAGCTCATCAAGAGAATGCCAAGAGTGTGCAAAGCAGTAATCAAAGCAAAAGGTGGCTACTTTGAAGAACCTAGAATATGACATATTTTCAGTTGTTTCACACTTGTTTGTTATGTATATAATTCCACATGTGTTAATTCATAGTTTTGATGCCTTCATAGTCATGAAAATAAAGAAAACTCTTTGAATGAGAAGGTGTGTCCAAACTTTTGGTCTGTACTGTATATATATATATATATATATATATATATCAACTTCTTGCTGCTGGGAGTGTCTGTGAAGGACTAGAATAAACTGTTTGGTAGAGTTTACTAGGTGGTGGAGGTCACTGGATATTAGCCATAATAATACTATAATTTGGCCCTAGTAACAATTAATTAAGAAAACTTCATGGTGGAGGCAGTTATTTTGCTACTTTAGCTATGAAGCACTGCTAATCTTATTCAGCGATGTAATTCCTGGCAAAGATAAAAAATGTTTGCATAAGTCTAATAGGCAATGGTTATATATTCTGTATACGGTATGTAAGCCTCTCAGAAAGAAGTACAATGGTTAAATTATTCCCAAACACTTACTTTGGCACTATTGTTTTATGTTCCCCTGAAAACTATAATTTTTTTTCTTTTTTTACTGACATAGTCACAAGATTCCATAAAACAGGCTGAAGCACCTGCAGTCAAAGTTTTTTTAAAAGAATTAATATGCTTTGTTATTTATGTAAAACTGAGACATTTCTAGAGCATTTATTCCCTAAGGGGTAGTTCACACGTTTAAATAAAATCAACCAGCAGCAATTGTTAGAAGTCAACATATGATCTCAAACTTCCTCAAACTGCAAGTGATTAAACCCTGGAAAATATTGGGTAAAAAAAAATATCTACATTTAGTATCCCAAATGTCTTTTTTTTTAATCCATCTACTTGAACAAAATTTTCATTTAGTTTTCTCAGAAAAATCAGTTAAATCACCAAAAATATCACAATAAAATAGATTAATAAAAATAATTTAGAAATGTAAACTCATTGGGGCAGATTTCCTAAGACTGCTGTTTCATAGGTCTGTCTTAGTCTAAAGCCTATTGGAGTGAAATGCACCAAATTTATTAAGAAGATCACACCTCATAAAGGGGTTGTCTGCCTTTTTCTTACTGATGATCAATACTTTTAATAGGTGTCAGACCTCCACCGATCAGCTGTTTGAGAAGGCAGTGGCACTTGCTGCTTCCCATCACTATGTCACATGGCCTGGGGCAGCTTAGCCCTATTGAACCCCTTTAATAAACTCAGCACATCTTCTGTCTATGCAAATCTTTGCCAGGTATGAACATAAATGATAGTAAATCTTTTGTACAATGGTCTGGCCACCTTAACAAAATAGAGGAGTATATATAAAGCTGCATGAGTCATCCACCAGCTGATATTTGTAGTGCTTCTGAGTGCATAGAGTGTGGTGGATAGTGTTTGATGATGGATCTGGCTCTGAAGAACAAGGTTGAAGGGGATGGGGTAGATTGAGAAGAGTTAAATTAGGAGATGTGATAAGCCACCCTAAAAAGATGTGTTTTTAGAGGAGTGCCTAAAACTGTGGATTTCGGAAATTAACCTAATTGCTTGGGGTAGGGCATTCCAGAGAACTGGTGTAGCTGAGAAGACGTCTGGAGGACAGGAGTTAGAGATTTGGATTACAGTGGATGTTAATCTTAGATCACCTGTACAGTCGTGGCCAAAAGTTTTGAGAATTAGATAAATATTGGAAATTGGAAAAGTTGCTGCTTAAGTTTTTATAATAGCAATTTGCATATACTCCAGAATGTTATGAAGAGTGATCAGATGAATTGCATAGTCCTTCTTTACCATGAAAATTAACTTAATCCCAAAAAAAACTTTCCACTGTATTTCATTGCTGTCATTAAAGGACATGCTGAGATCATTTCAGTAATCGTCTTGTTAACTCAGGTGAGAATGTTGACGAGCACAAGGCTGGAGATCATAATGTCAGGTTGATTGGGTTAAAATGGCAGACTTGACATGTTAAAAGGAGGGTGATGCTTGAAATCATTGTTCTTCCATTGTTAACCATGGTGACCTGCAAAGAAATGCGTGCAGCCATCATTGCGTTGCATAAAAATGGCTTCACAGGCAAGGATATTGTGGCTACTAAGATTGCACCTCAATCAACAATTTATAGGATCATCAAGAACTTCAAGGAAAGAGGTTCAATTATTGTTAAGAAAGCCTCAGGGCGTCCAAGAAAGTCCAGAAAGCACCAGGATCGTCTCCTAAAGAGGATTCAGCTGCGGGATCAGAGTGCCACCAGTGCAGAGCTTGCTCAGGCATGGCAGCAGGCAGGTGTGAGCGCATCTGCACGCACAGTGAGGCGAAGACTTTTGGAAGATGGCCTGGTGTCAAGAAGGGCAGCAAAGAAGCCACTTCTCTCCCAAAAAAACATCAGGGACAGATTGATCTTCTGCAGAAAGTATGGTGAATGGACTGCTGAGGACTGGGGCAAAGTCATATTCTCAGATGAAGCCTCTTTCCGATTGTTTGGGGCATCTGGAAAAAGGCTTGTCCGGAGAAGAAAAGGTGAGCGCTACCATCAGTCCTGTGTCATGCCAACAGTAAAGCATCCTGAGACCATTCATGTGTGGGGTTGCTTCTCATCCAAGGGAGTGGGCTCACTCACAATTTTGCCCAAAAACACAGCCATGAATAAAGAATGGTACCAAAACACCCTCCAACAGCAACTTCTTCCAACAATCCAACAACAGTTTGGTGAAGAACAATGCATTTTCCAGCACGATGGAGCACTGTGCCATAAGGCCAAAGTGTTAACTAAGTGGCTCGGGGACCAAAACGTTGACATTTTGGGTCCATGGCCTGGAAACTCCCCAGATCTTAATCCCATTGAGAACTTGTGGTCAATCCTCAAGAGGCGGGTGGACAAACAAAAACCCACTAATTCTGACAAACTCCAAGAAGTGATTATGAAAGAATGGGTTGCTATCAGTCAGGAATTGGCCCAGAAGTTGATTGAGAGCATGCCCAGTCGAATTGCAGAGGTCCTGAAAAAGAAGGGCCAACACTGCAAATACTGACTCTTTGCATAAATGTCATGTAATTGTCGATAAAAGCCTTTGAAATGCATGAAGTGCGTGTAATTATATTTCACTACATCACAGAAACAACTGAAACAAAGATCTAAAAGTAGTTTGGCAGCAAACTTTGTGAAAACTAATATTTGTGTCATTCTCAAAACTTTTGGCCACGACTGTAGAGTGTAGTGCACTGGTAGGGTGGTAGACAGAGATCAGAGATGAGTGCGGAGATGTAGTGGGTGCAGCACTGTGGAGTTTAGTTTTTGAAAGATTCAGTTTCAGATACAGGGACGACACATAATTAAGGGAAGTATGTCCCAGAAAATATGGCAGATAGTTCTTATAGTAAATTGATATGTGAACATTGCTACTAGGATCCCAGTCTTATAAAAGCCTTAGTTGGATGCATTTAGAATGTTAAGCATCCATCCTCACTCATGAATGATAGGCATGTGAGTAGATGATTGGTATTTTACACTTGTGTGACTTCCCTCATGTGACATTGTGGCCTGTTTGCATCCTGCTGGGAAATGGAGTTATAAGTTGCCCATATATCAGCAAGTACGTCATTTTTCAGTGATATATTGTAAATTTGATTTTCTTTCCAGTGAATTGTTTGCCTTCTTCTCTTAGTGCATCCTTGTGACATATTTAAGCCAATATCATTAACATGCATGCAGCCAACCATCCACATGATACAAAAGAATACATGAATTATCAGACCAGGCCACTGATTTCATTGCTCCTTAGTAGTGTTGAGCGAACTTCTGTTTTAAGTTCGGCGTCTAAAGTTCGGCTTCCGGTTAGCGGAGAATCCCGATATGGATTCCGAATTCCGTTGTGGTCCGTGGTAGCGGAATCAATAATCGGCCATTATTGATTCCGCTACCACGGACCACAACGGAATTCGGAATCCATATCGGGATTGTCCGCTAACCGGAAGCCGAACTTTAGACGCCGAACTTAAAACAGAAGTTCGCTCAACACTACTCCTTAGACTACTTTCACACATTAGCGTTAATGTTTTCCGGTATTGAGATCCGTTATAGCGTCTCACTACCGGGAAAAAAACGCTTCTGTTATGTCCCCATTCATTGTCAATGGGGACAAAACGTAACAGAACAGAATGCTCCAAAATGCATGCTGCGGTTTGCTTTCCATCCTGAGATGCAGAACAAGATGGATCCGTCATGATCCACAATGCAAGTCATGGGGACGGATCCGCTTTCTCTGACACAATCTGACACAATAGAAAATGGATCCGTCCCCCATTGACTTTCCATGGAGTTAAAGATCCGTCTTGGCCATGTTAAAGATAATACAACCGGATCTGTTTATAATGGATGCAGATGTTGTATTATCAGTAACGGAAACGTTTTTGCTGAACCCTGCCGGATCCAGCAAAACCGCTAGTGTAAAAGTAGCCTTAGTTCTGAAGCTGACATGTCAGTGTAGGCACTCTTTCTGTTATAATCCGCATTAACTTTTTTCAGGAATTTGTACTACAGTAGGTATGTAGGTATTATCCACTGCAATCCAGGAACACAAAGGGTAGAAGTGCTTGTTTTGTACAATGGTCCTAAAACCTTAACAAAATAGTGGAGTCGACATAAAGCTGCATGAGTCATCCACCAGCTGATATTTGTAGTGCTTCTGAGTGCATGGGAGCTTGGGAGGGTGGATAGTGTTTGATGATGGATCGGGCTCTGAAGAGCGAGGTTGAAGAGGATGGGGTAGATTGAGAAGTTAAATTATGAACCTGTACTTTTGGAGATGCTCCAAAACAACTGTATAACCAACATGTGTCCCTTGTCAGAGTTGTTTTCCTGCGTTCAACACATTATGTCCAAGAACCGATATTATTTGATGCCTATTATATCCCAACCTTTGACAGGTGTCATTATCACATCTATGTTATTCACATCACCAGTCAGCAGTTTTAATGTCAAAAGAGAGACATTAAAGGGAGTGACTTCTTATGTGTAGACCACACCAGCCAATTTGGATTGCCAACTCTGGGACAGGGGATTCCTGTTTTATCAATGTCAAATAGATGTATGCATAGCTTTTCCTGTAGATAGACCATAAATGTCTATAGTCTGAATGATAATGTTTTTGTCATTACATTGGAAAATACCATTCATGTCCCAAATACACTTTTCTGTAAGGGAGTCATTTAGATGTGTCAGTCCCAACATCAATATTGGCGTCCCAGCCCTAATATGTTAAATAAAATGTTTAAGAAATTCATATTTGAACTTTAACCCCTTAACGACCTCTGTTTTTTGACAGTGGGAGTGCAGGTCCTAAGTCTGCAGTAAAGTCTTTTGGCGTCATTGGAAGTCAATTGACAGGGTCATTAAAGTAAGTTTTCCAGAATCTTAGGGGCACATTTATTAAGACTGGCATTTTAGAGGCCGGTCTCAATAAAGCCCCATAGCTGGCAGAGGATCCACCAGACTTGTAAAGAGGCGCAGGCCTCTACATAACTTTGGTGCATCCAGTGCCAGTTCTAAATGTAAGACAGTTTCCTTGCTGTCTTACATTTGGACCATTTTGTACGCCTAAAACAGGCGTAGAAAATGGTGAATGAGACAGGCCTGCTAGCCTTCCCCGCCAACACCAAGCCCATAATTTTAGACCTTGTGCGAGTGAGGCGTATTACAGCATAGTAAATGACCCCCATAGTTTTTTTTTTTTATTCTCACGGTCCAGACTGCATCTGGTATTTATGGTCAGCTAAGCACTTGGTTTTCTCATACTATTGTATTAAAGGGTTTATCCAAGACTATTAAATGTCCCCCATATGCCCAGGCCCCTCACGATAAATATACTTACCTAGCTCCCCCCTCCCTACGCCATTCCTGGTCCCCGGCACGCCGCTGCTGCTTCTCCCAGTGCACGGATGAAAACATCCACTAACGGGGGGAGCAGCAAATGGTAGGCAGGTCACTGTATGTCTTCATCTGCGCACAAGGAAAAGCAGTAGCGGCGGTGCGGGGACCAGGAGCGGTGCAGGGAGCGGGGAGCCAGGTATGTATATTCATTGTGAGGGGCTCGGGCCTTAGGGGGGCATTTAATAGTCTTGGATAACTCCTTTAATACTCTCCGGTACTGTAGAGGCATCTATTTCTCTCCAATTCTTTGCTATGAGAATGTGAGATTGCTTTTTACTCAATGTGCTAATGATCTCCACATATTAGTTAAAAGTTTAGTAATATAAGCAGGTAGAAATGAATACATAAATAACTGAAGGCAGTTTTTTTATGTGAGAAGTGTAGTGCCACATAGAAATCCTTCAAAGATCACTTAAAGCAGTTGCATGATATATCTTTATGCATGAATGGTTAACCATTCTAAGAGAATAAAAAAAAATCTCACAAGTCTGAACATGAAACAAATGAAAGTGAAATTCTGGATAGGTGAGCTCTTAATGACTGGAGCATATTGCTTGATCAGTGGAGAGTATAATGTTTGAGGTAAGTAAATGATTAACATAATGTAGAGATGAGAATTTGAATTTAACATTTTCTGAACAGCATTCAAGTAACATAATTAACTTCAACTGTTTTATATCAGAACAAAAAACATCTACAGTATCTCATATATCTCTATCTAATATCTATCTATAGTGCAAGAAATCTTTGCTAATTTATTGGAAAGGAAAAACTAAAATCTTCCATTGACATACAGTAAGTATTCAGACCCTTTACTCAGTACTTAGTTGAAACACCATTGGCAGCAATTAGAGCCTCTAGTCTTCTTGGGTATGTTGCCAGAGGATTTGCACACATAGATTTGGGGATTTTCTGTCATTCTTCTCTGCAGATCCTTTCAACCTTTGTCAGGTTGGATGGTCAGCTCAATCGCAAGATCTCTCCACTATCAAGAATGTCTAGGACTGGATAGGGTGACGGATCTTCCATTCACAGCATAAAACAACCCTGGATGAATTAGAGGTCCAAATTGAAAGAGCAGCTTGTGATGACATACCACAGCAGGATGTCCAGCATCTGCATGTCTGTTCATGACTATCACAATGCCAATGGCTGCCTGTATCGCAGCAAGGAGAGATGCCACCCAATATTAATGTGATCCTGCCTCAACACATACCCTGCTGCAGAACCCAAAATAAAGGGTGCACCACCTGGATGTGTGATCATTGGCCAAGCTCCGCTAGCTGTTTATACTTTGTCAGTCTCAGCTCAATTGCATTATGTTCTCCAGCTTTTCTTTGCCAATTTATATGATAAGTGGGGTTACCCTGTGTACCAGTATCAACCGTTGGCGACGTCCTTCTCCCCTAGTCAGCAAGGCGCTGTAGAGCTTCTCCAGAGACTTCCAAGCCAAGTTGCGATTTCCAGTAGCTGTGCAGCTCTTACAAGAGCTAGTAGTGATATAGCTGTTCCCTACAACACGAGAAGAGGCTACGAGTTGAGGGTAAGAAGAACAACATTTATTGGTGCCACCCATGGCCTTATATACCAGTCTCCATTGAAAGGGGACCTCCCCTGGGGACCTCATGGAGAACTGCGTGACAAACACACAAACCAATGGAAATAATCACACAATCCGGGACAGTCCCACACAATGTCTCCCCTCTGCCTGGAAGGTAATCAGGTTAGACAATGTAGGTAACCTAATCATCTCCAGACAGTAAAACCACATTGTGTATAAAAACTCCCATACAGGACGTACAATTAGAGTTGAGCGAACCCGAACCCCATTGAAGTCGATGGGGACCCGAACTTTTAGGCACTAAAAATGCTGTAAAACAGCCCAGGAAAGAGCTAGAGGGCTGCAAAAGGCAGCAACATGTAGGTAAATCCCCTGCAAACAAATGTAGATAGGGAAATGAATTAAAATTAAAATAAAAAAAATAAAAATGAACCAATATCAATTGGACAGAGGTCCCATAGCAGAGAATCTGGCTTCACACCAGCAGAGAATCAGTCTCTTCATGCCATAGCAAAGAATCTGGCTTCATGTCAGCAGAGAATCAGTCTCTTCATGCCATAGCAGAGAATCTGGCTTCATGTCAGCGCAGAATCAGTCTTCATGTCATAGCAGAGAATCAGGCTTCACGTCACCCACCACTGGAACAGGCCACTGTCACACATTTAGGCCCAGGCACCCAGGCAGAGGAGAGGTCCCGTAACAGAGAATCTGGCCTTATGTCAGCGCAGAATCTGTCTTCATGTCATAGCACAGAATCAGGCTTCACGTCACCCACCACTGGAACAGGCCACTGTCACACATTTAGGCCCCGGCACCCAGACAGAGGAGAGCGGTCCCGTAACAGAGAATCTGGCCTTATGTCAGCGCAGAATCTGTCTTCATGTCATAGCAGAGAATCAGGCTTCACGTCACCCACGACTGGAACAGGCCACTGTCACACATTTAGGCCCAGGCACCCAGGCAGAGGAGAGAGGTCCCGTAACAGAGAATCTGGCCTTATGTCAGCGCAGAATCTGTCTTCATGTCATAGCAGAGAATCAGGCTTCACGTCACCCACCACTGGAACAGGCCACTGTCACACATTTAGGCCCCGGCACCCAGACAGAGGAGAGCGGTCCCGTAACAGAGAATCTGGCCTTATGTCAGCGCAGAATCTGTCTTCATGTCATAGCAGAGAATCAGGCTTCACGTCACCCACCACTGGAACAGGCCACTGTCACACATTTAGGCCCAGGCACCCAGGCAGAGGAGAGAGGTCCCGTAACAGAGAATCTGGCCTTATGTCAGCGCAGAATCTGTATTCATGTCATAGCAGAGAATCAGGCTTCACGTCACCCACCACTGGAACAGGCCACTGTCACACATTTAGGCCCCGGCACCCAGACAGAGGAGAGCGGTCCCGTAACAGAGAATCTGGCCTTATGTCAGCGCAGAATCTGTCTTCATGTCATAGCAGAGAATCAGGCTTCACGTCACCCACCACTGGAACAGGCCACTGTCACACATTTAGGCCCAGGCACCCAGGCAGAGGAGAGAGGTCCCGTAACAGAGAATCTGGCCTTATGTCAGCGCAGAATCTGTCTTCATGTCATAGCAGAGAATCAGGCTTCACGTCACCCACCACTGGAACAGGCCACTGTCACACATTTAGGCCCCGGCACCCAGACAGAGGAGAGCGGTCCCGTAACAGAGAATCTGGCCTTATGTCAGCGCAGAATCTGTATTCATGTCATAGCAGAGAATCAGGCTTCACGTCACCCACCACTGGAACAGGCCACTGTCACACATTTAGGCCCCGGCACCCAGACAGAGGAGAGGTTCATTCAACTTTGGGTTGCCCCGCAATATAATGGTAAAATGAAATTAAAAATAGTATTGAATGAGGAAGTGCCCTGGAGTAGAATAATATATTCTTAAGGGGAGGTAGTTAATATCTAATCTGCACAAGGGATGGACAGGTCCTGTGGGATCCATGCCTGGTTCATTTTTATGAACGTCAGCTTGTCCACATTGGCTGTAGACAGGCGGCTGCGTTTGTCTGTAATGACGCCCCCTGCAGTGCTGAATATACGTTAAGACAAAACGCTGGCCGCCGGGCAGGCCAGCACCTCCAAGGCATAAAAGGCTAGCTCTGGCCACGTGGACAATTTGGAGACCCAGAAGTTGAATGGGGCCGAACCATCAGTCAGTACGTGGAGGGGTGTGCACAGGTACTGTTCCACCATGTTAGTGAAATGTTGCCTCCTGCTAACACGTTCCGTATCAGGTGGTGGTGCAGTTAGCTGTGGCGTGGTGACAAAACTTTTCCACATCTCTGCCATGCTAACCCTGCCCTCAGAGGAGCTGGCCGTGACACAGCTGCGTTGGCGACCTCTTGCTCCTCCTCTGCCTTCGCCTTGGGCTTCCACTGGTTCCCCTGTGACATTTGGGAATGCTCTCAGTAGCGTGTCTACCAACGTGCGCTTGTACTCGCGCATCTTCCTATCACGCTCCAGTGTAGGAAGTAAGGTGGGCACATTGTCTTTTTACCGGGGATCCAGCAGGGTGGCAACCCAGTATTCCGCACACGTTAAAATGTGGGCAACTCTGCTGTCGTTGCGCAGGCACTGCAGCATGTAGTCGCTCATGTGTGCCAGGCTGCCCAGAGGTAAGGACAAGCTGTCCTCTGTGGGAGGCGTATCGTCATCGTCCTGTGTTTCCCCCCAGCCACGCACCAGTGATGGGCCCGAGCTGCTTTGGGTGCCACCCCGCTGTGAACATGCTTCATCCTCATCCTCCTCCTCCTCATCCTCGTCCTCCTCGTCCTCCAGTAGTGGGCCCTGTCTGGCCACATTTGTACCTGGCCTCTGGTGTTGGAAAAAACCTCCCTCTGAGTCACTTTGAAGAGACTGGCCTGAAAGTGCTAAAAATGACCCCTCTTCCTCCTCTTCCTCCTGGGCCACCTTCTCTTCCATCATCGCCCTAAGTGTTTTCTCAAGGAGACATAGAAGTGGTATTGTAACGCTGATAACGGCGTCATCGCCACTGGCCATGTTGGTGGAGTACTCGAAACAGCGCAACAGGGCACACAGGTCCCGCATGGTGGCCCATTCATTGGTGGTGAAGTGTGTCTGATCCGCAGTGCGACTGACCCGTGCGTGCTGCAGCTGAAACTCCACTATGGCCTGCTGCTGCTCGCACAATCTGTCCAGCATATGCAAGGTGGAGTTCCACCTGGTGGGTACGTCGCATATCAGGCGGTGAGCGGGAAGGCCGAAGTTACGCTGTAGCGCAGACAGGCGAGCAGCGGCAGGGTGTGAACGCCGGAAGCGCGAACAGACGGCCCGCACTTTATGCAGCAGCTCTGACATGTCGGGGTAGTTGCGAATGAACTTCTGCACCACCAAATTCAGCACATGCGCCAGGCAAGGGATGTGCATCAAACCGGCTAGTCCCAGAGCTGCAACGAGATTTCGCCCATTATCGCACACCACCAGGCCGGGCTTGAGGCTCACCGGCAGCAACCACTCGTCGGTCTGTTGTTCTATACCCCGCCACAACTCCTGTGCGGTGTGTTGCCTGTCCCCCAAACATATGAGTTTCAGAATGGCCTGCTGACGTTTACCCCGTGCTGTGCTGAAGTTGGTGGTGAAGGTGTGTGGCTGACTGGATGAGCAGGTGGAAGAAGAGGAGGAGGAAGCTGAGTAGGAGGAGGAGGAGACAGGAGGCAAAGAATGTTGCCCTGCGATCCTTGGCGGCGGAAGGACGTGCGCCAAACATCTCTCCGCCTGGGGCCCAGCCGCCACTACATTTACCCAGTGTGCAGTTAGGGAGATATAGCGTCCCTGGCCGTGCTTACTGGTCCACGTATCTGTGGTTAGGTGGACCTTGCCACAGATGGCGTTGCGCAGTGCACACTTGATTTTATCGGACACTTGTTTGTGCAGGGAAGGCACGGCTCTCTTGGAGAAGTAGTGGCGGCTGGGAACAACATACTGTGGGACAGCAAGTGACATGAGCTGTTTGAAGCTGTGTGTGTCCACCAGCCTAAATGACAGCATTTCATAGGCCAGTAGTTTAGAAATGCTGGCATTCAGGGCCAGGGATCGAGGGTGGCTAGGTGGGAATTTACGCTTTCTCTCAAATGTTTGTGAGATGGAGAGCTGAACGCTGCCGTGTGACATGGTTGAGATGCTTGGTGACGCAGGTGGTGGTGTTGGTGGTACATCCCATGTTTGCTGGGCGGCAGGTGCCAACGTTCCTCCAGAGGCGGAGGAAGAGGCTGAGGCGGCGGCAGCAGCAGAAGAGGCCGAGGCAGCAGCAGCAGAAGAGGTAGCAGGGGGAGCCTGAGTGACTTCTTTGTTTTTAAGGTGTTTACTCCACTGCAGTTCATGCTTTGCATGCAGGTGCCTGGTCATGCAGGTTGTGCTAAGGTTCAGAACGTTAATGCCTCGCTTCAGGCTCTGATGGCACAGCGTGCAAACCACTCGGGTCTTGTCGTCAGCACATTGTTTGAAGAAGTGCCATGCCAGGGAACTCCTTGAAGCTGCCTTTGGGGTGCTCGGTCCCAGATGGCGGCGGTCAGTAGCAGGCGGAGTCTCTTGGCGGCGGGTGTTCTGATTTTGCCCACTGCTCCCTCTTTTGCTACGCTGTTGGCTCGGTCTCACCACTGCCTCTTCCTCCGAACTGTGAAAGTCAGTGGCACGACCTTCATTCCATGTGGGGTCTAGGACCTCATCGTCCCCTGCATCGTCTTCCACCCAGTCTTGATCCCTGATCTCCTGTTCAGTCTGCACACTGCAGAAAGACGCAGCAGTTGGCACCTGTGTTTCGTCATCATCAGAGACGCGCTGAGGTGTTATTCCCATGTCCTCATCATCAGGAAAAATAAGTGGTTGTGCGTTAGTGCATTCTATCTCTTCCACCCCTGGGGAAGGGCTAGGTGGATGCCCTTGGGAAACCCTGGCAGCAGAGTCTTCAAACAGCATAAGAGACTGCTGCATAACTTGAGGCTCAGACAGTTTCCCTGATATGCATGGGGGTGATGTGACAGACTGATGGGCTTGGTTTTCATGCGCCATCTGTGCGCTTTCTGCAGAAGACTGGGTGGGAGATAATGTGAACGTGCTGGATCCACTGTCGGCCACCCAATTGACTAATGCCTGCACCTGCTCAGGCCTTACCATCCTTAGAACGGCATTGGGCCCCACCAAATATCGCTGTAAATTCTGCTGGCTACTGGGAGCTGAGGTAGTTTGTTCACTAGGACGTGTGGCTGTGGCAGAACGGCCACGTCCTCTCCCAGCACCAGAGGGTCCACTAACATCACCACGACCATGTCCACGTCCGCGTCCCTTATTAGATGTTTTCCTCATTGTTCCCGTTCACCACAATTTTGAGAATGGCAAATTTGGGAATGGTTTTTCAACCCAGAAAAAAAAGTGTGCTTTTACGGTCACTACAATTAACTTGACCAGCTAAAACAGTAGAGATTTGGTTAAATAGAGATGTGAGGCCTGTTTTTTTTTGCGCTGTGTGACAGGTATAGGTTTAATCACAGAATCAGATTTCTATCAGCACGCTAGCGTGTGTCTTAGGTTTTTCTGAATGACACTATCACTAGCTTCAATGTAAGATATTCTTTTTGGGATAGATTTCAAGTAGGCCTCAAATACCAGAAACTAGTTATTTTGTGAATGTCAAATTTGGGAATGGTTTTTCAACCCAGAAAAAAAAGTGTGCCTTTATGGTCACTACAAATAACTTGACCAGCTAAAACAGTAGAGATTTGGTTAAATAGAGATGTGAGGCCTGTTTTTTTTTGCGCTGTGTGACAGGTATAGGTTTAATCACAGAATCAGATTTCTATCAGCACGCTAGCATGTGTCTTAGGTTTTTCTGAATGACACTATCACTAGCTTCAATGTAAGATATTCTGTTTGGGATAGATTTTAAGTAGGCCTCAAATACCAGAAACTAGTTATTTTGAGAATGGCAAATTTGGGAATGGTTTTTCAACCCAGAAAAAAAAGTGTGCTTTTACAGTCACTACAAATAACTTGACCAGCTAACACGGTACAGATTTGGTTAAATAGAGATGTGAGGCCTGTTTTTTTTTTGCGCTGTGTGACAGGTATAGGTTTAATCACAGAATCAGATTTCTATCAGCACGCTAGCGTGTGTCTTAGGTTTTTCTGAATGACACTATCACTAGCTTCAATGTAAGATATTCTGTTTGGGATAGATTTCAAGTAGGCCTCAAATATCAGAAACTAGTTATTTTGAGAATGGCAAATTTGGGAATGGTTTTTCAACCCAGAAAAAAAAGTGTGCTTTTACGGTCACTACAAATAACTTGACCAGCTAAAACAGTAGAGATTTGGTTAAATAGAGATGTGAGGCCTGTTTTTTTTTGCGCTGTGTGACAGGTATAGGTTTAATCACAGAATCAGATTTCTATCAGCACGCTAGCGTGTGTCTTAGGTTTTTCTGAATGACACTATCACTAGCTTCAATGTAAGATATTCTTTTTGGGATAGATTTCAAGTAGGCCTCAAATACCAGAAACTAGTTATTTTGAGAATGGCAAATTTGGGAATGGTTTTTCAACCCAGAAAAAAAAGTGTGCTTTTACGGTCACTACAATTAACTTGACCAGCTAAAACAGTAGAGATTTGGTTAAATAGAGATGTGAGGCCTGTTTTTTTTTGCGCTGTGTGACAGGTATAGGTTTAATCACAGAATCAGATTTCTATCAGCACGCTAGCGTGTGTCTTAGGTTTTTCTGAATGACACTATCACTAGCTTCAATGTAAGATATTCTTTTTGGGATAGATTTCAAGTAGGCCTCAAATACCAGAAACTAGTTATTTTGTGAATGTCAAATTTGGGAATGGTTTTTCAACCCAGAAAAAAAAGTGTGCCTTTATGGTCACTACAAATAACTTGACCAGCTAAAACAGTAGAGATTTGGTTAAATAGAGATGTGAGGCCTGTTTTTTTTTGCGCTGTGTGACAGGTATAGGTTTAATCACAGAATCAGATTTCTATCAGCACGCTAGCATGTGTCTTAGGTTTTTCTGAATGACACTATCACTAGCTTCAATGTAAGATATTCTGTTTGGGATAGATTTCAAGTAGGCCTCAAATACCAGAAACTAGTTATTTTGAGAATGGCAAATTTGGGAATGGTTTTTCAACCTAGAAAAAAAAGTGTGCTTTTACAGTCACTACAAATAACTTGACCAGCTAACACAGTACAGATTTGGTTAAATAGAGATGTGAGGCCTGTTTTTTTTTGCGCTGTGTGACAGGTATAGGTTTAATCACAGAATCAGATTTCTATCAGCACGCTAGCGTGTGTCTTAGGTTTTTCTGAATGACACTATCACTAGCTTCAATGTAAGATATTCTGTTTGGGATAGATTTCAAGTAGGCCTCAAATACCAGAAACTAGTTATTTTGAGAATGGCAAATTTGGGAATGGTTTTTCAACCCAGAAAAAAAGTGTGCTTTTACGGTCACTACAAATAACTTGACCAGCTAAAACAGTACAGATTTGGTTAAATAGAGATGTGAGGCCTGTTTTTTTTTGCGCTGTGTGACAGGTATAGGTTTAATCACAGAATCAGATTTCTATCAGCACGCTAGCGTGTGTCTTAGGTTTTTCTGAATGACACTATCACTAGCTTCAATGTAAGATATTCTTTTTGGGATAGATTTCAAGTAGGCCTCAAATACCAGAAACTAGTTATTTTGAGAATGGCAAATTTGGGAATGGTTTTTCAACCCAGAAAAAAAAGTGTGCTTTTACGGTCACTACAAATAACTTGACCAGCTAAAACAGTACAGATTTGGTTGAATAGAAATGTCAGGTCTATTTTTTAGGCGCTGGGTGACAGGCTCAACTTGCCCCTGATGTAATATATGGCCAAAAAATAACCACACTGTTGATGGTTAAATGCACTTGGGTGACACAGGCTCAGCCTGCACCAGATGTAGTATATGGCCAAAAAATAATCAGACTGTCGATGGTTAAATGCACTTCGGTGACACAGGCTCAGCCTGCAGCTGATGTAGTATATGGCCAAAAAATAACCAGACTGTTGATGGTTAAATGCACTTCGGTGACACAGGCTCAGCCTGCAGCTGATGTAGGATATAGCACAAAATAACCACACTATCGATGGTTAAATACACTTGGTGATAGCTTGTGCTGGCGCACCACAAGTCACAAAATGGCCGCCGATCACCCCAGAAAAAAAGTGATCTAAAAACGCTCTGGGCAGCCTCAAAAAAGTGAGCAAGTCAATAATAGCACTTCAATGATCCACAGCTGCAGATCGATCACAGAATGAAGTCTTTTGGAGGAGTTAATCTGCCTAATCTCGCCCTAACGTCGCAGCTGCAACCTCTCCCTATACTGATCATAGCAGAGTGACGTGCGGCGCTACGTGACTCCAGCTTAAATAGAGGCTGGGTCACATGGTGCACTGGCCAATCACAGTCATGCCAATAGTAGGCATGGCTGTGATGGCCTCTTGGGGCAAGTAGTATGACGCTTGTTGATTGGCTGCTTTGCAGCCTTTCAAAAAGCGCCAAGAAAGCGCCGAACACCGAACCCGAACCCGGACTTTTACGAAAATGTTCGGGTCCGTGTCACGGACACCCCAAAATTCGGTACGAACCCGAACTATACAGTTCGCGTTCGCTCATCCCTACGTACAATGTCTCCCCCCTGACTGGGAGATAATCAGGTTAGACACTGTAGGTAACCCAATCATCTCCAGACAGTAAAACTACATTTTTTTTTTATACGCATTAAAAAGTACCCCAAAATCCACAATATTCCAAAAGACAGACAGAGGGCTTCTGTTACACCCTGCACCCCCACTGTTGTGTCCATTGTGTAGTGCATGGAGATTCAGGTTGCTGCAGTGCTGCTCCTATTGAAATGAATGGGAACAGTGCAGAAATAACCAGTTCTGTCCACTACACAATGCATGGAGCTGGGTGGTACTGTCTCCGACTTCCTCTTTAAAGAGGACCTTTCAGTTGTAAAAACTATGTGAACTAAGTATGCTGCCATGTAGAGCGGCGCCCGGGGATCTCACTGCACTTACTATTATCCCCGGGCGCCGCTCCGTTCTCCCGTTATAGGCTCCGGTACCTTTGCTCCTTAAGTTATAGTAGGCGGGTCTTCCCTTGTCCTGTGGGCGTCTCTTTCTCCTAGGCTGTAGCGCTGGCCAATCGCAGTGCACAGCTCACAGCCTGGGAGAAAAAAACCTCCCAGGCTGTGAGCTGTGCGCTGCGATTGGCCAGCGCTGCGGCCTAGGAGAAGGAGACGCCCACAGGACAAGGGAAGACCCGCCTACTATAACTTAAGGAGCAAAGGTACCGGAGCCTATAACGGGAGAACGGAGCGGCGCCCGGGGATAATAGTAAGTGCAGTGAGATCCCCGAGCGCCGCTCTACATGGCAGCATACTTAGTTCACATAGTTTTTACAACTGAAAGGTCCTCTTTAAGTCCATAAAACCAAAGTAGTTATAAATGTCTCTCTTGATAATTGAACTATATGCATACATATAACTATACCATTAGAAATTAAAGCCGTATAAACGTTGGTATATTGCTAGAGTAAATGGGCTATACACAATACTACAGTGAATGTAGCTCCTATGTTATAAGATTGACACTTGTCTTCATCATATTGGTTCAAATACATGCATACAATTAGTCATGGACGAACATCGGCCGGGACATTTCACGAACACGGGTTCACAATCAAATATTTGCGAACCGCGCGTTCGCGGCGGGCCCCATTCACTTTAATGGCAGGCGTACCTGAAAAACCTTCAGGTCATATTTGCAGCCACCAAATACTTACTAGAAGTGCACAAATAGTCCCACAACATGAACGGTGACATACCAGAGGGGGATCAATGGCAAAAATTCCCACAAAAAATATGTATTTTAATCAGGGGCCATTTTAATGTGTCTTAAAGGGAAACTCTCAAAAATGTGCCCTGCTGGAGCCTACATTTTTTTTATTTTAGGCCACAGGAGTACAAGCCCCAAAAATTTGGCATTCACCTGACAGAAAAGAACAAGTGATTATGTGGCTGGAGGTACATTAGGCGGTCACTGAATAACAATTTTAATGCAGGCCAGTGGAGTACAGGCCCCCAAAATTAGGTATTTACCTGACAGAAAAGGCTTTTTATGCCACTGTATATACATAAGACAAAGACCATTCTTTGTTCTGGGTCGTGGCGGATATGTGTGGGCTGGCATGAGGAAATCCAATTACACGTGGTCGTCACAGGTGTTGAATTCCTCCAAGATCATGCCTCATTCATTTTTAGAAATGTGAGCTAGGCAAGTGCGCTTTTCGGTCACGATCCCCCCTGCTGCCCTGAACGTCCTTTTTGACAGGACACTGTCACCGCCAGCTCTCTGAGAAGCGCTGGCAGACGTTCTTCTGTACCTCTTGCATGATGTTCCTTGTTTTGGTTTCACTTTGTCATCTCTTTTCCTTCTCCCAGCTGTCATCTATTTACACTGATTGCCACCCTTTATATCCCCTCCCATACTGCCTCACTTTGCGGTTTATACTACTTCCTGGATTGTGTTCACTTCTAGATGCTGCAACTGCTGGTTCCTCAGATAAGTCTTTTCCTTTATTTGTGTTTCCGTGCTGGCTTGATTCTAGGTGACCCTGACTCCCTCAGTATTAAGTGCAGGGAGCTGGTGGTTGTGTCCCCTCACTATTATAGGGTTATTAGGTGTCACACAGCCTAGGTACGAGGGCATGCAATTTTCTATCATAAAGATCTTTACATGGGCAGAGCAGTCAGGGAGAGCTCTAGGGGTTTTATAGGGCTCACCCATATGTTCCGTAGTTTGGGATCAAGTCAGTCAGATGTTTATTTATAACTTTCAGCTTTCTGCAACACCATCCGTGACATTATAAACTGCCAAAACCGTCTTAAGCATGGATACGGTTTCAGCCTTCATTGACCGCATGCAGGGTCTTTCACTGGAGATAGCAGATCTCCGTAAAACTGTGTCTCAGTTTCAGGTGACCGGTTCTGCTTGCGTTCATGGAGTTTGTTCCGAGCCTAAGATCTCGCTTCCGGATACGTTCTCCGGGGGTAGTGAGAATTTTGGTCGTTTTAGAGAGGCTTGCAAACTCCATTTTCGCCTACTTCCCCATTCCTCTGGTGATGAGGAGCAGAGGGTGGGGATCATCATCTCGCTGCTCAGGGATAACGTTCAGTCTTGGGCCTTTTCGCTGCCGGTGGGGGCACGGCCCCTCCGATCGGTGGATTAATTTTTTGTAGCCCTGGGGCAGATACATGATGATCCGGATCGTATTGCTCTGGCTGAATCTAAACTGCGTCTTTTATGCCAGGGTAAACAGTCCGCAGAGATATATTGTTCAGAATTTCAGAGATGGGCAGCTGATACTGGTTGGAATGATGCTGCACTCCGAAGTCAATTTTGCCATGGTCTTTCGGAGGGATTGAAAGATGCATTTGCCTTTCATGAGAGACCTGCCTCGTTAGAGTCTGCCATGTCTCAAGCTGTTCATATTGACAGGCGTCTTAGAGAGAGAGGAGAGATCACTCCTTCCTGTCATATTCAGTCCAAGGACAGTGGGGCGGTCTCATGCAGTGCGCAGGGGCCTCAGTCTCTCTCAATCCCCTCTGAGCAGGAGGCCATGCAGCTGGGTTTGCTTTCCTCTGATAGTAGAGGATTCACTCATTTGGCAAATGTTTGCCCCTCTAGGAGATTCAGGGAGTTTTCTGTGGGTAATAAAGAAACAAAAAGAAAAAAAACCTCTAAAAACTTTCCATTTGCTACTATTGGCAAGGTTGATGCGGAAATTGAAGGTTTGCCGTTTGCTTGTAGTTCCCGTTTTGTCCTACCTGCCAGGGTGGCGCTAGATAGCAAGAACATTGTTTGTGAGATTTTTGTATATAGTGGTACAGCTGTCAATCTCATTGATAATCAATTTGCTATAACACATGGTTTCCAGGTATGCACTTTGGAAAAGGATATACCTGTTTTTGCTATCGATTCCACTCCACTTTCTCAAAAATCGTTAAAGGGCATAGTTCACAATATCCGTTTGATTGTGGGTGATGCTCATGTTCAGGATATGTTATGTTTCGTCCTAAGCGGATTACCTACTCCTCTAGTGTTGGGGCTACCCTGGCTCACTAAACATAACCCCACCATTAATTGGCAAGCCAGGCAAATAAATGGTTGGAGTGACTCTTGCAGAGAGAATTGCCTCACGGCGTCTCTTTCAGAGGTTTCTACCAAGACTGTACCATCTTTTCTCTCTGAATTTTCGGATGTGTTTTCAGAGAGTGGTGTCCAGGAGCTGCCCCCTCACCGGGAGTACGATTGCCCTATTAATCTCATCCCAGGCGCCAAGCTGCCAAAATCACGTTTATACAATCTCTCCCAACCTGAAAGGGTCGCTATGCGTACTTATATCTCTGAGAGCCTGAGAAAGGGACACATCCGACCCTCGAAGTCACCTGATGACAATTCGTGACCCATATCCGCTTCCTCTGATCCCGGACCTGTTTAACCAGATTGTTGGGGCTAAAGTTTTTTCTAAGTTGGATTTAAGAGGGGCATACAACCTAGTCAGGGTCAGGGAAGGGGACGAATGGAAGACGACCTTCAATACCCCTGAGGGCCATTTTGAGAATTTGGTTATGCCCTTTGGTTTGATGAATGCTCCAGCCGTCTTCCAACATTTTGTGAACAGCATTTTTTATCATTTAATGGGGAAATTTGTACTGGTGTATCTAGATGACATTTAGATTTTTTCTCCTGATTTCAAAACTCATAGGGACCACCTACGTCAGGTCTTGCTCATTCTGCGGGAGAATAAATTGTAAGCTAAACTGGAAAAATGTGTGTTTGCGGTTCCAGAAATTCAATTTCTGGGTTTTCTTCTCTCCGCTTCTGGTTTTCGCATGGACCCTGAGAAGGTCCGTGCTGTGCTTGATTGGGAGCTTCCTGAGAATCAGAAGGCGCTGATGCGGTTTTTGGGTTTTGCCAATTATTACAGGAAGTTCATTTTGAATTATTCCTCTGTTGTTAAGCCACTCACTGACATGACTAAAAAGGGGGTAGATTTTTCCTCCTAGTCGGTAGATGCGCTTAAGGCCTTTTCTAGTATCAAAGAGAGTTTTGCTTCCGCTCTCATCTTGGTACAACCTGATGTCTCTCTGCCTTTCATTGTTGAGGTGGACGCTTCTGAGGTGGGTGTGGGTGCGGTCTTGTCTCAGGGTCCCTCTCCTGCCAAATGGCGACCGTGTGCCTTTTTCTCAAGGAAGCTCTCCTCTGCAGAGAGAAATTACGATGTGGGAGATAGGGAGTTGTTGGCCATCAAATTAGCTTTTGAGGAATGGCTCCATTGGCTAGAGGGAGCCAGACACCCTATTACCGTGTTTACCGACCATAAGAATCTGGCCTACTTGGAATCAGCCAAGCGTCTGAACCCGAGACAGGCCAGATGGTCTTTGTTCTTTTCTAGGTTTAATTTTGTTGCCACGTTCCGCCCTGGGGTTAAAAATGTGAAGGCTGATGCCTTGTCACGTTGTTTTCCGGGAGGGGGGAACTTTGAAGACACGGGTCCCATTTTGGCTGAAGGGGTGGTCGTCTCTGCTCTTTATCCTGATTTGGAGGCGGAGGTTCAGGCAGCCCAGGCAGAGGCTCCTGATCTTTGTCCTTCTGGGTGGTTGTTTGTGCCTCTCGCTTTACGACACAATGTTTTTAAGGAGCACCATGATACTGTCCTTGCTGGGCACCCGGGGAGTAGAGCCACAGTGGATCTCATTGTTTGGAGATTCTGGTGGCCGGTTCTTCGTAAGACGGTTGAGGGTTTTGTGGCAGCCTGCGAGACCTGCGCTCGTGCCAAGGTCCCTCATTCACGGCCATTTCTCCTCCCGTTACCCATTCCTTCCCGTCCTTGGACTCATCTGTCCATGGACTTCATTACGGACCTGCCTCGTTCCTCGGGGAAGACTGTGATTCTGGTAGTAGTGGACCGTTTTAGCAAAATGGCGCATTTCATTCCCTTTCCTGGGTTACCCAATGCTAAAACGCTGGCGCAAGCATTTGTTGATCACATTGTCAAATTGCATGGCATTCCTTCAGACATAGTTTCTGATAGGGGCACGCAGTTTGTTTCCAGATTCTGGAAGACTTTCTGTTCTCGCTTGGGGGTTCGGTTGTCGTTCTCTTC
Organism: Bufo bufo; assembly: GCF_905171765.1. Taxonomy (NCBI): domain Eukaryota; kingdom Metazoa; phylum Chordata; class Amphibia; order Anura; family Bufonidae; genus Bufo; species Bufo bufo. Next base: position 300,880,028 of record NC_053392.1, read on the forward strand.
TGCTTTTCACCCGCAGTCGAATGGCCAGACCGAAGGCGTCAATCAGAATCTGGAGACATATCTGCGGTGTTTTGTGGCAGAGAATCAGGAGGATTGGTGTTCTTTTTTGTCCCTTGCTGAGTTTGCTTTAAATAACCGTCGCCAGGAGTCCTCGGATAAGTCACCATTTTTTGGTGCATATGGGTTTTCTAATCCGCAGTTTGGGAAATTCTCTGGAGAGGGGTCTTTTGGTTTACCTGATGAGGAGAGATTTTCCTCGTCTTTGTTATTTATTTGGCAAAAGATTCAGGGTGATCTGAAGAGGATGAGTGAGAGATATAAGCGTGTGGCGGATAAGAGACGTGTGCCTGGTCCGGAATGTGGGTGATCTGGTGTGGTTGTCTACAAAGAATATCAAACTGAAGGTTCCCTCCTGGAAGTTGGGTCCTAAGTTTATTGGGCCTTACAAGATCTTGTACGTCATCAATCCCGTTGCCTTCTGTCTTGATCTTCCTCAGACTTGGAAGATCCATAATGTTTTTCACAGCTCCCTATTAAAACCTTATGTCCAACCCACAGTACCCTCCTCTTTGCCTCCTCCTCCGATTGTTGTTGATGGTAATCTTGAATTCAGGGCTCTAGGATTGTGGATTCTTGCATTATCCGCGGTTCTCTCCAGTATCTCGTTCATTGGGAGGGTTATGGTCCTGAGGAGAGGATGTGGGTCCCAGTGGCGGACATTAAGGCCACTCGTCTTATCAGGGCTTTTCATAGGTCTCATCCTGAGAAGGTGGGCTCTGAGTGTCCGGAGTCCACTCGTAGAGGGAGGGGTACTGTCACCGCCAGCTCTCTGAGAAGCGCTGGCAGACGTTCTTCTGTACCTCTTGCATGATGTTCTTTGTTTTGGTTTCACTTTGTCATCTCTTTTCCTTCTCCTAGCTGTCATCTATTTACTCTGATTGCCTCCCTTTATATCCCCTCCCATACTGCCTCACTTTGCGGTTTATACTACTTCCTGGATTGTGTTCACTTCTAGATGTTGCAACTGCTGGTTCCTCAGATAAGTATTTTCCTTTATTTGTGTTTCCATCCTGGCTTGATTCTAGGTGACCCTGACTCCCTCCGTATTAAGTGCAGGGAGTCGGTGGTCGTGTCCGTTCACTATTATAGGGTTTTCAGGTGTCACACAGCCTAGGTACGAGGGCATGCTATTTTCTATCATAAAGATCTTTACATGGGCAGAGCAGTCAGGGAGAGCTATAGGGGTTTTATAGGGCTCACCCATATGTTCCTTAGTTTGGGATCAAGTCAGTCGGATGTTTATTTATAACTTCCAGTTTTCTGCAACACCATCCGTGACAGACACTCGACGAGGGGCAAGCCAAAACTTCCATGGCAAATTGTGCCAGCTCTGGCCACAGGTCAATCCTGCACACCCAGTAGTCAAGGGGTTCCTCACTTCTAAAAGCGTCCACATCACCCGTTAACCCGATGTAGTCGGACACCTGTCGGTCTAGGCATTCCTAGAGGCTGGATCCGGAGGGCGGCTGTTGATGGGTTGGCTGCAAGAATGATCTCATATTCGAAGTCTTCGCGTATTCAAGCTTTGTTTACTATTATCAACTTTTTCCGGCATCATCAACTTTTTATGCTCGAACATTTGGCCTGTCTTCTGCCAGATGAACGCGATGATGGCATGGTAGAAGGTGGAGTGGAGGACAATTGGGAGGAGAAGGAGAAGAGACAGGACGTAGTGCGCTGGGAGTGTGGCTTTGTGGGTTCTGACGGCGTTGATCCCACTGGGCTCAGTGATGGGAGGCCAGGTGCCTTCTTAAGGCGCTCGTCCCTAGGTGAGTTTTGGGCTTACCATGACTTATGCATTGAGAGCACAGGCTGCAGATGGCAACATTATTGTCAGCAGCTGACACGTTAAAAAAAGCCCACACTACGGAGCCATGTGCTGGCGTCCTGGGAGCGCAAGATGTAACCATGCATGGTGTACGGCTCGCTCCAGATACATTTGCAGTCTGATTTTTGCCCCCTGTGCACTGCGAGTTCTGCCTGCTTCTCCTCCTTCTCCTCCCTATCTGCTGCTCCATCTCTCCCTCTGAACTTCCCTCCTCTTCCTCTCTTATGGACACCCATGTGACATCCATCGACACGTCATCATCGTCCATCGACAAGTCATCATTGTCACCTTCACCACTGACATTAGAGATCTTGGAGTAGGCAGCAACAGCGGGGACCACCCTCCTTGGGCTGATCTGGGTACTGTCGTCAGACCACTGGGTGGCGGCCGTTGCTACCTCTTCTTCCTCATCCAATGCCAAGAAAGGCTGCACATCGGTAAGGTCTGGGAATGGAGGGGAAAATAATTCCTCTGACTCGAGTGGAGAGGCTATGGTGGTGGCGGTGGTGTCTTTGAAGGTGCACACAGCAGAAAGTGAGAAGGGTGCAGATACTGAGGATGAGGAGGGTGCAGATGCAGAAGGCTGAGTGAGCCAATCAAGCAACTCTGGTGCGTCATTTGACGTAATCGCACGCACCTTCTGCAATTTCCACTTAGGCTCCGGTCTGGTGCACCTGCCCGACCCCTACCACTCCTGCGGAACAGTCTGCCTCTTCCTCTGCCTGTCATTTTCAAAATTACCCGGTGCCAAAGTTATTAGAGTAAAGCAGTAATTGTGGAAGCAGGTGTATCGCAGGCCTCAATCAATATTTGGTGGAAGCAGGTATATGAATTCTCTTAATCAGTATTTTGTGGAAGCAGGTGTATCGCAGGCCTCAATCAATATTTGTTGGAAGCAGGTATATCAATCCCCTTAATCAGTATTTTGTGGAAGCAGGTATATCGCACACCTCAATCAATATTTTGTGGAAGCAGGCATATAAAAACCTCTTAATCATTATTTTGTGGAAGCAGGTATATCGCACCCCTGAATCTGTATTTTGTGGATGCAGGTATATAGAACCTCTTAATCAATTTCTGGTAGAAGCAGGTATATCAAACCCCTTAATAAGTATTTTGTGGAAGCAGGTGTATCGCAGGACACAATCAATATTTGGTGGAAGCAGGTATATCAATCCCCTTAATCAGTATTTTGTGGAAGCAGGTATATCAATCCCCAGAATCTGTATTTTGTGGAAGCAGGTATATCGCACCCCTCAATCAGTACTTTGTGGAAGCAGGTATATAGAACCCCTTAAATAAATATTGGGTGGAAGCAGGTATATCACACCCTTCAATCTGTATTTTGTGAAAGCAGGTATATCAATCTCCTTAATCAGTATTTTGTGGAAGCAGGGGTATCGCAGGCCTCAATCAATATTTGGTGGAAGCAGGTATATCAATGCCCTTAATAAGTATTTTGTGGAAGCAGGTATATCGCACCCCTCAATCAGTATTTTGTGGAAGTAGGTGTATCGCAAGCCTCAATCAATATTTGGTGGAAGCAGGTATATCAATCCTCTTAATCAATATTTTGTGGAAGCAGATGTATCGCAGGCCTCAATCAATATTTGGTGGAAGCAGTATATCAATCCCCTTGACCCCTTAAGGACTTAGGACGTACCGGTACGGCATGTTTCCCGAGTCCTTAAGGACCCATGACATACCGGTACGTCATGTGTTGTTCCGATCACCGCCGCCCAGCCAGCGGTGATCGGAACCCGGTGCCTGCTCAAATCATTGAGCAGGCACCTTGGCTAAATGCGATCGCCGCAAACCGCAGGTAAATTCAGACCTGCAGTTTGCGGCTTTTACCTGTTCTTGCGGCGGTGATCGGGCGTGCCATCGCATCGGGTCCCCATGCGGCTGTAGGGGGGATCCAATGGCATGGAAGGCAGCGCGATGCCTAAGGAAGGCAGCGCGATGCCTAAGGAAGGCAGCGCGATGCCTAAGGAAGGCATCGCGCTGCCTTCCGGTGACGAGCCTGTGAGATCCAGCCCCCTGGATCTCACAGGCCGGAAGCTGTATGAGTAATACACACAGTATTACTCATACAGCCAATGCATTCCAATACAGAAGTATTGGAATGCATTGTAGAGGATTAGACCCCCAAAAGTTCCCAAAGTGGGACAAAAAATTAAGTGAAAAAAAAAGTTGAGAAAATAAAGTTTTCCCCCCCAAAAATTTAAAGTTTCAAGTAAAAATAAACAAAAATGTCATCGACCGGCTCTATAAACATATCACATGACCTAACCCCTCAGATGAACACCGTAAAAAATAAAAACTGTGCTAAATAAACCATTTTTTTGTCACCTTACACCACAAAAAGTACAACAGCAAGCGATCAAAAAGGCGTTTGCCCACCAAATAGTACCAATCTAACCATCACCTCATCCTGCAAAAAATGAGCCCCAACCTGAGACAATCGCCCAAAAATCGTATAAAAAAAACTTATAGAGACACTAAAACATTATTTTTTTTGTTTTAAAAAAGCTGTTATTGTGTAAAACTTACATAAATAAATAAAAAGTATACATATTTGGTATCGCTGCGTTCGTATCGACCGGCTCTATAAAAATATCACATGACCTAACCCCTCAGATGAAGACCGTAAAAAAAGTTTGTCACCTTACATCACAAATAGTGTAATAGCAAGGAATAAAAAAATCACACGCACCACAAAATAGTGCCAATAAAACCATCATCTCATCCTGCAAAAATCATACCCTACCCAAGGTAATCGCCGAAAAACTGAAAAAATGATGTCTCTCAGACTATGGAAACACTAAAACATGATTTTTTTTGCTTCAAAAAAGAAATCATTGTGGTAAACTTACATAAATAAAAATAAAAGTATACATATTAGGTATCGCCGCATCCGTGACAACCTGGTCTATAAAAATATCACATGATTTAACATAAAGTGTAATATCGAACAGCCAAAAATCATATGTACCCTAAACTAGTACCAACAATACTGCCAGCCTATCCCGTAGTTTCTAAAATGGGGCCACTTTTTTGGAGTTTCTACTCTAGGAGTGCATCAGGGGGGCTTCAAATGGGACATGGTGTCAAAAAACCAGTCCAGCAAAATCTGCCTTCCAAAAACCGTATGGCATTCCTTTCCTTCTGCTCCCTGCCATGTGCCCGTACAGCAGTTTACGACCACATATGGGGTGTTTCTGTAAACTACAGAATCTGGGCCATAAATATTGAGTTTAGTTTGGCTGTTAACCCTTGCTTTGTAACTGGAAAACAATTATTAAAATGGAAAATCTGCCAAAACAGTGAAATTGTATCTCTATTTTCCATTAATTCTTGTGGAACACCTAAAGGGTTAACAAAGTTTGTAAAATCAGTTTTGAATACCTTGAGGGGTGTAGTTTATAGAATGGGGTCATTTTTGGGTGGTTTCTATTATGTAAGCCTCGCAAAGTGACTTCAGACCTGAACTGGTCCCTAAAAATTGGGTTTTTGAAAATTTCGGAAAAATTTCAAGATTTGCTTCTAAACTTCTAAGCCTTGTAACATCCCCAAAAAATAAAATATCATTCCCAAAATGATCCAATCATGAAGTAGACATATGGGAAATGTAAAGTAATAACTATTTTTGGAGGTATTGCTATGTATTATAGAAGTAGAGAAATTGAAACTTGGAAATTTGCAATTTTTTACAAATTTTTGGTAAATTTGGTATTTTAAAAAAAATAAAAATAAATTTTTTTAACTTAATTTTACCAGTGTCATGAAGTACAATATGTGACGAAAAAACAATTTCAGAATGGCCTGGATAAGTCAAAGCGTTTTAAAGTTATCAGCACTTAAAGTGACACTGGTCAGATTTGCAAAAAATGGCCGGGTCTTTAAGGTGAAATAGGGCTGAGTCCTTAAGGGGTTAATCAGAATTTTGTGGAAGCAGGTATTTCACACCCCTCAATCAAAATTTTGTGGAAGCAGGTATATAGAACCCCTTAATCAATATTTTGTGGAAGCAGGTATATCGCACCCCTCAATCTGTATTTTGTGGAAGCAGGTATATCAATCCCCTTAATCAGTATTTTGTGAAAGCAGGTGTATCGCAGGCCTCAATCAATATTTGGTGGAAGCAGGTATATCAATCCTGTATATCAATATACAGTAACAATGACAATGATTGAATGATTTCAATATATTTGCGCAGTTGACAGTGTTATAATTATTATTTTTATGCTCATACATAGAATATGAGATCTCTTCAAACAGCACATCCGAAGAAAGAGAGAAACCTGAATCGAATTTCTTAGCAATATGAACTGAAGACTGCTGCTTATCAGGTTTCTAATGAATTACATTTATTATTAATAAGACCTCCTCGATAGCACAGAACAAATATACCCACTGAACACTTTGAAAATGTGTTGATTGATGGTTTGTGGAAGCAGTCGTGGGACAAGTCTCATTATTGGTTCATACTTTCATAATGAACGTACAAGAAATAAATATTAACATGCATTACATACCATATTTGTAACCAAATACAGGCTTTTTCATCTCTCCTTGTTTATTCTTCTTCCCTTCAGTAAACATTGGTAGTAAGCATTAGAGACGGCCTTGCAGTTCGCCATGCGGTCGTTTTGCGGCGAACTTTGCTTGTTCGCTATTCGCCAAACGGGTGACTATATGGCGATATTCGCGCCCGCCATATTCTTTTACATTGTGAGGAACTTTGACCCATGACACATCCATCAGGTGGTACAGGACAGCCAATTGAGACGTTTCAGCACATGGACATACCCCCTACTGCATAAATAAACCTGATCTGGCGCCATTTTACATTCAGTCTTTTGCCAGTGTAGGGAGAGGTTGCTGTGTGGAGCAGGGACAGACTGTTAGGGACACAAATCGCTAGCTAATAGGGTCACAAAAGTCCTTTTAAAAACTGGTATAGGTGTGCTATCGATAGGTGTGACATACTGAGGGGTGTAATATACTTATAATATACTTTCTTACATAGAAAGTATATTATAGTGCAATTATATTGTGCAGCAGTTGTGTGCAGTTCTGCTGCGATACTGCAGCCATACAGAGTGACAAACGCTATTGGAACAAATAATTTCTACTGGTGTGATTTACTTGTTGCCCCCCAAAAAATTGATTGAGGCAGGGGTGTTATATACCAATAATATACTTTCTATATAGTGCATTTAGGTAGTGCAGCATTTGTCTGCGGTTTTACTGCGTTACCGCATCTACACAGAGTGACAAACACTATTGGAACAAATAATTTTTACTGGTGTCATTTACCAGTTGCCCCCCTAAAAAAACTGATTGAAGCAGGGGTGTTATATACCAATAATATACTTTCTATATAGTGCATTTAGGTAGTGCAGCATTTGTCTGCGGTTTTGCTTCGTTACCACATCTACACAGAGTGACAAACACTATTGGAACAAATAATTTCTACTGGTGTGATTTACCAGTTGCCCCCTCCAAAAAAACTGATTGAAGCAGGGGTGTTATATACCAATAATATACTTTCTATATAGTGCATTTGTATTGTGCAGCAGTTGTGTGCGGTTCTGCTGAGATACCGCAGCTATACAGAGGGACAAACGCTATTGGAACAACTAATTGCAATTGTTGTGATTAGAGATGAGTGAATCGAAGCTGACGAAGTCGAATTTGTTCCGAATTTCAGATTTTTTTAAAATTCTGAACGAATGTGAATTTCCTCACGCTTCGTGATAACGAATCGCATTATTAGCAAGAGTTTAAAGTGCCCACATATAGCACATAGTGGGACACTGCATCAAGATTAATCAGGTGTGGATCAGCCAGGATTTCAACACACTAATGCCTGGTGCATCAGACTAGATCATCCATGGTGCCACACCAACATTTTGACAAAAGAGACCGTTTTCTTCTGGCTACCTGCCTCAGCTACTATTCTGATGCTGTTCCCGCCTGATGCCAAACACCTGATGCCAAGTGCTCCTTCTTTCACCCACCATCTTCAGCGAGTACTAGTATTGCCACCCACCTCCACACTATGTTACCTTGCCACTCTGTGGCCTACTGATGCTGCCATGTCCACACTATGTCACCTTGCCACTCTGTGGCCTCCTGGTGCTACCATGTCCACACTATGTCACAGTGCCACTCTGTTGTATCATGCTGCTGCCATGTCCACACTATGTCACCTTGCCAATCTGGCCTCCTGATGCTGCCATCTCTACACTATGTAACCTGGCCACTCGATGGCCTAGACATACTGCTGCCAACTACATACTCTGTGATTGTGCCACTCGGTGGCCTGCTCATACTGCTGCCACCTCCAGACTTTGTCTTTGGGCCACTGTGTGGTCTCCTCATGCTGCTTCCACCTCACCACTCTGTCATAGGGACACTCTGTGGACTTCTCATGCTGTTCACACCCTCCCCACTTCATGACTGGGACACTATTTTGGCTTTCGACCTGGCTGACATCATCATTTATTTGACCTTCCTTCTGATCTGTCCGAAGGAAGGAAAAATGAGACGCACAACAGATCCTGTCTGTGTAGCAGCTGTAAGGCCTGTATGGTCCCATCAGAATTGGCTTATAATTTGGTAGACAAAAGCAGGAGTGGGTACAATACACAGAAGACATGCAAATATTCCATTTACGTGTCATCTCTTTTTAGATCCACTCCTGTTTTTATTGGCATTAGCAATACTGAGCAAATGCTGACCGGGTGAAGGCGTATGCTCCAAAGACAGGATCCGTTTGTAGGTTATTGTTCTGACGGATCAGAGGAAGGGCAAATTAATCAGTGACATCAGCAAAAACTTACTGCTGACATCCTCTACACTCTGTCGGGGGGGCTCTACTTGTATAGGCGTGTAATAGAATAGGTTCTATAGACATCTATGTGGAATCAGCTGACAAGGGTGTAAAAGGAGTGCACTTCTTCTTGACACTAACATCGACCTATAAGTCAGAGTTCATAATTGAGTTATTAGGCCAGTTTTGGCATATTTAAGTATACTTTCTTATAATTTTAATCAAGTTTTGGTTTAATAAAATTTATGAAAATATTGAATACATTTAATAATAAAAATTAAATGTTGCGTAAGACAGGAGAGAATCGGCCAGTCTTCTGTTTATTTAACTATGTGGTGTTGCGATAGAGAAAGCAAAAAAAAAATTAAAATTACTCCGAATCCTGTCAAGATTGATGCAAGTGCGGTATTGGCTGCTCATCCAGCAAGATACTTCTGGGGGAACCTGCCTGCCAGGCTTAGGCCTCTACTAGTGACAGACAATGAGAAGAAGACAAAGCTTGTTCTTTTCTGTACATTGAATGAATAATTTTTGGGGCCTGTTCTCCACTGGCCTGCAGTAAAATTGATATCTATTGACCGTCTAATATACAGTCAGGTCCATAAATATTGGGACATCGACACAATTGTAAAAATTTTGGCTCTATACACCACCACAATGGATTGAAATGAAACAGACAAGATGTGCTTTAACTGCAGATCAGGTGAACTATGTAGGAATTACAACAGTTTTCATATGTGCCTCCCACTTGTTAAGGAACCAAAAGTAATGGGACAATTGGCTTCTCAGCTGTTCGATGGCCAGGTGTGTGTTATTCCCTCATTATCCCAATTACAATGAGCAGATAAAAGGTCCAGAGTTAATTTCAAGTGTGCTATTTGCATTTGGAATCTGTTGCTGTCAACTCTCAGGATGAGATCAAAAGAGCTGTCACTATCAGTGAAGCAAGCCATCATCAGGCTGAAAAAACAAAACAAACCCATCAGAGTGATAGCAAAACATTAGGCGTGGCCAAAACAACTGTTTGGAACATTCTTAAAAAGAAGGAACGCAAAAAGACCACGGAAAACAACTGTGGTGGATGACTGAAGAATTCTTTCCCTGGTGAAGAAAACACCCTTCACAACAGTTGGCCAGATCAAGAACACTCTCCAGGAGGTATGTGTGTCAAAGTCAACAATCAAGAGAAGACCACCAGAGTGAATACAGTGAATACAGAGGGTTCACCACAAGATGTAAACCATTGGTGAGCCTCAAAAACACGAAGGCCAGATTAGAGTTTACCTAACAACATCTAAAAAAGCCTTCACAGTTCTGGTACAACATCCTATGGACAGATGAGACCAAGATCAACTTGTACCAGAGTGATGGGAAGAGAAGAGCATGGAGAAGGAAAGGAACTGCTCATGATCCACATACCACCTCATCAGTGAAGCATGGTGGTGGTAGTGTCATGGCGTTGGCATGTATGGCTGCCAATGGAACTCGTTCTCTTTTATTTTTTGATGATGTGATGATGCTGACAAAAGCAGCAGGACAAATTCTGAAGTGTTTTGGGCAATATTATCTGCTCATATTCAGCCAAATGCTTCAGAACTCATCGGACAGCGCTTTACAGTGCAGATGGACAATGACCCAAAGCATACTGCAAAAGCAACCAAAGAGTTTTTTAAGGGAAAGAAGTGGAATGTTATGCAATGGCCAAGTCAATCACCTGACCTGAATCCGATTGAGCATGTATTTCACTTGCTGAAGACAAAACTGAAGGAAAAATGCCCCAAGAACAAGCTGGAACTGAATTTGCAGTAGAGGCCTGGCAGAGCATTACCAGGGATGAAACCCAGCATCTGGTGATGTCTATGCGTTCCAGATTTCAGGCTGCAATTGACTGCAAAGGATTTGCAACCAAGTATTAAAAAGTGAAAGTTTTGATTTATGATTATTATTCTGTCCCATTACTTTTGGTTCCTCAACAAGTGGGAGGCACATATGCAAACTGTTGTAATTCCCACACCGTTCACCTGATTTGGATGTAAATACCCTCAAATTAAAGCTGATAGTCTGCAGTTAAAGCACATCTTGTTCCTTTCATTTCAAATCCATTGTGGTGGTGTATAGAGCTAAAAATGTTAGAATTGTGTAGATGTCCCAATATTTATTAACCTGACTGTACCTCCAGCCACATAATCACTTGATGTTTTCTGTCCGGTGAATGCCTAATGTTTGGGGCCTGTACTCCCGTGGCCTAAAATAAAAAATTTCTAGGCTCCAGCACGGCACATTTTTTTTGAGAGTTTCAATTTAAGACGCATAAAAATGGCCCCTGATTAAAATACATATTTTTTGTGGGATTTTCTGTCATTGATCCCCCTCTGGTATATCACTGTCCATGTTGTAGGACGATTTGTGCACTTCTTGTAAGTATTTGGTGGCTGCAAATAAGAGGTGAAGGTTTTTCAGGTTCGCCTGCCATTAAAGTGAATGGGGCCCGCCGCGAACTTGCGGTTCGCAAACATTTGATCGTGTTTGCGCGATCGCGTTCGCGAACTGTCCCGGCCGATGGTCGTCCATCACTGGTAAGTATTGGCATAGTGTAACGATCGCTGATTCCGATTCTGCAATTTGTATATTTATACTCACCCCTGCTCCTCCGCTGTGCTTCTGCATCTGTGTGGAACTACCGAGGAGGTGCATATATTGGAGAAAACACCAGAAGGAGTTCTCACAATGCATTTTACTGCCGGATAATAGGGATGAGTATAAATATCCAAATCACAAATTAGGTCCTTCATTATTTATTTATACAAATTTGATCTGTGATTTGGCATTGAGCATGGCTCAATGGCTGAGGTTTCACAGGCTGATTGCCCTCCAGTCTCAGAGACCTATACAATGGCCTCTCAAGATAAAGTAGTGTCAAGATACAATATTTTCAGCTTAAAATGGTCTTTCCTTGAACATCATAAGTTAAAACTAGACTCAACCTCCTGCACAATGTCTTAGACTCAGATCCAATTAGCCAACATGGCCATAGCTCTGGTAACTCCTCTTTACAGTACACTGCCATTCTATGCGTCTGTTCCAAGATGACTGTCTGTACTAGGATGAGCCGTTCCTTTGGATGTCAGATGAGGCAACTCCATTTTATTTTTTTGGTACACTGTATGCTATATAGGACCCTGAAGAAGTTCCTGCTCTCACCAAAGAAAGTGATTTACAACTCCCAGCAGTGATTCCTGGCAATAATATGTAAGGACTTGCTTTATTTTTATTACCTGCTTATTCTTCTTAAATCTTCATCTTCTTTTATCTTGGGAAGACATTTTGGAACCCAAAGGCATGTAACGGTATTTTTCCCCTAGAATGCTGGCATAAATGCCGGAAACTCACATGATACCAATATAGAGAAAGGGAATCCAGCAGTGTTCAATGGTGGCTATGCTGGATACGGTAACTCCAGTAGTCTGCTCCTCTGCTAGAATTGACTACCAGATCTACCTACTGCATACAGTATATGAACCTCCCCTTCCCGGTATTACAATATAAGTTACAATATTTGCAACCTGCAATGGTCATCCAATTAATATGATAACTTCAAGGACGACTGTATTTATTATTTATTTCCATAATGTGGATGGTACGGCAGTGGGTGTAGAACCAACCTATTTGGCTTTGGGTTAACCTTAAAGAGGACCTTTCACCGATTATTACACTATGAACAAAGTATACATACATGGAGAGCGGCGCCCGGGTATCTCACTGCACTTACTATTATCCCTGGGCGCCGCTCCGTTCTCCCGTTATGCCCTCCGGTATCTCCGCTCACTAAGTTATAGTAGGCGGAGATTTCAGTCCCTAAGTTATGGTAGCGGAGTCTGCCCTTGTTCTGCTCTAGCGCTGGCCAATCGCAGCGCAGAGCTCACAGCCTGGGAGGTTATTTTCTCCCAGGCTGTCAGCTCTGCAATGCGATTGGCCAGCACTACAGAAGAACAAGGGCAGACTCCGCCTACCATAACTTAGTGAACGGAGATACCGGAGGGCATAGCAGGAGAACGGAGCGGCGCCCGGGGATAATAGTAAGTGCAGTGAGATCCCCGGGCGCCGCTCTACATATCTGTATACTTAGTTCATAGTGTAATAATCGGTGAAAGGTCCTCTTTAAGGACGTTATTTTGGCAGTCCCTTGTATTTACTCATTAACCCTTTATAGGGATCTGGATTTTGCTGCAGAGGAGCAACTAGGTCTCCTACCTCGTGGAATAATCTCTGTGTGGTTAACAGCTAAATAATGGTGGTCAGACACACCAGTGCAGGGCCTCGAAGAGGTAAGGCAAAATCTTGGTCAGGGACAGGCCAAGGTCAGCGCTGGCAGAGTACATGCAATAGAAGTAGACAGTGCTGACACATGTAGGCAGGGACAACAGGTAGGTGGGACAAACAATACCGTGGTGAACAAATCCACCCCAGTAGAATCAAATACCACAGTGCAGCACAAAATACTATCGCTGCAAAACCAATACCACAGTGCAGCACAAAATACTGGTGGAAATATATTGAATTTAGGTGGGCACCTTCGGCCTCTGGCCAGGTGCATAAGTGCCTAATGCACCTACATTAATTAATGCTGAGCGCATCAGATCTTAATCTACCTGGTTGGCAGTAGAGATGGCCTTGCGGTTCGCCCGGCGGTCGTTTTGCGGCAAACTTTGAACGTTCGCGATTCGCCGAACATGCGAACATATGCCAATATTCGCACGCGTCATATTTTTTTGCATAGCGGCGAACTTTGACCCATGACACATCCATCAGGTGGGACAGGACAGACAATTGAGACATTTCAGCATAGGGACACACCCCCAACCCTGTAACAGAACCCGATCTGGCAGCCATTTTACATTATGTTTTACCAGTGTAGGGAGAGGTTGCATTTTGGAGAAGGGACAGTTAGGGACACCAAACGCTAGCTAATAGGGCCACAAAAGTCCTTTTAAGGACTGGTATAGGTCTGTTATCAAAAGGTGTGCTATACTGAGGGGTGTGTTATATTTATAAAATACTTTCTAACATAGAAATTATATTATAGTGTATTTGTATTGTGCAGCAGTTGTGTGCTGTTCTGCTGCGATACCGCAGCTAGATAGAGGGACAAACGCTATTGGAACAACTAATTGCAACGGGTGTGATATACCTGCTGCCCCCCAAAAAACTGCATGAGGGCTGCGATATACCTTCTTCCACAAAATCCTGATTGAGGGGTACTATATACCTGCTTCTGCCAAATACTGATTGAGGGGTGCTATATACCAGTTTCCGCCAAATACTGCTTGAGGGGTGCTATATACCTTCTTCCACCAAATACTGATTGAGGGCTGCGATACACCTGCTTCCACAAAATCCTGATTGAGGGGTACTATATACCTGTTTCCACCAAATACTGATTGATAGGTGCTATATACCAGTTTCCGCCAAATACTGATTGAGGGGTGCTATATACCTGTTTCCGCCAAATACTGATTGAGGGGTGCCATATACCTTCTTCCACTAAATACTGATTTAGGGGTGCTATTGCTATATACCTTCTTCCACCAAATACTGATTGAGAATTGCGATACACCTGATTCCACAAAAAACTGATTGAGGGGTGCCATATACCTGTTTCCACCAAATACTGATTGAGGAGTGCTATATACCTGTTTCCGCCAAATACTGATTAAGGGGTGCTATATACCTGTTTCTGCCAAATACTGATTGAGGGGTGCCATATACCTTCCACAAAATACTGATTGAGGGGTGCTATTGCTACATACCTTCTTTCACCAAATACTGATTGAGGGCTGCGATACACCTGCTTCCACAAAATACTGATTAAGGGGTGCCATATACCTGGTTCTGCCAAATACTGATTAAGGGGTGCTATATACCTGTTTCCACCAAATACTGATTGAGGGGTGCCATATACCTTCTTCCACTAAATACCGATTGAAGGGTGCTATTGCTATATACCTTCTTCCACCAACTACTGATTGAGGGCTGCAATACATCTGCTTCCACAAAATACTGATTGAGGGGTGTTATATACCTGTTTCCACCAAATTCTTCAGTTCCTGCTTGTTCTTGGGGCATTTTCCCTTAAGTTTTGTCTTCAGAAAGGCAAATGCATGCTCAATCGGATTCAGGTCAGGTGATTGACTTGGCCATTGCATAACATTCCACTTCTTTCCCTTAAAAAACTCTTTGGTTGCTTTTGCAGTATGCTTTGGGTTATTGTCCATCTGCACTGTGAAGTGCCACCCAATGAGTTCTGAAGCATTTGGCTGAATATGAGCAGATAATATTGCAGATAATTTTGCCCGAAACACTTCAGAATTCATCCTGCTGCTTTTGTCAGCAGTCACATCATCAATAAATACAAGAGAACCAGTTCCATTGGCAGCCATACATGCCCATGCCATGACCCTACCACCACCATGCTTCACTGATGAGGTGGTATGCTTAGGATCATGAGTAGTTCCTTTCCTTCTACATAATCTTCTTTCCCATCACTTTGGTACAAGTTGATCTTGGTCTCATCTGTCCATAGGATGTTGTTCCAGAACTGTGAAGGCTTTTTTAGATGTTGTTTGGCAAACTCTAATCTGGCCTTCCTGTTTTTGAGACTCACCAATGGTTTACATCTTGTGGTGAACACTCTGTATTCACTCTGGTGAAGTCTTCAATTGATTGTTGACTTTGACACACACACACCTACCTCCTGGAGAGTGTCCTTGATCTGGCCAACTGTTGTGAAGGGTGTTTTCTTCACCAGGGAAAGAATTCTTCAGTCATCCACCACAGTTGTTTTCCGTGGTCTTCCGGGTCTTTTGGTGTTGCTGAGCTCACCGGTGCGTTCCTTCTTTTTAAGAATGTTCCAAATAGTTGTTTTGGCCGCACCTAATGTTTTCACTATCTCTCTGATGGGTTTGTTTTGTTTTTTCAGCCTAATGATGGCTTGCTTCAGTGATAGTGACAGCTCTTTGGATCTCATATTGAGAGTTGACAGCAACAGTTACCAAATGCAAATAGAACACTTGAAATTAACTCTGGACCTTTTATCTGCTCAATGTAATTGGGATAATGAGGGAATAACACACACCTGGCCATGGAACATTTGGATCTAAATACCCTCAAATTAAACCTGACAGTCTGCAGTTAAAGCACATCTTGTTCGTATCATTTCAAATCCATTATGGTGGTGTATAGAGCCCAAACTTTTAGAATTGTGTCAATGTCCCAATATTTATGGACCTGACTGTAACTTTTACTGCCCACTGGGTGAACCTTCTGACTGCCGTCAAGCATGTTAGCCGTGGCACCTGTGTGGATTTGGTGTTACCGCCATGGATTGCATGCAGGCCTGTCTTTTCTTCTCCTCCTCCTACTCCATCCTACGTCTCCTCCTCGGCTGACTCCTTTTCCACTGCTACTGTCTCTTCCGCTGCACCCCCCAAGCTTCCCAGAACCTATTCGACGTGCCAGGTGAGACGTTTCCATGCTGTGCCGCGGCTGTTGTGCCTGGAAGCCAGGAGCCACACCGGTCCTGCACTGCTTTCAGCTCTGCGGTCACAGGCCGATCAGTGGCTAATCCCGCTCAGTTTGACAGTTGGTAAAGTGGTGTGGGACAACGGTGCGAATCTGCTGAGCGCTCTGAAACAGGGCACAATGACACACGTGCCGTGCATGGCACACATCCTGAGCTTAGTCGTGAAGCGATTCCTTGCTAAATACCTCAGGGTCTAGGACATCTTGCGGCCCCCTTATACCCTGCATTGTGCCCTCTTACCACACCCTGTGCAGTGCCCCTAGTAATTCCCTGTACTGTGCCCTCTTATACCCTTTTATCCGGTCAATGTATAGCGGTGGTATCCAATAACTGGATGTCCATAACTGTATCCCTTCCCTGCCCACGCCATCCTTTTTTAGACCTGGCATGAGTGGGAAAAATATGCAGATTGCGGTGCTAAGGACCTTTGCGCAACAATCTGTGTCAGAAATACGCCTAACATAGACATATTTCTATATAATAAATGATTATATACAATCTAATTGTATTATTATTCAGGGGTAGGGCTAATATCTTTATATTATATAGATTCTAGTGTATTATACTGTTCCCTGTATTTCCCAGTAGAAAATGATCCTTGGCAAACACAGTCCTCATCCCTGACCACCGGGATCAGGTAGCGCTCCTTAAGTTCTTGGCGGCCTCCCCTCTCCGCCATGCTGCTCCGCTGTGTACTGGTGCTTATTCTGACACTAGGGCTGGGTTCACATCCTATTTTCGCCATCCATTTAATGCATGCCAAAAATGTATGCGTTAACAGATGCCTCAGACTGATGCCGTACAGTGGCGTCCGTTCACCATACATTTCCATGGTAGAAAAAAAAATTACGTTAATATATCCATTTTTTTAATGGACTCTGCAGGATACAAAAACTTGGAGTGCTGCACATTTGTATATATCAAAATCGTTCTAGGCTTCAGCAGGGCATATTTTTGAAAATTTCCCTTTAAGACGCATAAAAATGGCCCCTGATTAAAATACATATTTTTTGTGGAAATTTTTGCCAATGACCCCCCTATGGTATATCACTGTCCATGTTGTGGGACTATTTGTGTACTTCTAGTAAGTGTTCGCTGGCTACAAATATGACCTGAAGGTTTTTCAGGTTCGCCTGCCTTTAAAGTGAATGTTGCCCGCCGCGAACGCACAGTTCGCAAACATTTGATCGTCCGGGCCGATGTTCGTCCATCACTAGTTGGCAGCCATGAGGAGGGCTTGATGGACCCCTAGGCATGGGCCCACCAAGACGTTTCTCTGTTTCTGAAGCCACCAATGCCTCTACATCCGGGTAAAATGATGTAATTGGCCCCTGCACACTATGAATCTGTGCTGCTCAGCAAGTGTGGTGAGCCCTAAGGAACTAGGGCACAGGATAGGAGTGATAATGGCTCTGACTGTAATAATCTATCACAGTGGCTTCCCTCAGACCATTGCTACCTAGGGTCGGGGCAGCAAAAAGAGGGGGTACCCTTTCTTTCATCAAGGCAGACCCTGATTCTGGGCTCCTATCTGATGGTAGTTGGGTGGCCCATGATGTTAGGTGTTTGGATGGGTGCAAGGCAGGGCATGTAGAGTATAGAGTGCAATGGCCTGCATATGGTGCAAGAGCCAGTAACCAGGCCAGTGATAGAAGACTAAATGTCTCTCTTTACTCAAGTGCAAAATGGGAGTTGTAGTAAATCCAATTATAACAATCACAGTTCCAACTGTTCAAGGTGCAATTCTCTCCCAGATGCATGGATTTAGGCCAAGATAAGAGTAATAGCTCCCTTCCCTCTCTATCTCAAGTCTCTTCCAGTAGGATCTATTGCAAAATATACTACTCTTTCAATGATGGCTGTATTGTCAACTATGGGATCCCCAGGATAGATCATCAATATCAGATCGGTGGGGGTCTGACTGCTGGCATCCCTGCTAATTAGCTCTTGCGAGCACTGCCTTCTATTCACTGTTTACCTCTGAATGGGTCAGCGTAGTTGTAATCACACCTGCTCACCACTGCAGTTGCGACAGCAAGCAGGTAAGCAGTGAAGAGAAGGCAGCGCTTGCATGAGCGCTGCTTTCTCTTCAAACAGCTGAGCAGCGGGTTGCAAGAAGTCAGACCCCCACAGATCTGATATTGATGACCTATCTCAAGGATAGGTCATCAATATAAAAAAAAAACTGAAAATCCCTTTAAGGTTAGAGATGGAACCAGCCCACATTTAACTTCCTACAAGTGCTGAGCAAGGATTGTTAACCCCAGCTGTGCTATCCATGCACAATTAAACTGGGTACAATACATTACATGACTTTATATACACTCACCTAAAGAATTATTAGGAACACCTGTTCTATTTCTCATTAATGCAATTATCAAGTCAACCAATCACATGGCAGTTGCTTCAATGCATTTAGGGTGTGGTCCTGGTCAAGACAATCTCCTGAACTCCAAACTAAATGTCAGAATGGGAAAGAAAGGTGATTTAAGCAATTTTGAGAGTGGCATGGTTGTTGATGCCAGACGGGCCGGTCTGAGTATTTCACAATCTGCTCAGTTACTGGGATTTTCACGCACAACCATTTCTAGGGTTTACAAAGAATGGTGTGAAAAGGGAAAAACATCCAGTATGCGGCAGTCCTGTGGGCAAAAATGCCTTGTGGATGCTAGAGGTCAGAGGAGAATGGGCCGACTGATTCAAGCTGATAGAAGAGCAACGTTGACTGAAATAACCACTCGTTACAACCGAGGTATGCAGCAAAGCATTTGTGAAGCCACAACACGCACAACCTTGAGGTGGATGGGCTACAACAGCAGAAGACCCCACCGGGTACCACTCATCTCCACTACAAATAGGAAAAAGAGGCTACAATTTGCACGAGCTCACCAAAATTGGACTGTTGAAGACTGGAAAAATGTTGCCTGGTCTGATGAGTCTCGATTTCTGTTGAGACATTCAAATAGTAGAGTCCGAATTTGGCGTAAACAGAATGAGAACATGTATCCATCCTCTGATGGCTACTTCCAGCAGGATAATGCACCATGTCACAAAGCTCCAATCATTTCAAATTGGTTTCTTGAACATGACAATGAGTTCACTGTACTAAAATGGCCCCCACAGTCACCAGATCTCAACCCAATAGAGCATCTTTGGGATGTGGTGGAACGGGAGCTTCGTGCCCTGGATGTGCATCCCTCAAATCTTCATCAACTGCAAGATGCTATCCTATCAATATGGGCCAACATTTCTAAAGAATGCTATCAGCACCTTGTTGAATCAATGCCACGTAGAATTAAGGCAGTTCTGAAGGCAAAAGGGGGTCCAACACCATATTAGTATGATGTTCCTAATAATTCTTTAGGTGAGTGTATACTACTCACAAAAAGTTAGGGATATTTGGCTTTTAGGTGAAATTTATGTAAAACGTAAAAAGTTCACACTACAGTCATATTATATCATGACACTAGGGCATTTAGGTAGAACTATGCAATGGTCATTTCCACAAGTTTTTGAAACAAAGCCAACAACAGTGGTGGGTATAACCCACAAAAATGTCAATGTCTCAATAACTTGCAACTCCTGGATCCGAATAGAGATGTAACAATCTTTTAGT
Source organism: Bufo bufo (assembly GCF_905171765.1). Lineage (NCBI taxonomy): Eukaryota > Metazoa > Chordata > Amphibia > Anura > Bufonidae > Bufo > Bufo bufo. The sequence continues at coordinate 300,899,952 of NC_053392.1, forward strand.
AATAACTAGAGATGAGCAAATTTATTGTAATTTGTTTTTGTTCTGATTCTAATGAATCAGTTGGAAAATTTGAATACAAATAATGATAGCCACAGCAGCATCAGTACAGTATGGGACCTGAGAGACAAGGCGGTTGATGTGTGGCTGTGTATGGGTACTCATAGTGGCAGAAGAAGGAGCAGCAACTGCGGCAGCACCAGCAATACAGTATGGAACAGGGCCATGATCAGGCCATTGATAGATAGCCACTGTCAGCAATGGCAGATCTATTCAATGGCATCAGCCGGAGGTAGGATTATTACAATATCATTTAGCACTACTAGCAATGCTATATCTCTGTGAGTTAAAGAAAAATATAAGAAAGCTAGTAGTACTGCTACGCCTCCCTGATTTTCCTGTAACCCATTGGTGTACAGTATGGACTGGAGTGGACTCATGTCAGACACATTGAGCCTGTCTGCTGGTTGCTGATTCTCTTCTCACGATTTGTCAAAGAATGCCCTTAGAATAAGCCCCCTCTGCACTCTCGTATGGCCAGTCTGGACTTGCTATGTGCTATGTGCTGTGCTATTCATTTGCTATCAGAGACTGGCTAAGCTGTAAGGGCACCCTGGTACATGTCACATTCTGCTTATTCCTCCTCCTGACATCTTTGCCAAGTGCAGAGAGGAGGACGCTGCTCTAAATTTGGAGCTTGGCTATTTTCAGTACTCCCATAGAAATGAATGCACGGAGGCCATGCATGCACGGTGCACTCTTGTTCACTTTGGGATGTCCGTTCTAGAGATGCAGTGCAGGTGAGACAACCTTTTCAAAGGGGTTCTCCAGGAAGAAAAATAAAAATACTTAAATATTACTTTATTATAAATATATTCCCAAATACCTTTCATTAATTATAATGGCTCGTTGTGTCTGTGGAGCAATCATTAGGAGAAATAAAATGGCCACCATCCTATTAATACACACAAAACCTGTTCTAATCACTCAGGAGGACACGTTACTTCACATTATTTCACAACAATGAAGTAAAAATCTGCCTCATCCTTCTCTCCTACTTGTCAGGGATTATGATCCTAAATACAGCTGATCTTTAGCTGAATCTCTGTAGAATTGAGTTCATGAGGAGATATGAAGTACAGAGAGAGGAGGGACAGGACAGGTTGTGGTAATGGAGACTGCAAACAAGAGCTGCTGCTCATTAGCCACATCTTCGCCCTTCTCTCTGTACTTCAGGTCTCCTCGTGAACTCCATTCCTACAGAGATTCAGCTGAAGGTCTTACTAAATTATATTCAGGATGATAACCCCTGACAAGTAGAGCAGAGAGGAGGATGAGGCAGTGTTGTGAAGTAACTTGTCCTCCTGTGTGATTAGGACAGGTTTTGTGTGTACTAATAGGACGACGGCTATATTATTGCCCCTGATGATTGGCTCCCCAGATATAACAAGCCATTATAAATAATGAAAGCTGTTTGGGAATATATTTACAATAAAATCCTATTTTCCCAAATTTTATTTTCTTAATTCCCGAAGAATCCCTTTAATGTTAAAAAGTGCATGGTGTTTTCCTGCACCAAGCCAAGTTTGCAGGGGCTCATAGATGTTAGAATGATAGAACCTCCCCTGAAGTAAATGCACTTTGAAAACTACACTCCTTCGGGTATTGAGGGGGGTAGTAGTATTTAGGACCCACTATATTCAGGAATTGGTGCAATACAGGGAAAAAAATAAAACTTTATTTTCTTCACAAATTCTGCTTTTTAAACAGATTTCTTTTGTACAATGTACATAAAAATGAAGAAACACACCCTGCTTCTCCTGTGTTCAGAAAGACAAGCAGCACTTAGAGAAGACAGGGGCATTTTTTTTACTGTCCCTGCCTTCTCAATGGCTCGATGAGTGCTGTGTATGCAGATCAGGAAGCTGCAATGCCATTCCTGCTTCGGTCGTAGCAGTCATGTGATTTTAGTAGATCCAGATCAGCTCTGCATTGAAGCTGTCAGCTGCAGTTACAGGAAAAATCAGCAATGAAAAAAAAAAAGTAATGTTAAATTTCCCCCAAAGGTCTTATAAAACTTCTATGGGGCAGAGATTGCAAACAAAAAATAAATTAGTGTAAAAAATATATACAAAAAAAAAAAAACTATACATCCCACATATCAAAGTGACCATTATGAAAAAGGGAACATAACTTAAAAAATGTAGCTTCATGTTGAGCTATTAACAAAAAATGTGAAAACAGACCTTTTTATATATATATATATTTCTGGATATAGAACATAAAAACAAAAAAATACAGAAGTAAAATAAAAATAAAATAAAACCCCATACATCACCAAAAATGGTGCAAAAAGTATTTATATCACCAAACAGAAAAAAATAAAGTTATGGCTTTTAAAAAAAAGTTAAGACACGTGCGAATAAATAAAAAATGTGCCTGGTCAGGAACAGGGGTAAATGGCCCGGTCTTTAAGTGGTTAATGAACAATTGTTTTTGTGTAACAGTTTAAGCTTATACCACCTGCATTTAAGGGTGCATTCACACGTCAGTATTTTTACCTTTCCAGATAAACGTTCCTGTTTTTTGCGGATCCGAAAATCTGGATGACATGAGGATGCTTTTAGCATGTCTTCCGCATTTTTGACGGATCTATTGACTAGAATGGGATTACGGAACGCAAAATCGGACAAATAGTAGGACAGGGTATATTTTTTTCCAGGATCCGAATAACGGAACCCACGGAAAGGAACGGAATCACGGAATCGGAGAGCACCATGAGTGCTGTCCGAATATTTGCGGATTCCATTGAAAATGAATGGATCCGCATAAAGTTCCGTTTTTAATCGGAACGGATGCGGAACACCAAAACGGACGTGTGAATGGACCCTAACATGTGGAAAACCAGTTTTCCTTATGTCCCCCACAACAGCACAACAATGGAGAATTATCCACCTTGTGGGCTGACAGGAGGCATGGAACTTTTAATGAGCTCGTATAAAGCCGGACCCCAACTCCATCCACCTGTGTTTTTTCTGTCCTACTGGGATAGAACAGGTGGTTCTTAGAGACTGTCAAGATAAGTACTTTTCATTTATGGGTATCCTCTGTATACTCATTTCCCTTTCCTGCTGTGGGGGTTCCGGACTATTTTCTTAGGTTGCTTGAGCTGTGGTGTTCCATACGAGATTTCCTTTAACGGGTGCCGTGGTCGGCTCATGAGCTGTAGGATGCTGTGTCTTTCATGGTGGCTGGTTCCACTTACTATGCAGTGTATTTACATTGGTGTCAGTGGATCCTCCCTTCATTCCCCTACTCTGGGGGTTTTGAATAAGTGTGGCCCTAACTTGGACTTCCTGGAGCCTCTCCCTCCTCAAATGTTCATGCTCCGGAGGTTGGAGGCCTCCTTCTATAAAGGTACATTCACACGCTGATTTTGTTGCAGAAATTTCCAGAAATGAAAATCTGTTTCATTTACCAGAATGAAGCTTGCAAAAAATCTATGTGCTTGACACCCCATTCAAATTAATGTAACTGATCTTCTGCAACAGAATACGCGGAATGTGAATGCATCCTAAAAGTTCAGTCCCCTTCCTTAAATAAGATTTTGTACAGATCTGCTGTGTAGCTCAGCTATTTGCTTCCTATCCTGAGTTTTGCCTTGGGCTACAGTGACACCTTGTGGCCATTCTGCAGTACTACTGATGCATAGATTTCTATGGCTCTTTTTAATGTATAAATACTAATCCTTAGTATTTAAATGTCTTCAGATCTGCTTTGGACAGTTATGAATATCATTACTGCCATAGCTGTGCTACTCACTGCACTTTTGAAACCCACCTTTCACTGGAGACATATTAATTTCAGTAATGGATTTCAACCACTTCCCACTTAATGAGATGTGGGAGGAGTTCAGAACCATGAGACAAAGTAGAGGTCCAAGTCTGGCAAGAAGTTCCACTGCATTCAGCTATGTTCCTGGAAGGGACCTGCACATTATTGATGAGGCCCATTCCACCTCCTCAGAGAATGATAACTCTCAGATGCTTCAGCTGCCAGACATTGTTAAGGTGACCACACTCATTCGGGCAATCTAGTCAGAGGACCAGCAAACCTCCCTGGGGGATGGCTCAGACTACAGCTCTAATAGGCCCAAGTCATTCAATGTGGATGTCTCTCTCTTGGCTATGCTCTCCCCAGATTATAAAGCTCCTATGTTTATTAATTATACAGGCTGGTGTTCCCCTAAAGCTGGAACAGGAACTAATACGGTTGATGCCTCCCAATGTGAATATGACGATCGCCAAACTATCTAAAAGTACCATTGTGTCTTCTGAGCATGGCTCCAATCTAAATGGCCTGATGGACAAGGAAGCCGAGAGTGCTATGAGAAGTTACCAGGCCTCTGCTGTCCATACGAGAATAGGCCTTGCTTAGTATGACACCATTGGTGCACTACGCAGATGGCTGCATCATATCCAGGAGGATATTGATGCGGATCTTCCTAGAGACAATAACTTGACCTCTTTTTGGTACGTCAGTTTGGCTACAGAATTCCTTTCAGATGACTCTGTGTCAGATGACTCTGATTCAAGCTGACTTCCAGGGACATGCTGCAGAGGCCCTTCTGTAGGCTGTCTCCACCAGGACCCCATCTATCTTTGAATTTGCACTTAAGCCCCTTTCACACAAGCGACTTTTCAGTGCGGGCGCAATGCGCGATGCGAATGCATTGCGCCCGCACTGTATCCGGACCCATTCATTTCAATGGGTCTGTGTACATGAGCGTTTATTTTCACGCATTACTTATTCATTGCGTGAAAATCGCAGCATGTTCTATATTCTGCTTTTTTCATCCAGCCCTGGCCCCATAGAAGTGAATAGGGCTGCGTGAAAATTCCATCGCATCTGCAAGCAAGTTTTTCACTGATGGTTGCTAAGTGATGTTGTTTGTAAACCTTCGGTTTTTTATCACGCATGTGAAAAACGCATCAATGCGCATTGCACCTGCGCAAAAAAAAACTGAACAACTGGTACTAGAAGAACACATACAGTAGATGTAGTTGGTGTGGCTAAGACATGGATGGACTCTTCGCATGACTGGGCTGTAAATATTGAGGGTTTTACACTATTTAGGAAAGGACAGGGTCAATAGAAAAGGCGGTGGCGTGTGCCTGTATGTGAGGAGTGATCTGAAGACAAGTGTGAAAGAGGCAATTGTGGGTGAGGATGTGGAAACCTTATGGGTGGAAGTTCAAAGGGATATAAACACTGAAAAAATAATACTTGGTGTAATCTATAGACCCCCTAATATCACAGAGGAGATAGAAATGCAACTGTATAACCAACTAGAGCAGGCTGCACAGGCTGGTACAGTGGTCATAATGGAAGATTTTAACTTCCCAGACATTGACTGGGGTCATGATTTTGCCTAGACCGCAAAGGGGAGAAGATTTCTCAACTTGCTGCAGGAGCACTTTATAGGCCAGTTTGTAGAAGCTCCCACTAGGGGTAATGCTCTGTTGGATCTGGTAATCTCTAATGATGCAGAGCATGTTGGAAATGTTACTGTTCGAGAAACACTAGGTAATAGTGACCACAATATAATTATATTCCCCCTAAACTATAAGAAGCAAACTGTCAGGAAGAGCAAAGACACTAAATTTCAAAAAGGCTAATTTCCCTGGGTTGAGGGCAGCATTTCAGGGCATAGACTGGGAGTAGCTACTGTCACATAATAAGGCCTCATGCACACGACCAAGTGTATTTTGAGGTCTGCAAAAAACGGATCCGCAAAAAATACGGCTGACATCCGTGGGCATTCCGTATTTTGTGGAACGTAAAAGCTGGCCCCTAATAGAACAGTATTATCCTTGTCCATAATGTGGACAATAATAGGACATGTTCTTTTTTTTTGCGGAACGTAAATATGGAATGCACAAGGAGTAACTTCCGTTTATTTTTTTTGCAGACCTATTAAAATGAATGGTTCCGCATACGGTCTGTAAAAAAAAAAACGGAACGGACACGGAAATAAAATACGTTTGTGTGCATGAGCCCTAAAACTGAGGATAAGTGGGAGAGCTTTAAATCCACATTGAGTAATTGCACATTTTTTTTTTATTTCTTTAGGTAACAAGTATAGATGGTTAAAAATTACCCCCCCCCCCCCCCCCCATAGCTTACGGCTACTGTAAAAAGGGCAATAAAAGACAATAAAAAGGTAATTTAAAAAATACTAATCTGAGGGGTCAGCTGTAGCGTTTGAAGATTACAAAGGCCTAAACAAAATCTGTAAAAAGGAGATAAAATTAGCAAAAATACTAAACGAACAGCAGGTGGCAAAAGAGAGCAAAACAAATCCCCAAAAATTCTTTAAATATATAAATGCTAAAAAAACAAGGTCCGAGCAGGTAGGTCTCCTAAATAACGGTAAAGGGGGGTAGTCACTGAAGATAAGGAAAAGACAGGGTTACTAAATGGATGTTTTAGCTCTGTATATAGAAAAGAAGAGAAAGGAGCTGATATCTGTGGTGTTGGGAATGTTAGTACATCCAGTAATATACTCACTTGGCTAACTGTAGATATGGTCCAAGATAAGTTCAATAAGGTAAATGTGAACAAGGCTCCGGGTCCAGATGGATTACACCTAAGAATGCTTAAAGAGCTCAGTTCAGTCATTGCTGTGCCCCTGTTTACACTGGTACAGTGCCAAGTGATTGGCACAAGGCACATGTGGTGCCCATATTCATAAAAGGATCTAGGTCCTTCACAGGTAATTATAGACCAGTTAGTCTTGAGAAGAGACGGCTAAGGGGGGACATGATTGACCTATACAAATATATAAATATGGTGAAAAACTGTTCCATGTAAAATGCCCTCAAAAGACAAGGGGCACTGCCTCAGACTGGAGAAGAAAAAGTTCAGTCTCCAGAAGCGTCAAAGCTTCTTTACCGTAAGAACTGTGAATCTCTGCAATAGACTTCCTCAGGACGTGGTCACAGCAGGAACAGTGGACAGTTTTTAAAAGGGTTTAGATGAATTCTTAAAAGTAAATGACATTAATACTTATAAAAACGTGTAGAAATCTGCGTCTCACTTCCTTCTGGGATTCGCGTCCCCACCTATCCCTTGGTTGAGCTTGATGTACTTATGTCTTTTTTCAACCGTATCAACTATGTAACGCAATCGCAGGCAAAACTGAATTAACTTGCTTGCGAAATCACGCATTTTTAACTGAACGCAACCTGAATGCATCCGGACCTAATCCGTATCGCTTGTCTGCTAGGGGCCTTAGGATGAAGAAGACTGTGTATGCGTAGATGATTTAAGAGAATGAGTGTTCCATCTGAACACTTCTGATGCCAGGAACATACTAGTTGGAGGTCGTCTTATCCATATTTCTGATGCCAGGGTTTAAATAATTTCTTCTGCCCCATTATTTTTCCCAAACATTGTGACTTCAATGGTGGCATTTCTGAGAATAAAGGGAGTTACAGTATCAAGACATCTGGGATTGATTAGCTTAGTCTCTTCAGTGGGTGAAACACATCAACCTAAATTTACCACTAACGTGAATTACAATATATTGCACAAAAATATATTTTGGATAAGTAAAAGCATTCCAAAGTTATAATGACATAATGTGGCACATGTTAGATTTGCAAAGTTAGGCTTTAAAGGAAGGTGAAAACTGGCTCGGTCTGGAAGTGGTTAAAAACGCCACAAAATAACTTGTGTTAATAAGTGTGTATTCAGCCTAAAGTGTATGTTGAAAACATAGTTGCCTTGGTAATGCATAGATTACGCCAGTAGATGGAGCAATAAGCAAGCCTGTTTGGAAAGAAAATAGTTTCTTTGCATAGCCCATGTGTACTGAGCTAGTTTTTGTAAAGTTCCTCTTGCCTGGGTTTGTGACTCTGTGGTAAGGTGAACTTCCAAGTTGACTATCAACAGTAAAGATGTTAATGTTTTGCAAATTTTTTAGTACTACAGTATGTACATCAAGACCAGACAACTAAATGAATAAGGTCCCCAGACACCTAAAGTGATACAGACAAGACTCCTAAACTCATTTACACCCAAGATCAGACCCCTACAATTCAGACACCAGACCTCTAATATTAATTCAGACCCCAAGACCACTTGGCTGTTTCAATAACTGCCACAGAAGTGGACAGAGAGACCCATGTATACGTGCAGCCACCTATCCATTTATTCTCCTCCCATGTGCAGTAGCTTGGATTGGTGGACTCCTATTTCACATACGTATGGGTAACAGAGATAAGGCGCACATAAGGCGCACATCTTGTGCATATGCCATAATTGTCCCAGGTGGGAATCAGACCCCAGATCAGACCTCTAAAATTAATTCAGACCCCAGACCAGATAAAAATTAATTATATATACATACCACTTCACGGTCTTCTTCACTTCCAAAAAGTTCCCCTGGTGTCCCGGTGCTGGTGAGTAGTACCTTTGGTGCCATTGTATTGATGACAGACAAATTGGAGGAGACACGATTCTTCTCCACTGCATATAAGAGCAGGTATGCAGGGTCCAGACAGCTGGTATTCATCATCCGACATTTGAACACTGCAGGCATTGGAAGCTCACTAAAAAGCATATATGCTTGCATGGTGTTTTTCTACAATGATATGCCTACTGTGTCTCTGTCTAGTACAGAGGTTTGACCCTGGCATCAACGACTGGTTGCTAGTGCCCTCAGAACCTACTTGGCAAAACAATTTGCTCCTGTATTGAACTTTACAACATAGAGCACTTATAGGATCTAAATGAAACTTAGTGGCACTGCATTACACACGTTGATACTGTATGGCACATATGGGGCACTGTATAGCACCATATCTGTTATATGCCACTAATTATCTGAATGTTAAGAACACTGCTTTCCAGGACTCCATATGCACTATTCATCTGGTTGTCTTACATACGGTAAATATTATTGGGCAGCATGGTGGCTCAGTGGTTAGTACTGGTGCCTTATAGCGCTGAGGTTCTGTGTTTCAACCTGACCAAGGGAATCTGCATGTATGAGTATGTTTGCTTGGGTGTCTTCTGGGTACTCTGGTTTACTCCCATACTTCAAAGACATACTGATAGAGAACTTAGATTGTGAGCCCCATTGGAGACAGCAAGTGATGAAAATGTCTGTAAAGTGTTGCAGAATACGTCAACGCTATATAAGTGAATAAAATAAATGATTTATACAGCATAGACATTGTATTATTCCAAATAAACCTTTATGGCAATTCACATATAGATTTCTAATTCAGTATAACATGTAATGTATTCATTTAAACGACTGCTCTTTCTTAGCTTAGGGGTCTTTTGGGCATTTCTACTCAGTGATTGACGGCTAGCTCTGCGTGACAAAGTATTGTGTTAGCTGTCAGTCAGTAGGTAGAACCACCCACATGACTCTTCGTTATAGAAAGATCAGACAATTAAATGAACAAATGACAAGTTTTATTGAATCTTTTCCCACAAAACTATTTATCAATCTGCTCAGCTCCTCCTGATCTAGGTTCCCTTTAACTGGAGTCCGTGGCTGTCTCTCTGGTAGCTGATTGTGTGGCAAGTAAATGGCACTTGCTGGCACTTGTGGGTATAGGGGTTCACTGTGTGATACAGGATTGACGTATGTCTCGTCTGGTGGCTGTTCTAGAGCTGCAATGGGTAACCCCCAGCACTCCAGCTATGGTAAAACTACGACACCCAAGATGTACACTTGCTTGGCTTTTCTCATAACTTCATAGAAATGAATGGAGCATGCTAGGCATCCTAGTTTCACCACAGCTGGAGTGTTAGCCATCACTGTTCTAGGGGATGGGTGTCTGACCTGTTTTTCCTCACCGGCAGCAGGTTGTGTAAAGCTGTGGTTTTGCTGATCATTCTGCTGCCTCGACACACTAAAGCTTCTTGGAAGTGGTATTCTTGATTCTGATGATCTCTCTGCAGTGATGGTCTCACGGGAGAATGGATACAGAACCTAGGAGTAGGAACTCAGGCAAGTGTTTCCTGTCTCCTCACACTGTGCTCTGGAACTAAAACTCCTCCGCCTGGCAGGAAGTAGGACCAGCCCACTCCTACCAAGAAGGGAGGAAAAAAGTGGTTAGCCCTACTTCTGCCAACTAGTGCCAACCATTCCTCTAGTCCTGGAATAAACAGAATAAAGAGGCATAATAAATCAAAAAATATCAAGCAAATTACAAACAATTGCAAATACCCCGAGGTCTGGCCTACTGCACTTACTCTGCAGAGGGACAACACTTTGGTCCACCTAGGGGCTCAGACTCACCCTTGGTGCACCAAATAGCTAAATTGTATATTAGAGCAAAGTGCTTTTTCTACACAACACAGCAACAGCTTATCCTAAGAAAGGTACAATTTAATTGTCTTTGCAAGCCTTACCAGCCACTATGTATAGTTTAAAAGGCAAAAACCTGATGATAGTCTCCCTTTAAACTGTCCCTAACCTTATTATGCCAACTATTGAATGTGTATGAAGGAAGCCCAATAGTCCACCCGTGTCTTGCTTTTGAGCTAAAAAAAACAATGATCATATTGGATTTCCATATGTCTAATCCTTTGCACCCCCAAGGTGCCACTTGCTTTGCGAATACTCTGCAAACACTGGATATATGGATTATGCATTTTACTAATGCTATATTGACTATATAAATGAATATATGAATTACAAATTTTACTAAAGCTATATTGACTATATTGAATATGAGGTACTTAGCAAATATATTTTGCTCAAAATCATTTGCGCCCATTCACTACAACATGGTGACCTCTTAAGCAATGGTTGGGAAAGAACAGGCCTAACCACTCTGTTCCTCCCCTCTTTGTAAGAGTGGGCTGGTCCAGCTTCCTGCTGGGAGGGGGAGTTCAAGAGCAGCCTTAGGAAGGAGAGAAAGCACATGTGTGAGCTCCAGCTCCTGTGAAGGATTTTCCAGAGAGAATAACTAAAGATGACCTAAAGTTGAAAGTGGAGAGGAATCAGACAACAGAGGAATCAGGTTAAACCAGCAGAAAGACACTGCTGTGAAGTGAGGGATCAAGGCTAAGACACCCACCATCCAGACTATTACTAGGCCAGTACAATACGTGCTAAATAAGTCTGTAACAAGTGCTAAATTGCAGCCATCCAATCTGCCTCCATAATCCTTACTGCTGCCAGAAAATTGCACTTGGAAATTGCTGCTATTGAATGTATCTGAAGTTATACTTTGCACTTTTGCACAAAAGGAGTGGGCTATGTTTACTTCTGGCCTCATTCTTCAAATCTACATTTCCACTGCATCGATCCCCATAGAGACACGACACTTCATCAGGGCCAATACCACTCACGTCCTTTGCACCAGCTCCTCAGGGGCTTGCTGCAGATGTTCTGACATTTCCTAACTTTATTCTTGTAGTTCTCCGTAAAATTAGAGATAAACATCTCACTGTGGAGTTAATACCCTGCGCAAAATAGCTTGGCATAATTTAAAGGGAACCTGTCATCAACCTTATGCTGACCTCACTAAGGGCAGTATAAAATAGTGACAGAAATGCTGATTTCAGCGATGTGTCACTCATGAGCTAAAAGTAAGTGGTTGCTGAGAACCAGCATCATAATCATTGCAGCTCAGGCCTTGAAAGAGTCAAATCTACCTGAGAAGAGTCCTGGTTATTCCTAATCTCCTGCTCTCTCTCCCATCTTCTGATGATTGGCAGTTCTCTCCTAGAGTAAAAGGGAGAGAACTAGGAAGAAGACTGTCAATCATTAGCAGGTGGGCAGGAGAGCAGGAATTCATGAATAACCAGGACTCTTCTCAGGTGGCCGGGACTCTTTTCCAGGCCCAGTCTGCAATGATTGGCAGTTCTCTCCTAGAGAGAAAGGGAGAACTAGGTAGAAGCCTGTCAGTCATCAGCAGGTGGGCAGGAGAGCAGGAGATCATGACTAACCAGGACTCTTCTCAGGTGGTCAGGACTCTTTTCCAGGCCTAGTCTGCAATGATTGTGATGTTGGTTCTCGGCAACCACTTACTTGTAACTTATAAAGGACAGACCGCTGAAATCAACTCACCTGTCTCTACTTTATGCTGCCATTTGCCTTCCCGGCAAAATGAATATACTCTTAAGCCTGGTGCAAGGTCTGAGAATGTATTAACATGGGACGCCTGAGCTACGTAACACCCCATCAGGCCCTGCAGTAGGCCTAATATAGTTTAGAGTGTTCCTTTAAACTATGCCACACACTTTCAAGTTGTCTTCCTTTTTGTGGCCTCAATCCAATCACTGATAATTAAGCGTAAGGCAGCTCTCACCTGCTACACAACACCCTCTGGGCACGGACACCGCACCTGGATGCGGGAAAGAATGAAATCAAATAGAAAAAAGGAGAAGGACCCTTATGTTATAGAGGTCTGAAACTCGTCACTGCATACACCTTGTCGTATGGAAATTTTAAAACCGCTGGAATAAAAGAGCCACTTATTTGCACCCGAGCTGAGCTGGACTTCTCTTTTTTTCTATTTGATTTCAATCACTGATAATACATAATAACTACATTTTCCAAAGAACAAGAAACAAGTTTCTATGTAGAGAAGGCAAACATGTCTTCACTTGTTTTTTCTATATTGCTATCAGCAAGGTAAAACAATTGGTTCACTGAATATTGCAACACCTGCTCTAAACAGGTTTATGTATTTTGTAAGCACTAGCTAAGGAAATACTATATAAACTATTTTATGCAATTTGTATGCATTGAAAACAAATTCAGGCTTAAAAATGTTTATCTACAGCAGCGGTGGGGAACCATTTTGCTGCCAAGGGCCTTTTGGATATTTGTAACATCATTCGGGGGCCATACAAAATTCTCAATAAAATTTTTTTACTGCTGTATTTGGTCAAACATATAATTGACTTAGGGATAAGTTACAGAAATTGCACTTCAATTAAAATAATCTAGAGGGCTGTATTTTTGCAGCACAAAATAGCGCCTGCACTATATATATACAGTATATTACATACAATACAGGCGCCATATTGACCACACATAGCAGTCTAATTTTTAAGTTCAGAATGTTACTTATTTGACATTAATGGCAGGAAGCTAAACCCAGGGGGTCCAGAGAGGGGTTCACCCAGCTTTCACTCTCCCTGCCTCTTTCTTCGCAACTGTCCCTGCCTTTGTCCCTTTCTCAGCAAAATATCTGCCCCCACCTCCATCAGCCTGAAATCAGCCTCCTATCAGACCCCCCAGGCCTACATCAGCCTCAGATCAGACTCCCATCAGACCTCTAAGCCTCAGATTAGACCCCAATCAGACCCTTCCTAGCTTCAGATCAGACTCCCATCAGACCCCCAGCCTCAGACCAGACCCGGATCAGACGCCCAGCCTCAGATCAGCCCCCATCAGACCCCCCAGGGTCAGATCAGCCCCTATAAGACCCCCCAGCCTCAGATCAGACCTTCATAATACCCTCCCTAGCCTCAGATCAGCCCCCATCAGACCCTCCCCAGCCTCAGATCAGCCCCCATCAGCCCCCCTAGTCTCAGATCAGACCCCTATCAAACCCCAGCCTCAGATCAGACACCCCCAGCCTCAGATCAGACCCTCCCAAGCCTCAGATCAGACCCCCATCAGACCCTCCCCACCCTCCTTTAGCCTCAGATCAGCCCCAATCAGACATCAGATCAGATACTGTATTTAAGATAAACAAATAAACTTACCTCTCCAGCTCCGTACGGCGCTGCCTCTTGGCAGATTCACTTACCCTCCCTGTTCTTCTTCCTGCCGCACTATATTGTCACCTCACACCGCACAGCGTCAGGTCATAGTGCACGTCTACGTGCACTGCGTCCTGACGCTGGATGTGTCAGGACACAGTGTGGGGCTGAAAGAAGACCAGGGAAGGTGAGGACAGCCAGTGCAGTCCTGTTCTCACCTTCCTGTGCCTCCCGTATGCTAATGACCGCTTCCATAATGGAAGGGGTCATAAGCATTTTCACATTATGTTCTGGCAGGGGGCCGGGGGCCACATGAAATGATACCGTGGGCCGCATACGGCCCTCGGGCCGGAGGTTCCCCACCCCTGATCTACAGTATAGTACTATAAACTAGTTCTCTTTAACCTGACTTTATGAATCACAGTATGGTATAATATAGTAGTAGCTTTAATCAGAAAGAAATGTTCTCAGGAAAATATTACATCAGCACATCATGGCTATTAACTATAACTATACTGTGATTCATCAATGGTGCTAAGTTTTGGTATCCTTTCCGTCTGGGTATATTATACTTAGCAGCATTGGAAACTATGTGATTTTTCCCATTGCATTTCCTGTGTAGTATTAGACATATAAAGGGAAGACTGTACTTTATGCAGATGGTGTGAAATAAAGACGTTTTCAAGTGAAATTGGCCCATAAAAAGGACCACTAGTTCTAAAACCAGAAGTACTGCACTAGAACATAAATCAACAGTTCTACAATTTTCTAATATATCTTAAGGGTGTATTAGGCTGAGTTCACACGGGCGAGATTTCCACGCGGGTGCAAAGCGGGAGGTGAACGCATTGCACCCGCACTGAATCCGGACCCATTCATTTTATATGGGGCTGTGCACATGAGCGGTGATTTTCACGCATCACTTGTGCGTTGCGTGAAAATCGCAGCATGGCCCCATAGAAGTGAATAGGGCTGAGTGAAAATCGCAAGCATCCGCAAGCAAGTGCGGATGCGGTGCGATTTTCACACACGGTTGCTAGGAGACGATCGGGATGGAGACCCGATCATTATTATTTTCCCTTATAACATGGTGATGTCACTCCGGACCTGTGGTGACGTCACTCCGGTCATCACATGGTCCATCACGTGATCCACCACCATGGTAAAAGATCATGTGATGGACCATGTGATGACCGGAGTGATGTCACCACAGGTCCTTTTCCTGTACACAGCAAAGAAGAAGACATAAGAGATGCCGGCTGCGCGAGCAAGTGGATTAAGGTGAGTTAAAAAAAATTATATTTTTTTTTAACCCCTCCAGCGCTATTGTACTATGCATTCTGTATGAACCATGTTATAAGGGAAAATAATACAATCTACACAACCCCGATCCCAAACCTGAACTTCTGTGAAGAAGTTTGGGTTTGGGTACCAAACATGTTGATTTTTCTCACGCGCCTGAAAAACGCATTACAATGTTTTGCACTCGCTCGGAAAAATCGCGCATGTTCCCGCAACGCACCCGCACCTTTCCCCGCAACGCCCGTGTGAACCCAGCCTTAGACTGCCAGATTTTCTGACATATGATCGCTAATGAGTGTTCCTATGAACACTCATTAGCGATAGTGTTGATCGAGCACCGTAGTGCTCGGGTGCTCGGGGGCTCGGGCCGAACACATCTTGATATTCGGGTGCTCAACCGAGCACCCGAGTATAATGGAAGTCAATGGGAGAACCCAAGCATTAAACCAGGTACCCCCTGCTCTGAAGAGGAGAGGGTGCCTGGTTCATAAGAAAATGTCAGAAATTGTTGGTAACACCACCAAAATGGTTCTGTAACAGCATGGGGAGGATGTATGGATGCATCTTGGACTCATTGGTCACTGCTAGGAACTATGTTGTCCAAATTGTACTCCCCTTTTACATAATGACAATAATACGCACATTCGATTGCGTATCGATTTTAGAGGAAAAATTGATAGAAAACATTCTTTCCTGAATATTTACTTGTATATAAAGTGCAAGTGCTGCCAAAAATTACAAGGAAGAGGCACTCTGATACACCCTTAGTTACACATAAAAGAGGGCATCATACACAACCTTTAAAATTATGATTGATGGCCTGCTGGTGACCCTCAAAAATATTAGAAGCAAGGGCCTGCTGATCTGACCATCTAAAACATTATGAGCGGTGGCCTGCTGCCGCTTTGGTGACTCTAGTTAACCTGGGGCTGATGGCACGTCTCTGTGACGGCGACGATCCATTTGAATGTCTTGCCTATAAACTTTTGATGTAATTGTCAGCTCAAAACCATTGTAAACTACGGGTAACGGGGAGTCAGTGTTTTATTCCGGAGAGGGAGCCTGAGAAACGGCTACCATGGCTACCACATCCAAGGAAGGCAAGCAGTACCCTAAATCTGGTGTTTCAGCTGTGGCTAGCCAATTGTAATACTGTCTGCTGTCTGCCGAAGCACAGTTTTTGTTCTGAGTTGAATACAATTCCCAACTTAGCAATTCCCTAAATAATTGTTTTCTACTGTATCAGGCCAAGTTTAAATCTATCCATAAAAGGGTATATTAGATTGAAGGTGCTGATAGGGTCATCCTCAATAACTTCACACGCTACCGTGCATTTCCAAGTCTAATTCTGTCTGTAAACGTATACCTGTCATCCAGCGCATAAATAATAAGCCTACAATTTATATTCAGCTAAATCTGTTGTTACTGCTGTGGCTGGTCAATTTATTTAGTGTCCGCCAAAGCACAGTTTTTGTTCTGGGTTGAAATACAATTTCCAACTTAGCAATTCCCTAAATCAGTGGTTTCTGCTGTATCAGGCCAAGTTTAAATCTATCCATAAAAGGGTATATTAGATTCAAGGTGCTGATAGGGTCATCCTCAATAACTTCACACGCTACCGTGCATTTCCAAGTCTAATTCTGTCCGTAAAAGGGATACCTGTCATCCAGGGCCTAAATACTAGGCCTACAATTTATATTCAGCTAAATCTGTCGTTACTGCTGTGCCTGTATTAGTGTAATACGGTACCTAAATAGATAGCCAGATAGTGTTAGGTGCCTGTAAAAAAAGGCCTGAATTTGAATTCAATACATTGGGCCAAATAATTTTTTTCTTATTGTGGTGAACGGTAACAATGAGGTAAACATCTAGTAAGGGACGCGGACGCGGACATGGTCGTGGTGGTGTTAGTGGACCCTCTGGTGCTGGGAGAGGACGTGGCTGTTCTGCCACAGCCACACGTCCTAGTGAACCAACTACCTCAGGTCCCAGTAGCCGCCAGAATTTACAGCGATATTTGGTGGGGCCCAATGCCGTTCTAAGGATGGTAAGGCCTGAGCAGGTACAGGCATTAGTCAATTGGGTGGCCGACAGTGGATCCAGCACGTTCACATTATCTCCCACCCAGTCTTCTGCAGAAAGTGCACAGATGGCGCCTGAAAACCAAGCCCATCAGTCTGTCACATCACCCCCATGCATATCAGGGAAACTGTCTGAGCCTCAAGTTATGCAGCAGTCTGCTGGCAGGGTTTCCCAAGGGCATCCACCTAGCCCTTCCCCAGGGGTGGAAGACATAGAATGCACTGGCGCACAACCACTTATGTTTCCTGATGATGAGGACATGGGAATACCACCTCAGCACGTCTCTGATGATGACGAAACACAGGTGCCAACTGCTGCGTCTTTCTGCAGTGTGCAGACTGAACAGGAGGTCAGGGAGGAAGACTGGGTGGAAGACGATGCAGGGGACGATGAGGTCCTAGACCCCACATGGAATGAATGTCGTGCCACTGACTTTCAGAATTCGGAGGAAGAGGCAGTGGTGAGACCGAGCCAACAGTGTAGCAAAAGAGGGAGCAGTGGGCAAAAGCAGAACACCCGCCGCCAAGAGAGTCCGTCTGCTACTGGCCACCGCCATCTGGGACCGAGCAACCCAAAGGCAGCTTCAAGGAATTCCCTGGCGTGGCAGTTCTTCAAACAATGTGCTGACGACAAGACCCGAGTGGTTTGCACGCTGTGCCATCAGAGCCTGAAGCGAGGCATTAACGTTCTGAACCTTAGCACAACCTGCATGACCAGGCACCTGCATGCGAGACACGGGCTGCAGTGGCGTAAACACCTTAAAAACAAGGAACTCACTCAGGCTCCCCCTGCTGCCTCTTCTGCTGCTGCCGCCTCGGCCTCTGGAGGAACGTTGGCACCTGCCGCCCAGCAAACAGAGGATGTACCACCAACACCACCACCTCCGTCACCAAGCATCTCAACCATGTCACACGGCAGCGTTCAGCTCTCCATCTCACAAACATTTGAGAGAAAGCGTAAATTCCCACCTAGCCACCCTCGATCCCTGGCCCTGAATGCCAGCATTTCTAAACTACTGGCCTATGAAATGCTGTCATTCAGGCTGGTGGACACAGACAGCTTCAAACAGCTCATGTCGCTTGCTGTCCCACAGTATGTTGTTCCCAGCCGCCACTACTTCTCCAAGAGAGCCGTGCCTTCCCTGCACAACCAAGTATCCGATAAAATCAAGTGTGCACTGCGGAACGCCATCTGTGGCAAGGTCCACCTAACCACAGATACGTGGACCAGTAAGCACGGCCAGGGACGCTATATCTCCCTAACTGCACACTGGGTAAATGTAGTGGCGGCTGGGCCCCAGGCGGAGAGCTGTTTGGCGCACGTCCTTCCGCCGCCAAGGATCGCAGGGCAACATTCTTTGCCTCCTGTTGCCTCCTCCTCCTTCTCGGCTTCCTCCTCCTCTTCTTCCACCTGCTCATCCAGTCAGCCACACACCTTCACCACCAGCTTCAGCACAGCCCAGGGAAAACGTCAGCAGGCCATTCTGAAACTCATATGTTTGGGGGACAGGCCCCACACCGCACAGGAGTTGTGGGGGGATATAGAACAACAGACCGACGAGTGGTTGCTGCTGGTGAGCCTCAAGCCCGGCCTGGTGGTGTGCGATAATGGGCAAAATCTCGTTGCAGCTCTGGGACTAGCCGGTTTGACGCACATCCCTTGCCTGGCGCATGTGCTGAATTTGGTGGTGTAGAAGTTCATTCACAACTACCCCGACATGTCAGAGCTGCTGCATAAAGTGCGGGCCGTCTGTGCGCGCTTCCGGCGTTCACATCCTGCCGCTGCTCGTCTGTCTGCGCTACAGCGTAACTTCGGCCTTCCCGCTCACCGCCTGATATGCGACGTGCCCACCAGGTGGAACTCCACCTTGCACATGCTGGACAGACTGTGCGAGCAGCAGCAGGCCATAGTGGAGTTTCAGCTGCAGCACGCACGGGTCAGTCGCACTGCGGAACAGCACCACTTCACCACCAATGACTGGGCCTCCATGCGAGACCTGTGTGCCCTGTTGCGCTGTTTCGAGTACTCACTCCGCCAACATGGCCAGTGGCGATGACGCCGTTATCAGCGTTACAATACCACTTCTATGTCTCCTTGAGAAAACACTTAGGGCGATGATGGAAGAGGAGGTGGCCCAGGAGGAGGAGGAGGAAGAGGGGTCATTTTTAGCACTTTCAGGCCAGTCTCTTTGAAGTGACTCAGAGGGAGGTTTTTTGTAACAGCAGAGGCCAGGTACAAATGTGGCCAGCCAGGGCCCACTACTGGAGGATGAGGAGGACGAGGATGAGGAGGAAATGGAGGAGGATGAGAATGAAGCATGTTCACAGCGGGGTGGCACCCAACGCAGCTCGGGCCCATCACTGGTGCGTGGCTGGGGGAAAACGCAGGATGATGACGATACGCCTCCCACAGAGGACAGCTTGTCCTTACCTCTGGGCAGCCTGGCACACATGAGCGACTACATGCTGCAGTGCCTGCGCAACGACAGCAGAGTTGCCCACATTTTAACGTGTGCGGACTACTGGGTTGCCACCCTGCTGGATCCCCGGTACAAAGACAATGTGCCCACCTTACTTCCTGCACTGCAGCGTGATAGGAAGATGCGCGAGTACAAGCGCACATTGGTAGACGCGCTACTGAGAGCATTCCCAAATGTCACAGGGGAACAAATGGAAGCCCAAGGCGAAGGCAGAGGAGGAGCAAGAGGTCGCCAATGCAGCTGTGTCACGGCCAGCTCCTCTGAGGGCAGGGTTAGCATGGCAGAGATGTTTAAAAGTTTTGTCACCACGCCACAGCTAACTGCACCACCACCTGATACGGAACGTGTTAGCAGGAGGCTAAACATTTCACTAACATGGTGGAACAGTACGTGTGCACACCCCTCCACGTACTGACTGATGGTTCGGCCCCATTCAACTTCTGGGTCTCCAAATTGTCCACGTGGCCAGAGCTAGCCTTTTATGCCTTGGAGGTGCTGGCCTGCCCGGAGGCCAGCGTTTTGTCTGAACGTGTATTCAGCATGGCAGGGGGCATCATTACAGAAAAACGGCAGCCGCCTGTCTACAGCCAATGTGGACAAGCTGACGTTCATAAAAATGAACCAAGCATGGATCCCACAGGACCTGTCCATCCCTTGTGCAGATTAGACATTTATAACTACCTCCCCTTAACCATATATTATTGTACTCCAGGGCACTTCCTCATTCAATCCTTTTTTTATTTTCATTTTACCATTATATTGCGGGGCAACCCAAAGTTGAATGAACCTCTCCTCTGTCTGGGTGCCGGGGCCTAAATATATCTGACAGTGGCCTGTTCCAGTGTTGGGTGACATGAAGCCTGATTCTCTACTATGACATGAAGCCTGAATCTCTGCTATGGGACCTCTCTCCTCTGTCTGGGTGACGGGGCCTAAAAATATCTGACAGTGGCCTATTCCAGTGTTGGGTGACATGAAGCATGATTCTCTGCTATGACATGAAGCCTGATTCTCTGCTATGGGACCTCTCTCCTCTGTCTGGGTGCCGGGGCCTAGAAATATCTGACAATGGCCTGTTCCAGTGTTGGGTGACATGAAGCCTGATTCTCTGCTATGACTTGAAGCCTGATTCTCTGCTATAACATGAAGCCTGATTCTCTGCTATGGGACCTCTCTCCTCTGTCTGGGTGTCGGGGCCTAAATATCTGACAATGGCCTGTTCCAGTGGTGTGTGACGTGAAGCCTGACTCTCTACTATGACATGAAGCCTGATTCTCTGCCATGAGACCTCTCTCCAATTGATATTGGTTAATTTTTAATTTATTTTATTTTTATTTTAATTCATTTCCCTATCCACATTTGTTTGCAGGGGATTTACCTACATTTTGCTGCCTTTTGCAGCCCTCTAGCCCTTTCCTGGGCTATTTTACAGACTTTTTAGTGCCGAAAAGTTCGGGTCCCCATTGACTTCAATGGGGTTCGGGTTCGGGGCGAAGTTCGGGTCGAGTTCGGATCCCGAACATTTCCGGGAAGTTCGGCTGAACTTCTCGAACCCGAACATCCAGCTGTTTGCTCAACTCTGCCAACAAGTGTTAAGCATCTCTGGGAACTCCTTCAAGACGGTTGGAAGACCATTTCAGGTGACTACCTCTTGAAGCTCATCAAGAGAATGCCAAGAGTGTGCAAAGCAGTAATCAAAGCAAAAGGTGGCTACTTTGAAGAACCTAGAATATGACATATTTTCAGTTGTTTCACACTTGTTTATGTATATAATTCCACATGTGTTAATTCATAGTTTTGATGCCTTCATAGTCATGAAAATAAAGAAAACTCTTTGAATGAGAAGGTGTGTCCAAACTTATGGTCTGTACTGTATATTAGAAAAACTTTTATTAGGGCTTTAGGGACATTATATAAAAATTTTTGTTTAAGGTTTAGTTACTCTTTAACTTTTTTCCTTATTTTCATGGGGGTGTCTAGTAATTAAGAGATGAGCTGAAGTGCTGACACATGGGGCTGTCTTATTGTCTGAAGCATCCACCCTTTTCTCATCCCTCACCTCAAGGGGGGGGCCTTTGGTCAACCTAGTTGATCCTCCCTCTTTCAGTCATTCTGTCCTTGCACATGAGGTCAGATTCCTGATGTTAATTTAACATATAGCATTTAACAATACAATCATGGAAACAATAGTCTGACAATACAAATAACACATATCAGGGCTCATAATAATGTTTACACAACACAAACATATCTGAGTTCTACTGAACACGTAAAAAATGTAAGCGCCAAAAATCTTCCATATACAGGTGAAACTCGAAAAATTTGAATATCGTGCAAAAGTCCATTTATTTCAGTAATGCAAATTAAAAGTAATTGCATTAATGCAGCTTAAAATTAGTATTTTGTGAAAAGGTTCGATATTCTAGGCTCAAAGTGTCACACTCTAGTCAGCTAATTAATTCATACCCCCTTAGCAAAGGGTACCTCAAAATTGTGACTTTGGGGTTTTATAAGTTGTAAGCCATAATCATCCAAATTATAACAAATAAAGGCTTGAAATATCTCACTTTGC
Organism: Bufo bufo; assembly: GCF_905171765.1. NCBI lineage: Eukaryota > Metazoa > Chordata > Amphibia > Anura > Bufonidae > Bufo > Bufo bufo. Next base: position 300,922,130 of record NC_053392.1, read on the forward strand.
ATGTAATGAGTCTATCTCAGATGTTAGTTTCACCTTTTAAGTTGCATTACTGAAATAAATGAACTTTGCACGATATTCTAATTTTTCAAATTTCACCTGTAGAAAATCAAAACTCCCAATGCTTTTTAAAAAAAAAAAATCTCAATTATTTGCTGCAGCCTCATGTCATACTCTCATTTCTTTCTGCAGCCTCAAACATTTATCACACACAGCTCATGGCCACATAGATAAACTTTGCTCCCATTAACAGACAATAGCTTATAGCCACACCTATCTCTTGGTCTGCTTAATCACAATGTAGCATCACACACTCAGCAGCCCCCACTGGGTTCCTCTTATCGCTGAAACATTCCTCCACCCAGCATTCCTGAAAACACATGCAGACCCCCAGAAAACCATCCTGTCTGGGTACAAAGAAACATTCATTAAGTCAATTGCTGGCAAGTAATACCATTGTCTTTGTATCTTCACGCCTACAAAACATCAAGCTAGTTAAAACAATTATAACAATGCTAAAACACACAAGTGAGCACACAGAGCAACAAATCATTGCAATACCAAGTGGTCATGATCAAATGGTGGTGGAAATATATAAAAACCATTTTCTTGGAAGAGAATAAAGAAAAAATATGAATTGATCTTTACTCTTCTGTGTCTTATAACAAGGAAACATGTATATCTTCTATATTGCAGACAGTCATATCACAAACTAAAATACATTACTAACTTCAACACACTCTATAGCCCTCTCTTTTTTCTACTCCTGCCCCCTCCCAGTAAATTAACACAAAAGGGAAAAATGGGCTTGTGGGAGAGAAACATCTTTTTTTAACGGACCCAATAAAACACATCGAGAAAGTCCAGATGTGGAGCCGATATATTGACGATGTGCTCATGATCTGGCAGGGAAACACTGAGAACTTGCAAGAGTTCATGGCACTCCTCAATGAGAATAACGTAAATATTCATCTGACATATAAAATGGGGAGAACCAAGATGGATTTTTTGGATGTGGCTTTGCATGTGGATAACGATGGCTTTATTCATACAGATCTGTTTCGGAAGTCGACCGCTGTGAACAGTCTCCTCCGTGCTGACTCCTATCATCCAAGCAAATTACTAGATGGCATACCCGTTGGACAGTTCTTGAGATTGAGAAGAATTTGCTCTAGGGATGAAGATTTTGAAAAACGGGCAGTTGATCTAACCAGAGATTTAAAGACCGTGGATACAGTGAAGCGTATTTGCGAGCTAAACACTGTAAAAGAGTGAAACTGCTGGAAGATCGCGGTAAACAAAAAGATGGCAGTAAAATGGTGAGATTTATCACATCGTATACTTCTGGCCATGAAGAGCTTACCTCTATACTTGAGAAACATTGGAACATACTACGGATGGATCATACCCTGCGGAGTTATGTACCACATCATCCCTCTCTCACTTTTAGACGTGAAAAGAACTTAAAGGATATGCTAGTCCATAGTCATTATGAAGGCAAGACCACAGGGAATCTATTTGGGTTCAAGGGTCCAAAATGGGGATGTCGTCCTTGTGGAAAATGCGTTGCATGTTCCAATATCATGCAAACAAATTCCTTCACAGACTGTACTGGGCGGAAGAACTATGAGATCACGCACACAATTTCGTGCACAACAGTGGGGGTGATTTATGTCGCCACCTGTCCCTGCAATTTGTCCTATGTAGGGATGACATCGAGACAACTGAGACGAAGAACGCGAGAACATGTACTCGGAATTCTGGGAGCGAAGGAAGAAGATGACCCACAGAATCTAAAAACGGTCCCCCAGCACTTCAAGATCCATCACAATTGTGATGCCTCTCTCCTTAAGCTAAGGGGGATTGACAGGGTCCTGGTAGGCGGGAGGGGAGGTAACTGGAAAAAGGTCCTTGCTCAGAAGGAGGTCAAATGGATTTTTGAGCTAAATACGGTTATACCATCTGGCCTGAATGAGGCTTTAAGCTTCTCGCCATTTTTGAGGTAGTCTAATAATACCTGTTTATCTTGCCTTTCTGTGAATGAATTCCTCTGTAGGTCTAAGTGGTGTGTATCTCTCTGACCTTTTTAATACACAGCTTTGTGTTTTTAATTTATTAATTACGTTTTTTCTTCATTATTAGGTTATTTCGGGTCGCATTTTTTTTATGGCTGCATCTAACAGTATATATGTATATATAGTGGATAATAGTGTCCGTTGACGAGCAAATAACAGTGTCCGCTGACGAATCGTACATAATGGGAAGCATTAGCAAGGAAGCTGTACAAATGGAGAGTACACAGTGTCTCTGCAACTACAGAGAAAAAAATAATGGAAAGTGCAAAGGGCCTACCTGCACCTAATAGATACATCCATCATTGTATTCAGTTTGAGTAGGGACATGTGTGTACAGAGTACATCATGAATAAGGGTTATTCTTAATAATTAAACATGTCTGTATAAGATATACTCACCTTTCACCTCTATCACATCTATCATTATTTTTCACCTTTTATTATATTTAATATCACTTTTTTGCACTTATCACTTTTTTCTTTTTCTCACCCCTCACAATTAACCAATATTATAAGTTATAAATGAACATTAAATGTTTAAATCCATACTGTGTATATGGTCTGAAAATCTACACCTGTCTTGTATTATATATTACTGCTTGATTTGTGCACCTTATGTTATCTGTATCATATGAAGGTATTATTCATATAGGTGGGCCCCTGCCGTAAAAGATATATGTATATTTTCTTTACCTTTTTATAATTGATCTATTGTTTATTTTTCAGATGTCAACTATCTAATTATCCACCATGTGATTAGTCTACAACATGTAAGATAATCTTTCCATCACAGTGCTTTTTGTGTGTTGACTATTGTAGTATGTTGATTTACATTTCTGTCTTATATCTCTTTGTGGCCACTCCCCCTATGGGATGGGCCTCCTGCCCCTGTGGACGGAACCTTTTGTATATATATCTTGTTCTGATCACACTTGGACATACCTGTTGATGAAGGCACATCGCCGAAACGCGCCCTGGTTATAGGACTATTTCCGTTTATGGAATAAAATTGCTTATTTGCATCAAGACACGACTGCTGGGATTCTTTTCTGAACCATTATTGTGGAGTGGCCTCTTCTCCCGGGTAGCGTGCACCTGAGCGAATGCTGGTTTTTCCATATTCAATATACATGTATCCAGCGTTCTGATGTATTCAGCTATTGATGTATTCAGCCTCTGATATATTCAGCTAAAACCGCTCATGTATTCAGCTTTTGATGTACCCAGCGATCCACCTGAGGATTAAAAAAGCCTGTTGCACTGATTGGTGAGTGCCGCCTGAATATTTTCTTTTTACTTGTTGGCATGATATCACTGAAGGGCAGAGCACCATCAGGTAGCACACCTGTACACCCCGTGCATTAATAGTGACATTTAACTGGTAATTGTAAGGGGAAAGATAGCAGTGCCACTCACACTGTTTTCTCAAGATTTGTCATAGACAAGGACTTTGCTATTTCTCAAGGAGTAAAGCACGCACAAAATTCATCCCCAGCCATGGAAGTCACTACAGAAGAACCGCACCTGGGTGTAATAGAAGGCAGAGAGGGGGCGGACACATACTTTATGCAGTGTAATCTCAAAGACACATATGAAACACTAAGTACAAAGGCCTTAGAGATCAAGACCATGCAGTTGGCAGAAAAGAAAGTCTATACTGGACTATCAGCTCCCTTAAATCATACAGAGACAGTGGTCGAGTGCCGAGAGGCCTGCATATATACAAAGACATGTCTCAATGCCAAGAAGACAAGGATTTCTCAAAGGAATGGCAAGCCCTACACCAAGATTTCTCCATGAGAATATTACAAAGCGTATTAAAAAGAAATGAGAAAGAGTATTTAATGATAAAGGATGGCCTCCAAAAAGCCAGAGGAGAACTACAAATGCGTCTCACAGAAAGCCTGCTTCAATCATTTAATAAACGCCTTGAAAAGAAGTTAATTGTAATCCAGAGCAAGATAAAGGAAAAGAAATGGGACAAGTTCCTCAGAGATAAACAAGATTATGACCAAGAATGGATTTTCGATTGGAATCAAAGAAAATTGGGCCAGAAACGCCAGCAGCGACACCGGGTGAAAGTGACTATTGGACAACAGATTCCGACTCAAGTATCTCCGATGACTCAAGGGATGCAACAAGCACGAAAGGACATAATAAAGGGGCCCCTTTGGGAGGAACACCAGGAGGGGCAAAAGAAAAAGGAAAAACAAAGGAAAGACAAGGACACAAAAAAAAGCAAGTCTCTTGGAGACGATAGTAGAAGAGGATGAAAATCCTGTAATGTCCAATTTGGTAATCAACTTGACCGGCTCCGTGCTTCCACCAGACTGTGAAAGAGTCCTTAATATAGGGCTCAATTACATTTTGGTGGAGCAGTTTGACCCGGTCAATTTTGAAATTGACCTGTTCAAAACCATAAGAAAGCTCAACCTAAACAGAATGTTTCGAAATGTGCCTAAAAACACGTAAATTAACATGGAGGGAGAAACACCGGCAGCCATAGGACCCCTGGGTTTCACGGTGACTTCCGGTTTCAATCCAGCCGAAATATCAGTCCTGGAATGGATGGCAGACACATCATTAAAAGTACCCGTACAGACACAAAAACAGGAGAGTTTAAGGGGGAGAGTCGTTTCCACTTTTTATCCCCCCTTGCCCGCCGGTTGTAGCATAGAAATTTTCCAACGTAAAGTGCTGGAAGGGGTTAAAGCTTTATTTACCCCCTAGCACCCAAAAACATAGATACGGGAGAAGAGAAAACACTGAAGTGGCTACAATCTCAAAATAATCTGGTGGTTAAGCCGGCGGACAAGGGGGGAAACGTAGTGGTAATGACTAAGGAATACTACGTACTGTATTTGAAGCGCGCAGACAATTGGAAAATGTTGAGGTGTATGAGAAACTGAAGACCAACCCTACATACAAAATACAGGGACAATAAGAAGTCTCTTGTTTAAATACACCCAATATGAATTTCTGTCATGTAAAACAGCGGAGAGACTCCTACCCCTTTTCCCAAAAAAAGCCCAGTTGGTACTTTGTGCCAAAGGTTCATAAGTCACTGACCCACCCCCCTGGGAGACCTATTGTCTCGGGGGTTGGGTCAGTGACTGAGCCTTTGTCCAGGTACATTGACTGGCTATTGAGAGCGATGGTACGGGCAGCACCATCACATCTCAGGGACACTGATGACCTATTACGGGCACTGGACAATGTCCAGTGGCGTGAAGGGTTTCATCTAGTGTCCCTGGATGTAGAGAGTTTGTACACACGTATTCCCCAAGATGAAGGCATTAGGGCCATAATGGAGATGCTAAGCAATACCGATAAGAGTGCGTTTTTTTGTAACTTAATCAGTGAAGCATTAAGCTTCATCCTGAAAAATAATGTCTTTCAGTTTGGGGATCAGTGGTATAAACTAAAATTTTGCACTTCGATGGGTACGCCCGTTGCATGTACCTTTGCCAACCTGTATTTAGCAAGACTAGAAGATAAATTCATATATTCAACTGTTAATAGATTTCTTCCATACATGTACACATATCTAAGATTTATAGATGACGTGTTCATCATTTGGTCAGGTTCAGAGAGGGATTTTGTCGACTTTGTTGATTACCTAAACAAAGAAAACAGTGTGAATATGGTATTTACTTACAAGTTTGGAGGCTTGAAGTTGGAATTCTTGGACGTGCTTTTCACAGTGAGCGATGGTGAGTTGGTGACAGAGGGATATCGTAAACCCACTGCCACCAATTCACTCCTACAGTATTCCAGCTTCCACCCTTTCAGCGTCAAGAAAGGGGTCCCCTATGGTCAATTTTTAAGATTGAGGCGTATAAATAGAACAGAGGAGGACTATGCAAAGAAGGCCTCAGATTAAAAAAAAAACGCTTTCTAGCCAGAGGATATCCAATCAGTTTGCTTAATGAAGCTTTGTCAAAAGTAAAACAAATAGGTGACACTCATAGGACTACACAGAAACAAAAACAGGAAGCTACACAACCAATTGTCTTCTCCTTCAAATTTAGTCCCATGGCAGAACAGATTAAAAAAAAGTAATACGCAGCAATTGGGACATTTTGGAGGGGAGACGACAATTTAACCAATGTGAAGGGCATTCGCCCCATTATTGCATTTAGGAGGTGCCATACGCTCAAAGACAAGATAGTACGCAGTTGCTTTAGGGAGGATACAAAAACCTGGTTAGACGGGTGGAAACCCAAGGTTAACCACCGCTGTGGAGACTGCATATGTTGCAAATTTAACCCCCAATGGGAAATACTATTTTTTTGGAGGTGTCGAATATAGGGTAAAAACAGTTATTACTTGTAAAACCAAGTTTGTTGTTTATTTATTAATTTGCACATGTGGCAGATTCTACATTGGCAAAACCATCAGAAACCTAAATGAGAGGATTAGGGAACATGTTTTATCTATACGTTCAGGCAAGGGCTGCCCATGCGTAATAGAACATGTCCATTCCATACGTAACGGAGATGTCAATGTATTGAAGTTCACAGGCATAGAAACGGTACAGAACTTCCCTCAGGGAGAAGATAAGCACCGCAAATTATTAAGGAGAGAAAATAGATGGATACTGAAGTAGCAATGGGCCCGCAATGGGCCCGCTAGGTCTAAATGATAAAATCGATTGGCAAGTGTTTCTTTAACCATCTAATATGTCAGCAAGAGATTTGTTGTTTTTATGATTGTGTTTTTACACACCTAGTAGCACCTGCTCCAGGGCAATGTCAGACGAGTGCGCCGAGTCTGTGACGCAGCGGATGACGTCACAATTGTGAGACGCTGGAGCCGATGCTTAAATAACTGGCGCGGACGCGCAGTTATACTAAGGGCCAGGTGAAGCGCTGACGCGCGAAACGGCCGTCGCCGAATCTCAACCACTGCATGCTTGTATGTAAGTCCGTCCCATGCCACATTTATATGTACCCAGCTTTTGAATTCAGCTATTTGTGTACTCAGCCATATACATGTATCCAGCGTTCTGATGTATTCAGCTATTGATGTATTCAGCCTCTGATGTATTAAGCTACAACCGCTCATGTATTCAGCTTTTGATGTACCCAGTGATCCACCTGAGGATTAAAAAAGTCTGTTGCACTGATTGGTGAGTGCCGCCTGAATATTTTCTTTTTACTTGTTGGCATGATATCACTGAAGGGCAGAGCACCATCAGGTAGCACACCTGTACACCCCGTGCATTAATAGTGACATTTAACTGGTAATTGTAAGGGGAAAGATAGCAGTGCCACTCACACTGTTTTCTCAAGATTTGTCATACTCTTTAAAGAGAGACAACCCACACCACTTTAAGAACATCGATGGCCAGTTCGCAGTGTTCGCCGACGAACACATGCGATCTGCCATCTTTATTCCCAAGTTCGGCGATGCAGAGGTAAGTCCTTACCGGTGCCTGCGCCGCGAGCCGCTCTGAAACACATGCGGTCACCGGGAGCAGGCAGTTCCGAGAACAGCCTTCATCGGGCTGTTCTCTGAACTGTCTGCTCGCTATGACTGCATGTGTTTCAGAGCGGCTCGCGGCGAGTTTTCTTTGCTCATTCATTCTGATAGAAATGGACAAGGTCTCGCACCAACAGTTGAGACAAATATTCACTTCATACATAGATCAGGATAATTTTATCAGACTCAATGGATTCATGCCACAGCATCTCGATTAGATTTAAGTCCAGACTTTGACGAGGCCATTCCAAAACCTTCATTTTGTATTTTGTCACCCGTTCAGCTATGGCCTTGCATTGTCCTCCTGCAGAACCCAAATACACTTGAGCTTAAAGTCACAGACTGATGGTTGGACATTCTCCTTCAGGATTTTCTGGTAAAGAGCAGAATTCATGGTCCCATCAATTACAAGTCATCCAGTTCCTGAAGCAGCAAAGTAGGCCCAGACAATCACACTACCACCACCATGTTTGACTGTCGGTATGATGTTCTTTTTCTGAAATGCTCTGTTAGTTTTACGCCAGATGTAATGGGATGTGCACCTTCCAAAAAGTTCCACTTTTGCTTTGTCAGTCCACAGAATATTTTCCCAAAAGGCTTGGGGATTATCAAGATGTTTTTTTTTGCCAAATGTGAGACGGGCCTTTGTGTTCTTTTTGGTCAGCAGTGGTTATCGTCTTGGAACGCTCCCATGGATACCATTTTTGCCCAGTCTCTTTCTTATTGTTGAATCATGAACACTGACCTTAACTGAAGCAAGTGAGGCCGGCAGTGTTTTAGATGTTGTTCTGGGCTCTTTTGTTATCTGTATGAGTTGTTGATGCGCTCTTGGAGTAATTTTGGTAGGCCGGCCACTCCTGGGAAGGTTCACCACCATTCCATGTTTTCTCCATTTGCGGATAATAGCTCTCACTCTCACTGTGGTTTTTTGGAGTCCCAAAGACTTAGAAATGGCTCTGTAACCTTTTCCAGACTGATAGATGTCAATAACTTTCTTTCTCATCTGTTCTTGAATTTCTTCAGATCAGGGCATGATGTATTGCTTTTGGAGATCTTTTAGCCTACTTTTTTTTTTGCCATGTTGTCAGACAGGTTCTATTTAAGTGATTTCTTGATTCTACAGGTCTGGAAGTAATCCGGCCTGGATGTGGTTAGTGAAATTTAACTCAGCTTTTCAAAAACGGTGGTTAATCACAGTTAATTCATGGGGCAGCAAATAATTTTTTCACATAGGGCCAGGTTGTTTGGGATAGCTTTTTCCATTAATAAATGAAATTAACACATGTGGAATTATATACATGACAAACAAGTGTAAAACAACTGAAAATATGTCATATTCTAGGTTCTTCAAAGTAGCCACCTTTTGCTTTGATTACTGCTTTGCACACTCTTGGCATTCTCTTGATGAGCTTCAAGAGGTAGTCCCCTGAAATGGTTTTCACTTCACAGGTGTGCCCTGTCAGGTTTAATAAGTGGGATGTCTTGCCTTATAAATGGGGTTGGGACCATCAGTTGCGTTGAGGAGAAGTCAGGTGGATACACAGCTGATAGTCCTACTGAATAGACTGTTAGAATTTGTATTATGGCAAGAAAAAAGCAGCTAAGTAAAGAAAAACGAGTGGCCATCATTACTTTAAGAAATGAAGGTCAGTCAGTCAGCCGAAAAATTGGGAAAACTTAGAAAGTAAGGGCTATTTGACCATGAAGGAGAGTGATGGGGTGCTGCGCCAGATGACCTGGCCTCCACAGTCACAGGACCTGAACCCAATCGAGATGGTTTGGGGTGAGCTGGACCGCAGAGTGAAGGCAAAAGGGCCAACAAGTGCTAAGCATCTCTGGGAACTCCTTCAAGACTGTTGGAAGACCATTTCAGGGGACTACCTCTTGAACCTCATCAAGAGAATGCCAAGAGTGTGCAAAGCAGTAATCAAAGCAAAAGGTGGCTACTTTGAAGAACCTAGAATATTACATATTTTCAGTTGTTTCACACTTGTTTGTTATGTATATAATTCCACATGTGTTAATTCATAGTTGTGATGCCTTCATAGTCATGAAAATAAAGAAAACTCTTTGAATGAGAAGGTGTGTCCAAACTTTTGGTCTGTACTGTATATGAAAAAACTAAATAAATTTGTAAGGGGCAAATACTTTTTCACAGCTCTGTATCTATAATTCTATCTATCTATCTATCTATCTATCTATCTATCTATCTTATATCTATCCAGTTATCTATCTTTTATATCTATCAAATCTGTCTATTCCCACTAATAGGTCCTCCTATTGTGTCCTGTCAGCATAGAGGCAGTTAGAGAACCTCTGTACATACCTGCTGTAGCCTCTGACCCATGAAGGTTGGCCTCCTGCAAAGAATTAAGCAGCCCCAATAGTCTCTGGTGTTCTTATACAAGGACCATCATTGTGATTACATGGAATGCAACTGTGAATCTGCTGCTTTTTAACCCCTTGAGGACATCTGCCGTACATGTCCAGCAGACATCTCCATTTTAAAGAATTGCACTACTACCCCTACTTTCCCTGGTCAAAGACACTACTTTCCCTAAAGCAGTGTCTTTGACCACGGCATCTGAGGTGGCCTTTCCCAGAGTATCCTGGGGTCCAAATTGCTCCTTGATCACCACAGAAGGCTTGAGTCTACCAAAGCAATAGATTCCTATGGAGTCCTGCCTGTGACAATATATTGAATCTCTTAGGCCTCATGCACACGGCCGTTGTTCACTTCAATGGGGCCGCAAAAGATGCGGACCGCACTCCGTGTGCTGTCCGCATCCGTTGCTCCGTTCCGTGGCCCCACAAAAAAAATAGAACATGTCATATTCTTGTCCGTTTTGCGGACAAGAATAGGCATTTCTACAATGGGCCGCCTGTTCCGTTCTGCAAATTGCGTAAGGCACACGGGCGGCTTCCGTTTTTTGCAGATCCGCGGTTTGCGGACCGCAAAAAACAGAACGGTCGTGTGCATGAGGCATTATAGACAGCAATGGTAATTCAATGCAGTCTACAGGAGAAGCGATCTAACAATCGCACGTTCAAGTACCCCTAAGGGGACTTAACAAAAGTGTACAAATAAGTCCCAAAAAAGTTTAAATATATAAAAATTCAAATCACCCTTACTTTCCCCATAATAAAATAACATTTAACAAACAATAAAAAAATAAAGATTATGTGCTCTGCCGCATTCCAAAATGCCCATACTATTAAAATATAAATGTTTTTATCCTGTAATGTGAATGCTTTAACAGAAAGAAAATCAAAATGGCCTATTCACAGTTTGTTTTGTTGCGTCACCTCCCTAAAAATGGAATAAATAGTGATCAAAAAGTCATACACGCTCCAAAATGGGAAAATTAAAAAACACAGAATACCCCACAAAAAAATGAGCCTTTACACAACTATGTAGATGTAACTATAAAAAGTTATAGGGGTCGCAAATAAAAAAATCAGGTTTGTTCAAAGTTTTAAATTTTTAAAACACAACAAAAATTATACAAATGTGGCATCACTGTAATCGTAGAGACATGGACAATGATGGATCAGTTTTATCATATAGGGAATGCCATAAAAGCAAAATCGGTAAAAGTGTGGCGGAATTCAATTTTTTCCAAATCCACCCCATTTGGAATTTTTTTTCCAGCTTCAGGCTACATTGTATGCAATATTAAATAGTGCCATTAAAAAGTACAACTTGTCCTGTAAAAAACAAGCCCTCATCCAGCTATGTGAACGGAAAAATAAAAAAAGTTAGAGCTTAGAGCTCCTGTTGCTCCAGGAAAAACACGTAAATGCAAAAATGGAAACTTGCTCTCTCCTCAAGGGGTTAAACTATGGAAATCCTCTTTTATTGCCTCCCAGACTAAAAACTTCCCACCCATTGGATCCCATAGATGCAATGTAAAATGGATTAGGGTACTTTCACACTAGCGTTTTTCTTTTCCGGTATTGAGTACCGTCAGAGGGGCTCAATACCGGATAAAAACTGATGAGTTTTATCCTAATGCATTCTGAATGGAAAGCAATCCGTTCAGGATGCAGCAGGATGCATCAGTTCAGTCCCTCTTACGTTTTTTGGCCGGAGAAAATACAGCAGTATGCTGCAGTTTTCTCTCCGGGCAAAAATCCTGAACACCGGCATTATTTTCCATTGAAATGCATTAATGCCGGATCCGGCCCCAAGTGTTCCGGAAAAACGGATACGGTTTTGCAGTCTTCGCATGCGCAGACCTTTAAAAATGTGAAAAAGATAAATACCAGATCCATTTTTCCGGATGACAACCGGAAAGACGGATCCGTCTGACAAATGCATCCGTTTGTGTCCGGATTGCGACGGAACTGCCTGCCGGAATCCTCTGACACAAGTGTGAAAGTACCCATAGCTATTAGCTGCCAGATGCGCATCTGTAATAACGTGATGTAACTATTTCATAGCCAGCGCTAGATTAGTCCACCAGATTACCAGAGGGCCTCAAATGTCCAATATGATGTTATTATTTGAATCAAAACCTATTAGACTTTAGTGATGATATGGGGGTTAGGGCCCAAGAGTAATGTCCTCTGGTGGACCCAAGGAATCCCAGTCCAATCCTGCACACAATCTCCTGCTGTGGAGATGCCAGGAACCTCACTTATTGTGGCACTTATTCTTTGGGGACTGTGAAATAATGAGGATGGAAGACTTGATTTCCTCATTTAGAGGTACAGCTACCTCTTTCACCAGTACATGGCATCATGACTGGCCTTCTAATCCACTACAGTACACCAAGCCCATTTGGAAAAAGAACTCTTGCATCAGGGGAGCATAGACTGCTTAGCCATATTCCACTCCCCTTTCTTTTCTCTTTCTCTTTCTTTTCTCTTTAGTGGTTCCATAGCCAGATTGATTTGAAAAAAAAATTGTTGCCATCCCCAGGCATAAAATGAATTATAAAGATCCATTACTCGGAGGTCAGGCAATAGCTCCCTGGGTTCCAGTTAACGCTTTTAAATTCTCCCTTTGTAAGGCAGATGTTTTTTCCTTGGATACTGCGTAACATCTGCTCTTAATTATATTGGTTTGCTTTTCGGCAGTGTTCTGGGATCTGCATCCCACCACTGCCAACACTGCGGCCAAGTGATGATTGTTTAAATAAAGAATTAAAAACACAAAGAATGAAGAAAACGATCAAAGGTTAAAAATCTAACATAACGAAATATAAACAAAAAGAAAGAACAAGAAAGGTATTGGTCCTTAACTGCATGAAAGAAGTGCTAAGTGGTTAAAGCTTTTTTGACCTCATTTAAATATTTTTGTGGGCTGTGCTGAAAACTCCCACAATTAAATCCATGGTACTGTAAGGCCCCTTTACATGAGCCAGCAGAGTGGGCACTGATAGGGAATAAGGAAGTTTATACACAGCATTGACCAGTGATTTAAGGGGGAGTTTCCTTGTTTGTTGGCAGCAACAAGCAAGGACTGGGCAGTTTACAGTTTTTGCATCTTTAATTTTTCACTCCCTGCCTTCCCAGAGCCATAGCTTTTTTAGTGTTTCACAGGACAAGCTAGTTTTTTGCAGGAGAAGTTGTGCTTTCTAATGGCTCCATTTAATATTCCATATGATGTAATGGAAAAAAAATTCAAATGGAATGGAATTGGAAAAAAACACAATTCTTTTTTTATGGGGTTTGTTTTAACGTCATTCCCTATGCGGTAAAACTGACCTGTTACCTTTAGGCCTCATGCACACGACAGTATTTTTTCACGGTCCGCAAAACGGGGTTCCGTTGTTCCGTGATCCGTTTCCGTTTTTTTGTCCGTGTGTCTTCCTTGATTTTTGGAGGATCACCAGACATAAAAAGTGAAAAAAAAATCTAAGTCAAGTTTGCCTTGAAAATGATAGGAAAAAAACGGACACGGATCACGGACGCGGATGACAATTTTGTGTGCCTCTGTGTTTTTTCACAGACCCATTGACTTGAATGGGTCCGCGAACCGTTGTCCGTGAAATAAATAGGACAGGTCATATTTTTTTGACGGACTGGAAACACGGATCACGGACGCGGATGACAAACGGTGCATTTTTCGAGTTTTCAACGGACCGATTGAAGATCACGGAAAACGGAACAACGGACACGGAACCCAACAACGGTCATGTGCATGAGGCCTTATTATCAGGGTCAGTACGATCACTGTTATAATACGTTTTTGTAGATTTTCTTATATTTTTAATTGAAAAACAAAACTAAAATCTTTGAAAAAATATATTTTTTCTTTTTGCATATTCTAACCCCCATAACTTTTTTATAGTTACGCTTATGGAGTTGTGTGATACAAATTTTTTTTGTGGGGCAATCTGGCATTTTTATCGATACAATTTTGTAGTGTGAATGACTTTTCGATCACTTTTTATTACATTTTTTGGGAGGTATAGCAATAAAAAACAGCAAGTTGGCCATTGTGATGTTTTCTTCCATTCCGGGGGTTCATCATATGGGATAAATGCATTTATATTTTAATAGTACTGGCGTTTTGGGATGTGGCAGTGAAAATTATCATTTTTTTATTGTTTATTTTTATTATGGAGAAAGGGGGTGATTTTATATATGTATATTTTTTTACCTTTTCCCACTTATATTAAGTCCTCTTGGGGGACTTGAACATGCAATTGTTAGATTGCTTCTGCCATAGACTGCAATGAATTACCATTGCAGTCTGTGGAAGATTCACTATGGTAAGGCAGTGTAAAACAGAATGCACCCGACAGCTATGGTGCCCTCTCCACTGCGAAGCAGGCAAGGTCTTTAAAGACCAGACATGTGCCATACATATATGGCACATGTCAGGAATGGGTTAAACAGGTGTTATGAGCAGTAGAAGATTCCTTGCTGCTTGTCCTTGACTGTTCACTAACATTGTTTGAGGCAGTTGCTATGCAATTGCCTTACATCTGGATCTGGTTCATTGTATCAACTTGCCTGGTTAATTTACAAAATTTTTGATTAGTTTTCCTTCAAATGGGTTTTCTGAGTGCTTAATATTAATGAAGTCCAGCAGAAATTATATCACTTTATAGAAAATAAGGGTAGTATTAAGAAAAACAATAAGTCCAGCAATTATACCCTACTAGAATAATGGATAACTAAGTTTAATGAGAAAAAAAATATACATAATATAAACCTCTATATAGTCAGTCGAGTGGGCCACAGCCTAGTAGGACATACAGGGTAAGTGATGGGGAAGATATCCCTACCACTGCTACCCTGCTCTGGTCCTCAGCCCAGGGACGTCTCCTGATGGTGGGGACTCCCTGTCCACGTGCCTAACCTAAAACTCCTGTCTAACCCTGATAAGGTGACAGGTGAGGAGATAATGATGTACAAGTGGCCCCTCCACGGATGACTAGCACAAAAAATATATATATAGAAAAAATATATATAGAAAAAAGAGGTGTCCACTGTATCATGCCCTCGTGACTAATTGCCAGGAGGTACAGGGTGCACCTAGCGGTTAAAATACGCAGACAAACATACGCACAAAGAGACACTAATATAATGGTTAAATGATACACAAAAAGATACAAATCCAACCCCGACGCGTTTCACCCACAAAGTGGGATCATCAGGGGGTAATACGAGGTAGGTAAAGGAGCCCGAAATAAATGGCACAGGCCCTGTCCAATAGTAATGTGTAATTATATATGCGTTTTGATAATTACGTGAAAAACACACCAGACCCAAGACTGATGAATAAATAAATCAATGGATCGAAGCCAAATGGCAAGGTACATACGGTCACTGGAAAATGAGGTAGGATGAACTCGTGCAAAATTCAAATTTCTACAGGAAAAACACATGGATAAGGATATGAATAAATAAAGAAAATGGCCTTGTAAATACACATGGAGCACTAGAATGAATAATTCAATGAATACCTGCAGTACCAGAGGGCGTCAGTGTCACAAACTGATGAATTGTGAAAGTGTGCAGTAAAAGGCATCAAAGGTAATACCCATGATAGGTGTAGCTGAAAAGAACAAAATGATCACAATACTGTACACCCCTCAAATCCAAGGGATAAATGTAGAGATAGATTGCAATACCGGATATTCAATCCTAGTGTGAAAATGTTAAAGCTCCTATGATACAGAGCTATCGTCCGTAGAGTACCTAAAAATATATATAATAAGGCTGAAATGATGAGCCTATAGACAAGTTGTCAAAAGACCAACAGTAGAGTGGGTACTCACATGGTGCCGATATCCAAATGGGAAGAGGGTCTGGAGCCATGGTGATGGAAGCCCCCGCCCTTTTATATATACCAGGCCCGCCACCATGTGAAAGGGGGCGGTAGCAAGCCCCAGGTGAAAGGACTAAGTCAAGAGTCGCTGCTATGCGACCGCCGTAATGTGTGCGTTCCACAGTGGAACGCACGCCAGAGTCATGCTAGGCCGCCGTAATGCGTGCGTTCCACAGTGGAACGCACACCAGAGTAAATCCTGATAAGCTGCCGCCGGGCGGATATCCGGTGTGTGAAGCGCAGACAACCGGAAGTTACATGGCCAGCGCCAAGCATGCGTGTCAACGTGGAACGCATGTCGGAAACAACGCTTCCAGGTGAATGCCAGACATGATATCGGCATATAGAGCGCATCTCCCACATATTGAAATGGTACCAGATGGATTAAATAGAATAGAGTTGAATGTCAACCCACTGTGGGGTAGAGCGCCTTATGAAAAATAATTAATTAAATAAATAACAACGGCGAACAGCATGTTGATGGTAAAGGATGGGGCCGAATAACAGTGGGACTGGCGAGGTGGGGGCGGGGAGGGGGGGGAAGCAGTGCACAGAATGGAATATATAAAGTAATCAAAAAATACTCAGATATATAACTGGTCACCTCACAGATGACAAGGTGCCATTTTTGGTGTGCATAAGTATAAGCCACACCATAATAAATATCACATTCGGGTACTTCCCGTACCCAGGCTAAGTGACAGGGAACACCCAATATTTTTACGAATGGCCACAATTGCGAACGGGACCTGACAGGGATAGTCCCCGTACGAGGCCAGAACTGTAGCAAAACAGGATAAGTTCAGTGATATGTGAATATGTGAAATATAGTATTGATGAATGATTAAATGATTAAATGATTAAGTAAATTGTCGAGGGGGGGGGGGGAATAGGGGAAAGATTCCTAAAAAGCATGAAAATGTAAGACGCTCGTTGAGACCCCGTGGAGATTGTGAGCGGAACCTATGTATCCATTCGCTCTCCTTTTGTAAAATTCGCCTATCCAGGTCTCCTCCTCGTGGAGAGGGGGACACTAATTCAAGGACGGTAAAGCGGAGAACGGAAGGATCACCCCCATGACAGTCATTAACGTTGGTGGCCACGGGTGTTGGCTCTTTCTTAATTATATCGTTGATGTGTTCGAGGATTCTTCTCCTGAACTCTCGTATGGTTTTACCCACATAGTCCATTGGACAAGGGCACTGGCAGAGATACACCAAGCCCTTAGACACGCAGTTAATAAAATGGCGAACCTGATAGGAATGACCTGTGACTGAGAAATTGATTGTCTTTGCAGTCGAGATGTATTGGCAGGCTTTGCATCTCCCGCATTTAAAGACACCAATAGGTTTCCGGTCAAGCCAGCAGCCACCTTTTATAGATGGTAAAAAGTGGCTGCGGACGAGGCGATCCTTAAGGCTCCTGCCTCGTCTATAGGAGACCGAGGGATATTTGCTCACAATGTCCGATAGGTCAGAGTCCATATGTAGTATGGGCCAATACTTACTAAGGACTTCCCTGATTGCACGATTAGCAGTGTCATAATTTGCAATGATACGTGCTGGTTGGGGACCATCACTGGTTCTACATCTTGGAACCAAGAGTTCAGTTCGAGGTTTAGTTACTGCACATTGAAATGCCTCCCGAAGTACTCTTTTGGGGTACCCCCTTGCCAGGAGTCTCTGCTGCAGGCCACCAGCCTCATTGAAAAAAGATGTGTTGTTGGAGCAGTTCCTCCTAACCCTGAGGTATTGTCCTCTGGGTATGGCCTGTTTTAGAGGGACAGGATGGTAACTGCTCCAATGAAGGAGGGAGTTTGTGGCAGTGCTCTTACGATAAATATTGGTAGACAAGGAGTCCCCTACCTTGGTTACCAACACATCAAGGAAGGCAATGGACTCGGGATCCATCTCATAGGTGAATGAGAGGCCCACATGGTTCTGATTGAGGTCAGAGACAAACCGTTTGAAGCTATGAGAGTCACCCTTCCAGACAACGAACACGTCAGCTATATATCGGGTCCAAAATTGGATGTTATCCGCCCACCAGACGACGTGGTCCGGAAACACGTGAGTGTCCTCCCACCAGCCCAGGAAGAGATTGGCATAGGATGGGGCGCAAGGGCTACCCATTGCCGTCCCCCTGAGCTGGTGGTAGAACCGTGCATCAAAAAGAAAAAAGTTATGATTAAGGGTGAACCTCAATAGCTCCAAGATGAAAGCGTTGTGCGGAAAGCAATGAATACCCCTGGTTCTGAGATAATGGTCAACAGCCTTAAGACCCTGATCGTGTGGTATAGAACTATACAACGCCTCGACATCAATACTGCCCAGTAAACAGTCTGGATCAAGATTCAAGGTGTTAATTTTATTGAGGAAGTCCATCGTGTCCCTCGTGTAAGCAGGGAGGGACACGACGAACTCCCCCAGAATCCGATCCAGATAGATGCCACAATTCTGGGTTAAGCAATTAACACCTGAGACTATCGGGCGACCTTTAAGGGGGGATGTTCCCTTATGAACTTTCGGAAGGCCATAAAATGTGGCTATCAATGGTTTCGCCGGCAGTAGAAAATCATACTCAGCTGCACTAATAACCTTGTTGGATACACCCTTGCTCAGGATGTTCTTTAGTTGCCCCAGGTATACCTGAGTTGTTAGTGGATAGAATCTCATAACACCCTCTGTCCTTCAAGAGGTCCAGACACATATTTTTATACATTTTGCAATCAAGAACGACAAAATTGCCGCCCTTGTCGGATGGCTTAATGACAATGGTATCATCCTTCTCGAGTGTCCTAAGTGCCTGCATCTCAAGGACAGAGAGGTTAAAAGTCCTGGGTCTCACATGTTCCAACTGATCAAGGTCCCGTGTGACCAACTGAAGAAATATATCGATATGCTCAGAACTCGAAGGAGGAGGCATTCTAGTGCTTCTGGGCCGTAATGTAGTAAATGGGCCCGTACCGGGGGTTCTAGATTGTTCACTGCTGAGATCCATGAGATTCTGAAGATCACTATAGTCAGCCTCCTCAAGTCCTAATCTATAGCAAGTGTCACTGTTGGAGTTCTTAAAGAACTTGTGCCATTTAAGCCTTCCTCAGAATAGGTCATTAAAATCTGATTGGTGAGGGTCTGACACCTAGCACTTCCACCGATCAGCTGTTTCCAGTGAGCGCCACAGTCTCCATACTGCTTACCAAGCACAGCACTGTCCACTGAATAGAGCTGTGCTTGTTACTGCAGCTCAGCCTCATTTACTTGAATGGGACAGAGTTGTGCCTAGGCCATGTGACTAATGAATATGATCTAACTTAATTTACATATAGCTCCCTAACACGTGTTGGAACTTCATTTTATTTCATACATTTTATTTACAATTGGTCATGAAGACCATTGATGTCCCTGGGTTAACATGTGTTACTAAATATAAAATTTAACATGTATTTCATATCCTTAAAACTTTTAGAACAACTTAAGTTAAAATAATCAGCTATGCCTGCCTTGTGTATATTAGTCACTCTGGGTCTGATTATTGGGTGAGTCCACTAGGGGGCACCCTTCACTTATAGCTGTTAGGGTCTCTATTCTTTAAGTATCATCTGCACTCAGTTATTACACCCTGTTCCTTTCACAGCGCGCTACTCACTAGCGATGTTTGCCCTTGTGGAATAAACTCCTATTAATAATGTATCTACCAGACCTTTATTGGCTAGGCATACGCTGCCTAAAATACACTAACAACACTCTCTGCTCCCCGACATGTTTCGCCAAACACTTGGCGTCTTCAGGGGTATGAGCAGTGAATAGTGTGTTGGGGGCGGGGCCGACCTTATAAAACCTCCCTACATGTGTCATAGTTCTGTAGACCAATCTGTATCTCTGTTACTAGGAGCCAAGATGACCGACCAATCTGTGTAGGTCTAACAATTGAGGCTCGATGGAAGCTCCTCCCACTGTCTCATTATCCAATGAGCATTCGCCTGAGCTGTTTCAGTTGCGCTCACACTTAGTGCCTGTTGCCGATGCTTGTATTACCTGCGCATGTCTGGGCACTTAGTTGACAATCCCATGTTAGTCATGTATACACGCGCGCTCCCACTGTTCATGACGTAAATTCTTCTGCAACCGTCCGGTATGTCGCGCATCTGCGCATGTCAAATGACTTAGTCTCTTTTCATTTTGATCGTAAGTTTTACTGCGTCTGCTCAGGATGATAGTGCAGGTATCTCAGGCTTCTATTGCGCATGTGCTAGGACTCAGTTTCCAGCTTGTGTCCCATACTTCCTACTGCGCATGTCAGAACACTTCAATTCCGTTTTCTGCCATTTGATTTTCCTTTAGTAAATAGCTCCTCTCTGTATAGTTCATTCATCCAGCTCGTGCATGTGACTAATGAATATGATGTCACTGGCATAGGAAGATGCCACAGAGCCACTAGAGTGCCACAGCCTCTTTAAACAGCTGTTCGGTGGAGGTGCTGGGTGTCAGACACCCACTGATCAGATATTGATGACCTATCCTGCGTCTACAGGTTCCTGAAAGGTAAATCTGGTGCTGTCCGAGTCATAAGCGGAAATGAATTAGTAAGAATACAATTAAAGGGTTTCTACCACTTAGTTTCACATATTTAGCTGTCAGACACTAGCGATCCGCTAGTGTCTGCTCTAACAAACCATCCTAATATAATTGCTTTTTGGGCAGCCGTTTCGCTAAAAAAAGAACTTATATAGATATGCTAATGAGCCTCTAGGTGCTATGGGGGCGTCATTAGCACCTAGAGGCTCGGTCTACCTTCACAAACTGCCGCCGCCCAGCGCGTCCCTCCAGCCCGCCCATCTCCTCCGGAATGCGATCCTCCCTGTGAGCGTATGTATTCGGCGCATGCGCAGTGAATGTCTGACCGCTTCCCTGCTCAGACATCTCCACTGCGCCTGTTCCTCGGAGCACTATGACGTCATCGGCGCAGGCGCAGTGGAGATGTCTAAGCAGGGAAGCGGTCAGACATTCACTGCGCATGCGCCGAATACATACGCTCACAGGGAGGATCGCATTCTGGAGGAGATGGGCGGGCTGGAGGGACGCGCTGGGCGGCGGCAGTTTGTGAAGGTAGACCGAGCCTCTGGGTGCTAATGACGCCCCCATAGGACAAAGAGGCTCATTAGCATATCTATATAAGTTCTTTTTTTAGCGAAACGGCTGCCCCAAAACCTATTATATTAGGATGGTTTGTTAGAGCAGACACTAGCGGATCGCTAGTGTCTGACAGCTAAATATGTGAAACGAAGTGGTAGAAACCCTTTAAAGTGACCATATTTAGACCAATAATCAGTGTATCTACAGTGATTGGAATACAGCTTATAACAAATGGGACAATGTTCAATTATATTCATCTTTACTATAATCTATCTGAACATAGCAGAATACAGCCTTATGTCAGTGTTTGGTTAGTGTTTTCCATCAGTGATTGTGAGCCAAGTGGAGCCTACACAGAGATCAGGTATTACCGAAAGATCTGCACCTGTTCTTTGGTTTCACTCACTAAACACTGACTTGTAAATAAGACCTAAAGGGAATAAGGTTACAACTGTGCAGTCCATGTATACTGCAAACTGCAGAGGGTTTACCCAATTTATATATTTTAATATGTAATACCTGCATATGTGCGCATGGTAACATCAGGCCATATTCTTAGCTACCACTAGCTACCACTAGATATAAATAGAGGAGATAGAACATTCTAGATTCAGTTCTGAGCCTAGCCTAGGTAGTGCTAGGAGAAGGAAGCACATGTGTAATGCTGATATCCAAGCTAATCCTGGACCTGGTACCATCAAGATGGGGCTGTAACAACTACAAAAAGGAGGCGTAGAGGAAGACCCGTAAAGATAACTGTCTAAAAAAAGACTTATATGCTGTGTGGAACATATGTGTAGGAGAAGCCTCCGGTGCCTGTATACATACCTAAACACATCCCAAGGTGGATTCTGTGGACTTGTACTGTTAGTACCGGCAACCTGTCTTAAAGGGGTTAACCACTTTCTGGCTACTTTTTACCAATGTGTATGTAAGATGACTATATAACACTTACATAGCCTTTGTTGATTTTCTTTGCTGTTTGCTATATTTCATGTCAAGTCATGTCCCATGTTGGGCAGAATCCACACAAGAGACCTTTCCATAAGATGGCCACTGATGGAAGATCATGTGAGCAGGCAAAAATTACTCCAAACACATGACTCAGCATTCTCCACTCACATACACCCCATCTGCCATCTGAACTTGAAATGTTGAGAGTTTATTGCAGGTGTACTGTATTTTAATGGAGGAGACTGAGTGCTTTGCCTGGTCACAGGACCCTCCATCAGCAGCTGCTTTATGGACAAGACCTCTGTGTGGAAAGCACAAAAGACTTGGTTAGCAAGGGGGCAAACCTTATGAAATTTATAAAATGGTGTAGTATACAAACAAAGACTAAGTGCCATTTAGTCATCTTGCAAACACATTTACCAACAATAACCGGAAAGTGGCCAATCCCTTTAATAATGGAGTTTGCCTTCTGTGAGGGAGAACTGCCCTACTAGTTGCTAGTGGAGAACAGAAGAAGAAATACCATATTTAAGAGTCACCTTTTGACCTATTACTACTGTGCGGCTGTGAACCCTGTAAGGGTGAATTCACGTCACCGTTTAGTTTTCCATTCTTCTCATCCATCAGAAGAACCGAAAAACACAGATCCTTTACATTGAGCATCTGTTGTGCTTATTTTGCATCTGTGTTAGTCCCTTCCCTCTGATATCCATTATTTTTGATGGGGGAAAAAGTCCTTCCTGGAGGTTTTTTCCTCCCGTCAAAAATAAAGGATCTCAGAGGGAAATGATTAAAATGGATGCTCTAAATAAAAGATCCATTTTTTTTCTGTTTTTCTTTTTTTATGGATCAGAAGAATGGAAAAGTAAACTGTGAGGTAAACCTACCCTAAGATCTTTGAAAGTGCATTCTGCACTACCTCTTGAAGCTCATCAAGAGAATGCCAAGAGTGTGCAAAGCAGTAATCAAAGCAAAAGGTGGCTACTTTGAAGAACCTAGAATATGACATATTTTCAGTTGTTTCAC
Source organism: Bufo bufo (assembly GCF_905171765.1). Taxonomy (NCBI): domain Eukaryota; kingdom Metazoa; phylum Chordata; class Amphibia; order Anura; family Bufonidae; genus Bufo; species Bufo bufo. The sequence continues at coordinate 300,945,087 of NC_053392.1, forward strand.
ACTTGTTTGTTATGTATATAATTCCACATGTGTTAATTCATAGTTTTGATGCCTTCAGTGTGAATCTACAATTTTCATAGTCATGAAAATAAAGAAAACTCTTTGAATGAGAAGGTGTGTCCAAACTTTTGGTCTGTACTGTATATATATTTTTTCATCATGTAGCTGTACCCTTAATGTTTGCCTAATTCTGGACAAAGCTTCGTGTCCATAGTTACATAGTTGACACAGTTGAAAAAAGACATAAGTCCATCAAGTTCAACCAAGGGATAGGTGGGACGCGAATCCCAGAAGGAAGTGAGACTCAGATTTCTACACGTTTACATAAGTATTAATGTTGTTTACTTTTAAGAATGAATCTAAACCCTTTTTAAAACTGTCCACTGTTCCTGCCGTGACCACGTCCTGAGAAAGTCTATTCGGTAAAGAAGCTTTGACGCTTCCGGAGACTGAACTTTTTCTTCTCCAATCGGAGTCAGTGCCCCCTTGTCTTTTGAGGGCATTTTACATGGAACAGTTTTTCACCGTATTTTTTGTATGGCCCATTTATTTATTTGTATAGGTTAATCATGTCCCCCTTAGACATCTCTTCTCAAGACTAAATAAATTCAATTCTTTTAATTTTTCTTCATAACTAAGATACTCCATGCCCTTATCATTTTAGTCGCTCTCCTCTGTACTTTTTCCAGCTGCAGTGCATCCTTTCTATGGACTGGTGCCCAGAACTGAACTCCATATTCCAGATGAGGCTGCACCAACGCTTTGTAAAATGGTAATATCACATCCCTGCCCCGCGAGTCCATGCCTCGTTTAATGTATGACAATATCCTGGTGGCCTTAGAAGCAGCTGATTGACATTGTATGCTGTAATTTAATCTACCATCCACAAGGACACCAAAATCCTTCTCTATAAGTGACTCTCCCAGTGCTACATCACCTAGGACATATGAAGCACAGAGATTATTACTACCAAGATGCATAACTTTACATTTGTCCACATTGAACCTCATTTGCCAAGTTGATGCTCAATCACTCAGAGTGTTCAAGTCAGCTTGTAGTTTATGGACATCTTCCATAGACTGTACAGCAGTGGCGTAGCGTGGGGGATGCCATGGGGGCCGTTGCTCCGGGCGCAAAATTGCAGGGGGCGCCAGGCAGCAATCACTTCAATGAGGGCCACAGGAGCCTACGGCTCCCGTCCCCTCTGTTCTTCCTCATAGGCTTCAGGATAGTGGGCTGAAGCCTCTGAGACAAAAGAGCATCCATAGGGACTAGAATGGATTTTCTCCTGGGAAGTATGATGTCAGGGAAAAAGGCGGAGTCTTGTTGTACAGGGGGTGGGGCCTAAAGATGTGCGGGAGATTCTACAGAGCACAATGTTGGAGAGAGGAACAGAGGCTGCAGGTCAGTATGTGGAGGAGAATAGTGATTGTTATTTTTACTTGGGGGGGGGGTTTGCGAGGGCTGAAGGGAGGAGGAATAATCCTTGTACTGGAGACTGCATGTTAGAGGGGTCTGTAGAGAGGGGCAGGGTGGTGATATTATTTGCATGGGACTGTATGCTGGAGTGGCTGAAGGCGGGGGGGTGATAATATTTTAAATGGGACTGTATGCTGGTGGGGCTGAAGGCAGGAAGAGTGATGAATTTTACATGGGACTGTTTGCAAGAATGGCTAGAAGGCAGGGGGAGTGATGTATCTTACATGGGACTGTATGCTGGAGGGTCTAAAGGCAGGGGGAGTTTTGTACTTTACATGGGACTGTATGTTAGAGGGGCTGAAGGTGGGGAGTGATATATTTTACATGGGACTGTATGCTGGAGGGTCTGAAAGCAGGGAAGTGATTTGTCTTACATGGGACTGTATGCTGGAGGGGCTGAATGTGGCGGGGCATTGTATCTTACATGGGACTATATGCTGGAGGGGCTGAAGGCAGGAGAGTGATATATCTTACATGGGACTGTATGCTGGAGGGGCTGAAGGCAGAGGGAAGGTTGTATGTTACATCGGACTGTATGCCGGTGGGGCTGAAGGGGGCCATTATTACTATAAGGGTCCATTCAGACGTCCATAGTGTATTGCGGATCAGCAATACACATGGCCGGCACCCCTATAGAAATGCCTATTCTTGTCCGTAGAGATTGAATGGGTCCGCACCCATTCCGCACAATTGCGGAACAGATGCGGACCCACTCTGCGGACGTGTGAATGTTGCCTAATACAGAGGGGGCCATAATTATTACAATAACACTACAGAGGGGTCCATTATAATATTATTAATAATAATTATACAGAGGGGGCCATTATACAGGGTTGGCCATTTATATGGATACACCTTAATAAAATGGGAATGTTTGGTGATATTAACTTCCTGTTTGTGGCACATTAGTATATGTGGGGGGGGCAACTTTTCAAGATGGGTGGTGACCATGGCGGCCATTTTGAAGTTGGCCATTTTGAATCCAACTTTTGTTTTTTCAATAGGAAGAGGGTCATGTGACACATCAAACTTATTGGGAATTTCACACGAAAAACAATGGTGTGCTTGGTTTTAACGTAACTTTATTCTTTTATGAGTTATTAACAAGTTTCTGACCACTTATCAAGAGAATGCCAAGAGTGTGCAAAGCAGTAATCAAAGCAAAAGGTGGCTATTTTGAAGAACCTAGAATATGACATATTTTCAGATGTTTCACGCTTGTTTGTTATGTATATAATTCCACATGTGTTAATTCATAGTTTTGATGCCTTCAGTGTGAATCTACAATTTTCATAGTCATGAAAATAAAGAAAACTCTTTGAATGAGAAGGTGTGTCCAAACTTTTGGTCTGTACTGTATATATAAAGAATCTTTTGGAATCTGTTTTGCTCTCTTTTGCCACCTGCTGTTGGTTTTGTATTTTTGCTAATTTTATCTCCTTTTTACAGATTTTATTAAGCCCTTTGTAATCTTCAAAAGCGACAGCTGACCCTTCAGATTTGCATTTTTAAATGCCCTTTTTTTTGTCTTTTATTGCCTTTTACAGTAGCTGTAAGCCATGGGGGGTTTAATTTTAGCCGTTTATACTTGTTAGCTAAAGGAATACATTTTTTAGTGCAATTACTCAATATGGATTTGAAGCTCTCCCATTTATCCTCAGTATTATTATGTGACAGTAGCTGCACCCAGTTTATGCCCTGAAATGCTGCCCTCAACCCAGGGAAATTAGCCTTTTTAAAATTCAGTGTCTTTGCTCTGCCTGACAGAGTTTGCTTCTTATAGTTTAGGGGGAATATAATTATATTGTGGTCACTATTACATAGTGTTTCTCGAACAGTAACATTTCCAACAAGCTCTGCATCATTAGAAATTACCAGATCCAACAGAGCATCGCCCCTAGTGGGAGCTTCTACAAACTGGCCTATGAAGTGGTCCTGCAGCAAGTTGAGGAATCTTCTCCCCTTTGCGGTTGAGGCAGAACCATGACCCCAGTCAATGTCTGGGAAGTTAAAATCTCCCATTATGACTACTGTACCAGCCTGTGCAGCCTGCTCTATTTGGTTATACAGTTGCATTTCTATCTCCTCTGTGATATTAGGGGGTCTATAGATTACACCAAGTATTATTTTTTCAGTGTTTTTATCCCTTTGAACTTCCACCCATAAGATTTCCACATGCTCACCCACAATTGCCTCTTTCACACTTGTCTTCAGATCACTCCTCACTTAGAGGCACATGTCACCACCTTTTCTATTGACCCTGTCTTTTCTAAATAGTGTAAAACCCTCAATATTTACAGCCCAGTAATGCGGAGTCCAACCATGTCTCAGCCACACCAACTACATCTATGTGTTCTTCTAGTACCATAGCCTCCAGCTCCCCCATTTTGCTTGCTAGACTTCTGGCATTTGTGAAAATACATTTTAAATTACTATGACCTGTAAAGTGAATATCTGGGATTTTGGGGTTTTCTTGGTTGATGTTTGTATGTAACAGGTTCTTGTTATCAGCAGTTCTATTTTTCACCGCTGTATAGTTCTGCCCAGTCTTCTCCCTACTTTCCTAACTAACCACAGCCCCCACTAAATCCCCACTGTCCCCTCCTATATCCAACTCTCTATCTACACTATCTACCCCCTTATTAGTATGACCCCCCCACCCTCCCCCAGATCCTAGTTTAAAAGCTCCTCCAGCCATCTAACCATTTTTTCCCCCAGGACAGTTGCACCCTGCCCATTAAGGTGCAGCCCATCCCTACTGTAGAGTCTGTAACTGACCGAGAAGTCGGCCCATTCTCCATGAACCCAAACCCTACTGCACCAGCTTCTGAGCCAATTATTTAACTCCCTAAGCTCTCCGTTGTCTCTCTGGTGATGCTCGTGGCACTGGTAGTATTTCTGAAAACACTACCTTGGAGGTCCTGGACTTGAGTATCTCTCCTAGTTCCCTAAAATCATTTTTAAGGACCTTCCATCTTCCCCTGACTTTGTCATTGGTGCCAATGTGTACCATGACAGCCGGGTCTTTCCCAGCCCCACCCAGCAATCTGTCAATCCGATTCGCAATATGCCGAACCCGAGCACCTGGAAGACAAAACACTGTTCGGCATTCACGGTCTCTGTGACAGATGACCCTGTCTGTCCTCCTAATAATAGAGTCCCCTACCACCACCCTCTGCTTGACCTTTGCTGCACTCCTTTTCCCATCTTGCATTGGTCATCTTCCTGGTTGCTAGGAGAAACGCCCTGCTGCAGTGTTGCTGGCCCTGGGCTTTCTTCTCTAATATCAGCCAGTCATATTTACTAGGGAGTTCCAGCTCAGGACTAGCCTACCTGGCACTTTTCCCTCTACCCATTCTTCCTACATTAACCCAACTGCTGACCTGATAGTCTTGCACAGTGAGGTCTAAGCCTCTCTCCAGGTCTGCAATGCCCCTAAGTATTTCAAGCTGCTTATTTAGATCCAAGATCTGGGCTTCCAAATATGCAACATGCTTGCATCTAGTGCAAATGTATTCACCCTCGAATGACTCTTCAAGGCACGCATACATTGCACAGGACACACACTTAGTAGCATTGTCCATGGAGCATATGTTTAGATGGGGATGAACAGTGAAGAAGGAAACAAAAATATGAGTTAGAATTAGACCCTGCCTGCTGCAGTTGGATGACTAGCTATAATCAAGCCAACAACACACAAGGAAAATGTAGCAAACTTTAGTTTCTTGCTCCTTGTCTTAAACGCTGGTTCTTTAAACTCCACTAGTGATGATCGAGCATGCTCAGCCAAACACCTGTTCGGCTCGAGCATCTCGATGCTCGGCACATGGCGGTACTCGACCGAGTACCGCATATGCTCGAGCGCCATGCTCAAGTCTCCTCCCCGCATTTTTCTTGGCTGCTACGCAGCAAATAAACGTGTACGTGAGTGCTGCCCTCACTGTAATGCCAGTAGCGCTAAATTGCTCAGTGTTAGGGAGAGCTGTGCATAGGAAGGGACAGACAGTGTAGGGAGTGTAATAGGAATATTTTTATACAAAAAACTTTTCAGAGACCCTTAAGTCCTTTTAAGGACTATTGTGTGTGACAGCAGCAATATATATTTTTTGCGCATCCTGCGCAAAATAACGTGTAATAGGCCGCTGCTGGCAGTTAAATTATTTGCGCTATATCTCCTGTGTAAAGTGTGCGCATCCCTAAAATATCAGTGACATCCAGTGTACTTTTTCCGTAGACGGTGTCTGCTGTGGACAGTTAAATTATCCGCGCCACATCTCCTGTGTAAAGTGATTCCGCCGTTACCCATGGTTTACATGGTTTGGGCTGAAAATAACATTGAAATTTGGTAGGGCAGACATCCGAATGGATCGTCGCCGTCACTGGGATGTGCGATCGTCCCCAGGTTATCTAGAGTCACCAAAGCGGCAGCAGGTCCTTGCCTATAATGTTTTAGATGGTCAGATCAGCAGCAGGACCTTGCTCCAAATGTTTTTGAGGGTCACCAGCAGGCCATCAATTATAATTTTTCAAGGCTGTGTATGATGCCCTCCTTTATGTGTAACAAAGGGTGTATTGTAGTGCCGGTTCCTTGTAATTTTTGGCAGCCCTTTCACTTAGTGCATAGGCTTTATGAGTGTAGGAGTCCCACTACCTGAACAATTGTACCACAATGTGAATGAGGCCCTTCTTTATGTGATATACAGGTTGTATCGGAGTGCCTCTTCCTTGTAATTGTAATTTTTGGCAGCACTTGCACTTTATATAAAAGTAAGTATACAGGAAAGAATGTTTCCTAACAATGTTTCCTCTAAAATCTATTTTATCTTTGGTTTTGTGCGTATTATTGTCAGTCTGTAAAAGTGACGTACTACTCAGACAACATCGTTCCCAGCAGCGACCTGGGAGTCCAAGATGCATCCAGACATCCTCCCCATGCTGTTCCCAAACCATTTTGGTGGTGTTTCTGACCTTTTCCTATGAACCAGGCACCATCCCCTATTCAGAGCAGGGGGTGCCTGGTTTAATGCTCGGGTTCTCCCATTGACTTCCATTATACTCGGGTGTTCAGTAGAGCACCCGAGCATCCCGATGTGTTCGGCCCGAGCCCCCGAGCAATATGGTGCTCGATCAACACTATACTCCACTTATTCACAAGCCCACTTAGTACAGCAAGCCCAGGTAGAGCGAGCTCCGGAAGAGTGGAGCAGTGCAATTAATAGCACCTGGAAGCACAAACCACTCCCCTTACCCAGGTACACAGCAGAGAAAAAAAATGGGTTTAAATGTCAGTACCAAAAGCACTTAACTCACAAGGACCTTTTCTATAAACTATATGCAGCTATTTGCAATCACTCCCACAAAATCACACTCAGCACCAGCACTCCGGTTCTTTTACCACTTCCAGACCGGCCATTTACCCCCTTCCTGACCAGGCCTAATTTTGCAAATCTGACATGTATCACTTTATGTGGTAATAACTTTGGAACACTTTTACTTATTCAAGCCATTATAAGATTGTTTTCTCGTGACACATTGTCCTTCATGTTAATGGTAAATTTGAGTCAATATGTTTTACCTTTATTTATAAAAAAAATCAAGAAAATTTCCAAAGTCAACTTTTTTAAGGACCAGTTCAGTTCTGAAGTCACTTTGTGGGGCTTACATGGTGGAAACCCCCATAAATGACTCCATTGTAGAAACTACACCCCTCAAGTTACTCAAAACTGATTTTACAAACTTTTTTAACCCTTTAGGTGTTCCACAAGAAATAAAGGAAAATGGAGATGAAATTTTTAATTTTAATCCATTTTAATCCATTTTTTTCTTTAACACATCGAGGGTTAACAGCCAAACAAAACTTAATATTTATTACCCTGATTCTGCGGTTTACATAAACACCCCACATGTGGTCGTAAACCGATGTAAGGGAACACGGCAGGGCGCAGAAGAAAAGGAGCGCCATATGGTTTTTGGAAGGCAGATTTTACTGAACTGGTTTTTAGATGCCATGTCCCATTTAAAGCCCCCCTGATGCACCCTTACAGTAGAAACTCACAAAAAGTGACCCCATTTTGGAAACTAAGGTATAAGGTGCCAGTTTTATTGGTACTATTTTGGGGTACATATGATTTTTAATTGCTCTATATTCAATTTTTTGTGAGGCAAGGTAACCAGAAAATGTCTGTTTTGGCACGGTTTTTATTTTTATTTTTTTAAAACATTCATCTGACAGGGTAGATAATGCACTATTTTTATAGAGCAGGTTGTTACCGATGAGATTATATCAAATATGTCTACTTTGTTTGTTTGTTTATTTCACTTTAACACAATAATAGAAGTTTTGAAGCAAAAAAAAAAAAACATATTTTAGTGTCTCCATTGTCTGAGAGTCATAGTTTTTAACTGATTGTCTTAAGTAGGGTTTCATTTTTTGCGGAATGAGGTGACGGTTTGATTGGTACTATTTTGGCGGGCATACGCCTTTTTGATCGCTTGGTGTTGCAATTTTTGTGATGTAAGCTGGCAAAAAATGACTTTTTTTGGCACTGTTTTTATTTTTTTATTTTTACTATGTTCACCTGAGGGGTTAGGTCAAGTGATATTTTTATAGAGATGGTTGTTACGGACACGGCGATACCTAATATGTATACTTTTATTTATTTATTTCACTTTAACACAATAATAGAATTTTTTTAACAAAAAAATTATGTTTTAATGTATCCATGTTCTAAAAGAGATATAAGGCCAGATTTATCATTAGCTCAAGTCAAAATAATGAAGTGAAAAAGTCACAAATTTTTGCGCAATCGCTAAAACTGAGCAAAAAATTGCGACTTTTATTGGCTCTACGCTATGCTCGCCAGTTTTCTGAAAGTCGACTGGTTTTCTTATCTAAATGAAACTCTAGACAGATTTACTATTGCAACAATTTAAAAAAGTCGCTAAAAATTGCGCAATTTCACTCCAGTGAGGACCATGCTTATCTTATGCGACTTTTTAATAGAACATGCGACTTTTTCGTAAAGACGTGGGACTTTTGTAAAGCCGCTTACTGAAGGATAAACTGCTACCGTCAAACCACATTTATTACAGTATTAAAGGACCATTAATAAATCGGACTTAGCCAGAAGTGACTTTGGACATATGTAAAAGTGGAGTAAGATGTAAGTGTAATGATAAATCTGGCCCATAGTTTTGTTTTTGTTTTTAGCGATTTTCTTATGTAGGGGCTCATTTTTTGTGAGATGAGGTGAAGGTTTTCTTGGTACCATTTTGTGGGACATACACCTTTTTGATCACTTGGTGTTGAACTTTTTGTGATGTAAGGTGACAAAAATGGCTTTTTTGACACAGTTTTTATTTATTTTTTATGGTGTTTATCGGACGGGGTGGATCATGTGATATATTTATAGAGGCGGCCGTCACGGACGCAGCAATACCAAATATGTATATTTTATTTTTTCTATTTTTAACTTTTATTTTAATTACTTAATTGGGGATTTATTTTTTTACATGTGAAACCTTTTTTTTATTTTTTTTATAAAACACTTTCTTTTTTAATTTTTTATTTTACACTTTGCGTCCCCCATAAGGTCATACAAGACCTCTGGGGGACATTTAACTTCACTTTTTTTTTTTTTCACCATTGATTTCTCCTGTAACTGGGGCTGACATAGTAGCCCCAGTTACAGGGGAAATACACCCCCAGAGAGACTGTACAGCAGTATACAGTACTGTACAGCCTCAGTGAAGGGCAGATCGAGGTCTGTGGAATACCCGACAGCTACTGCACTCTCCCGGCCCCAGCGGTGACATGACCACCAGGCCAGGACAGGAAGCGCATAGCGCTTACTGATCTGTATACACAGCGCTCGTTGAGCACTGTGTATACAGCGATCTAGAAGGCAGGGACACCTGGGAACTGTCCCTGCCTTCTCTCTGGGGTGTCCTGCTGTCAATGACAGTGGGACCCCCACTCGGCAGCTGCACGATTAGCGTGCAGATGCCATCTCTGAATGGACGTTCTAAAATGTCCATTCAGAGATAAACGACCGCCCATAGGACGTTTATAGTCAGTGGGTGGTCTGGAACTGGTTAAACTCCACTTATTCACAAGCAGTGATGGCCAGTTCGCCGTGTTCGCCCGCGAACACATGCAGGCTGCCATCCTAAATCACAAGTCCGGCTAGGCAAGTCTGGCGAGCCGGTCTGAAACAAATGCGGTCATCGGGAGCAGGCAGTTCCGAGAACAGCCCGATGAAGGCCCCCGGTGGCTGTTCTCAGAACTACCTGCTCCCGGTGACCGCATATAACAACTACCTAAATTTTCCCTATGGTGTCAGGATGCGGTGTTTTACTTTTATAACTTAATATACTAATGTCCCTTGGACTAACTTACACCTATTAATCCTGCAACTCCTTATCCTAAAACGAAACCTTTATTCATGTTGCTTGTAATAGGTGACTAAGAACTCATTGTTAAAAATTTGCCAGTTGGTCTCTAGATTATAGTCGGTAGTTTCCTCTGAATATACACTGTTGCCTTATTGGCTGCGCGCTAGCCAGCAAAGTTAGGTTCAATGTGTCTAATATCTCCTATTTCCCATCACTACAGACCATACTGAATTAGGCTACTTTCACACCTGCGTTCGGGTGTCCGCTCGTGAGCTCCGTTTGAAGAAGCTCACAAGCGGCCCTGAACGCAGCCGTCCAGCCCTAATGCATTCTCAGTGGACGCGGATCCGCTGAGAATGCATCAGTCTGCCAGCGTTCAGCCTCCGCTCCGCTCAGCGAGCAGACACCTGAACGCTGCTTGCAGCATTCGGGTGTCCGCCTGGCCGTGCGGAGGCAAGCGGATCCGTCCAGACTTACAATGTAAGTCAATGGGGACAGATCCGTTTGAAGATGACACTATATGGCTCAATCTTCAAACGGATCCGTCCCCCATTGACTTTCAATGTAAAGTCTGGACGGATCCGTTCAGGCTACTTTCACACTTAGAAATTTTTCTAAGTTATAATGCAGACGGATCCGTTCTGAACGGATACAAACGTCTGCATTATAGGAGCGGATCCGTCTGATGAAACATCAGACGGACCCGCTCCGAACGCTAGTCTTCAGGGGTTTGGGCAGGTGTGAGCGTGTTACTGCTCGACTTGGCTATATACCCTTCGTTTGTCATGTCATCAATAGAGGACTGTCCAATGGAGGTCATCTCCGCCCATGGGCTTCGGGTCGTGATTGGTAGCGTTCGCCGGGTCCTCCCCTCGGCGACCACCCCCATCCGGACCAAGCTTCCTGATTCGTTCTAGCCCCAGCGTGTCATCCGTCCGCGCCGCGCATGTCTTGGGGACTTAGAGATTTTCATCAGTCGGCAATGGTACTGCGCATGTGAGAGGACTTAGTTTTCATCATTTCCCCAGTGTAGTGCTGCCTTTGCGCATGCGTAGGGACTTAGATCTTTTTTCCAGCAGGCTCATCATTGCGCATGTCACGGGACTTTATATTTTTACGACTTTGTTTTCATCACATCCCCGGTCTAGTGCTGCATTTGCGCATGTGTAAGGACTTAGATCTTTTCACCAGCAAACTCATCATTGCGTCTGTCATAGGACTTTGTTTTAGACCTTTCAAAGGTCAGATACTGCAACTGTGCCTGTTTACCCACTTGTGTTTTTTCCCCCAACAGGTCAAATGGCTGCGCATGTCATCGGACTTCACCCCCAACACCCCCATAGCCAGGTACTTCATCCAGACTTATGTTAGTATTTGCTTGACATTTAGTTGCCTATATATTAGGTCGTCAGACCTCCAAAGTGTATGCTTGGTCTCTTTTCTTGCTTTTCATATCCTGGGACCCAGCATTTCTGCACCACTATAACTAACCTCTATATGTGTATATATATTAATGCCTCATTGTCTGCATAGGTCATTCATTCAGTGGCACATATCAGGCAATATCTATTTATAGTAAGTAATGCTTTACATCTGCCTGTGATGTGTTCTTCAGTCTCTGCTGGGTCTGTGCCATGGAACTATGCCCATGTGAGTTCTTGGTTTATGACATAACCTGTCTGGTTATATGTCCAAGGAATACGTGTCTTTCCCTATGCACTTTCATGGATGCAGTATAGCTGGCACTCTTTGGATGCAATATAACTGGCACTCTTTATATGCCACATGTTTCAGGGCATTGTTTCCAGCCATGGGTAAGTATATCTCCATTGTGATTTCTATGCCTCAAGAGTTACACTTATTGCGTAATTTTATTTTTTGCGAGCAGTTACTTTGTTTACTACTGTATCTTCTTGTGTCTGCCTTCTTTTCTGTTTACTAATTGCTTTATTTTATTTGTTTTTATAGGTGGAGCTCGCAGCCAGTAAGGCAACAGTGTATATTCAGAGGAAACTATCGACTATAATCTAGAGACCAACTGGCAAATTTTTAACAATGAGTCCTTAGTCACCTATTACAAGCAACATGAATAAAGGTTAAGTTTTAGGATAAGGAGGTGCAGGATTAATAGGTATAAATTAGTCTAAGGGACATTAGTATATTAAGTTATAAAAGTAAAACACTGCATCCTGACACCATAGGTAAAATTTTGGTAGTTGTTAGACAAATTAGGGGATAATTCTCCCAGCGTTGTTCCCTGTACCTGCAGGCAAGCAGCTATAGGAGGGACGGAAGAGTAGCAACCCAAACTTGACGAACCCCTGGTGATGGCAGGCTTTCTCTCTAACCAAACCACAACACAGATGCTTCTGGCTGAGGCTGGGAGAGTTTTTTCCACTGAAAATTTACCCATAGACTCGCTTGATGTGGCTCAGGCGTTTAGAGAAATTAATTAAACATATAAACAATACATTCATGCAGTTTGGGAAACAGACAGTTTGGATACATATATTCAACAAAAGATAGTGTACAGAGAAATGCGAATTAACATAACACCAAAATCCCATCAGGAGGATAGTGATTTTGCAAAAGGGTGGGAAACATTGCTAACTGAAAACTCCTTACGCATGCAAGCATATTTATTAGATTACGAACAAAAATCACTGGTGAAAATCACATCACAACTGCAAAAAGAGATTCAGGAGATCCAGATATTCAGAACAAAACGAGAGTTTGGAGAGTACGAACTAAGGGCTCTTTCACACTTGCGTTGTCCGGATCCGTCGTGTACTCCATTTGCCGGAATTACACGCCGTATCCGGAAAAACACGTAAGAACGCATATTTTTTTCTTTCCGGATGCGTCTTTCCGGCTTTTTTGGTAAGAGACTGATCTGGAAATCCTGAAGCCAACATCAACTTTTTTATTTCCCGGATCCGTCGTACGGAACCGGTATGGGGCCGGATCCGTACGATGGATCCGGAAAAAAAACGTTGATGTTGGCTTCAGGATTTCCAGATCAGTCTCTTTTCGCGCCAGCCAAGTCCTTCCTACTTCTTGGCGCAGGAGCAGATGCAACTTCTGGATCCGTTGTTGCGTCGTAACAACTGAAGATGTTAGGACGGATCCGGAATAATACATTTCAATGGGCTATTATTCCGGATCCGTCGATGCGGCAAGTGTTCAGGATTTTTGACCGGAGCAAAAAGCGCAGCATGCTGTGGTATTTTCTCCGGCCAAAAAACATTCCGGTTCTGAACTGAAGACATCCTGATGCATCCTGAACGGATTTCTCTCCATTCAGAATGCTTGGGAATAATCCTGATCCGGATTTTTCTGGCATAGAGCCCCGACGACGGAACTCTATGCCGGAAAACAAAAGCGCAAGTGTGAAAGAGCCCTAAGACTTCAAAAAAACGTAGAGAGCCTTCAGGGCGAAATTAAAGAACGCAAACACAGAAAATATAACAGAGATAAAAAAGACTTTGATACAGGCAACATATACCCTAGGAGACAGGGAGGACGGTATCCATATAAGACGAGGGAAAATTGGAGAGATTACACTGATATCTCAGAGTCAGAGATATCAGAAGTGGAAAGTAATCAAGGACAAACCAAAGCAGGTACAAAAAGGAGAGTAAAAAATAGAACACTTTATCCACCAAGGAAAAATCCTCCAAAAAACCCCCCACAGTATACAAACCCAAATCCTGCAGCAAACACAACATGCATAAGGAACCAGGAACCATCACTAAGCATGCCAGCACAGTATTTGCAATTTCCACAATCATCCTCCTCAGTTATACCAGCAGCAACAAATATTATCCAACCACCCCTAAACATGACATCTGGGAATTTTTTAGGAATGGGAGTCCAACTGAGAGACAGGGACAAGTGGGGTTACAATCAGAAGATCTGAACCCAAGGACAGTACAGTCAAGAAATAGGAACCAACGAGTAAACCATTTAAATGCGGAGTCCCTGGGGGGAGCGATGCAGATCATCAATAAAACTGAGATGGAACTCAAACCCGAACATATAAGCCTGATACATAAAGGCCTATCATTTACACCAGCTCCACAGTTCAACTGCTTTCTATGGGTCAAAGATGTAAACTTGTTCGCTAGGAAACTAGCTTTACACAAAGAATTTAAAAATAAAGTATATGCAACTGACACAATGCAAAAACGTGAGAGAGAAGCAGTTGAGACACTTGAACTCTTGATGAGAGAAAGTGAGGGAGAAATAGTTGCCCCTACCCCCCCCTTTCAGCACGATGACACCCAGGTCTAAATTCACTCCACCTTTTGGCAAATATGCCAATATTCAGACCTTTGTGGATGTAGTGACGAGAGACTTACAAAAAATCAAAGTACACAAAAATAATACATACTGCAATCTAACCACAGAAGAACAAGCAGCTATGAAGGATCTAGAAAATGAGAACCTCATAATAAAGCCCTCAGATAAAGGGGGGAATATTGTGCTACTGGAAAGAGAATACTATGAACATATAGTAATGACACTCCTAAAGGAAAACAGTACTTATAGAGAACTAAGTACTGATCCAACAGAAAAATATGTCTCAGACCTAAAAAAAAAGCTAAAAAATGCCAAAGACAGGAAATTAATCACTAAAGAAGAGTACAGTGTAATGTTTAAATCACGTCCCACTATAGCCACCTTCTATGCCATTCCCAAAATCTACAAACAAAGAGAACCTATCCCGGGTAGACCCATTGTCTCAGGCAACCAGAGTTTGTGTGAGGGTATTAGTGAGTATGTAGAACTGGTCATCTCCCCATTCGTGAAATCACTTCCATCATATCTCAAAGACACCAAGGACACTGTCGTCAGGCTGCAAGAGATCCAAGTCAATCCACAAACATATATAGCAAGTTTGGATGTTGAAGCCTTGTACACCAGCATCCAACATAGCCTAGGGATACAAGCAATAGAACACTATCTTGGCACTAAAGGTGTTCAATATCAGGAGCACAATTGTTTTGTTATAGCACTTTTAAAGTTTTTGTTGGAGCACAATTATTTCATGTTTAATGGGAAATATTATTTACAGTTAACTGGCACCGCTATGGGCACAATTTGCGCACCAAGTTTTGCCAATCTTTTTTTAGGGTGGTGGGAAGGTCTTATAGTCTTCACTGAGAATTAAAGCAAGTACACAAAACACATTTCTTTTTGAGGTCGATATATCGATGATATATTGATATTTTGGGATAGCACTGAAGCACTTTTTCACGAATTTGTTAGTCAACTTAATGACAACCAAATTGGTATGAAATTTTACGGCTGAAATACACAAAAGCACCCTAAATTTCTTGGATCTAAAGATAATGCTGCAACCTGACGGCAGTGACCAAACGGAAATATACCGCAAACCAATGTCTACCAACAACTTCTTACACTGGCAAAGCTTTCACCACGAATCCCTCAAAAAGGGAATCCCAGTAGGGCAATATTTACGAGCCAGGCGGAATTGCTCTACAGAGGAAGCATTTGAAAGTGAATGTAACACACTATACTCACGGTTTTTAAGTAGGGGTTATTCCAAGAAATGCTTACACAGAGCATACAACAAAGCAAGAAAGATAGAAAGAACGGAACTACTAACAGACCAGACTAGAAAAAGAGGAGAAAAAAATCATTCGCTGTATAGGCACGTATGATACAGCACATAGTGCCGTAAGACAGATTTTGAAACGGCACTGGCACATTTTACAAGCAGATATTGACATACAGGAAGTGATACCACGATACCCCATGATAACTTACAGAAGGGGAAGGAATATGAGAGAGATGCTGGTCCATAGTCACTACCAACCTCATAAGACAACACATAAAACAACCTGGCTGGACCATAAGGGATCATACTCATGTGGTGATTGCACCTTTTGTGGCCAAATGAAGACCACAAAAACTTTTGAGAATCCAGTGGATGGGAGGAGCTATGAAATTAGAGATTACATCAATTGCAAAACGAAAGGAGTAGTGTACATTATCAAATGTGACTGCCCCAAACTGTATGTGGGTAAAACCACCCAAGAAGAAGTTCTGGGGAGTGACAAAAATAAAATCAGGCCCACGGAAAGACGACATAGATAGAAAATCACAGCAGGAGGAGACAAAATGGATTTACCTGCTGAACAGCCTATCCCCAAGAGGCCTAAATGAAGGGTTCACATACTCGTCCTTCCTATAGCCAGCACCCCCTCCTATAAAAACAAATAAAATAAAGCAATTAGTAAACAGAAAAGAAGGCAGACACAAGAAGATACAGTAGTAAACAAAGTAACTGCTAGCAAAAAATAAAATTACGGAATGAGTGTAACTCTTCAGGCATAGAAATCACAATGGAAATATACTTACCCATAGCTGAAAACAATGCCCTGAAACATGTGGCATGTATAGGCGCGGCAGACGCCGCATTTGTGTGAGGGGAGGCGCCAGCAGGACTACAAAAGGTAGGAGCAGCGAGCTCCCGAGTGACGCGGTCTTCAGCTACAGCTGACGTCACTTCCGGGATTCTCCTGCTCCTACTCTTGCACCGGCGTCGGCGTGGAACGCGATCCCCCGATACTTCCTCCGGTGGGTAAGTATAGGGCGTGCAGCCGAAGCGAGGGACCGTACATCGGTACACACGGAGGGTAAGTGGGGAGGGGGGGGGCGGCACGGCGCAGACACCAGCCAGACACCAGCCAGACACGTTTTCACACTTACCAGCGGCGCCGGATCACTGGCACGCACGCCCGGTCCTTGCGGCGCATCTACCTGCTTCCTCACATGTGTTCTTCCAACAGGTTGGCGCTAGTGGCAGTTCGGCATCCCTCACTATAGCAGCGCTTACTGTGGGTGTGTTAAAGGCATTGTCTGGGGATGATAGGGCTGTGGCAATGCAAACATGGGAGTCCACCATCAAGTACATTTTCCTTACAGGGCGCCAGTTTCAGTAATAAGAGAGAAAAAAAAATAAAAAAAAAAAATAAAATAAAAATAAGGGGAGCATCTGCCTGTGGGAGAGGGGGGGGGGAGAGGAAAGAGGAAATATTGGCGATGGTGACATTATCCTGCTGCTGATAGGTCACGTAGGGGAAATTCTCATAAGGGGCGTACGGCCCGGGTATTCTGCAACAATCAGCTGCGCCCCCTCATCGCCGGGGCGCTAGTCGCGCATCACCATGTATTATCAGGTTCACGTGTCTGTCTGTCCTCTCTGAGTACCCAAATACGCTTAGCGCACGCGGGGCGCGTATTTGCAGTTGGCTCAAGCTACGCGTGCTGGGTTAAATGATGGTAAATGTGGATCAACGGTCAATGATTTAAAAGCGGTCCATGACGTGTAGCGCTCTGGGGTGAAGGGGGTTGGGCTCCAATGGTCAAAAGATCGGGGTTAGGATTGTTATCTTCAAAGCTATATCCGTGTGTCTGCATTTACATTTTGTCCTATACGCCATTCACTACCAGAGCAGCGTTCGCTGTTGCATTACATTAATACTCTGCTCACTTCAGATTGCATTCATACGGCTGCTTGATACCATGCTCCTCATATTCATACTCAGAGCTGTGCCCATACCATGTTTTAGGCTCCACTCACATCCAGAGCTGCATTTACCCACTTATTCTTACATCATGTGTTATACTCCGCTTCCACCCAAAGCTGCATTTCTTTTCATTGCTACATAATGGTTACTCTGCATTTTTACTAGGGCTATCAGCACACCGCTCTGATACCGCTCTTCCGATAAACATAGCTGCTTTCTTTTCAGGCTTACGTTTCTTTCCTCGATGGTTTGTTACATTCCTTAGGCCTACCCCTTTTTCTGTTGGTGTTCTTTAAATCCTGGTTGGCATTCACTCAGACTGGTCTCCTTTACTTCGGGTTCGCATTCACTCAGATTGATCCCCTGCCCCAGTTAACCAAATAGCTCCCTAGTGGACAGTGGGCAATAGGAGTAAGTTCCTACAATGTTTCACAGGTGTTCATTCGTTTGTCATCAATTTCACGGTTGGGTAATGTTTCATTTATGCAAGTGGTTCGGATCATTAATGTCTATGCATTTTCCATTAGGTCTGGCTTACGTTTTAAATTACTTATCGTCACTGTAAGGTCATCCAGGTCAGTCTCTTGGCTCAGGGGGCGTCATGGCTTAGGGGGCCCGATGACCGTTCTTCATGTTGTCCGTTAGGGGTACAATAGGGTGTAGGCTGGTTAGAGTCCTAGGTTGTTGGAGAGGGTCATGGTTATGCGAGTCCCCAAGTCATACTGGAGCTGCATAAGTGGTCAAAAAAAAATAAATATATATATATAGATATATATAATTAAAAATCCGCCCTTAGAATCTCTCTCACATGGCTCCGCCATTAGTCTCTCACGCATGACCTCTCCGTTTTAGTGTTACACATATGGCTCCACCGGTAGAGTCTCCCACGCATGGCTTCTCCATTTTCAGGTTTACACATATGACTCCGCCACGAGTCTCTCACACTTGGCTCCGCCATTAGAGTCTCTCACGCATGGCTCTCTGTTTAGTTTCACACACATGACTCCGCCATTAGAGCCTCCCACGCATGGCTTCGCCATTAGTCTCTCACCCATGGCTTCTTCGGGTTTTAGGTTTACACATATGACTCCGCCATTAGTCTCTCTCGCATGGCTTCGCCGTTTTTAGGTTTACACATATGACTCCGCCATTAGTCTCTCGCATGGCTTAGCCATTAGTCTCTCGCATGGCTTCTCCGTTTCAGTTTACACACACATGACTCCGCCATTAGAGCCTCTCACGCATGGCTTCTCCGTTTTAGGTTTACACATATGACTCCGCTATTAGTCTCCCACGAACGGCTTCTCCGTTTTAGTGTTACACATATGACTCCGCCATTAGAGTCTCTCACGCATGGCCCCGCCATTAGAGTCTCTCTCGTATGGCTTTTCCCTTTAGTGTCACACATGACTCCGCCATTAGAGTCTCTCACGCATGGCTCCGCCATTAGAGTCTCTCACGCATGGCTCTCTGTTTAGTTTCACACACATGACTCCGCCATTAGAGCCTCCCACGCATGGCTTCGCCATTAGAGTCTCACGCATGGCTTCTCCCCTTTTTGGTGTTACATATGACTCCGCCATTAGAGTCTCTCACGCATGGCTTAGCCATTAGAGTCTCTCACGCATGGCTTCCCCCCTTTTAGTGTTACATATGAATCCGCCATTAGAGTCTCTCACGCATGGCTTAGCCATCAGAGTCTCTCACGCATGGCTTCCCCCTTTTTAGTGTTACATATGGCTTAGCCATTAGAGTCTCTCACGCATGGCTTAGCCATTAGAGTCTCTCACGCATGGCTTCCCCCCCTTTTAGTGTTACATATGGCTTAGCCATTAGAGTCTCTCACGCATGGCTTAGCCATTAGAGTCTCTCACGCATGGCTTCTCCATTTTAGTGTTACACGTATGACTCCGCCATTAGTCTCACGCAGGGCTTCTCCGTTTTAGTGTCACACATATGACTCCGCCATTAGTCTCTCACGCATGGCTTCTCCCTTTCAGTGTTACACATGTCTCTGCCATTAGAGTCTCTCACGCATGGCTCCGCCATTAGAGTCTCTCACGTATGGCTTCTCCGTTAATTTTTACACACAACAACGCCATTCGAGGCCGGCTGCTTAGTCCCACAACAAGTAAGTTCCATGTCTCATTCTGCCTTCAGACCCGCTCGCATGGCTCGGCAATCTGTGGCTCGCAATACAATTTCTCGTGGTGGCTCGCACATGTGACTCATGCCATTAGAGTCTCACTCACGTTATTGTTCTCCCTGACTTTTATTTTCTAGGTTGTTGGGTTTCATTGCTTTCTTTATTAGCAGTCATCCCAGGCCTGCCTTTGCGGACATCATCTTCTCCCAGGCATGCTTACTTCATCTACAAACTCGGACTGAGGGTGTTGGTGTCCGGCCTAAGTCCTGGGTCTCGGTCCATCTTCCAGTAGGAGGTACAGTAATAAGGCGCAGCTTACGAAGTCCGTCATGTCTGCTGACACGACTAGTCCTATCACGACTATAGGCGCAGCATACACAGTTCATCACGACCTTAAGCATTTTTCTGTCACAACTGCAGGTATCGTGTACGTTCTGTCCTCATTACAGGCAACATTAGCTCGGTAATCGATATAGCATGTATTCCTGTGGATGGTTCCCCAGGCCTGGTGGGCTTACACATTTCACTTAATTTACTACTACAGTAAGACGGCAGACACCATGTTCTGACTCGTGGGCCCTTAATAGGAAGTGTGGCCTGGGGAATAAGTAGAGGTAAAGTATTTTGCCACCAGGAACAGTTGGTGCCCGATCTGGGCCCTGGGCGGATGGTTGGAATTCATCTAGGCCCTACCAACAGATTCACCATTGTTTGTTTCAGTCTGCAGCTCTCAGGATTCAGACCTTCTCGTAATATGGTCATACGTTAGTCAACATAGGAGTAAATCGTTTCTGGTTATTGGCCACTCTTTCAATTGCATCAGCATTAACCATCTCCAAGAACGATGTGGTGGTACACATGACAAAGAGGTAAGGTAGATGGTAGTCACTGTGATATATACGGTATATTCCGCACCTCCATCGTGAAGGGTCTTTTCCGTTCAAAATCGGGTGTCGTAACGGTATGTATATATTTACTCTAAACAAGGTCGGCTCTTTTTGGCCCCTTTAGGCCACCCTAACACGGCGGTCATGGCATAACTCTACTGCTCATGGTAGATAGGGTAGGCCCGCCTTTCTGATAGCCTATCCGACCACAGGTATTAAGCAAATATATCGCGGCATTTGTGGGAGGGGAGGCTGATTACAAGGCTGATTACACGCACCAGTGGGCCCCAGCTGACGATGATTCAGCTGATCTCCCCTACTAGCTCTTGGCTCCGTTCCCCTCAGCATTCTAGTCTTCCCAAAGCACGTCCGGATCCTCCTCTCCAAGCTAAAGGTAAACCCACGATCTATCACGGGGCATTCCTTTAGGATAGGCGCAGCTTCCGCAGCTTCAAAATATATAGCACCCCAGCGCACATCATAATGTAACTAGGTCGGTGGCAGTCGTCATGCTATACCAGGTACATTCCCAATCCACGCTCCGAAAGGTCTTGTGCTTTTCAGAAGGTATTACTGTAAGTCAGTAACATGAGTCCTTTGTACCATCCGGGTCTCACGCGTCATTTTTGGCCCCCTTTAGGCTTTCCTTACACAAGCAGTTCCGCCACACCCCCACTGCTAAGGTTAGGGCTCATCATCTGCTAGCCGATCCGATCACAAGTATAGGCGCGGCAGACGCCGCATTTGTGTGAGGGGAGGCGCCAGCAGGACTACAAAAGGTAGGAGCAGCGAGCTCCCGAGTGACGCGGTCTTCAGCTACAGCTGACCCTCCCACCCACAGCCCTCAACTCACACATCCTCCTTTCAAGGTGGCCCCCTTTAGGCTTTCCTTACACAAGCAGTTCCGCCACACCCCCACTGCTAAGGTTAGGGCTCATCATCTGCTAGCCGATCCGATCACAAATAAAGAGTGCCAGTTATATTGCATCCAAAGAGTGCCAGCTATACTGCATCCATGAAAGTGCATAGGGAAAAGACACGTATTCCTTGGACAAATAACCAGACAGGTTATGTCATAAACCAAGAACTCACATGGGCATAGTTTCATGGCACAGACCCAGCAGAGACTGAAGAACACATCACAGGCAGATGTAAAGCATTACTTACTATAAATATCTGTATGGGTCCGTCCGGGGTGTGGGGGGGCCTGTCCTTCGTGACGGGTGCTCTGGCCTAAAAGGGTCATATAGAGAATCAGGGAGTAGTAAATGCACTAAAAGATATTGACTGATATGTGCCACTGCATGAATGACCTATGCAGACAATGAGGCATTAATATATATACACATATAGAGGTTAGTTATAGTGGTGCAGAAATGCTGGGTCCCAGGATATGAAAAGCAAGAAAAGAGACCAAGCATACACTTTGGAGGTCTGACGACCTAATATATAGGCAACTAAATGTCAAGCAAATACTAACATAAGCCCGGATGAAGTACCTGGCTCTGGGGGTGTTGGGG
The DNA here is from genome assembly GCF_905171765.1 of Bufo bufo. Lineage (NCBI taxonomy): Eukaryota > Metazoa > Chordata > Amphibia > Anura > Bufonidae > Bufo > Bufo bufo. Next base: position 300,967,072 of record NC_053392.1, read on the forward strand.
GTGAAGTCCGATGACATGCGCAGCCATTTGACCTGTTGGGGGGAAAAACACAAGTGGGTAAACAGGCACAGTTGCAGTATCTGACCTTTGAAAGGTCTAAAACAAAGTCCTATGACAGGCGCAATGATGAGTTTGCTGGTGAAAAGATCTAAGTCCTTACGCATGCGCAAATGCAGCACTAGACCGGGGATGTGATGAAAACAAAGTCGTAAAAATATAAAGTCCCGTGACATGCGCAATGATGAGACTGCTGGAAAAAAGATCTAAGTCCCTACGCATGAGCAAAGGCAGCACTACACTGGGGAAATGATGAAAACTAAGTCCTCTCACATGCGCAGTACCATTGCCGACTGATGAAAATCTCTAAGTCCCCAAGACATGCGCGGCGTGGAAGCATGACATGCTGGGGCTAGAACAAATCAGGAAGCTTGGTCCGGATGGGGGTGGTCGCCGAGGGGAGGACCCGGCGAACGCTACCAATCACAACCCGAAGCCCATGGGCGGAGATGACCTCCATTGGACAGTCCTCTATTGATGACATGACAAACGAAGGGTATATAGCCAAGTCGAGCAGTAACACGCTCACACCTGCCCAAACCCCTGAAGACGCCGGTACTCGGCGAAACATGTCGGGGGGCTGTGTGGAACTTATGTTTTAATTCAGTATGGTCTCTAGTGATGGGAAATAGGAGATATTAGACACATTGAACCTAACTTTGCTGGCTAGCGCGCAGCCAGTAAGGCAACAGTGTATATTCAGAGAAAACTACCGACTATAATCTAGAGACCAACTGGCAAATTTTTAACAAGGTGACCGCATATGTTTCAGACTGGCTCGCGGCGCAGGCACAGGTAAGGGCTTACCTGTGCCTCGCCGGACTTGTGATTTAAGATGGCAGCCCGCATGTGTTCGAGGGCGAACACGGCATCACTGTTCACAAGTCCACTTAGTACAGCAAGCCCAGGTAGCGCGAGCTCAGAATGAGTTCAGTGGTGCAATTAATAGCACTTGGAAGCATAAACTACTCCCCTTAACCAGGTACACAGCCCGAGGTGCAGGCTCCCAGGGGTGCCGAAGCCTAGAAGCAATGAGCGCTTCCATTAATATAGATGTAAGCGTTCATTGCTAGAGCACAGGGAGCTGTGGTCCTGTCACTCAGCTCCCTGCGTTCTTTCTCTCCCGCACTGAATGGTGAAGTAGGAAGACTTCTCCCCGCTCCACCATTCAGCCTGCGGGCACAGATCGCTCTGCCGGTTGGTGTGGGCGGAGCCTGCAGCCCAGAAATGTGCATAAGCTCTGCCCACACAGTGCTGCAGAGCGATCTGTGTCTCTAGGGGAGAGAGGACTGTGAGCTTCAGGAACAGGACAAGGTGAGTAGTTACTGTGTTTTTTTTTTATTTAACAGAGACAGAGGGCATTTCTACCATGGTGGGAGCACAGAGGGTATTTCTACCATGGAGGGGGCACAGAGGGCAAAATTACTACAAAGGGGGCACCGAGGGCATTACTACTACAAAGGGGGCACAGAGGGCATTATTACTACAAAGGGGGCACAGAGGGCATTACTACTACAAAGGGGGCACAGAGGGCAATACTACTACAAAGGGTGTTACTAGTATTAGGGGGGCACGATGGGCATTACTTCTATGGAGGGGGCACAATGGGCATTACTACTATAAATGGGATACAATGGGCATTCTAACTATGAAGTGGGCACAATGGGCATTACTACCGTGAAGAAGGCACAGTGATCATTATTACTATGAAGGGGGCACAATGGACATTACTACTATTAAGGGGGCACAATGGGCATTACTACTATGAAGGTGCACAATGGACATTACTACTATGAAGGGAGCACAGATTGCATTACTACTGTGAAGGGGGCACAGAGAGCATTACTCTTGTAAAGTGGGTGGGCATAACTGTTATGGGGCACTGAATGGGCATTATTACTATGAAGGGGCACAGAGGACATTATTACTGGTATGAGGGCACAATGAGGGCATAACTACTCTGAAGGGGCACAGAGAGGGCATTATAACTGTAAAGGGGGCACAGATAGGGTATTACTACTTTGAAATGGGCACAGAGAGGACATAACTACTGTGAGGGAGGCACAAAGAGGACATTACAACTGTGAAGGGGGCACAATGAAGGGATAAGTACTTTAAAGGGGCACAATGTGGGCATAACTACCATGAGAGGGCACATATATGGACAAAACTACTGTGAAGGTTGTACAATGAGGGCAATACTACTGTAAGGGGTTACCATTTTTTTAAAGTATTGGTGTGAGGTGCCAGAGAATGGACCCGCCCCGGGTGCCAAACACCCTAGGCAAGCCACTGCATGAAGTCAGCCATGTGTGCCAGAGTATCAACAGGCAAGACTTTTCTGTCGTCATCAGGATGATCTCTCTCAAACTCCTCATTCTCTTCCTCCCCTTCTGCCCACTCACGCAGAATAGGTCAAATTGAACTTCCATGGGTACTACCCTCTGTAGCAGAGGCAACCGTCTCCTGCTCCTCCTCCTCCTCTTCATCGTCCAATTAGCGAGGAGAAGACGAACTGAGGGTGGTCCGGCTATCACCCTGTGTAATGACTTCCCCCATTTCCACCTCTTCCACATGCAAAGCGTCGTCCTTAATTGTGAGCAGCAAGCGTTTGAGTAGACACAGAAGTGGGATGGTTACGCTGATAATAGTGTTATCGCCGCTCACCATCTGTGTTGATTTCTTAAAACCTCACAGAGGTCAGATATCTATGCCCACTCCTCGCTTGTGAATAGCAGAAGCTGACTGGAAAGAAGACAACCATGTTGCAGCTGGTATTCCACTACTGCCCTCTGCTGTTCACAAAGCCTGGCCAACATGTGGAACGTGGAATTCCAGCGCGTGCTCACGTCGCACAACAGCCGGTGAGCTGGCAATTTCAAGCACTGCTGCAGTGTTGACAGACCGACTGAAGCTGTTGGTGACTTGCAGAAATGTGCACAAACGCGGCGCACCTTCACCAGTAGCTCAGGCAAATTGGGGTAGGTTTTGAGAAAATGCTGGTTGGTTGAACATGTGGGCTAGGCATGGGATGTGTCTGAGCTTGCCAAGCTCCAAAGCCTCCACCAAGTTAAAGCCATTATCAGACACAACCATGCCTGGTTCTAGGTTGAGTGGCGAGAGCCACAGCTCAGTCTGGTCTCTTTTTCCCTGCCACAGCTCTGCGGCGGTGTGCTGTTTTGTCCCCTAAGCATATCAGCTTCAGCACGGCCTGTTGCCGCTTCCCCACTGCAGTGCTACACTGCTTCCAGCTACCAACTGATGACTGACTGGTGCTGCATGCGGATAATTCGGAGTTGTTTTTGGCGGAGGAGGAGAAGTGGGGATTGGAGCCACTAACGTAGGTGCTGGCGGAAACCCTGATCGACATAGGGCCCACAATCCTTGGTGTTGTTAGCACCTGTGCCATCCCAGGGTACGACTCACTCCCGGTCTCCACAAAGTTCACCCAGTGTGCCGTCAGGGAAATGTAGCGTCCCTGGCCGAATGCACCTGTCCATGTGTCCGTGGTTAAGTGGACCTTCCAGTAACTGCATTGGTCAGGGCACGTGTGATGTTACGGGACACATGTTGGTGTAAGGCGGGCATGCACACTGTGAAAAATAGTGGCGTCTGGGGACTGCGTAATGAGGGACGGCCGCGGACATCAGGCGGCGGAAGGTCTCAGTGTCCACAAGCCTAAATGGCAACATTTCAGGGCCAGTAATTTGGAAAGTTGCGCATTTCGTGCTATGGCCTGTGGGTGAGTGACTCGGGATTTGCGCTTGCGTTCAAATGCGCTTGCGTTCAAAGGACATTTGTATGCTGCGCTGGGACACGGAAGTGGATATGGTCGCTGATGGTGCTTGCGAAGGTCCAGGTGCAGGGCAGGATGCATCCGGTCCTGCGCCTTTGACAGGCGGTTGGCCAGCACGTAACACAGGGGAAGAGGAGGCAGTGGTGTGACCCGCAGACACAGATTGTGGACCCAGGCGTTCGTCCCACTTATTACAGTGCTTGGATGCCATGTGGCGGATCATGCTGGTGATGGTGAGGTTACTAGTGTTCACGCCCTGGCTCATTTTCATAGCACAGGTTGCAAACTACTATTCTTTTGTGGTCTGCACTTTCCTCAAAAAAGCGCCATACTGCGGAACATCTACCCCTTGGCAAGGGAGATTTACGCAAGGGGTTGCTCCTTTGAACAGTTGCGGTTCTGTGTGGTATGGCCTGCCTTCTCCCTTTGCCATCCCACTGCCTCTTCCAGCCTGTTGCGGTGCTGCAGATCCCTCCCCCTCTGTACTGCTGTCCTAGCTCGGCTTGCTACCTTCCCAGGTTGGGTCAGTGACCTCTTCGTCCACCACCTCCTCTTCCACTTCCTCACTCTGATCATCCTCCTGATTTGTTGACCTAACTACAACCTCAGTGATTGACAACTGTGTCTCATCCTCTTCATCAACCCCTTGAGACAGTAATTGTGGTTGACTCATTGGCAACTGTGTCTCATCATCATCCACCTCATTAAACACTAATTGCCATTCCCCACAGTCATGTTCTTTTGACTGTGGATGTTCAAGAGGTTGGGAATCAGGGCACAAGATCTCATGTCCCTCTTCAAGCGTGCTTGGCGAGAGGGCCAAATCAAGTAATGGCGATGAAAAGAGGTCCTCGGAATATCCAAGTGTGGGATCACTTGTTTGGCCAGACTGTAAATGGTGGGAGGAAGGAGGATCATGGTGAGGATTGTGTTGACCACACTCCTGGCTACTGAGACTGGACTTGGTGGAAGACAGGGTGGTGCTTAACCGACTAGAAGCATTATCTATTAACTAGTTGCACTGGTCTGACTTCAAGACTGAGTGGTGTCCTGCGCCAACCTGCAAACTGGGACATGAAGCTAGGTATCTTGAATGATTGTTTTTCTTGTGCTCTGGCAGCAGGCACTGTTTCTCCGCGCCCAGGGCCACGGCCTCTGTGTGCACCATCAGCATCATGGACACTTTCCTGTCCCTTACTGCTCCCCTTCTTAATTTTAAATGTGATATATGCTTGAAAGTATGTGACATGTACAGTAGCGTAGAATTTGGAAGTGTATGTGCAAAAAAATTTACAAAGGTATTTGTGATGAGTAAACGTTATACAGGACAGGTACCACAGGTAATGTCACAGTTCGCAGTGTCTAGGGAAAAAGTGTACTGCTGTCACTAAGAGTAATGTCACTGATATTTTAGGGATGCGCACACTTTAAACAGGAGATGTGGTGCAGATAATTTTACTGTCCGCAGGAGACACCATCTACTGAAAAAGTGTACTGAATGTCACTGATATTTTAGGGATGTGCACACTTCAAACAGGAGATGTGGCGCAGATATTTTTACTGTCCGCAGGGGACACCGTCTACGGAAAAAGTGTACTGGATGTCACTCAAATTTTAGGGATGCGCACACTTTAAACAGGAGATGTGGCGCAGATAATTTTACTGTCCGCAGGGAACACCATCTACAGAAAATCTGCACTGGATGTCACTGATATTTTAGGGATGCGCACACTTTAAACAGGAGATGTGGCGCGGATAATAACTGTTTGCAGCGGACATCGTCTACGGAAAAAGTGCACTGGATGTCACTGATATTTTAGAAATGCGCACAATTTACACAGGAGATGTGGCGCGGATAATTTAACTGTCCGCAGCAGCCTATTATACGGTATTTTGCGCAGGATGCACTCAAAATATATATTGCTGCTGTCACATACAATACAATAGTCGTTAAAAGGACTTTTGGGTCTCTGAAAAGTTTTTTGTATAAAAATCTTCCTATTACACTCCCTACACTGTCTGTCCCTTCCTATGCACTGCTCTCTCAAACACTGAGCAATTTAGCGCAAGTTGCGCTAGAAACATATATTGCTGCTGTCACACACAATAGTCCTTACAAGGACTTTTGGGTCTCTGAAACGTTTTTGTACAGAAATAATATTCACACTGCCTACACTCTCTGTCCCTTCCTATGCTCAGCTCTCCCTGACTTAGAATAAGCCGAACACGAGTCATCAGGTGTTATATAGCACTCTATGACGCGTTCCGGCCAGCCAATCACTGTAATGCCAGTAGCCAACATGGCTACTGGCATTACAGTGAGGGCAGTACTTACCTGCACGTTTATTAGCTGCTTAGCAGTCGCGAAATGTGTGGGAAGGAGATTCGAGCATTTCGCTCGAGCACATGCGGTACTCGGCCGAGTTCCGCCATGTGTCGAGCATAGCGATGCTCGAGTCGAACTGGTATTCGTCCGAGCATGCTCGCTCAACACTAGTTAGTACTAAAATACAATCACTTAACTCACAAGGACCTTTGCTATAAACTATATGCAGCTATTTGCAATCACTCCCGCAAAATCACACTCAGCACCAGCACTCCGGTTCTTTAAACTCCACTTATTCACAAGCCCACTTAGTACAGCAAGCCCAGGTAGAGCGGGTACAGCAGGTCCATGGTCACCATTACTTGAGTTCCAGACCACAAAAGATAGACAATACTTTTTGGTGGAGTAGTTGTAAGATGTAACATGTCACAGTGTGATAACAGTCACTCTGACACTTCATGCTTGCAAGGAACACCTCCTAGATCCTCCTCTGTGGAGTGCCCGCCTTCTGTAGATGAAATGAATTTTATGTTAGTCAACTTGAGCAGTGCAGAAGAAGGCTTTAGACGTGCACTTGCTAGCCTGTGGTAATGCAGCTTGTGCCTGTGCTGTGGCTGCTCTGCAGTGAGCTTTTCACTCTTTCAGCATCCTTCGAGATTACTATCCTGCACACCAACGATGTCCATGCTCGTATAGAGCAGACCAACAGGGACTCTGGTAAATGTGGCGACCCTACAAACTGTTACGGAGGGGTGGCCAGGAGACTCACCAAGATTAAGGAGATCCGCGCCAGCCATAAGAATGTTCTCCTATTGGATGGAGGCGACCAGTTTCAGGGGACTATTTGGTTCAATGTTTATAAAGGAGAGGAGGCTTCATATTTCATGAACCACCTAAAGTACGATGCCATGGTGAGTGACGGACGTTCATCTCTAATCACCAAGCGGATGCAGCTTAAGGATTTATACTACTTTTACCTTTGGAACTGCATGCAAAAGCTGTGTCCATATAGCAGATATGAAGTTGTGTACGTGTATGTCTCTAGAAAAGAACATACAGGTGAAACTTGAAAAATTTGAATATCGTTCATTTATTTCAGTAATGCAAATTAAAAGGTGAAACTAACATATGAGATAGACTCATTACATGCAAAGCGAGATATTTCAAGCCTTTATTTGTTATAATGTGGATGATTATGGCTTACAGCTTAGGAAACCCCAAAGTCACAATTTTGAGGTCCCCTTTGCTCAGGGGGTATGGATTAATTCGCTGACTAGAGTCTGACACTTTGAGCCTAGAATATCGAACCTTTTCACAAAATTGAATTTTAAGCTTCATTAATGCAATTCCTTTTAATTTGCATTACTGAAATAAATGGACTTTTGCTCGATATTCAAATTTTTTGAGTTTCACCTGTAGTTTGACCCTGGGGCCAGTGCATTGCTTTCCAAATTTCCTCTTACAGAACAATATCTGAGTTAAGACGGTGTGTACTCCTGCTGTATGCAGTCACAAAAAGTATACATTTCCAGACAGGCTTAAATAAACAAGAATAGCACAACATTTCTTGTAACGTAAGCCAAATGTGCAAGTAGAGGTATGTGTATTTGTAACAAGTAGTATAAAATCTTCCTATAGTCCACAACGGACCCCATGTAGGCAGTGTACAAAGATGACTTTCTTGTTTAACTGCTTCTTGTGGTCAGCTGCTAGCCACATGGCAAACTCAGCTCTGCTGCACCGACAGATTCAGCCTACTTCATCTGTATAAAGTCACACTGAGCACATGCACGGTGCTACTCATTTCAGCGAAACAGCATTCCTTTGTATTCGTCACTAGTAAGTGTGATGTACAGAAGGACTTCAGCCTCCCATATCACTTCAGTCTCTACATACATTCATTAAGCTGTGGCATTTGCGCTTGATAACAAATGACAATGGCTGGACTGTTTCATCAAAGATCATAGACCCTGAGTTGCAAGATACAGATGTAGTAAAGCTGAGTTTGTCGTGTAGCACAGCTTACATTTGCTAACATTTTGACATCGGTTTTGGGCATAAAAAAGTTGCATGACTCCTTTTTGCGACTTTTGAAACATCTGTAAGAGAATATTTTGTTGCACGCGGGTTTTCTAGGCTGTCCTCTCCTCGCCACTTGGGAGTGGGGGTGACGGCCGGGCTGGGGCTGGGATTTCAGCTCCTGCAAATTTACTATCCTTTATGCCTGAAAACAGGCATCAAAGAGGAGTGAGAAGTAATCCAGTCAGGGGCTGGAGAAGCTTTTACTCCAGGCACACGAACTGCTGGAGCTGCGCCTATTTTATGACAAGGCACACGCCTCATCATAAATTAGACAAATCCTCTGGCAGTGCAGGGGGGTAACACAGACCGTCTTTGTAAATGACCCCCAATGTTTTCTCTGTAGTTCTACATAGGAAAATGGGTAAATCTTACAAAGTACAAACGAAAATGAATTTCTGCTGTAGTACAGCCGTGTGGGGACCTCATGCATGGAGGCAGCATGCCTTGCCTGTTCCCTACTTTGCTTCCGAATAGTGAATTTCTAAGGCATCCATAACCCTGTAATACCACAGAGAGCAGCCTTATGGTCATCTAGAGCTGTGATGGCTAACCTCCGGCACTCCAGCTGTGGTAAAACTACAACTCCCAAGATGCACACTTGCTTGGCTGTTCTCACGACTCCATACAAATGAATGGAGTATGCTAGGAGTTGTAGTTTCACCACAGCTGGAGTGCCGGAGGTCAGCCATCACTGATTTCTATATAGTCTAGATCAGGCATGCCCAACCTGCGGACCTCCAGCTGTTGCAAAACGACAACTCCCAGCATGCCTGGATAGCCTACAGCTATTAGGGCATGCTGGGAGTTGAGCATCCCTGGTCAAGATAATACGGCTGTGTGCCCATGAAGGAGCAGTGCTATGACTTATGTTGGGATCCCTTCACATACACCCAGCGATCCGGATCACTTTGCCTTAGGCGTGGTGTAGAGAACTCCAGAGGAAAACTGAAGCTAGAACTGACCCCATAGTTTTCTATGGGATCATTCACATACATATGATGTATTGTATCTGATGTTGGATGTCATATAGCCCAGGGCAGAAAAATGCTGCATGTGCAACTTGAATGGGTCCGTGATCCGTCCGCACCACCACAAAATAGAGCATGTTCTATTTTTTTGCAGTGCGGAGGCACAGAACGAAATGCCACTCCGTCCCTCCGCTCCGTATCTTCTGGATTGCGGACCCGTTCAAGGGCCTGCAATACAGGCAGGGCTGGCACACGGTTGTTTGCATGAGGCCTTAGTAAGGGTATGACCACTTGGCATGCTTGCAACATGACCCTGCTGCCTTCGATTACTGCGCAGCTGTGGCGGGTTCTAATTAAAGTAATTATGACCGCATTGTTTAGCCGGTCTATATTGGCAGTGGTCACGTAGTATTGCGGGTGCCGTTCGGTCATGAACAATACAGACCGACTAAATAGTGCAGTCATAATTAGTTAATTAGACCTGGCTGTGGCTCATAAGGCTGCACAGTACTTGAACACAGCATTGCCGTGTGACAACAGTGACATGACCACCCTGTGTGGTCGTACCGTAAGTGACCACCCGCCCAGTTCTCCACTACTGCTACTGTTCTGAGTTCTGCCATTGTATTCATGAATCAATATACTGGTAAAGAGCAGAGTCGTACGGTAGTATACTGTAGATAATGCATGCATACTATACTGAGCCATAGATTAGGTTTTAGTTAGAGGCAAGGGTGGGTATGTTTTTGCTGTCATTCGCCTCTTCTCATCTGTATGCATCTCATGCCTTAGGCTGACTGGAATGTATGTCTGTATATTTTCTTTGTATGTGAATACTGTACAAAGTGCTGCATGAAAGCATCCTTGTGTATCATATAAGACTGGCATTTCATGCCTCTGGCTAATAAAGGGAAGGCATGTTACTAGTAACTAGGCTCGTCATATTTAAAGGGACATGATAGAATTTTTCACACAGGAGGCATCTTAAGAATAACTGAGCTGGCAAATGTACAGAATTTTTTTTCAAAACTGATTGCCCATAAGTGGGAACATCCAATGCCGTCTCCCCTTCACTCGCGTATCTGTAAAAGGGACCAGTCAGACATGTCTATTATAGTACCTATTTATGCTCATCTTAAAAAAATTAAAAATGCATAATTTTTTTCTTAGAACTCTGCATTGTACCCTTCCTCTGTTATTCCTCCCAGAAATGTATGAATAAATTGAAAACTGTGTGTTACCAGTTGGAGGTATGTCCCTTCACACGAGTGAGTCCCATGTATCGGACTCCAAGGAAAATTCCAAGGAAAATCAGAATTTTATCAGAATTTCACTCATCACTCCTTGTAAATCCCATATTTCACATTCCTTTACCCTTAGGCCCCTTGCAGATGAGCGTTCCTCCCGCAGCGAGTCCGCATCGCAGCACGCGGCCTGAACTCCCAGCACTGATGGGATTCACATAGCATTATATTGATTTATGATGCAATGTAATCCTTACAGTTCTGGAATGTATTAGATGACACTGACATAATGCTGCCAGTGTTATCCAATACATTCCAGAACAGTAAGGCCTCTTTCACACGGGCGTTGTGGGAAAAGGTGCGGGTGCGTTGCGGTAACATGCACGATTTTTCCGCGCGAGTGCAAAACATTGTAATGCGTTTTGCACTCGCTTGAGAAAAATCACGCATGTTTAGTACCCAAACCCAAACTTCTTCACAGAAGTTCGGGCTTGGGATCGGTGTTCTGTAAATTGTATTATTTTCCCTTATAACATGGTTATAAGGGAAAATAATAGCATTCTGAATACAAAATGCATAGTACAATAGGGCTGGAGGGGTTAAAAAAAAAATAATAATAATTAAACTCACCTTAATCCACTTGCTCGCGCAGCCGGCATCTCTTCTGTCTTCTTTTTTGCTGTGTGCAGGAAAAGGACCTGTGGTGACATCACTCCGGTCATCACATGGTCCATCACATGATCCATCACCATGGTAAAAGATCATGTGACGGAACATGTGATGACCGGAGTGACATCACCACAGGTCCTTTTCCTGCACACAGCAAAAAAGAAGACAGAAGAGATGCCGGCTGCGCGAGCAAGTGGATTAAGGTGAGTTTAATTATTTATTTATTTTTTTAACCCCTCCAGCCCTATTGTACTATTCATTCTGTATTCAGAATGATATTATTTTCCCTTATAACCATGTTATAAGGGAAAATAATAATGATCGGGTCCCCATCCCGATCGTCACCTAGCAACCGTGCGTGAAAATCGCACCGCATCCACACTTGCTTGCGGATGCTTGCGATTTTCACGCAACCCCATTCATTTCTATGGGGCCTGCGTTATGTGAAAAACGCACAAAGAGGAGCATGCTGTGATTTTCACGCAACGCACAAGTGATGCGTGAAAATCACCGCTCGTGTGCACAGCCCCATAGAAATAAATGGGTCAGGATTTAGTGCGGGTGCATTGCGTTCAACTCACGCAATGCGTTTTTGCTTTCACACAATTAGCGTTTGGTCAATGTTTAATTAGTGACGTCCATCAGTGATTGTGAACAAAAACCAGAATTGGGTGCAGTTCTTTCAATTATACTTCTCACTATAGGCTCCACTTTTGGCTCAAAATCACTGATGGAAATCACTGATTAAGGCCTCTTTCACACGACAGTATGTCTTTTTCAGTGTTTTGCGGTCCGTTTTAAACGGATCCGTTGTTCCGTTTTTTGTTTCCGTCGTGTTTCCGTTTCCGTTCCGTTTTTCCGTTCCGTTTTTCCGTATGGCATATACAGTGTACAGTAATTTCATAGAAAAAATTGGGCTGGGCATAACATTTTCAATAGATGGTTCCGCAAAAAACGGAACGTATACGGAAGACATACGGATGCATTTCCGTATGCATTCCGTTTTTTGCGGACCCATAGACTTTAATGGAGCAACGGAACGTGATTTGCGGCCAAATATAGGACATGTTCTATCTTTAAACGGAACGGAAAAACGGAAATATGGAAACGGAATGCATACGGAACACATTCCGTTTTTTTTGCGGAACCATTGAAATGAATGGTTCCGTATACGGACCGTATACAGACCGCAAAAAACGGCCCGCAAAACGGAAAAAAAAAACGGCCGTGTGAAAGAGGCCTAAGGCTGGGTTCACAGGGGCATTGCGGGTGACGTACGGGAAAAGACGCTGGTACGTTGAAGGAAAATGCGCGATTTTTCCCAGCAAGTGCAAAGCGTTTTAATGCGTTTTGCACGCGCGTGAAAAAAATCTGCATGTTTGGTACCCAGACCCGAAGCCGGACTTGTTCACAGAAGTTCAGGTTTGGGTTAGGTGTTCTGTAGATTTTATTATTTTCCCTTATAACATGGTTATAAGGGAAAATAATAGCATTCTTAATACAGAATGCTTAGTAAAATAGGGATGGAGGGGTTAGAAAATAAAAAAAATAAAAAATAAAAAAATTAAAATGTAACTCACCTCATCCAGTTGTTCGTGCTGCCCGGTTCGTCTTCTTCTTTGATGACCTGGGAGGAAAAGTACCTTTGGTGACGTCACTGCGCTCATCACATTGTCCATCACCATTGTGATGGATCATGTGATGGACCATGTGATGAGCGCAGTGACGTCACCAAAGATCCTTTTCCTCCAGTTCATCAAAGAAGAAGACAGAAGAGAAGTTGGGCTGCGCGAACAAGTGGATGAGGTAAGTTAAATTAGTTTAACCCCTCCATCCCTATTTTACTGTATTAAGAATGCTAATATTTTCCCTTATAACCATGTTATAAGGGAAAATAATAATGATCGGGTCCTGATCATCTCCTAGCAACCGTGCGTGAAAATCGCACCACATCCGCACTTGCTTGTGCATGCTTGCGATTTTCACGCAGCCCCATTCATTTCTATGGGGCCTGCGTTGCGTGAAAAACGCACAATATAGAACATGCTGCGATTTTCACACAACGCACAAGTAATGCATGAAAATCACCGCTCATGTGCACAGCCTCATAGAAATGAATGGGTCCGGATTCAGTGCGGGTGCAATGCGTTCACCTCACTCATTGCACCCGCGTGGAAAACTCGCCCTTGTGAAAGGAGCCTAAATGCTGACTATGTGAAAGTGGCCTAATTAAGAAGGGTGTGCTAGGGTGTGTAAGTTTGGTACATTTTACTGTAGCTTACTTTTATTTAAGACCGATGTATGAAATGCTGGTCTTAGCAAACTGCCTCCTGTAGTCCTTGCAGATACCTAAAGACTGTTAAATGAATTGAGGAAATAAAAACCATGAAAGATAAGAGTTGACATCAGTATTGTCACCATTGCATGAGCTTTAGTGAAGTCCACATGCCCAAACAAGCCTGCAGTCCTATGTCACGAACTCATCAGCCTAGATTGGGGTTGAAACAGTAAGGCCTCTTTCACACGAGCGTCACGTGTGAGGGCCGGATAGGATGCGGGTGCGTCGCCGGAAAATGCGCGATTTTTCCCCACGAGTGCAAAGCGCTTTAATGCGTTTTGCACGCGCGGGAGAAAAATCGGCATGTTTGGTACCCAGACCCGAACCTGGACTTCTTCACAGAAGTTCGGGTTTGGGTTAGGTGTTCTGTAGATTTCATTATTTTCCCTTATAACATGGTGTGAGAGAGTGACTGGAAAAGTAGTAGAGAATCGTTATATTTCCCCTAGGTTTCTTTCGTATACCATGTACTATGCTACAGGAGGTGGATATCTCAACTAGGAAACCTGGGTGAGATATCAGAAATCCAGGAAAAGATGGTCTGCTTTAGCAAAGCATAGTTTGCTGAGGACTTTGGTAAATTGTGTTGTCGGGCCTGGATTTCAATGGAATGAGGATGCAGGTTGGTAGCGGGGCTCCTCATTCCCTTCCTGTCCAGAACAGGTTTCATATAGAGCTCTCAGCCAGGTGATGGAGCTCAGCTCATTTCTGGGCTATAAAGGCTTGCACTATGAGCATGTCTGGGTGGGGGCAGGTTGAACTGACTGGCTTTCACCATTGCTGCTGAAGTCTGTGCAAACAACAAAAAGGACACTGAGTTTATTTTGAATTGTGTCGTGTGGCTGGTAGTAGGCCGCCCGTATAGAAAGGGTGATTTTATGTTTAGTTAGTGCTCAGCCGAGCAGGAATTTATTTTGTATCTTTGCCTGAATGTAAGGGCCTTATATTTTGTTTGTGGACGAGAATAAAGAAAACAGGCAAACCCCTGTGTGAACTGTGCCATTGTGTCACTGTCTCTGACTGCTGTGCCTACTACTATTGAGCTGATCCCCACAATGGTTATAAGGGAAAATAATAGCATTCTTAATACAGATTGTTTAGTAAAATGTCTATTGAGAGGTTAAAAATAATAAACAAATTTAACTCACCCCATCCACTTGGTTGCATAGCGGATCTCCTCTTCTTTCTTCAGGACCTGGCTAAAAGACTAGCCTGTGCCAGTCACTTCACTGGTTGCCCATCCACCACAGAATACAGTTCAAACTTCTCACCCTCACCCACAAAGCTCTCCACAGTGCTGCACCTCCATATATCTCCTCCCTCATTTCCATCTACCACCCTACTCGTGCTCTCCGTTCTGTTAGCGACCTAAGATTAATAACCTCCATAATTCGTACCTCTCACTCCCGTCTTCAAGACTTTTCTCGAGTTGCACCTACTCTCTGGTAAACTCTGTCCCAGAATACTAGGTCAATCCACAACTTCTCCACCTTCCAACGTGCCTTAAAAACACCTTTTCAGGCAGGCTTATCAAGCTACCTAAACTGACTATTCCCCGACTAAACCTCCCCCCACCAACTTCTCTGGCCTAAACTCGATCCTCTAGTAGTCCCAAACCCGAAGCAGATCGGCCGGCACCATTCCTTCAATAATGGCTTCAATCCTACTTATCACAATCAACTACCTTATGTGTCACCCCCAATTCTCATAGATTGTAAGCTCTTGCGAGCAGGGCCCTGACTCCTAGTGTTTCAGTTGCATATTATCCAGTTATTTTTGTTTTGTATATGAACCCTATGAACTTGTAAAGAGCTGCGGAATACTGTGGCGCTATATAAATACATTTTATTATTATTATTATTATTATTATTATTAAAGGACCTTTGATGGCGTCACTGCGCGCATCACATGGTCCATCACCATGGTGATAGACCATGTGATGGATTATGTCATTCTATCTTCATTCAGCAGGACCTGCGCTGACGTCACCCCGCTCACCACGTGCTGAGCGCGATTACGTCATCAAAGGTCCTTTGGCAGGTCCTGAAAGAAGAAGAAAGTAGAAGATGCCGGCTGCACGAACAAGTGGATGAGGTGAGTTAATTTATTTATTTTTTTAACCCCTCTTGCCACATTTTAGTAAGCATTGCACTCACGCGGAAAAAATTTGAGCAACGCAATCGCAGTCAAAACTGACTGAAATTGCGTGAGCACTCGCACGATTTTACCTGATCGCAGACGCAACGCATCCGGACCTAATCCGGACACGCTCGTCTGCAAGGGGCCTAAACCTTCTGTCCCTGAGCATCACTGAGGTGTTTCTGACACACAATTTTTGTCAGTGTCGAAGGCTCCATTAGGGGCCTATATTGGATATTGGATTAATAAAGGAAGACAAAATACAGGAGCATGCAGAAAATGCCAGGCTCAGTGAAGGAAACCTGACATCCACCATTATCTATATATAAAGTGAAAGTTTTTTGGTATGTTTGTCCTTCAAAGGCTCCTATGTGCATTGCTAATTTAATTGAAACATGGTACATACGCAGGGGCATTGCTAGGGTCTCAAAAGATCCGGGGCCCAAGCCCCAATGAATATTGCCCAGTTCTCTAAATCGCCTCCCAGGAGATGTCTCCTCCAATGTAGATCTTCTCTGTCATCATCTTCTCGATTTGGTCCATACAACATCTTTCAGCTGCCTCGTTTCTGCAGAGTGTGTCACAGAAACATCTTAGCTTCCTCACATTTCTTTCATCATCTCCCAACCTGGAGTCCCAACTGTGTCATCCTGCTGCTCACTGTGCTACTCAATACCCCAAATACTATCCTGAAGAAAAATGAGTGCCCCCATAGTAATAGTGCTCCTCATAGTCCCACCAATAGTAATTCCCTTCCAGAATGCCCCCATTAGTAATACTGCCCCTTACAGTGCCCCCAACCGTGATAATGCTCCCCAAGAGTGCCCCCATTATTAGAAGAGCCCTCCAGTATTAATAATACCCTCACAGAGCCCAGAGTACAAATAAGGCTACCTATTGTTCCCCCAGTGGTAATAAAGCTTTCTACATACCCCTCAGTAGTAATAAGGCCCCCATAGTGGTCTTAGTAGAAATAAGGCGGATCTATAAGTCCCTTTAATAGAGCCCTCAGTAGTAATAAAAATGCCTATAATGTCCCCTGGATTTGCAGTGCCCCCTTTAGTTATATTCCTCCCTCCACCATACAGCCCCATGTAAATAAGATCACACCATCTTTCCTGCCCCCTCCAAAATACAGTCCTATATAAATAACATCACTCCCCTCCCTTCAGATACTCCTACATACATTCCCATGTAAATAACACTATTTCCCTGCCATAGAGTCCCATGTAAATAACATCACATCATCTCTCCAGCCCCCTCCAATATACAGTACCATTTAAATAACATCACCTCCTCCCCTGTCGCCTTTAACATACAGTCCCAAGTAAATAATATCACCCCCTCCCTAGCCGTATCCAACATGCAATCCCATGTAAACATCACACCCTCAACATTCAGTCCCATGTAAATAACATCATTCCCCCCACCAGCCACCTTCAACATACAGTCCCATATAAATAAAATTGCCCCGTTAACATTCAGTCCCATGTAAATAACATCACTCTCTCCCACAGTCGCTATCAACATGCAGTCCCATGTAAATAACATCACTCACTCCCACAGCCCACTCTGACATACAGTCCCGTGTAAATAACATCACTCCCTCCCACAGCCACCTCCAACATATAGTCCCATGTAAATAACATCACCCTGCCCCAGCCCCCTCCAACATTCAGTCCCATGTAAATAACATCACCCCTCCCACAGCCGCCATCAACATACAGTCCCATGTAAATAACATCACTCCCTCCTATAGCCACCATCAACATACAATCCCATGTAAATAACATCCCTCCCTTCAGCCCTAACATACAGTCCCAGTTAAAAAAAAAACACAACTCCCAGCATTGCTCTGCCTCTCCCTTCACTTACCTCTCCTTATGTAGCAGACATCACCACAGCTTCTTCCCCCAGGTCTTCTCCTCTTCACTGCCATCCTCTCCTGCATGGTGACATCATTGTAGGTCCTTAGGACCTATTTACGTCTTTTTTCATGTGCTATTAAATATAAAACTTCACTTTTATTGGTGTCTTTATTAAAACTTCTTTAACAGAAAATACTGGAACACATTAAAAATCTCCAGTGGTCACAGATCATCTCCTAGATTAGAAGTTTGCTGCTCTTTATTATCTCTTACAGCAGCACATTTGCTAGTCTCTCCCAGCTTCAATCTTCGTGCTCCAGCTATTTGCCTGTGTTTCTACACTTGCTGTCTCGCTGTGCTAGCTATAAATTTACTCCTCTTGAGAAGTTCCCTCACTGCTAACCACTGTTACTAAAATCACACACACATAGAGACCCTGCCTCCCGACATGTTTCGCTGGACACCCAGCGTCTTCAGGGGATCGTGCAGGTCGTCCACTCCCTCCCTTTGGTGCCCCAACTCAGAAGAGGCCCATCCAGGAGGAGGACTAAAAGATTTTATTGTCAGGGCCAGTATTTTGCTAGCTGGGCCTCATCTGAGAGAGTGATCTTTACTAGACACAGGAGTGGGGGTTGCACGGGAGTTGGGGGTTGCAAAGAAGCCGCTGGGGGGGGAGAGCCCATTCAAAAATTTGCTGGGGGGCCCATTTATATCTTGTTACACCACTGTACATATGCTCTTCATGATATAACTTAAAATACTGGGGAGTTGTAAAGTCCACCAGACAGGATTCTGAAAGGTTCTAATAAAGTAATGGGTTTTTGATGCAGCGTACACTGCTGAGGCCCTGCTTCTCACTCTGCCTCTCATCCCATAGCAACCAATCACAGCACAGTTTTCATTTTTGCCCATAGCAACCAATCACAGCATCCTGAAATTCAATCCGAATTTCAGGATAAATTCGATACGCCGCAAAGGCAAAATTAATTTAACCAGAAATTGTGCAAAAAAAGACAAAAACAAAAATACTTACCTCATCCATTTGCTCGGGAAGGCCGCCCACCACCATCTCGGACGAAATTCCGTGCACGGTGACGTATGACGTCACCATGCCGGCTGGCGTGATGAAGTCATCTTGACCTATGCGAGATTTCGCCCCAGACCTTCAAGCAAGATGGCAATGGCCGGCCCGGCAACGTCATTGCACCCACTTCTTACAAAGAAATGCGCTTCATGACAAATTATTTCATCACGAAGTGGATTTTTTTTGTGAAAGTGAAGCAGCCTAATCGAATTTTACTTCGCTCATCTCTACTTACAACACTGTAGACCTATGTTTACCAACCTGGAGCTCTCTAGTTGTTGCAGAACTACAACTCCCATCATAACCTGATGGCTACAGGCTGCCGGGGCATGATGAGAGCTGTACTTTTGCAACTGTTGGAGAGCCACAGGATGGTAAACATAGGTCTACAGTAAGGTAAGAAGCGCTGTAGCATACCTCAACTTTTGAAAAAGCCAAAGAGGAACAATAGCAGCTGGGCCGTCTTAGTGTCCCGACACAGTATTTATACCCCCATAGAGCCCCTACACAATATTTATGCCCTCATAGTGCCCCCACAGTATTTATGCCCTCATAGCGCCCCCACAGTCATCATGCCCCATTGTGCCCCCACACAGTCATGCCCCCATGGTTTCCCCTACACAGTAATCATGCCCCCAAAGTGCCGCCACACAGAATTTGCCACCATAGTGCCCCCATACATTAGTTATACTCCCATGATACCCCCTGATGGCTCCCTGTTTCACTATTGCATTCAACTGTCTCTGCAACATAAGGACACCGAAACAGTTGAAATTGGGACATACCTCAGCTGTCCTGGGATCAAGGGACAGCCGCCAAAATCTAGAACTGTCTCAGCGGATACGGAACGGTTAGGAGGTATGTTGTAGTAAAATGAAAGCTGTGTTGTGACTGTTCTATATGGGCAAAAATGAAAGCTGTGGTGTCCTTGGACACTATGGGCAGCAAACCGATAGTATTTTAGATGGTACACACAGTGAGATGAGAGGCAGACTGAAATGCTGGGGGAATGCAATATCCAACAGGTTCTACACAGAGGGGAACTCCCAAAACAGGTGCAAAGATCTTTCATCCATGAATGAGCACCTGAGGCAGTAGCACGTTTTGCTAAGTTTGCAGACATGACCAAAGTGTTAGGACGGATTCAATAGCTGTTGGCCGAATGATAATCTGTCTCTCATTTCTCCCTCACAGCTCCCCCATACACATCGGCTTGGCTGAACATGTATGTGTATTTAATGGGGGAGAGGAAAAACTTGCTGCCAGAGACTTCTGGCAGTGGCTTATCTCCCAGGGGAACAAAAGGATTGGGAGCTCCCCATAAACATTAAACTATTGGGCATACCCGCCAAGAGCAGCAGGTACAGCCAACATTACTCTAATGTGTATGGGGCCCTATGAAGAAAAAAATACATGATCTAAAAAAACATAATTTAATTATTTAAAAAATGGTGATATTTTCTTTAACTCTAATTGCGCCAAAGACCAAAATAAGGTCTATCAGGCACCGCTTACATATCACGGCTGCAGCGTAGATACGTTTTTTTTTTTTATTGCTGCTAGAAGGGAAGAGCAAAATGGGAAAGATATGCAGATGTGAACGTAGCCTAATTCTTGCAAAGTTTTGGCATCTGCGTACAGTCTGTCTTTTGAACCTGTCAACTTTTCTCCTGAAGGATTTTGGCATGGGAAATCAATTTCTTTAGTCTGCTTTGTCTCTCTCAGGATTCTATAAGATTTACATGCTATGGTAACAGGTCATGGGGGATAAGTGGCTGCCAGACATGCATGTTAAAGAGAGAATCAGAACTGAATGTGTCTTTGTCTATGGTCATCTTGTCTGGTATAAATCTCAGGTATAGCATATTCCCTATAGACCTATGTAAAGGAGTTGTCAGGATTCACTGTAAAAGAAGCCCAAATCTTCCTGTTCCTTTTTGCGTTTAATTTTTTAAAATATTCCATTTCATTAATATTACATTTATTTCTTGATGAATGCTGCACCTATTTACAATAAATTCATTGAGCTGGCCATACGCAGGAGAATTGCCTTTCGATTAGAAGCTTTATTCATTAGGGAGTCTCTTCATGATGCCACTTGTATTATTGAACTCATAACTCCATTAGGCCTCTTGCACACGAACGTTGTGCATCCGTTCTGTGCATTGGGGACTGCAATTTGCGGTCCCCAATGCACGGGCAACGTCCGTGCGGCGGCTGGGATGGATCAAGATTCATTCGACTTCAATGAGTACGTGATCCGCCTGCACCACAAAAAAAAATAGAAAGTTCTATTTTTTTTTGCGATGCGGAGGCACGGACAGAAACACCACGGAAGCACTCCGTAGGGCTTCTGTGGGGCTCCTATCCGTGCTTCCGTTCCGCATCTCCGTGATGCAGAGTGTGCACGGTGCCCGTGTATTGCGTACCCACCGTATGCGGGCTGCAATATGGCCACGGGCACACAATGTTTGTGTGCAAAAGGCCTAATAAAAAGGATCTGCCATTTCTGGAGATATATTGTATCAATGGACAAAAGGTCCAAGAGATCCGAGACCATTGATGAGAACAGGAGGTCTACAGTCCAAGGCATTGAGACATTTAATCTAAGACACAATCAAACATTGGGGCAGAAGTCTCCAATATTTTTTTTTTTTTTAAATAGTTAAAACAACAAACATTACTCACCCCCCTGATCCTATCTCTGCTGTTCAGCTGCTTCAGTGTCTGCTTCTCTCCACTTCCTGGTCTCAGATTCAACCCAAAAGAAATGGTGTTGACTGCCCTTTCAACCAATAACTAACTGAGGTAGATTACTATTGTGACAGCTGCTGGAACCAAAACTGATCACAAACACAAGGGAGAGGTTTCTGAAACTCCCATGCATTTTAATTAAGACAAAATGTGCACCATGTTCACATCCCCACTGCAAAGTGCAATGGAATAAGTACATTAGTGGAATTTGAGGTCAAGCTACTGAGCTCCACACATCCTATTTTTTGGTAAATTTCTTTTTTTACATGTCATTAAAGAGTTTTCTGGGACTATCCTTTTAGGATGGGCTGTAGTCCATTTTCTAGATCATGAACACATGTTATAAGTAAGTTAGGTTTCCAATTTAAAAAGTAAAACAAACTGTCAGTGTACACACAGCCTGTATGGTGTCAAATAAAGGTCCTGTAGCTCTGCTTAATGAAGCCATAGGCACTTTGAGGGTCATTTATAAAACCAATCAGATTCCAACTTTCATTTTGGAAAGCTACTTTGGAAAATGAAAGGAGTAATATGATTGGTTGCTATGGGCAACTTAGCCAGTTTTACTTTACACCAGTTTGATAAATGACCCCCTGTGTGTTCTGGACATATGGTGTCACTTTAATGCACCATATAACGTAGATGTTCTCCCTTAGAAGCAACATTTCCTGTGCAGAACGACCCTGTAATATGACCGTACAGCAGGGACTCATTGAATTCTATGGGTGCTGCATTACTGCTCTAAAAGATGGTTACTTATACAATTACAACTATTATACAAACTAGGAATTGGAATAGGATGATACCATAGTCGAATGTCAGAATAATGTCAGTTTGAGGCAAAATACTTCCCTTGTTAACTGACTCTGACATCTGACTCTGACTTTGATATCTGACCACTCAGATATATATTTTTTATTCACAGTGAAATTATCTCAAAAGCTAAAGCTTAACTGTTATTGCTATATCAAAAAGAAAAATATTTTCAAATAGCCAGCACTAGGGCCCGTTAAATAATGATAATTAAAATTAGCAACAGATTGCGGATATAGGTTAATATACAGGAACACCTATAGTGTTAAGGTGGATTTAGACACAAGAATAACACCAAACAAAAAATTCAAGATGGGGAAAATACTTACAACAGTCTAACTGAATATATTAAGGAACACCAGCTAGGGCAGATAAAGGAAGTTTAAACTACGATATAACTTTTATTGTGATCGTTAAAAAGTCTGGGAGTACCAGCTATTAAAAGGACAAACAACTAAAACACTAAAGTCCCAGGGGGGACAAAATAGTACCAGAGGTTCCAATCAAGAACAGGTAAGATAATAAGCAAGTCAAAAACAAAGGAACAGTCTTACTAATTGATGCGCTTGAGGACCATCCGGTAACTGTACAGCCCGAGGGGTGAATGGCAATTGATTGTAAGTCACTCTGTGCGAGGCAGCTATGGCAAGTATCTATCCCTAAAATAAACCCTGAAAAACGAAAGCCGGGGGAGGGAAACTGTGAAAGCCCTGCCTTACTGAACAAAGAAATGCCCCAAACAGGGCAACACTATCTGGATGTCTGACCCTATTAGATGCAATATCCCTCAAAATGCCTTATAATCTAGTTTGCAGTCACTTGGGGACTATAAGAGCAATAGTAGTCGTACTTCCAAAATATTATAGAGGATGCTGTGCGTAGGTAGCAGTCGGGGACAGCTGTCCCTAGACACCCCTATATAGCGGGAAGGGGGCTAATTTGACCCTACCTATCTACACAGAGCATCCGCCCCAAAATGGGCGACCCCGTCCGGATGCCTGTCCCTAGTCCGGGCGGAATCCCTGAAAGACCCTATAGGAAAGTTCCCGACGTGCCACGTTTCATATAATACTCATCAGGAGAAATATACCAAGGGCTTGGTGTACAAATCCCCTGTGCCCCATCGTATGCAAATCTGTTCCTGGGCTGGTGGGAGGCTACACATGTTTTTGGTGATGACTGCATGGGACCTCTGGATTCGATTGGGCTGTGGGCGCGGTACATTGATGATATCTTCATCATCTCGCATGGGACCAAGAACACCTTTGAAACATTTGTTAAGGGGCTCAATCTCAACCAGATAGGGCTACGTTTCACTTTTGAGTCTGACTCCATATCTCTACCCTTTCTGAAGGTCTTTATCACTAAAAAGGAGAAGGGTGAACTGGACACTACTGTATATAGGAAACCAAAGTCTACCAATTCCCTTCTGAGGTGGGAGAGTGGACATCCGCTCCCACTGAGAAGAGGTATCCCTAAATGGCAGTATCTGCGCCTCAGAAGGAATTGTTTCTCCAAAAAAGAATTCCTTTTTCAGGCTGCAGACCGACGGCAAAGGTTTCGACAGAGAGGTTACCCTGATAAGGTCCTCAGAACGGCCTTTAGGTCAGCTTTGCAGGCTGATCGAACTTCTCTGCTTACACCAAAACCTAAATGTGCACAAACTAATCAAACTATTTGTCTCATAACGACCTATGACGAAGCTTCCAAGCCGATTCGTGATATTGTGGGGAAAATACTGGCGGATCCTCACGATGGATCCTGATCTTAAGGAAGTTGTAGGTGATCACCCACATATCACATATAGGCGAGGCAGGAGCCTGCAGGACAGACTTGTGTATAGCCAGTTTACTCCCGTGCTCATGTCCGGTAGTACATGGCTCCGTAGTAACATTCAAGGATGCTACAGATTTAGTGGGTGCATCACCTGCAAGTATATCCAAACTGTTAAGACGTTCCAGAGTAATGTGACTGGGAAGAGGTATACCATCCGTGATTTTATCAATTGTAGATCTCGTGGGGAGGGGAGGCGATTGGGACAGAAGCATGTTGCAAAGGGAAGCTCGCTGGATTTACTATCTAAAAACTGTGGCTCCGTTAGGACTTAATGAGCAGCTGTATTTCAGTTGCTACGTATAAGCCATGTAATTCCACTGTCACATACGTTTGCCTGTTGCATTTCGGCACCCTCGTCTCCCCCACACCCCTTCCCTTAAGGGAGGTACCCAATTCACTGCTTGATCCCATTGTCTATCCATTTATAAAATTGTAGCCTATTGACTCCTTATTGAGTCTACCGAATCCATATACAGTTGCAAGAAAAAGTATGTGAACCCTTTGGAATGATATGTATTTCTGCACAAATTGGTCATAAAATGTGATCTGATCTTCATCTAAGTCACAACAATAGACAATCACAGTCTGCTTAAACTAATAACACACAAAGAATTAAATGTTACCATGTTTTTATTGAACACACCATGTAAACATTCACAGTGCAGGTGGAAAAAGTATGTGAACCCCTAGACTAATGACATCTCCAAGAGCTAATTAGAGTGAGGTGTCAGCCAGTGAGATGAGATTGGAGGTGTTGGTTATAGCTGCCCTGCCCTATAAAAAACACACACCAGTTCTGGGTTTGCTTTTCACAAGAAGCATTGCCTGATGTGAATGATGCTTCACACAAAAGAGCTCTCAGAAGACCTACGATTAAGAATTGTTGACTTGCATAAAGCTGGAAAGGGTTATAAAAGTATCTCCAAAAGCCTTGCTGTTCATCAGTCCATGGTAAGACAAATTGTCTATAAATGGAGAAAGTTCAGCACTGCTGCTACTCTCCCTAGGAGTGGCCGTCCTGTAAAGATGACTACAAGAGCACAGCGCAGACTGCTCAATGGGGTGAAGAAGAATCCTAGAGTGTCAGCTAAAGACTTACAAAAGTCTCTGGCATATGCTAACATCCCTGTTAGCAAATCTACGATACGTAAAACACTAAACAAGAATGGATTTCATGGGAGGATACCACAGAGGAAGCCACTGCTGTCCAAAAAAAACATTGCTGCATGTTTACAGTTTGCACAAGAGCACGTGGATGTTCCACAGCAGTACTGGCAAAATATTCTGTGGACAGATGAAATGGAAGTTGAGTTGTTTGGAAGAAACACACAACACTAAGGGCCAGATTTATCATTAGCTCAAGTCAGAATAATGGAGTGAAAAAGTCGCAAGTTTTTGCTCAATCCCTTAAACTGCGCAAAAATTTGCGACTTTTATTGGCTCTGCACTATGCTCGCCAGTTTTCTGAAAGTGGGCGTGTTTTCTTATGTAAATGAATATCTAGACAGATTTACTATTGCGACTATTTAAAAAGTCGCAAAAAAATGCGCAATTTCACTCCAGTGAGGACCATGCTTATCTTATGCGACTTTTTAATAGAACATGTGACTTTTCCGTAAAGACGTGCGACTTTTGTAAAGCTGCTAACTGACGGATAAACTGCTACCGTCAAACCACATTTATTACAGTCTTAAAGGGCCGATCATAAATCTGACTTGGCTAAAACTGACTTTAGCCACATGTGAAAGTGGAGTGAGCTGTCAGAGTAATGATAAATCTGGCCCTATGTGTGGAGAAAAAGAGGCACAGCACACCAACATCAAAACCTCATCCCAACTGTGAAGTATGGTGGTGGGGGCATCATGGTTTGGGGCTGCTTTGCTGTGTCAGGGCCTGGACGGATTGCTATCATCAAAGTAAAAATGAATTCCCAAGTTTATCAAGACATTTTGCAGGAGAACTTAAGGCCATCTGTCTACCAGCTGAAGCTCAACAGAAGATGGGTGTTGCAACAGGACAACGACCCAAAGCATAGAAGTAAATCAACAGAATGGCTTAAACAGAAGAAAATACGCCTTCTGGGGTGGCCCAGTCAGAGTCCTGACCTCAACCCGATTGAGATGCTGTGGCATTACCTCAAGAAAGCGATTCACACCAGACATCTCAAGAATATTGCTGAACTGAAACAGTTCTGTAAAGAGGAATGGTCAAGAATCACTCCTGACCGTTGTGCACGTCTGATCTGCAACTACAGGAAACGTTTGGTTGAAGTTATTGCTGCCAAAGGAGGTTCAACCAGTTATTAAATCCAAGGGTTCACATACTTTTTCCACCTGCACTGTGAATGTTTACATGGTGTGTTCAATAAAAACATGGTAACATTTAATTCTTTGTGTGTTATTAGTTTAAGCAGACTGTGATTGTCTATTGTTGTGACTTAGAAGATCAGAACACATTTTATGACCAATTTGTGCAGAAATCCATATCATTCCAAAGGGTTCAAATACTTTTTCTTGCAACTGTACCTCCATAGTGAAATCACTCAGGTAGTGGGAGGAATTTCTCCCCTGGTTATAAACACGCTACAGTGTTTGGGGTTTTTGAGCATTTCCTCCCATTTAGGCCACTTTATTTCAGTTATTTCAGTTATTTTTCTTGATATGTTCAGAATGTGCCATTGTGTACTGCTGGTAGCATTCTGTCGCACCTGGTAGCCTGTGTCACATGGCCTGTTATAGGTGGGGCTTACAGCCTTATCATCTCTCCCACTACCTGAGTGATTTTACTATGAAGGTATGTGGGAGCTTGGCTGTAAGTTGTATCTTAGCACCTCTCAGACTGTGTTCACACACCGTAGGTAGTCTAGTGGTAGGAACCCATGCCACACTGAGATACCTTGACGGTGGTGCAAAAGGGCTCCGATGTGTTCCTGACAGTAATACATTGGCTAAAGTCTCAGTTCTTAACATCAGCTTGAGGGATTAGCCAGTGTTGTCAGTTGCATATCATTGTGGTGCACCTTTCGCAGTGATTTATGTACCTAGAGCTCCAACCTGTAATAGCTGCAGGTAATGGTTACTATTTTCTACCTAAAGCCTCCTACCACCTAGGTTGAACAGAAGGTTTGAAATATGCTAGCTAGATGACAAGCTAAAATGGTGTTTGACGTCTGACTTTCCCCATGGGTCAAAGTAAGAATGAGTTTCAGATACATTGTGTTAGCTAAATCACGTAGACAAAGAAAATCACCCCTCAGTAACAGATGAGCTGTTGGCTCAATGGTACGTTTTATGTCTCACACATTGTAAGTTCTGGGTTCATGACCTGCTAGCAGACAAAAAAGGAGGGAAATCTTTTAAATAAGTAGATGACAAATTCAAATGATGTTTGAGTTTGATTTCTGACTTTCGTCACCTGTCATGGTCAGAATGAGTTTCAGATACACTATCTATTTGCATGCTAAATCATATAGCCAAAGAAAACCCCAACTAGCAATGTCTGAGCCTATGGCTCAATGGTAAGGTCTCTGTATCAGAGACGGCAGATTTTAGGCTGAAGACCTGGTAGGAAACAAGAAGAGCAGTAAAGCTTTTTTAAATACCCTAGCTAGACGACATGTAAATGATGTGTGACTTTCCTCTCTGGTCAGGATTAAGATCAGGATGAGTTTCAAATATACTGCATATGTGCTAGGGAGAAGATATGACCAAAGAAAATCTAACAGTTGAGCCTGTGGCTCAATGGTAAGGTGTCTGTCTCATATGTTGTAAGTTTTGGTTCCAAGACTCGCTAGCAGACTAAAAAAAACATTTTTTTTTTAAAAATAAGCCAGGTAGATGGGAAATTCAAATGATGTTTGACTTTGATATCTGACTTCCCTCACCAATCAGGGTCAAATGAGTTTCAGATACGCTGTATATTTGCATAAATCACATAGCCAAAGAAAACCCCTAAAGTATGTAAACCCATTTTGTACCCTTAATTATCTGAACCCCTATTGCAGCCTAATGTAAGTGAACCCCCTATTCCAACCTAAAGTGAACCCCTTATTGCACCCTAAAGTAAATGAACATCTTATTGCATTGTAAATTAAGCAAATTTCTCTTTTTTGTTTGCTAGTGGATCTTAAACACAAAACTTGCAACATATAAGACAGAGGCTATATAATTGAGCTACAGACTAAGGCTACTTTCACACTGGCGTTTCTGGGTCCGCCTGTGAGATCCGTTTCAGGGCTCTCACAAGCGGTCCAAAACGGGTCAGTTCAGCCCCAATGCATTCTGAATGGATGAGGATCCGTTTTGACTTAGACTTTTTTTTGAAAGAATAATGCAAACTGATCCGTTCTGAATGGATACAAGCATTTGCATTATTGGCGCGGATCCGTCTGTGCAGATACAGACAGATCCACACCGAACGCAGGTGTGAAAGTAGCCTAATCTGCTACTGCACTGGGATTCCCTAGCACAGACACAGTGTATGTGAAACTCATTCTGATCTTAATCTTGACCAGAGAGGAAAGTCACACCTCATTTGCATTGGTTGTCTAGCTAGGCTATTTAACAAGGCTTTACAGCTCTTTTTGTTTGCTACCCTGCTGTCTGTGATACAGAGACCTTACCTTTGAGCCATAGGCTCAGCCATTGCTTGGTTTTGGCTATATAATTTAGCATACAAATAGATAGTGTATCTGAAACTCATGCTGACCTTGACAGGTGAGGAAAGTCAGACATCAAAGTCAAACATCATTTGAATTTGTCATCTACTAAGCTTATTTAAAAAATGTCCCTCCTTTTTTGTCTGCTAGCAGGTCATGAACCCAGAACTTATATGTGTGAGACATAAAACTTACCATTGAGCCAACAGCTCATCTGTTACTGATAGGTGATTTTCCTTGTCTATGTGATTCAGATAGCACATACACAATGTATCTGAAACTCATTCTCGCTTTCACCCATGAGGAAAGTCAGACGTCAATCACCATTTGAGCTTGTCATCCAGCTAGCATATTTCAAACCATCTAGTCAACGTTTACTGCTTATTTGATTAGATATTAAGGCAAAAAAACATATGTTTGGGTATTGAGTAGTCAGATTTCAAAGTGAGATATCAAAGTCAGAGTCAGATATCAAAGTCAAACGTCAGGGAGCAAAGTCAGACATCACAGTCAGATCTCAGGTGTCATAGTCAGATATCAGAGTCAGATTTCAGTCAGTTATCAGGGAGAGTATTTTGCCTCAAACTGACATTCTGATATTTAAGTCTGATATCTGATCATGTTCTTAAATAAGCACTGTAAGCAAGTAAATGATCATATTTACTAGTCAATGATCAACTTTCTGTAACTATAACTCATACCGCTCATTTGTGATTGATTGTTTTGTGCATTTACACATAGTAATTATCATTAATAATGAAACCTTCAAACTCATAATGATAATTGCTGTGTATAAACTGGCTTCAACTCAATGTCAAAGTTGATATTTTCAAGGGTGTTGTTAAAGTACACAAGGTTTCCTGTATTCTGAGAAGACTGCAACTGTTTTCCATGATGAAATGGGCAGTTATCAGAAATTTGATGACAAATGGATTTTATTTTCTGCCTCTTGCCATAAACCAAATGAGCAGAAGAATATCGTACATAAAGATTTCCTTAAATAGAAAAATTCTACAAAAAAATCTTAAGTATCATGGCTAACCTGAAGTATGTCCAAACACATGTCTACATAATCCAGTGATAACAATAAATCATTTTTTTTTTAGTGTTCCTCATTCCATTTACATTCACTTATTTATGCTATATAATCAAGTTAATAACTCACAACATATATACAGGTTTATCAGTTCAAGCCACAGAAAAGGCTCCTAAAACATCTAGGATGGCCCAAAATATTTATCAAGAAGTACACACGCATTTATGTGCACTATCCTACAATAATGATTCCAAATTCACATGGCAAAAAATTTCTTATGTACTTTTTTGGGTGCAAGTCCACTTTTGTTTAATCAATTGTCATTTTATTAAAGTTTATATGTCATTAGTGACCACCCTGATTAAAAAACTGTTTTTCTATTGCCGATCTGAGGCTCTGTTCCTGAGTTATGATATTTTTTCTTTAAAAAAAAACGTACTTCTTTCCCACTGCCTGGCCCTGTCAATCAAAGCAGCAAGAGAGGATCTGGCCAAAGAAATGAGCAGAGTTTTGGTGCAGCAAGAGCAATGGTGCCCTCGTTGCAACAAAGGCCTAATTTGCATATCTTTTTTTAATATAATTGTGTTTTTATTAAAGTATTATTGAAATTCATAATACAATAGTATCATTATACTGAGTATTTTTAATTATATTTCTGCAAATAATACAAATATCTATACATTAAGGAAGAAGAGAAAATATACGAACAACTAGTTACTGGTAGCAATGTCATCGAAACAGTAACAATGGATCTAAACGATAGACCAACAACTATCTGGCACATTAAAATATTACATCATATCTCTTGACCAGTATATAAATGGCATTGGCACGTTTTATCCGACAAGGCAACGAGAAACACATACTAGTGAAATACAACAAGACTGGACACAAAAGGGATAGACACGTAGGGGGAGGGATAAGAAAAAACTTCTAGAGAAGTGTGTCAGCATAATCATCGCAGGGTTGCCATATTCGGTTAAATTTTTCAATCTGATCATTTATGGAAGCTGTAAGATATTCCATTCTTCTGACCTCTAATATACTGGCCAATATACACTGGCCAGTAAGTCTAAGTGAGTAGGTGAGTCTGTCCTCTTCCAGAAACTAGCGTCTAGCTGCGTTAATATATGTAAAATCAATGTCAAAACGTGTTTTTTCAGAGGTGTAGGAGGCATATTCAATAGGTAGAATAAGGGATCTAAGGGGAACCTAATGTCCAATAGCTGGAATAAGAGATTCTGAGTCGATTTCCAAAATGGGACCAGTAGTGCACATTCCCAAAAAATATGTATGTGGGAGCCCACCCCTTTTTCACATCTCCAGCACCTATCCAAAATATTGGAGTCAAAGTGTCTCAGTAATTGTGGAGTATGATACCAGAACATTAGTATCTTGTAAGAATTCTCCTTGTGGGTAGTGCAAGTGGAGGATAGTGCAGCTCTCCTCCAAATCAGCCCCCATTCTTTTAAGGAAATAGAACGGTCTAAAATCGACTCCCACCTGGACATATATGAATGTTTATTGGTTGTGGAAGTAGAGGATGAAGACAGTATTACATAGATCTCAGAAATGAGTCCTCTAGTTGAATTTGAAAGTTTGCATAGTTTTTCAAATGCCGTCGGTGTGGAGACCTGTGATGAGCCAAATAGGCTAGTAAGCAAATGTCGTATTTGCAGGTATTGATAGTTGGCAGAATCTGGCAACTGAAATGAGGACCTGAGTGTTTCAAATGGCAGCATTTGCAGGTTTCTATAATCGACCACATCGGCGAATCTGAACAACTTATTATAGAACCATAGTTTGAAAAAAGATGCATGCATACCTATCGGAAATAAGGGGTTAAACAAAAAAGAGGTCATATAGGAGTTATCAGAGGCCAAGTGAAACCGTGTTTTGCACCTGCGCCATAAATCATATGTAAAAGACATTGGCCCCAACAACTGTGGTAGTAACGTAGATGGGATAGGTGACCACAAAAGAGAGTTGGGATGTATAGGCGCCATCCACAGCTTGTCATGGTCTTACCTGCTTGCTGCTCTCCTTCGTTTGACATGTGCTGGCGGCCATCTTGGTTTCTGGGTTTCTTGTAGCTTTCCACCCTGCGGCTCCTCCTTCCCCTGGGAGGAGCTGGATGCCTAGCTCATATATATAGGAGGTCTGTGGCTTCAGTTCCTTGCTTGGTCCTCTTGTGTTCACATGCTTCTAAGACTGCTGCTGCTTCTGGTTCCTGATCCTGGCTTCGTCTGACTACCCTGCTGGTTCCTGATCCTGGCTTCGTCTGACTACCCTGCTGGTTCCTGATCCTGGCTTCGTCTGACTACCCTGCTGGTTCCTGATCCTGGCTTCGTCTGACTACCCTTCTGGTTCCTGACCTCTGGCTTCGCAAAGACTCTGCTCGGTTTCACCATCCGTTTGGACTTTTTCTTTACAGCTTTATTTTCAATAAAGCCTTCTTATTTTCACTTATCTCTTGTTGTACGTCTGGTTCATGGTTCCGTGACATTAGGACCAAGCCATGAATTCTGACGGTACAGGGCCATCCTCGCTACCCACGCTGGTTGCCAGACTTGATCAGCAGGATCACCTGTTGGGTCGGTTCGCTGTGGCGTTGCAAACCCTGCTTGAACGCACGGCTCATTTCGCTCCCGTTGCCGATGGGTCGGTTGTCGCTCCTGGGCTCGCTCCTACTGCCGCTCCGGTTGTTGCGCCAGAGTCTACCCCGACACCTGTTGTTGCGCCTGCGGTGTTTCGGGGTATGACCGGTTCTGCCCCTCTTCCACAGCGCTTTGGGGGAGAGCCAACTCAGTGCCGAGGTTTCCTTAACCAGGTGGGCATTTATTTCGAGTTGCTGCCACATGCCTTTCCTACTGAGAGATCAAAGGTGGGCTTCTTGATCTCGCTGCTCTCGGACAAGGCCTTGGCCTGGGCCAGCCCTTTATGGGAGAACAACAATCCGGTGGTTGCCGAGTTTTCCGGTTTTGTTGCTTCTCTTCGGAAGGTATTCGATGTGCCGGCTCGTGCTGCCTCTGCTGCGAAGCTCCTTATGTCCATCAGACAGGGTTCACGATCCGTAGCTGAATACGCCATTGAGTTTCGTACCCTGGCAGCAGAGGTGGGCTGGAATAATGAGGCTCTGGTCGCTGCTTTCTCTCATGGTCTCTCGGATGCCTTGAAGGATGAGGTTGCAGCTAAGGACCTACCAGTTGAGCTCGAGTCTCTTATTTCTTTCCTGATTTTGATTGACACCAGACTCAGGGAGAGACCTTCCTTTAAGGAGAACCTGCGGAGGTCTTCTAACAGATTGGTGCCTACGTTTGCTGTCCCACCCGTGCCTCCCTCTCCTCCCACGCCTCCTGGGGATGACTTGTCTGGGGGTGAACCCATGCAGCTGGGGTTTGCTCGCCTGTCCGAGGGGGAGAGGGCACTCCGGAGACGCGAGGGCCGATGCATGTACTGTGGTCTCGGTGGGCATTTTCGGTTGGCATGTCCGAACCGTCCGGGAAACGCTCGTACCCTGAGATCCTGTCGGGGGCAGATCTTGGGTGGAGTCTCCTCGTCCCCGGTTTCCCGTGTTGACAAACCACTGATCACTGTTGTCCTCTCCTGGGTCGGGGGCTCGGTGACGACCCAGGCGTTGGTGGACTCTGGTGCTGGTGGTTTGTTCATTGATAGTGTGTTCGCTGCCGCCAATTTCATTCCTCTGCAGGCTCGAGGTTCCCCACTGGCTCTTGAGGCGATAGACGGCAGACCCCTTCTGCCGCCACACGTGACTCATGAGACCCTTCCAGTGGGGATAGCCATTGGTGCCGTTCACAGAGAGTCGGTCTGCCTCCAGGTTATTTCGTCTCCACACTACTCGGTTGTCTTGGGGTACCCCTGGCTCCAGAAGCATAATCCGACTTTCGATTGGAGATCGGTCGAGATCCTCTCGTGGTCACCGCAGTGTGGGGCTAGTTGCATCCATGGGTCTGTCAAGTTGCTGTGTACTTCCTCGGACTCTCTGTTGCCTCCTGCATACGAGGAGTACCGGGATGTATTCGATAAGGTGCGCGCGGTTGCCCTACCTCCGCACCGCCCATACGATTGTGCCATAGAGTTACAATCTGGTGCCGTTCCTCCTCGTGGCAAAGTCTATCCACTGTCGGTAGCGGAGAATGAGGCCATGGAGGAGTACGTGAGGGAGGCGCTTTCACGCGGACACATTCGCAAATCTTCGTCCCCGGCAGGGGCTGGATTTTTCTTTGTGAAAAAGGGCGGTGAGTTGAGGCCTTGCATCGATTACAGGGGTCTCAATCGCATCACGATCAAGAACGCTTACCCGATACCCTTGATTTCCGAGCTGTTCGATCGCCTTAAAGGGGCCACGGTCTTTACCAAACTCGACCTGAGGGCGGCATATAACCTGGTAAGGATCAAGGCGGGCGATGAGTGGAAGACCGCGTTTAACACCAGGACCGGTCATTACGAATCCTTGGTTATGCCCTTTGGGTTGTGCAATGCGCCCGCAGTCTTTCAGGAATTCATCAACGATGTTTTCCGTGACCTGTTGCAGCAGTGTGTGGTAGTCTATTTGGATGACATCTTGGTATATTCTGAATCCATGGAGGCCCACATTCTGGATGTCAGACGAGTGTTGCAACGGTTACGAGAGAACAAGCTGTTCGGTAAGCTTGAGAAATGCGAATTTCACCGATCCCAGGTAACCTTCTTAGGTTACATCATTTCCGCTGAGGGGTTCTCCATGGATCCTGAGAAGGTTTCGGCTGTCTTACAGTGGCCCCAGCCCAGTGGTCTTCGTTCCCTGCAGCGCTTTTTGGGCTTCGCCAATTATTATCGGAAGTTCATCAGGGACTTTTCCATGCTGGCCAAGCCTCTCACGGATCTGACCAGGAAGGGCAGTAATTCCCAGGTCTGGCCGCTCGAGGCCATCCGAGCTTTTGAGGCCCTAAAGTCCGCCTTTGTGTCGGCTCCGATTCTGTCGCATCCCAACCCTGGGTTGCCCTTTGTCCTCGAGGTGGACGCGTCTGAGACGGGAGTAGGCGCCCTTCTGTCTCAGCGTAGAACACCAGAGGGTCCTCTGCTTCCTTGTGGGTTTTACTCCCGGAAACTGTCTTCCGCGGAGTGCAACTATCAGATTGGTGACAGGGAGTTATTGGCCATCGTGCAGGCCCTTAAAGAATGGAGGCACTTGCTCGAGGGTTCGGTGGTTCCGGTTCTCATCCTGACGGACCACAAGAATCTGACCTACCTTTCTGAGGCCAAGAGATTGACACCACGTCAGGCCAGATGGGCTCTGTTCTTGTCACGTTTTAATTACGTGGTCTCCTACCTACCCGGTTCCAAGAACATCAGGGCGGATGCCTTATCACGGCAGTACTCCGAGCTGTCCAGGGAGGAGTCGATTCCGACTTCGGTCATACCTCCGAATCAGATCCTGGCCGCCATTCGCACCAGCCTGACCTCTCCCCTGGGTGAGCAGATTTTGGCGGCTCAATCTGGTGCTCCCTCTGGGAGACCCAACGGCAGATGTTTTGTGCCTGAGGAGTTGCGCACTCGGTTGTTGCGAACCTACCATAACTCCAAGACCGCGGGGCATCCTGGAAAGAATCAGCTGTCCTGGGCTGTTTCACGTCTGTTCTGGTGGCCTTCCCTACGTTCCGACATCGCCGCATATGTAGCGGCATGCTCCGTTTGTGCCCAGAGTAAGTCCCCTCGGCACCTTCCGTTGGGCCTTCTGCAACCCATAGCCACCGGGGAGCGCCCATGGTCACACCTGGGGATGGATTTCATTGTGGACCTCCCTGCATCCCGAGGCCATACGGTCATTCTCATGATTGTGGATCGGTTTTCCAAAATGTGCCACTGTGTTCCTCTCAAGAAGTTACCCTCTGCACAAGAGTTGGCCACGATTTTTGCCAGGGAGGTCTTCCGGTTGCACGGTTTGCCTAAGGAGATTGTGTCGGATCGGGGGAGTCAGTTTGTGTCCAGGTTCTGGCGCGCCTTTTGCTCCCAGTTGGGGATTCATCTCTCCTTCTCCTCGGCCTACCACCCTCAGTCCAATGGGGCCGCAGAACGATCCAATCAGGCCTTGGAGCAATTCCTTCGTTGCTATGTCTCCGATCACCAAGACAATTGGGTTGACCTCCTGCCTTGGGCTGAGTTTGCCAGGAACACGGCGGTGAACTCTTCCTCTGGGACGTCTCCCTTCATGGCCAATTATGGGTTCCAACCTGCCGTGTTACCGGAGGTATTCTCTCCCCAGGATATTCCGGCTGTGGAGGATCACCTTTCCGTCCTACGTGCTTCTTGGGTACAGATCCAGAAGTCCCTTGAGGTCTCTGCGCAGCGCCAGAGACTCCAGGCTGATCGCAGACGAGCGCCTGCTCCTTCCTACCAGGTCGGAGACCGTGTATGGTTGTCCACCCGCAACCTCAACCTTCGAGTGCCCACTCCCAAGCTGGCGCCTCGCTTTGTTGGTCCCTTCCGAGTGCTTCGCAGGGTAAACCCGGTAGCCTATGCCCTTGCGCTTCCTCCTGGCATGCGGATCTCCAACGTGTTTCATGTCTCCCTGTTGAAGCCACTGGTGTGTAATCGTTTCACTTCCTCGGTTCCTCGGCCTCGTCCGGTCCAAGTGGGCAATCGTGAGGAATATGAGGTGAGCAATATCCTGGACTCACGCCTGGTCCGCGGTCGGTTGCAGTTTTTGGTCCATTGGCGTGGTTATGGTCCAGAGGAGCGTTCCTGGGTTCCCTCCGCAGATGTCCATGCTCCTGCCTTGCTCCGAGCCTTCCACGCACGCTTCCCTCAGAAACCGTTTTGTGCTCCGCGGAGGAGGGGCCCTTGAGGGGGAGGTACTGTCATGGTCTTACCTGCTTGCTGCTCTCCTTCGTTTGACATGTGCTGGCGGCCATCTTGGTTTCTGGGTTTCTTGTAGCCTTCCACCCTGCGGCTCCTCCTTCCCCTGGGAGGAGCTGGATGCCTAGCTCATATATATAGGAGGTCTGTGGCTTCAGTTCCTTGCTTGGTCCTCTTGTGTTCACATGCTTCTAAGACTGCTGCTGCTTCTGGTTCCTGATCCTGGCTTCGTCTGACTACCCTGCTGGTTCCTGATCCTGGCTTCGTCTGACTACCCTGCTGGTTCCTGATCCTGGCTTCGTCTGACTACCCTGCTGGTTCCTGATCCTGGCTTCGTCTGACTACCCTTCTGGTTCCTGACCTCTGGCTTCGCAAAGACTCTGCTCGGTTTCACCATCCGTTTGGACTTTTGCTTTACAGCTTTATTTTCAATAAAGCCTTCTTATTTTCACTTATCTCTTGTTGTACGTCTGGTTCATGGTTCCGTGACACAGCTTCTCTATTTCCATCCACCTAGAATATGCATATAAAGCTGACCATGCAACCGCCTAAGATGAGTAGCCCAATAATAACGAGTGATATCCGGTGCTGCCAGCCCCCCTTGTGTCTTAAGAGCTGCAAGAGTACTACATGCTATTCTGTGTCTTTTCCCATTCCATATAAATTTTAATATTGCGGACTGAAGTGCCCTCAATTCCTTCCCAGGTACTGGGACTGGAAGGGTTTCAAATAAATATAGTATCTTGGGCAAAATAGACATTTTGATGGTGGCTATACGACCTAAAAGGGAAATAGGCAAAGACATCCACTTATTTAAGAGGGCCTTAAGTTCTCTAAATAGGGCCGGAAAATTTTGAGTGTATAAAGTAAAGTAGGAGGGAGTCAGCTGCACTCCCAAATAGCGTAAACCCTTATCATTCCATCTGAAGTGAAAGTTAGTCTGAAAAGTAGACAGCATTTCCGGAGGGACTTTAAGTGGGAGCACTTCTGTTTTTGTGGTGGTTTATTTTATATACTGACAATTTACTATAGGAATCGAGTAGTTTACTGGTGACTGTGGGGGCCATTTTAGTACAATGAACTCATTGTCATGTTCAAGAAACCAATTTGAAATGATTCGAGCTTTGTGACATGGTGCATTATCCTGCTGGAAGAGGATGGATACATGTTCTCATTCTGTTTACGCCAAATTCGGACTCTACCATTTGAATGTCTCAACAGAAATCGAGACTCATCAGACCAGGCAACATTTTTTCCAGTCTTCAACAGTCTAATTTTGGTGAGCTCGTGCAAATTGTAGCCTCTTTTTCCTATTTGTAGTGGAGATGAGTGGTACCCGGTGGGGTCTTCTGCTGTTGTAGCCCATCCTCCTCAAGGTTGTGCGTGTTGTGGCTTCACAAATGCTTTGCTGCATACCTCGGTTGTAACGAGTGGTTATTTCAGTCAACGTTTCTCTTCTATCAGCTTGAATCAGTCGGCCCATTCTCCTCTGACCTCTAGCATCCACAAGGCATTTTTGCCCACAGGACTGCCGCATACTGGATGTTTTTCCCTTTTCACACCATTCTTTGTAAACCCTAGAAATGGTTGTGTGTGAAAAACCCAGTAACTGAGCAGATTGTGAAATACTCAGACCGGCCCGTCTGGCACCAACAACCATGCCACGCTCAAAATTGCCTAAATCACCTTTCTTTCCCATTCTGACATTCAGTTTGGAGTTCAGGAGATTGTCTTGACCAGGACCACACCCCTAAATGCATTGAAGCAACTGCCATGTGTTGGTTGACTAGATAATTGCATTAATGAGAAATAGAACAGGTGTTCCTAATAATTCTTTAGGTGAGTGTATATAATACAGATAGTTGGTGGGAGATAGTCAGTCAGTGTAGGTTAGATAGTGATATAGTGTAGCTGATAAGGAACAGTGCAGGGTGTTAGGTAGTGTGATAGGAATTAGTGTTGAGCGAGCATGATTGGCCGAATACCTGTTTGGCTCGAGCATTGCTATGCTCGGCACATGGCGGAACTCGGCCGCATACCGCATGTGCTCGAGCGCATTGCTCGAGTCTCCTCCCCGCACGTTTTGCAGCTGCTAAGTACTGCCCTCAATGTAATGCCAGTACTGGCATTACAGTGATTGGCTGGAAGGAACGCATCATCGGGTGCTATATAGCACCCGATGACCCGTGTTCGGGTCATTCTAAGTCAGGGAGAGCTGAGCATAGGAAGGGACAGACAGTGTAGGGAGTGCAATTGAATATTATTTCTGTACAAAAATGTTTCAGAGACCCAAAAGTCCCTGTAAGGACTATTGTGTGTGACAGCAGCAATATATGTTTGTAGCACAACCTGCGCTAAATTGCTCAGTGTTAGGGAGAGCTGTGCGTAGGAAAGGACAGTGTAGGGAGTGTAAAAGGAAGATTTTTAAACAAAAAACTTTTCAGAGACCCAAAAGTCCTTTTAAGGACTATTGTGTGTGACAGCAGCAATATATATTTTTAGCGCATCCTTGGCAAAATACTGTGTAATAGGCCGCAGCAGACAGTTAAATTATTTGCGCCACATCTCCTGTGTAAATTGTGCGCATCCCTAAAATATCAGTGACATCCAGTGTAGTTTTTCCATAGACGGTGTCCACTGCGGACAGTTAAATTATCTGCGCCACATCTCCTGTGTAAAGTGTGCGCATCCCTAAAATATCAGTAACATCCAGTGCACTTTTTTCGTAGACACTGCGAACAGTGACATTACCTGCAGGATATCTCCTGTATAACGTTTCCTCATCACAAATAACTTTGTAAATTTTTTTGCACATACACTTCCTAATCCTACGCTACTGTACGTGTGACATACTTTCAAGCATATATTACATTTAAAATGAAGAAGGCGAGCAGTAAGGGACGGGGAAGTAGCCGTGATGCTGACGGTGCACGCAGAGGCCGTGGCCCTGGGTGTGGAGAAAATGTGCCTGCTGCCAGAGCACAAGAAAAACAATCATCCAAGATACCTAGCTTCATGTCCCAGTTTGCAGTGTGGCGCAGGACACCACTCTTGATGTCAGCCCAGTGCGAGCAGGTGGTCGGTTGGATTGCAGCAAATAATGCTTCCAGTCGGTTAAGCACCACCCTGTCTTCCACCAAGTCCAGTCTCAGTAGCCAGGAGTCTGGTCAACACAATCCTCACCCTGATCCTCCTTCCTCCCACCATCTATTTACAGTCTGGCCAAACAAGTGATCCCACACTCGGATATTCTGAGGACCTCTTTTCATCGCTATTACTTGATTTGGCCCTTTCCCCAATCACGATTGAAGTGGGACATGAGATCTTGTGCCCTGATTCCCAAACTCTTGAGCATCCACAGTCACAAGAACATGATGGTGGGGAACAGCAATTAGTGTTTAATGAGGTGGATGATGATGAGACACAGTTGCCAATGAGTCAACTGCAATTACTGTCTCAAGAGGTTGATGAAGAGAATGAAACACAGTTGTCAATCACTGAGGTTGTGGTTAGGTCAACAAATCAGGATAATGATAAGGGTGAGAAAGTGGAGAAGAAGGTGGTGGACAATGAGGTCACTGACCCAACCTGGTAAGAGGGGAAAGATCTGCAGCATCGCAACAGGCTGGAAGAGGCAGTGGGGTGCCAAAGGGAGAAGGCGGGCCACACCAAACAGGCCCGCAACTGTTCCACGGAGCACCCCCTCGTGTAAATCTCCCTTGCCAAGGGGTAGATGTTCTGCAGTATGGTGATTTTTTAAAGCAAAGTGCGGACGACAAAAGAATAGTAGTTTGCAACCTGTGCCATACGAAAATGACCCGGGGCGTGAACACTAGCAAGCTCACCACCACCAGCATGATCCGCCACATGGCATCCAAGCACCGTAATAAGTGGGACGAACGCCTGGGTCCACAATCTGTGTCTGCGGGTCACACCACTGCCTCCTCGTCCCCTATGTTACGTTCTAGACATCCACTGTCGAAGGCGTAGGCACGGAAGCCTCCCATCCTGCACCTGGACCATCGCAAGTGACCACATCCACTTCCGTGTGCCAGCACAGCACACAAATGTCCTTACCCCAGGCCTTTGAACTTAAGCGGAAAAAAACAGCCACCCACCCACATGCCATAGCACTAAATGCGCAGCTTTACAAATTACTGGCCCTGGAAATGTTGACATTTAGGCTTGTAGACATTGATGTCGTCCACAGCCTGATGTCGGCGGCCGTCCCGCGTTACGCAGTCCCCAGCCTCCACTATTTTTCAAGGTGTGCCGTGCCCGCCTTACACCAACATGTGTCCCGTAACATCACACGTGCCCTGACTAAAGCAGTTACTGGGAAGGTCCACTTAACCATGGACACATGGACAAGTGCATTCGGCCAGGGATGCTACATTTCCCTGATGGCACACTGGGTGAATGTTTCGGAGGCTGGGAGCGAGTCGTACCCTGGAATGGCACAGGTGCTACCGACGCCAAGGATTGCAAGCCCTATGTCGATCAGGGTTTCTGCCAGCACCTACATTAGTGCTCCAACCCACGCTTCTCCTCTGCCTCCTCCTCCACTTCCACCTCTGAATTATCAACGTGCAGCACCAGTCAGTCATCAGTCGGTAGCTAAAAGCAGTGTAGCACTGCAGTGGGGAAGCAGCAACAGGCCGAGCTGAAGCTGATCTGCTTAGGGGACAAACGGCACACCACCGCAGAGCTGTGGCAGGTGATAAGAGACCAGACTGAGCTGTGGCTCTCGCCACTCAACCTACAACCAGGCATGGTTGTGTCTGATAATGCCCGTAACTTGGTGGCGGCTTTGGAGCTCAGCAAGCTCAGACACATCCCATGCCTATGCCACGTGTTCAACCTTGTAGTTCAGCAGTTTCTCAAAACCTACCCCAATTTGCCTGAGCTACTTGTGAAGGTGCGCCGCGTGTGTGCACATTTCCACAAGTCATCGCCCTTGGCCCTATCTTATATGAAGGATGACCTTCTGTCTATCCCATGCATGCTTAACCCTTTCATGACCAAGGGTCATTAATGCCCCAGTGTCCAGGTCAAAATTTACAAATCTGACATGCGTCACTTTATGTGGTAATTGCTTTGGAACACTTTTATTTATCCAAGCCATTCTGAGATTGTTTTCTTGTGACATATTGTACTTCATGATAATCATAAATTTGAGTCAATATATTTCACCTTTTATTTATGAAAAAATACCAAATTTATAAAAAAAATGGAAAAATTCGCAATTTTCAAAATTTCAATTTCTCTGCTTCTAAAACAGAAAGTCATACCTAATAAAATATTTACTACTTAACATTTCCCATATGTCTACTTTATGTTGGCATCGTTTTGGAAATGTCATTTTATTTTTTTAGGACGTTAGAAGGCTTAGAAGTTTAGAAGCAATTCTTCAAATTTTTAAGAATTTCCAAAACCCACTTTTTAAGGACCAGGTTCAGGTCTGAAGTCACTTTGTGGGGCTTACATAGTGGAAACCCCCCATAAATGACCCCATTGTAGAAACTACACCCCTCACGTTACTCAAAACTGATTTTACAAACTTTGTTAACCCTTTAGGTGTTCCACAAGAATTCAAGGAAAATGGAGATGAAATTTCTAAATTTTACTTTTTTGGCAGATTTTCCATTTTATTACATTTTTTTTCTTTAACACATTGAGGGTTAACAGCCAAACAAAACTCAACATTTATTACCCTGATTCTGCGGTTAAGGCCTCTTTCACACTTGCGTTGTCCGGATCCGGCGTGTACTCCACTTGCCGGAATTACACTCCGGATCCGGAAAAACGCAAGTGTACTGAAAGCATTTGAAGACGGAACCGTCTTCCAA
Source organism: Bufo bufo (assembly GCF_905171765.1). Taxonomy (NCBI): domain Eukaryota; kingdom Metazoa; phylum Chordata; class Amphibia; order Anura; family Bufonidae; genus Bufo; species Bufo bufo. Next base: position 301,009,446 of record NC_053392.1, read on the forward strand.
ATGCTTTCAGTGTTACTATGGCACCCAGGACGCTATTAAAGTCCTGGCTGCCATAGTAGGAGCGGGGAGCGGGGGAGCAGTATACTTACCGTCCGTGCGGCTCCCCGGGCGCTCCAGAGTGACGTCAGAGCGCCCCATGCGCATGGATGACGTGATCCATGTGATCACATGATCCATGAGCTTGGGGCGCCCTGACGTCACTCTGGAGCGCCCGGGGAGCCGCACGGACGGTAAGTACACTGCTCCCCGCTCCCCACTACACTTTACCATGGCTGCCAGGACTTTAGCGTCCCGGCAGCCATGGTAACCACTCTGAAAAAGCTAAATGTCGGATGCGGCAATGCGCCGAAACGACGTTTAGCTTAAGGCCGGATCCGGATCAATGCCTTTCAATGGGCATTAATTCCGGATCCGGCCTTGCGGCAAGTGTTCCGGATTTTTGGCCGGAGCAAAAAGCGCAGCATGCTGCGGTATTTTCTCCGGCCAAAAAACGTTCCGTTCCGGAACTGAAGACATCCTGATGCATCCTGAACGGATTTCTCTCCATTCAGAATGCATTAGGATAATCCTGATCAGGATTCTTCCGGCATAGAGCCCCGACGACGGAACTCTATGCCGGAAGACAATAACGCAAGTGTGAAAGAGCCCTTACAGAAACACCCCACATGTGGTCGTAAACTGATGTAAGGGCGCACGGCAGGGCGCAGAAGGAAAGGAACGCCGTATGGTTTTCGGAAGGCAGATTTTGCTAAACTGGTTTTAGATGCCATGTCCCATTTAAAGCCCCCCTGATGCACCCATACAGTAGAAACTCCAAAAAAGTTACCTTATTTTGGAAACTAGTGGAAAAGGTGCCAGTTTTATTGGTACTATTTTGGGGTACATATAATTTTTAATTGCTCTATATACCTTTTGTGAGGCAAGGTAACTGAAAAATGGCTGTTTTGGCACAGTTTTTTTTTTTACAAGATTCATCTGACAGGGTAGATCATGTGCTATTTTTATAGAGCAGGTTGTTACGGACGCAATGATATCAAATATGTCTACTTTCTTTGTTTGTTTCAGTTTTACATAATTTATTTTTCAAAATTGCTTTATTATGTTTTTGTGTCTCCATTTTCTGAACGCCCTATGTTTTTTATTTTTCTGCCGATCATCTTGTGCAGAGGCTCGTTTTTTGCAGAAAGAGTTGAGGTTTTTATTGGTACCATTTTTGGGTACATAGGATTTTTTGATGATTCATTATTACACTTTATGGGGCAAAGTGACCAAAAAATTGGCTGTTTTGGAACAGTTTTTATTTATAAATTTTTACAGAGTTTATCTGAGGGGTTAGGTCATGTGACAGTTTTATAGAGAAGATCGTTACGGACGTGGCAATACCTAATATGTATACTTTTTCTTATTTATTTAAGTTTTACACAATAATAGCATTTCTGAAACCCAAAAAAAGATGTTTTAGTGTCTCCATAGTCTGAGAGCCATAGATTTTTTATTTTTTGGGCGATTGTCTTAAATAGGGTATCATTTTTTGCGGGATGGGGTAACAGTTTGATTGGTACTATTTTGGGGGTCATAAGCCTTTTTATAGTTCAACGTTTTTATTGAAAATTTTCACACAATAATCAGCAGAGCATGTCAATACGTAAACAGTTCGAGGTGGACGCAGCCACCAGAGACAAGTATATTTCCATAGGTAAGGTCTCCATTCTCATGGAGTACATAACTTTTCAGCAGTCTTTAGATATGGATAGTCCTTATTAGGACACACAAAACATAAGCAACAAATATTAAACATAAGCCACAAATATTAAACACAGGTCTGTCTAGTCAGGTGGCTCATCTACAGGAGGGACCTATCCGAAAAGGTCTTGAAAATATACATCCGACCACTTCTCTCTCATAGGGGCCATATGTATAGGGGCCGACTACTGGGAGAATTTCGGGTGGGCCATCCAGGGGTTCCATTTATGACTATTTCCCAGGGGGGAGTATGGAGGCTGGAATCATCTTCTCATATCGGCATGTGGTGTTTAGCTCCGCTATCACTTCCGAGATATCTGGAGGGAGCACTTTCTTCCAATGACGGGTTATGACCAGTTTGGCGCTAAGTAAGATGTGTCCTGCTATGGGCCTATATGTCAGGCATATACACCTAATGCCCAGGAACAAGAGAGCAAGTTCCTGGGAGGGGAGGGTGTTGTGACCAGTTATTTCCCCCAGCAATGCAAACGCTTGTTTCCAGAAACCAGTGATAACTGGGCATGTCCATAGAACATGGAACAAAGAGCCTATGTTTCCACATCCCCTCCAACATAGGGGAAAAGACGTGGGGTAGATGATATGTAATCGTTTGGGTGTAAAGTACCAGTTTAAAAACGTCTTAACCCCAGCCTCATAATGAGTGACACATTTAAAGGTAGAGGTCAAGAAGCCTATTGCGGAGGACCAGTCTTCCTCAGAAAAAGTTTTGCCCAGCTCTCGCTCCCACCTCTGGAAAGGTTTGGATTTGGCAAATTCTGACTTATTTCCCATGAACTCATATATACGACCTGTTGCTCCTTTTTTCAGTAAACTCTGGGTGCAATAGAGTTGAAGTATCCCTGCATGCGTGGAGGGGGGTTTAGTGATGACAGATGTCAGTAGGTGTTTAACTCTGAGATAGTTGAAGATCTCCCTCGTTGGAAGCTGGAACTTCTTTTGAACAGAGGTGAACGGGAGGACCCCCTCAGGACCAATGAGCTGGGAGACCCCCTCAATTCCTTGATCCCGCCAACTGCAGAGATTGATATTCCCCAATAACCATTCTAGAGAGCGAGTATCCAAATGAGAGGTCAGGGCATCAGTAGAATCAGCGTATGTGTTGTGAAAGTGTAACCAGAGCTTCCCTACGTGTCGCACCGTCTGCAGGGAGACATTAGGGGCCTTCCCGCTCCGTATTATACCAATCAGCAAATCTCTTAAGGAGCCCTCCTTTACTGAATGAGACTCAATTTAGTGCCAAGCTTTGCTACAATGTCTGTCCCACCATTCCCTAGCAAGTGACAAGCTAATAGCGCTATGGTAATCTCTAATGCAGGGTAGACCCAGCCCCCCAGCTTTTTTACGTAAGAATAGCTGTTTTTGGGCAATCCTGGGTTTAGACGATTTCCAAACGTACTTGGACAATATCTCCTGCGCTTTTCGAAAGAATGCATCAGGGATTGGAATAGGGAGAGCTCTAAATATATAGATCAATTTAGGCAATGTCATCATCTGAAATGCCGCCACCCTACCAACCCATGATATCTCCTTCATGGAGAAATGAGAAAAATCAGATGACATAGTATCGAGGAGAGGTTCATAGTTCCGCTTATATAAGTGAGAGCAGGGATATGTCAGCTTGATTCCCAAGTATGGAAGTTCCAATTCCTGCCAGTCTAGGGGAAATCGAGACTTTAACACCTCAGCGTCATAATGAGGGATATTAAGTAACAGGGCTTGGGATTTGGAATTGTTAATTTTATAATAGGAAAGCGTGCCAAAATGCGCTATTATGTCAAAGGCTGAACTTAATGACTGAAGGGGAGTCGATAGGGTGAGGATAATGTCGTCAGCATATAACGATATTCTATGGTCCCTTCCTCCAATATCTACGCTGTGAATGAGGGGAGCTCTCCTAATATTTTGAGCTAAAGGTTCCAAGGCCAAAATGAACAGGAGGGGCGATAAAGGGCATCCTTGGCGCGACCCATTGGTAATCTGGAAAGGAGCAGACAATACCCCATTAACCCATACCCGAGCCATGGGGGATGTGTACAAGCTGTGGAAAGCGTTCAGTATACTTCCCTGAGAGCCCATCTTACCAAGAACTGAGAATGCAAACGACCAGTGTAGCCGGTCGAATGCCTTCTCGGCATCCAGGGTCACCGCCAACATCGGAAGGTTATTTTGCTCAGCGTAATCAAACAAGTCAATCAACCTTCTAGTATTGTCTGAAGATACACGTCCCTTAACAAACCCAGTTTGGTCCTCTTTAATCAAGGAGGGAAGTATGACTGACAATCTGTTGGCTATTAACTTGGCAAAAATTTTAATATCCGAATTCAGTAGCGAGATTGGCCTAAAATTTTGAGGGGCATCTGGGGACTTCCCAGGTTTTGGCAATGTAACTATAAGGGCTGTAAGCATCTCTGGCGGGAATGGGGTCCCTTCAAGAGCGCGGTTAAAAATGTCTAGAAAGTGGGGGGACAGTACGGGGAGGAAGTGTTTGTAATAGTCATTAGACAAGCCGTCTGGGCCAGGGGATTTACCCAATGGGAGAGTTGCTATTATTCTTTGGAGTTCCATTGATGTGAGAGGAGCGTTTAATGAATGAAGAGTTAGGAAGTTCTCCACCAATTCAGGGTAGCTATCGGGCAAAACGACCGTATCTTTAAGATTATAAAGGCTGTGGTAATAAGAACGAAACTGTTCCGCAATATCTCTAGGGTCTAGTAGTTTTGCTTTGGAGGACGGGTGGATGAGAAATGGGATTTTAGATTTGGTCTGTTGGGCTTTAAGCTGATTGGCCAACAGCTTGCCAGCCTTCTTACCCCGGACATAGTACCTCGACTTTAATCTGAGTAGGGGTCTAGAATAATCACGTGACATGAGACTACACAATTTGTCCCTCTCTACTCTCAGTAGGGAAGATATATGAGCTGTAGGAGATATCTTATCTTATTCCGATTCTCAAGCTCTGCGACCGATTTAAGCAGCTGAGAAATTTCCATTTCCCTGACTCTCCTTAGTTTACATTTCAATCTGATCAATGAGCCCCGGATGAACGCCTTATGAGTTTGCCAAAGGATATATTTATCCGTGACAGATCCTTCATTGAAGGAGAAAAACTCCCGCAATTCAGCAGATAACTCCCTAATAGTTTCTGGGTTGGAAAATAAGTATGTGTCATTACGCCAAATGGGAGCGCGTGGGAATTGGAACAGGTCCTCCAGTGTCAATGTTATTGGGGCATGGTCAGACCATTGAATAAGTCCAATATCTGTCGATATTGTGTGCATCAAGGTAGCTTGATCTACAAAAAACATATCAATGCGTGAGTATGAGAGGTGAGGAGCGGAAAAGAAAGTATAATCCCTTTCCATACTATGTTGAGCTCTCCACACATCAACAGAGAGGCAACACCGCCCCCTGAACGCCGGGTTAAGCTAGTAGAGTCCAACGACCGGTCCATCACCGAATTAAAGTCCCCACAGACAATCACCTTCCCTTGTTTCAGTGAATTGAGCTGTTTCAGTATTTTTCGCAGGAAGGAGATTTGGTGATCATCAGGTGCATACACATTAACTATGGTATATATGATGTTATTGATAGAACATACCAGAATGATGTACCGGCCGTTGGAGTCCACTTTTGAGGAAATGGTGTTGAATGCCACTGAACTCCTAACAGCTATGAACACTCCTCTAATTTTCTTACTGAAATGAGAATGTAGTACATGGGGGAAAAGTCGGTTATGAATACGTTTAGCATCTTCCTGCAGTAAGTGAGTCTCCTGGATGCAAATAAGGTCCGCTCCAGCTTTGGTTGCCTCTCTCCAAACATATGATCTTTTCTGAGGACAGTTAAGTCCTTTGGCATTAAGTGATGAAATTTTGAGACCCATATGAGTGAGGAGAGGAACCAGGGCTTGTACGGATAGACAGACTATCAAGTATTATTTAACTACAGTAATAACAGACCATTGCCTAACAATAAGCTAGATGTACAGGAGGCTGTAGATATATACTCTAGATGACGAGTTGGTGAGGAGTCTAAAGTGGTAAGAAAAAACAACCGGGAAAGGGAAAAATAATACAACTCCAGACGATCAACCCGTCTGTGCAGTATAGGTGGCGTAAGTCCTCTGGTGAGGCTGAGAGGGGTCTTAACTATGTTAAATGCGCAAACATAGTGACAGCACCTAAATAGAAAAGGTTAGTTATCAGACCCATATTGCACAATGCGAAGGTATCTCCACTTCTCCTAGTCACGTGTAATTTAAGGCTAAGTATGAAGAGCAGTTCCTGCATTTTCAACCTGGATCCGGGTTAGACCCGTAAGGAAATTAGCAATCTTGTGTTCCAGACACAGACATTTGATCGTCCCTTCTGTGAGTTCCTCTTTTTTCCATCTGAAGGGGAATGTCCCATGTTAATAGTAGCTCTCTTCCATCTGCAACTGATTTCACCACATGGGTTTTTCCATCTTTGCGGATCAGCAATTTTTGCGGGTATCCCCATTTGTATTGAATGTCATTGTCCCTAAGGGCAAGGGTGACCGGCTGCAATTCCCTCCTTTGCCTCAAAGTCGCCATGGAGAGATCAGCAAAGAGTCTGACTGTCTGGAAGGGAGCAGGGAGTTTGTCGCAATTCCTAGCCGCCGTCATTAAGGCCTCTTTAGTATGGAAGAAGTGGATCCTAGCTAGTGTGTCCCTTGGGATATCCGCATTGAGATGAGGCGGCTTTGGGATCCTATGTGCCCTGTCGATTATCATGTCAGGGACAGGGATTTTTGGTAGCAATGCTTTAATAAGGCTCTTGAGATAGGGCTGTAGATCTCGGGGTGCTATATCTTCCGGAATGCCCCTGAATTTAACGTTGTTCCTTCTGGAGCGATCCTCCAGATCTGCCAATTTGCCCTTAATAATCTCCATTTCATCCGCCAAATCATTGTGGGCATCAATAATGTTATTCTGTGAGGTGGCAAAATCAGCCATCTTACTCTCCACATGCAGGATTTTATCCGCAGACTCTTTAACTTTGGCCGCCAGAGGGTTAATGAATCCCTCCATATCTGAGCGCAGGGACTGGTGCAAAGCTAAGAGCATATTCTTAATGGAGTCCTCACACAGGGGTTTATCAGAGGTCTGATATGCAATAATGGGGATGACGGCGGGGGTCTCCACCGCTTGTATCCATAGCCCCTTACTGACCTCAGGAGAACATGACGGGTCCAGGCGCGGCTTCTGCTTCTGGGGGCTACAGGAAGGTGAGAGCCCAGTGTTAGCCGCAGCGCCATTTTGTGCAGCCGTGGTGCCTGGAGTCCCCGGATCGATTGGAGTCGGTGGGAGTGAAGGGAACTCTGCTTCCGTCAGGGAGAAAACATCGGGCTCCGATGGGGGTGATGGAGACCTGGAGGCGCTTATCGGCGATGTATTGCTCTGAGGAGATGAGGTATGTATGCCGGTGCGGGAACATGCGCCATCTTTAGCTAGGCCCCGCTCAAGGAATCTGTCCAGGTTGCCGCTCTTTAGCCTATGAAGCTGCCGTTTAGATTTTCCCATATTGTCCTGGAGTGTGTCCAGTCTTGTCGCAGGTAGGAATATAGAGATGGCAGTTATCGTAGCCCTAGGGAGCTTCTCTGTAGTCGCTGAGGTGCGGGAGCAGATAGATCAAGCGACCATTCCTCTCAGCGGCCAAGCCACGCCCCGGTCATAAGCCTTTTTGATCGCTTGCTGTTGCACTTTTTGTGATGTAAGGTGACAAAAATGGCTTTTTTTACAGTTTATTTTTTATTTTTTATGGTGTTTATCGGACGGGGTCTATCATGTGATATATTTATAGAGACGGTCGTTACGGACGCGGTGATACCTAATATGTGTATTTCTTTATTTTTTTCATTTTTTATAGGAAAAAGCTATTTCTTTTTTTAATTTTACATATTTATTTATTTATTTTTACTTTTATTATTTAAATTTTTTTTTTTATCAAGTCCCTCTTGGATCTTGAAGATCCAGTGGGGCTGATGGCTTTACTATACTTTGCAATGCTCTTGCGTTGCAAAGTATAATACAATCAGATGCCCTGTAGGTGGCAACAGCGGACGCTTTGCAGCGCAGCAGTCCCGATGGTGGAGAGAGGGAGCCCCCTCCCTCTATTAACCCCATGGATGCCGCTGCCGCGGCATCTATGGGGTTACAGCAGAGTGTCAGCATAGAGCTGACACTCTCTGCTGATGGCGGCGGCCATCACACAGCAGGGGGACCGCACGGCATGGGGGCAGCTCTGGAAAGGGGGGGGTGTCACGGCCAGCATTGAGGGGGCAGGAGGAATGTATGGGGCGGGGAGGGGGCGGACCACAGGAGGCAGGAGATAAGCAGCGGATAGATTCAGCGGCAGGCGGACACAAGGGGGGACTTGGAGGGGCACACATGGGGGGCACAGATCGGGGAGGGGGGGCACGAGGACACATTACCTAATTTCAGTCTCTGATCTGCAGAGAGCAGATCAGAGCCTGAAACCGGCATTTTTTCACTGCCACGATCCGATTGGTTAGTCTGCACAGACTAACTAATCGGATCGATTGTCAGCAAGGGGCCACTCTGATTGGTCCCTTGCCGGCATTACTGAACTGTATGCTGTCCGTGACAGCAGCAGGACAGGGGCAGAAGCTTTAATCCAAGCGCTTTGCAGCGCTTGGATTAAAGAGCTGCCATGACATCTATACACATGGTAGCTGCACGGGGTATGTGCAGCTATCACGTTTATATACAGATTGCGGTCGGGAAGGGGTTAAACTCCTTCACTGTATTTGCAGCTACCACTTCTGCAGGAAGGCTATTCCATGCATCCACTAATCTCTCAGTAAAGTAATACTTCCTGATATTACTTTTAAACCTTTGCCCCTCTAATTCAAAACTGTGTCCTGTTGTAGCAGTTTTTCTTCTTTTAAATATTCTCTCCTCTTTTACCTTGTTGATTCCCTTTATGTATTTAAAAGTTTCTATCATATCCCCTCTGTCTCGTCTTTCTTCCAAGCTATACATGTTAAGGTCCTTTAATATTTCCTGGTAAGTTTTATCCTGCAATCCATGTACCAGTTTAGTATGTTATGTTATGTTACTAAGTCCTTATATAGCGCTGTAGAGGAACTCAATCCGATCGAAGCGCTTGTGGACGGCTATATTGGTGGGCCCCTACGTCATCCTACACAAATAGCCAGGTCTTAACCAGCTTCCTGAATTCCAGGTAATCTGGTATAGTTCTAATATGTTCTGGGAGGGAGTTCCAGATCTTGGGGGCTAATACTGATAAACGTCTGTCCCCCCTTGTCTTGAGGCGGGTTCTTGGCACCGACAAAAGGGAGGCTGAGGTGGATCTCAGTTCTCTAGGAGGATGGTAACGTGTTATCTTTTTTTGCAGATAAATGGGGCCTGTTTTGTAGAGAGCTTTGTGTGTTAAGCAGCACAGCTTAAACTGCACTCTCTCTTTCACTGGGAGCCAGTGGAGTTCCCTGCGTGCTTTTGTAACCGAGTCTGTCCAGTCTAGTTTCTTGATGAGCCGAATGGCTCTGTTTTGACAGAGTTGCAGAGCTCTCAGATCTTTCTCTGGTAGCCCCGCATACATTGCAATGCCATAGTCCAGGTGAGAGTTGACTAGCGCTCCCACCACGACCTGTCTGCATGTGTTGGGGAGAAACGGTAGGGCTTTTTTTTAGAAGGAATAGGGCGAAGTTTGCTTTCCGTATTACTTCTTTAATCTGGGGACGGAGGCTCATTTCTTGATCCAAAATTATCCCCAGACTCTTTCCTTGTGTGGCGATGGCAACGTTTTCCCCAAAGATAGACGGGGCAGCAGCCTCTGGTGTTTTATGTAGTGCAATAAGCTCAGTCTTGGTCGGGTTGAGTTTGAGGTGGTTATGTGCTAGCCAGTTCCTGGCCTTATTTAGTCCTTCTTGCGTGAGTTTATAGTCATCAGCGGATTTCGATACTCTCAAAAGGATCTGTGAATCGTCCGCATAAGACTCATAGCTGATGTTATACTCCTTCAGAATGGCGAGCAGAGGTCGAACATAAATGTTAAAAAGTAATGGCGAGAGGGGAGATCCCTGAGGGACTCCCCACTCCACCTTCTCGACTGGGGAAAAGAATAAGCCCAGTTTGACTCTGAGTTCTGTTTTTCAGGAAAGAGTCAAACCAGGCAAGTCCGTGGTTATCTACTCCAATGTCAGCTTTTAATCTATTTAGGAGGATGGGATGGCTGATAGTGTCGAAGGCTGCCGACATGTCTATGAGAACCAGCCAGGTCCCCCCTCCCTCGTCAGCGACCCCTAGGGCTTCATCCCAAAGGCTGACCAGGGCTGATTCCGTGCTGTGTGTTGGCCTGAAGCCCGACTGATGTTCATCTAGAAGTCGATGCTTTTCTACGTGCAGCTGGAGTTGGCTTGCCACTGCTATCTCCATGATTTTAGCTATTAGGTGGATGTTGGTAATCGGTCTGAAGTTGGCCATCATATTTGTCTGCTCCTGGTTTCTTGAGGAGGGGGTTATGATTCCTAACTTGAGAGTCTCGGGGACGTTACCACTGAGAAAGGAGTCATTTATAATTGTTAGAATTAACGGGGCAATGGTGGTCGTGCATTCAATAAGAGATTTAGTTTGGATATTGGAGAGGGGATAAGTTGCTTTGGACATGTTTTTCATGCTTTTAGTTAGGTCCTCAAGTTTTAATGGGCATAGAGTGAAGGTGTGGGTAGGGTTTGTCACGTTGTTCTCCATGGGGGGAACAGTTGCCTGTTGAGCTAGCAGGATGTCGTTTTGGATGTCATCAACTTTTTGTTTGAAAAATTTCGAGATGTCGTTGCAGAGGTCTTGGGATTCGGGGATGGTGGTTTTGAGGCCATCAGGGTTAGCTAGATCGAAAATGATCTGAAAGATCTTTTTAGGCTTTTGAGCAGCGTTTTCGATCTCGCTAGCAAAATGGTCTTGTTTGGCCTTGAAGATTGCTTTGTGGTAAATCGTCAGTTGGGTCTTATATTTTAGCTGTGATTCTTCTATCGGATTTTTCCTCCATGCCCTCTCTAGTCTGTTGCATTCTATTTTCACTATTTTTAGTTCTCTCGTATACCACGGTGCTTTTTTCCCTGATTTCTTTACCAATCTCAATGGGGCATGTTGGTCCGCCGTTTTTTTGACGATGTCGTCAAATTGTAATGTGAGTTTCTCACAGGGCAGTTTGAGGTCAATTTTGCTGATGTGTTCTTTTAGGGTAGGTAGAATTTTGTCATATGTCAGGTTGTTGTTATTTCTTCGCCAATTTTTTTCTCCTGTAGTTAGCTGCTTCGTATTAATTGGGATGTGGAGTTCGAAGGCTATGTGTCACGGCTGTATGTGAGCAACAATAGTATACACAGTAAAAGAGCTACTGACCGGACCCAAACTAGGGAGGATAAAGGGTGACCCCTGTCCGACCCTCAAAGCTCTCCCTATGCTGCTAAAGCACATGCCCGGATCCAAATGGCAGAACGAGGCATGCCCACGTGCCTAAGACTCATGACCACTGTAACCCCTACAATAGTGGAAGGGGCACGGCCACCGGTGCCCTACTCAGTATATGGAGGGAACCGTGGCCACCTCAGATCCAGTCAGAAAATAATCAGGTACACAACAATGTCTGTACACTTAGCTGAAGGTGTTGCAGCCGCAGAGAAGACAGATCCAAGGACAGCTGGCAATATCCGGAGTGCTTGCTGCAGCAGAATACAGGTCCAGTGAACTGATGGCTACAAGTGAAGATACTAAAGCAAGAGCTACAACTGAAATGAGAACTATAATCCACGCCCTACAATAGGAGGAGGGGTGATATAAAGAGAGGGAAATCAAACGCATGAGGAACAGCTGGGAGGAAGGAAACCAAAAGTAAACAGAGCAGTGAGAACTCCTCCCAGCTCTAGTAGTGAAATCATCACAGGGGTGGAGAAACAGAGCTGTGAGAACGTCCCAAAGCTCTGGTAGTGACAGTACCCCCCCCTCTACGGGTGGACTCCGGACACCCAGGACCCACCTTCTCAGGATGAGCCCTATGAAATGCCCTGATGAGGCGAGTGGCTTTAATGTCCGACACCGGAACCCACATCCTCTCCTCAGGACCATAACCCTTCCAATGAACGAGGTACTGAAGAGAACCGCGGACAATGCGAGAGTCCACAATTCTGGAAACCTCAAACTCCAGATTGCCATCAACCAAAATCGGAGGAGGAGGCAAAGAGGAGGGTACCGTGGGCTGGACATATGGTTTTAAGAGAGATCTGTAAAATACATTATGTATCTTCCAAACCCGTGGAAGATCAAGACGGAAGGCAACAGGATTGATGACTGACAAGATTTTATAAGGCCCAATAAACTTGGGGCCCAATTTCCAGGAGGGAACCTTCAGTTTAATGTTTCTTGTAGACAACCACACCAGATCACCCACATTCAGGTCTGGACCAGGCACACGTCTCTTATCAGCCACACGCCTATACCTCTCACTCATTTTTTTAAGATTACTCTGAATCTTTTGCCAAATGGTAGACAAAGACGAGGAAAATCTCTCCTCCTTAGGTAAACCAGAAAGAGCCCCTCCCGAGAATGTCCCAAACTGCGGATGGAACCCATATGTACCAAAGAATGGTGACTTATCAGAAGATTCCTGACGACGGTTGTTCAGAGCAAACTCAGCAAGAGGGAGAAATGAACACCAATCCTCCTGGTTCTCTGCCACAAAACAGCGCAAATATGTCTCCAGATTCTGATTTAGGCGCTCAGTCTGACTATTCGAATGCGGGTGAAAAGCAGAAGAGAAGGACAGCCGAACCCCCAGGCGATAACAGAAAGCCTTCCAGAACCTGGACACAAACTGCGTGCCTCTATCGGAAACAATATCAGAGGGAATGCCGTGCAATTTAACAATATGGTCGACAAAAGCTTGCGCCAACGTTTTAGCATTGGGTAAACCAGGGAAAGGTACGAAATGAGCCATCTTGCTAAAACGGTCCACCACCACCAGGATCACCGACTTCCCCAAGGAACGAGGAAGATCCGTGATAAAGTCCATGGACAGGTGTGTCCAAGGACGGGAAGGTATGGGTAACGAGAGAAGGGAACCTGAAGGCCGTGAACGAGGGACCTTAGCGCGAGCGCACGTCTCACAAGCAGCCACAAAACCCTCCACCGACTTACGAAGAGCCGGCCACCAAAATCTCTGAGCAATGAGATCTACCGTGGCTCTACTCCCGGGGTGACCAGCAAGAACCGTATCATGATGCTCCTTAAAGAGTTTGTGACGTAGCTCAGGAGGCACGAACAACTTCCCAGAAGGACAACGGGCAGGTGCCTCAGTCTGGGCAGCCTGGACCTCGGCCTCCAAATCGGAATATAGAGCAGAAACAACTACCCCCTCCGCCAAAATGGGACCCGGGTCCTCGGAGTTTCCTCCTCCCGCAAAACAGCGAGAGAGCGCATCAGCCTTCACATTTTTTATCCCAGGTCGGAATGTAACAACAAAATTGAATCTGGAGAAGAACAGAGACCATCTGGCCTATCTCGGATTCATACGCCTGGCCGACTCCAAGTATGCCAGATTCTTATAGTCGGTAAAAACGGTGATAGGGTGCCTGGCCCCCTCCAACCAATGGCGCCATTCCTCGAAAGCCAACTTGATGGCCAACAACTCCCTATCTCCCACATCATAGTTTCTCTCTGCCGGGGAGAGTTTTTTAGAGAAAAAGGCACAGGGTCGCCATTTGGCAGGAGAAGGGCCCTGGGACAAAACCGCACCCACCTCGGAAGCATCCACCTCAACAATAAAAGGTAAGGAAACATCGGGATGCACTAAGACGGGAGCAGACGCAAAACTCTCTTTAATCTTAGAAAAGGCTGCAAGCGCCTCCTCCGACCAAGAGGAAAAATCCGCCCCCTTTTTTGTCATGTCAGTGAGGGGTTTGACAACAGAGGAATAATTCAAAATGAACTTTCTGTAATAGTTCGCAAAACCCAGAAAGCGCATCAATGCCTTCTGATTCTCAGGAAGCTCCCACTCAAGTACAGCACGGACCTTCTCCGGATCCATGCGAAAACCAGAAGCAGAGAGGAGAAAACCCAGAAATTGAATCTCCGATACCATAAAAAGACATTTCTCCAGCTTGGCGTACAATTTTCCCGCAGAATCTGCAGAACCTGAAAAAGATGATCCTGATGGGTCTGAACATCAGGGGAAAAAATCAAAATATCATCAAGATACACCAATACAAATTTCCCCATTAAATGGTAGAAAATACTATTAACAAAATGCTGAAAGACGGCCGGAGCATTCATCAGGCCGAAAGGCATAACGAGATTCTCGAAATGCCCGTTAGGGGTATTAAAGGCCGTTTTCCATTCATCCCCCTCTCTGACCAGGTTGTACGCGCCTCTCAAATCCAATTTGGAAAACACCTTGGCCCCAACAATTTGGTTGAAGAGGTCCGGGATCAGAGGAAGGGGATAGGGATCGCGAATCGTGATACGGTTCAGCTCCCTAAAATCTAGGCAAGGTCTCAGAGAGCCATCTTTTTTTTTAACAAAAAAAAAACCTGCGGCCACAGGTGACTTTGAGGGACGAATATGCCCCTTCTCGAGACTCTCGGAGATATAAGTTCGCATTGCGATTCTTTCCGGTTGTGAGAGATTGTAGAGGTGTGCTTTTGGCAGCTTGGCGCCGGGAATGAGGTTAATGGGACAGTCAAACTCCCGGTGAGGAGGTAGCTCCTGAACACCGCTCTCGGAAAACACGTCCGAGAAATCAGAGAGAAATGATGGCACAGTTTTAGTAGACACCTCTGCAAAAGTCGCTGTGAGACAATTCTCTCTACAAAAGTCACTCCACTCATTTATTTGCCTTCCTTGCCAATCAATAGTGGGGTTATGTCTAGTGAGCCAGGGTAACCCCAAAACTAGAGGAGAAGGCAATCCGTTAAGGACAAAACAAGATATATCCTCCACATGAGTGTCACCTACAGCTAGCCGGATATTGTGAACAATGCCCTTCAGAGATCTCTGTGAGAGTGGAGCAGAGTCAATAGCAAAAACAGGTATATCCTTTTCTAATGTGCAAACCTGAAAACCATGCATGGCTACAAATTGAGTGTCAATAAGATTGACGGCCGCTCCACTATCAACAAAAATCTCACAAGAAATGACTTTGCTCTCTAGCGCCACCCTGGCAGACAGGAGAAAACGGGAACTGCAGGTCAGAGGAAAAGCATCAATTCCTACATCAACTTTGCCCAAAGTAGCAGATGAAGCAGAATTTGATGATTTACCTTTTGAGGTTTTTCTCTTATTATCGCTCTTAGTACAGTTCAAGAATCTCCTAGACGGACAAACATTTGCCAAATGACCTATGCCCCCACAACAAAAACACACCATACTCTGAGGACTAAATCCTCTTTTATCAGGGGCAAGTCGACCTAGCTGCATGGGCTCCTCCTCAGAGGGGAGCGAGACAGGATGAGGCCCCTGCACACTGAATGAGTCCGCACCACTGCCCCTAGACTGACAATGGCTGGACAGAGAGGTCTCGTTTCTTTCTCTTAGACGCCTGTCAAGGCGTACCGCCAATGACATGGCAGACTCTAAGGACGTTGGTCTCTCATGGAAAGCAAACGCATCTTTCAATCTTTCTGAGAGACCATGACAGAACTGACTCCGGAGTGCAGCATCATTCCAACCCGAATCAGCTGCCCATCTCCGAAATTCAGAACAATAAAGCTCCGCAGACAGTTTGTTCTGGCATAAAACACGTAAGTTAGATTCGGCCAGAGCAACACGATCCGGGTCATCATAAATCTGCCCCAGGGCCACAAAAAATCTTTCCACGGATCGAAGGGAGGGATCCCCTGATGGCAGCGAAAAAGCCCAAGTCTGAGCATTACCCCTGAGCAGGGAGATGACAATCCTCCCCCTCTGCTCCTCCTTACCAGAGGAGTGGGGACACAAGCAAAAATGGAGTTTGCATGCCTCTCTGAAGCGAACAAAATTCTCACTGCCCCTGGAGAACGTTTCCGGAAGTGAGACCTTTGGCTTGCAACAGACTCCATGAGCCGGAGCAGAGCCCAATGCTTGAAGCTGAGTCATAGATTGACGGAGATCCGCTACTTCCAAAGAAAGACCCTGCATGCGGTCAACCAGGCCAGAAAGCGGATCCATGTCAAAAAAGGACGGTTTTGGTGGATTATAATGTCACGGCTGTATGTGAGCAACAATAGTATACACAGTAAAAGAGCTACTGACCGGACCCAAACTATGGAGGATAAAGGGTGACCCCTGTCCGACCCTCAAAGCTCTCCCTATGCTGCTAAAGCACATGCCCGGATCCAAATGGCGGAACGAGGCATGCCCACGTGCCTAAGACTCATGACCACTGTAACCCCTACAATAGTGGAAGGGGCACGGCCACCGGTGCCCTACTCAGTATATGGAGGGAACCGTGGCCACCTCAGATCCAGTCAGAAAATAATCAGGTACACAACAATGTCTGTACACTTAGCTGAAGGTGTTGCAGCCGCAGAGAAGACGGATCCAAGGACAGCTGGCAATATCCGGAGTGCTTGCTGCAGCAGAACACAGGTCCAGTGAACTGATAGCTACAAGTGAAGATACTAAAGCAAGAGCTACAACTGAAATGAGAACTATAATCCACGCCCTAGAATAGGAGGAGGGGTGATATAAACAGAGGGAAATCAAACGCATGAGGAACAGCTGGGAGGAAGGAAACCAAAAGTAAACAGAGCAGTGAGAACTCCTCTCAGCTCTAGTAGTGAAATCATCACAGGGGTGGAGAAACAGAGCTGTGAGAACGTCCCAAAGCTCTGGTAGTGACACTATGAGTCTATGGTCAGTCCAGAGCAATTCTTCGGGATCTTCTACCGTTAATTTTAGATTTTTTTCAAAAATCGGATCAAGCAGGTGACCCGCTTTATGTGTGGGTTTGTCAACCCTTAAAGTGAGCTGGGCTAAGTCGAGCTGTATGATAACCTTTGGTTCAACGATAAACAAGATACCTCAGCCCAAAAAGTCAAGGTCCCCTAGAATAAGAAGTCTATGATGTTTTATTGTGAGATCCGTGGCCCATTCTATGAAGTTGTCTGTGAAATGAGTGCGGGGTCCTGGGGGTCTGTAACATAACGCTGTTATTATTGTATATTTATTTTCTAACGTCAAACGTGCTATGAGTGTTTCCCATGATGGGTTTTCCGTGGGAAGGTTAATTTCTGTTATTTTTATTGTGTTTTTATGTACAATCGCTATCCCTCCCCCCTGTTTGTTAGGCCTATTCTTTATGATGAGGTTGTAGTCTGGTGGGAGAATTTCCCCGATGTCTACCCTGGACTTTTCTGTAAACCATGATTCCGTAATGAACAGACATTCATAGTTTCTATCTATGCATAGATCGCGAATTTCATATTTATTCTTAACTGCCGATCTGGCATTTATTAAGGCACATCTTAGGTCAATGTGGAGGGATTTTCTTTCCGGGGGCCGTTTATTTTGTTCTGGAAATTTTAGGTCTATGCTATCTATGGTTTGTGGCGAATGGTTAAAAATAGATGTTTTTAAAATCTTAAGTTTAAAAGCTTTGGTTAAAATAGCACCAGGGATATCTGTGCCCCTGTTTTGTAGTGCCAGCAGTTGTTGTGAGTCGTACTTGATTCGCAGATCTGAGGTATGCGACCCAGGGTGACCGCTCTGGTTTCTCTGGTCCCTTCTGGCCCGGGCGGGCTCAGACGGGCATGTCCCCTGGACCACCAGACCCGTCCGCCGGACCCGTCCGTGGTACGTGTACATTTTTTTTATGTGTGATGCGGCGTAAAGACGCCGAGCGCCGTCCCTCTGTCGGCTCCGGCCCTCTCCTTGTCGTGCCGCAGCGCTGGAGCCGGGCTTAGGGGTGTTCTTAGGCAGATTCCACAAAGTGCAGGTGCGTTCCGAAAAAATTGTAAATTGTAAATTGTGCCAAAAGTGCAAGTGCTTGGTGTGGTGGCCCCCTAGAGGGGTCGCCACTTTTGTAAATGCGGGTAAGCCTTTTCAGAGTGTGTAGGCAGCGTGAGGGTCCTAGTAGGAGAAATGATTATCAAAAATCCTGGTAGTGTAAAGAATCACTAGTAATAAAACCAAAGTCCATCCGTGTGTAACCGTGGTATAACAAATAATTTGTTTGTTTAGCATGCATATAAATGCAGCAGTGAAAATTGTGTTCTAGGTAATAAAATGATCGGTCACAGTCCTAGGTCGTATCCTGCCCTTAGTCTGTGGGGGCTCAGTATTATCAATGTGGAGGTTATATCTCCCTCGTAGCTGCTTTCCTGGAAGAGAAACTGTTGCTGAACTGTTGCAGTCCAGGGGATTTGGATACAATGTTGCAAATTGGCCCTGATTGTCTAACAGAGCATTTCAAATCAAATATCCCACGTTTATTTAGGTATCATACAGTGATTTGCTACTCACGCACAATGCTTCTGTCCGGTCCGTGGCGTGAGTGAAGGTAAGCTTACCTCTTTGGAGCAAAAATCCAATGTATGCCTTACTGGTTCGTGCCGAGTCCGTGCCGGCCGTTTAAGTTGTTTGCAGAAGTCCGGCTGCAGGTAAGAGGTCTATGGAGGCTGAAAGCTCTCCTCTGAGAAGTTCTCGGTACAGTGCTAGGAGGTGGCGGTAACTTGCTTAGACCCAAGACACCATTAACCGTCCAGTCTCCCCAGAAGCCGCTCCATGCGCTCTCGAACATAAGTTGTAGTCAGGCAGAGCGGTCGGTCGTGGTCAGCGCTTTGTTGTAATCAGGCAGAGCGCTCGGTCGTGGTCAGCGCTGTGTTGTAGTCAGGCCTTGATGAACGTGCAATTGTACGACATGTAGCGCTCTGGGATAAAGCAGAGTTTGGGCTCTTCTCTGAACTCTCTCCAAAGTATCAATATCCTTCTGGAGATATGGTCTCCAGTACTGCGCACAAATGAGGTCTCACTAGTGCTCTGTAGAGCGGCATGAGCACCTCCCTCTTTCTACTGGTAATGCCTCTCCCTATACACCCAAGTATTCTGCTAGCATTTCCTGCTGCTCTATGACATTGTCTGCCTACCTTTAAGTCTTCTGAAATAATGACCCCTAAATCCCTTTTCTCAGATACTGAGGTTAGGACTGTATCACTGATTTTATTTTCTGCTCTTGGGTTTTTACGCCCCAGGTGCATTATCTTGCACTTATCAACATTGAATTTTAGTTGCCAGAATTTTGACCATTCCTCTAGTTTTCCTAAATCCTTTTCCATTTGGTGTATCCCTCCAGGAACATCAACCCTGTTACAAATCTTTGTGTCATCAGCAAAAAGACACACCTTACCATCGAGTCCTTCTGCAATTTCGCTGATAAAGATATTAAACAATATGGGTCCCAGAACAGATCCCTGAGGTACCCCACTGGTAACAAGACCTTGGTCTGAATATACTCCATTGACTACAACCCTCTGTTGCCTGTCCCTCAGCCACTGCCTAATCCATACAACAATATTGGAGTCCAAGCCCAAAGACTGCAATTTATTGATAAGCCTTCTATGTGGGACAGTATCAAAAGCCTTACTAAAGTCCAGATAAGCAATGTCTACTGCACCTCCGCCATCTATTATTTTAGTCACCCAATCAAAAAAATCTATAAGATTAGTTTGACATGATCTCCCTGAACTAAACCCATGCTGTTTTTCAGCTTTCAATCCATGGGATTTTAGATGTTCCACAATCCTCTCCTTAACTATGGTTTCTTATTTATTAATTTCCCCACTATTGATGTCAGGCTTACTGGCCTATAGTTGCCCGATTCCTCCCTACTATCTTTCTTGTGAATGGGCACAACATTTGCCAATTTCCAATCTTCTGGGACGACTCCTGTTGCCAGTGATTGGTTAAATAAATCTGTTAATGGTTTTGCTAGTTCGCCGCTGAGCTCTTTTAATAGCTTTGGGTGTATCCCATCAGCCCCCTGTGACTTATTTGTATTAATTTTAGACAGCTGACTTAGAACCTCTTCCTCTGTAAAGACACATGCATCAAAAGATTAATTAGTCTTCTTTCCTAACTGAGGTCCTTTTCCTTCATTTTCCTTTGTAAAAACTGAACAGAAGTATTCATTGAGGCAGTCAGCTAGTTCTTTATCTTCTTCCATATACCTTCCTTTGTTTTTAATTTGGTAATTCCTTGTTTTAGTTTCCTTTTTTCATTTATGTATCTGAAGAATGTCTTATTGCCTTTTTTTTCACTGACTGAGCTTATTTCTCTTCTGCCTGTGCTTTAGAAACTCTTATAACTTGTTTGGCCTCTCTCTGCCTAATCTTATAAATTTGCCTGTCATCCTCGTTTTTTTTTTTTTATATATAATTACTAAATGCTATCTTTTTGTTTTTAATGATTTTGGCCACTTCTGCTGAGTACCACAGTGGTCTCTTCCTTTTTTTACTTTTACTGACAAGCCTAATGCAATTTTCTGTTGCCTTCAATAGTGCCACTTTTAAAGGGATTCTGTCACCAAGTTTTGGGCTATAGCGCTGCGGACATGCACGGCTAGATCGCCGCTAGCATGTCCGCAATATACATATCCTATAGGGCTGTGTGCTTTTATTTTCTTTAAAAAAGGATTTTAGATATATGTAAATTAGTCTTGTATGTGTCCAAGGGGCTGTACTAACCTTCCTGGAGCCCAGCCACGCCCGCCTGTGAAGGAGCCCAGCACCGCCTATGTCCTCCGAATCTCCTCCTTTCATCAACGATAGATTGCCGTAATCTCGCGATGCGCGAGCTCACGCATGCGC
The DNA here is from genome assembly GCF_905171765.1 of Bufo bufo. Classification (NCBI taxonomy): domain Eukaryota; kingdom Metazoa; phylum Chordata; class Amphibia; order Anura; family Bufonidae; genus Bufo; species Bufo bufo. The sequence continues at coordinate 301,030,050 of NC_053392.1, forward strand.
AGTTCTCTCCCTGAGGCTGATGCCAGCACAGGGAAGGAACACTATACCGACACTGCGCATGCGCGAGCTCGCGCATCGCGAGATTACGGCAATCTATCGTTGATGAAAGGAGGAGATTCGGAGGACATAGGCGGTGCTGGGCTCCTTCACAGGCGGGTGTGGCTGGGCTCCAGGAAGGTTAGTACAGCCCCTTGGACACATACAAGACTAATTTACATATCTCTATAATCCTTTTTTAAATAAAATAAAAGCACACAGCCCTATAGGACAGGTATATTGCGGACATGGTAGCGGCGATCTAGCCGTGCATGTCCGCAGCTCTATAGCCCAAAACTTGGTGACAGAATCCCTTTAAATAGTCCCATTTCTCCTGGACTCCATTGAAACTGTTCCAATCTGATAGGCACTCGTATACCACTAATCTAATTTTAGAAAAGTCCATTTTTCTCAAATCTAAAACTTTTGTTTTTGTGTGGCGTGACTCAGTCACTGTACTTATAGTAAACCACACTGACTGGTGATCACTAGATTCCAAGCTTTCCCCTACAGTAATATCAAATACCAAATTCCCATTTGTGAATACTAAATCTAAAATGGCCTTGTTCCGGGATGGCTCCTCAACTACTTGCTGTAGAGATAATCCCAGTAGGGAATTTAGAATATCTGTACTCCTGGCAGAACTAGCTATTTTGGTTTTCCAGTTTACATCAGGAAGATTAAAGTCTCCCATAACGATAACTTCCCCCTTCAATGTCAATTTAGCTATTTCCTCAACTAGTAGATCATCTAATTCTTTGACTTGGCTAGGTGGTCTATATATCACACCTACACGAGTTACCTTATGATTATCAAGCTGCAAGGTAGCCCAAACAGACTCTAAATTGGTCTCACTAGCATGTATCAAATTAGATTTCATGCTATCTTTCACATACAGGGCCACCCCTCCCCCTTCTTGCCTTCTCTGTCTTTCCTGTATAGAGAGAACCCTGGTATTGTTCTATCCCAGTCATTGAACCACGTCTCAGTAACAGCCACTAAATCTATATTCTCAGATGCCATTATAGCCTCAAGTTTATTGATCTTATTCCCTAAACTGCGAGCATTTGTAGACAAGAATCTGAGCTTGTAATTTCTTAACCTTTGTGCTACTGGCATCTTCTGGCATTGTTCCGGGGGGCAGTCGGACTGCTGGATTATCACTCTTTTGCCCCCCTTTCCTAGCTTAAATTCTCCTTAGCAAATACTTGGAACTGTTCACTGAGGACATTCGTTCCCTTGAGAGAAAGATGCAAACCATCTTCTTGTACAGTTCTTTTCCATTCCAACGAGAGCTAACATGAGACACAAAGCCAATCCCTTGGTTCAGAGGTGAAGGTGGTGAGATGGTGAAGGAGTACATAGCAGACCATGTCAGCATCCTCAATGACCCCTCAGTGCCTTACAACTACTGGGTGTCCAAACTGGACATGTGGCACGAACTGGCGCTCTACGCCTTGGATGTGCTGTCCTGCCCTGCCGCCAGCGTTTTGTCTGAGCGGGTATTTAGTGCTGCGGGTGGCATTATAACAGGATAAGCGTATCCGCTTGTCAACAGAAAATGCTGACAGGTTGACTCATAAAAATGAACAAGGCCTGGATTAACCATGACTTCTTGACTCCACCAGAGGAAAGCTGATGAACATAAAGGCACTTTAAATGTGTTGTTTATAATGTACTCAATACACTGTATTCCCATGCACCCCTTCCGCCACAAACAAGGGCAAATGGTTGAATCTTCCTTTTCTCATCCTCCTTCTCCTCTTCCATCATATAAACATATGCTTATTCGTCGCATATATTGCCCTCACATATATGCCCTCTGCATATTATGTTTTACAGGGTCAGCTTAGCAGAAGGCCCTCGTATATAATTTTTTAGAGGGTCAGCTCACCAGCAGGCCCTCACCTACAATGTTTTACAGGGTCAGCTCACCAGCAGGCCCTCGCATATAATTTTTTAAAGGGTCAGCTCAACAGCAGGCCCTCGCATATAATTTTTTAGAGGGTCAGCTCACCAGCAGGCCCTTGCATATGATGATTTACAGGGTAAGCTCACCAGCAAGCCCGCACCTCAAATCTTTTACAGGGTCAGCTCACCTGAAGGCCCTCGCAAATAATGTTTTAGAGGGTCAGCTCACCTACAACCTTTTAGAGGGTCAGCTCACCAGCAGGCCCGCACCTCAAATTTTTTACAGGGTCAGCTCACCAGCAGAAGGATGGATCCGGATCTCTCGGATGTGGTCTCTCCATGTCCGAGCATTACATTCTGAAAAGGGAGGAGTCTACGCGACCGTCTTGTGCATAGCCATTTCTCTGGCCCAAAAAGAGAGGGCACATGGTTGGATCGGAAACCCCTGGGAATTTTTAATTGTGGCAGGTGTAAAGCTTGTAGATACATCAATAATGTCAAGAGCAATATATGTTCTGCCACTGGTAGGGAATACTATATCAGAGATTTCGTGAACTGTAGAACTAAAGGGGTAGTATATCTATGCCAATGCACATGCCCGATGGACTATATAGGCAAGACATTTAGAGAACTACGTCATCGGATATGTGAACATATTAATGACATAGAAAAAAGAAAAGATACCCCAATTGCAAACCATATGACGGAAGTGCATGGTGGTAAATCGGATACCCTCAGGTTCTCGGCATTGGAGGTCATTCATGAGTCGATTTCGATCCCAGTCTCCCATCGGTCTCAATGAGAGATTAACATTTTCATGTTTTCTATAAAGTCTATCTGGTTCTGGTGTCTCTGGTGTATTAATCATGATTATATGGTCCCCTCCTTTTCTTGTCTTTGGTTTCCTATATAATAGGCAGTTAGGGATTAAGTCTGGTGATATACATCGACATGAGAAGTGTCATTATAATTTTTTTTTATCATGTGGTTATGTTAGTGGCAGCGTCGGTATCTTGAGGCTGCCTAATATAATATAGTATATCATCTGTCCACTTCAAGTGGTTTTTTGTGAATATAGGGTAGTCTCTAATGGTATATGTTTAACTATACATTAGGGCACCTTATAGATATGTTTCGGCAATAATAGCCCCTTTCTTATCTTATATAACTATTTCAGAGGTCGGACCACCACCATACCTACAAATTTAGTATTTGATGTGGCCCCCTTTCTTTGTCCTATTAGATCATTGGTGAACGGAGTGGAACGCATCTGCGTTCCATAGACAGGAAGGTAATGGGGAAATGAGCCAGTGGTGGAACGGTTCCACCAACAGGAATTGAGGTGAGCGTTCCACAGAAGGGAAGTCCTGGCGGTGCATACACACATGTGAAGTTAGCGTGCGCTCCACTCACCGGAAGTAGCGGAAATGGGATGCGCATCTCAGCTCTATAAAGAAGGTGACATTTCAGATATTTATAGCGCATAAATTTCCAGGACATCCACCCCTACACCAGCTCCTCTGGCTATCGATACAGCCATGTAATGTGTATATCAGCCCTCCTGTCATGGAATATGTAAGAGGTCTCTTGACCGCAATCTAGTTCTTTATGTGAAGTTTCATTCTGATATTGGGTTAACTATGTGGACACTGGTTTATATTGACGGTATCAACTCTATAAGTGTGAATTGGATTGACTTGTACTTAGTTTAGGATTTTACATTATCTAAGTACATTATAATATATCCGTGGTATTTGGCATTGGTAATCTCATACATGAAGTTTTGGTGAATAAGTGCTTGGTTGAGCATTTCATATTATCTAAGTGCCCTACTTTTATCAGTTGTATATGATCATATTGTATCAATTATGTATAACCAATAGAAGTAATATATGGTCATACTGCATAAACTATGTATAACTAATAGAAGGACAGGGCCACTGGCGAACGAATCGGTCTATAGAGTTGAGGCCAATACGTGCTTTATTATATGGCTGTGACTTCTGGGCATATCATATAAACTATGTATAACCTATAAAAAGACTAGGCCACGGATGAACGAGTTGGCTACATAACTAAGACCACTCGTTGGGGCTTTTGACTCGTCGAACTATCTATACCCTGGGTGATTTTGGATGATATATCGATTTTTCATCTTGTACATCTAAGACTTATAGTTATTTTAAGTTGTGTTTTGTTTCTTTACCCATTATCTCTCCCCTGATGAACCTTTACTAGGAAAAACGCGTTGGGAGGTTTTAGGTTTTTTCTTAGGGAGAGTTAGGGCAGGTACGAGACCACAGGCCATCCACCATCAGGGTGTTCCTGTGGGTTGAGGCATTAGTGAGAGTCCTCGTAGGAATGGCGTGGCCCCTCACGTGTCTTTTCTATCAGCCTTTCCCCTCAGATTTCATCAAGGTGATAAAAAGCTATGATGTCATGAAAATATTTGTCTATATCTATTTTTTTATTAACATTAAATATTAAAAGCTACATTTTATTCATGCTCACTGTGATCCAATAAGCTCACCAGCAGGCCCGGACCTCAAATCATTTACAGGGTCAGCTCACCAGCAGGCTTTCACCTACAATATTTTACTGGGTCAGCTCACCAGCAGGCCCGCACCTCAAATCTTTTACAGGGTCAACTCACCAGCAGGCCATCGCATATAATCTTTTACGGGGTCAGCTTACCAGCAGGCCCGCACGTAAAATCTTTTACAGGGTCAGCTCACCTGTGGCCCTCACCTAACTATACCTAATAGGTCATTTGCGCGTATGATGCCTTGCTTGGATACGGTAGCAATAGCCGTTTCTCAGGCTCCCTCTCCAGAATCAAACCCAGATTCCCCGCTATGAGTAGAAACCATAATTTGCGCTGACAATAACATTGAAAGTTGATAGGCCATACATCCAAATGGATCGTCGACGTCACGGGGACGTGCGATCGGCCCCAGGTTAACTAGAATCAACAAACTGCAGCAGGCCCTCACCCATAATGTTTTAGATGGTCAGATCAGCAGGCCCTTGCTCCAAATGTTTTTGAGGGTCACCAGCAGACCATCAATCATAATTTTTCAAGGCTGCGTATGATGCCCTCCTTTATGTGTAACAAATGGTGTATTGGAGTGACAGTTCCTTGTAATTTTTGACAACCCTTTTACTTAGTGCATAGGCTTTGAGTGTAGGAGTGCCACTACATGAACAATTTTACCACAATGTGAATGAGGCCCTCATTTATGTGATATACAGGTTGTATCGGAGTGCCTCTTCCTTGTAATTTTTGGCAGCACTTGCACTTTATATACAAGTAAATATACATGAAAGAATGTTTTGTGCGTATTATTGTTAGTCTGTAAAAGTGGCGTACTATTCGGACAACATTGTTCCCATCAGCAACCTGGGAGTTCAAGATTCATCCAGACATCCTCCCCATGCTGTTCCCGAACCATTTCAGTGGTGTTTCCATCAATTTCTGACCTTTTACTATGAACCAGGCACCCTCCCCTCTTCAGAGCATCAGTCTGGCTCCTCTGCATCAGTCTGGCTCCGTTTGTCCTCCGCTCCGCTCAGCAGGCGGACACCTGAACGCAGCTTGCAGCGTTCGGGTGTCCGCCTGGCCGTGCGGAGGCAAACGGATCCGTCCAGACTTACAATGTAAGTCAATGGGGACGGATCCGTTTGAAGTTGACACAGTATGGCTCAATTTTCAAACGGATCCGTCTCCCATTGACTTTCAATGTAAAGTCAAAACGGATCCGTTTGCATTATCATGAACAAAAAAAAAATGCAAACGGATCCGTTCATGGTAATGCAAACGGATCCGTTCTGAACGGATCTAAGCGTTTGCATTATAGGTGCGGATCCGTCTGGGCACATACCAGATGGATCCGACCTAAACGCTAGTGTGAAAGTAGCCAAAATAAGATTTTCCGAACACTGAACAAACAGGAACTTTTTAAAGAACACCAACAGCAATATAATGTAATATACTGTATTTTTTGCCCTATAAGACACACCTGCCCATAAGATGCACCTAGGTTTTTGAGGAGGAAAATAAGAAAAAAATATTTGAACCAAAAGATGTGCTTTTGGTGGGTTTTGAACTAATGGTGGTCTGTGGATGACACTATTATGGGGGATCTGTGGATGACACACTGTTATGGGGGGTCTGTGGATGACACTTATGGAAGGGATCTGTGGATTGCACTGTTATGGGGGGGGGGGTCTGTGGATGACACTGTTATGGAGGGGATCTGTGGGTGGCACTGTTATGGTAAGGATCTGTGGATGACACTGTTATGGAGAGGGTCTTTGGATGGCACTGTTATGGGGGATCTCTGGATGGCACTGTTATGGGGAATCTCTGGATGGCACTGTGATAGGGGCATCTGTGGATGACACTGCTATGGGGGATCTGTGGATGACACTGCTATGGGGGATCTGTGGATGACACTGCTATGGGGGGATCTGTGGATGACACTTATATAGCATCTTATGCTATGTGCCATCCACGGATCCCCCACATAACAGTGTCCCTGCAGTGTGAATGACCCCCAATACAGGGGCTGGGGGCCGGCATCTGGATTAGGAATGACAGCCGGGACCGATGCAGTCCCTGTATTCTAATGCACCGGCCCCGCTCACTGTTGTATAATCTTATCTAACCTGTAGGCATTGTTAAGATATAATAATCATGTGTAATCCAGCTGTATTACTTACAACTAATTTCCATAGCAGAGAGGAGGGAGGAGGCAGGCTGGGAGGACCGGCGGGCGACGCATCACTCACTACGTCCCGCTCCGCCTGCCTCCTCCCTCCTCCCCCCTCCCTGCTACGGAACTTAGTTGTAGGTAATACAGCTGGATTACACATGATTATTATATCTTAACAATGCCTACAGGTTAGATAAGATTATACAACACTGAGTGGGCCGGTGCATTAGAATACAGCAACTGCCCCGGGCCCCCGCTATCATTCCTAATCCAGATGCCGGCCCCCAGCCCCTGCTCCCTTGGTTGATACACCCGCCGATCGCACTGTGCGGCATCACAGCGGCCGTGTATCATTGTAGGTAATCGCAGCATTTTTAGGTCGACCAAATCGCTATATCGCAATTGTCGATTATTGCGATACGATTGCTTTGGCGATATATCGTGCAGGCCTAATCAACACTAATAGGAATTATTGTACTGTGCATTTTCTCCAGTCTCAGGAAAATTCTACCAGCTTGAAAAATGTAGCAAAAGTGAGCCACGCCTGTATTGTGCGCGCAATACGCGCATATTGCATTGCCGATTTTTGCAATCAAAAAAATAATGACTGGAGATCACGAATTCTAGAATTTGCAAATTTATGGCGAATATTAGGCCAAAAATTTGTGAAATATCGCGAAGACGAATATTGCCCATGCTGCTCCTCACCATCCGCCCTGGTTCATTTCAAGGGTCTGCAGGGGGTACAGGGCACCCATTCTTATGATCAGTTTGTGTCCCAGCAGTAGGACCCCTACTGAGCTAATAGTTATCCCCGTCCTGTGGATAGGGGATAACGTAATGTAACCAGAATACCCCTTTAAGTAATATAACAAATAATGTAAGGAAACAACAGTAAGGCCTCTTTCACACGGGCGTCATGGTTTTGGGCAGGATAAGATGCAGGTGCGTCACATGAAAATGCGCAATTTTTCCGCGTGAGTGCAAAACATTTGAATACGTTTTGCACACGCGTGAGAAAAATCAGCATGTTTGGTACCCAAACCCGAACTTCACAGAAGTTCGGGTTTGGGTTAGGTGCTGTGTAGATTGTATTATTTTCCCTTATAACATGGTTATAAGGGAAAATAATAGCATTCTTAATACAGAATGCTTTGTAAAATAGGGCTGCAGGGGTTAAAAAAAAAAATATATATAATTTAACTCACTTTAATCCACTTGTTCGCGCAGCCCGCCTTCTCTTCTGTCTTCATCTTTGCTGTGCAGTAGGAAAAGGACCTTTGATGACATCACTGCGCTCATCACATGGTCCATCACATGATCCATCACCATGGATTTTCCCATGTTATAAGGGAAAATAATAATGATCGGGTCCCCACCCCGATCGTCTCCTAGCAACCATGCGTGAAAATCGCACCGGATCCGCACTTGCTTGCAGATGCTTGCGACTTTCACGCAGCCCCATTCACTTCTATGGGGCCTGCGTTGCATGAAAAACGCACAAAGTAGAGCATGCTGCGATTTTCACACAACGCACAAGTGATGCGTGAAAATCACCACTCATGTGCACAGCCCCATAGAAATGAATGGGTCCGGATTCAGTGCGGGTGCAATGCGTTCACCTCACGCATTGCACCCGCGCGGAAATCTCGCCCGTGTGAAAGAGGCCTAACACCAGACAATACAGTATACTGAATCACAGCCACAGTAACATAGTAAAATAGTACAAATGATACTACCAAGCAAAAAATAGAGAAGTGTGAGAAATGGGGAGAGGGAATGGATCAAAAAATTAAAAGACAAATAGATAATTTCTACTACATTTATTTTGGCTTGGGGATCCACTTACATTTTTCTAATTTGGCATTTCACTTGAGCCTATTGTTACATATGCAACGGACCGCCCCCTGGGGCCCTATTAGAGGAGTTGCCGAGTGCTATAGGGTAGCCTGAAATGTCCCTTCTAGTGTAAGTGAGTCACGGTGCTCCTACCTGGATACGGTTGGACCCCAGGTGTTGGCTTCAAAGCAAATAGGGGTGAATAGTTGAGGGATAAAATAAATAATTGAGTCCAGACCTTGTGATGAAGTTGAATAGCAGCTTTACTTTAGTAAACTTTCATCAGACACAATCTTCAAACTTTGTCTTGGTCCCAGCAGGCTTTGGCATTAAAACTCTGGCAGGCAGGCAAACTCAACTCTGCTACATCAGTTGCTCTCTGGCTCTGCTGCACTGACAGGGTAGCTGTATAACTTAGCTTCTTCTTTATGCTGCAACTTCTCTCTTTGTAGTCTGTCTCTTAATTATGCCAGAGAACTATGCTCCTGGCATCCACATCCGGCAAAGCTGAAGGTGCTCTGGCTGGCTTGGCTTAGCCTGGGCACATGCAGCAGAGTCGTGCCCAGCACACCCTCCTTCCCCTAGCAGGGGGTAAGCTAGACTAACTGAAACTGATCCCCACCCTTCCTGCAGGAAGTGGGTATTCGCCCACTCCTCCAGAGAGGGGGGGGGGTTAGAATGGAATGGAAGCTCCATTCTACCTAACTGTAGCTCTGCTGTATTTGCTGCCACCTGCTGGTGAATCGGGCACATTACATGAACAGTTACATAACATTAGAAATGCACAGTGTGGAGGACCTGAAATAAATGCATAAGATGACATTATATTAGCCCATTAAAGACAGTAGCGGGGTGAAGAAGTGGTAATGCCACTCTGGGGAATTACACATACAATTTGTTATGGTTCTTTAAATGTTCTCTTAATACATTTGGGTATGTGATACTATTATCTTTCTGGTTTCGGCCATTTCCTTTTATAATATAAAACATGTTACATCATTAAACATACTGATCAAAAAACTTCACACCTATCATTTCAGGTGACTTCAGAATAAATGGTACACTATAACTGTATATGGCATGTGTATGGCATTTTTCACCAGTTTTACCCTCTGTAGGCTTATCTTTAATTGTTCATTTTTCCTGAGCCCATCTCCTGAGTGTGCGGAGAATGCTGCTGATATGTCTTCCATACACAGCACACATAGAAAAAAGGAGATCCCACTCCCCATTGTCTCTATAGCAAACCTTCAGAAGCAGAAGCGGCATGGAGGACATTATCCAGCAGTATTGAGCAGTGTTTCTGTGAATCCAGCAGTAGGACGAGAAAGAAAACTTACTAGAACCTGCGCAATGTCTATGTGTACTATAGCTCTGCCTCCCTCCAGTAGCTTACTGTTCCTCTTCCTCTTCTCTATAAAGATATATTACAATGTTTCTTATAGTTTGTACTATTGGTTTATGCAGTTTATTAAAAGTACAAATTTAAATAGTCCAAATAAATAATAATAATATAGTGCTAATTTAAGTGTAATAAAAGCACATTGTCTCTTTCAGTTAAATGCTAATAACTAGAGATGAGCGAATCGAAGTTAACGAAGTGGAATTCGATCCGAATTTCAGGAAAAATTTGATTTGCACCAAATCCGAATTTCCTCATGCTTCGTGGTAACGAATCAAATTTTTTCCTAAAATGGCTGCTGCACGTGTTAGGACATGGAGCAAAGAACTCTGGGAACGAGGGATAACCCACAATGCCATGCATGCATCCAGCCAGCCCTGTGATGTTACAGCCCTATAAATAGCCTCAGCCATCTTGGATTCAGCCATTGTACTTAGTGCAGGGAGAGACGTTAGCAGGCGCTAGGGAAAGTGCTAGGAAAGACTTGAAAATTTTTATTTAGAAGTGCAGGGAAAGGATAGGGAGGAATTATTCCACAGTATTGAAGCAGAACAGGGTTCAGTAGGGGAATTTACAGCCTGCGTAAAAGGAACAATCCTATTACCCTTTGCTGCACTGACTGCGGATCCAAATTGCCATTATATTGCTGCTTTCAGGTTTGCAATAGATGATACCTCTAATTCCAGCAAACCTTTCTTGTTATTGGGGTGCAAGTGCTGTGTGATACAGCCATTAACAGGGTGTATTACTAGGAAATATTTATCCGTCTTATTAGTCTGTGTGCGGTGCAGTTAAATGTTCTAAAGCCTTTTTTGCTGTGTATAAGTGGAGGGGGGGGGAAGGTCTTATTAGTCATTGTGTGGTGAAGTGAGAAAATTACAGACCTTTTTGGCGTGTATTAGTGGCAAAAATTTTTTATTATTTGGCGTTCTGTGGTGCAGTTATACAGTCAGGTCCATAAATATTGGTACATCGACACAATTCTAAAATATTTGGCTCTATACACCACCACAATGGATTTGAAATGAAACGAACAAGATGTGCTTTAACTGCAGTCTGTCAGCTTTAATTTGAGGATATTTACATCCAAATCAGGTGAACGGTGTAGGAATTACAACAGTTTGCATATGTGCCTCCCACTTGTTAAGGAACCAAAAGTAACGGGACAGAATAATAATCATAAATTAAACTTTCACTTTTTAATACTTGGTTGCAAATCCTTTGCAGTCAATTACAGCCTGAAGTCTGGAACGCATAGACATCACCAGACGCTGGGTTTCATCCCTGGTGATGCTCTGCCAGGCCTCTTCTGCAACTGTCTTCAGTTCCTGCTTGTTCTTGGGGCATTTTCCCTTCAGTTTTGTCTTCAGCAACTGAAATGCATGCTCAATCGGATTCAGGTCAGGTGATTGACTTGGCCATTGCATAACATACCACTTCTTTCCCTTGAAAAACTCTTTGGTTGCTTTTGCAGTATGCTTTAGGTCATTGTCTCCTGATGCTGCTGCTGCCACCTCCACACTATGTCACCTTGCCACTCTGTAGTCTCCTCATGCTGCTGCTGCCACCTCCACACAATGTGATTGTGCCACTCTGTGGCCTCCTCATGCTGCTGCTGATGTGACTTCCACATTATTTCATTGTGCCACTCTGTGGCCTCCCTTATGCTGCTGCCACCTCAACACTGTCATTGTGCCACTCTGTGGCCTTCTCATGCTGCTACTGTCATCTCGTCACTCTGTCATTGTACCACTCTATGGCCTCCTCATGCTGTTGCCACCTCAACACTATGTCATCTTGCCACTCTGTGGCTTTCTCATGCTGCTGCTGCCACCTCCACACTTTTTCATTGTGCCACTCTGTGGCCTCCTCATGCTGTTGCCACCTCAACACTATATCGCCTTGCCACTCTGTGGCCTCCTCATTCTGCTGATGCCACCTCCACACTTTGCCATTGTGCCACTCTGTAGCCTCCTCATGCTGCTGCTACCTCAACGCTACAGTTGCAAGAAAAAGTATGTGAACCCTTTGGAATTATATGGATTTCTGCACAAATTGGTCATAAAATGTGATCTGATTTTTATGTAAGTCACAACAATAGACAATCAGTCTGCTTAAATTAATAGTACACAAAGAATTAAATGTTACCATGTTTTTATTGAACACACCATGTAAACATTCACAGTGCAGGTGGAAAAATTATGTGAACCCCTAGACTAATGACATCTCCAAGAGCTAATTGGAGTGAGGTGTCAGCCAACTGGAGTCCAATCAATGAGATGAGATTGGAGGTGTTGGTTACAGCTGCCCTGCCCTATAAAAAATGCACACCAGTTCTGGGTTTGCTTTTCACAAGAAGCATTGCCTGACATGAATGATGCCTTGCACAAAAGAGCTCTCAGAAGACCTACGATTTATAATTGTTCACTTGCATAAAGCTGGAAAGGGTTATAAAAGTATCTCCAAAAGGCTTGCTGTTCATCAGTCCATGGTAAGACAAATTGTCTATGAATGGAGAAAGTTCAGCACTGCTGCTACTCTCCCTAGGAGTGGCCGTCCTGTAAAGATGACTGCAAGAGCACAGCGCAGACTGCTCAATGAGGTGAAGAAAAATCCTAGAGTGTCAGCTAAAGACTTACAAAAGTCTCTGGCATATGCTAACATCCCTGTTAGCGAATCTACGATACGTAAAACACTAAACAAGAATGAATTTCATGGGAGGATACCACAGAGGAAGCCACTGCTGTCCAAAAAAAACATTGCTGCACGTTTACAGTTTGCACAAGAGCACCTGGATGTTCTACAGCAGTACTGGCAAAATATTCTGTGGACAGGTTATTTGGAAGAAACACACAACACTATGAGTGGAGAAAAAGAGGCACAGCACACCAACATCTAAACCTCATCGCAACTGTGAAGTATGGTAGTGGGAGCATCATGGTTTGGGGCTGCTTTGCTGCGCCAGGGCCTGGCGGATTGCTATCATCGAAGGAAATATTAATTCCCAAGTTTATCAAGACATTTTGCAGGAGAACTTAAGGCCATCTGTCAACCAGCTGAAGCTCAACAGAAGATGGGTGTTGCAAAAGGACAACGACCCAAAGCATAGAAGTAAATCAACAACAGAATGGCTTAAACAGAAGAAAATACGCCTTCTGGAGTGGCCCAGTCAGAGTCCTGACCTCAACCCGTTTGAGATGCTGTGGCATGACCTCAAGAACGCGATTCACACCAGACATCTCAAGAATATTGCTGAACTGAAACTGTAAAGAGTTTCCTGACCGTTGTGCACGTCTGATCTGCAACTACAGGAAATGTTTGGTTAAAGTTATTGCTGCCAAAGGAGGTTCAACCAGTTATTAAATCCAAGGGTTCACATACTTTTTCCACCTGCACTGTGAATGTTTACATGGTGTGTTCAATAAAAACATGGTAACATTTAATTCTTTGTGTGTTATTAGTTTAAGCAGACTGTGATTGTCTATTGTTCTGACTTAGAAGATCAGATCACATTTTATGACCAATTTGTGCAGAAATCCATATCATTCCAAAGGGTTCATATACTTTTTCTTGCAAATGTATGTCACCTTGCTACTCTGTGGCCTCCTCATGCTGCTGCCAGCCCAACACTATGTCACTGGGCCACTCTGTGGTCTCCTCATGCTGTTGCCACCTCGCCAGTATGTAATTGGGCCACTCTGTGGTCTCTTCATGCTGCTTCCATCTCACCACTTTGTCATTGTGCCACTCTGTGGACTTCTCAAGCTGTTCTTCCACCCTCCCCACTCCCTGACTGGGCCACTATTTTGCCTTTTTGGCCTGGTTGACTTCACCATTTATTTGACCCTTCTTCTGATCTGTCAGAAGGAAGGAAAAATGAGATGCACAACGGATCCTTTCTGTGTAGCAGCTGTAAGGCCTGTATGGTCCCATCAGAATTGGCTTATGATTTGGTAGCCTAAAGCAGGAGTGGGTACAAAACACAGAAGACATGCAAATATTCCATTCACGTGTTTTGGATCCACTCCTGTGTTTTTTGGCATTAGCAATACTGATGAATTACTGACCAAATGCTGACCGAGTGAAGGCGGATGCTCAACATACAGGATCCGTTTTTTAGGGGTTATTGTTCTGACAGATCAGAGAAAGAGCAAAATAATTAGTGACATCAACAAAAACTTACTGCTGACAACCTCTCCACTCTGTGCGGGGGATGGGGGGGCTCTACTTGTATAAGCGTTTAATAGAACAGGTTCTGTAGACATCTATGTGGAATCAGCTGACGACGGTGTAAAAGGCGTGCGCTTCTTCTTGACGCTAACATCGACCTGTAAGGCTGAGTTCCCACTTGATTTATTTGGTCAGTTTTGGCCCCGTAATTGACCAAATAAGGGAAGTGTGCAGTGATTCTAAGGCCTCTTTCACACGGACGTCCCGGATGCATCGCATGTGCATTTCGGGAAACCCATGCGAGTGCTCACAAAATTTTTGTCAGTTTTGACTGCGATTGCGTTGCGTTGTTCAGTTTTTATCGCGCGGGTGCAATGCGTTTTGCACTCGCGTGATAAAAAACTGAATGTGGTACCCAGACCCGAACCCGGACTTCTTCACTGAAGTTCGGGTTTGGGTGAGATGTTCTGTAGATTTTATTATTTTCCCTTATAACACGGTTATAAGGGAAAATAATAGCATTCTTTATACAGAATGCTTACTAAAATGTCAATTGAGGGGTTAAATAATAAAAAAAATATAACTCACCTCATCCACTTGTTCGCACAGCCGGCATCATCTTCTTTCTTCTTCTTTCAGGTCCTGCAAAAGGACTTTTGATGTATCACATGATTTTGGCAGTAGAAAACCAGTATCTTTGATGTCCATTGCAATGTGTTATTTAATCATTTTTTCCCACTAATTCAGCCTCAATTTCAAAGTTTTTTGGCATTTATTTCCTGTGCATGCACAATAAATGGATTTCAAATAGCCTGTGTTCATTCATTTTCCATCCATCCCCTAAAAATGTTTGAGGCCCGATGGGGTTATTACATTGAAGTTTCATAAGAACTGCAGCATATAAATATGTTATAGAGAACAAGTTTAAAACTGGATTGAAAAAGCACATCTTGGCACATAACCAGTGGCTCCAAGCCTCCGGTACAGACTCCATTATTTAGTTGATGTGAGCAAAGACACTGAACAGCTAAAGATGCTATCTACTAGTGGGTAATATGTACACAGGAATTACTTAGATGCAGATGTTTTTTTCACTCTACCCAGAACAATCTAAGGAAATTTGCTGTTGTGTTGTGAGGATTCTAGGAATATATTTAAAGTACTGTAACTAAAACTTTATTTGGAGCATAAGGGGGTCATTTATTAAGCTGAAATAAGCCAAACTTAGGCGTATTTAAGGTGCAGATGGCGGCACAAAGGTCTAAAAATGTAGGCGTGACATGAGTGGGGAAGGGGGCAGGCCAGCAAGCCCATCTCATTCACTGTTTTCTACGCCTGTTTTAGATGTAGAAAATGGTCTAAATGTAAGCAAGCTTGGAAGCTGTCTTACATTTAGAACTGCCGCATGATCCACTGAAGTTATGGAGAGGCCAGCACCTCTTCATAACTTCAGCGGATCCCCCACCAGTAATGAGCCTTTATTAAGACCAGCGTCTAAAACGCCGGTCTTAATAAATGTACCCCTAAAATTTTATTTCTCAAATACAGTTGTTGGGTAATCTCATGTGGTGCAATACTGGACTTCCAACAGTACACCTGAACCAGATTTAGATCACCATAAGATCCATTTGAGTACAGTGCAATGGTAATATGGAAAGTAAATGGTTCCATAGTACATCCATCTAAGCAGACATTCATATGTGGACCCAGCCCCACCTGACATGTCTCTCAAATTAGATTCCTGCTTTCTTAGTAACTATCTGCACTTTGAAGTTTGTAGCCAGCATCCTTCCCCAGTTTTGGCTATGAAAACCATTCATCAGTACTAAGTAAGATTCTGACTGGCTTAGTGAGATGACTTGGACACAACTTAAGGAGACCAGCTGTGTAAGGAGACATGGGTAATACCTGATGGGAAAATAATATTCAAAGAAGTATCTTCCAGAAAGAGAGAGTATATTCTCAATAATGATACCTTCTGGAAGTGGTTTTTAACAACCGTTTGAGCTCGACAAGGGAAAATAGCCAAGCCAAAAAACCATCTGCAAACATCTGTTTTGAGGTGTTTGCTCTCATCATTATGGAGCAGGAATCTGACTAGCTAAATTAGATGCCTTGGCCACTGCTTAAGAAGACTAGCAGTGTATTGAGACTTTAAGGGGTTGTACAGTATTTTTATATCGATATTCTACTCTCTGGGTAGGCCGCCAATATCTAATCGTCTGCACCTGACACCCCAGTTGATCAGCTGTTCTGTGCCAGAACTACACAGTCCTGTCCATTGTGTTGTGGATAAAGCTAGTTTCATTTCAATGGAAGCAACACCGCATTAAACAGCTTGTTCACTATGCAATAATAGAGATAAAGAAAGTTGTTACTTATGAAACAGTTTGGGTTTGGACCAAAGTTTGCTTTTTTCGGATGGCCAATGAACCCAAGTCTTTTCAGGTCTGTTGTGGACGAATCCATTAAAACTGCACATTGCTCCATTTTAGTGTGCATGTCGGTGGGAAAAAAGAACTGGGGTTCTCACTTGACCTACAGAAGAAGAGGGGGAGGGCTTGCCCTGATTGGCTCCCAGGATGACAGACAGCTTAGAAAGAGAGGAGGGAAAAACTCATAAAAAATAAATTAAAACAGATATAAAGTTTTCCTAAAAATTCTGAGTCCTAGGAGGCTATAGGGGGTTATAAACCAACTTTCAGAGCAATTGGAGCAACTGTGGTTCTGCCCAAATCGATTTGGGTCTGAATCCAATCAGTAGAGATGTCCCGAACTATTCGCCGGCGAACAGATCCCGGAGAACATCGCTTGTTCGCGTTCGCCGTGGCGGGCGAACATATGTGATGTTTGGTCCGCCCCCTATACGTCATCATTGAGCAAACTTTGACCCTGTACCTCATAGTCAGCAGACACATTCCAGCCAATCAGCATACCCTCCCTCCCAGACCCTCCCACCTCCTATAAAAAAGCAAGGACAGCATCCATCTTAGATTCATTCTGAAGCTGCAGTGTTAGTGAGTTAAAACAGTAAAACAATTTTTTCTCTGTAATATAATTGCAGTTGCCTGCCAGTGTGTGTCAGGCCCACAGAGTGTACTGTGCCCACTGCCAGTGCCCACCACTCATATCTGGTGGCACAGTAGCTTGCAGTTAAAACAGTAAAACATTTTTTCTCTGTAATATAATTGCAGTTGCCTGCCAGTGTGTGTCAGGCCCACAGAGTGTACTGTGCCTACTGCCAGTGCCCACCACTCATATCTGGTGGCACAGTAGCTTGCAGTTAAAACAGTAAAACAATTTTTCTCTGTAATATAATTTCTTCTCTGTAATATAATTGCAGTTGCCTGCCAGTGTGTGTCAGGCCCACAGAGTGTACTGTGCCCACCACTCATATCTGGTGGCACAGTAGCTTGCAGTTAAAACAGTAAAAAAAAAAATTCTCTGTAATATAATTGCAGTTGCCTGCTAGTGTGTATCAGGCCCACAGAGTGTACTGTGCCCACTGCCCACCACTCATATCGGGTGGCACAGTACCTTGCATGCATAGTACCACTAATCTAAAAAAAAATGACAGGCAGAGGCAGGCCACCCCGCAGGGGCTGTCGTGGTCGTGGTGCTGTGATTTCCTTTGGCCCTAGAATAATGCCCAGTGTTCAGAGGCCACGTACCCTGAACTTGAAAAGTTCTGAGGACATAGTTGACTGGCTAACACAGGACACCCAATCATCTACAGCTTCCGCTCGGAACCTTGACGCACAATCCTCCTCCAGCTCAGCTTCGGGCACCTCTCAAGTTCCCACTCGCCCGCCTGCCGCCACCACTAACACTAGCACCACAGCCGCTTCATTTGATCTGTCAGAGGAGTTATTTACACATCAGTTGGAAGAAATGAGTGATGCGCAACCATTATTGCCAGAGGATGTAGATAACAGGGATATGTCTCAGTCAGGCAGCATTACACACATGGACGTACAGTGTGATGATGATGATGATGATGATGATGTTGTACCCGCTGCTGCTTCCTTTGCTGAGTTGTCAGATACAAGTGAAGCGGTTGATGATGACGATGTGTCCGTGGATGTCACGTGGGTGCCCGCTCGAAGAGAAGAAGAACAGGGGGAAAGTTCAGATGGGGAGACAGAGAGGAGGAGGAGACGAGTTGGAAGCAGGGGGAGGTCGTCGCAAAGAGCTAGTGGCACAGTCAGACAGCATGTATCGGCACCCGGGGTCAGCCAGACAGCACGCCAATCAACGCATGCTGTTGCCACCACCAGAATGCCATCATTGCATAGCTCAGCAGTGTGGCATTTTTTTTGTGTGTCTGCCTCTGATAACATCGATGCCATTTGCAACCTGTGCCAAAAGAAACTGAGTCGTGGGAAGTCCAACACCCACCTAGGTACAACTGCTTTGCGAAGGCACATGACCTCACATCACAAACGCCTATGGGATCAACACATGATGAGTACAAGCAGCACACAAACTCAAAGCCCCCATCCTCCTCCTGGTCCAGCATCTTCAGCCACGTCAACCACTGCTGTCCTCCTTGCCCCCTCTCAACCACCCGCCACTCCGCCTCTCACCTTCAGCAGTTCCTGCTCCTCTGCCCACAGTCAGGTGTCTGTCAAGGAAATGTTTGAGCGTAAGAATCCAATGTCACAGAGTCACCCCCTTGCCCGGCGTCTGACAGCTGGCTTGTCGGAACTCTGAGCCCGCAAGCTTTTACCATACAAGCTGGTGGAGTCTGAGGCCTTCAAAAAATTTTTAGCTATTGAGACACCGCAGTGGAAGGTACCCGGCCAAAATTTTTTTTCACAAAAGGCAATCCCCAACCTGTACTCTATTGTGGAAAAGGAAGTCATGGCATGTCTGGCACACAGTGTTGGGGCAAGGGTCCATCTGACCACTGATACCTGGTCTGCAAAGCACGTTCAGGGCAGGTATATCACGTACACTGCGCATTGGGTAAACCTGCTGACGGCTGCCAAGCATGGAATGCGTGGCTCTGCAGAGGAGTTGGTGACACCGCCACGACTTGCAGGCAGGCCTGCTGCCACCTCCTCTACTCCTCCTACTCCATCCTCTTCGCTAACCTCCTCGGCTGAGTCCTCTTCTGCTGCTGCATCTTGCTCTACATCAACTGCACCCCCCAGAGCTCCCCAGGGGATATTCCACATCCCGGATACGACAGTGTCACGTCTTGGGGTTGACTTGCCTGAAAGCAGAGAGTCACACCGGACCAGCACTCCTGTCCGCCCTGAACGTACAGGTGGATCAGTGGCTGACCCCGCACCAAATGGAGATCGGCAAAGTGGCGTGTGACAACGGAAGCAATTTGTTGGCGGCATTGAATTTGGGCAAGTTGACACATGTGCCGTGCATGGCACATGTGTTGAATCTGATCGTACAACGCTTTGTGCATAAGTACTCAGGCTTACAGGACGTCCTCAAGCAGGCCAGGAAGGTGTGTGGCCAGTTCAGGCGTTCCTACACGGCCATGGCGCACTTTTCCGATATTCAGCGGCGAAACAACATGCCAGTGAGGCGCTTGATTTGCGACAGCCCGACACATTGGAATTCAACACTCCTAATGTTCGACCGCCTGCTCCAACAAGAAAAAGCCGTCAACGAGTATTTGTATGACCGGGGTGCTAGGACAGCCTCTGCGGAGCTGGGTATTTTTTTGTCACGTTACTGGACGCTCATGCGCAATGCCTGTAGGCTCATGTGTCCTTTTGAGGAGGTGACAAACCTAGTCAGTCGCACCGAAGGCACCATCAGCGACATCATCCCATTTGTTTTCTTCCTGGAGCGTGCCCTGCGAAGAGTGCTGGATCAGGCCGTAGATGAGCGTGAAGAGGAAGAGTTGTGGTCACCATCACCACCAGAAACAGCCTTATCAGCATCGCTTGCTGGACCTGCAGCAACGCTGGAAGAGGAGTCAGAGGAGGAATGTGGCTTTGAGGAGGAGGAAGACCAACCACAGCAGGCATCCCAGGGTGCTCGTTGTCACCTATCTGGTACCCGTGGTATTGTACGTGGCTGGGGGGAAGAACAGACCTTCAATGAGATCAGTGAGGACGAGGAACGGGACATGAGTAGCTCGGCATCCAACCTTGTGCAAATGGATTTTTTTCATGCTGTCATGCCTGTTGAGGGACCCTCGTATAAAAAGGCTGAACCTGTACTGGGTGGCCACGCTACTAGACCCCTGGTATAAGCAGAAAGTGGCTGAAATGTTACCGAATTACCGGAAGTCGGAAAGGATGCAGCAGTTCCAAAACAAGTTAAAAAGTATGCTTTACACAGCGTATAAGGGTGATGTCACAGCACAACGGGAACAGGGGAAGAGGTGAAAGTAATCCTCCTCCTACCACAACCACGCCGGCAAGGACAGGACGCTTTACAGACGTGTTGTTGATGAAGGTCATGCAGAGCTTTTTAAGTCCTAAGCATCGCCACAGCCCTTCGGGGTCCACCCTAGAGAACGACTCGACTGACAGTTAGCAGACTACCTCGCCTTAACTGCAGATATCGACACTCTGAGGAGCGATGAACCCCTTGACTACTGGGTGTGCAGGCTTGACCTGTGGCCTGAGCTATCCCAATTTGCGATAGAACTTCTGGACTGCCCCGCTTCAAGTGTCCTGTCAGAAAGGACCTTCAGCGCAGCAGGAGGTATTGTCACTGAGAAGAGAAGTCGCCTAGGTCAAAAAAGTCTAGATTACCTCACCTTTATTAAGATGAATGAGGCATGGATCCCGAAGGGACTGACAGTGGGGGATGCATTTGACTAAAAAAGGCCTGATGAGATGCCTTGGGCTAAAAATGGTCCACACGCTGCTGTATTTAATCTCTGCATGCCGGATGACTTGCGTGACTTCTCCGCCACCAACTAGGGTTCAAGCCGCAATGTTTTAGTGCACTTTCTGCCTGGAAAACATCAATTTTTCCGGCCGCTGCAACAATACCTAATTTTTCGGGCATGTGTACATGCCTAATTTTTCTGGCCTCTGGTGCTGCACTGTGGCTGCAAAAACAAAACAAAAAAAAGGCACATACATGTGTCAATTCCCCTTCGTGATCGTTACCTTGTTGTGGTGAAGGGGCTTGCGTATCACAATGAAGCGATCACCTCTATGAGTGTGTTGGCAATGGCAATGTTGGCACACCCCAGATGATAAGGTCGTTCCTTCATTGTGAACAGACCAAAAACGATCGGCTGGATAATTTTGCATAGAAAAAACATAAATTTTCTTTGTGATCATCTAAGGTGATCATTAAAGCCTACTATGCCAACAATGGGCCCACACTGCAGAATCATTGTTTTCTGGGTCACTTAATTGTCACTGAACTACCTCAGCACAACCATAGGCTTTGAAAAACCGCCATCGCCTGCAATCTCCCAAACGTGCACACGAGCACAGTCATCACTACACCAAGATTGACGCATAGAGGAATAAAATTTATGTCATGAGTGTGTCAACTATTGACAACTCTTTGCGGTTGTCTAAACTCTATTCGATACAGGTCCCCTGATAGGGGACGTAACAGGGATTAAACTGATAAGAATAGTACTACTTAACACACCACTCATATAGGGTGGCACAGTTATTGCACGGCGCATGCGCAGTGCCCCAAATTGGAAGTAAGAGGACCAACCAAGCATCATTTTCCATCTCCCAGTTCCTAAAATCTATTCTATACACCGGCCCCTGATAGGGGACGTAACAGGGATTAAACTGATAGGAATAGTACTACTTAACATACCACTCATATAGGGTAGCACAGTACATTGCACGGTGCACGCGCAGTGCCCCAAATTGGAAGTAAGAGGACCGACCAAGCATCTTTTTCCATCTCCCGGTTCCTAAAATCTATTCCATACACCGGCCCCTGATAGGGGACGAAACAGAGATTAAACTGGTAAGAACAAATTTTTTTTAATAAAAAAAAGAGGACAGCCTCTGCGGAGCTGGGTATTTTTTGGCCGCGTTACTGAATGCTCATGCACAATGGCTGTAGGCTCATGCGTCCTTTTGCGGAGGTGACAAACCTGGTCAGTCAAACCCAAGGCAACATCATCGACCTCATCCCATATGCGTTTTTTCTGGAGCGTGCCCTGCGAAGAGTGCTGGATCAGGCCGTAGATGAGCATGAAGAGGAAGAGTTGTGGTCACCATCACCACCAGAAACAGCCTTGTCGTCGTTGATTGCTGGACCTGCAGCAACGCAGAGAGAGGAGTCTGAAGAAGAGGAGTCAGAGGAGGAAGGTGGCTTTGAGGAGGTGGAAGACCAACCACAGCAGGCGTCCCAGGGGGCTTGTTGTCACCTTTCGGGGACCCTTGGTGTTGTACGTGGCTGGGTGGAGGAAGAGACCTTCAATGACGTCAGTGAGGACAAGGAACGGGACATGGCTAGCTTGGTATCCAACCTTGTGCAAATGGGGAGTTTGCGGTTGTGCAAATGGACTGTTTGCGTTTGTTTGCGGTGCGTTAAACGGGGAGTTTGGTCTGTCAGAGTTTGGTCTGTCACTGTGAAGCGGGCGTAACCCTTACACTACCTGATCGATACAACATCATACCTGATGTTTTAAAGCACGTTATTCCAAACAATTTAGGAATGTTAGGTGA
Source organism: Bufo bufo (assembly GCF_905171765.1). Lineage (NCBI taxonomy): Eukaryota > Metazoa > Chordata > Amphibia > Anura > Bufonidae > Bufo > Bufo bufo. The sequence continues at coordinate 301,052,759 of NC_053392.1, forward strand.
TTTATGCCCTTTATGGATTAAAACCCGACTCTGCGTCAACTATGTAATTTTCCATGGGAGTTTTGCCATAGATCCCCCTCCGGCATGCCACAGTCCAGCTGTTAGTCCCCTTGAAACAACTTTTCCATCACTATTGTGGCCAGAAAGAGTCCCTGTGGGTTTTAAAATTCGCCAGCCTATTGAAGTCTATGGTGGTTCGCCCGGTTCGCCCATTCGCGAACATTTGCGGAAATTCGCGTTCGCCGTTCGCGAACGAAAAATGTTATGTTCGCGACATCTCTACCAATCAGTACATGCAATTCAGTAATACAAGCTTTTTTACAGTGACGTGTTCATGCTGATTTGCTGGATCTTCCAGTAATTCACTGATAACAGGTGTTGCATGTTGGCAGTACCTGTGGTATGGTATGTTAACAGGAATTATGATTGGGGTGGGCCTTAACTTTGGGACTCCTACCAATCTTGAGAATAAAGGGCCCACAGCCCTGCTTTAGCATTACATAACCTTCTAAATTCTCCAACCTCCCGACCACCGACTGGGCCATGCAGCAGTTGCCTACACAGGAGTACTGCTTTGCATCCAAAATGGTGAATGGGGTTGCATCAGCAGTTTGAGCTCTTCATTATCAAGATTGTGTGCGTCCCAGAGGTGGGCCACCCTACTGATATGCCATACCTTTGCAAGATGGGAATACCTAATTTAGTCTAACCAGGTGGCAAACGAGTATTCATATTTTGTTAGAACACTTTCGTACACAGTCACCTGCCAGTGGGAACTTATAGCCAGGATGTCACGGTCACTCCCAGGCTAGGTGTTAGAAGATTGGAGAGGCTGTTTGCATGTGATGTCATCTGACAGCCTCTTTTGGTTTCACTTTGTTGTTGATGGTAATGACCACACGTCTAGTCAGGTGCTGCAAAGTGGTCATTACTATTTAAGTCTGGCTACTTCCTTCACTCCTTGCGGTGTATAGCTTAATTTGCTAGTGGAAGAGCTGCTGTGTGTTTTCCCCTTTGGTGTTCCTGCTCTTTGTATTTGAATTGTGTGCTTACCTTTTTGTATCTGGTCTGAGTCAAGACCCCTGTTCCTTCTGCTTAAGGAACGTGTCGTCTTTGGGCCCTATCACTACCTTAGGGCATTACAGGGTTATCAGGCTTTAGGTTCCAGTGAATGAACGGTCCTACCACTGAGGTCCGTTCATTCGGTTAGCAGTCAGAGCTAGGGTTAGGTTTCATTAGGTGTTGACCTTTTTCCTCTCCCTAACTTCTAGGCCAGATATCTTCCCCCCCCTTCCCCCCTTGTGTTTGGTGTGGTGTTCCCTCCCACACCTTATCGTGTCACAGGATGAGCGCGACGAGCAATCACTAAATGATTATTTCCCTTTTAATGCTGTGTGCATGATCATAACCGTGGATTGTGCATGGCATAGCATTCTGCCACTAGTGCTAAACTAGAGCACTAGAAATTGTGTGTTACTGATCCCCTGCTTGGTAGTATGTATGAAGTTTCCTGGCACCAGTTTGGCCCCTTTCACACGGGCGAGATTTCTGCGCGGGTGCAATGTGTGAGGTGAACGCATTGCACCCGCACTGAATCCGGACCCATTCACTTCAATGAGGCTGTGCAGATGAGCGGTGATTTTCACGCATCACTTGTGCGTTGTGTGAAAATCGCAGCATGCTCTATATTGTGCGTTTTCCACGCAACGCAGGCCCCATAGAAGTGAATGGGGTTGCGTGAAAATCGCAAGCATGCACAAGCAAGTGCGGATGCGGTGCGATTTTCACGCACGGTTGCTAGGAGACGATCGGGATGGAGACCCGATCATTATTATTTTCCCTTATAACATGGTTATAAGTGAAAATAATAGCATTCCTAATACAGAATGCATAGTACAATAGGGCTGGAGGGGTTAAAAAAATAAAATTAAAATTTAACTCACCTTAATCCACTTGTTCGCGCAGCCCGGCTTCTCTTCTGTCTTCATCTTTGCTGTGCACAGGAAAAGGACCTGTGGTGACGTCACTACGCTCATTACATGGTCCGTCACATGATCCATCACCATGGTAAAAGATCTTGTGATGGACCATGTGATGAGCGCAGTGACATCATCAAAGGTCCTATTCCTCAAAGAAGAAGACAGAAGAGAAACCGGGCTGCGCGAACAAGTGGATTAAAGGGTTTCTATCACTTCGTATGCCATAATTAGCTCTCAGACACTAGCGATCCGCTAGTGTCTGCTCTGGCCAACCATCCTAATATAAGAGCTTTTTGGGCAGCCGTTTTGCTAAAAAAAATAACTTTTATAAATATGCTAATGAGCCTCTAGGTGCTATGTGGGCGTCATTAGCACCTAGAGGCTCCGTCTACCTTCATACACAGCCACCGCCCAGCGCGTCCCTCCAGCCCGCCCATCTCCTGCTGAATGCGATCCTCCGTGTGACGCAGCGGACGAATTCTCGCGCATGCGCCGTGCTCGGCTGTATTCGGCGCATGCGCAGAGAATGTCTGACCGCTTCCCTGCTCAGACATCTCCACTGCGCCTGCGCCGATGACGTCATAGTGCTCCAAGGAACCATGTTATAAGGGGAAATAATATAATCTACACAACACCTAACCCAAACCCGAACTTCTGTGAAGAAGTCCGGGTTCGGGTTTGGGTACCAAACATGCCGATTTTTGTCACGCGCGTGCAAAACGCATTACAATGTTTTGCACTCGCGCTGAAAAATCGTGCATTTTCCTGCGACACACCCTCATCTTATCCGGGCCAAAAACATGACGCCCGTGTGAAAGAGGCCTTAGAAATAACAGAGCTCTGCTGAACTGCTTTTGCATGCCAGATTTTTCTTAACTAACTTAGTAGAGCAATTTGCAGTATGTTTCTGGAAGAATCAGTGCAATTCATTCAACTTAGTGATTACTATGTTTCTTCAAAGATTAATGCTGTTTTGCATTTTCTATCTGTGACCTATTTTCTTTTTATTATCATTATGGTCTAATTGGCTGTTATATGGTTTATTGGACATTGTGTGCAAGTAAAGTATAAAGTCTACTGAAGCAAGATAAATATTAGCTCACTGATAATGTGGTCATAGACAGGAGATTTAGGCTACTTTCACTCTTGCGTTCGGGGTTCCGCTTGTGAGTTCCGTTTGAAGGCTCTCACAAACGGCCACGAACGGATCTGTAGTGCCCAAATGCATTCTGAGTGGATGCGGATCCGCTCAGAATGCATCAGTATGGCACCGTTTGGCCTCCGTTCCGCTCAGCAGGCGGACACCCGAACGCAGCTTGCAGCGTTTTCGTGTCCGCCTGGCCGTGCGGAGCCAAACTGATCCGTCCAGACTTACAATGCAAGTCAATGGGGACGGATCCGTTTGACGTTGACACAATATGGTGCAATTTCAAACGGATCCGTCCCCCATTGACTTTTAATGTAAAGTCAGGAGTCCCTATTAATATACCATCGGATCAGAGTTTTCTCCAATCCGATGGTATATTTTAACTTGAAGCGTCCCCATCACCATGGGAACTCCTCTATGTTAGAATATACCATCGGATTTGAGTTAGATCATGAAACTCAGATCCGACAGTATATTCTAACACAGAGGCGTTCCCATGGTGATGGGGACGCTTCAAGTTAGAATATACTAAAAGAACTGTGTACATGACTGCGGCCTGGCAGGTGCTGCCAGGCAGCAGGGGGCAGACCCCCCCTCCCTCCCCCCCTGTTTTTAACTCATTGGTGGCCAGTGCGGCCGCCCTCCCCCCCTGTTTTTAACTCATTGGTGGCCAGTGCGGCCTCACCTCTCCCCCCCTAGTTAAAATCACGTTCCGAATCCCCCATCATTGGTGGCCAGTGCGGCCTCACATCCCCCCCCCCCCTAGTTAAAATCACGTTCCAAATCCCCCATCATTGGTGGCCAGTGCGGCCTCACATCCCCCCCCCCCCCTAGTTAAAATCACGTTCCGAATCCCCCATCATTGGTGGCCAGTGCGGCCTCACATCTCCCCCCCCCCTAGTTAAAATCACGTTCCCCCATCATTGGTGGCAGTGGAGAGTTCCGATCGGAGTCCCAGTTTAATCGCTGGGGCTCCGATCGGTAACCATGGCAGCCAGGACGCTACTGCAGTCCTGGTTGCCATAGTTACTTAGCAATTTTTAGAAGCATTATACTTACCTGCGAGCTGCGATGTCTGTGACCGGCCGGGCGCTCCTCCTACTGGTAAGTGAAAGGTCTGTGCGGCGCATTGCCTATAGCACAGACCTGTCACTTACCAGTAGGAGGAGCGCCCGGCCGGTCACAGACATCGCAGGGGGGGGGAGATGTGAGGCCGCACTGGCCACCAATGATGGGGGATTCAGAACGTGATTTTAACTAGGGGGGGGGGGGAGATGTGAGGCCGCACTGGCCACCAATGATGGGGGATTCGGAACGTGATTTTAACCAGGGGGGGGGGGAGAGGTGAGGCCGCACTGGCCACCAATGAGTTAAAAACAGGGGAAGAGGGGGGTCCAGCTGCACTGGCCACCATTGAGTTAAATATAGGGGAGAAAGGGAGGGGGGGTCTGCCCCCTGCTGCCTGGCAGCACCTGCCAGGCAGCAGGGGGAAGTCATGTACACAGTTCTTTTAGTATATTCTAACTTGAAGCGTCCCCATCACCATGGGAACGCCTCTGTGTTAGAATATACTGTCGGATCTGAGTTATCACGAAAAATCAGATCTGAAAAAAACTGTTATGCAAACGGATCCGTTCTGAATGGATGCAAGCGTTTGCATTATAGGAGCGGATCTGTCTGTACAGACACCAGACGGATCTGCTCCGAACGCAAGAGTGAAAGTAGCCTTAACCTGTCTGATCTTCCCTTCCTCTTGAAATAACAATTATCTCACAACAAGCATGTTAAGACCCTTTTTACACAGGCCGATCAGGGCAATTATCCGGAAACAGCGCTCCTAGGAACAGACGATTCCCATAACTGCCCTGTGTAAGGGTCCCTGTACACGGGCCGAGAATCGGATAGATCATCGCTAACGAGCGTTCATAGGAACACTCGTTAGCCATTATCTGGCGGTGTAAATGTACCGACGATTACCCGATGAACAAGCAAAATGCTCGTTCATCAAGTAATTGGATAGTTTCTGCGAACACAAAAATCCTTGCTTCCCAAGAGCCGGCAAACAACAAGTCATTATGGGGAAGAGCTATGGCATTAGCGATCGCTCCTCCACATCTCTGGAGGAGATCACTGCCTGTAAATGCATCAGTCTCCTCCGCTAGCGAGCAGCAGATTGTTAGGAAGGAATGCTTCCCTCCCGACAATCTGCTAGTACATTGTCCCGTGTAAAGAGACCTTAAGTGTGCCACTGATCACACCAGGAATGAGTAAACACTCGTTCACAGGGTGATCATATGCTTTGTTCGGCACCCAGAATCATCCATTCTGGAAAGCACATCGCTCTGTGTAAACAGAGATTTGCTGCCCGCAAACAATGAATCTGTAGAGGGACAAGTGGTAGCAGAAGTAATCATTGATCCCCACACAGAGGAGATCATTGCTGCATGTAAATACTCCTTTGCTCAACAATCAGGCAATGATCGGCAAGCAGCCTGTGCCTGTGAAGCAGCCTGTGTAAAAGGATCTTTAGTCTACGAATGGGAAAAGATAGCAAAGAAATCATTTCAAGTACATCTTATGTCTATCTAAGGCTACGTTCACACTTGCGTTGTTAATTCCGGTATTGAAATCTGTGAGAGGATCTCAATACCAGATACTAAATGATTTTGCACATCAGGATGCATCCGTTTCATCAGGATGTGGTTGTGTGAAATCAAAACGGAAAAGAATAGATCTGTTTTTTTGCGTTTTTTTATGACAGGACACAAAACTGCAGATTGCAGCGGTTTTGTGTCCAGTCACAAAATGGAATGCTTCCGGAACGGAACACATCCTGATGCATCCTAAACTGATCTCTTTCCATTCAGAATGCATGACGACTAAACAGAATTTATTTTTTCCGGTATTGAGATCCTCTGCAGGATCTCAATACCAGAAAACAACAACGCAAGTGTGAAAGTAGCCTAACAGCTATAACAGCTCTATTCAGAGGCATAACTTGAAGTTCCAGGGCAAAATGGTAAATCTGACACAAATGTTACATGTTGTTTGTTGTACTAGTCTCCTCAGTGTTGGGAATGCAACTATAACTTCTATACATTCTGGAGTTTAACCTCTGAACATACAGGTGAAACTCAAAAAATTAGAATATCGTGCAAAGTTCATTTATTTCAGTAATGCAACTTAAAGGGAACCTGTCACCAGGATTTTTTGTATAGAGCTAAGGACATGGGCTGCTAGATGGCTGCTAGCACATCCGCAATACCCAGTCCCCATAGCTCTGTGTGCTTTTATTGTGTAAAAAAATGATTTGATACATATGCAAATTAACCTGAGATGAGTCCTGTCCCTGACTCATCGCAAGGACAGGACTAATCTCAGGTTAATTTGCATATGTATCAAATCGTTTTTTTTTACACAATAAAAGCACACAGAGCTATGGGGACTGGATATTGTGGATGTGCTAGCGGCCATCTAGCAACCCATGTCCTCAGCTCTATACATCAAATCCTGGTGACAGCTTCCCTTTAAAAGCTGAAACTAACATATGAGAGAGACTCATTACATGCAAAGCGAGATATTTCAAGCCTTTATTTGTTATAATTTGGATGATTATGGCTTACAGCTTATAAAACCCCAAAGTCACAATCTCAGGTACCCTTTGCTGAGGGGGTATGGATTATTAGATGACTAGAGTGTGACACTTTGAGCCTAGAATATCAAAACTTTTCACAATATTCTAATTTTAAGTTGCATTACTGAAATAAATGGACTTTTGCATGTGTGCGAACTTCACCTTTTCAATGCAAAGGTGACATCTGCACCAAAAACTGCAAGTAACACAGGTGGTTTTTGGTGTGGACCTGGACGGGAGACCTGCATGAAAAATTGCACAGATTTTCTGTTTTGAAACCTGTACCCGTAAGTACCCGTAATGGAGCAAATACACCTTCAGTTGCTTTCAGCCCCCATACACATACACGAGTCAGCCAAGCACACAAGGGGTTTCAAGGGGAAAAGAGGAGAGCCGCTGATAGACACTTCACAGCAGCCCAAACACCTCCATACACAAGGTCCCAGACATCAATGTTTTCTTCTCTTTTTTTTTTCAGTATTTCTCAGAATGAGTAGAACTGGTGAATTTACTTCCTTTGCTTTCTAAACATTAAATCTGTGATCATTATAATCTGCATGATATTAATAGAGAAGCAATAATGATTCTAGTTACTGTACATTATATTACAGAAATCTAATATATAAAGCTGAGTGTATGTATGTATGTCCGCTAAAGGAATCCGCACCGTCGCATTTACAATCACGTAATTTGGCACACAGGTACATCAGGTGTACGGGAAGGCTTCATACCTGTCTCAGCTCTCTAGCATGTACCGTTCCTGAGATATCCCAAAAATGCAAATATGGCACATCACATGACCTACATTAGCCAATAGAAGCCTGCAGGTCTTTCTCTTCATATCCCAACTGCTATACACATGGTTACATGACTTTTATCAGCCAATAAAAGCTTGCAGGTCCTCAATCTCCACATACACACAGTTTTACATCAGGTTTCCAAAACAACCCAGCAATTTTTCATCACTGCTGCAGGTCAGCTTCAAAGGGGCAGGGCGCTGTGGATGACACTGTTAAGGAAGCGGAGTGCTGTGGAGGTCACAGTTAAGGGGGCAGGCTGCTGTGGAGGTCACAGCTAAGGGGACGGTCCGTTATGCAGGTCAGTGTTAAGGGGCAGATTGCTGTAGAGGCCATTGTTAGAAGTAAATCTTGAAATTTCTCTAACATTTCAAAAACAAACTTTTTAAGGACCAGTTCAGGTCTGAAGTCACTTTGTGAGGCTTACATAATAGAAACCACCCAAAAATGACCCCATTATAGAAACTACACCCCTCAAGGTATTCAAAACTGATTTTACAAACACCGTTAACCCTTTAGGTGTTCCACAAGAATTAATGGAAAATAGAGATACAATTTCAAAATTTCACTTTTTCGGCAGATTTTCCATTTTAATAATTTTTTTCCAGTTACAAAGCAAGGGTTAACAGCCAAACAAAACTCAATATTTATGGCCCTGATTCTGTAGTTTACAGAAACACCCCATATGTGGTCGTAAACAGCTGTACGGGCACACGGCAGGGCGCCGAAGGAAAGGAATGCCATACGGTTTTTGGAAGGCAGATTTTGCTGGACTGGTTTTTTGACACCATGTCCCATTTGAAGCCCCCCTGATGCACCCCTAGAGTAGAAACTCCATAAAAGTGACCCCATTTCAGAAACTACGGGATAGGGTGGAAGTTTTGTTGGTATTTTAGGGTACATATGATTTTTGGTTGCTCTATATTACATTTTTTGTGAGGCAAGGTAACACGAAATAGCTGTTTTGACACTGTTTTTATTTTTTTTGTTATTTACAAAATTCATCTGACAGGTTAGATCATGTGGTATTTTTATAGAGCAGATTGTCATGGACGCGGCGATACCTAATATGTATACAATTTTTTTGTTTATGTAAGTTTTACACAATGATTTAATTTTTTAAACCAAAAAAATCATGTTTTAGTGTCTCCATATTCTGAGAGCCATAGTTTTTTCAGTTTTTGGGCGATTATCTTAGGTAGGGTCTAGTTTTTTGCGGGATGAGATTACGGTTTAATTGGCACTATTTTGGAGTGCATATTACTTTTTGATCACTTGCTATTACACTTTTTGTGATGTAAGCTGACAAAAAATGGAATTTTTTACACCGTTTTTTTTTCTTTTTTTAGGGTGTTCACCTGAGAGGTTAGGTCATGTGATATTTTTATAGAGCCGGTCGATACGGATGCGTCGATACCTAATATGTATACTTTTTTCTATTTATGTAAGTTTTACACAATGATTTCATTTTTTAAACAAAAAAAAACATGTTTTAGTGTCTCCATGGTCTGAGAGCCATAGTTTTTTCAGTTTTTGGGCGATTATCTTAGGTAGGGTCTAGTTTTTTGCGGGATGAGATGACGGTTCGATTGGAACTATTTTGGGGTCCATATGACTTTTTGATTGCTTGCTATTACACTTTTTGTGATGTAAGATGACAAAAAATTGCTTTTTTTACACCATTTTTATTTTTTTACGGTGTTCACCTGAGGGGTTAGGTCATGTGATATTTTTATAGAGCCAGTCAATACGGACGCGGCGATACCCAATATGTATACTTTTTTTATTTACTTAAGTTTTACACAATAACAGCTTTTTAAAAAAAAAAATGGTGGGCCCACGCCTTTTTGATCGCTTATTGTTGTACTTTTAGTGATGTAAGGTGACCAAAAAATTGTTTATTTAGCACAGTTTTTATTTTTTACGGTGTTCATCTGAGGGGTTAGGTCATGTGATATGTTTATAGAGCCGGTCGATACGGATGTGGAGATACCTAATATAAACTTTTTTCCCCCCTATTTTTTACCAATTTTTTTTAACTTTATTTGCGGAAAATGACGTTTTTGTTTATTTTTACTTGAAACTTTAAATTTTTTGGGGGGAAAATTTATTTTTCAACTTTTTTTAACTTTATTTTTTGTCCCACTTTGGGTGGCCACTATTAAAGGGGCAGTGGGGTACTGTGAGGTCACTGTGGCAGTCACTGTTAAAGGGGCAGTCGCTGTGGAGGTCTCTGTTAAGGGGGCCGGGAATAGTGGAGGTCACAGTTAAGGGGACAGGTTGCTGTAGGTGTCACTGTTATAGGGGATACTGTCGATATCTTTGAACGACACACACAAACATTAAATGAAATAGATGAAATATACCCGTGCGAAGCCGGGTCCTTCTGCTAGTCCTGAATAAAACACACAGGCCCTGGTGTGTGGTATGCCAGTCTTGACAGGGCCTGCATCACCGGAGGAGGCATTTAATTTATGACAAGGCACAGGCCTTGTCTTAAATTAAATGCCTCCTTCGGCAGTGTGGGCGCCAGACTGAAATCTACTCCAGCTTGCAGCTGGTGTAGTTTTCAGTTGTCGTTTATACTAGTTTCTGGTGTAAATGATAAATGGGCCATGGCCAATGGTCCTGCCCTTGCCATGCCCCCTTTTTAGGAAATTGGTGAGGGCGGTGTAAAAATACTCGCTACCAAAACTAGTCGCAATGGCATGAAAAAAGGTGTAAGGGGATGATAAATCTCCTACAACGTTTTTAACATGTTCTAGGAGGCCCCACATTTGCCATTTTATTACATTGCCGCAATATTAATTTTCTTTTCCGTTTAGGCTCTTGGAAATCATGAATTTGACAATGGAGTTTCTGGTCTTTTGAGCCCTTTCCTGATGGACGTAAACTTTCCTGTTCTGAGTGCCAACATTAAATCAGACAACCACCTTGCATCTAACATCACTGGATATTTTCTCCCATTTAAGATTCTGGATGTTGGTGGTGAAAAGATTGCAATTGTTGGATATACCTCAAAAGAAACCCCAGTATTATCTGACCCAGGTAAACACATTCTTTTCTGACTAAGCTACAACACTTTATGTGCCTAATGTGCTTTCAAATGAACACTTGCAAATAATAAGGAAAGAGCATATACAGAAATGTCTTAAAGGAGTTGTCTGAGTTATCAAAAAAAAAAAAAAGAACTTTTAATCTGATTTTAGCAATATATACATAAACTAAGCAAGTTTTAAGCAATATATATATATATATATATATATATATACACTCATGTACCTAGTTTTGTTCTGGCCCTTTGTTGACATGCAGTTGCAGAGCTGTGGGGGCGTGTAACAACAATCTCTGAGGTTTTCCTCATGAATATTTGTGGATGTCAACAAAGACTGCCTTTCCCTTCTTCTGCTCTGCAAAGAAACACATAACAGTATAGTGGGGCGCCAGTTGCACGTGACCGGTATTACAAGGGTAGCAGTATAGATATATATGTATATATGACAATATACAAAACAGCTCAGATGGCGGGTCTATTAATGTTATATTGGAGCTATATAGAAACATGCCATAACCATAATTAAAATGATAATTAAAATTAGAAATGAGTTAAGTCAAGGGACTTACTTCACCAGGGAGGAGGATGAACAGGATAAGCACAAGACACCTGTCCTCCTTACCTCCCTCGCCGAGGTCGCCTGTAAGATGGATACACACCCCGTCCTCCTGATGAAAGAAAACTTGAGGGCTTCAAACCAAGGATGCTTGTTTTATTCCAATTAAAAAGCTTGACGCGTTTCGGGGATTACAACTAAGTCCCCTTTATCAAGAGCATAAGTATAAGCATCTGCTCTGCAAAGGGAGTGAATAAAAGTGCTGCCCCATCTGCAGTCTGACTGTTGGAATACTCATGTTGCATGTGTGGGACTACAAGTCCCACCTATACAGTACAATTACATTGCTCATACACATCACTGATACACTTCCCTCTACCTGTTCTTGTGCAATGCTCTGCAGACACTTCCTCACAGCCAACAGAGGAGTACAGAGGAGAGAAATCCTCTGGTTTTTGTCAGCTCTGTATTTGCAGGATGAGGAGGGAGGGAAGATGCTGTGCACAACATTTATCTTGCCGGTGCCTGGAGAAGAAGAAACCCTGCAGCTGCTCAGTACCTGAGGCAGAGCCTTCAGCCGTGAGTCTGTGCTAGTGATGGTAGAAGGGGTTAAACTGCTGAAGAATCCACTGGGAGGGGAGACACAGCGCAGACAGCACAGACAGCAGATTGAGCAGTGCAGGGGGCGTGGCTTGTCGCTCCCACCAGCACATCCTTCACAGTGATGTTCAGTGCACAGAGGCAAACATGCTCCCTCAGGCTTGTGCACCGAATGTCATCACAGCAGGGAAAGAAGCTGACATCACAGTTCATGTGACACTCAGATAACTAGGAGAACAAGGCCACTATAGATGACGTAAGTGAACACCCCTTACATTTGCTTAGTTAGAAACATACAAAGAACAAAAAAAATTACTCGGATAACCCCTTTAATTTTCTAAAATTACCATGCATTAGAGAAAGCAGTAGTAGGGAACTCAAATCCCCTATAGTTGTTCTCCCTTGCTCCTAATATGAAGTAAAGGATAAACATTTATTTGGCATTTCTAAAATCAGAGAAAATCTATGTGAATTCATAAATGCAATATTATGTATGTAATTCATGAGATACAAGATGATATTATCAGTTAGGGCTTATGGACATGAGCATATTAAGGCTACATACACACTCTAAATTGTACAGATCGATAATACAGTACCTATGTCAGTCAATGAGGCCCATTTTGACCTCTGTATATGAAGCTTCCCACTGCAAATGTTAGTGATTGTATTTAATGCACTGTATGTCTCTTAGACTGTATATGGAGATAGCAGTGGGCCCCTAGCTACTGTTGCTAGGTAGGGCTGGCCCCACCCTATCATCTCTAGTAAGACGTGAGTCAGTCTAATGTGAGCTGTGGATGTGTAAACAGCTAAGGAGCAAAGCTGTGCCAAGTGACACACTATGTGCCAGCCCTCCAGAGAAGATCTTACTGGATCCTACAGAGAGTGTAAGGGTTCTACCAGTGGGAGTGGAAAGGTAAATGCCTGCATCTTGGCTACAGACTTCCATAAATGTGGTGGGACCTAATAAGCTTCACGTACCCCATACTGAAAGAACAGCCTGATCACTGTTTAGAGATGGTGCTATATTGAGTAGATACCGATAAAGTGAGAGTGAGAGGAACAAGTTGCACCCCTTAGTCGAGCTGTAAAAGATTGAGCAGATTATAAAAGAGACAGCCCACTGCCTCCTATACATTGTTTTAGGACACTGCACATGGTAACTGTAAAGACCGTGTGAACCATCTGCAAATGTGCCTCAGTAAAGTTCAGTGAGCTTGTGTCACTAAAATCCTCCATATTGTTCCACGATGCTGCCTGCATCACCAGCACACTGCATTATCAGCCTGTCTGCGGGACCTCTGCCTTGCACCCACAAAACCACACTACACTACAATCAGGCAGAGGGCCCCAAAGCCAAAATGCGTCCCAAGAGAAGAAAGGGTGCACCCTCCTATCATTGCATGGCCTAAGGATCACCAGAGTGAAAGCTCCCACATTGAGAATGACTACTCCCATCCTCTCCATTGTCTCTGTGGCTCACTGCATATACCTCTGTCTTCCGCAGAAGAATAATTTTTTCTTTATTGTCAGACTTTATATGACTTGTGCTCTGTTCCATTGGACCGTGCCATGCTCTATTGGATGCCATGTTACGGAAGTATTTCCCATTGGAAGTACTGATTCTAGGGGAGAATATCTCCATAATATGGCATCATACAAAGATACAGCTGCAACACTTGCAGTAACTAGTATTTATGCACAAGAGTCTACCTTCAAGGGTAGCCTTGCCACTTTTGCTTCATATAATTCTGCCAGAAGTGTAGGTAAGCAGGGGTGCACCTAGCCTTTCTGCTGCCTGAGGCGAAAACTGAAACAGCCCCCCATGCCAATTTCTTAACCTAACCCCTTTGCCACAATGAAAGCACTCATTGCCCATGGCCCCTCTGCTGCCCCTCTCTTGCCCCTACCTGGTGCTGCCTCACCTGTCCTCATTGGTTGAATTAAGATGCTGCATTCTGTATCGCCGTCTGACAGTCTTAGTTTTCTGGCACGGCACTGCACCCATTAAAGCTAATGGATGCCTGCATTACTTTGTCAGTGAGCTGTCTATTATACTGTAGCTGGGACCATTCTCGGTGGGACTGTTGGGAGATAGCTGATTTCTATACTTGGCAATAAAAGAGACAGCAGCACACATGGTCAACCAATGCTCGATTCAAACTTACAAATTTACTCACTGTGAGATGCTGAGAAATATAAAAGTCCTATTACCTAAGCCCATTTTAGTCGGAAAGAAGCGGCAATCAGTGACATAGCATATCCTGTGGATACATCATAAATAATTATGAAGGGATCAGCCCTCTAATTTATAATTATGTAAGGTTTGATTGATTGCCTTCATCGTATTACATAGGAGGTGGACTTTGAGCATGCAAGCACACCCATGTAAGAACCGGCTCTTTCGCTACTGTGAGCTGCCAGTCCTGAGATGACCTTTTCCCATAAGGTAAAGCAACGAAACATCAAGGAGACTGCATTGTGTCTGTTTCACGTATTTCTTTTTCTATATTTTGTGTTTCAGGCCCACATTTGATATTTGAAGATGAAATTTCTGTGCTGCAACAAGAAGTTTCTAAAGTGCTAACTCTTGGTGTAAATAAAGTTATAGCGCTGGGACACTCAGGCTTTGAAACTGATAAGCTCATTGCTCAGAAAGTGAGAGGAGTAGATGTAGTAGTGGGAGGACACACAAATACTTTTCTTTATACAGGTTAGTACTTATTTTTAACACAAAGAACTCTTGGAACATTAGAAAGCCGAGATAGTCGGATCTCTGGGTATTTTGGGTGATTTCCTGAACCATTCAGTATAAATAGAGCTATGTTCACATTTTGGTGCAATTTTTTTCAGCTGTGTTTTTTGTTTTTTTTACATGTGGTTTTAACATTCAGTGATTATGGACCTTTTTTAAAATTATTTTTTGAAAATTCTCATATGGAAAATTGCGTTACCTTACAACTGGAGACAGAGAAACAGATAAAGAGATGGATAGGAGATGAATAGATATCGACATATATACATGCAGTGTTTTTGTAATCCTTGATGACCCCATTTACACAGAAGATACATTTGTGCAGTCCGTGAACCCTTACAGAGTAGCTTGATGGTATTACATATTATTGCATTAACCCTTTTTCCAGATTCTTCTTTACAATGGTAAATGTCAATGTGATTGCAGGCCCACCACCCTCCAACGAGGTACCTGTCGGGAAATATCCCTTTATAGTAAATTCTGATGATGGTCGATCAGTGCCCGTTGTCCAAGCATATGCATTTGGAAAATATCTTGGCAACTTAAGTATTACATTTGATGAACAAGGAAATGTTTTACATTCTTCTGGAAATCCAATTCTTCTGGACAGCAGCATTCCTGAAGGTTAGCAAAATATCTGTTCCTTAACTCAACTATATATACTGTGAAGGCAACTAAGGTCAAGCATTGAACTTTCTGAAACTGGTGCAGTACTAGATCTGCATGGTTAATTTAGAACTGCAAACCTAGAAATGACTTGGCAAAATACACTTTTGTGTTGAGGTGTAATACACCATAAGTTTATTTGTACAGGAACATTTTACAATAAAATGGGACCAGTGAAAGCGAAGAAGCTTTTAAAGATGAAGAAAATATAAGGCTGGCACTCAAATATGTGAAATCAATAGAAGTGACAATTTATTACATAAAAACCAATACAATGCACAATCAATTAATTAAAATATGTAGGAAAATACACAAAATAAAGAATGTAAAAATGCCGCAGATTAAGCATGCACTGTGGGCTGCAATCTAGGGGTATTGTGTCCCTTGAGAAGCTAAAGATGTATCCCTTAGTTAGGTCTGTGTAGAAACTTATGGAAACAGTTTCTCTGTGATATAAGGTAATGTCCTCCTTGGAATAATCCTCTGATTAGGATGCGGGCTGTTCCAGGAACGGCGCTGTGGCCGGTGGTAATGGCAATTCCAGGAGAAGATATCAAGTTCCAACTAATGTGGATATACCACAAAGTAACTGTAAGGCTGCAGGTGGGGAGTAAAGCGGGACCGGTGTATCTTACCCTTCTGGTTCGGGTCCGGTAGCTGGGAGGTCTCTTCCTCTTGCCGCTACTCACCTCGATGCGCCGGCTTCTGCTCACGCTGTTCGGCGTCCTCGCTCGAGACTGTCGTGTCACGTGATACTTGTCTCGCGGGATTTGCCTTTCAGGAAGTTCAATCTGTTTTTTCCTCCGGCTACTTTCGCATTAGATATCTGTGGAGCGCTCCAACATCCGAAAGTCTTAAGAACTTGTTTAGTGATTCCAGGTCATTCTTTAGGGGTGAACTCGCCAGACGCGTTTCGGGGACGTCTCTCCCCTTCCTCAGTGGCTCTACCCCCATTGTAGTGTCACTTCCTTTTATAGTCCGCTCAGTGCCATCCAAAATGAGTAGCGGCAAGAGGAAGAGACCTCCCAGCTACCGGACCCGAACCAGAAGGGTAAGATACACCGGTCCCGCTTTACTCCCCACCTGCAGCCTTACAGTTACTTTGTGGTATATCCACATTAGTTGGAACTTGATATCTTCTCCTGGAATTGCCATTACCACCGGCCACAGCGACGTTCCTGGAACAGCCCGCATCCTAATCAGAGGATTATTCCAAGGAGGACATTACCTTACATCACAGAGAAACTGTTTCCATAAGTTTCTACACAGACCTAACTAAGGGATACATCTTTAGCTTCTCAAGGGACACAATACCCCTAGATTGCAGCCCACAGTGCATGCTTAATCTGCAGCATTTTTACATTCTTTATTTTGTGTATTTTCCTACATATTTTAATTAATTGATTGTGCATTGTATTGGTTTTTATGTAATAAATTGTCACTTCTATTGATTTCACATATTTGAGTGCCAGCCTTATATTTTCTTCATTATATTACCCTTAGACTGATTGGGTGATCAGTCCTTAGGCTAGAGCACTAGTCCGTGTGGGAGAGGTGGTGAGCTATCCACTATTGCGAAGCTTTTAAAGATGCCAAGCATTAAAAACTACAAATTCTACAAATTAGAAGGTGTAAATCTTAATAGTCATTATCTGCCTTGATGTACTCCCTCTTATCCTGTCCTTATACTGTACCATGATTCCTTGCTGGGGAAAAATGTCAGTCAAAACAAGTATGTGGATTTGCATCCATGCACTTAGACTTCTAAGTCTTCTAAGAAGGCTTTCTAACAGATTTTGAATATGGCTGAGATTCACATCTATTCATCAGTGTTAATGAGGTTGGGCACAGGCAGAGGCTAAAGAGCTTTGGCTTACAGTCAGTATTCAAGTTCATGCCAAAGGTTGTTGATAGTGTAAAGGTCTGGTTTCTGTGCAGGTCAGTCAAGTTCACTAAATCTGGCAACCATATTATATGGATCTCAGTTGTATACGGGGGTATTGTCATGTTGAATTGTTGCCACAAAGTTGGACCTACAGACCTTTATGATATTGTGTATTGTAGCACTCAGGTTATCTTTCACTGTAACTAAAGGACCCAACCTAAATGAGGAAAAAATATTAGGGAAGAAGCATGAGAGCGGCGACGTAGTGTGCCGTGATGTTAAGCCGTCTGGCTGATACCCGGAGAAAGCTTTTGCGCACCACACTGATTCTCGGTCCTTGTGCTTGAGACAAATTCCCTGTGAGCTTGAATCGGCCAGATAATCACTAACATGCGTTCGTAGGAACTCTCATTAGCGATTATCTGCAGGTGTAAAGGTGTCGCCGATTTCCCGATGAACAAGTGAAACACTCGTTCATCAAGTAATCGCATAATTCATGCGGTCACCTAAATCATTGTTTAGCAAACAATGCTTCTGTATGGGGACTAGTGATGGCATTAGCGATCGTTCCTCCCCATATTGTGGAAGGGATCGCTGCATGTAAATACGGTGGTCTCCTTCACCGATGAGCAGGTGATTGTCGGCAAGTGATGATTTAGGTGACTGCATGAATTATGTTATTACCTAATGAATGAGCTTTTCACTTGTTCATCGGGTAATTGTAATCTTTCAGGATTAAAAATTGTTTGCCGGTGGCAGATCGCTGTGTCTAATCACTATCTGCAGCCGGAAAACAATAATTCAGTATGTGGACGAGCGTTGGCATTAGCAATCGCTCCTCCTCATACTCTGGAGGAGATCATTGCATGTAATAGCAGCGGTCTCCTCCGCTGACAAGCAGGCGATTGCCAGGAAGGAACGCTTTCCTCCCGACAATCTCCTGTGTGATCTGCCCGTCCAATATAAGCTTAAGCAGGGCAGGTATATCGGATTCTGTAAAACAGGAGTTTACTACAAGTGTTTGGAGAAAAGGATAAGTACTCTGCTAATTCGCCTTACAATTTACAATGGACTGCTCTTCTCAGGCTTAAAGGCCCCTTTACATTGCTCAATTGAGCAGACGATTGTCAGGAAGGAAGGGTTTCTTCCCAGCAGTCGCCTACTCGTCAGTGAAGGAGACCGCTGCTATTACATGTAGCGATCTCCTCTACAGTATGGAGAGGAGCCATCACTAATGCCATCGCTCGTCACCAAACTAACACCTCCCAACCGTCCCGGATCCGGTGGGACAGTCCCAGATTTCAGTGGCTGTCCCGCGGTCCTGGAACAGGGGAGGTATGTCCCGCTCTCAGGCAGCTGTCTCTGTATCCATAGGATGCAGAGACAGTTGCCTGTAATGATGAAGCAGAGAGTCGTTTGCTCCCTGCTTCATCATTCCTCCCTCTGTCGGCACTCCACACTGCTGGTCTGTGCATGGGGCGGGGCCGGCCAGGAGTCAGCTGTGCTCCTCCTCCTCCTCCTACACAGATAAGCAGCTCTCTGTATCCTGCTGCTGCTGGGGAGATTATCAGAGGAACACGGTGTAGAGTTTATTTATTTTTTTACTTCCTGTGAAGGGGCACATAACTGGGCATAATACTGTGAGGGCACATAACTGGGCACAACTGGGCATATAACTGTGAATGGTCACATAACTGGGCATATTACTGTGAGGGGGCACTAACTTGGCATATTACTGTGATGCGGCATATATCTCTACATGACTACTGTGTGGGGGCACATATCAGGGCATAACTACTGTGAGGGGGCCCATATCTGGTATAACTAATGTGAGGGGACACATGTTTGGGCATCGCTACTGTGAGGGGCAGTGAGGTACTAACGGAGGGGCATGGGGGGCGGTCCACCACGGGTGCCGGCTGTCACGGGGGTGCCAGAAGCAGTGAGCGCTTCCATCAATACAGACAGAAGCGCTCATTGCTGGAGCGCAGGGAGCTGGGTCCGGTCACTCACCGCTCAGCTCCCCGCGCTCCTCCCCTCCTTCAGGCTGGCGGCGCTCTGAATGGTAGAGCAGGAAGACTTCTCCCGGCTCCACCATTCAGCCTGCAGGCACGGATCGCGGTGCTGGCCTGTGTGGGCGGAGCCTGCAGCCTGGGAGTCTGCATAAGCTCCTCCCACACAGTGCTGCAGAGCGATCTGTGCCTGCAAGGAAGAGAGGACTGTGAGCTTCAGGAACCAGACAAGGTGAGTAGTTAATGTGGTTTTTTTTTTGTTTTTTTGTTTTTTAACACAGAGGGGGCACAATGGTCATTGCTAATGTGAAGGGGCACAATGGTCATTTCTACTCTGGAGGGGGCACAATGGACATTGCTAATGTGAAGGGGGCACAATGGGCATTTCTACTCTGGAGGGGGCACAATGGGCATTTCTACTCAGGAGGGGCCACAATGGGCATTGCTAATGTGAATGGGGGCACAATGGGTATTTATACTCTGGAGGGGGCACAATGGGCATTTCTTCTCTGGAGGGGGCACAATGGCATTGCTAATGTGAAGGGGGCACAATGGGCATTTCTACTATGGAGGGGGCACAATGGGCATTTCTACTATGGAGGGGGCACAATGGGCATTTCTACTCTGGAGGGGGCACAGAGGGCATTGCTAATGTGAAGAGGACACAATGGGCATTTCTACTATGGAGGGGTCACAGTGCACAGAGGGCATTACTACTCTGAAGGGTGCACAGAGGGCATTACTACTATGAAGGGGGCACAGAGGGCATTATTACTGTAAAGGGGGCACAATGGGCATTATTTCTATTAAGGGGACATAATGGGCAATATTACTATTAAGGAGGCACAATGGGCATTATTACTGTGAAGGGGGACAATGGGCATTACTACTATTAAGGGGCATTATTACTGTGAAGGAGGCACAGTAGAGATTATTACTGTGAGGGGGGCACAAAGAGGGCATTAAAACTGTGAAGGGGCACAGATAGGGCATCACTACTGTGAAAGGGCCACAGAGAGGGCATAACTACTGTGAAAGGGTCACAATGAGGGCATAACTACTATGAAGGGGCAAAATGAAGGGATAAGTACTTTAAGGGGGCACAATGTGGGCATAACGACTGTTAGGGTGCACAATGTGGGCATAACTACTGTTAGGGGGCACACATCTGTACAAAACTACTGTGAAGGTTGTACAATGAGGGCAATAATACTGTGAGGGGGTGCGATTTTTTTAAAAGTATTGGGGGGTGCCAGAGAAAGGACCCACCCAGGGTGCCAAACAACCTAGGCACGCCACTGGTGAGGGGGCACATATTTGGGCATAACTACAGTGAGAGGGCACATATCTGGACATAACTACTGTCAGGGGGCACATATCTGGGCTTAATTACTGTAAAGGAGGCACATATCTGGGCATAATCTGTGAAGGGGCACAATGTGAGCATAAATACTGTGTGGTGGCAACTTTTGTGGGGGCATTTAGGGGACTGGGTGGGATTAGGTGGCCTAGTGTGGAATTTTTTTTGCCTTGGTGCACTTTGCACGATGCACATATCCGTATCCCTCTTTCTTCTCTTCAAAAGTTGGGAGGCATGCTACTGAATCAATATTTGCCGGCACCAGAGTTTGTTTAGACAGCATGATATGCCGCAGGCAAACAATGATTCAGATGTCTACTCCAATGATCCTATTATCTGATGAGCAAGCATCAGGTAATCGGCAGCACCTTTACACCAGCAGATCATCGTTAAAGGGCTTCTGTCACCCCACTAAACTCTTTTTTTTTTTTGGGGTACTTATAATCCCTATACTGCGATATATCTATACATTATGTTATTAATCATTTTCGTTCAGTAGATAATGAAAAAAACGTACTTTTATAATATGCAAATTACCTGTCTACCAGCAAGTAGGACGGCTACTTGCTGATAGCAGCCGCAAAAAACCGCCCCCTCCTCCTGTTGATTGAGAGGGCCAGCAGCGATCTCCTCCTCCGGCTGGCTATGTCTGCATTTCAAAAATCGCGCTCCTGTCTTGATTCGGCGCAGGCGCTCTGAGAGAAGGAGGCTCGCCTCCTCAGCACTCCCTCAGTGCGCCTGCGCCGATGACGTCTTCTCTTTCAGTGACGTCATCGGCGCAGGCGCACTGAAGGAGTGCTGAGGAGGCGAGCCTCCTTCTCTCAGAGCGCCTGCGCCGAATCAAGACAGGCGCGCGATTTTTGAAATGCAGACAGGGCCAGCCGGAGGAGGAGATCGCTGCTGGCCCTGTCAATCAACAGGAGGAGGGGGTGGTTTTTTGCGGCTGCTACCAGCAAGTAGCCGCCCTACCTGCTGGTAGACAGGTAATTTGCATCTTATAAAAGTACGTTTTTTGCATTATCTACTGAACGAAAATTATTAATAACATAATGTATAGATATATCGCAGTATAGGGATTATAAGTACCCAAAAAAAAAAATTTGTTTAGTGGGGTGACAGAAGCCCTTTAACTAGTGTTCGTATGAATGCTTGTTGGCGATAATCTGCATAATGTTTGAGCAGTGTAAAAGGGCCTTAAGTGAAGGAGTCAGTGCTGATTCTGTGATATAGGGGTCTGGTACAAGTATTTGGGAAAAAAAGATAAGTATTGTGCTGATTCATCTTACCATTTATATTTGACTGCTATGCTAGGGCCTATGCAAATGAGTCAAATCTGATTCTGTGATATAGTCATTTGCTACAAGTGTTTGTAGAAAAAGATAAGTACTGTGCTGATTCATCTTATATAGCAGATGTGCACACAATTGCTTATGTTGCTTCTTTTTTGATCCTCTTCTGTGAAATGATGACAAGAGGCGGTTATGGTTCACATAAGCAGAATTAATAATTGAAAAGCCCATATAGTAACAAAAATATGGCTCCTAAACCAGACTGTCTCTCAATATCATCAGCACAACTGGTTAAAATCCATAAATGCTTGGATATGAAAGCAATTGAAAAATGGTGTATTAAAAACTAAAATGTCTTTTTTCAGAGAATATATACAGAAAATTCATGAAAGGCAAGAGGTTGATGTAAGGAATATGGATTATTATTTTATGTCAGCCATGTTCCCACACCAGCCATCAGCTGTCAGATAGCAGAGGTAGTGAACTCCACAGGGATGCCCTGCTTCAAAGCCCAGCCAAATGGCAGAGAACCTCTAGCAGGCCACCGTTGTTTACAATTTCTCACTTCCATTCAGCCAGCCAGGAACCCAGCTAATGGAACAGGAAAAACCTCTCTGCAGGGGGTCTAGGCCATTGCTCAGTTCAATGTACATTATCAGACATCATGGAACTGACAATTCATAAGGAATTATGAATCGCCCGTCCATCAAAGACATAAATCAGATGCATATTTATGTCCCTGTGGCCACGATGAACAGGCCTGTGGTCATAGTTTAGTGGTGGAATGCCAGGGAGTTGAGATATACATATTTCCCCACAGAAACCAAATAATGGTACCATGCTTGGACTCTACTGGTAGCCGGAACTCAGGCAGATCCATTGGTCCCAGAACCACCTCACTGCGACATTCTGGTCTGGAACCAAGAGGCCGGGAGGGGAGGGGCCGACTACAGGTTAAAAGGCTTGTGCCAGCAAGCGGCAGTGGCGTCGCCAGTGGGGAGCCAGAGGGGGCCACGGCCCCCCCTACATCACGCTGTGCCCCCCCAGGTGCCCCCCCAACTAAAATGCCCCCCAACTGAGCGGCTGCAGCCGGGCACAACAGGGAGATGAGCGCTTCCATTGCGCTCATCTCCATAGTCATCTGCCTGTGCTTCGGCAGGGGAGGGAGAGGCGTGTCCCTTCCCCTTCCTCTGATAGGCTGCCGGCCTAGTGCCTGCAGCCTATCAGAGGGCAGTGCAGGCGGCGCGATGACGTCATCGCACCGCCTGAGCCATACAGTGCGGGACACAGGCCGGAAGAGGCCTGCATCGCATCGCTGACATGGAGGTAAGTATAAGTGTTTTTTGGGGATTTTTTTACAATAGTTTTACAGGCACATTGGGGGGGCTTATTACTGGCACATGATGGGGGGCTTATTACTAGCACATGATGGGGGCTTATTACTGGCACATGATGGGGGGCTTATTACTGGCACATGATGGGGGGGCATATTACTGGCACATGATGGGGGGGCATATTACTGGCACATGATGGGGGGGCATATTGGCACATGATGGGGGGGCTTATTACTGGGACATGATGGGGCGGCTTATTACTGGCACATGATGGGGGGGCTTATTACTGGCACACAATGGGGGGGCTTATTACTGGAACATGATGGGGGGCTTATTACTGGCACATGATGGGGGGGCTTATTACTGGCACATGATGGGGGGGCTCATTACTGGAACATGATTGGGGGCTTATTACTGGAACATGATGGGGGCTTATTACTGGCACATGATGGGGGGCTCTTGTTACTGGCACATGATGGGGGGCTAGGCTCTTATTACTGGTACATTGGGGGGCTCTTGTTACTGGCACGTTATTGGGGGCACTTATTACTGTCACATTATTGGGGGCACTTATTACTGGCACATTATTGGTGGGCACTATAGGGGCATCTATTGATGCCACAAAGAAGGGGTATTTTATATGGGGGACTCTGTACAGTAGCATTTTATACTGGGACACATTATGGCGGGTACTATGGGGAAGGGGGAGAGGAGTACTATGGAGTCATCTTCAGGGGGCACTAAGAAGGGGAATTTTATACTTGCAAATTATGGGGGACACTGAGGGCATCTACTGGGGCATGATATATGGGGCATTTTATACTGGTACATTATGGGGGGCACTAGGAGGAATGGGGGAGAGGAGCACTATGGGGGCATTTACTGGGGGCACTATATAGGGGTATTTTAGGTATTTTATACTGGCACATTATGGGGACATTAGCTCAACTGGGGGCATTACAAGGGGGTATTTTTTGCATTGTCACATTATAAGGAGAATTATTTCTACTGGGGGGGGCATTATGGTGGGCTTTATTACTCCCCCATGGTATGACCCCCTAGTAGCAGCACCAGCCTCTCCCTGCTCTGCTATCCCTCTGCCCCTTCTCCAAATCCTTATTATGAAATCTTTCTCATTAGGATAAAACACATCAGCTCCGCCGAGCCCCCCAGCCAAGTGTGGAAGTGGCATCCGAGATCCCCAAGGGTCAAGCCAAGTAATTGTAAGTTTTCATGTAAAATATGTTTGTTATACACATATAGCATACACTGTGCCACACAATATACAGTATACCGCTACACTGTGCCACACAATGTACAGTATACCTCTACACTGTGCCACACAATGTACAGTATACCTCTACACTGTGCCCCACAATATACAGTATTCCTCTACACTGTGCCCCACAATATACAGTATACCTCTATACTGTGCCCCACAATATACAGTATACCTCTACACTGTGCCCCACAATATACAGTATACCTCTACACTGTGCCACACAATATACAGTATACCTCTACACTGTGGAGTCTGTTCTATAAGCATCCTTGTTCTGTGGCAGCGGACAGAAAATAATCTGGAAGTGCCCCTCCCAAGACCAGGCTCTGGATCCGCCACTAGACCGCTCACAGGAGTGTACATTTCTTCTAAACTGTAATCTGTAGTATGGAGGGGGAAATGGAGATGACACTGTCATGGGGTGGATCTGTGGATGACACATATAGCATAAGATGCTATATACGGTATGTGTCATCCACAGATCCCCCTCCCTATAAAAGTGTCATCCACAGGCAACTAGGACATGTTGAAATCTGAGTGATTTATTTATTTTTTTTAAAACCACAGACAGCAGGACTTTTCTTCCCTGTTGCGGTTTTAGGTATTGGGTAAAGTATCGCAGCATTTCTAAGCATACTTGTGTAAATGTATCGTTGTTATAGCTGCCCCCTACTTTTGTCCTGGCCCCCAGTGTGCCCCCCCAAAATTTGAAAGCTAGAGACGCCACTGGCAAGCGGGCAAGTCTTTTTTCTGAAGGGAGGTCACATCGTGCAATGTGTTTAGAGGGACCTGCAACCTGCTGACATCACTGCTGCCCATAGTACAAACAAACAGGTAACGGCAGCACCTCCAGTGACTTCTTTATTAAACAGACTTCACAGAAAATGTGCCATAAAAATAATATTCTTATGGCACACTTTCTGTGAAGTCTGTCCAATAAAGTAGTCGCTGGAGATGCTGCCATTATCTGTTTGTTTGTACTATTCGGTGGGCTGCTGTCACGGCTGTATGTGGGCAACAATAGTAATACACAGTACAGAGCTACTGACTGGACCCAGAACTAGGGAGGATAACGGGTGACCCCTGTCCGACCCTCAACGCTCTCCCTATTCTGCTAAAGCACATGCCCGGATCCAAATGGCGGAAAGAGGCATGCCCACGTGCCTAAGACTAATGACCACTGTAACCCCTACAATAGTGGAAGGGGCACGGCCACCAGTGCCCTACTCACTATATGGAGGGAACCGTGGCCACCTCAGATCCAGTCAGAAAATAAACAGGAACACAACAATGTCTGCACACTTAGCTGACGGTGTTGCAGCCGCAGAGAAGACGGATCCAAGGACAGGCTGGCAATATCCAGAGTGCTAGCTGCAGCAGAACACAGGTCCAGTGAACTGATAGCTACAAGTGAAGAAACTAAAGCCAGAGCTACAACTGAAGTGAGAACTATAATCCACATCCTATCATAGGAGGAGGGGTGATATAAAGAGAGGAAAATCAAACACATGAAGGACAGCTGTGGTGAAAGAAACCAAAAGTAAACAGAGTAGTGAGAACTCCTCCCAGCTCTAGTAGTGACATCATCACAGGGGTGGAGAAACAGAGCTGTGAGAACGTCCCAAAGCTCTGGTAGTGACAGTACCCCCCCCTCTACGGGTGGACTCCGGACACCCAGGACCCACCTTCTCAGGATGAGCCCTATGAAATGCCCTGATGAGGCGAGTGGCTTTAATGTCCGACACCGGAACCCACATCCTCTCCTCAGGACCATAACCCTTCCAATGAACGAGGTACTGAAGAGAACCGCGGACCATGCGAGAGTCCACAATTCTGGAAACCTCAAACTCCAGATTGCCATCAACCAAAATCGGAGGAGGAGGCAAAGAGGAGGGTACCGTGGGCTGGACATATGGTTTTAAGAGAGATCTGTGAAATACATTATGTATCTTCCAAACCCGTGGAAGATCAAGACGGAAGGCAACAGGATTGATGACTGACAAGATTTTATAAGGCCCAATAAACTTGGGACCCAATTTCCAGGAGGGAACCTTCAACTTAATGTTTCTAGTAGACAACCACACCAGATCACCCACATTCAGGTCCGGACCAGGCACACGTCTCTTATCAGCCACACGCTTATACCTCTCACTCATCTTTTTAAGATTACCCTGAATCTTTTGCCAAATGGTAGACAAAGACGAGGAAAATCTCTCCTCCTCAGGTAAACCAGAAAGAGCCCCTCCCGAGAATGTCCCAAACTGTGGATGGAACCCATATGCACCAAAGAATGGTGACTTATCAGAAGATTCCTGACGACGGTTGTTCAGAGCAAACTCAGCAAGAGGGAGAAATGAACACCAATCCTCCTGGTTCTCTGAAACAAAACAGCGCAAATATGTCTCCAGATTCTGATTGAGGCGCTCAGTCTGACCATTCGACTGCGGATGAAAAGCAGAAGAGAAGGACAGCCGAACCCCCAGGCGAGAACAGAAAGCCTTCCAGAACCTGGACACAAACTGCGTGCCTCTATCGGAAACAATATCAGAGGGAATGCCGTGCAATTTAACAATATGGTCGACAAAAGCTTGCGCCAACGTTTTAGCATTAGGTAAACCAGGGAAAGGTACGAAATGAGCCATCTTGCTAAAACGGTCCACCACCACCAGGATCACCGACTTCCCCGAGGAACGAGGAAGATCCGTGATAAAGTCCATGGACAGGTGTGTCCAAGGACGGGAAGGAATGGGTAACGGGAGAAGGGAACCTGAAGGCCGTGAACGAGGGACCTTAGCGCGAGCGCACGTCTCACAAGCAGCCACAAAACCCTCCACCGACTTACGAAGAGCCGGCCACCAAAATCTCCGAGCAATGAGATCCACCGTGGCTCTACTCCCGGGGTGACCAGCAAGAACCGTATCATGATGCTCCTTAAAGAGTTTGTGACGTAGCTCAGGAGGCACGAACAACTTCCCAGAAGGACAACGGGCAGGTGTCTCAGTCTGGGCAGCCTGGACCTCGGCCTCCAAATCGGAATATAGAGCAGAAACAACTACCCCCTCCGCCAAAATGGGACCCGGGTCCTCGGAGTTTCCTCCTCCCGGAAAACAGCGAGAGAGAGCATCAGCCTTCACATTTTTTATCCCAGGTCGGAATGTAACAACAAAATTGAATCTGGAGAAGAACAGAGACCATCTGGCCTGTCTCGGATTCATACGCCTGGCCGACTCCAAGTATGCCAGATTCTTATGGTCGGTAAAAACGGTGATAGGGTGCCTGGCCCCCTCCAACCAATGGCGCCATTCCTCGAAAGCCAACTTGATGGCCAACAACTCCCTATCGCCCACATCATAGTTTCTCTCTGCCGGGGAGAGTTTTTTAGAGAAAAAGGCACAGGGTCGCCACTTGGCAGGGGAAGGGCCCTGGGACAAAACCGCACCCACACCCACCTCGGAAGCATCCACCTCAACAATAAAAGGTAAGGAAACATCGGGATGCACCAAGACGGGAGCAGACGCAAAATTCTCTTTAATCTTAGAAAAGGCTGCAAGCGCCTCCTCCGACCAAGAGGAAAAATCCGCCCCCTTTTTTGTCATGTCAGTGAGGGGTTTGACAACAGAGGAATAATTCAAAATGAACTTTCTGTAATAGTTCGCAAAACCCAGAAAGCGCATCAATGCCTTCTGATTCTCAGGAAGCTCCCACTCAAGTACAGCACGGACCTTCTCGGGATCCATGCGAAAACCAGAAGCAGAGAGGAGAAAACCCAGAAATTGAATCTCCGATACCATAAAAAGACATTTCTCCAGCTTGGCGTACAATTTATTTTCCCGCAGAATCTGCAGAACCTGAAAAAGATGATCCTGATGGGTCTGAACATCAGGGGAAAAAATCAAAATATCATCAAGATACACCAATACAAATTTCCCCATTAAATGATAGAAAATACTATTAACAAAATGCTGAAAGACGGCCGGAGCATTCATCAGGCCGAAAGGCATAACGAGATTCTCGAAATGCCCGTCAGGGGTATTAAAGGCCGTTTTCCATTCATCCCCCTCTCTGACCCTGACCAGGTTGTACGCGCCTCTCAAATCCAATTTGGAAAACACCTTGGCCCCAACAATTTGATTGAAGAGGTCCGGGATCAGAGGAAGGGGATAGGGATCGCGAATCGTGATACGGTTCAGCTCCCTAAAATCTAGGCAAGGTCTCAGAGAGCCATCTTTCTTTTTAACAAAAAAAAAAACCGCGGCCACAGGTGACTTTGAGGGACGAATATGCCCCTTTTCGAGACTCTCGGAGATGTAAGTTCGCATAGCGATTCTTTCCGGTTGTGAGAGATTGTAGAGGCGTGCTTTTGGCAGCTTGGCGCCGGGAATGAGGTTAATGGGACAGTCAAACTCCCGGTGAGGAGGTAGCTCCTGAACACCGCTCTCGGAAAACACGTCAGAGAAATCAGAGAGAAATGATGGCACCGTTTTAGTAGACACCTCTGCAAAAGTCGCTGTGAGACAATTCTCTCTACAAAAGTCACTCCACTCATTTATTTGCCTTCCTTGCCAATCAATAGTGGGGTTATGTCTAGTGAGCCAGGGTAACCCCAAAACTAGAGGAGACGGCAATCCGTTAAGGACAAAACAAGATATATCCTCCACATGAGTGTCACCTACAGCTAGCCGGATATTGTGAACAATGCCTTTCAGAGATCTCTGTGAGAGTGGAGCAGAGTCAATAGCAAAAACAGGTATATCTTTATCTAATGTGCAAACCTGAAAACCATGCATGGCTACAAATTGAGTGTCAATAAGATTGACGGCCGCTCCACTATCGACAAAAATCTCACAAGAAATGACTTTGCTCTCTAGCGCCACCCTGGCAGACAGGAGAAAACGGGAACTGCAGGTCAGAGGAAAAGCATCAAATCCTACATCAACTTTGCCCAAAGTAGCAGATGAAGCAGAACTTGATGATTTACCTTTTGAGATTTTTCTCTTATTATCGCTCTTAGTACGGTTCAAGAATCTCCTAGATGGACAAACATTTGCCAAATGACCTATGCCCCCACAACAAAAACAGACCATACTCTGAGGACTAAATCCTCTTTTATCAGGGGCAAGTCGAGCTAGCTGCATGGGCTCCTCCTCAGAGGGGAGCGAGACAGGATGAGGCCCCTGCACACTGAATGAGTCCGCACCACTTCCCCTAGACTGACAATGGCTGGACAGAGAGGTCTCGTTTCTTTCTCTTAGACGCCTGTCAAGGCGTACCGCCAATGACATGGCAGACTCTAAGGACGTTGGTCTCTCATGGAAAGCAAACGCATCTTTTAATCTCTCCGAGAGACCATGACAGAACTGACTCCGGAGTGCAGCATCATTCCAACCCGAATCAGCTGCCCATCTCCGAAATTCAGAACAATAAAGCTCCGCAGACCGTTTGTTCTGGCATAAAACACGTAGGTTAGATTCGGCCAGAGCAACACGATCCGGGTCATCATAAATCTGCCCCAGGGCCACAAAAAATCCCTCCACGGATCGAAGGGAGGGATCCCCTGATGGCAGCGAAAAAGCCCAAGTCTGAGCATTACCCCTGAGCAGGGAGATGACAATCCTCACCCTCTGCTCTTGATTACCAGAAGAGTGAGGACACAAGCAAAAATGGAGTTTGCATGCCTCTCTGAAACGAACAAAATTCTCACTGCCCCCGGAGAACGTCTCCGGAAGTGAGACCTTTGGCTCGCAACAGACTCCATGAGCCGGAGCAGGGCCCAATGCTTGAAGCTGAGTCATAGATTGACGGAGATCCGCTACTTCCAAAGAAAGACCCTGCATGCGGTCAACCAGGCCAGAAAGCGGATCCATGTCAAAAAAGGACGGTTTTGGTGGATTATAATGTCACGGCTGTATGTGGGCAACAATAGTAATACACAGTACAGAGCTACTGACTGGACCCAGAACTAGGGAGGATAACGGGTGACCCCTGTCCGACCCTCAACGCTCTCCCTATTCTGCTAAAGCACATGCCCGGATCCAAATGGCGGAAAGAGGCATGCCCACGTGCCTAAGACTAATGACCACTGTAACCCCTACAATAGTGGAAGGGGCACGGCCACCAGTGCCCTACTCACTATATGGAGGGAACCGTGGCCACCTCAGATCCAGTCAGAAAATAAACAGGAACACAACAATGTCTGCACACTTAGCTGACGGTGTTGCAGCCGCAGAGAAGACGGATCCAAGGACAGGCTGGCAATATCCAGAGTGCTAGCTGCAGCAGAACACAGGTCCAGTGAACTGATAGCTACAAGTGAAGAAACTAAAGCCAGAGCTACAACTGAAGTGAGAACTATAATCCACATCCTATCATAGGAGGAGGGGTGATATAAAGAGAGGAAAATCAAACACATGAAGGACAGCTGTGGTGAAAGAAACCAAAAGTAAACAGAGTAGTGAGAACTCCTCCCAGCTCTAGTAGTGACATCATCACAGGGGTGGAGAAACAGAGCTGTGAGAACGTCCCAAAGCTCTGGTAGTGACAGCTGCTGAGGTTTGTGGCCGTGGTTTGGCTGATGCATTCAGGTGTGGTCGTTTGACGGTCCGTGGGTGCTGCTCTACATTTACTATTATCACTGCTTCCCATGTGACTACAACTAAGAATTCATCACCACCCAAAGGACTCATCTATCTGGTAAACTGACTTTTGTTCTGCTTAACCCTGTTGTACCACGCCATCTGTATTTACCACTCAGACAACTGTATATATTTTCTGTGTATATTGTGTTATGTCTAGTGAGCCCTTAAATATATAATTTAATCTTGTGCTGTTCTGGTATCTTGATCACGAATCCCCACGTCCGTGTTTCGGCCTAGTAATACGCTACTGCGGGTTGGTTTCTTACCCTATATAATCCCATTAGCGGACTGGGCTTATATCAAACAAGAAACTGGTGGCAGTATACCTGGGCTGAGGAAGCGCTGTTTCACTGGGGCATTGAAAAGGCTCCCTCAGCTTGTTGCCTCTCTGTGCCCGTGTGGACAGGAGGAGTCTGTGAACACTGTACCAAGCTGACCTTACCTGCTCCTCGTGGAGGGCGTAACGTCACGCCTTGGTAACCAGTGACTATACTATATCTCGCTGGCTCTACGTATTTGACGTCCAATGTCAGTCGGGGTACGGTATTCGTCACAGTTGAAAATAAAGTGGCTTCTCTTGAGCAATAAAATTATGAGATCAGGAAAGAATTAAAGAACCTGAAAGCCTCTAACAGACAATATATTGATAAATTATAGTAACTGATCTTGAAAACCACTCAAGGTGTTATAATATAAAATGTGTTGGATTTCCAGAAAAAGTGGAAGGTGATGTTGTTGCATTCAAAAAAAACTGGTTCAGGGAAATGTTTGATGCAGACTCCTTTATACACATACATTTTTTGGATAGAGCCCCATAGCATTCCATTTTGCTCTCCACCCTCAGGAAGTCTCCCAGGGCTAATTCTGGTTAAAATGTTGTCATCTAGGGATAAAGAAATAGTGCTTTGCAGAAATAGAAACAACTTGGATTTGAAATCAGAATTTCCTGATTTTTGCACCTCAAACACAAAGAGAAAGAAAGTCCTTTATGGACTATAAGAAGCTCCTCAGGGAAAATAATGTTCAGTACTCATTATTTCCAGAAGAACTGAGGATTGTTTTTGATGGGACTTTTTCGCCAAAAAGGCAATGAAGTGGATAGAGAGACATCCTAAAGGTTTGCTGAGGCTTGGAACATTGGAATTTCGTGAGGTGGGATTGTTCTTTTTTCTATTACTGTACTACTTCGTGCCCCAGATACAGGCTAGCGGTGGGCATCAGGGTTGAAGGGGACCTCTGGATTGCATACTAATATATGAGGGAGTTTGTTGAGTTTGGGGTGGGAAAGAGGGGGCAACTCCAAGGGTTTAGGGCGTGTGTTCTTGTGTCTTTTCTTTTTTTAAATGAGTAAAATAATTTAAAGAGGACCTTTCACTTGTATAAACTATGTGAACTGAGTATGCTGCCATATAGGGCGGCGCCCAGGGATCTCACTGCACTTACTATTATCCCCGGGCGCCGCTCCGTTCTCCCGTTATAGGCTCCGGTACCTTTGCTCCTTAAGTTATAGTAGGTGGGTCTTCCCTTGTCCTGTGGGCGTCTCCTTCTCCTAGGCTGCAGCGCTGGCCAATCGCAGCGCACAGCTCACAGCCTGGGAGAAAAAAACCTCCCAAGCTGTGCGCTGCGATTGGCCAGTGCTGCAGCCTAGGAGGGGGAGACCCGCCTACTATAACTTAAGGAGCAAAGGTACCGGAGCCTATAACGGGAGAACGGAGCGGCGCCCGGGGATAATAGTAAGTGCAGTGAGATCCCCGGGCGCCGCTCTATATGGCAGCATACTCCGTTCACATAGTTTATAAAAGTGAAAGGTCCTCTTTAATGGAATGTTAGAGGGATGAGGAACCAGCTGAAAAGGTTGGTTGTGTTTATCTTACTAAATACATATTATCCAGATATAATATGCTTACAGGGAAAACCGCAGCACTCATTTGTCTTCAATTATGCAGGATTTATTCACCAACAAAAATGCGACGTTTTGACCGTCATGGTCTTTCTCAAGGTTGACGGTCGAAACGTCGCATTTTTGTTGGTGAGTAAATCCTGTATAATTGAAGACAAGTGAGTGCTGCGGTTTTTCATATACGACGCATCCAAGGGGGATCTTCAGACTGGCTCCCAACCACGGCTGGCACCACCACAAGAAAGGTTTCATTTTTTTGTTGTGCTGCTATTACTGGTAAAAAAAATTCTATGCTTACAGGGAGCCATTTGGTAATAATTGACTAAGTAATAGATGGCTGGAATTGATGTTCAATTCCTGCTACTCCACTTACTCATAAGGGTACACTAGTTAAAAAGAAATTACAATTTTGCTGACATGCACATTTGGGACGCTGATACTCCACTGTAAAATATATTTTTTGGAATAATTATTGGTTAGAATGTATATTCTGCCACCATTTAAAGCAGAGGTCCTAGAAAAGAATGTCCATATATGTTTTAGTAACCACTCGGAAAATTTACGACTCAATTGGTGATTTTAATGATGTCACAGATCTAAAAAGAGATAAATTTAGGAAGCGGGGTAAAAATGTGAGTCTGAATATAAAATATTACTACTAATATAAATAAATGGTGTATGGTATTAGGCTGGATTGATATCTGGCGGATTAAGTACTCCAAACCATATGGGACTTTTTCAAGAATATATTTGGCATTGCCAAAGGTAGCTATGTATAATTTGGTGAATACATTTGATTATGGATCAAGGGGAATCTTGAACTATGTCCCTATTATAGTGAAACTAGTGGCTAAAACTGATAAACCGAGGATAAGTTGGAAAATTCATTCTTATTAGATTAAGGCAGTGTAACGGATCTCCTGGCACCCCGATTGGGTACCTCCGTTGATGGATGCTCCTAGTGCTTCCCGAGGACTCCAAGCACTCCACTCGACACTGTAACCACCACAGGAACCAGGAACAGGAACAGCTCTTACAAGAGCTAGGGGTTATAGCCAGGGGAGTATATAGCGTATAGCATTCCCCAGCGTCGATCAGTTACCCAAACACCAGCCTCAACTTTATGAAGGGTAAAACAGGAACTCTTTATTGAACACACAAGCATTGACTTATATACACATTTTCCAACAAGGGTACCACCCCTGTGGACCTGATTGGGAACTGAGAACATAGCAGCCAATCCTTTACAGTTTTACAGTTTAAACACAAAAACTATACATTCAACAAACACAATGGCATCGTCTGTGATGCAATTAACAAACACAATGGCATTGCCTATGATGCACTCAATAACAGAATAGGCATTGTCTTTGACGCAATCAATAAAATACAATTACCAAAACACAACGGGCTCTGCCTGTGATACAATTACCAAACATAATGGGCTAACTTAATCACTCACAGGCAGAAAACACACATTTTTCCCTAACACACAGAAACCACCTCAAAACCCCACATATCCCCATAATTTCATCCATGGATAGCTCCGATCTGGGTGAACAACATATCCAAAAATCACTCAGATCCGAGCAGTTTTCCCGAATTCCATGGAAGTCACATTTGGCCGACGCAAGCATGGCTTTCCTGCCCAAAACAGTTCCACATATTTAGGCTATTTGAGGCAAGAGACTGGCAAACAGGCCCCTCCAAAACCCAGTGGCGAGTTACCCAGGGATAACTCTTTTTTTAGATAAATAATAACTCAGCCTTAAATGTGGTTTCAGATGCCTTTAAGGCCCACTTAAAGAGGTTATGCCATGATTAATGTAAAAAAATGACAATCGGACATCATATAGTACCTGACATTACCTTTATCACAAAGCTAGATCAGCCCCGTACCTCACTTGGGTCCAGAGATCCGCACATTCACTGCTCCAATTGCTCTGCTAGATTATCTTCAGGGTGTGTGTCTTTTCTGCTGCAGCTCTCTCCCGGTAACTGCCACATGTTCTTACAGAACAGTTCAACTAGCTCATTGAGACGGACAAAATTAAGGGTAAGAACAAACAGCAGGTTGCACTATACAGATACATTTTATTGAATACCCCAGTGGCTATAATACATTTTTATTGCAACATGCAATTACAAAAGTATTCAGATCCAGGTGCTGGTTTGTAAAATGTAGAATATGTTTCATGACACAACCATATTCCTATTCAGAATGGCCCCGGGTTATAAGTGGTGTACCCCAAGGTTCAGTGCTGGGTCCCCTATTATTTAATGTATTTATTAATAATATTGAGGACGGGATTAATAGCACCATTTCTATTTTACAGATGACACTAAGCTATGTAGTACTGGGCAGTCTATGGAAGATGTCCATAGACTGCCCAAGCTGACTTGGACAGTCTGAGTGATTGGGCATCAAGTTGGCAAATGAGGTTCAATGTGGATAACTGTAAAGTTACACATCTGGGTAGTAATAATCTCCATGCATCATATGTCCTAGTGGATGTAACACTGGAACAGTCGCTTGTAGAGAAGTATTTGGGTGTCCTTGTAGATCGTAGATTAAATATCAGCATACATTGTCAATCAGCTGCTTCGAAGGCTACCAGGATATTGTCATGTATTAAGCGAAACATGGACTCACGAGGCAGGGATGTAATATTACCACTTTATAAAGTTTTGGTGCTGCCTCATTTGGAATATGCAGTTTAGTTCCAGGCACCAGTCCATAGAAAGGATGTCCTTGAGCTGTAAAAAGTACAGAGGAGAGCGACTAAAATGATAAGGGGCATGGAGGGTCTTAATTATGAAGAAAGATTAAAAGAACTGGATTTATTTAGTCTTGAGAAGAGAAGTCTAAGGGGGACATGATTAACCTATACAAATATATAAAATGGGCCATACAAAAAATACGGCGAAAAGCTGTTCCATGTCAAATGCCCTCAAAAGGCAAGGGGGCACTGCCTCCGACTGGAGAAGAGAAAGTTTAGTCTCCAGAAGAGTCAAAGCTTCTTTACTGTAAGAACTGAATCTGTGGAATAGACCACCTCCAGACGTGGTCGCAGCAGAAACAGTGGACAGTTTAAAAAAAGGGTTTAGATGAATTCTTAAAAGTAAATGACAATAATTTAATACTTTTTCTAAAAATCACATCCCCACCTATGCCATGGTTGAACTTGATGGACTTATGTCTTTTTCCAACCATATTAACTATGTAACTACAGTATATAACCCCTTTAAGAGGGTTATTGTTGAAGGAATTTGTGGTGTTGAAAAGCTCTCAATGTTCCTGCATAAAATATGATATTAGGGAGTATTTCAAGGGAATTAATTTCAAATCTATTAAAATGGATAGTTTGGATGCTCCAATTACATATGATGGTATTAGTAAGGCAATTAATAGTCTTTCGGAAAATAAATCACCTGGACCAGGCGGGTTACCCTACGAAATATATAGTTGTGTGAGTTAGGCTACTTTCACACTTGCGGCAGAGTGATCCGACAAGCAGTTCCGTCGCCGGAACTGCCTGCTGGATCCGTCAATCTGCATGCAAACAAACAGCATTTGTAGACGGATCTGGATGCGGATCCGTCTTACAAATGCATTGCAAGAACGGATCCGTCTCTCCGCATGTCATCCGGAGAAACTGATCCGTTATATATTTTTTGCACATTTATTGGTCTGCGCATGCACAGACCGGAAGGACGGAACCGGCATTGCGGTATTTTTAATGCCGGATCCGGAACTAATACATTTCAATGTAAATTAATGCCGGATCTGGCATTCCGGCAACTGATCCGGAATTTTGGACGGAGATAATACCGCAGCATGCTGCGGTATTTCCTCCGTCCAAAACGCCGTTCAGAGACTGAACTGAAGACATCCTGATGCATCCTGAACGGATTTCTCTCCATTCAGAATGCATTAGGATAAAACTGATCAGTTCTTTTCCGGTATTGAGCCCCTATGACGGAACTCAGTGCCGGAAAAGAAATACGCTAGTTTGAAA
The DNA here is from genome assembly GCF_905171765.1 of Bufo bufo. Taxonomy (NCBI): domain Eukaryota; kingdom Metazoa; phylum Chordata; class Amphibia; order Anura; family Bufonidae; genus Bufo; species Bufo bufo. Next base: position 301,089,667 of record NC_053392.1, read on the forward strand.
GTACCCTTAGATTTAAAATCTGAATCCTATAAATTGGGTGAGCTACCAAAGTCAATGTATGAAGCAGATATTGTATGGATATGTAAACCAGGAAAGAATCTGATGGAGCTTGATTCATACAGGCTCAATGATGATGTTAAGATTTTTGCAAAGGTATTGGCAGGGACATTGGAGTCGTTCATTGGTCTAGTTGTATCAACAGATTAAAATGTGGATTTATGCTCTAAGAACAATAACGGATAATATATGGGGACTTTGGGCTAATATGGTCGAAGCAGGGGATGGGGATGGAGGTAGGTCGGTCCTATGCCGTGATGCAACCATGCATCTCGCATCCGGTTAGCTTTCCTGTTATTTTAATTTAAAGGGGTAATGTCAGTTCCACAAACAGCATTTATGTAGAGAAAGTTAACTCTTAGACGACAGTGCAATTTTCAGTTTTTGTATTTTTGCTTTTCACTCCACGCAGGGAAAGACTCACTCCTTGCTGGGAAGGAATAACTTTTTTTTCCGTTCACATAGCCTTATGAGGGCTTATTTGTTGCGGGACAAGTTTTACTTTCTAATGGCACTATTTGTGAGATCTCACGGTCCCGGCCACCAAAGAGGCCAGCACTTTTTCCTAATGCGTACAAGCACGGCCACCACTGATGGATTGCAGGGTGGTCTGTAACCATGGAAACAAGCAGTGTATAATGTGATGGAAAAATTAATCCAGCCAGCAAAGGGGGCAATATGGACAATCACAATACATTAGTAAGTGTCTTGTATTAACTTTCTCTACATAATAAATGCTATTTGCTGAAGTGACACGACCCCTTTAATGACAGAATAAAGAAGATGTATTTTGTGAAAATGGTGAGTACTGCAATCTTTTCACTTTCTGTATGGTAATTTTATTGTATATGGTGCCTGTATAAGTGTTATACGATACAATGAACATCAAATGATTAAACGCCGGTATATACTGACAATTTGTATATATCTCTTTTGTAGATCCTGCGCTTTTAGCAGAAATTAACAAATGGAGGGAGAAAATAAATAATTTCTCCTCTGAAGTAATTGGAAAAACCTTGGTGTTTTTAAATGGTTCTTCTCTGGAGTGTCGATTTCGGGAGTGCAACTTGGGAAATCTGATATGCGATGCTATGGTAGGGGCTGTAACATACTGATATCTGTTTGTTCACCTTATCTAAAATCCTGCATTAAATTATCAATGTCACACAGTAGGCATGGTTTTCATTTACTCTTAATTTCAAGATGTTGAAATTGCAATTTGTGGGGTCTTAGCACCCAGATCCCCACTGATGATAACCTATGATGTTTGGTTAAATCACAGATGTTTGGTTAAATCACAGGTACAGTACTCTTTACCCCCTGGCAAGATATGACGTACTAGTACGTCACAGCGGGAAGTATGTCATGATGATCAGGTGGGCACACCCCAATCAATGCTGGGCCCCTGCTGTATCCACTGGCATTGTTGTAAATGCCAATGCCAGCGGATTAACCCCTTATATGCTGCAATCAACGCTGACTGCAGCATATAAGAGGGTAGCAGAGAGAGGGGGCCTCCATCGGCCCTCCACGCTGCAGTGACAAGGGGCTGATGGCTGCCAAGTCAACCCCAGGCCACGCAAAGGCCTCGGGGTCTGCCATGCACAGAAGTGTTTTATAAAAATAAAAGTTCACTGTAAAAAAAAATTGGCCCTTTCCCTTCATCAAGCGATTTTTAATGAAAAAGAAAAAAATGTTAAATTAATAAAAATAGACATATTAGATATTGCTGCGTCCATAACAAGCGGCTCTAAAAAATCTCACATGACTTACCCCCTTAGGTGAACGCCATAAAAAAAATTCTATAAAAACTGCCAAAACAGCAATTTTTTGGGGTCACCTTGCCCACAAAAAAAGTGCAATATTGAACAATCAAAAAATCATATGTACCTAAAAATGGTACCAATACAAATGTGAACTCTTCCCACAAAAAATGAGCCCCTACACAAGAAGATAGGCAGAAAATTGTAAAAAAAAAAAAAAAATATGGCTTTCAGAAATGGAGACACAAAAACATGATTTTTTATTTTATTTTTTAAATGCTTTTATAGTGTAAAACTGAAATAAATTTTAAAAACTAGACATATTAGGTATTGCTGCATCTATAACAACATGCTCTATAAAAATACACAGGGTCTACCCCCCATATGAATGCTGTAAAAAAAAAAATATATATATATATATATACAAACTGTGCCAAAACAACCATTTTTGGTCCCCAAAAAAGTGTAATATTGAATGATCAAAAAAATCATATGTAGCCAAAAATGGTACCAATGAAAACTTCACTTACTGCAAAAAGACGATCGGCGAAAAAAAAAAAAACGATCGGCGAAAAAAAAAAAATATATGGTTTTCAGAAAATGGAGCCAGAAAATATATTTATTTTTTCAAAAATGCTTTCTTATGTAAAACTGAAACAAAAAAGTTAAATACACATATTTGGTATTGTCACGTCTGTATCAACATGTTCTATAAAAATAACACATGATTTATCCTGTCAGGTGAACGCAGTAAAAAACTGAAAATAAAAATGGTGCCAGAACAGCAATTTTTGGATACCTTGCCTCACAAAAAGCGTAATATCGAGCTATCAAAAATCATATGTACACAAAAATAGTACCAATAAAACCTTATCCCGTAGTTTCCAAAATGGGTTCAGTTTTTGTTAGTTTCTACTGTACAGGTGCATAAAGGCGACATGACAATTTAAAGGGGTTTTCACATCACAGACAATTAGGGCATTTCGCTGGAATATGCCCCCATTGTCTAATAGGTGCAGGTCCCATCTCTGGGACCAGCACCTACACTGAGAACGGAGCAGGGAAAGGTAGTGGAGGGCGCACTGCGCTGGCTCGGCTATTTCTGTTGGCCCCATAGAAATGAATAGATTAGCGGTTTGCTCCCATTCACTTGTATGGTGAGAGTGCTTGGGGTGGCCAAACCCTGAGTAACCCTAAGTCCTCCAGCCACAGCTCTCCCCGCTCCGTTCTCGCCATAGGTGGGGGTCCCAGAGGTGGGACACGCATCTATCAGTCAATAGGGGCATATCCTAGCAATATGCCCCCATTGTCTGTGATGGGAATACCCCTTTAAACTTTTCTTCTCCATTGGGTGCAGACTGCCATGATGACATCTTTCAGCCAAGTATTGTCTCTGCAGTTTGCCACGCAGACATCTTAGATTCCTCACTTTAACATCATCCTCCCCCTCCTGGTTCCCTAACAGTGTTATCCTGCTGCTACCCCCAATACTGTGTCTGCTGTGCGCCCCAATGCCCCCAAATACTATACTGAAGAAATAGCAGTGCCATATAGATAGTCTCCCACATACTAATAGTTCTCCAAAAAGTCCCACCAATTATAATTATCTTCCAGAGTGCTCTTATTATTGATAATGCTCCCTGAGACTGCCCCCTTTAGTAGTAGTGCCCTCCATATTGTGCCCAATAATAATAATGCCCCCCCACAGTACCACCATTACTAATAATCCTCCATAGTGCCCTAAGTAGTGATAAAGCTCCCCAAAGTGCCAACCAGTAGTAATAAGGCCCATAAGGTGCCCCCTAAAGTACCCTCAGTGGAAATAAGACCCCCAAAAATGCCCCAGTAGTAATAATTAGTGTATAAATTTTGACCTAGATAAATGAGGGGTATTAGTTACTTCTACTTCTTATTTACAACTGTGACGAATACCACACCTCGTGCCCGCTTTACGTCAACTACGTCGAGCTCACGAGACGTGGTATGGTCACGGGTTTACCAAAAACGTGAAGTTACGCCCTCCAGAGGAGCAGGTAAGGTCAGGTTGGTACAGTTTACACACACATCTGCTGTCCACGCGGGCACAGAGAGGCAACAAGTTGAGAGAGCCTTTTCACTGCCGCAGTGAAAACAGCGTCTCCTCAGCCCGGGTATCTGCCACCAGCTCTCGTTTGATTAAATTATATATTTAATCGCCGTAAGGGCACACTAGATTTAACACAATATACACAGAGAATATATACAGTGGTCTGAGGTTACAGATTACAGGTTATATGGGTACAACAGGGTTAAGCAGGGTAAAAGTCAGTTACCGGGTAAGATGGAAGTTCCTTTTGGTTGTGAGATGTTCTTTGCTGGAGTTTACATGAAGGGCCGTGATCTCAGCTATTTCCTGGGTCCCTCTAAACACATTTGTAAGATGTGACCCTTCTTCCGAGAAAGACACGCCTGCTTGCTGGCATCAGACTTTTAACCTGTGGCCGGCCCCTCCCCTCCCGCTCTCAGGGAGGGGTCCACTCCCCCTCTTCTGGGCTGGCAGCAAATGACCCACAAAACCCTTTAGGGTTCCTAGCTCCAGACCAGAGGGTCACAGGGAGATGGTTCTGGGACCAATGGACCTGCCCGGGTGCCGGCTACAAGTAGAGTCCAAACCTGGTACCGTTATGTGGTTTCTATGGGGAGATATGGATATCTCCTTTCCCTGACCTCGCCCTATTAAACAAAGACCATGGGCACGTACATCATGGCCTCCGGGACACAAATATGTATCCGGTTTGCGCCTGCGATGGCCAGGCGATTCATAATTCCTTATGAAAGGTAGGTGCCAACATGTCTGGGAGATTTCATTCAACAAACAAAGGATCCCTCAGGAGGTTGCGATGCTATATTTAATATACAATAGAGTTTAATGGTCTCTAGGACCTAAGCGTAACTTTTGCAGCCTCTCTGACTAGTAATTGTAAAACGTTTTTCTTTATTATTTACTCCTTAAAACACATATAACTCTTGGGAACTAACTTAAAATTCCTCAGGGAGAACAGGATAGGGAATCTATCTCTTTTATGTATTGTATATTCTAATATGTATTCAGATGGACCTTGTCTGGGTGGACACCTGATCACCTCTCAGGTCTCTCGACCCTGCAAAAACACTCTATCTATCACTATCTAAATACACTTTCCCACTTTGGGGTCCCTACCTATAATCCCTGAACTAAAATCTATTCCTGCATCCCTACATGTTTCGCCGTATATTTCGGCGTCTTCAGGGGATGACGTGCAGGTTTGGCATGTGGAGGCGGTCTCTGGGCTTTAAACCCTCGGTTCCTGCAGGTGGGATCAATCCGCCCAATCACCAAGTATTCTGCCTGTCTGGGAGGTCTCATTGATCCTGGGCAAGGGCGGATACCCCATGCTGGGGGTTTTCCTGCAGGATTCAGCTTGGCTCCAAACTGGTGGACTGAGGTGTGATCTTCTCCTTGAAGCCCGGACCCCCTGGGGCTTTCTTCCTTGCCAACTGACACTCAGATGGCTGGGGGGTGGAAACTTATTTTGCATGTACACTGAACATGCCAAGAGGTGAATCAAATGACAATCATGGCTGGGGGCTTTGAAGCAGGGCCCTCCTGTGGAGTACACTACCTCCGCTATCTGTCAGCAAATGGGGGTGTGAGGACATGGCTGACAGTAAATATTAATCCATATTCCTCACAACAACCCATTGGCTAATATTACCCTTTTCTCATTTACCATTATAAAGTGTAATTCTTAAAACTTTCAATTTTATTAACACATTTAAAATCTTGGTGCTCTTCAAAAGCCTAGCATGCTTGTTCCTGTGTAATTCAATTAGCTCCAGTATCTGTAAATGGAAGCCGGGATCGTGGCGATGTGCACTCCCACCACTGATGCCTAGTAAGCTGCCTCATATGATTTGCTTTTATTTGAGAGTTTTAAGAATTACACTTTATTAGGGTAAGTGATAAAAGGGTAATATTATAAATAAGAGCCAGTAGTAATAAGGTCCCCTAAAGTGCTCCCAGTGATAATAGGGTCCCCTAAAATGTTCCCAATAGTAATAAAGTTCCCTAAAATTCTCCCAATAGTAATAATGCCCATCCATAAGGATCCCCCAGTAGTGATAATGCCCACTATAGGGCCTAAGTACTTTATAATGCACCATTTTATTACCCATAGTAGTTGTAAGGTCCCCATTTTGTGGCCCCAGTAGTTATAATGCCCCCAGTGGTTATACTACCATATTTTATTGCCCCAGAAGTGACTGAAAAAACAACAAAATATTGATGCTTCATTCTGTGAGTTGCCCGTGTGCCAGTTCAGGAGATCACAATGAAGAACTGGGACAGGTGGACGCGATTACGTCATCACCCCATGACTCCCTGCGTTGCCTCATAGTCGTCAGGCATACACAGTTTAGTAGGCTATGTTCGCATGACATAATTTTGAAGCGGACAGATACAAAACAGATTTCAAGAGAAATCGGTCTTTGAAATCCAGGCCCTTTTTTGGAGCATTTTTTAAGCAGCATTTTCAGCTGTGTAAACGCCCGCTAAACACATACCATGTGCCAAACAAACGCATCTGGAATATATTTTTCCAAAATCAGCTTCTTAAATGTCACATCTCGAAGTATGTTTGAAAGTAGCAGTGTTTTTGAAGCATAAAATGGTGTGTAAGGCCGAGTTCACATTTCAGTTATTTGGTCAGTTATTTCCATTAGTTATGTGAGCCAAAACCCAGTGCAGGTCAGAAACACAGAACAGGAGGAAATCTTTTCATTATACCTTATCTCTGTGTAGGCTTCACTACTGGTTTTGGCTCATAAAAATTTATGGAAATAACTGACTAAATAACTGAAGTGTAAACTTGGCCTAAAATGGGTGTTTTATGTGCCAAAATACACTGCGTATTGTGCCATATGAACCCAGCCTGACAGCTGAAAACTGCACTCTCCTTTTACATTTGCTCTCTCTGTCTTGTGTCCCGGTGGCTTCATTAGAAATTATAGGTAGGCTTGAGAGAATCGAGCTTCAGATCATAGATCCAAAGTCAATTTGTTTAAAAACGTAATTGGTAATGCTGTTGCCATACAGCATTAAAATGTATGGGCTCCGTGTAGCAAAACTTCGTTTCGGCCGAAGTTGCACGAGACTTTGGTGAATGACTTTGGTATTCGTATCTGCATCTTTAAAAACATTTTAAATAGTAATCCAGTCGACTTTGGTACCAAGGTACCAGCCAGTGCCAAAGCAGGCTTCAGATTCCTATTTTAAAATGTTTTTAAAGACGCAGATACGAATACCAAAGTCATTTACTAAAGTCTTGCGCAACTTCGCCTGAGACGAAGTTTCGCTACACGGAGCCCATACATTTTTATGCTGTATTGAAACAGCATTACCAACAAAGTTTTTTTAACTAATCGACTTCAGATGATCCGAAGCTCGATTGGCTCAAGCATAACATTATGGAGGTCATTTATCATTTAAGGTTGTTTTTATGTAAGGACCATTCACCACTCCAGACATGCCTGTTTTAATAGCTTCATGCATTCCCCCATGTAACAGCATCTATTCTTATGACTGTATGTTGTGCCATTCCTGTATTATTCCCGCTAGAAGTTATGAATGAACTGCTAGCACTCTGCAGTAAGGGTACAGAGGGGTGGTGACCATTTGGGGGGGTGTTCCTGCAAAGACTCACTCTATCCAATCAGTGCTGCCATTTTCGGACTGTGCAGGTACACACCCCCAACTGGTTACCACCCCTCTGTACCCTTACTGCAGACTGCTGGCAGTTCATTCTAGAAGAAATAATAAAGCAATGGCACAACATAGAGCCATAAGAATAGATGCTCCAGAATTGTTATTACATGGGGAATGCCTGAAGCTATAAAAACGGGCATGTCAGGAGTGGTGAAAGGTCCTCTTTAAGTCAGGCTTTGATTTGTGTGCCTGCACCAAGCATTAATAATATATGTGGTGTGAGTGTAATGTGGTTTTTGCGACTTTTGAAACAGCAAATGAGCCACAATCCAGGTCTAATCTTACTTTTAGCTCTTAAAACAGCGAGGATCACAAAATGTCACAGTTGCCATGACTTGCAACTTTTTTACACCACAAAACCTATGTATCTGATTTCATAAATGATCCCTATGATTTTGTTTTCTCTATTTAAGATATATAACAATATCCGGAATCCTGATGAAGTGAGATGGAACCATGTATCCCTCTGCATTATGAATGGCGGTGGAATAAGAGGATCAATTGATGAGAAAACTTTCAATGGTATGTGTGACTGATCACTGTAATATGTCCAACTCATCTTTGGAACACAAGAAACACATACAGTAGACAAGTGGTCCCTAACATTGCTTTCCTTATATTACTCTACAAAGGGTCACTATAAGGCACTGCTTTCTTCATCATCTACCAGCCTGTGTGTAACTTTGTGTTCTTCACTTGATCTACATGGCATAATGTACATTCACGCTGAGAATTTGTATCTTCTCAATGCTCTCCAACAGCGAACAAAGAAACCGTTGTTCAAACGTGTCACATTTATATCTTCATAAAGGAAAACGTCTATTTCCTATTTGGCTGAGTTGTGTCCAGAGCACAGGGGATAACACAACACCGCAACATTAAGCTGGCAAGTCAGTGCTTTATACAATTGCGCAGCCCTTTACACGTCACAAAACCAAGGTTATTTTCAGTGAACTGCATGCAATTCTGCTGAATAGTTCTTGGTCCTGTGGCACAATGCCACCAAAGGCACGCTTACACATGCTGACTGTGCTGGCAATTATCAGGAAGGAACTGTTCTTTCCCGATAATTGCATGGAGGTAAAGAGTTGCATTTTCATGCAGTGGTCACCTCCATTCTATGGGGACAAGGAAATGTTACTGCAATCGCTCATCCCCAAACAGATTTATTGTTTCTGAGTTATACATACCCAGATCTCATAGGGCCCCACAGCAGAACTTAGTAAGGGCCCCCTGCACCTAGTTTCCCAGTGTACATGCACCAATCACTCCCAGGCAATGCAGAACATGCACAACGTCCCAGACTTCTGACGAATTTACTTCAAGTGGCACAAATTTTAAAAACATACAGACTGTAATAAAAAAAAAAGTTGCCTTTGGCCTCACCTACTTTATCTAACTTTTATGCTGGAAAAAGTGGAACAGGTGGTTCAAATATATGGCGCCTATTCTGAACACCATCTCTCTCAATGTATTTATACCAGAAAAAATACACTGATAAATCTCCTTCTCTTCTATTACAAATCTAGCTGCCTGTCTGCAGCCACCACTAGGGGGAGCTCAGTAAATAGGAATTAGTACAACTACCATGGAGGCTGTAACAATCTCTTTGCATTGAGCTCCCCTTAGTGGCAGCTGTGTTAAAATCCAGTGTTTTCACACAGGGAAGAGAAGAGCAAGTTCCCTGCAGATCCCCCTCCCCCCGAGCCCCATAGCAGGCGCCTGGTCTGCCTGTATTGCAGATACGCCACTAGAGAGGGGGTCTTCTGTTCAGGGTTCTCCTCTTTTTTCCTGAGAGGAGAATGGTTATAAAGCAAGTTTCTCACTGTTAAGAGCTGTCCTAACTTACATAGACGACTCAGTGATTTGAATGGGTAATGTGTAGTACTCAGCTTCACCTGTGGTGGCATTAAAGAGTAATTGAACACATACTGCACATAACATCCGAACACAGGAGGACATGCTGTGGTCCCTCTGTTGTCCATGGACACTGAGGAAACCCCCTTTAAGTTCCTTTAATTTTAATTTTTAAATTGTGTATACTCCCTTTCTTATGAGAATACTGGACGCTACATTAGGTATATTATTTACACTTGTAGATGTCTACCTGCATTTTACTTATTGGATGCTTTCAGAAGTTGTGTTTTGACTACACAATGTATGTCTATCTGTTTAGTACACTAAAAACCAATGCTAACTGATTGACTTTTTCCTCTTCGTCTATTCGTCCATCCAGATGAATTTTCTGCAAACATTTTTATTTTAGAAAACCTTTCAGCCATTACTGTCTATGGTAAATTTCATTTCAAATCAGATTGGACCTATTCTTGATGCTTATATTTATCGAAATAATTTGCTACTTACGTAAACTCATTTTTTGTTACATTTGTGTTTACTGAATTTTAATAGCGTATAAAAAGTAAACAATAACCAATAGGTTTTGACTAATAGTACAGTATAATAGTACTGTAAAAAAAGAAGAGTACAAAGAGGAATATAGTAATACATTTCTGCACTGAATGTTAAGTACATGCTGTATTATGTAAAGATGACAGCCAAAAATCCCATCTGTATCTAGAGGTTCTTTATTGAGATGGATATTTTCTGTTCATTCCAACAGTTGTTTTTGATGTGTTTAACCACTTAAGGACCACAGGTTTATACACCCCTAAAGACCAGGCCCTTTTTTACAAATCGGCACTCCACAACTTTAGCGGTTTATTGCTCGGTCATGCAACTTACCACCCAAATGAATTTTACCTCCTTTTCTTCTCACTAATAGAGCTTTCATTTGGTGGTATTTCATTGCTGCTGACATTTTTACTTTTTTTGTTATTAATCGAAATTTAATGATTTTTTTGCAAAAAAATGACATTTTTCACTTTCAGTTGTAAAATTTTGCAAAAAAAACGAGATCCATATATAAATTTTTCTCTAAATTTATTGTTCTACATGTCTTTGATAAAAAAAAAAATGTTTGGGTAAAAAAAAAAATGGTTTGGGTAAAAGTTATAGCGTTTACAAACTATGGTACAAAAATGTGAATTTCCGCTTTTTAAAGCAGCTCTGACTTTCTGAGCACCTGTCATGTTTCCTGAGGTTCTACAATGGCCAGACAGTACAAACACCCCACAAATGACCCCATTTTGGAAAGTAGACACCCTAAGGTATTCGCTGATGGGCATAGTGAGTTCATAGAACTTTTTATTTTTTGTCACAAGTTAGCGGAAAATGATGATTTTTTTTTTTTGATTTTTTTTTTCTTACAAAGTCTCATATTCCACTAACTTCTGACAAAAAATAAAAGCTTCCATGAACTCACTATGCCCATCAGCAAATACCTTGGGATGTCTTCTTTCCAAAATGGGGTCACTTGTGGGGTAGTTATACTGCCCTGGCATTCTAGGGGCCCAAATGTGTGGTAAGGAGTTTGAAATCAAATTCTGTAAAAAATGGCTGGTGAAATCCGAAAGGTGCTCTTTGGAATGTGGGCCCCTTTGCCCACCTAGGCTGCAAAAAAGTGTCACACATGTGGAATCTCCGTATTCAGGAGAAGTTGGGGAATGTGTTTTGGGGTGTCATTTTACATATACCCATGCTGGGTGAGAGAAATATCTTGGCAAAAGACAACTTTGTATAAAAAAATGGTAAAAGTTGTCTTTTGCCAAGATATTTCTCTCACCCAGCATGGGAATATGTAAAATGACACCCCAAAACACATTCCCCAACTTCTCCTGAATACGGAGATACCACATGTGTGACACTTTTTTGCAGCCTAGGTGGGCAAAGGGGCCCATATTCCAAAGAGCACCTTTCGGATTTCAATGGTCATTTTTTACAGAATTTGATTTCAAACTCCTTACCACACATTTGGGCCCCTAGAATGCCAGGGCAGTATAACTACCCCACAAGTGACCCCATTTTGGAAAGAAGAGACCCCAAGGTATTCGCTGATGGGCATAGTGAGTTCATGGAAGTTTTTATTTTTTGTCACAAGTTAGTGGAATATGAGACTTTGTAAGAAAAAAATAAATAAAAAAAAAATCATCATTTTCCACTAACTTGTGACAAAAAATAAAAACTTCCATGAACTCACTATGCCCATCAGCGAATACCTTGGGATGTCTTCTTTCCAAAATGGGGTCACTTGTGGGGTAGTTATACTGCCCTGGCATTTTCCAGGGGCCCTAATGTGTGGTAAGTAGGTAAATGACCTGTGAAATCCTAAAGGTGCTCTTTGGAATATGGGCCCCTTTGCCCACCTAGGCTGCAAAAAAGTGTCACACATGTGGTATCGCCGTATTCAGGAGAAGTTGGGGAATGTGTTTTGGGGTGTTATTTTACATATACCCATGCTGGGTGAGAGAAATATCTTGGCAAAAGACAACTTTTCCCATTTTTTTATACAAAGTTGGCATTTGACCAAGATATTTCTCTCACCCAGCATGGGTATATGTAAAATGACACCCCAAAACACATTCCCCAACTTCTCCTGAGTACGGCGATACCAGATGTGTGACACTTTTTTTGCAGCCTAGATGCGCAAAGGTGCCCAAATTCCTTTTAGGAGGGCATTTTTAGACATTTGGATACCAGACTTCTTCTCACGCTTTGGGGCCCCTAGAATGCCAGGGCAGTATAAATACCCCACATGTGACCCCATTTTGTAAAGAAGACACCCCAAGGTATTCAATGAGGGGCATGGCGAGTTCATAGAAATTTTTTTTTTTTGGCACAAGTTAGCGGATATTGATATTTTTATTTTTTTTCTCACAAAGTCTCCCTTTCCGCTAACTTGGGACAAAAATTTCAATCTTTCATGGACTCAATATGCCCCTCACGGAATACCTGGGGGTGTCTTCTTTCCGAAATGGGGTCACATGTGGGGTATTTATACTGCCCTGGCATTCTAGGGGCCCTAAAGCGTGAGAAGAAGTCTGGAATATAAATGTCTAAAAAATTTTACGCATTTGGATTCCGTGAGGGGTATGGTGAGTTCATGTGAGATTTAATTTTTTGACACAAGTTAGTGGAATATGAGACTTTGTAAGAAAAAAAAAAATATATATTTCCGCTAACTTGGGCCAAAAAAATGTCTGAATGGAGCCTGACAGGGTGGGTGATCAATGACAGGGTGGGTGATCAATGACAGGGGGGGTGATCAATGACAGGGGGGTGATCAATGACAGGGGGGTGATCAGGGAGTCTATATGGGGTGATCACCCCCCTGTCATTGATCACCCCCCTATAAGGCTCCATTCAGATGTCCGTATGTGTTTTGCGGATCCGATCCATCTATCAGTGGATCCGTAAAAATCATGCGGACGTCTGAATGGAGCTTTACAGGGGTGTGATCAATGACAGGGGGGTAATCAATGACAGGGGGGTGATCAGGGAGTCTATATGGGGTGATCACCACAGTCATTGATCACGCACCTGTAAGGCTCCATTCAGACGTCCGTGTGCGTTTTGCGGATCCGATCCATCTATCAGTGGATCCGTAAAAATCATGCGGACGTCTGAATGGAACTTTACAGGGGTGTGATCAATGACAGGGGGGTGATGAGGGAGTCTATATGGGGTGATCACCACAGTCATTGATCACGCCCCTGTAAGGCTCCATTCAGACGTCCGTATGCGTTTTGCGGATCCGATCCATCTATCAGTGGATCCGTAAAAATCATGCGGACGTCTGAATGGAGCTTTACAGGGGTGTGATCAATGACAGGGGGGTAATCAATGACAGGGGGGTGATGAGGGAGTCTATATGGGGTGATCACCACAGTCATTGATCACGCCCCTGTAAGGCTCCATTCAGACGTCCGTGTGCGTTTTGTGGATCCGATCCATCTATCAGTGGATCCGTAAAAATCATGCGGACGTCTGAATGGAACTTTACAGGGGTGTGATCAATGACAGGGGGGTGATGAGGGAGTCTATATGGGGTGATCACCACAGTCATTGATCACGCCACTGTAAGGCTCCATTCAGACGTCCGTGTGCGTTTTGCGGATCCGATCCATCTATCAGTGGATCCGTAAAAATCATGCGGACGTCTGAATGGAGCTTTACAGCGGTGTGATCAATGACAGGGGGGTAATCAATGACAGGGGGGTGATCAGGGAGTCTATATGGGGTGATCAGGGGCTAATAAGGGGTTAATAAGTGACGGGGGGGGGGGTGTAGTGTAGTGTAGTGGTGCTTGGTGCTACTTTGCTGAGCTACCTGTGTCCTCTGGTGGTCGATCCAAACAAAGGGGACCACCAGAGGACCAGGTAGCAGGTATATTAGACGCTGTTATCAAAACAGCGTCTGATATACCTTTCAGGGGTTAAAAAAAACACATCTCCAGCCTGCCAGCGAACGATCGCCGCTGGCAGGCTGGAGATCCACTCTCTTACCTTCCGTTCCTGTGAGCGCGCGCGCCTGTGTGCGCGCGTTCACAGGAAATCTCGGCTCACGCGAGATGACGCCTATTGGCGTTAGCGTAGCCTGGGGGAGCCGCCGCAATGACGCCTTTCGGCGTTACAGTTGCGGCAAGAGGTTAATAGTCTCCCCAATAGATGGTAATTTATTAGATCAATAGCATTTAGCCATTTTAGTCCTCCCACAGTAAAAGAATGTAGAATAATAGTCTCCTGGGAGTAGGAGATACTGTCATTTTATATTCAGAAGTGCCAGGGAAGAATCTAAAATAATTGAAAACCCACTTATGGAAAGCAAGAAATCTCTCTATATATCTCTCCAGAGGGTTAAGACATCCCTATATGCCCACCACACGTAAATCAAGATTCCAACTTCACAACACCTCCAGCATTTGTTGGACACATGGCAAAAATGAGCAACATTTGATGCAACCATATACAGACAGTATAAGAGCTTATACATTCAATATATCATGTATTGGAAACTAGAAAAAAAAATCTTTGTGGGGTGAAATTAATAAAAAAAAATATATACTTTTTGGAGTTATGTTTTTATGGTGCATTAAAAATGATATGTCAAACTTATTCTGTGGATCAGTACGCTTACCAAATTTACATATACAGTACAGACCAAAAGTTTGGACACACCTTCTCATTCAAAGAGTTTTATTTATTTTCATGACTATGAAGGCATCAAAACTATGAATTAACACATGTGGAATTATATACATAACAAACAAGTGTGAAACAACTGAAAATATGTCATATTCTAGGTTCTTCAAAGTAGCCACCTCTTGCTTTGATTACTGCTTTGCACACTCTTGGCATTCTCTTGATGAGCTTCAAGAGGTAGTCCCCTGAAATGGTCTTCCAACAGTCTTGAAGGAGTTCCCAGAGATGCTTAGCACTTGTTGGCCCTTTTGCCTTCACTCTGCGGTCCAGCTCACCCCAAACCATCTTGATTGGGTTCAGGTCCGGTGACTGTGGAGGCCAGGTCATCTGGCGCAGCACCCCATCACTCTCCTTCATGGTCAAATAGCCCTTACTTTCAAAGTTTTCCCAATTTTTCAGATGACTGACTGACCTTCATTTCTTAAAGTAATGATCGCCACTCCTTTTTCTTTACTTAGCTGCTTTTTTCTTGCCATAATACCAATTCTAACAGTCTATTCAGTAGGACTATCAGCTGTGTATCCACCTGACTTCTCCTCAACGCAACTGATGGTCCCAACCCCATTTATAAGGCAAGAAATCCCACTTATTAAACCTGACAGGGCACACCTGTGCAGTGAAAACCATTTCAGGGCACTACCTCTTGAAGCTCATCAAGAGAATGCCAAGAGTGTGCAAAGCAGTAATCAAAGCAAAAGGTGGCTACTTTGAAGAACCTAGAATATGACATATTTTCAGTTGTTTCACACTTGTTTGTTATGTATATAATTCCACATGTGTTAATTCATAGTTTTGATGCCTTCAGTGTGAATCTACAATTTTCATAGTCATAAAAATAAAGAAAACTCTTTGAATGAGAAGGTGTGTCCAAACTTTTGGTCTGTACTGTATATATATATATTTTGCTTTGTATTACTATTTAACCACCTCCGGACCGCCTAACGCAGGATCGCGTTCCGGAGGTGGCAGCCCTGCGCAGAGTCACGCATATATGCGTCATCTCGCGATGGCCGAGATTTCCTGTGAACGCGCGCACACAGGCGCGCGCGCTCACAGGAACGGAAGGTAAGAGAGTTGATCTCCAGCCTGCCAGCGGCGATCGTTCGCTGGCAGGCTGGAGATGTGTTTTTTTTAACCCCTAACAGGTATATTAGACGCTGTTTTGATAACAGCGTCTAATATACCTGCTACCTGGTCCTCTGGTGGTCCCATTTGTTTGGATCGACCACCAGAGGACACAGGTAGCTCAGTAAAGTCCCACCAAGCACCACTACACTACACTACACCCCCCCCCCGTCACTTATTAACCCCTTATTAGCCCCTGATCACCCCTGATCACCCCATATAGACTCCCTGATCACCCCCCTGGTCATTGATCACCCCCCTGTCATTGATTACCCCCCTGTAAAGCTCCATTCAGATGTCCGCATGATTTTTACGGATCCACTGATAGATGGATCGGATCCGCAAAACGCATCCGGACGTCTGAATGAAGCCTTACAGGGGCGTGATCAATGACTGTGGTGATCACCCCATATAGACTCCCTGATCACCCCCCTGTCATTGATTACACCCCTGTCATTGATCAACCCCCTGTAAAGCTCCATTCAGACGTCCGCATGATTTTTACGGATCCACTGAAAGATGGATCGGATCCGCAAAACGCATCCGGACGTCTGAATGAAGCCTTACAGGGGCGTGATCAATGACTGTGGTTATCACCCCATATAGACTCCCTGATCACCCCCCCCTGTCATTGATTACACCCCTGTCATTGATCAACCCCCTGTAAAGCTCCATTCAGACGTCCGCATGATTTTTACGGATCCACTGATAGATGGATCGGATCCGCAAAACGCATCCGGACGTCTGAATGAAGCCTTACAGGGGCATGATCAATGACTGTGGTGATCACCCCATATAGACTCCCTGATCACCCCCCTGTAAAGCTCCATTCAGATGTCCGCATGATTTTTACGGATGCACTGATAGATGGATCCGATCCGCAAAACGCATCCGGACGTCTGAATGAAGCCTTACAGGGGCATGATCAATGACTGTGGTGATCACCCCATATAGACTCCCTGATCACCCCCCTGTAAAGCTCCATTCAGATGTCCGCATGATTTTTACGGATGCACTGATAGATGGATCCGATCCGCAAAACGCATCCGGACGTCTGAATGAAGCCTTACAGGGGCATGATCAATGACTGTGGTGATCACCCCATATAGACTCCCTGATCACCCCCCTGTAAAGCTCCATTCAGATGTCCGCATGATTTTTACGGATGCACTGATAGATGGATCCGATCCGCAAAACGCATCCGGACGTCTGAATGAAGCCTTACAGGGGCGTGATCAATGACTGTGGTGATCACCCCATATAGACTCCCTGATCACCCCCCTGTAAAGCTCCATTCAGATGTCCGCATGATTTTTACGGATGCACTGATAGATGGATCCGATCCGCAAAACGCATCCGGACGTCTGAATGAAGCCTTACAGGGGCATGATCAAGGACTGTGGTGATCACCCCATATAGACTCCCTGATCACCCCCCTGTCATTGATTACCCCCCTGTAAAGCTCCATTCAGATGTCCGCATGATTTTTACGGATGCACTGATAGATGGATCGGATCCGCAAAACGCATCCGGACGTCTGAATGAAGCCTTACAGGGGCGTGATCAATGACTGTGGTGATCACCCCATATAGACTCCCTGATCACCCCCCTGTCATTGATTACCCCCCTGTAAAGCTCCATTCAGACGTCCGCATGATTTTTACAGATCCACTGATAGATGGATCGGATCCGCAAAACGCATCCGGACGTCTGAATGAAGCCTTACAGGGGCGTGATCAATGACTGTGGTGATCACCCCATATAGACTCCCTGATCACCCCCCTGTCATTGATCAACCCCCCTGTCATTGATCAACCCCCCTGTCATTGATCAACCCCCCTGTCATTGATCAACCCCCCTGTCATTGATCACCCCCCTGTCATTGATCACCCCCCTGTCATTGATCACCCCTCTGTAAGGCTCCATTC
The DNA here is from genome assembly GCF_905171765.1 of Bufo bufo. Lineage (NCBI taxonomy): Eukaryota > Metazoa > Chordata > Amphibia > Anura > Bufonidae > Bufo > Bufo bufo. The sequence continues at coordinate 301,107,419 of NC_053392.1, forward strand.
AGATATTTTTTTGGCCCAAGTTAGCGGAATTTTTTATTTTTTTTTCTTACAAAGTCTCATATTCCACTAACTTGTGTCAAAAAATAAAATCTCACATGAACTCACCATACCCCTCACGGAATCCAAATGCGTAAAATTTTTTAGACATTTATATTCCAGACTTCTTCTCACGCTTTAGGGCCCCTAGAATGCCAGGGCAGTATAAATACCCCACATGTGACCCCATTTCGGAAAGAAGACACCCCCAGGTATTCCGTGAGGGGCATATTGAGTCCATGAAAGATTGAAATTTTTGTCCCAAGTTAGCGGAACGGGAGACTTTGTGAGAAAAAAAATTAAAAATATCAATTTCCGCTAACTTGTGCCAAAAAAAAAAAATTTCTATGAACTCGCCATGCCCCTCATTGAATACCTTGGGGTGTCTTCTTTCCAAAATGGGGTCACATGTGGGGTATTTATACTGCCCTGGCATTCTAGGGGCCCCAAAGCGTGAGAAGAAGTCTGGTATCCAAATGTCTAAAAATGCCCTCCTAAAAGGAATTTGGGCACCTTTGCGCATCTAGGCTGCAAAAAAGTGTCACACATCTGGTATCCCCGTACTCAGGAGAAGTTGAGGAATGTGTTTTGGGGTGTCTTTTTACATATACCCATGCTGGGTGAGATAAATATCTTGGTCAAATGACAACTTTGTATAAAAAAATGGGAAAAGTTGTCTTTTGCCAAGATATTTCTCTCACCCAGCATGGGTATATATAAAATGACACCCCAAAACACATTCCCCACCTTCTCCTGAGTACGGAGATACCAGATGTGTGACACTTTTTTGCAGCCTAGGTGGGCAAAGGGGCCCATATTCCAAAGAGCACCTTTCGGATTTCACAGGTCATTTTTTACAGAATTTGATTTCAAACTCCTTACCACACATTTGGGCCCCTAGAATGCCAGGGCAGTATAACTACCCCACAAGTGACCCCATTTTGGAAAGAAGAGACCCCAAGGTATTCGCTGATGGGCATAGTGAGTTCATAGAACTTTTTATTTTTTGTCACAAGTTAGTGGAATATGAGACTTTGTAAGAAAAAAAAATAAAAATAAAAAAATCATAATTTTCCGCTAACTTGTGACAAAAAATAAAAAGTTCTATGAACTCACTATGCCCATCAGCGAATACCTTAGGGTGTGTACTTTCAGAAATGGGGTCATTTGTGGGGTGTTTGTACTGTCTGGGCATTGTAGAACCTCAGGAAACATGACAGGTGCTCAGAAAGTCAGAGCTGCTTCAAAAAGCGGAAATTCACATTTTTGTACCATAGTTTGTAAACGCTATAACTTTTACCCAAACCATTTTTTTTTTTTACCCAAACATTTTTTTTTTATCAAAGACATGTAGAACTATAAATTTAGAGCAAAATTTATATATGGATGTCGTTTTTTTTGCAAAATTTTACAACTGAAAGTGAAAAATGTCATTTTTTTGCAAAAAAAATCGTTAAATTTCGATTAATAACAAAAAAAGTAAAAATGTCAGCAGCAATGAAATACCACCAAATGAAAGCTCTATTAGTGAGAAGAAAAGGAGGTAAAATTCATTTGGGTGGTAAGTTGCATGACCGAGCAATAAACGGTGAAAGTAGTGTAGGTCAGAAGTGTAAAAAGTGGCCTGGTCTTTCAGGGTGTTTAAGCACTGGGGGCTGAAGTGGTTAAAAAAAACAAAACGTAGTTTTTATTGGCCGTTTCAGGGTATATACAACTTTTTTTTCATTACCCCACACAATAAACATTTTTTATATTGTATGATTTCGGACATTTTCAAATGCAGCAATATCAATTATGTTTATTTTTTATTGTTTCTTTTATATGTAAAATTGGAAAAGAAAGTGATTTGAATTTTGAATATTTTTCAGCTTTTTTATATTTTAAAAATATTTTACTGTAATCTTTAGCCCTTTTAGGGGACTTTAACAAGCAATCCACTGATCACCCATAGACTACCCGTAGAATTAAAGGGCATCTTTCAGCAGATTTGTACCTATGAAACTGGCTGACCTGTTACATGTGCACTTGGCAGCTGAAGACATCTGTGTTGGTCCCATGTATATATATGCATGCATTGCTGAGAAAAATGAAGTTTCAATATATGCAATTGTGCCACTGGAGCAACGGAGGCTCAGCTCTCTTGGCAATCAGGTTTACATTGCCTAGCCCTGTCAATCAAAGTGCAGAAGATGCAGCAGTTGCAGAGAGAGCTGAGCCTATAGGAGTAATGGCAATGCCCCTGTTGCTTCTAGAGGCTCATTTGCATATATAAAAAAAAAATAATTCAGCAATGGGACCAACACAGATGTCTTCAGCTGCCAAGCACACATTCAACAGGTCAGCCAGTTTCATAGGTACAAATCTGCTGACAGTTTGTCATGGCAGACTTGGGATTCCCCTATGGGGGGATCCAATCGGGGGACAGAGGGTTCCCCCCCCCCCCCCCACACACACACACCTGTGTCTAACCCTTCACATACTGTGTATCTGAGAGGTTAAATGACTGGACGAAAAAACGTTAGGAGATAAAGCAGGGGAAAAAAGTCTCAAAAACACCTCAAACACCTCAGCAAAATGCTAAAAAAGCTGATGAAGTCAGGCTTATTTGAGGCATGTTTTTGAGCAAAAAAAAAATGCCAGGGACAAAACTGTCTTAAGAAGTCTTCATAGACATTGCTAGCTATTTTTAGCTATGCCTAAGTAATACCAACTACTTCGCCAACCAGGCATATCCTTGGGTAAACAATCCACTGAGGTCATAGTTTATATAATCTTCTGAGTCAGTCTTTTCGGAAATTAGAGGTATAAAAACTAGTACAAAATAAAGTAATACTGCTGCCCTTCAGTTTCCATAAAAAAAATGTTTTCATGAATTGGCGATTTTCCTTTGTACTTTTGCAGCGAGCCCCCTTGGGAGCTGGTCTAAAGGATGGGAGTGGCAGTGGCCATGATGTAGTGTTGGAGTGTCACGGTGTCCTACCTCAGGCCGTCGCTCCCTGTTCCTGCCAACCTTTGCCTTACCTTCCTTGCTGATAGTAATAGCCAGGAAACAAACAGTAAAATACAATGCATAACAATAAATAGTTTATAGAACCCCCAGGTCTGAGATACTACACTTTTACCGGAGTTTGTTTTTATACAAGATGATTTTTTTTTACCTAAAGTAACAATAAAACATATTCTGCATGCAATTAGCATGGACGGATATTTACCTAGTTATGTACCTGTATGCTTGCTCAGGCAAAAGAAAACCTAATATTTATATGTATTTTTACATTCACTGGCAATAAAAAAAAATACAATTTGTTTTGGAGACTATATAGACAAAATGGTACTAGAAAACGTAAATATCACAAAGCGGGCATGAAAAGTAAAACTGTTCAACCATCATGTTCTAGTTGATATATAATTCATTACTTTTCTTATTATAAGTTACAGCCTGTATTGTAGCCCAGAGCTACATTCACTGTTTTGCCGCTTGTGACTAGAGCAGGTATGACAGGCATACTAATAATGCAATGCTGTCTGCTACATTTTGGAAAAGTAAAGGTTCAGTCGGATTTTCCTGTCTGACTGCTGCCCAAGTTTGGAACAGATAGCAAGTGGACCGAACACTGACCTGTTAAAATCAATGGGTATACTGAAATGTCAGAGAAAATCACAGCATGTTCAGTCTTCATGATTATTTTGCATAAGGGCTTGTTCACATCTGTGTTGGAGGACACGTAACGGCCTCCATTGCAGATTTCATCAAAAAGAGTGGACAAGCAAAAAAAAGGCAGAACAGATTATAGTAAATGGCATCCATTGGCTTTCTTCACGTCAGTTATGTGCCGGTTCTAGCACTTCCGTTATTTTTATTGTTTTGTTCCTCTAACAGAATGGAAATAACTAGCTAGATGTGAAGGTATTCTAATATTTTCCTATTGAAGTCAATGGGTCAGTAAAACTATTAAATCACCAGTTAGCAGTCTGTTTTTCACTGATGGTTCTTAAGGTTTTTAAGAGATGCTGAGTAGGCATTCCTCCATTTTTTAAGGACTCAGACACAAGACTATTTTTCTTCAGTGTGTTATCTGTGTTATTGTTGCAGAGAGCACACTGACCCATTCATTCCTAAGGGACCCCGCACACAGCTCCCATGCTGCTCCTCTGACTCAGAATGTACAGGAACTGGAAGGTACACATGAGCTCCCTTTGGCAACTCACATGCATCTTCCAGGTCCTACAGTGTAGTGAAAGTCAACATGCTGCCATGAAATCCAGCTTTTTATTCTCTACATAAGACAGATATGGCTGTAATTGCTCATTTTTATTTTTCTGCATCGGCCAGAAACAAACATTTCTATGCCCTTATGGCTGTGAGTCACAAAGAATGGCATGGGACCATAGGTTGTGCAATTCTGTAGTAGATTTAGAGCAATATGGAGAGGAGGCATGGGTCAGAGAGTATGGGAGTGGTCGTAGTGATTCTGATGGTGGTAGCAGTATTCACAGGTCACAGTGGCAGTCTTTCCTTTGCATCTCCCTGGGCTGCGCACAGTGAATGTAGGGCGCACCGTTTCTTCCCTTGGGGCAAACCCTGGTCTCTTCCTAGAGCTGCTCTTTTGGCAGCTGTAGTCTCAGAGACAGAGGTTCTCTGGACTTGGACCTTGTCTACAGAAACTCTCTCACACATATCCTTCCTGTAGCTTTGCTCAGGCTAGACTCCTCTACTAGCCAGAGGATCCATCACCCCAGTAACCTAAACAGTCTGACAGTTTTTAAGCCTATATTGCTCATACAGTGCATAAATAAGTGAATGCTTCAACAATAAATCACAATGTTTAACATGGCAACATTAAATTAACTCTTTTGGCAATAATTAACCCTTTGCAGTAGTCCTCTGGGGTGCTGCAGATTCAGTGTGTGAAGTTAGAGGTATTCCAGTTTTAATGATTACATTTATTCATTTAGAAAATAGGATGTTGAACAATTTTGCCCACAAACTTTATTATATTCATGCAGTAGACTTTACTTAAAGAAAAAAAAAAAATGGTACGACTGTTTTAGTCCTGTAAAATGCATGAGAGAAAGTTGATCTTCCCTCAAAATTACTCAATACAGAGCCATTAGTGTCTAAACCGCTGGCAACAAAAGTGAGTACACCCCCAAGTGAAAATGGCCAAATTATGCCCAAAGTTTCAATATTTTGTGTGGCCACCATTATTTTCAAGCACTGCCTTAACTCTCTTGGGCATGGAATTCACTAGAGCTTCACGGGTTACCACTGGAATCCTCTTCCACTCCTCCATGATGACATCACGTAGCTGGTGGATGTGGATCCACAATATGGGGAGGAGCGATGTCTAATGCTATCGCTCGTCCCCATACAGAATACAGCACAGTCTGCTGCCGGCAAACAATGATTTAGGTGACTGCACCAATGATCCTATTACCCAATGAATGACTGTTTAGCTTGTTCATCAGGTCATTGGCAGCACTTTTACACCGACAGATATTATCGCTAATGAGCGTTCGTACAAACTATAATCTGCCCAATCATTTGGCAGTATAAAAGGGTCTTAAGTGTATTGAGTAATCGGGAGGGAGATAGATGACGGCCAAACTATAGAATGTGAATGCCCAGCTTTAGTGAGGTAAATACATTAGCATATAAATAGGATTGCTTCTCAAGCAAGTGCATGAATTTCTGAAACACAGTGAAATTCTGCAACACATCTGCTGTGGGTAAACATACCCTTGTTACGTGTTATCTTAAGCAACACTAGAAAAATGTTGACGAACTTATAATAATTGTCTAAACTGTGTTACAGGAAGCATAACTCGTGAAGACTTGTTATCAGTGCTACCGTTTGGGGGTACTTTTGATCTAATTGAAATTAAAGGATCGACCCTCGAAAAAGCATTCGAGCACAGCGTGCACCGTTATGGAGCCAGTAGTGGGGAGTTTTTACAAGTTGGCGGTATGTTGAATTTCTAATTTCTTATGTTATTGAACACTAGTATACATTTTAAAAAAAAGCTGGCAATCATCTTTTCAGTGCAGCAACAATAAAAGTGCAAGCAACTCTGCAAGCAGTCTTAAATGAGAAATTTCCACCATATTGTGTATGCAGATGTTTGTGACCTATAGTGGAGGAATACACAGTCCAGAATATCAACATACTCTAAAATTATATATTCACATATTCAGTTATCAAATCTATAGCCTTTATTGGGCCCATGTAAGCTGTATTGTATTGAAAAGCAGTCGGCCACACTTTCCAGTACAGTAGTCATTTGGCATAAATGGGCCCTGTAAAGGCTATGGACTCTAACAATGAAGCTTGTATTGTGTGTTTACGATTTTACATTATCCAACTGTACGGCAAAGAGTTGCACACATTTGGGTACATCCACAAATGTTTAATGCTAACTTTTTCTATCAAGGCTTAAGATAAGAAATGAAATTTATAAAAAAAAAAGTGTGAAAGTTCAAAAGAGCAAAGAAAGTACAGAAAAGATAATACGACTGAAACAACAAGCGATATAACTATGTATGTCTTGGCACTCCATGGCTTTTCCTACTTTTTGTCTTTACTAATTCAAGGATGGAATTTGGATATATTTGTTATATGGATATAATTAATCTCTATGGGAATACTGATATAAATGACAGAAACATGTGGAGGGAACTGAATATTGTTTATCTTGACTATTTTATTGTACGTGTGTCCAAGCATTATATTACTCTCTAGGGCCATTGATACTTGACAGTAATTATATGTACTGTGTAAGGTATTGTCAGGCCGAACAGATTTGTTGTAAAAGTTTCTGCAACTGAAAATCTTTTCCATAAATCAGAATGAAGTTGTTTCTGCAATAGGTACAAGGATTTCTACACCCCCCCCCCCTTCCCTTTGAGATGAATGGGACAGTTTCAGAAATTTCTGCAATAAATCTGTCATGTGTGAATAAACTCAAAATTTCATAGGAATGGAAGATTTGGGGACATAATTGCATGATTTTCCTAACTTGTGACGTAAAGTAATGATTTTATTAAGGACACAGAGGCGAGTATTGCTATCTGTAATGGGGTTCCTAAGGTGCACTCGGTCCCCCATTGCCCACAGAACTGTTGCTTAGCTTTGGGAGTGAGGATCTGTGTTTGACCTCATTCCCAGGGCGGCTTTACTGCTGGGTGGCTTCCTGCTCCTAAGTCTGCCTTGAGCGCTGAGCTGATCACTCGGTGCTCAACTGGTTGGTCTGTCGGTCATGTGACGCTGGCCACGTCACATGACCCTCACTCCCCACTATAAATACAGGCAGCCTGCTAGCCACAGGTTGCCTGTTAATTTCTAGGTTCCTGGCTATTTGTTGGACTACTGAATACTCACCTGATTCCGTTCCCTGACGATCCTTTGCCTGCTCCTCCTGTACTGCGCATCCGTCCTGGTATTGTGACCTCGGCTCCCACCTGACTACTCTCTTAGGACTCCTCTTGTACTTCTCTACTCTCCTGGTATTTGACCCCGGCTTCTCCTGACCATTCTTTGCTTAACCCTTTGTACTGCGTAGCGCTCTTGGTTCTGACCCGGTCCGTTCATGTTCCGTATTTTGTCTTGTCTGTCTTCCCTGCACGTATCCTAAGTTAGGGACTGTCGTCCAGTTGTCCCCTGTCATCAGGACTCATGAGGCAAGTAGGCAGGGCCAGGGGTGAGGGTGGAGCGCAGTGGTCACTATCCTTCCCACTGTGAGTGTGTGTGTGGACGTGACCGTTACACTATCTCTTTCTTTACTTAAATCATAGCAGCAAAGAACAAACATTTCAATCAAAATGAAAACCATGGTAACCAACCCCTCCCCACTGGCCCATCATAACAGTCCTGGTCTCTGTCAACTCCTCCTCTTTCTTTGATGATGACATTCTCCTGGAACTCTGAATGTGAGAACAAAAAACACTCCAGCCCCCGAATCCGAGGTATAAATATAACCGAACGACAACTCTTCAACTGAAGAATGATGCTGGAGACTCAAACGAAATCAGCAGATGGAAAACGGCATGTTCATCCTGTGAAAAAAGAGAGACAAGGAAAAAGGTAGAAAACGTCCTTGTAATGAATTGAAACAATTCATCAGTCCATGGTCGAGTGCATACAGTAAAATAACAAGGCATTAGAGCAACCAAAATACATAGACACCAACTGTAATCAACATCCCAAATCTAGGGGGGGTAGCAATAAGGGAAGGGGCAATACTCGCCTCCGTGTCCTTAATAAAATCATGACTTTACGTCACAAGTTAGGAAAATCATGCAATTTTATTACATGACACGGAGGCTCCTATTGAGAGTTTAAAGCTGACTTACCACAGAGGAAAAAAACATGAACTGTAGGCCGGAAATAAAACTCCCGAAATGTAGATACGCATGACCAATCCGCCAGTCTCATAATGTCCTCCAAACACGCCCCTGCCACGGCCATGGAGGTCGCCGAAACTCCTCTAGCGGAATGTGCCGTGAAAACCGAGGTATCCACTCCTGCCAAAGACATAATCCACTTTACCCAATGGGCCAGAGTGACCGTGGTGACAGGATGGAAGGGTCGGCGGTATGACATAAAAAGCTGAGGACAGGCAGGGGAGCGATGAGGATCTGTACGAGCCTCATATTCACGGAGACAGGCTACTGGGCAGAGAGAAGGAACATCCGGGAAACTAGGATAAGAGACAGACCGAATGTTGGTCTTGGTGCGCCGCATGATGTTAAACACGACACCCTCCGGAGTAAATGAGCGAGCGTCATGATCCAGAGCGCGGACATCTGAGACTCTCTTGCAAGAGATTAAGCAAAATAGAGAGACCAACTTAGCAGAAAGCTGACGAAGAGAAAGGTCCGCATTAGATGGCCACGAGGAGAATAAGGACAGTACAGAGGAGACATCCCAGGTAGAGGAGAAACGAGGTCTGGGAGGACGAGAAAGGCGGGAACCTCTGAGAAGACGGCATACCAGAGGGTGTTGACCCACCGGGCACCCCTCAAACCCCTGGTGAGAGGCGGAAATGGCAGAACGGTATAAGTTGATCGTGCGGTACGCCTTACCCTCATCGTAGAGTGTAGGAGCCTTCACTGCCCTTGATAAGGCCCAGACATCCATGAGGCGAGTCTTCCAAGGACGGGTCTCTAACAGGGCTGGCAGCTCTAGGGGCCGCCTGTCTGACCGATCGTCTTACCAGACCCGTGGATCGGGTCGAGGCTCCTTCTCTTATAGACCCTCCAACCAGGAATTCCGGCAGCCTCCCGCCTTCTTTCCCACCCGCGGTTCTTCATGGCTCCCGTGGAGCCAGAGGATCTTCTTCCAGACACCCTTTCGGTAAGTCGGATCCCATCGTCTTCTTCGGTTCCTTGGGTGGGGGGCAGGCTCTGTCTTTTTTCCCATGTCTGGTCAACCATCACTACCGAACCATGGGTTCTCTCTACCGTCCAAGGTTTTCACATAGAGCTGGTTTGTTCCCAGGTCCAGGTCCCTTCCCCACATCCAGTGGTTCTGCCGGCCCCAAAGTGCCTGTTGTTACACCAGGAGTTGACAGCACTGTGTCAGAAAGGCGCCATAGAGCGGGCTCCCTCTTCATCCGGGGGCATCATCAGCAGTATGTTCCTAGTGGCCAAAAAAGGAGGCCAGATGCGACCTGTGATCAACCTCCGGGCACTAAACGCCTTCATGCAATATCGGCACTTCAAGATGGAGGGCATTCACCTCCTCAGAGATATGCTCCTCCACGGAGATTGGATGGTCAAACTAGACCTGAAGGATGCCTACCTGACAGTACCGGTTGCCGAGTCATCCAGGGATCTCCTTCGTTTCCTCTGGAACATGGAGGTATGGAGATTCACATGTCTACCCTTCGGGCTCTCTTCAGCCCCTTGGTGCTTCACCAAGCTTCTGCGCCCAGTCATATCCTGTCTCCGCAGTCGGGGGATTCGCCTGATTATTTATCTGGACTATATCCTCATCATGACCCAGAGTCCTGCTTACTCATCTGCAGTGGTCCATGGATCTGTTGTCTCGGTTAGGGTTCCTCCTCAACCTGGAGAAGTCGTGTCTTACTCCTGCCCAATCCATCGAATTCTTGGGCTTTACTATCAATTCTACCATGGAGACCCTCAGCCTCCCTCTCTCCAAGGTTCGTGCCATCCGCAAGGAGCTTCTCCACACCCTCTCCCTTCTTCAGGTCTCCTTGCGACACCTAGCCCGCATCATAGGGCTCCTCTCATCGTCCATCCAGGCAGTCTTTCCAGCACCGCTGCACTATCGAGGCATGCAGCGCCTCAAGATTGCCCACCTTCAGGCGGGGGCATCTTATGCGGATTTGATCACCTTGGACATGGACACCAGGGACGAATTGACATGGTGGATCCACAACTTGGAGGCGTGGAACGGGAAAGCGAAAATCTCAGTCAGTGGGCCCAATAGGTCCAAGAATTTGTCCTGACAGGACTTTAAGGCCGATTCAAAGTCTTTTCTAGGGCTCCAGCCCGATTTAGATAGAAACTGACACATTTTTGGGTCTACTACGGGCGTCTCACAGACCTTGTTGGGAACAATAGGTCTGGGGCACTCTGCCTTAAGCTTATTACGAGCCTCCTTCTTAAGAGGCTCACGAACACGGGCCTCAAGGTATCTGGCTACATGGGAGAACGGGAGCCACTCCAGCGACCTCGGATGATGGAGTGCATCCAGGTCAAAAAGTGGTTCACCCGCAAGATCCAATATTGCCGCCGAGGAGTCCAAAGGAACCTCAATGGATGTAGCAAGTGGTGCAGCTGGTACAGAGGATGGACCCGGCAGGTCCGCATCCAAAGGATCCTCCTCCTCCATGTCTGCAAAGTCAAAAGACTGGGACTGGGACTGAGCCTCCTCATCAGAAGCGAGTTCGGAATCCGAACCACTGTCATGCTGCGCTTTGGCGCATTTCCATTGCCTCGCCTTTTCTGCCTGGCGGGCGTAGGCTCTCTTGCGCGAACGGTGCGCGCCATCCTGGGTGGCTATTTCTCCACCAGTCGTAATGTTTCTGGAGGCAGGTAACACATGCTCAGATGGTTGAGACCCTAATGGTTTGGAGGAGGAAGGACAAGCCAAAAGGGCTTCAGAAATGGAATTTGAAATGGCCGAGGACATGGATCCCATAGCAGCCTGAATCGCTGCAGCTACAGAGCGTTGAATCGCTAGAGATTGAGCATCATTCGAAATGGCACCTGACTCCTGGGTATGAGGAGTAACCTCCATGACCTCAGGAACAGCATTACCCCCACGTAAGCTATCTTTGGACATAATGTCCCTATGAGCCAGCAAGTAACTAACTAGTAATAAGCCCCCAGGGAAGATGAGCAACAAGGGGACTAGAAATTAGGCTTATGTGGGGCAAAAAACGGGTTGGCAGAGCAACCGACCGGCAGAAGCAGGACAGGGAAGCTCCGGTAGCTCTGTGAGGCAAAACGGCCGAAATTTCGCGAATTCCCGCGAGATCTCGCCGAGTGCAGAGCGGGGAGAAGCGCGAAACCAGCCGCAAGAAGACGGGAGGAAAATGGCGGCCGAAATCGCGCGAGATCTCGGCCGCCTCAGATGAGGACGCAATGCAGAGCAAAAGGCTCTATGAGGAAAAAGCTTGAGAAGGTAGGAAGAAAAAAGGTGGCACCAAGGCCAGAGAGATAAAACACAAGGGGAGGGGGGGGGGGGGAAGAGAACGGTGCAAGCAGGGGAGAAACACACAGGGAACAATGGCAAAATACCTATGGAAGAAACATATACAGTACAGACCAAAAGTTTGGACACACCTTCTCATTCAAAGAGTTTTCTTTATTTTCATGACTATGAAGGCATCAAAACTATGAATTAACACATGTGGAATTATATACATAACAAACAAGTGTGAAACAACTGAAAATATGTCATATTCTAGGTTCTTCAAAGTAGCTACCTTTTGCTTTGATTACTGCTTTGCACACTCTTGGCATTCTCTTGATGAGCTTCAAGAGGTAGTCCCCTGAAATGGTCTTCCAACAGTCTTGAAGGAGTTCCCAGAGATGCTTAGCACTTGTTGGCCCTTTTGCCTTCACTCTGCGGTCCAGCTCACCCCAAACCATCTCGATTGGGTTCAAGTCCGGGGACTGTGGAGGCCAGGTCATCTGGCGCAGCACCCCATCACTCTCCTTCATGGTCAAATAGCCCTTACTTTCAAAGTTTTCCCAATTTTTCGGCTGACTGACTGACCTTCATTTCTTAAAGTAATGAAGGCCACTCGTTTTTCTTTACTTAGCTGCTTTTTTCTTGCCATAATACAAATTCTAACAGTCTATTCAGTAGGACTATCAGCTGTGTATCCACCTGACTACTCCTCAACGCAACTGATGGTCCCAACCCCATTTATAAGGCAAGAAATCCCACTTATTAAAGCTGACAGGGCACACCTGTGAAGTGAAAACCATTTCAGGGGACTACCTCTTGAAGCTCATCAAGAGGATGCCAAGAGTGTGCAAAGCAGTAATCAAAGCAAAATGTGGCTACTTTGAAAAACCTAGAATATGACATATTTTCAGTTGTTTCACACTTGTTTGTTATGTATACACTGCGTGCAGAATTATTAGGCAAATGAGTATTTTGACCACATCATCCTCTTTATGCATGTTGTCATACTCCAAGCTGTATAGGCTCGAAAGCCTACTACCAATTAAGCATATTAGGTGATGTGCATCTCTGTAATGAGAAGGGGTGTGGTCTAATGACATCAACACCCTATATTAGGTGTGCATAATTATTAGGTAACTTCCTTTCCTTTGGCAAAATGGGTCAAAAGAAGGACTTGACAGGCTCAGAAAAGTCAAAAATAGTGAGATATCTTGCAGAGGGATGCAGCACTCTTAAAATTGCAAAGCTTCTGAAGCGTGATCATCGAACAATCAAGCGTTTCATTCAAAATAGTCAACAGGGTCACAAGAAGCGTGTGGAAAAACCAAGGCGCAAAATAACTGCCCATGAACTGAGAAAAGTCAAGCGTGCAGCTGCCAAGATGCCACTTGCCACCAGTTTGGCCATATTTCAGAGCTGCAACATCACTGGAGTGCCCAAAAGCACAAGGTGTGCAATACTCAGAGACATGGCCAAGGTAAGAAAGGCTGAAAGACGACCACCACTGAACAAGACACACAAGCTGAAACATCAAGACTGGGCCAAGAAATATCTCAAGACTGATTTTTCTAAGGTTTTATGGACTGATGAAATGAGAGTGAGTCTTGATGGGCCAGATGGATGGGCCCGTGGCTGGATTGGTAAAGGGCAGAGAGCTCCAGTCCGACTCAGACGCCAGCAAGGTGGAGGTGGAGTACTGGTTTGGGCTGGTAACATCAAAGATGAGCTTGTGGGGCCTTTTCGGGTTGAGGATGGAGTCAAGCTCAACTCCCAGTCCTACTGCCAGTTTCTGGAAGACACCTTCTTCAAGCAGTGGTACAGGAAGAAGTCTGCATCCTTCAAGAAAAACATGATTTTCATGCAGGACAATGCTCCATCACACGCCGCGTCATGCGTCATCCGTCCACCTCCCCACGTCATCACGCACGCACCCTGGAACGCAACTTCGCCCAGTGGAGCGCACAGTGAACATAGCGGCGGCGGGGGGAGGGAAAGAAAAGACACATGACCGGACACACTGCCGGGGCGTCGAGGGGGCGTGCCTGTAGCCATGGTGACACAGTGGAAATCAATACAAAACAAGAAGAGAGGAACATCGAGGCAGTCACGAGCGCATAATTACCTAGCCAACCTGCATATTGATGTGCAAATGAACCCAGGAGTGGCGGCCACTACAGCATCCGTACACTGACCTGACGCAGTGCGCCCCCTAGGTTAATATGCACATCCAGAGTGAAAAATCTGTGCAGTTACAATGGGATGGATCCATCCCATCTCCATGCACATAAAACTTGGTATACATACAGCCAACTTCTAGCTTATAGATTCCCGGTCAAAGCTGGCATCTAGTACCATTTTAGTAAAAATTGATGCAGGTCGGGTTGTCCTAACGTGCTACGCGTGACTTGTCATCAACGCCCCTCCTCAGCATAAGCCACTGGTCACCATTATGTCAGCGCGCCGGGGTGGTCCATACACGGAGTAGTCCAATCATGAGACAAAGGTTCATTATATTCTTCAAAACTTCCATCTATAAATAAACCAAAGGTATATGAGTGTATTTATCATACAAAAGATTACAAATAGCACTGTTGTATATCCTCCCCATTCGACTCAACGAATAATATCACCTCCACGTCTGATGAGCAAATAACACATTACCTATCCACATAACTCCCATCTGCATTCAGCATTAAGACCATCAGGTCTAAGTGTACGCAATTTGTGTATCCACATGATCTCACGTTGTTTCAACTTTTTTTCCCCTGTTACCTCCCCTTTTAAGTGGGGGAATAAAATCTATCACCCTGAACTTGAGATCCTTTTCCCTGTGTCCAGCTTCTACAAAGTGTTTGGACACCGGGAGATCTCTCCGTTTCTGACGGATGGAGTACCTGTGATACTTCATTCGCCTCTTCACATCACACGTAGTCTCCCCAACATATAGGAGACTACAGGGGCATGTCAATAGATAGACCACGAATGAACTATCACAGGTCAAGAAATGTCTGATCTCAAACACTCTATTGGTCACTGGGTGTGTAAATGTTTCTCCCTTCAACATATAGTTGCAGTTTACACAGTTCAAACATGGATAGCTCCCAATTTTTTTTCGACCCATGTATGTCTGAACAGCGATTTTATCACCTGCCACCTCTACTCTAACCAATTTGTCCCTCAGACTGTCAGTTCTCCTGTAAGACATCAAGGGGGGTGTAGAGAATTCTTTCACATGGCCAAAATTGCTACTCAGTATAGGCCAGTGTTTCCTAATAACCTTTGCTACCTGATCACTTCCTTCAGTGTAGGTAGAAATGAATGGTATTCTAGCTTGTTCAGTCACTCTCTTGGGGTTCCTAGGTTTCAGATCATCCAGATGTTTCTGTATTAATCTCTTGGGATACCCTCTATTTATAAATTTCTCGGCCATCTCAGACAGTCTTTTATTTTTTAAAATAAGATCTTTTACAATGCGCTGGATACGGAGGAACTGGCTCCATGGTAAAGACTTGACCATAGGCCGCGGGTGGCAGCTCTCAAATCTCAAGAGCTTATTGCAATCCGTCGGTTTAATGTACAAGTCAGTTACCAGCCTCTTGTCTTGTTTCCTCACCATAGTGTCCAAAAACTGGACCTGCTCGGTGGAGTGCGTCAGAGTGAACCGGATTTCAGGATCCATGTTGTTCAAAAATTCATGGAACTGGGTCAATTCACCCTCAGTGCCCTCCCAGATGACGAACACGTCATCTATGTATCTCCACCACCCCAGCACATGGCTGAAGTGGTGGGACACATAGACGTGCCCAGCCTCCAGGTCTGACATGAAAATGTTGGCATAAGTTGGCGCCATATTTGACCCCATTGCGGTTCCGCGTAATTGGAGGTAGTAGCCATTTTGGAAAGCAAAATAATTGTATCTGAGCACTACACCGAGCAGGTCAGTTATGAACTCCTTACATTCATCAGTGTAACGTGTTGAGACCAGACATTTCCTGAAAGCCTCCACACCCCTATCATGATTGATAGAGGTGTAGAGGCTGACCACATCAAAAGATGCTAGTATGGTCATGGGTGTCACTTCCACTCCAGCTATTTTGTCTAGGAAATCGCCTGTGTCCTGTATGTACGATCTAGCTGAACTGGCAAACCGCCGAAGAATCTTGTCCAGAAAGATCGCCAAATTTGAGAGCACAGACTCCCTCCCGGAAACTATGGGTCTCCCCGGGGGGTTACACATGCTCTTATGAATCTTTGGTAGCACGTACATTAATGGTGTCTTGGGGTGTGTAACCAATAAAAAATTGTACAAAGACTCATCAATCAGACCTCCTAGTTTGGCTCCATCAAGTACCCTGGTGATGACTTTAATCACCTCAAACTTGGGGTCATGATTCAACCGTTTGTAAACCAGAATCACCTAACAACTGGAAGTGCTGCCTCTTCATTCTTTGAATATATATCTTGGAGGACAAGCCAGCCTCTGTGAGGATTTCTTGCACCCAGAGCTCTACATCTGACTGTGCTGCTGCATTATTTGTGGTATTGTATAAGGACTTAGCAGCTTAGCACTGTACGCACATAAAATGCCTGATACTATTGAACGGGACCCCCCCGATATATTCTCCTACACGAGACAAGACGAGGAGAGGATCCTCCATGATCTGGTGAGTGACTGCACATTCCTATCCACTCCATCTGTCACGGAATTGAAAACGGGCTATGAGGCTGATGGAAAACGGTTGGCCTCAATGGAGCTGCATCTGGCGACTTTAGCTGAATACTACAGGTCACACAGAATCCCAAGGGGTATGCGCTCCCAACTGAAGCCCAGTCTATTTCCAGCTGATAGCAAATTTGCACACAAGTTCACACAAATCTCCAACAAATATGCCCTAGACGTGATATTGCTAAATCTGGAGTTTCTTCAGCATAAATTAGGAGCAACACGTGAGCAGTTCGAAAGAGCTGATAGTAAATTGAAAGATGCTCTTCCTATACAGGACTATGACACTTATCTTACCAATTGTTCTGCCTATCTGGAGAAATTCAGAAAAGAGCAAGAACTGATTAAGCGGCGTAAATGGCTGCGAGATGAGGAGGACTACAAACGGGGAAATGTGTACACATGGCAAGAACAGAGAAATCAGAGACGACAACCCAACTATGGTAACACCACCAATATCAGGAACAACAGCAGTAATTCTACCCAGAGAATGAAAGCAGCTACAGAAGTGGGATCCATGCAAATGGAACAGCGGCGTGATGATCGTTTTTTAGCCCCCACTCCAGATCCAAAAGGACCAGACGTGGGGGACAAAAACAATACAGATGGAGAAAAAGATCAGCGCACAGCAAAGAATCGGCCCACGAGGAAGAGAAATCATCAGTGGTGGTAAATATATCTTCTCAAGTCTTAACAGTTGCACAGACTGAACTTTTGGCTAAGGGCCTATCATACTGTCCTTCAGTTGGTATTGACTGGTTTCAGCTTGAGGTCGACTTACAAAAGTTTTTTAGGAATATTAAGTTGAAGGTCTGGTTTTCTGAGAAGCAGTCAATTGTAAATACTGATGCACGAGGTTGTGAACTCTCCCTTCACAGTGTTGGATTACACGTGAAGAGCGACTTCACGCCACAGATTAGAAGTCCAGCTATTGACACGTACATTAATGCAGTAAAGGTGGAGATGGAAGGGTTAAAGGATTCTTTACAAACCAGTGGTCTCAAACACCCGAACATGACATCTGCTGAGATATGGGCCCTGGGTGAGCTGTGCAACGACGGCTCCCTCACAGTGAAACCCGCTGATAAGGGGGGAGCCGTCGTTGTAATGGACACCGCATGGTATATCTCTGAGATACAGAGACAACTGGGTGATGTTCTGGTTTACAAACGGTTGAATCATGACCCCAAGTTTGAGGTGATTAAAGTCATCACCAGGGTACTTGATGGAGCCAAACTAGGAGGTCTGATTGATGAGTCTTTGTACAATTTTTTATTGGTTACACACCCCAAGACACCATTAATGTACGTGCTACCAAAGATTCATAAGAGCATGTGTAACCCCCCGGGGAGACCCATAGTTTCCGGGAGGGAGTCTGTGCTCTCAAATTTGGCGATCTTTCTGGACAAGATTCTTCGGCGGTTTGCCAGTTCAGCTAGATCGTACATACAGGACACAGGCGATTTCCTAGACAGAATAGCTGGAGTGGAAGTGACACCCATGACCATACTAGCATCTTTTGATGTGGTCAGCCTCTACACCTCTATCAATCATGATAGGGGTGTGGAGGCTGTCAGGAAATGTCTGGTCTCAACACGTTACACTGATGAATGTAAGGAGTTCATAACTGACCTGCTCGGTGTAGTGCTCAGATACAATTATTTTGCTTTCCAAAATGGCTACTACCTCCAATTACGCGGAACCGCAATGGGGTCAAATATGGCGCCAACTTATGCCAACATTTTCATGTCAGACCTGGAGGCTGGGCACGTCTGTGTCCCACCACTTCAGCCATGTGCTGGGGTGGTGGAGATACATAGATGACGTGTTCGTCATCTGGGAGTGCACTGAGGGTGAATTGACCCAGTTCCATGAATTTTTGAACAACATGGATCCTGAAATCCGGTTCACTCTGACGCACTCCACCGAGCAGGTCCAGTTTTTGGACACTATGGTGAGGAAACAAGACAAGAGGCTGGTAACTGACTTGTACATTAAACCGACGGATTGCAATAAGCTCTTGAGATTTGAGAGCTGCCACCCGCGGCCTATGGTCAAGTCTTTACCACGGAGCCAGTTCCTCCGTATACAGCGCATTGTAAAAGATCCTATTTTAAAAAATAAAAGACTGTCTGAGATGGCCGAGAAATTTATAAATAGAGGGTATCCCAAGAGATTAATACAGAAACATCTGGATGATCTGAAACCTAGGAACCCCAAGAGAGTGACTGAACAAGCTAGAATACCATTCATTTCCACCTACACTGAAGGAAGTGATCAGGTAGCAAAGGTTATTAGGAAACACTGGCCTATACTGAGTAGCAATTTTGGCCATGTGAAAGAATTCTCTACACCCCCCTTGATGTCTTACAGGAGAACTGACAGTCTGAGGGACAAATTGGTTAGAGTAGAGGTGGCAGGTGATAAAATCGCAGTTCAGACATACATGGGTCGAAAAAAATTTGGGAGCTATCCATGTTTGAACTGTGTAAGGCTACTTTCACACTAGCGTTTAGGTCGGATCCGTCTGGTATGTGCCCAGACGGATCCGTACCTATAATGCAAACGCTTAGATCCGTTCAGAACAGATCCGTTTGCATTACCATGAACAAAAAAAAAAAAAATTTTTTTATTTTTTTTGTTTGTTCATGATAATGCAAACGGATCCGTTTTGACTTTACATTGAAAGTCAATGGGAGACGGATCCGTTTGAAAATTGAGCCATACTGTGTCAACTTCAAACGGATCCGTCCCCATTGACTTACATTGTAAGTCTGGACGGATCCGTTTGCCTCCGCACGGCCAGGCGGACACCTGAACGCTGCAAGCTGCGTTCAGGTGTCCGCCTGCTGAGCGGAGGACAAACGGAGCCAGACTGATGCATTCTGAGCGGATCCGCATTCATTCAGAATGCATTAGGGCTGGACCGATCCGTTCGGGGCCGCTTGTGAGCCCCTTCAAACGGAACTCACAAGCGGAGCCCCGAACGCTAGTGTGAAAGTAGCCTAAACTGCAACTATATGTTGAAGGGAGAAACATTTACACACCCAGTGACCAATAGAGAGTTTGAGATCAGACATTTCTTGACCTGTGATAGTTCATTCGTGGTCTATCTATTGACATGCCCCTGTAGTCTCCTATATGTTGGGGAGACTACGTGTGATGTGAAGACGCGAATGAACTATCACAGGTACTCCATCCGTCAGAAACGGAGAGATCTCCCGGTGTCCAAACACTTTGTAGAAGCTGGACACAGGGAAAAGGATCTCAAGTTCAGGGTGATAGATTTTATTCCCCCACTTAAAAGGGGAGGTAACAGGGGAAAAAAAGTTGAAACAACGTGAGATCATGTGGATACACAAATTGCGTACACTTAGACCTGATGGTCTTAATGCTGAATGCAGATGGGAGTTATGTGGATAGGTAATGTGTTATTTGCTCATCAGACGTGGAGGTGATATTATTCGTTGAGTCGAATGGGGAGGATATACAACAGTGCTATTTGTAATCTTTTGTATGATAAATACACTCATATACCTTTGGTTTATTTATAGATGGAAGTTTTGAAGAATATAATGAACCTTTGTCTCATGATTGGACTACTCCGTGTATGGACCACCCCGGCGCGCTGACATAATGGTGACCAGTGGCTTATGCTGAGGAGGGGCGTTGATGACAAGTCACGCGTAGCACGTTAGGACAACCCGACCTGCATCAATTTTTACTAAAATGGTACTAGATGCCAGCTTTGACCGGGAATCTATAAGCTAGAAGTTGGCTGTATGTATACCAAGTTTTATGTGCATGGAGATGGGATGGATCCCTCCCATTGTAACTGCACAGATTTTTCACTCTGGATGTGCATATTAACCTAGGGGGCGCACTGCGTCAGGTCAGTGTACGGATGCTGTAGTGGCCGCCACTCCTGGGTTCATTTGCACATCAATATGCAGGTTGGCTAGGTAATTATGCGCTCGTGACTGCCTCGATGTTCCTCTCTTCTTGTTTTGTATTGATTTCCACTGTGTCACCATGGCTACAGGCACGCCCCCTCGACGCCCCGGCAGTGTGTCCGGTCATGTGTCTTTTCTTTCCCTCCCCCCGCCGCCGCTATGTTCACTGTGCGCTCCACTGGGCGAAGTTGCGTTCCAGGGTGCGTGCGTGATGACGTGGGGAGGTGGACGGATGACGCGGCGCATGCGCCTGGCGGACGGAGGGACGCTGATGCCAGCGCGCCGGGCTGATCAATGACGGTTAGTCCCAAAAAGTTTTTAAAGTTTAATATGATGCAGCTGCATCGAGTATTTGATTTTAACCCTTAATGGATGGAGCACTCTTTTACTCACATATGTGTTATTAGAAGCTGGACACGAGGGATATTGATACAGCACATTGGAACACTATGTATGATATGTATAGAACCTATTATGTAGGTGCTTCACTATTGAATATGTTACCACTTTTGTATAAAGATTTTTGACATGTAGAATATGTTTACACAAATAGTCATGTGAGATGTGACGTTTTTAGGATCATGTGATTTTATTGTCAACATGTGGTTTCACTAATTGCACCAATTTGTATTGGATTGTGGGTATATAAACCCCACAGTGTAGCACTGTTGTAGCTTGACAAAGGCCTCATTGAGAAGGCAGAAACGTAGCTGGAATAAAGTTTGGGGTCGTCACCCTATCACCTAACAACTGGAAGTGCTGCCTCTTCATTCTTTGAATATATATATATATATATATATATATAAAAGAAAAAGAAAGAAAGCAGCACACAAAAAATGAACGGGTGCAAAAAAATCCTCCCAGGAGACTTGCGACCAAGATCCCAAATGTAGATACTGTAGCAAAAGAAGGCAGCACTCCAGTTTGCAGTAAAAAAGTGGACGGTTTATTCACTCATCAGCAACGTTTCAGCTCTCACATTGGAGCCTTTTTCCAGCTGAGTAACATGTGCAAAATTACATACATATATAGTGCAAGTAATTACCAAAATACAAATTAACCCATCATATAATAAAGTGCAAATGCATAGACATAATCATCACATTACAAATATAATCAGTGTATTGTCATAATTTGATATAGCAGCAATACAGACATAACCGTAAGAAAATTCATAATATAGTGGATGTGATATAAAATCACCAAACTGTCATAATGACCAATCAAATGTGAGGGTGAACAGGTGTGTTTAAACATGATATAACAATCAACCGCAAGTGACTCATTCAAAGGTTTTTAATCTTTTTTGATTGTTATATCATGTTTAAACACACCTGTTCACCCTCACATTTGATTGGTCATTATGACAGTTTGGTGATTTTATATCACATCCACTATATTATGAATTTTCTTACGGTTATGTCTGTATTGCTGCTATATCAAATTATGACAATACACTGATTATATTTGTAATGTGATGATTATGTCTATGCATTTGCACTTTATTATATGATGGGTTAATTTGTATTTTGGTAATTACTTGCACTATATATGTATGTAATTTTGCACATGTTACTCAGCTGGAAAAAGGCTCCAATGTGAGAGCTGAAACGTTGCTGATGAGTGAATAAACCGTCCACTTTTTTACTGCAAACTGGAGTGCTGCCTTCTTTTGCTACAGTATATATATATATATATATATATATATAAAATATATGAAACAGTATATCTCTACCCACAGATATAAGGAGAGAAAAAAACGGGTATTTATCTAGTGAGAGGAGCAGCAAAGAAATAGGAGGAAATGACAGAGACCAGGACTGTTATGATGGGCCAGTGGGGAGGGGTTGGTTACCATGGTTTTCATTTTGATTTAAATGTTTGTTCTTTGCTGCTATGATTTAAGTAAAGAAAGAGATAGCAATAGGAGCCTCCGTGTCATGTAATAAAATTGTCATTTTGGGAAGCAAAATTGATCTCTGTCCTGTCAATAATACTCCATATAATGGTATACTATATACTTACTTATTCCGTACTTTTGTAGGAATCAAAGTGGTTTACAACCTCAATAATAAACCTGGAGAAAGAGTTGTCAAATTACAAGTTATATGCACCAAATGTCGAGTACCAAAATATGTTCCAGTGCAGATGGATGAAGTGTATAAAGTTGTTCTTCCTGCTTACCTTACTGAAGGGGGAGATGGTTTTAGTATGCTAAAAAATGAGAGTCTGAAACATGATAGCGGTAAGTTGTGAACAATTCCTCCATGTGTGTAGAAGAGAAATAAAAAGTAGTAAAACAGTGTTGTTAAGACATTAACACTCATGAGAATGTGTATTCATGTCTATTTATCCTATGGAAATAAATATGTGACTAGAGGGGCAGGTTTTTAAAGCCAGTGGCTAGACATACACTAGGACTGACTCTTGGGTGGTTTTACATATGTTTTTGGTAAAACTCTACTGCAGTTTTTCATGGAGTTTTTAAGCCAAAGCCAGGTGTGGACCAGAAGTAATGGGAAATATAAGGGAAGGTCTTACACTTCTCCATCCTGCTGGATCCACTTCTGTCTTTGACTCAAAAGCTGCATCAAAAACTCAAAATATGGAACCTTACAGATTTCAAGGGGGTTGGTGGCTCCCATATTTATGGATGCCTGAAATTTCTTGTTAAGTTGCTAAACATGTTATAATCAAATGCAGATAGTAAAGTACTTGACTTTTATATTAACATAGTACATAAGGCCGAAAAAAGACATTTGTCCATCCAGTTCGGCCTGTTATCCTGCAAGTTGATCCAGAGGAAGGCAAAAAAAAAAAACCCTGTGAGGTAGAAGCCAATTTTCCCCACTTTAGGCGAAATAAAAAATTCCTTCCCGACTCCAATCAGCAATCAGACTAACTCCCTGGATCAACGACCCCTCTCTAGTAGCCATAGCCTATTACACTCCACAAATACATCCAGGCCCCTCTTGAATTCCTTTATTGTACTCACCATCACCACCTCCTCAGGCAGAGAGTTCCATAGTCTCACTGCTCTTACCGTAAAGAATCCTTTTCTATGTTTCTGTACAAACCTTCTTTCCTCCAGACGCAGAGGATGTCCCCTCGTCACAGTCACAGTCCTGGGGATAAATAGATGATGGGATAGATCTCTGTACTGACCCCTGATATATTTATGCATATTAATTAGATCTCCCCTCAGTCGTCTTTTTTCTAAAGTGAATAACCCTAATTTTGATAATCTTTCAGGGTACTATAGTTGCCCCATTCCAGTTATTACTTTAGTTGCCCTCCTCTGGACCTTCTCCAGCTCTGCTATGTCTGCCTTGTTTACAGGAGCCCAGAACTGTACATAGTACTCCATGTGTGGTCTGACTAGCAATTTGTAAAGTGGTAGGACTATGTTCTTATCACAGGCATCTATGCCCCTTCTGATGCAACCCATTATCTTATTGGCCTTGGCAGCAGCTGCCTGACACTGGTTTTTGCAGCTTAGTTTGCTGTTTATTAAAATTCCTAGATCCTTTTCCATGTCAGTGTTACCGAGTGTTTTATCATTTAGTATGTACGGGTGACTTGCATTATTCCTTCCCATGTGCATAACTTTACATTTGTCAGTGTTAAACCTCATCTGCCACTTCTCTGCCCAAGCCTCCAATCTATCCAGATCCCTCTGTAGTAGTATACTGTCCTCTTCAGTGTTAATTACTTTACACAGTTTAGTGTCATCTGCGAAAATTGATACTTTATTATGCAAGCCTTCTACAAGATCATTAATAAATATATTGAAGAGAATAGGGCCCAATACTGACCCCTGAGGTACCCCACTAGTGACAGTGACCCAATCTGAGTGTGTATCATTAATAACCACCCTCTGTTTTCTATCACTGAGCCAGTTACTTACCCACATACAGACGCTTTCTCCCAGTCCGAGCATTCTCCTTTTATGCACTAAGCTTTTATGTGGTACAGTGTCAAATGCTTTGGAGAAGTCCAGATATACGACATCCATTGATTCGCTGCTGTCAAGTCTAGAACTTACCTCCTCATAGAAACTGATTAAATTAGTCTGACATGACCGATCCCTCACGAAGCCATGCTGATATGGCGTTATTTGCTTATTTCCGTTGAGATGCTCTAAGATAGCATCTCTCAGAAAACCTTAAAACAGTTTGCCCACAACAGATGTTAAACTTACCGGCCTATAGTTTCCAGGCTCTGTTTTTGGACCCTTTTTGAATATTGGCACCACATTTGCCATGCGCCAATCCTGTGGGACATTACCTGTCAGTATAGAGTCCGCAAATATCAGAAATAAGGGTCTGGCTATGACATAACTTAATTCCCTTAGGATACGGGGGTGTATGCCATCCGGTCCTGGCGATTTGTCTATTTTAATCTTTTTAAGTCGCTGATGTACTTCTTCCTGGGTCAGACAGGACACTTTTAATGGGGAATTTATTTTTACATTTTGCATGTCATCTGACAGTTTATTTTCCTCAGTGAATACAGTGGAGAAAAAAATATTTAATGATTAGATATTATAATGTATTCTAAAACAAAAATAGTGCCCTTAAAAGTTAATTCCATCACAGATTATATCCATATAACTTTTAACTGCTAAACATCATGCTGTACTAGGTTTCATCAAAGAGGTTGACCCACGAACATCATATATGACTTATGTATGATCACTGGGACTTCCAAGTTCAGCACTCGGCTATCTCCAGAAGTCCCACAGAAGTGAATGGAGTGATGGTCATGCATGTGCACTACCACTTCATTTTCACAGGAGACTTGAGGGTCCCTGTTCTTGTGATTAGTGGGAATCCCAGTGGTTGGACCTCCAACAAGCATACAAATAGGTGATACAGTTGTTTGTGGGACAATAGCGCTAACTTTTAGTTCTGGTTGTGGGAAATGTATGTGGATCAACAAGTTGATTGGGAGCCACAGATAGCAATAAAAGGCAGCATGCGCTAGCTTACCATTCTAGCAGTCAGACCAATGACCCTACTAAAGATTTTTGTTTGTGCTTAACCACTGTGCCCACCCCTGGATGATATTACTATTTTAATATTCTTAAGGCTGGCAACCACAAAGCTCAGCCTGCTCACCACCAGGAGGTTTAGCATCCTCTATTAGGCTACTTTCACACTCGCGTTTGGTGCGGATCTGTCATGGATCCGTTCAGAACGGATTCGTTTGTATGATCTTTAACATAGCCAAGACGGATCCGTCTTGAACACCATTGAAAGTCAAAGGAGGACGGATCTGTTTTCTATTGTGCCAGATTGTGTCATAGAAAATGGATCTGTCCCCATTGACTTACATTGTGTGCCAGAACGGATCTGTTTGGCTCAGTTTCGTCCCCAAAACGCTGCAAGCAGCGTTTTGGTGTCCTCCTCCAAAGCGGAATAGAGACGGAGGCAAACTGATGTATTCTGAGCGGATCCTTTTCCATTCAGAATGCATTAGGGCAAAACTGATCCATTTTGGACCGCTTGTGAGAGCCCTGAACGGATCTCACAAATGGAAAGCCAAAACACCAGTGTGAAAGTAGCCTTAGTTAAATTTAGTCCACCATAACTTGCTTGCAATTTTCACCCAGCTCCTCAAAATTATGACAATTTCCATGCACGTGTAACACTTTCCCAAATAAGATTGACTCCAAATAATTTTTATTCAGTTTTTGTTATACTTTTATTTCATTTTATAAACTGGAAAATGAAAAGTAATCCTACAGCACTTAAGAGGGGAAACACCCCCTGTAGAGGAGATCTCTAGGGAGCCGCGGCTGATGGACTGGTCTTCCCTTGGGCTTAGAAAGATAATGCCAATATGTATCTTATCATTGTCATAAATGAATTGTGCATTGTATCAGATATACAATGGCAATATCAAACAAATAATACTGGGTGATTAAAACAGGGTGGGGAGGAAATGTGTTCTCCAGCTCTTCTGGCAGGAGAACAAGGAAGAGAGATAAAGTTATATCTATTCCCAAACCCTACATGTTCCTTCCTCTTAAAGCTAAACCAAACTTGTTTAAATCTAAATACAGGTTATAGGACCTCTATAGGTTCCCCTTTTGGTTTGTGTTCTGGGGTGTATTTTTAAACCAGTGAGCAGTTAGTTGTGACTTTTTGCTTATTACCTTAAGTTGTAGCTGGATCATGGGTAAGAGCAAGATGATTGGACATCATTATGATGTCACCAAACAGGTTTTAGAAAGATATACATCTTTACTAATATACATATTTTTTTTTATCTTCTAGGTGATCTTGATATAGCAGTGGTTGGGAATTATATTCAAAAAATGTTAAGAGTTTACCCTGCGGTGGAAGGGAGGATTCAGTTTTCAGAAGATGACACTAGACATTCTTCTTCAAACAGCATTCAGATGAACTTTTCATTCTTTCCTTTGATGACTTTACTTGTATTAATACATACAATACTCTGAAAGTCATCATCAAAGATGTGAAGCAAAGATTTATTCTTGGTATAAAATGTCTCTACTTGTCTTTTCTAGCAAATATTGTATATACAGTGATAATGGTTTAGGAGATAAGGAACCAGGGTAGCACAGCAAGCTATGCTGGTTCCACATCACACAAACTATGGAAATAGCAAAGCTTGCAGTTCTACATTTTTTTCCTTAACTTGAAACCCCATAGAGCTGCCCACTAGACTGTTTCCATAGTCTTGACCAACCAATCCAGTCCAGATGCGGTCGGCAGTGGCATGTGTTGTGGATAAATCTCTGAAATAGGAATAACAATTTAATAAAACATATAAAAAGGATTGCCTACACTCCATAAACAATAGGGGATACATTTATGATCACTTTGGGTTCAACTGCTGGGAGCGCATAATCATCAGATCTGGAGCATGGATTAAGCTGTAGTGCACATGCACTGTGTATAGAGGTGACGGAGATAGCTGAGCACTGTACTCAGCCATCTCCATCAGCCCAGCAAACAGTGAATGGAGCGGTGCTCATGCATGTTGTTTATTACAAAAGTAAAAATCATTTAAGTATTATGGGGGGAATTTACCATTACTTTTTAGACTGGAGTTGCTACGGGCACTTGTGCCAAATTTTCGAAGATGGCAGACAGTAATAATACATTTGGTGCAATTGCTATACGGTTGCACCCGTTTCAGTAAAAGTAAGACTGGGGGATGCCTGGCATGGAGTTGCAACTTTTCAAAAATTTGCACTTCATAAATATGTCAAAAAAGTTATCTACTTTGAAATGCTGACCAAGTTTTCAATCTGTAGGTGAGCAAAAGAAAAAGCCAGCACTCAATGTCTCCAAATAAAATCAAGTATTTAATGAAAATCCCCAGAAGCCCCTTTTACCTCCCCCTCTCTTCCCCTATACCCACTTTATAATCCCCACCCACAGCTAAATCTGTCTGACTATTTAGGTGACTCTCAAACTGAGAACCTTATCTGTTCTTTTAGAATACGTGTCTAGAGAGACAGACAAATATGTATTCAAATAAAGAAAAATATTCCAGCTCACTATGAAAATCTCTCTGCACAGAACAGACTGGACAAGTCCTTGGCGTATGAACAGAAGAAAAAGTTCCAGCATCCAGGATAAAATGTTGCCAACTTCTTTATTAAACTTTGGTTATATTCCAATTAAACAGACAATGTAAACGAAGTTTAATAAAGAAGTTGGCAACATTTTATCCTGGATGCTGGAACTTTTCCTTGTGTACATAGTTGATCTGTTAGTTTCGGTTGATCAATGTTAATGTTACTTCCTTTCCTGTATATACATAAAATTTTCAAAAAAAGATAACCGAAAAAAGCATATTAGAACATACTGCATAACTGGTCAACGTGTTTTGAACAGAAAGTTCTTAATCATGACCGATAAACTTTCAGCTTGAAGCGCATTAACCAGTTATGCAGTATGTGGTCACATGCTTTTTAATGTATTTTTATTAAATACTGGATTGGGAGGCATTGAGTGCTGGATTTTTCTTTTGCTCCTGCCTCCATGCACAGATCTCTTCAAATCAAGGGGTTTGAGCTGATCTATTTTTTTCTTTTATACCTGTAGGTGGAGCTGGACGGTGTAGTGCTCAAAAAAGTTGTACAATTTGTGTACAACCCCCACTTGCAACTTTTTGAAGCCAGAATTCTAGTGTGCAGAGCTTGATAAATTCCCTCTTAGAGTTTACAGTAACTAGCTGCTATATACAAATGCACAATTTGGTATAAAAGCCACATGGAAATATGCTGCTCTGTTTTTCATGTAAGGAACTTGTATTTGTATTCCATAGTTGAGGAAAAAGTGGTAATCTATATTTTCTAAGAAATTGTTGGGTAGGGCAGTGATGATGGCTAACCTTCGGCACTCCAGCTGTGGGGAAACTAGGACTCCCAGCACACGCCATTCCTTTCTATGGAGTTCTGAGAACAGCCAAGCAGCTGGAGTGCTGGAGGTTAGCCATCACAGGGTTTCTGTCACATATCGTTTAATTTGTGTCACCTTTTATGTTGTTACTTTCTAGAGCATACAATCATCACTGGGTCTGTGCTGTACTGCAGTTCTGTGTGCATAACTGAAAGGTGTGTACATACTTTGGAGCTTTTTTTAGCAGCCGTCCATACAGCAGGACAGCCCCTTTCCTCTGTACACTGACGAATAGTGTACTGGCAGTATGATTATGCCATACATGCTCACCATCTTATTCCAATGTAGTCAAGTGGTAAAGAATAAAGAGACCATGGATAAGGGGTGCTGTTTTTTCTTTTTTTCCTCCGGTGTTTTCTCCCGCTTTTAAAAGTCAGAAGTCCGCTCGCTATACTTTAATAGGCAAATGAGAATCATTCTAAAAAAAGAGTGCTTTTTTAGGGTGGTTTCCCTCACTTTGGATGTGTTATGAGGTCCATGCATTTTTTTTTTTTAAGCACCGCATGCTCTAAATATAATAATTTGCTCAGTGTTTTTTCCTCCATAGGTTTCTCTATCGGAAATAAAAAAATTGGAAAAAGCAGGATAAAATATGTAAATAAAAAAATCCACTTAAAAAAATGTCAAAAAATAAATAAAATAAAAAACCCTGTGATTGAAGGAAACCTTAAAGAGGACCTTTCATGGGTCCAGACTTTATAAACAAAGTATCAGCGCTTACTATTTTTTCTAGTCGCAGCTCCATTCACCCTCTAAATTCTTCCGCCCTGTATGCTAATTTTCGCATCGGTACAGGGAGGAGGAGACCGCCCTTTTTCTCAATGGGCGTCTCCTTCTCCCTGGCCGTAGCGCGGTCCAATCGCAGCGGAGAGTGTTACAGCCAGGGAGAAGGTGAGCTTTTTTTTCTCCCTGGCTGTGACGCTCTCCACTGCGATTTGACCTCGCTACAGCCAGGGAGAAGGAGACGCCTATTGAGAAACAGGGCAGTCTCTTCCTCCCTGTACCGATGCGAAAATTTGCATACAGGGCAGGAGAATTTAACGGGAGCCACAGCGGGCGAACGGAGCGGCACCCAGAAAAAATTGTAAGCGCTATTAGATCCCCGCTGTATGCCCTACATACCCTGATACTTAGTTTATAAAGTCTGGACCCATGAAAGGTCCTCTTTAACGTGCTATTTTATGTTTCTTCATGGTTTCTATATACAGTACCTCGTGTATATAAAGACACCAAAGAAACATTAACTGAAATAAAGGTGCATTGTTGTTATATCACTTTAGAAGGTGCAATTTTTTTTCTTATTTCTGTTGATTCCCAAAAGATGGCAAAAACATAATTTTTGTATACCCAGTGTTTTAGAAGCCACAATGCATCTTTCAAAAAACCATGTACAGGAAACACTGACTGTTTTTTCTGATGCATGGTTTGAAGCTAAATATTCATGTCAAGAACCAGTATTGTCCATAAAGCACAATGAGACAGTAAATAACAGGACATACAGAATTTTATTGCACACATTTGTAAACTGATACAATGGAACCTGCGATTGTTATGAGTAACATATTGTTGATGCTGTGGATGAAGAAATCTGAACAGACGCTTTGTTGCTTAATTTGACAACTGTATCGGTCATGGAGAAAAACCATAATTTGTACTTATAACGGTAGTAAATGGCAGTATGACCTTCACATCTTCTTTTATATTCAAAGCAGAGAAGGAAAATAACTAAAAAATAAAAAATATTGGACATCACTACTCAACCATATAAAGAATATACTGTGTATAGTGGTGAAGGTAGATTAAACTTACTTGAAAGAATTCAAGTTCACTGACTAAGAGGGTGAGTTTGTGTAGTGGACTACCATCTGTCAAATGCACTCACACCTACTGACCAGGTCCACAAATCACTCATTCATGTTGAAGCAACACTGAAATCAATATTAACAATTGGGCCAGAAGTAAAAACTCAGATGTGTGCAGAGATTCATGCATGCAAAATCAAGGAAAGATCACTCAATATACCTCATATTAAGGGCTCTTTCACACCTGCGTTATTGTCTTCCGGCATAGAGTTCCGTCGTCGGGGCTCTATGCCGGAAGAATCCTGATCAGGATTATCCCAATGCATTCTGAATGGAGAGAAATCCGTTCAGGATGCATCAGGATGTCTTCAGTTCCGGAACGGAACGTTTTTTGGCCGGAGAAAATACTGCAGCATCCGGAACACTTGCCGCAAGGCCGGATCCGGAATTAATGCCCATTTTTTTTTCTGGTATTGAGCCCCTAGGACGGAACTCAATACCGTAAAACTAAAACGCTAGCGTGAAAGTAGCCTAAGTCGCTTCCTGTTCAGCTTCTCAAAAACAATCACTACCACTCTTGTTTTCTATATCAAGTTAATGAGATCATAGATAAACTTTGACCAAGGTCTCACAAACTTAACCACCCCAGGACCGCCGTACGCAGGATTGCGTCTTTGCGGCGGTCCTGTTGTTCTGGGTGGACGCGCCGGTGCGTCCTCTCGCGAGACGCGAGATTTCCTGTGAACGCGCGCACACAGGCGCGCGCGTTCACAGGATCGGAAGGTAAGCGAGTGGATCTCCAGTCTGCCAGCGGCGATCGTTCGCTGGCAGGCTGGAGATGTGATTTTTTTTAACCCCTAACAGGTATATTAGATGCTGTTTTGATAACAGCGTCTAATATACCTGCTACCTGGTAGTCTGGTGGTCCCCTTTGTTTGGATCGACCACCAGAGGACACAGATAGCTCAGTAATATGTTGCACCAAGCACAACTACACTCCCCCCCCCCCCCCCTGTCACTTATTAACCCCTTATTCACCCTTTATCACCCATGATCACCCCTGATCACCCCATATAGACTCCCTGATCACCCCCCTGTAAAGCTCCATTCAGATGTCCGCATGATTTTTACGGATCCACTGATAGATGGATCGGATCCGCAAAACGCATACGGACGTCTGAATGGAGCCTTACAGGGGAGTGATCAATGACTGTGGTGATCACCCCATATAGACTCCCTGATCACCCCCCTGTAAAGCTCCATTCAGATGTCCGAATGATTTTTACGGATCCACTGATAGATGGATCGGATCCGCAAAACGCATACGGACGTCTGAATGGAGCCTTACAGGGGAGTGATCAATGACTGTGGGGTGATCACCCCATATAGACTCCCTGATCACCCCCCTGTCATTGATCACCCCCCTGTCATTGATCACCCCTCTGTAAGGCTCCATTCAGACATTTTTTTGGCCCAAGTTAGCGGAAATTTTATTTTTTTTCTTACAAAGTCTCATATTCCACTAACTTGTGTCAAAAAATAAAATCTCACATGAACTCACCCTACCCCTCACGGAATCCAAATGCGTAAAAATTTTTAGACATTTATATTCCAGACTTCTTCTCACGCTTTAGGGCCCCTAGAATGCCAGGGCAGTATAAATACCCCACATGTGACCCCATTTTGGAAAGAAGACACCCCAAGGTATTCCGTGAGGGGCATATTGAGTCCATGAAAGATTGAAATTTTTGTCCCAAGTTAGCGGAAAGGGAGACTTTGTGAGAAAAAAATAAATAAAATCAATTTCCGCTAACTTGTGCCAAAAAATTTTTTTTTCGATGAACTCGCCATGCCCCTCATTGAATACCTTGGGGTGTCTTCTTTCCAAAATGGGGTCACATGTGGGGTATTTATACTGCCCTGGCATTTTAGGGGCCCTAAAGCGTGAGAAGAAGTCTGGGATCCAAATGTCTAAAAATGCCCTCATAAAAGGAATGTGGGCCCCTTTGCGCATCTAGACTGCAAAAAAGTGTCACACATCTGGTATCGCTGTATTCAGGAGAAGTTGGGCAATGTGTTTTGGGGTGTCATTTTACATATACCCATGCTGGGTGAGAGAAATATATTGGCAAACGACAACTTTTCCCATTTTTTTATACAAAGTTGGCATTTGACCAAGATATTTATCTCACCCAGCATGGGTATATGTAAAATGACACCCCAAAACACATTCCCCAACTTCTCCTGAGTACGGCGATACCACATGTGTGGCACTTTTTTACAGCCTAGGTGGGCAAAGGGGCCCACATTCCAAAGAGCACCTTTCGGATTTCACAGGTCATTTACCTACTTACCACACATTTGGGCCCCTAGAATGCCAGGGCAGTATAACTACCCCACAAGTGACCCCATTTTGGAAAGAAGACACCCCAAGGTATTCCGTGAGGGGCATGGCGAGTTCCTAGAATTTTTTATTTTTTGTCACAAGTTAGTGGAAAATGATGATTTTTTTTTTTTTCTTACAAAGTCTCATATTCCACTAACTTGTGACAAAAAATAAAAACTTCCATGAACTCACTATGCCCATCAGCGAATACCTTGGGGTGTCTTCTTTCCAAAATGGGGTCACTTGTGGGGTAGTTATACTGCCCTGGCATTCTAGGGGCCCAAATGTGTGGTAAGGAGTTTGAAATCAAATTCTGTAAAAAATGGCTGGTGAAATCCGAAAGGTGCTCTTTGGAATGTGGGCCCCTTTGCCCACCTAGGCTGCAAAAAAGTGTTACACATCTGGTATCCCCGCATTCAGGAGAAGTTGGGGAATGTGTTTTGGGGTGTCATTTTACATATACCCATGCTGGGTGAGAGAAATATCTTGGCAAAAGACAACTTTTCCCATTTTTTTATACAAAGTTGGCATTTGACCAAGATATTTATCTCACCCAGCATGGGTATATGTAAAATGACACCCCAAAACACATTCCCCAACTTCTCCTGAATACAGAGATACCACATGTGTGACACTTTTTTGCAGCCTAGGTGGGCAAAGGGGCCCACATTCCAAAGAGCACCTTTCGGATTTCACTGGCCATTTTTTACAGAATTTGATTTCAAACTCCTTACCACACATTTGGGCCCCTAGAATGCCAGGGCAGTATAACTACCCCACAAGTGACCCCATTTTGGAAAGAAGACACCCCAAGGTATTCACTGATGGGCATAGTGAGTTCATAGAACTTTTTATTTTTTGTCACAAGTTAGTGGAATATGAGACTTTGTAAGAAAAAAAAAAAATCATCATCATTTTCCGCTAACTTGTGACAAAAAATAAAAAGTTCTATGAACTCACTATGCCCATCAGCGAATACCTTAGGGTGTCTACTTTCCGAAATGGGGTCATTTGTGGGGTGTTTGTACCGTCTGGGCATTGTAGAACCTCAGGAAACATGACAGGTGCTCAGAAAGTCAGAGCTGCTTCAAAAAGCGGAAATTCACATTTTTGTACCATAGTTTGTAAACGCTATAACTTTTACCCAAACCATTTTTTTTTTTTACCCAAACATTTTTTTTTTAACAAAGACATGTATAACAATAAATTTAGAGCAAAATTTATATATGGATGTCGTTTTTTTTGCAAAATTTTACAACTGAAAGTGAAAAATGTCATTTTTTTGCAAAAAAATCGTTAAATTTCGATTAATAACAAAAAAAGTAAAAATGTCAGCAGCAAAGAAATACCACCAAATGAAAGCTCTATTAGTGAGAAGAAAAGGAGGTAAAATTCATTTGGGTGGTAAGTTGCATGACCGAGCAATAAACGGTGAAAGTAGTGTAGGTCAGAAGTGTAAAAAGTGGCCTGGTCTTTCAGGGTGTTTAAGCACTGGGGGCTGAGGTGGTTAATATAGAGAACAAAAGTGGCAGAAATAGTGTATGAGGAGCTGACCACAAAAGTGGTTAATGTACATTAATGTATATCTGTGAACAAGCTCCTAACCCCTGAAGACGCCACATCTGTGGTGAAACATGTAGGGGGAGCTTTGCTTGTTATTTTAAATACAAAAAGCATAAGTGTCTGTGAAAAGCTAGGGGGTCAACCTGCAGGCGTTCACCAGCATTGTCAGTGAGAAACAGATTTGAGGAAAAGGATGGATGATGGTTGGGAAGGGAACTATTAGGGTACTTTCACACTTGCGGCAGGATGGATCTGACATGCTGTTCACTATGTCGGATCCGTCCTTCCGCTCAGTGGCGTACCGCCCATATAGGCAGCCCACGCCGTTGCTATGGGGCCCGGAGCGCAGGGGGGCCCGGAGTGCACGGAAGGCCCCGCCCCCTCAGTTTATTTTAGCCAGTACACACTGTGGCGCAGGCGCAGCGGGCCCGCGGCACTTGTCTTTGAACGTGGGCCCCCCCCCCGCCTCGCGCTCGCCCCCCCCCGCCTCGCGCTCGCCCCCCCCCCTCCTCCTCCTCCTATTCACCAGCCTCACTAGTCACTTCAGGAACTTGATTCTCCCGGCCAGGCTGCGGGTGTGTTCTAGTCTTCACACTGGCCAATCAGCGCAAGTCAGCAGCACAAAGAGGCAGCTGCTGATTGGCCAGTGTTTGCAGGCAGCAGGAGCGGGCGTCGCTCATACATACCCATACAGAGCGTGACCTGAGCGAGTGAAGTAGGCTGCGCACCCTCCTGCACCCTGCACCCAGCCCCAGACTGAAGGACTGACCGCCG
This sequence comes from Bufo bufo, assembly GCF_905171765.1. NCBI lineage: Eukaryota > Metazoa > Chordata > Amphibia > Anura > Bufonidae > Bufo > Bufo bufo. The sequence goes on from NC_053392.1 coordinate 301,142,763, forward strand.
GACACGGAGTCCTGGACGGTGGTCTATAGATTGGTTGGTGTGCCTGTGGACTGTGGTTTGTTGTATATGGGAAGGGATTGCCAGGCAGCAAGAGAACTCATAGGGAGGGGGGCTCATAGAGGACAGTTTGCTTTCCTCCTACTCTGTCCTGTATGAGCCTCCACCCCTGAATCCTCTATGAGCCCCCCTAATGCCCCCATTACCCCAAAATGCCCAGGGGGGGGGGGGAGTAGGAGGCAAGCACAATGTTCTCTATGAGCCTCCCCCCCCCCCCCCCCGAGTCCTCTATGAGCCCCCTAACCCCTAATGTCCCCATTACTACAAAATGTCCATGGGGGGAGGGGTAGGAGGAAAGCACACTGTCCTCTATGAGCCCCCCCCCCCCCCCCAGAGTCCTCTATGAGCCCCCAAACATTTAATGCCACCCAAAATGCCCAGGGGGGAGAGGAGTAGAAGGAAATCACACTGTCCTAAGCATTTTGGAGGTCATTAAGGGTTTGTGGGGCTCATAGAGGACAGTCTGCTTTCCTCCTACTCTGTCCTGTATGATCCTCCCCCCTGAATCCTCTATGAGCCCCCCTAATGCCCCCATTACCCCAAAATGCCCAGGGGGGGGGGGAGTAGGAGACAAGCACACTGTTCTCTCTGAGTCTCCCCCCCCCCCCCCCCCCCCGAGTCCTCTATGAGCCCCCCAACCCCTAATGTCCCCCAAAATGCCCAGGTGGGAGAGGAGTAGAAGGAAAGCACACTGTCCTGAGCATTTTGGGGGGCATTAAGGGTTTGGGGGGCTCATAGTGGACAGTGTGCTCTCCTACCCCCCCCCCCCCCCCCGGGCATTTTGGGGGGCATTAGGGGTTGGATAACCCCTCTAACTCCTTTCTGCTGATGCTGACAGTGCACATAGCCACCAATCATATTCCCCCAATCCCCCCACCCCCCAACACCCCCACCCCCCAACACATCAGTCACCTTTGGGGGGTGGGGATATGATTGGTGGCTATGTGCACACTCAGCATCAGCAGCAAGGAGTTAAAGGGGTTTGGGGTAAGAGAAGTGATACAAAATGGCACTGGTAGCAAAGGGGTTAAGATGTGGGGGATGGCCTACGTCTGGCTTTAGCACAGTGGACACAGGAAGGAGGTGCGATGTGTATGTGGGCCCCTGCCCTGCACTCGTTCAGCTGTGCTCACATACATATTGCGCCCTGTGTCCACTATCCTGTGCCCATTCTGCTAAAGCCTGACATAGCCCATCTATGCCCGGCTTTACCAAATCAGACAGGCAGGAGCAGTGATGTGTGATGTGATCATATTTATTGTATGTATGTGTGTGTGTGTCTGTCCCTGTGTTTGTGTCACCATCACCATGCCCACAGTGTTCCTATGTCTTGACGCAGCTGCATCAGGACGTTCTGTGCGGAGCAAGAGAAAGAAGAAGGAAGAGGAGGCAGCACCGCCAGCATGGAGTCCGTGGTAGAGGCACAGGGAGGCACACTAAGGACACAGGTAACACTACCACATGATGTACACTAGTGTTATCTGTGGTTTTACATAAGACTGCAAGTAACACTACCACATTATCAGCACTAGTGTTATCTGTGGTTTTACATAGGACTGCAGGTAACACTACCACATTATCAGTACTAGTGTTATCTGTGGTTTTACATAAGACTGCAAGTAACACTACCACATTTTCAGCACTAGTGTTATCTGTGGTTTTACATAGGACTGCAGGTAACACTACCACATTATCAGCACTAGTGTTATCTGTGCTTTTACATAGGACTGCAGGTAACACTACTACATTTTTGGTAATCAGAGAGCCATCACTGTGTTATTTGTATTCAGAGAGCTATCACTGTGTTATCTGTGGTGTTACATAGGACTACAGGTGACATCTACTACATTATCTGTACTCAGAGAGTTATCACTGTGTTATTTGCAATGTTACATAGGGCTGCAGATAAAACTTTTATGGAATATCCACAGGAGTCCCATAGATTCAGATACCACAGGGTTTTGTTCCTACAGCATTCCCTTTGCCACAAAACCGACCTGTGCCCTTCATTCTCTGGGTCAGTACGAATACGTACAAACGTATGTATACATTTATTTATTGGCAAATGGGGGTGGAGCCAAGACAGGAGGTGGGATGGGCCAATAGGTGGGCGGGGTTAGGGGGCCCAATTCAGATTCTTGCTATGGGGCCCAGTGATTTCTATGTACGCCCCTGCTTCCGCTATTTCGCTGCTCCGTCCCCATTGACTATAATGGGGACGGGGGGGGGGGGAAGTCCTGCATGTCCGACTTTTTAGTCCATTATAGTCAATGGGGACGGAGCGGCGGTCTGGCGGCACGGCGAAATAGCGGAAGGACGGATCCGACATGGTGAACAGCATGTCGGATCCGTCCTGCCGCAAGTGTGAAAGTAGTCTTAGAAATAAGCTAGCTCCAAATGAGCAGGAAAGGATATTTGAATGGTTGATAATACTGAGAGAGCTAGTTGAAACAAAGTAAATGGAATATGGAAACAACTTCTTATATTGGAAACCTGAATGCTGTTAATGATAAGCGAATAACTCTCAGCATATAGCAGCCATTGCTATTTGATACTATTGTAGCGGTGGTGTGTGTGAGTTAACACAACCACCGTTATTATATATCCATACCCAGCTATCAGCACCACCAATATATAGCCCAGCACCGCCCCACTGCTAATTTATTCACTCCTCATTGCCGGCTGGCGCATGTGCAGTGCGTCCTGTGAGGCCGATTCCAGGCGCTGACATGTGTATCCACGGCGCATGCGCAAGCTTATGGCTCAGCGAACGTATTCCGTGGATACACATGTCAGCGCCTGGAATCAGCCTCACAGGACGCACTGCACATGCGCCAGCTGGCAATGAGGAGTGAATAAATTAGCAGTGGGGCGGTGCTGGGCTCCAGAAGCAGGGGAGCGGCTGGGCACCAATGGCCGGAGGGACAACCCCTTGGGCACCTTACTCAGGTAATTACCATATTGATAAAAGAGATTTTCTAGACAAAGAACAACACTTAGGGTAGTAATACTAGTTAACAAAATAATAGCAAAGACAGGTGCACTCTGCGGTCTTACTAAACCCTCAAACTGATTTTAAAATTGAGAGATTAGCCAACATGTCCTACGGTGTAGGACATGTCTAAGCCCGGGCACCACGCCAAGGTTTCTCAAGTAGCCCGGGACCTAACACTCTCCTAACTGAGCCGTATGGGCAATACCAGGAGCCAGTGGGCAAATTACAGGAGCATGACTCACAAACAACTCACCAGTTACCTCCAGCATGTAACCATGCTAGCAATGGGAGGAGGAAGGAGTCTGCGAGTCCCACTCAAGACTGGCTGATAAGGCCCAGGCCTCACAGGTGCACCTAAATGTGGCCTGTAGATGGAAAGCAGGCACATTTAAATTGGAGTTTATACACCTCCAGGAATCTCTATATATACAAACTGAAAAGACTAGCGTGGTATTAGCAGGAGGTGCTCAAACCCACATGCAGTCGTGCATATATATAGGGGAGCAAATCCTGCACTTGTGGCCCGTTGCTAATGGCGATCCCCAGCAAAAATGCATACGGTGGAGGATGCCCGCAGCGAACCATAAGTACCACAATAGACATCCTACACAAGGACATGTTGACTAATCTCTCAATTTTAAAATCAGTTTGAGGGTTTAGTAAGACTGCAGAGTGCACCTGTCTTTGCTATTATTTTGTTATATTGATTATGACATCCACACAATTGCTACCTTGTGTAGGATGTCTATTGTGGTACTTGTGGTTCGCTGCGGGCATCCTCCACCGTATGCATTTTTGCTGGGGATCGCTATTAGCAACGGGCCACAAGTGCAGGATTTGCTCCCCTATATATATGCACGACTGCATGTGGGTTTGATCACCTCCTGCTAATACTACGCTAGTCTTTTCAGTTTGTATATATAGTAATACTAGTTATTTTAATACAAAACAAGCAGACTGATGTGATGATGTTAAAAGCTCTGTCACTAAAATCCAGGTGATAGAATCCCTTTAAGAAAAGAGAACAAATAATTTAGGCCTAAAACAGAATTGGTATAGCTACTGGCTATTGATTTGTGTTCATATTTGAAAAATATTCTGGGACAATAAGGGTCAACTTTTTTCTAAAATTAATGTATATCTGACACTAATCATTTGCATCCATTGGGACACCTCTACTGTAATTACATTTGTTTCTATAATGCATATGTTGAGTGAAATTTTGCACACATTAGTCTTTTATTTTCAAGACCTACTTTCTCTAATATAGTGGCTTGTGTAGCTTTCAAGTTCAGAGCTTAGCTGACACTCTCTGCTCTTTCCCACTCTCATGTCCTAATGCTCCATGAAGTGTTTCCCAACCAGGGTTCCCTATATGGCCAAACTAATCGTGGCTTGAACAAAGCTTCTCGGCATGGGTGGCAATACATGAATGAACATTAATACTTACTGTAGAGAAATGTCAGCTGCAAACCACTGATTTTGAGAGGATCAGTTCGATTTCAACATGTCTAACCAATTTGTTCAAGGGAGATAAGTCATCCCCAGATGTATCTGACAACAACTTATTCCATACTCCCTTTTGAGAACACTTGTACGTTGACGTGAGCCGAATGTAAATGTGTTTAGGAAGTTGGAAGGAATAGCTGTCAGCCGAGCAAGCTGGTTGAGATGCATGGCCTCCTTGAGGTAGAACATAAGAGGGAGATTTATCAAAACTTGTGTAAAGGAAAATTGGCCCATGGCAGCCAATCGGATTCCACCTTTAATTTTTCAGAGCTCCTTTGGAAAATGAACAGTGGAAACTGATTGGTTGCTATGGACAACTAAGACCGTCACCAGTTTTGATCAATCAATCCCAAAATCTATTGCTATAGGAATGAGATTATGGCAATGGAAAAAAAATAGGATAGTAAAGCTTAATTAGTTTGGATGCACCTAAGGGCTCTTTCACACTTGCGTTGTTTTGTTCCGGCATAGAGTTCCGTCGTCGGGGCTCTATGCCGGAAGAATCCTGATCAGGATTATCCCAATGCATTCTGAATGGAGAGAAATCCGTTCAGGATGCATCAGGAGGTCTTCAGTTCCGGACCGGAACGTTTTTTGGCCGGAGAAAATACTGCAGCATGCTGCGCTTTTTGCTCCGGCCAAAAATCCTGAACACTTGCCACAAGGCCGGATCCGGAATTAATGCCCATTGAAAGGCATTAATCCGGATCCGGCCTTAAGCTAAATGTCGTTTCGGCGCATTACCGGATCCAATGTTTAGCTTTTTCTGAATGGTTACCATGGCTGCAAGGACGCTAAAGTCCTGTTTGCCGTGGTAAAGTGTAGTGGGGAGCGGGGGAGCAGTATACTTACCGTCCATGCGGCTCCCGGGGCGCTTCAGAGTGACGTCAGGGCACCCCACGTGCATGGATGACGTGATCGCATGGATCACGTCATCCATGCGCATGGGGCGGTCTGACGTCATTCTGGAGCGCCCCGGGAGCCGCACGGACTGTAAGTATACTGCTCCCCCGCTCCCACTACTACTATGGCAACCAGGACTTTAATAGCGTCCTGGCTGCCATAGTAACACTGAACGCATTTTGAAGACGGATCCGTCTTCAAATGCTTTCAGTTCACTTGCGTTGTTACGGATCCGGCGGGCACCTCCGGCAAATGGAGTGCACGACGGATCCGGACAACGCAAGTGTGAAAGAGGCCTAAGTAGTCTGTTAAATAATTATCTTGTAATTATTATATAACTGCATTCTCATAAGAGAAACTAATTCATTCTTGTTGATCAATCATAGCAATGAAGAGATGAGAGATAAGTATTCTAACAGATGCCTATTTCTTCAAGGGAGAAATGCAATTGATAGACCATAAAAAACATTTGATGCCAAGTCTATAGTACGCAAGAAATACATTAAAAAAAATACTTTCATAAGCATGGTCTGTCTTGGGCATACAGTTTTCTGTGATGTCATGATAATGCCCTGAATGTAGCACACACAGATTTTTGTTCATTGTCAGCACTGCAACATCAGTACTTAAAGGTGTTGTCCGGGTGAAGGTCTAAACTCGGACATACCCATAATTTCACCCAGGCAGCCCCCCTGACAGTTCATGCTCCGATGCTCTCCCTTGCCCTGCGCAGGAACGCGCATGGCAAGGGCTCTTTTATTTACCATAACACACTGTCGGGCGGAGGCTTCCGCCCAGCAGTGTGTTGGGTGACGTCACCAGCTCTGATGGGCGGGCTTTAGCGCTGCCCTAGCTGTTTTACAGGCTAGGGCAGCGCTAAAGCCCACCCATCAGTGCCGGTGACGTCATCGGCTCTGCCTGGCAGCCGGAAGCAGAGTCCGGTTCGTCACCGGAACTCCACAAAATGAAATCGCGCAGGGCAAAGGAGAGCATCGGAGCATTCTGATGCTCTTGTCAGGGGGGCTGCCTGGGTGAAATTCTGGGTATGTCCGGGTTCATCTCTGAACCCGGACAACCCCTTTAATAGTGGCCCTTGACCGTGACATTCGTCTGCTACAATATTACAAAAAAGATTACTTACTGTATGTGATATGTGCTTTTATCACTATCTTTTTTCACCAACATATATGCTAAAAGTGAGACAAAAACCTGATGTGAACTAAGAAGTATGTAGTGCCAGAGTTCTGTTTCACGTTTAAGGCTGGGTATATGCAAGGCAGACGTGGCTGACGTGTGAAACCCTGTCTACTCATGGTGCCCAATGGCTGCACAAATTTGAAGGTAATACCTTAGTTGACCTGTAAATGTGTGCACCCATTGGCTTAAAAGTAAATTCTTAGATTGGAAGTAACAGAAAAAAAAAAATGGCCTGATTTGGGAGACCACCTGTATCATGATGGGGACTACTCCCTGGTGAATATCACTGATTAGGAGGCATCAAACAAAATAATATTAAGTTGATTTAGGGAAGAAAAATAGCTTAGGATACCGAGCAGCTGCAGTCTGGCCCAGCTCCTTTTGGTATTAGGTGCTACTAGTGTCCCTAGCAAGGGATTGAGTGCAGAAATTGGAGACTGCAGATCACAGAAAGCCCAACATGACCAACATCAATAGGCAAAATATACTTGTGTGGTGGGCACTGACTAGTTAAAGGGGTTGTGCAGTGTTAAAATAGTAATATATACGAGATTGGCAGGGGTCTGACTCCAAGCACTTCCATCATTCAGCTCTTTGAAGGTGTAGTGGTGCATATGCGAGCACTGCTTCCATTTCAAGATGACCCGTGTGCCGTCTCTCTCTCTTGCAGCACACTGTAATTACAACTACTCATCTCATTCACTTTAATAGAACAAGCAGTTAGTACACTGCGCTGCCTCTACAAGCGAGACGATGGGCAGGTAATTTTGAAGTAGAAGCAGGGCTTGCACAAGCGCCGATTACACCTTCAAACTGCTGATCGGCAGGGGCGTCGAGAGTCGGACATCAAGATTTTAGCAGTGCAAAACCCCTTTAAATGTCACATAGCTGCACATGAACGTCAATGAAGTACTGTCTTGCATAAATCTCATGGCCAAATTTAAAGAATTTGAAGATGCTTGTATTATCTAAATATCTAGATTCTGTTTAATTTTGTGCTATGCGTAGTATCCTCTATAGAAATCGGTTTCAAGTATAAATTAGTTTGTTTGAATAAGGTTTTATGTTAAACAGAATTCACAATACATATATGATGATGAAACTGGAAATCCAATGCTCCAAGCTAGTAAAATGAGAATTTAAGGTCCGTAGGGACAAGTTGAAACAGTATCTGAGTGCAAATATTTGATACTCATGTACTCCACCCAGAAAATCAAATCTCCTTTTGGTCCTCTTCTTCAATCCTCTACAGAATCCCCTTTCCAGGCCTCCGTATGCAACAACAGCAAGATACATAGTAAAAAAAAATCGGAGAGCAGAAACCATAAAATCAGGGGCGCATTGCAAACCACCCTCTTTTCCAGGAACACTGGGGCCCATTTACTAAGAGCGGCTTTTTTACTCCAGTCTCAGTTCCCCCTTGCGCTGCCATAAGGTTCGTCTAATTTATGATGAGGTGTGCGCCTCTTCGTAAATTAGGCGCATCTATGGCAGCCCTTGTGCCTGGTGAAAAAAATATGCCAGACCGACTGGCGTAGTTTTTCGGGAACATTTACGCCTGTTTCCAGCTATAAATGTTACTACATTTGCCGGGGCCGAGGTCTTAGTCCTGGACCCGGCATGGCCCTCGCTCTGCCCCCATCATGCCTAACAAAGAAACATAGAAGACTGACTGCAGAAAACAAGACTACCCGGTCCATCTAGTCTTTTCCTAACTGCTGAACACAGCGTGAAACCAGTTGTTGTAAATATTGTCGTACAACCAGTTGAAAAAGAAACTGGCGACTATTTTAGTCAAAAAAGTAATCACAAGTCTTAATAAATGACCCCCACTGAGTCTCATCCACATAGGGTCAACATATCCTCCGCTGACCAAGCAGTTCATGATATTTAAAACCAATACAGATTTATTCCAACAATAAAACCAGCTATTTGCATTCAATGCTTTCCTGGGTGTCATCCATCAGGAAGAATTACAATTCCTTACATACCTTCCTCTATCAAGTTCCTTGCACCTTTACTACTCCTTCTTCTGCGTCTGTTTCCCAAGTACCAGAAGTGACGTACCAAACTTCTCTAATTAGTTTTACACAATCACTTCTAAAGAAACAATATTACAACTAATATAATCCCAATACAATAATACAGGTAATATTTTTCTTTAGGAGTGATTGCTTGAATGGGTGAGTTACTACAGAAGTTCAACGTGCCACTTCTGGTCCTTAGGAAACAGACATAGAAGGTGGAGTAGTAAATGTGCAAGTAACTTAGATGAAGATAGCTAATGAAGAATTATTATTCCTGAGATTCAGGGTACACCCACTCGTTCGGGTTTCCTGATGCAGTTTTGGAAACCAAAATCATAAGTGGATCATAAAAAGAGAGAAATTATAAAGGATAGATAAGACTTATCTTTTTTTTTTTTATTATTCACTCCTGCTTTTGGCTTCCAAAAACATATGCAGAAACCTGACCGTATGGTTCCACCCTTACTGATGCTATAATAAAGGAGGGTTTGTGATGAGCTCTCCTCGGGTGTGTGAGTAAATTTGGCTGCTCTATACTAACGTGCTGCATCTTGTTTGGTTGTTTTTCCTCTCTAATTTTTATTGTTTTGTATCTAGCCGAGGTTAAAAGGGTTGTGTAACTTCAGCAAATCTTGTAGAGAAAGTGAATACAAACCACTTACTAATGTATTATTATCCATATTGCGTCCTTTACTGGCTGGATTCATTTTTCCAGCACATTATACACTGCTCATTTCCATGGCTATGACCACCCTGCAATCCATCAGTGGTGGTCGTGCTTGCACACTATAGGAAAAAGCACCGGCCTCTCTAGTGTCCAGGACTGCGGGTGTGCACCAAGGCTAGTGCTTTTTCTTATAGTGTGCAAGCATGGCCACCACTGATGGATTGCATGATGGTCGTAACCATGGAAATGAGAAGTGTATGATGTGATGGAAAAATGAATCCAGACAGCAAAGGAGGCAATATGGACAACATCACAATACATAAGTGGCTTGTATTAACTTTCTCTACATAATAAATGCTGTTTGCTGAAGTGAGACAACCCCTCTAAATGAATAGATGGGATGAAGGGAGTAAGATTAAACCATGATAATAGCTCAGTAGAGCTAACTAATATATACAGTAGAGATGGCCTTGCGGTTCGCGGCAAACTTTGCGTGTTCGTGATTCGCCGAACAAATGGAGATATTCACGCCCGCCATATTCTTTTACATTGTGAAGAACTTTGACCCATGACACATCCATCAGGTGTTACAGGACAGCCAATTGAGACGTTTCAGCACATGGACATACCCTTACCTTATAAATAAACCTGATCTGGGCACCATTTTACATTCAGTGTTTTGCCAGTGTAGGGAGAGGTTGCTGTGTGGAGCAGGGACAGGCTGTTAGGGACACCAAACGCTAGCTAATAGGGCCACAAAAGTCATTTTAAGCACTGGTATAGGTGTGCTATCGATAGGTGTGATACACAGAGGGGTGCGATATACTTATAATATACTTTTATAATGAGTCAAAAACACATAGATCTATATAGTGATCACCTGGAAGTCAGGGGCCTAGGGGCTAGGGGCTTACTAGGGCCATTTTTATATAGGGTAAGGTTCCGGACGGGGTCGCTCTTCTCAGGGAGGGTGGTCTGTGGTTAGGCTATCAGGGCCAGAATAGGGCAATATCAGGGACAGTTCTTTGCCCACCCTGTCCTTCAATACCACATCATCATCTAGCCCAGGGATGGATGTTTTTTGCTTTTCCTCCGGGATTCATGATGTGCACTGGAACCCCCCGGATTGTGGTAGGACATATGGTTTCTGATTTGGTGCCGCCGAGCACCTGATTTAGTGCCGCCGAGCACTTGTTATTGCCTACCACATCTATGCTTTTTGCTTAACTTTAATAATTGAATTTATTTTCATTTTGAGGGATATCTTTTTCCAATTACACGTCCGCAAAATGGGTCCGCATCCATTCCGCAATTTTGCGGAACCGATGCAGACCTATTCATTTTCAATGGGGCCGGAATGTGCTGTCCGCATCCGCATTTGCGGATCCGCACTTCCGCATCCGTGCTTCAGTTTCCGCAAAAAAATAGAACATGTCCTATTCTTGTCCGCAATTGCAGACAAGATTAGGCATTTTCTATAATAGTGCCGGTGATGTGCGGTCCGCAAATTGCGGAATGCACATTGCCGGTGTCCGTGTTTTGAGGATCCGCAAAATACTTACGGACGTGTGAATGGACCCTCATAGTAAAATTATTAAAGGTTACATTTTATCTTCATGTATATTCTAATGGATTGCCTTCCTTGTACAATGTTATAATATACTTTCTATGTTAGAAAGTATATTATAGTGCATTTGTATTGTGCGGCAGTTGTGTGCGGTTCTGCTGCGATACTGCAGGTATATAGAGGGACAAGCGGTATTGGAACAAATAATTTCTACTAGTGTGATATACCAGTCATCTCCCCAATAAACGCATTGAAGCGGGGTGTTATATACCAATATACTTTCTTTATATTGCCGATATTTTGCATTGAAAAAAATAATGAATGAAGATCGCAAAATCGAATAATATATCTGGTATGTCACTGTCCATGTTGTGGGACTATTTGTGCACTTCTAGTAATTATTTCTTGGCTGCAAATATGAGCTGAAGGTTTTTCAGGTTCGCCTTCCATTAAAATTAATGGGACCCGCCGCGAACATTTGATCGCGTTTGCGAACCGTCCGGGCAGATGTTCGTCTATCACTAATATACAGTACCTGTAATTAATCCATGTGGATATAACTAGTTAGGCTTCTTATGCTTGTCATGAAGGATGTTTCAATTATTTAGATTCAATCAATTTAAAAATCAATTTCATTTGCTTTCTACAGAAAGAACAAATTTCAAGATGCATAATAAAGTAGTGAGAATGCTAGAATGAGCTGAAAAAAAACTGCTTTGTGCAGGACTAGCACATGGTCACACAATCTCTGAAGGTCCTTAAGCCACAAGGGAGAACAGCAAGGAGACAGAAAAGGGTAAATTACTCTTACCAGTAATTGGATTTTCCAACAGCATTCCCAGGAGGACGTCCCCGCCTCCAGGACAGGAAACAACGAGGAAGCACAGGATTTAAGGAGCCTCCTCCCCTTACCTTACCATCACAGAAGTGATGCAGAAAAAATCATATATTATAGTAAACAAATTACATCATTCGTCTACATTCAAAATTTGGGAAGGAAACCAGTGCCGTTGTGGAGGCTATTGGAAAATCCAATTACCGGTAAGAGTAATTTACCCTTTTCCCCGGCGCCTCCACAACGGCATTTCCAGGAGGACTAACAGAGTAATCAATATTAGGGGGGGGGCCACAGCAGATAGAACTTTACGACCAAAGGACAAGTCCTGATCCCTTACTACATCTAGCTTATAGTGCCTGAAAAAAGTCATAGGGTTGGCCCATGTTGCGGCTCTACAGATCTGTTCCAGAGAGACTGCTTTCGTCTCTGCCCAGGATGAGGCCACTGCCCTTGTAGAATGAGCCCTCAATACCTCTGGTGGCTGACAGCTCTTGGCAACTTAGGCAGAGGATATTACGTTCCTAATCCATCTAGCTATGGTTGATTTGCTAGCAGCTTGCCCCTTATTAGGGCCCTGAAATTGCAGAAAGAGGCGGTCCGATTTTCTTAGCGGCTTAGTGGCTTGTAGGTAAGAAAGGACTGATCTCCTGACGTCCAGATTATGGAGAGTTCCCTCCGAGTCAGTAGATGGAGACTGAAAAAACGAAGGTAGGGAGACTTCCTGTTCATGATGGAATCTGGATACCACTTTTGGGAGAAAGGCAGGACAGTACCTGAGGATTATACGATCATCCAGAATTGTAAGATAGGGAGGCTTGCATGAGAATGCTTGAATTTCTCCAACTCTTCTGGCAGAGGTTATGGCAACTAAAAAAAACGTCTTCATGGTGAGGAGCCTTAGAGGGATATTATCAATTGGCTCAAACGGAGGAGTAGTGAGAGCAGAAAGAACTAGGCCCAAGTCCCAAGGAGGAACCACCGGACGAGGGAAGAAAGAAGTTCTTACTGCCCCCTTCAAAAAAAGTTTGATCAGAGAGGAATCTGACAGTTTTACGTCCAAGAAGGCGCTGAGCGCGGAGATCTGTACCTTCAGAGTTGACGGGCGGAGGCCTTTTTCCAACCCAGCTTGCAGGAACTGAAGGACCTGAGGAACATCAGGAAAATCTACACTTCCCAAAAAGGACAAAGGCATTCCAGGTTCTCAAGTAGATCCGGGAAGTTACGGGTTTCTGGCTTTTTAGCATTGTGGAAATAACCGCATCTGACAGGCCCTTCTGTTTTAGCAGGAGGCGTTCAGATTCCAGGCCGTCAAACTGAGTTGCTTTACACTGGGATGATTTATTGGTCCCTGATGGAGTAGGTCTGGGTTTGACGGCAGTGTCCAATAAACTCCGGCTGATAGTTTGAGCAGGAGTGGAAACCAAGCCCTTCTTGGCCAGAAGGGGGCCACCATAATTACATGGACCCTCTCTTCCTGAGTTTTTACCAGGACTTTTGGAATGAGGCTGAATGGAGGGAAGGCATAAAGGAGCTGTTTTGGCCACGGCCGGGAGAGCGCGTCTAGCCATACCGGATGATCTTTTTGCGAGAGGGAACAGAACCTTCTGACCTGCCTGTTGCTTTTGGTGGCGAACAGATCTAACACTGGGGTCCCCCACATCTGGCAGATCTGGCTGAAAACGTGGTGATTTAGGGACCATTCGGTTTCTCTTATGAGATGTCGACTGAGATAATCGGCCACCACATTTTTTTCTCCCTTGATATGCACCGCAGAAAGGGACAGAAGGCTTCTTTCTGCCCAACAAAAAATGTTTTTCGATACTTCCGCCAGTGAGCGACTTTTGGTTCCCCCTTGTTTGTTTACGTACGCCACAACTGTAGTGTTGTTCGTCAATATTTTTACGTGTTTTGGAGAGGAAGTTTTGTAAAGGGCAAGGAGGCGTCCTGCATGTCTTTCTCCCAGGATCCCTGAACTACTGATCCTGAAGAATGACCTCCCCACCCTGAGTTGCTGGCGTCTGTTGTAATGACCATAACATCTCTTGGGCGCCAGTGAACTCCTATGCTCAGGTTTCCCTTTATTCTCCACCAAATTAGTGACTGTTTTACCTGTCTGGGAACATGAACCTTTCTGTCTAGAGATGAATTCTTTCCGTCCCATGAGGATAGGAGAAAGGCCTGAAGGACTCTTGTGTGACTTTGGGCCCACCTTACTGACGGGATTGTGGCTGTTAGCAGCCCCAGTACAGCCATGATGTCTTGTATCGAGGACCGATCCCTGCTGGAAAAACGAGACACTGTTTGGATTAAGTGAGATTGTTTGTCTTGAGGAAGGAAAGACATTAGATGCCTTGAGTCCAACAGTACCCCTAAAAAAACCTTTTCCTGATTGGGGATAAGGTCTGATTTTATTGTATTTATTATCCACCCTAGAGTTGTAAGGCAGTCCCGGATTTGCCTGAGGCGTGATTGTAGAAGTTGGCGCGACTCCGCAAACACCAGAAAGTCGTCCAGGTATGGAACGATCTGTACCCCCTGAAGGTGAAGAAATTTCGTGACCTCTGACATTATTTTTGAAAAAACTCTGGGGGCAGAGGATAGGCCGAAAGGAAGGGCTGTGAACTGAAAATGGGACAGTTTTCCTTGAAAATAAATTGCTATCCTTAGAAAACACTGATGCCTGTGGTCTATAGGGACGTGGTAATAAGCGTCCTGAAGGTCGACGGTAGCCATAAAACAGTCCTGCGGAAGGATCTGTGTGGTAGATTTTATGGTCTCCATTTTGAATCTCTTGTAAACAATGGATTTGTTTAAGGACTTTAAATTTATTATTAGGCGAAGGGAGCCGTTTGTTTTTTTTATCAAAAATATAGGGGAATAGAATCCTTCGCCGTGTTGTTCTTCTGGTCTGGATGAGGACTCCTTTAAGGAGTAACGTAGTTATCTCTGACTCTAGGGATGCCTGTTTGTCGGGCTGCTGTCTTTGGTTGATAAAGAAATGTTTTGGGGGTGAAGAAACAAATTCTAGCTTTAGGCCTTCTCTTATGAGTGACCCAAGGGGAGGCATACATTTCTTGCCAGGCAGAGGAGAATTGTTTTAGTCTGCCTCCTACCTGGATCAGCGTGTCACTGGGTAGGGCGGGTAGAGGCTTCTGGCTTAAAAAGGTATCCCCTTCCTCTACCTCTAGAAGGCTGCCACCTTTTTGATCCGTCCCTTTTACTCTGATCTGCTCTTGACCTTTTTTGATTTTGAAAGGAACGTCTCTGTTGATAGTAACGATTATCAGAGGGGAAACCTTTTTTTCTATCGGAGGCCTTCTCCAGAATATCGTCAAGAGCGGAGACAAATAACCTATCTCCCTCACATGGGATGGAGCATAGGCGGTTCTTAGATCCTGCGTCCCCGTCCAGGAACGGAGCCATACCGCCCTACGGGTCGCATTGGCTAAAGCACTGCTTCTTGCAGAGAGTTTAACCAAGTCGGCCGAGGCGTCCACTAGAAAATTAGATGCTCTCTTTTAGGGTAGGAAGGGAGTTTAAGATTTCTTCTCTGGACATACCCCCTGACAGATTGCTCTCTAGCTGATCTAGCCACACTGAGAGGGTTCTGGCCGTACAAGTGGACGCTATGCTGGGACACAACATCGCCGTATTTGTCTCCCAGGATTTCCTTAATAAACTTTGGCATTTTTTGTCCATCGGGTCTTTTAGGAGACCCATATCCTCAAAGGGCAACGAGGATTTCTTTGAAATACGGGCCACTGGAGCATCTATTTTGGGAGTTTTATCCCACAAATCAGTCAGACTCTGAAAAGGGGTATTTGCGCTTAAAGGCGGCCGATACAGTTCACCTTCTATTAGGCTCCTTCCATTCCCTGGAAATAAGGGCCTTAATATTATTGTGGATGGGGAAGGACCTCTTCTTTTTTTCCCCCAACCCTTGAAAAATTTGATCGTGAAGGGACTGAGTCTCTTTTACATCTTCTAATTTTAGGGTAGATTTAATATCCTTCAGTAGGGATTGCGTTTCTTCGGGAAAGCACATAGGCCTCCCTGCAGCCTCCTCAGAGGATAAGGAGACCTGATCATCAAGTAACTCCCCTTCATCCAGATCCACTTGGTCTGCCAGATTTAGGGAACGGGAAGGCCCAGGGGAAAGTGCCAATTGTCTAGAATCAGCCGCAGCTTTAATCTCTTCTCTAATGAGGGTTCGCATGGACTCCACGAAGGAAGGGGATTCTTCTGAGATAACCTTTTCAATACATCTAGGGCAAAGGGTCTTTTTCCGATCCAACACCAAGCCTTTACGGCACCCACCACACTTTTTGCGCCCCGAATCTCCTTTGGGTTTAAGCTTTCTGGACTCACTGTCCTAAAAGGAATAAAACAATCTTTGTATAGGACAAAGGAGAGACCCAGAGTAAGGGTGGAGGAGAGGTCCAGGACTCCTTAACCCTATATACCTATGTGGAAACATATAAAGGAATAGGGATAACTCCCCCCTGGGAGGAGGCTTACCGGGCTGAGGGCCGAGACAGCGGGATCACCGGAGCGTTTTGACGACTCTCTGTCGCTGGAAGGCATCTCTGCAGTTCACCGGCGGTGGTGGATGTGAGCTTTTCTTTTTAAATCTCCCGCCGCGTGCAGGAGCCGTCCCACGAGAATATCGTTCCGGTGACGTCCGATCCCGCGCGAGTTCCGGTGGACTCGCAAGCCCGGGGATGCCTGAGGTCAGGACTTACTCCAAAGGATCGAGGAAGTGAGGCAATGCATCCCCGGAGACCCCAATCCCTGCACCAGCCCTCCTAAACGGCAGGGAAAGGACCAGGCCGGTGCGGTATCCAAATTCCTGGATAACCCCAGGAGTGGCTTCCACACACGTCCGAGGACAGGAAACAACGACTGGTAAGGTAAGGGGAGGAGGCTCCTTAAATCCTGTGCTTCCTCGTTGTTTCCTGTCCTGGAGGCGGGGACATCCTCCTGGGAATGCCGTTGTGGAGGCGCCGGGGAAAATAAGCTGTTTTATATAAGTGTATATGATTTATTTAGGGGGACTGGATTAGTTTAGGGGGCCAGCCCTGATCTGTATTTAAGGGGGTCTATTAATTTTGATGGGTCTGGTTAGAGATCTTTTCTTGGGCCTGTATTTGTCAGGAGTAGGGGGGCCTCTGGTCTGGGAACTGTGAGGGTACTTCCTACAACCTGTATACCCTGTGGATTTTTTACCATGAAACTGATGGCAGAAAAAAAGGCAGCATTTTACAGTAGCAGCATTGTGAAACAATTGTTATGTAGTATATTGCATTTGCAGAATGTCAAATTATGCTGTGCTGCAGTTTCACCCTTTGCAACTGATAAGGAGGAATCTGGCATGTTCCTAGTCACTTTGTAGAACTGGGAAATACATAGCTGCAGTTCATATAAGTGATGTATTCTTCTCCTCCTCTTATTTTGTGATTATACCCTAGCTAGATATTCCCCCACTTTTTACATGCATCACAGTTTGGTTAAAACTAACTATCTTGGTAGCCACTTAACATCATTAAAATTGATGCTAAGCTTTTCTTCTTTGGTGCATTAGGCAGCTGTCTAGAAATGGGAGCATGCCACCTAACACATGGTGAATCCAGCCCCTGGATAGGACATCAGCTAAGATGTTTCATTAGCCCCCATTATGCCTCATTAGGCTCTATTATGCCCCCAGCAGCCTCATTTTTTTTATAAAAAAAATAAAAATATTACCTCTCTGCTCCTGGACGCCACCGCTCCTGCACAGCCGATGACCAGGAAGCGGTAAGTACATAGCGTTCACCGCTTCCTGGTCCTCCGATACTAATGAGCGCTTCCAAAATGGAAGCGCTTCATTAGTATTCGCCGGCCAGCAGGCTTGATTAGGGTGTGCCCAGGCACACCCTGTGCGCACACCTATGACTACTCCTGTATTACTGTAGATAATAGTTCAGAATTGTGATGACAGATTCTCTTTAAGGTTTTCATCACTGCTTAGTTTTCCATTCTTCTGATCCATCAGAAGAATATTTTAGCATCCATTTTAGCTATTTTCATCTGAGATCTGTTATTTTTGCTGGGAGGAAAAGTCCTCCATGAAGGATAGATCTATAAACCACGTATCTGTAAAATAGAGACACCTTCCGTGTGCACTCTGCCTTTTTCTAACTCCCATCAGTAGAAATAGCTATTCTCATCTACAATACAGACAAGAATAGGATGTTCTATAATTAGTGGAATGGACATAAGGATGTTTTTTTTGTGGACCCATAGAAATGAATGGGCCCATTTGCTATCTGCAAAAAATGGGGATAGCACACGGATGGAAAATATGGTCATCTTATATACAAATGATACTCAGACATGTGCTTCAGTTTCCTAATCGTGGCCCTAAACTACCCAGTATCCTATTTAACCGCCTCACGCAGGATCGCGTTCCGGAGGCAGCAGCTCCAGGCAGAGTCACGCATATACGCGTCATCTCGCGAGACGCGAGATTTCATGTGAATGCGCGCACGTTCACAGGAACTGCAGGTAAGCGAGTGGATCTACAGCCTGCCAGCGGCGATCGTTCGCTGGCAGGCTGTAGTGCGATTTTTTTTAACCCCTAACAGGTATATTAGATGCCGTTTTGATAACAGCGTCTAATATACCTGCTACCTGGTCCTCTGGTGGTCCCCTTTGCTTGGATCGACCACCAGAGGACACAGGCAGCTCTGTAATAAGTAGCACCAAGCACCACACTACACTACCCCCCCCCCCCTGTCACTTATTAACCCCTTATTAACACCTGATCACCCCATATAGACTCCCTGATCACCCCCCTGTAAGGCTCCATTCAGATGACCGTATGTGTTTTACGGATCCACGGATACATGGATCGGATCCGCAAAACACATACGGACGTCTGAATGGAGCCTTACAGGGGGGTGATCACCCCATATAGACTCCCTGATCACCCCCCTGTCATTGATCACCCCCTTGTAAGGCTGGCTCCATTCAGAGGTCCGTATGTGTTTTGCGGATCCACGGATCGGATCCGAAAAACACATACGGACGTCTGAATGGAGCCTTACAGGGGGGTGATCAATGACAGGGGGGTGATCACCCCCTATAGACTCCCTGATCACCCCCCTGTATGGCTCCATTCAGACGTCCGTATGTGTTTTACAGATCCACGGATCGGATCTGCAAAACACATACGGACATCTGAATGGAGCCTTACAGGGGGGTGATCATTGAAAGGGGGGTGATCACCCCATATAGACTCCCTGATCACCCCCCTGTGATTGATCACCCCCCTGTAAGGCTCCATTCAGACGTCCGTTTGTGTTTTGCGGATCCGATACGTGGATCCGCAAAACACATACGGACCTCTGAATGGAGCCTTACAGGGGGGTGATCAATGACAGGGGGGTGATCACCCCATATAGACTCCCTGATCACCCCCCTGTCATTGATCACCTGTAAGGCTCCATTCAGACATTTTTTTGGCACAAGTTAGTGGAAATAGATTTTTTTTTTTTGTTGTTTTTTTGTTTTTTCTTACAAAGTCTCATATTCCACTAACTTGTGAAAATAAATAAAATCTCACATAAAATCTCACGGAATCCAAATGCGTAAAATTTTTTAGACATTTATATTCCAGACTTCTTCTCACGCTTTAAGGCCCCTAAAATGCCAGGGCAGTATACACTCACCTAAAGAATTATTAGGAACACCATACTAATACGGTGTTGGACCCCCTTTTGCCTTCACAACTACCTTAATTCTACGTGGCATTGATTCAACAAGGTGCTGATAGCATTCTTTAGAAATGTTGGCCCATATTGATAGGATAGCAGCTTGCAGTTGATGGAGATTTGAGGGATGCACATCCAGGGCACGAAGCTCCCGTTCCACCACATCCCAAAGATGCTCTATTGGGTTGAGATCTGGTGACTGTGGGGGCCATTTTAGTACAGTGAACTCATTGTCATGTTCAAGAAACCAATTTGAAATGATTCGAGCTTTGTGACATGGTGCATTATCCTGCTGGAAGTAGCCATCAGAGGATGGATACATGTTCTCATTCTGTTTACGCCAAATTCGGACTCTACTTTTTGAATGTCTCAACAGAAATCGAGACTCATCAGACCAGGCAACATTTTTCCAGTCTTCAACAGTCCAATTTTGGTGAGCTCGTGCAAATTGTAGCCTCTTTTTCCTATTTGTAGTGGAGATGAGTGGTACCCGGTGGGGTCTTCTGCTGTTGTAGCCCATCCGCCTCAAGGTTGTGCGTGTTGTGGCTTCACAAATGCTTTGCTGCATACCTCGGTTGTAACGAGTGGTTATTTCAGTCAACGTTGCTCTTCTATCAGCTTGAATCAGTCGGCCCATTCTCCTCTGACCTCTAGCATCCATAAGGCATTTTTGCCCACAGGACTGCCGCATACTGGATGTTTTTCCCTTTTCACACCATTCTTTGTAAACCCTAGAAATGGTTGTGCGTGAAAATCCCAGTAACTGAGCAGATTGTGAAATACCAAGACCGGCCTGTCTGGCACCAACAACCATGCCACGCTCAAAATTGCTTAAATCACCTTTCTTTCCCATTCTGACATTCAGTTTGGAGTTCAGGAGATTTTCTTGACCAGGACCACCCCCCTAAATGCATTGAAGCAACTGCCATGTGATTGGTTGACTAGATAATTGCATTAATAAGAAATAGAACAGGTGTTCCTAATAATTCTTTAGGTGAGTGTAAATACCCCACATGTGACCCCATTTCGGAAAGAAGACACCCCAAGGTATTCGCTGAGGGGCATATTGAGTCCATGAAAGATTGAAATTTTTGTCCCAAGTTAGCGGAAAGGGAGACTTTGTGAGGAAAAAAAAATAAAAAAATCAATTTCCGCTAACTTGTGCCAAAAAAAAAAAAAATTCTATGAACTCGCCATGCCCCTCATTGAATACCTTGGGGTGTCTTCTTTCCAAAATGGGGTCACATGTGGGGTATTTATACTGCCCTGGCATTTTAGGGGCCCTAAAGCGTGAGAAGAAGTCTGGGATCCAAATGTCTAAAAATGCCCTCCTAAAAGGAATTTGGGCCCCTTTGCGCATCTAGGCTGCAAAAAAGTGTCACACATGTGGTATCGCCGTACTCAGGAGAAGTTGGGCAATGTGTTTTGGGGTGTCATTTTACATATACCCATGCTGGGTGAGATAAATATCTTGGTCAAATGCCAACTTTGTATAAAAAAAAAATGGGAAAAGTTGTCTTTTGCCGAGATATTTCTCTCACCCAGCATGGGTATATGTAAAAAGACACCCCAAAACACATTGCCCTACTTCTTCTGAGTACAGCGATACCAGATGTGTGACACTTTTTTGCAGCCTAGGTGGGCAAATGGGCCCACATGCCAAAGAGCACCTTTAGGATTTCACAGGGCATTTTTTACACATTTTGATTTCAAACTACTCCTCACGCATTAGGGCCCCTAAAAATGCCAGGGCAGTATAACTACCCCACAAGTGACCCCATTTTTTGGAAAGAAGACACCCCAAGGTATTCCGTGAGGGGCATGGCGAGTTCCTAGAATATTTTATTTTTTGTCACAAGTTAGCGGAAAATGATGATTTTTTTTCATTTTTTTTTCTTCTTCTTACAAAGTCTCATATTCCACTAACTTGTGACAAAAAATAAAAACTTCCATGAGCTCACTATGCCCATCACGAAATACTTTAGGGTGTCTTCTTTCCAAAATGGGGTCACTTGTGGGGTAGTTATACTGCCCTGGCATTTTAGGGGCCCTAATGTGTGAGAAGTAGTTTGAAATCAAAATGTGTAAAAAATGCCCTGTAAAATCCTAAAGGTGCTCTTTGGCATGTGGGCCCATTTGCCCACCTAGGCTGCAAAAAAGTGTCACACATCTGGTATCGCCGTACTCAGGAGAAGTTGGGCAATGTGTTTTGGGGTGTCTTTTTACATATACCCATGCTGGGTGAGAGAAATATCTCGGCAAATGACAACTTTTCCCATTTTTTTTATACAAAGTTGGCATTTGACCAAGATATTTATCTTTGCCTAGGTGGGCAAAGGGGCCCACATTCCAAAGAGCACCTTTAGGATTTCACAGGGCATTTTTTACACATTTTGATTTCAAACTACTTCTCACACATTAGGGCCCCTAAAATGCCAGGGCAGTATAACTACCCCACAAGTGACCCCATTTTGGAAAGAAGACACCCCAAGGTATTTCGTGATGGGCATAGTGAGTTCATGGAAGTTTTTATTTTTTGTCACAAGTTAGTGGAATATGAGACTTTGTAAGAAAAAAAAAGAAAAATCATCATTTTCCGCTAACTTGTGACAAAAAATAAAAAGTTCTATGAACTCACTATGCCCATCAGCGAATACCTTAGGGTGTCTACTTTCCAAAATGGGGTTATTTGTGGGGTTTTTCTACTGTCTGGGCATTGTAGAACCTCAGGAAACATGACAGGTGCTCAGAAAGTCAGAGCTGCTTCAAAAAGCGGAAATTCAAATTTTTGTACCATAGTTTTTTTTGCAAAAATTTCGTTAAATTTCGATTAACAAAAAAAGTAAAAATGTCAGCAGCAATGAAATACCACCAAATGAAAGCTCTATTAGTGAGAAGAAAAGGAGGTAAAATTCATTTGGGTGGTAAGTTGCATGACCGAGCAATAAACCGTGAAAGTAGTGTAGTGCAGAAGTGTAAAAAGTGGTCTGGTCATTAAGGGTGTTTAAGCTAGGGGAGCTGAGGTGGTTAAAAAAATCTGTCATGATCTCTTCGATGAAAAATAACAGAGAATATTCCTGTTTTAATAGAGTCTTTCTTTCCACTGTCTAAACCCTCTTACTAACTCCACAATGACCTAGTCTCCTCTTGCCTGCTGAAAAAGGATTAGACTCATTTCTTGTTCCAACATTTACATCCTACAGTTTTCATTGTGAAAATACTTCTCTCATCCACCCCATCCTTACTCCTGACACTACTAGCATGCCAGCACATGCCCTCATTTCCTCACTCCTACTCCTTCCTCTTTTGCCTGCCACCGAACAAACTGGCAACACTTCAATACATTCCTAACTGACAAGCAACTTTCCTCGCTCAACATGACTTTGTCATAACCTGCACTGACTGCTAACTAATCAAATTCAAAATCTTAAAATGTGCTTATAAAGTTGACTTATACTTGGTCTCCACATTCATTAGGTACAATTTTTTTTTTTTTTTTTTAACATTCTCACCTTTATTACTCCTCATGTGCATTTCTTTAAGGAGGTAAAGTATGATAGCTGTTAGTCTAACAAGAGTTTGACTATTGTATGGCCAGCTCCTGTATCTGTCAAACCTTTTACAGATATCTTGTTTGTATGGTCTATATTTTACCCTTGTTTTGTAAAGTGTTATGGAATAAATTAGCATTATACAAGTCAATAACAACCAAAAATATTTTGGCTGCCAAAGTTATGGTGGAATCAAATTTACATTCTATAACTATAGCTTCCATACATAGTAACCACAGGTGAAAAGACACATGTCCATCAAGTTCAACCAAAAGACGGGAGAACCTGAAGGGAAGGAGAGGAGAAACACAAATTCTATACATTTTCAAATTTTGTTGTAAGAGATCATCTTTTCAAAGCCATCAACTGTTCCTGTTGTGGCCAACTCCTGAGGTAGACTACTCCACAGATTCACAGTTTTTATGATGAAGAAGATCTGTAGCCTCTGGAGATGGAATCTTATTTTTACAAGAGGGGGGGGGGGGGGGGGGGAAGTGCCCAAGTGTCTTTTGAGAGGTCTCTTCTCATGACTAAATAAATTGAATTCCTTTAATCTTTCTTCATAAGTTATATATTCATGACCCATTTTAGTTTAGTAGCGGTCCTCTGTAATTCCAGGGCATCATTTCTGTGAACTGGTGCCTAAAACTGAACTGCATATTCCAGATGAGGCCACACCAATGCCTGTGGTATATTACTTCCCTATCCCATGAGTCTGTCTCTTTTAATACATGACCTTATTCTGCTGACCTTAGAAGCAGCTGATTGACACTGCACTCTGTTATTTAGCCTATGACCAGATTTTTGCAATAAGTGACTCTGAGTCTTACTCTCCCTTGGACATATGTTGCATGTACAGTCATGGCCAAAAGTTTTGAGAATGACACAAATATTAGTTTTTACAAAGTTTGCTGCTAAACTGCTTTTAGATCTTTGTTTCAGTTGTTTCTGTGATGTAGTGAAATATAATTACACGCACTTCATACGTTTCAAAGGCTTTTATCGACAATTACATGACATTTATGCAAAGAGTCAGTATTTGCAGTGTTGGCCCTTCTTTTTCAGGACCTCTGCAATTTGACTGGGCATGCTCTCAATTAACTTCTGGGCCAATTCCTGACTGATAGCAACCCATTCTTTCATAATCACTTCTTGGAGTTTGTCAGAATTAGTGGGTTTTTGTTTGTCCACCCGCCTCTTGAGGATTGACCACAAGTTCTCAATGGGATTAAGATCTGGGGAGTTTCCAGGCCATGGACCCAAAATGTCAACGTTTTGGTCCCCGAGCCACTTAGTTATCACTTTTGCCTTATGGCACGGTGCTCCATCGTGCTGGAAAATGCATTGTTCTTCACCAAACTGTTGTTGGATTTTGGAAGAAGTTGCTGTTGGGGGGTGTTTTGGTACCATTCTTTATTCATGGCTGTGTTTTTGGGCAAAATTGTGAGTGAGCCCACTCCCTTGGATGAGAAGCAACCCCACACATGAATGGTCTCAGGATGCTTTACTGTTGGCATGACACAGGACTGATGGTAGCGCCCACCTTTTCTTCTCCGGACAAGCCTTTTTCCAGATGCCCCAAACAATCGGAAAGAGGCTTCATCGGAGAATATGACTTTGCCCCAGTCCTCAGCAGTCCATTCACCATACTTTCTGCAGAAGATCAATCTGTCCCTGATGTTTTTTTTGGAGAGAAGTGGCTTCTTTGCTGCCCTTCTTGACACCAGGCCATCTTCCAAAAAGTCTTCGGCTCACTGTGCGTGCAGATGCGCTCACACCTGCCTGCTGCCATTCCTGAGCAAGCTCTGCACTGGTGGCACTCCGATCCCGCAGCTGAATCCTCTTTAGGAGACGATCCTGGTGCTTGCTGGACTTTCTTGGACGCCCTGAAGCCTTCTTAACAAGAATTGAACCTCTTTCCTTGAAGTTCTTGATGATCCTATAAATTGTTGATTGAGGTGCAATCTTAGTAGCCACAATATCCTTGCCTGTAAGCCATTTTTATGCAACACAATGATGGCTGCACGCGTTTCTTTGCAGGTCACCATGGTTAACAATGGAAGAACAATGATTTCAAGCATCACCCTCCTTTTAACATGTCAAGTCTGCCATTTTAACCCAATCAGCCTGACATAATGATCTCCAGCCTTGTGCTCGTCAACATTCTCACCTGAGTTAACAAGACGATTACTGAAATGATCTCAGCAGGTCCTTTAATGACAGCAATGAAATGCAGTGGAAAGTTTTTTTGGGGATTAAGTTAATTTTCATGGCAATGGCAAAGAAGGACTATGCAATTCATCTGATCACTCTTCATAACATTCTGGAGTATATGCAAATTGCCATTATAAAAACTTAAGCAGCAACTTTTCCAATTTCCAATATTTATGTAATTCTCAAAACTTTTGGCCACAACTGTACAGTTTAAGCATTCAGATGCATAACTTTATATTCATCCACACTAAACCTCATTTACCAAGTGGATGTCCAAACACTCAAGCCGGCTTGTAGCTTATGGACATCTTCCATAGATTGTACTATACTACAAAGCCTGCTGTCACCTTAAAGGGAACCTGTCACCTCTACTATGCTACCCTCACTGAGCGTTTCTAAATGTTCATTGCGTTACCCTAACCATATAAATTACACTTTTAATTTCATTTCCAGACGAATTCAATAAGTATTATGCATTTTTGTACTTCCCGCCTTTTATGAAAATTAACATAAAAGAGTCATATCTTACTTGTGTGACCAGAGAAGAGTCATATTTTCAAGCTCTGACTCATCTCAGGTTAATTTGCATATGTATAAAATCGGTTTTTTTACACAATAAAAGCACACAGAGCTATGGGGACTGGGTATTGCAGATGTGCTAGCGGCCATCTAGCAACCCATGTCCTCAGCTCTATACCCAAAATCCAGGTGACCGGTTCCCTTTAAAAACAGGATTGTTAATCCCATCTTGTATATCATTAAGGATCCATTCACACATCCGTAGTGTATTGCGGATCCGCAATACACCCAGTAGGCACCCCCCCCATAGAACTGCCTATTCTTTTCCGCAATTGCGGACAAGAATAGAATATGTTCTATTTTTTTGGGGAGCCGTGGACCGGAAGATCGGGGCCGCGCTACGGAAATGCGGATGCGAACAGCACACTGTGTGCTGTCCGCATTTCTTCCGGCCCCATAGAGAATGAATGGGTCCGGATTCGCTCCACAATGTTGCGTAACGGATCCAGACCCATTCTACGGACGTGTGAATAGACCCTAAGAGAGTTTTCCAGGACCACCAAAAATGTGAGAAAAGCCAGAAATGTTATATAATAAGAAAATAAACCATGTGTTTGTGCAGTACCCCGGAATAGGATACTTGCAAATTATTTATTGACATTTAATGCTATTTTTTTCAATGTAATATAATGTTCTGTTGCATTATACGTGTATACTCTTGTACGGATCTGATAGGGTTAACAATCCTGCCTTTACCCTTGTAGCAGAGGTGTATCTAGGGGTTAAGCACAGGGTGGGCCCCAATGCATGTTTACAACTACAGCGGTGCATCCTAAGGCTAGGTTTCCAGGTTTTGTCCAGGTTTTTTGTTGACTTTTTTTAAAAGTCAAAATCAGGTGTGGATCATAAAGGGGGAAAAAGTATTGTATATAGAACAGGTGCTATTACTCCTCTTATTCAATGCAGTCTTAGTTAAGGCAGTCAGGGTTTAGTTGAGGAAGTGAGAAGAACTACATATGTATCGAGAAAGCCATAAGCCTCTGCATAGCTTTTTAGTTCATTTTTACAGTAGAAAAATGCCTAGGTTTATTATTGTGTTGTGCATATGCCTTAACCCTTCTCTTGCAGCAAAGTCAAGAAAAAGGAGGAAGCTCAGTTCTGCATCTTTAACTGTATGCATCCTGTACTGCAGAGGAACTCTGCATAACAGCCGGTTCAGACCTGAGCGTACTGACCTGAGCGTTCTGTATGCGCGATTCTCCAGGCGTCTCACGTACGCGGCTCCGGAAGTATGCGAACGCCCATTGTTGCGCGTTCCCGGAAGTCTATGTACGGGAACGCGCGACACTACGCCCCAAAGAAGCTCCTGTACTTCTTGGGGCGTAGGGCGTTTTACAGCGCGTTCGTACGCGCTGTAAAACGCTCAGGTGAGAACTATGCCCATAGGGAAGCATTGGTTCTTGCCTGTTGAGCGTTTTACAGGGCGTAGGAACGCGCTGTAAAACGCTCAGGTGTAAACCCAGCCTAAAGAATGCAGAGGATAGCTTGTTTCACAATAGGGGGTGCAGTATACTAGAATAGGGTACTTGCAAATTGTTTATTGGCATTAATTTTTTTTAGTTTGCACGTAATTTTATATTCTGCTGTATTATACCCATATGGTCTTGTATGGATCAGTTGGGGTTAACGATTCTGACTTAACTCTTTTAGGAGGCTAGAGGATCAACATATGTTTGCCCCTAGTGAAGTCTAGTGTTAGCCAAGGAGCTACATTTGCTCACTCCTCAGAAGACTAGGTCCAAGTCCAAGAAAACCACTATCTCTGAGATATTTCCAACAAGAAAGCCATCTCTACTTTACAGTACTCCAGAGATAAAAGCAAGAACTATAAGGTCCATAATCTGTATGGCCGAGCATTTAAGTCAGTCAATAAAAAAAGTCTTTCAAAACTCGTAAGAAATATTCTGCACCTTAATAACATAGTACATAAGGCCGAAAAAATACATTTGTCCATCCAGTTCGGCCTGTTATCCTGCAAGTTGATCCAGAGGAAGGCAAAAAAAAAAAAACTGAGGTAGCAGCCAATTTTCCCCACTTTAGGGGGAATAAAAAATTCCTTCCCAACTCCAATCAGAATAACTCCCTGCATCAACGACCCCCCTCTAGTAGCTATAGCCTATAATATTATTACGCTCCAGAAATACATCCAGGCCCCTCTTGAATTCCTTTATTGTACTCACCATCACCACCTCCTCAGGCAGAGAGTTCCATGGTCTCACTGCTCTTACCGCAAAGAATCCTCTTCTATGTTTGTGTACAAACCTCCTTTCCTCCAGACGCAGAGGATGTCCACTCGTCACAGTTACAGTCCTGGGGATAAATAGATGATGGGATAGATCTCTGTACTGACCACCGATATATTTATACATATTAATTAGATCTCCCCTCAGTCGTCTTTTTTCTAAAGTGAATAACCCTAATTTTGATATTCTTTCAGGGTACTGTAGTTGCCCTATTCCAGTTATAACTTTAGTTGCCCTCCTCTGGACCTTCTCCAGCTCTGCTATGTCTGCCTTGTTTACAGGAGCCCAGAACTGTACATAGTACTCCATGTGTGGTCTGACTAGCGATTTGTAAAGTGGTAGGACTATGTTCTTATCACAGGCATCTATGCCCCTTCTGATGCAACCCATTATCTTATTGGCCTTGGCAGCAGCTGCCTGGCACTGGTTTTTGCAGCTTAGTTTGCTGTTTATTAAAATTCCAAGATCCTTTTCCATGTCAGTGTTACTGAGTGTTTTATCATTTAGTATGTACGGGTGACTTGCATTATTCCTTCCCATGTGCATAACTTTACATTTGTCAGTGTTAAACCTCATCTGCCACTTATCTGCCCAAGCCTGCAATCTATCCAGATCCCTCTGTAGTAGTATACTGTCCTCTTCAGTGTAAATTACTTTACACAGTTTAGTGTCATCTGCGAAAATTGATACTTTATTATGCAAGCCTTCTACAAGATCATTAATAAATATATTGAAGAGAATAGGGCCCAATACTGACCCCTGAGGTACCCCACTAGTGACAGTGACCCAATCTGAGTGTGTACCGTTAATAACCAATAGAAAATAGTGCGTCTTCCCAGGATATTTGACTGCAGAGGCAGTTTACCTGGGTACCGCTCAGGGAAGTAAAGAGTATGCAGAGAAGGGGAGCAGTAACAATTTTAAAACATAGCTTTTAATATGTCTATTCTCCCAGGGTAGGGAGTAAAAGACCCCTTACAAACAAAAAACACAAAAAGACAGACAAGACATGCCGCGTACCCACACAGGTGTCGTCCTCCCTAGGCCTATGGTATATTAACACAAGGGCCTATGAGGAAAGGACCATGTGATCCCTAGTATCTGAAACCCTTAAGGTGATGTTAGGATCAGAAAATAAATAAGAAATGGAAAGGTCTTACCAGTTCTTAGAAGGCCTCACTTAATAACCCCAAATAATGGGTTAGTACAGGAAGTGGTCACAATCAGGCAGGAAGGTACATCAACAGATGTTCATGTAGGAAGGGGATAAGGACGTCCAAAGTGTCCATACAGCCTGGTATTAGAGTAGCCTCAGAAAAGAAACTCACCCTAGTACCTCCCTACTTGACCTACCTGGCCCTAGTGACCTATCACGGGGTCCGTGCCCCGCAAGGGGTGGCCCCGTCCGGAACCTTGCCCTGATGCGGAAGCCCTAGGTAACCCTATCACAGGGTGACTAAGGGCAGGGTCCTGTATATCAAGGCAGGTAGAGATATAAATAATTTAAGGTAACGTATATCTCAAAATCAATAAGGTGAAAACATTAAATAATAAGCACAAGAAGAGTGCGTGTTTTTAGTGATATGTGAGCGTGTACCAACGCGTTTCATAAGTGTAACATATCTTAAATCCACATTCTTAAACCTAAAGCCCCATAAATCATCAGGGGACACGGGGTTAGGTATTATGGCTCCTGTCGGTCTAACTATTACAACTGTATTAGGTATTCCAGTGTATCAAGGGAGTAATCATTCAAGCAAATGACTCCATATCAAAGTAGACCATAGACAGAGTGAGGCATATAGGATGATGTACCAATAGAAAAACATAGAAACAGTATAAAAAGAATGTCTAAGTGTCCATGCTGTCCACATAGTGATGGGTGCAAGCCGGTACTTACATAACTACTGGAGTGGTATCTTTCAGTGTCCAGAAGTGACGGCATGGAGGTTCACCATGTCGTCCATCACAGGGTGCACGCCTGACATGTAAGCCGAGGCGCGCTGTATTTAAATGAGAGGAAGGGGAGAGTCGCCAGTCAGTGCGCATGCGCCAGTATGACGTCGACCCACGTGACCGGATCAAGTCACATGATCGGGCCAGACGGGGGTGCGGCGTCCCAACAGGGCACATGCGCCATAAGGCACGGCGTTATCGGGTAAGGCCAAGGGGGAGGCAGCTATTATGACGCGATCGCGTCACCACGCCTGCCGGGCCGTCCGATGGGCGCAACTCAGGGGGGAGGAGTGGAAAGCCTCAGATCGCCCCAGTATGCAGCGCCACTTGCAGTGCGATCTGCAGATAGAGGGGGTGGAGCCAGACAGGGAGAGTAAAAGGTGCAGTCCGAGTGGCTACTACACTAGTCTTCCCCAGGTGGGGAGAGAATGACCCCTCAATATTTGGACATAGTGGGACATTTTGGTAGGTTAAAATACTAGCTAGCCCATATATAACAACCAAAATGTAGTTGTTCGTTCAAGCCATGGGGGTGGGATGTGTTGAGTTTAAAGATCCACCAGCATTCACGCTGGAGGATCCGTCTGTCCCAATCACCCCCCCGGAATAGTTTGTTCACCCGTTCGATTCCCATAAACTTAATGGCTGATGTGCGGCCACCGTGTAGTGACCGAACATGCCTGGATACCGGTGTATCCCTCCCATTGCGGATGTCTCCCAGGTGTTCACTCATCCTTTTACGGAGTTCCCTCCAGGTTTTGCCCACGTAGCGTTGACCACACTCGCAGCTAAGTAGGTAGATCACCCCTACGCTGCGGCAGTTAATAAACTGCTTGATCGTGTGGGCTTTGTCCGGGGGGTTCGCCGCAAAGGATTTACCCTTGACCAACCAATCACAAAAACTACAGTGGCCGCATTTGTAGCAGCCTATAGTGTCTCTGTCCAGCCATGTCCCTTGGGTCGTAGCGGGACTGAAATGGCTGTGTACTAACTTGTCCCTTAGGTTGGCCCCCCTTCTGAATGTTACTGAGGGGTGCGGGCTCAGAATTTCGGCTAGGTCGGGGTCCATTAAAAGTGTCTCCCAGTTGCGACCCAGAATGCCTTTTACTTGGGTTGCGGTTGAGTCATAGGTGCCAAATTATCCTTATCGTTTTTGCTGAGTCTGTGTTGGGGCGTATGGTAGGATATAGAAGGGCAGTCCTACTGCATCCCAAAGCCTTTTGATACGCTTGTCTCAGAATTCTATCTGGGTAGCCACGTTCTAAGAACCTAGCTCTCATGATGGATGCCTGTTGTTTGAATTCACTGAGTTCGGAACAGTTACGTCTGAGACGGATGTATTGTCCGAAAGGGATTCCACGTTTGAGTGGCGCAGGGTGGCAACTGTCCCACCTCAATAGTGAGTTTGTGGCTGTGGGTTTACGATATATCGTTGTCCTCAACCCGCCCACGTCATCCCTAGAAAGAGCGATATCTAAAAAGGGGAGGTTATCCCTCGTGATGGAGGAGGTGAACTTAAGTCCAATAGAGTTGGTGTTTAACTCTTGGACAAAGCTATCAAATTGGACTTCGGTCCCGCTCCACAAGATGAATATGTCATCTATGTAGCGAGACCAAAGCAACGTGTCCAATGGACTCGCTAAACGTGTCCCCGAATACAACCGTCTCCTCCCACCAGCCCAGGAGCAGGTTGGCATACGAGGGCACACAAGAGCTGCCCATCGCCGTGCCCCTGAGCTGGTGGTACGTGCGGCCATCAAATAGGAAAAAATTCCTGGTAAGAATAAATTGCAGGAGCTCCAGTACAAAGTCGCTATGTGCCGAATGCTGGCACCCCCTTGCTCTTAAAAAGTGTGCGGCTGCCCCCACGCCCTTGTCGCGAGGGATGGAGGAGTATAGTGCCTCAACGTCGATTGATGCCAAGAGCCAATCGGGTTCAAAGCAGATGTGCTCTAGTTTGGTTAGAAGATCCCCAGTGTCCTTTACATAGGAGGGCAACGCTTGCACAAACGGGCTGAGGAGACGGTCGATATAAATGCCCGCATTCTGCGAAAGGCTGCCCACCCCTGACACGATGGGGCGTCCCCTCATCGGTGTCGTGTCCTTGTGGACTTTGGGAAGACAGTAAAACGTTGCTGTCACCGGGTGGGGGGGATATAAGAATTCATACTCATCTCCATTGATGAGTTGGGCAGTTTTGGCACTAGCGAGTATCGTACATAATTCGCCCTGGAAACTCAGCGTGGGGTTATTCCGCAAGATTTCATAACCCTCTTTGTCGTTCAAAATGGCCAAACACATTGATTTGTATGCTAGGGTGTCCATAAGGACAATGTTTCCTCCCTTATCTGAGGGTTTTATGACTATGTTTTTATCACCCTCAAGTGAATTGATGATGTCCCTTTCTTCTCTGCTACAGTTAAACCGAGTAGCAGTAGATTCAAGAGAGCAGAGTTCAGCTACGGTTTGTTTAATAAAGACGTCTATACATGAGACTTCACCTGCTGGGGCATTTTTATACTTCTCTTCTTAAGGTTTGTAAAGGGGCCTCTCCCCTCCAAGTTAGCGGGTACCGTCTCCAAATTATATAGGAGATGGACATCGTCAAGGATCTCCACCGGGATGCCTAGATCACGACTTTCTTTATGATCTTTAGCTCTAAAGTGCTTATGCCATTTCAGCTTCCTGGCAAACAGGTGGAGATCCTTGACCCAGCGAAAGACGTCATACTTTTGGGTCGGAACAAAGGAGAGTCCCTTTCTCAGGAGGCTATTCTCCTTCGTGGTCAGGGGGCGAGAGGACAGGTTGATAACTAGCCTGTCGTCCTCTGATCTTACACGTTTTGTAACGTGGGGTTTCGGTTGCGCAGCGGATAGTGTGTCCCTTGTTCTAAAAAAGGAGAGGAAGAAGAGGATGAAGAGGGCTGCGTGGAGAAGGGCGGCAGGGTAGAGGGGGGACATTGTGATTGGTTTGGGAATTGACCCGTATTGTATCTACCACCTCCCCGTCTCCTACCTCTATAACCACCTCTCCCCCGACCTCTATTCCTAGGGTATCTGTCTCTATCGATATCCGAGGCCTCAGTGTCGGTGGAGGACCAGACATGATCGGGCCAGACAGGGGTGCGGCGTCCCAACAGGGCGCATGCGCCATAAGGCACGGCGTTATCGGGTAAGGAAAAGGGGGAGGCAGCTATTATGACGCGATCGTGTCACCACACCTACCGGGCCGTCCGATGGGCGCAACTCAGGGGGGAGGAGTGGAAAGCCTCAGATCGCCCCAGTATGCAGCGCCACTTGCAGCGCCACTCCTCCATCCCTCACGAAATGAGCCTGGGGGCAGCCGCACACTTTTTAAGAGCAAGGGGGTGCCAGCATTCGGCACATAGCGACTTTGTACTGGAGCTCCTGCAATTTATTCTTACCAGGAATTTTTTCCTATTCGATGGCCACACGTACCACCAGCTCAGGGGCACGGTGATGGGCAGCTCTTGTGCGCCCTCGTATGCCAACCTGCTCCTGGGCTGGTGGGAGGAGACGGTTGTATTCGGGGACAAGTTTAGCGAGTCCATTGGACACATTGCCCTTTGGTCTTGCTACATCTATGACATTCATCTTGTGGAGCGGGACCGAAGGGCAATTTGATAGCTTTGTCCAAGAGTTAAACACCAACTCTATTGGACTTAAGTTCACCTCCTCCATCACGAGGGATAACCTCCCCTTTTTAGATAACGCTATTTCTAGGGATGACGTGGGCGGGTTGAGGACAACGATATATCGTAAACCCACAGCCACAAACTCACTATTGAGGTGGGACAGTTGCCACCCTGCGCCACTCAAACGTGGAATCCCTTTCGGACAATACATCCGTCTCAGACATAACTGTTCCGAACTCAGTGAATTCAAACAACAGGCATCCATCATGAGAGCTAGGTTCTTAGAACGTGGCTACCCAGATAGAATTCTGAGACAAGCGTATCAAAAGGCTTTGGGACGCAGTAGGACTGCCCTTCTATATCCTACCATACGCCCCAACACAGACTCAGCAAAAACGATAAGGATAATTGGCACCTATGACTCAGCCGCAACCCAAGTAAAAGGCATTCTGGGTCGCAACTGGGAGACACTTTTAATGGACCTCGACCTAGCCGAAATTCTGAGCCCGCACCCCTCAGGAACATTCAGAAGGGGGGCCAACCTAAGGGACAAGTTAGTACACAGCCATTTCAGTCCCGCTACGACCCAAGGGACATGGCTGGACAGAGACACTATAGGCTGCTACAAATGCGGCCACTGTAGTTTTTGTGATTGATTGGTCAAGGGTAAATCCTTTGCGTCGAACCCCCCGGACAAAGCCCACACGATCAAGCAGTTTATTAACTGCCGCAGCGTAGGGGTGATCTACCTACTTAGCTGCGAGTGTGGTCAGCGCTATGTGGGCAAAACCTGGAGGGAACTCCGTAAAAGGATGAGTGAACACCTGGGAGACATCCGCAATGGGAGGGATACACCGGTATCCAGGCATGTTCGGTCACTACACGGTGGCCGCACATCAGCCATTAAGTTTATGGGAATCGAACGGGTGAACAAACTATTCCGGGGGGGTGATTGGGACAGACGGATCCTCCAGCGTGAATGCTGGTGGATCTTTAAACTCAACACATCCCACCCCCATGGCTTGAACGAACAACTACATTTTGGTTGTTATATATGAATGTCTCCTCCCCATTTATCACTGCACGGGTCATAGGCAGTTCTACCTTTAATGTTTCTCCCTAGGTATTCATATAGTTGGAGTTCACAATATAATGTCCTCTCTATCAACTGTCTGTCTTTTCCTCCTTAACCCCTTCCCCCCTCTCAGGCTAGCTAGTATTTTAACCTACCAAAATGTCCCACTATGTCCAAATATTGAGGGGTCATTCTCTCCCCACCTGGGGAAGACTAGTGTAGTAGCCACTCGGACTGCACCTTTTACTCTCCCTGTCTGGCTCCACCCCCTCTATCTGCAGATCGCACTGCAAGTGGCGCTGCATACTGGGGCGATCTGAGGCTTTCCACTCCTCCCCCCTGAGTTGCGCCCATCGGATGGCCCGGTAGGCATGGTGACGCGATTGCGTCATAATAGCTGCCTCCCCCTTGGCCTTACCCGACAACGCCGTGCCTTATGGCGCATGCGCCCTGTTGGGACGCCGCACCCCCATCTGGCCCGATCATGTGACTTGATCCGGTCACGTGGGTCGACGTCATACTGACGCATGCGCACTGACCGGCGACTCTCCCCTTCCTCTCATTTAAATACAGCGCGCCTCGGCTTACATGTCAGGCGTGCACCCTGTGATGGACGACATGGTGAACCTCCATGCCGTCACTTCTGGACACTGAAAGATACCACTCCAGTAGTTATGTAAGTACCGGCTTGCACCCATCACTATGTGGACAGCATGGACACTTAGACATTCTTTTTATACTGTTTCTGTCTATGTTTTTCTATAGGTACATCATCCTATATGCCTCACTCTGTCTATGGTCTACTTTGATATGGAGTCATTTGCTTGAATGATTACTCCCTTATATTTTGATACACTGGAATACCTGATACCGTTGTAATAGTTAGACCGACAGGAGCCATAATACCTAACCCCGTGTCCCCTGATGATTTATGGGGCTTTAGGTTTAAGAATGTGGATTTAAGATATGTTACACTTATGAAACGCGTTGGGACACGCTCACATATCACTAAAAACACGCACTCTTCTTGTGCTCATTATTTAATGTTTTCACCTTATTGATTTTGAGATATACGTTACCTTAAATTATTTATATCTCTACCTGCCTTGATATACAGGACCCTGCCCTTAGTCACCCTGTGATAGGGTTACCTAGGGCTTCCGCATCAGGGCAAGGTTCCGGACGGGGCCACCCCTTGCGGGGCACGGACCCCGTGATAGGTCACTAGGGCCAGGTAGGTCAAGTAGGGAGGTACTAGGGTGAGTTTCTTTTCTGAGGCTACTCTAATACCAGGCTGTGTGGACACTTCGGACGTCCTTATCCCCTCCCTACATGAACATCTGTTGACGTACCTTCCTGCCTGATTGTGACCCCCTCCTGTACTAACCCATTATTTGGGGTTATTAAGTGAGGCCTTCTAAGAACTGGTAAGACCTTTCCATTTCTTATTTATTTTCTGATCCTAACATCACCTTAAGGGTTTCAGATACTAGGGATCACATGGTCCTTTCCTCATAGGCCCTTGTGTTAACATACCATAGGCCTAGGGAGGACGACACCTGTGTGGGTACGCGGCGTTACACACGCGGCATAACCCTCCAGGGGTCTTGTCTGTCTTTTTGTGTTTTTTGTTTGTAAGGGGTCTTTTACTCCCTACCCTGGGAGAATAGACATATTAAAAGCTATGTTTTAAAATTGTTACTGCTCCCCTTCTCTACAAATCGTTAATAACCACCCTCCGTTTTCTATCCCTCAGCCAGTTACTTACCCACATACAGACGTTTTCTCCCAGTCCGAGCATTCTCATTTTATATACTAACCTTTTATGTGGTACAGTGTCAAATGCTTTGGAGAAGTCCAGATATACGACATCCATTGATTCGCCGCTGTCAAGGTTAGAACTTACCTCCTCATAGAAACTGATTAAATTAGTTTGGCATGACCGATCCCTCACGAAGCCATGCTGATATGCCGTTATTTGCTTATTTCCGTTGAGATGCTCTAAGATAGCATCTCTCAGAAAACCTTCAAACAGTTTACCCACAACAGATGTTAAACTTACCGGCCTATAGTTTCCAGGCTCTGTTTTTGGACCCTTTTTGAATATTGGCACCATATTTGCCATGCGCCAATCCTGTGGGACATTCCCTGTCAGTATAGAGTCCGCAAATATCAGAAATAAGGGTCTGGCTATGACATTACTTAATTCCCTTAGGATACGGGGGTGTATGCCATCCGGTCCTGGCGATTTGTCTATTTTAATCTTTTTAAGTCGCTGATGTACTTCTTCCTGGGTCAGACAGGACACTTTTAATGAGAAGTTTATTTTTACATTCTGCATGTCATCTGACAGTTTATTTTCCTCAGTGAATACATTGGAGAGAAAAATATTTAACAGCTTTGCTTTCTCCTCGTCGCTCTCTGCGACTCCCTCCTCATTACTCTTTAAATGGCCGACACCTTCAGATTTATACTTTTTAACATTTATATAATTGAAGAACATTTTAGGGTTAGTTTTACTCTCTTTGGCAATTAATCTCTCGGTCTCTATTTTGGCCGCTTTTATTTGTTTTTTACATGTTCTATTTTTTTCCTTATAGTTTTTCAGTGCTTCCGTGCTACACTCCTGTTTTAGTGATTTATATGCTTTCTTTTTGTCATTTATTGCTTTCTTTACAGTTCTATTTATCCACATTGGTTTATTTTTGTTCCTTAACCTTTAGTTCCCATACGGTATGTACCTCTCACAATGAGATTTTAGGATGTTTTTAAAGATATCCCATTTTGTGGCTGTATTTTTATTTTTGAGGACTTTGTCACAGTTAGTTAGGCCTATGGCCTCTCTTAGTTGGCTAAATTTAGCTTTTTTGAAGTTTGGTATTTTTTTGTTCCTCCCTGTAGAAACGCTCTTTTGAATGATAATTGGAAGGTTATTACTTTATGGTCACCATTTCCCATGTGTCCCCCAACCTGCACGTCTGTTGTTCTGTCAGGCCTATTGGTTAATAATAAGTCCAGTATGGCCGTCCCTCTAGTCGGATCCTGAACCAGTTGGGAGAGGTAATTGTCTTTGGTTATTGCCAAGAACCTGTTTCCCTTATGAGATATACAAGTTTCAGTTTCCCAGTCTATATCTGGGTAGTTGAATTCCCCCATAATAACCACCTCATTATGCCGCCTCGTCTATCTCGTTTAGTAGTAGATTTTCTGTGGACTCTGGTATATTAGGTGGTTTATAGTAAACTCCTATTAGTAATTTATTGTTGTTTTTAGCTCCATGTATCTCTACCCACAGTGACTCCACATGTTCATGTCCCTCACTTATATCTTCACGGAGTGTGGGCTTTAGACAAGACTTTACATAAAGGCAAACCCCTCCCCCTCTCCGGTTTTGACGATCCTTTCTAAACAGACTGTAACCTTGTACATTAACTGCCCAGTCATAGCCATCATCCAGCCATGTCTCAGTTATTCCCACTATGTCATAGTTCTCCTCACACATCACTAATTCCAGCTCCCCAGTTTTATTAGTCAGGCTTCTGGCATTAGTATACATTCATTTGAGAGGTTTATGTATATGTTTTACCCTACACCTTTCCTTCTGAACTGTTCTAGTCCCTCCTTCCATTCCTCCCCCAGTCCCACTACATTGCCCCCGGTCTCTATCTGCCCTATCTTCCCCTCCTATAATGTAATTTCCCTCCCCCAGTCCCTAGTTTAAACACTCTTCCAACCTTCTAGCCATCTTTCTCCACAGCACAGCTGCCCCTTCCCCATTGAGGTGCAGCCCGTCCCTACGATAGAGCCTGTAGGCGATAGAAAAGTCGGCCCAGTTCTCCAGGAACCCAAACCCCTCCTTCCTACACCAGTTCTTGAGCCACTTGTTAATCTCCCGCTGTCTTTCTTGTGTGGCTCATGGTACAGGCAGTATTTCAGAAAATACTACCTTTGAGGTCCTTGCCCTAAGCTTTTGACCTAAATCCCTGAAATCATTTTTAAGGACTCTCCACCTACCTCTAACTTTGTCATTGGTTCCGATATGGACCATGACCGCTGGATCTTCTCCAGCCCCTCCCAGTAATCTGTCAACCCGATCCGCGATGTGTCAAACTCTAGCGCCAGGAAGACAGCACACTGTTCGGCGATCACGGTCTTTGTGACAGATTTCCCTATCTGTTCCCCTAATAATGGAGTCTCCCACTACCAGCACCTGCCTGGCCTGCCCTGCTCTCCTGGTTCCCTGCTTACTGGAGCTGACATTCCCCTGACATTCTATCTCAGCTACATACACCATCTACCCATGCTCTACCATTTTCAAATGATCTGTAGCTAAATGTCCTTTGTTTTGACTTGGACCATCAGTCTAGTCATTAGATGATTGTTCTCTGAAGCCAACAATTTTGGACATGAGGGTCTCTTGACAGATGGAAGATGTTGGAAGATTTCAAAATGCCTGACTATTTATACCCACAGGGCTTGTTTCCCTCTCTTCATCAAAATACATCAACAGTAACTGCAGAGATGTTCGACAGAAGAAGGGGGCTCCCTCTGTCCTCCGATTTTACTGCAGGGGGTCCAATCATGGAGTTCCGATCGGTTACTTTGGCAGCCTGGAAGCTTGTGAAGGCTCCTAGGCTGGTCTGCTAAAGAGCATCTGTCACCATGGTCAAACATATAAATCCAGGCATACTGCCTTGTAGGGTTTATCATGGTCTATATCCATACATTGTTATTGGGAAGATTTGCACTGTGAAATGTTTGGAACTGTGTTTTGATACCGCTTGATGTACTACAACTCCCATTCTGCACTTAAGTAGAGACTTGTCTATTGTCTACAATTCATCTGGTTATGGACTCGGCAACTCCATCCCCTGCCTTGCACCCATATCTCACAACTCATAACACCAAGGGCAGCCCAACTAACATCAGGCAGGAGCACCAAGGGAAGAAAGAGTGCAGCCTCCTGTCACTGTGATTTATGTGAATAGATATTGCTGCCAGAGCCAATACCACTCCCATCTTCCCGGGCCATGACAAAATATTTGCATCCACATAAAGAAGCAAGCTGGCTCTGTGATGTAATGAGGATCAAAGGGAAAGAAAAGTAAAAGGAAGAGGTCAAGTGACAATGGTGGCTAGTTAAAACCCCCCCAAAAAAATGAAATGACCTTTGCCTTTGGTAGAAAACAATCATAAAATAAATGGGAAATATGCTATGTCTTTAATGCTTTAAAAAGGAATATCTCGCTTTCCATCTAAGGAACATTAATGAATCTTGATTACAGAACTTTGGCAAAAATATTTTTTGTAGTTTAATAGGATTGATGGGTCATTACCAACACTTGGATAGATCACATTAATGAGTTGGGCACAAAAGCTGGAGAGATGAAAATGCTTACAGGACGGTGTACAATTGCATGCTAGAACAAAGTTCATAATTGCTTTCTATGACGTCTTTGCATCTGAAACATAATCTTACTGACAAGTTCAGTGGTTTCAGTATGCTCCTTCACCAATGTGCAAATCCTTTTCAAATTAATGTTTTGGTTCATAGGATCCATTCAGATATCAAGGAAGAACAAATTGTGCTCTATTATAACATGGGTTCAACATTACTAGACACAATGGAGGGAATTTATCATTCCCCACACCAGTTTTTTGGCGTAAAAGTCACAAACCTAGTGTTTGCAACTTTTTAAATCTCATTGTGCTTAAATCCTAGGTACAAATGTCGATTCTATGCTGTCCTCACCACTTTCCCAAAAAACGAGGAGTGGGAGGGTGTGTCTCATCATAAATTAGGCGCATCCTCTGGCAGCACAGGGGATATCTGACTGGCAGAAAATGCTGCTTTGTAAATTCCCCCCAATATTATCACAATGCAAACAGGAATAATGTAGTGAGAGGTTATCTTACATGTTTTAAGAAGGATTTGATAATAGTTAATTATGGAATTCTGAAGGAACTGTTCCCAGTGATCTCCAGCCAGTACTGCGCATGTGCTGAATGCACTGCCGCAAGATTTTAGAGTCTGGTCAAAGTGGTGTGGGTGTGACTGGCAAGGAAAAGGAGTGGAGCCTCTGTGCAACAGCAACGCTCTTGTTGCACCAAGGAGCTCATTAGCATAAATGTAAAAGGTTTATTTCTCTAAATAGGGACCACGGATGAAGATGGCATTAAGTGTACTGAAATCAGCGGAGAAGTGCACATCTATACAGGGAAGGTATGTGGTGAAAAACGAGATTTTTGTATAACTTACCAGTAAAATCT
Source organism: Bufo bufo (assembly GCF_905171765.1). Classification (NCBI taxonomy): domain Eukaryota; kingdom Metazoa; phylum Chordata; class Amphibia; order Anura; family Bufonidae; genus Bufo; species Bufo bufo. Next base: position 301,183,817 of record NC_053392.1, read on the forward strand.
CTTTCTCGCTCTTCCTTGGGGGACACAGGAAACCTTGGGTATAGCTCATCTCCATAGGAGGCGTGACACTAAGTGAAAGACTGTTAAGCCCCTCCTCCAGCAGCTATACCCTCAGCCTGGAGCGAGCGACTACCAGTTATGTGCCCAAGTAGTTAAAACAAAGGCAAGGATCAACCAAATTAACACCAACAAGTCAAAACTCCCGTCAGGGCAACCAAAACAATGGGTGGGTGCTGTGTCCCCCAAGGAAGAGCGAGAAAGAGATTTTACTGGTAAGTTATACAAAAATCTCGTTTTCTCGCCCAATTCCTTGGGGGACACAGGAAACCTTGGGACGTTCAAAAGCAGTCCACAAATAGGGAGGGACCACAACCCAAAGTGAATTAAAGCACCATAGGCATTAAGGCACCGCCGCCTGCAAGACCAGGCGGCCCAAAGCAGCATCCGCCGATGCATAAGTGTTCACCTTGTAGAACTTGGTGAAAGTGTGCAAAGAAGACCAGGTGGCCGCCTTACACAATTGTTCAGCCGAAGCTCGATTTCGCTGAGCCCAGGAAGCCCCGACCGCTCTGGTAGAATGAGCGGTAACACCAAAGGGCGGTTCCCTGCCCTTAGCACTGTAAGCCTCAGCAATAGCCATCTTGATGAAGCGGGCAATAACCACTTTAGATGCCGCCAGCCCCCTGCGCGGACCCTCCGGAACCACAAATAGAGAATCCGAGCGCCGAAAGGGTCTAGTTACATCCAAGTAGATCCTCAGAGCCCTAACAACATCCAGACGGTGAAGATCCCGTTCCCGAGGATGAGACGGGGACGGGCACAGAGAAGGAAGGATAATATCTTCATTCAGGTGAAAAGCGGACACCACCTTCGGAAGGAAATCCGGAACCGGGCGGAGAAACACCTTGTCCTGGTGAAAAACCAAGAGGGGTTCTACGCAAGAAAGTGCCGCCAATTCAGACACACGCCGAAGAGACGTGATGGCTATGAGGAAAAAAACTTTGCAAGACAACAAGCGAAGGGAAACCCTGCGCAAAGGCTCGAAAGGAGAAGATTGGAGAGCCGTCAGCACAACATTAAGATCCCAAGATGGAACGGGAGCGCGATACGGGGGAGCATAGTGAGCAACCCCCTGCAGAAAAGTCTTAACTGGACCGAGCGGAGCCAGAGGTCGCTGAAAAAGGATCGAAAGCGCTGAGATCTGACCCTTTAGGGTACTGAGACCCAAACCCAAGTCCAGACCAGACTGCAAGAAGGATAAAATCGTGGGGAGAGAAAACCGAAGGGGATGAACATCTAAGGTCTCGCAGAAGTTCAAATAGGCCCGCCAGGTTCGGTAATAAATCCTGGACGATGCCGGTTTACGCGCACGAATCATGGTACGGACCACGTCAGCAGAAAACCCCCGCCGCGTTAGGACCGCGGTCTCAATAGCCACGCCGCTAAACGTAGCGACCCTAAATGCTGGTGGAAGATCGGCCCTTGAGAGAGGAGGTCTTCTCTTAGAGGCAGAGGCAAGGGGGCGTCTGCCAGGAGCAACATAAGGTCGGCGTACCAAGGACGACGAGGCCAATCCGGGGCTATTAGGATCGCAGGCGTGCCCTCCGCCGCGATCTTCCGAAGGACTCGTGGAAGAAGAGGCAGGGGCGGAAAAACGTAGAGGAGAGAGAACTCCGTCCAGGGAAGGACAAGCGCGTCCGCGCCGTAAGCGTCCGGATCCTTGGTTCTGGCCATGAAGGTGGGGAGCTTGTGGTTGAATCTGGAGGCCATGAGATCCACGTCCGGACGACCCCAACGGAGGCAAAGAGACTCGAAGACGTCGGGGTGCAGAGACCACTCGCCCGGGTCGATCGTCGTCCGGCTGAGGAAATCCGCCGCCCAATTGTCCACCCCCGGGATGTAAATGGCCGAAATGGCTGGAACATGAACTTCCGCCCAGCGAAGGATTAGAGACACCTCCCTCATTGCTGCCGCGCTGCGAGTGCCCCCTTGATGATTTATGTATGCCACAGCCGTGGCATTGTCCGATTGGACACGAACAGGGTGACCCTGAAGCAGCGAAGTCCAATGCCGGAGTGAGAGGAGAATCGCCCTCAGCTCCAGAACGTTGATCGGCAGTTTGGACTCCGATGGAGACCAAGTGCCTTGTACGGACCGAGGAGGAAACACCCCCCCCCAACCCCGCAGACTGGCATCGGTGGTAATCACCAACCAAGTTATCGGTAGGAAGGACTTCCCTTGGAGAGGGGTCCGTAACCACCAGAGTAGAGAGGAGCGAACCTGGGGGGGAAGGGGAAAGTGCTGATCCAGACTTTCCTGGGACTTGTCCCATGCGGACAGAATGGCAGTCTGAAAGGTGCGGGAGTGATACTGCGCGTAGGGGATTGCTTCGAAACAGGATACCATCTGTCCCAAGACCCGCATGCTGAACCGGAAGGAAGGACGGCGGTGGTTCAGAAGGCTCTGAACCGACCGATGAAGGAGCTGGCGCTTCTCTGACGGAAGCCGAACCTCCGCTGCATCTGTATCCAGCAGCATCCCTAGAAAGATCAGTTGCCTGGATGGAACAAGAGCGGATTTGGGAAGATTGATAATCCAACCGAACCGGCGTAAGGTTTGTAGCGAGAGGTCCACACTGGCAGATGTCAGTGACAGAGAGGGTGCCTTGATAAGGAGATCGTCCAAATATGGAAGAAGAAAAACTCCCCTGGAACGAAGTAAGGCGAGGACAGGGGCTAGGACCTTTGTGAAAACGCGAGGGGCTGTCGCCAGCCCGAAGGGGAGGGCAACGAACTGGTAGTGGTCGGACCCCACTGCAAAGCGCAGAAAGCACTGATGACACCGAGCGATTGGAATATGAAGGTAGGCGTCCTGGATGTCGATAGAGGCCAGGAACTCCCCTTTTTCCAGAGAGGCCACCACCGACCTGAGAGACTCCATCCGGAACCGCTGAAGACGAAGGAAACGGTTTAACCGTTTTAAATCCAGAATGGGACGAACCGAGCCTTCCTTTTTGGGGACCACAAAAAGGTTCGAATAGAACCCTTTGAATCTTTCCTCCATAGGAACCGGAGCGATGACCCCCTTGTCCAGAAGGGTACGAGTGGCAGTAAAGAAATCGGCCGCCCTTTGGGGATCTCGAGGAACCCGGGAGCGAAAGAACCGAACTGGGGGGAGGGACGCAAACTCGAGTTTGTACCCGGAAGACACCACCTCGAGAGCCCAGGCGTCGGAGACGTGCGTCTGCCAGAAGTCCCTGAACAGGAGGAGACGTCCCCCCACCCGGGTGGGTGGGGGCGCACCTTCAGGTAGGGTTCTGCTTGGTCGCGGGAGGACGAGCAGGCTGTGACTTGCGCCAGGAGGGCTGGGTCCGAAAAAAAGGCTTCTTACGTCTGTCTTGGACAGGGTTAGAGGATGGACCTGAAGTGGTGCGAGGTGTGGGAGCTCTGCGGGAAGAGATGACCCCCTTTCTGAAGCGAGAAAAGGTGGGACGGCCTCGAGTGGTGCTCCTAGTCCTGGATTGGGGAAGATGTGTACTCTTCCCTCCCGTGGCTTCAGAGATGATTTCATCCAAGCGGGCCCCGAACAATCGAGAACCAGTGAAGGGAAGGCCAGTAAGAGACCGCTTTGACGTGGCGTCCGCCGTCCAAACCTTTAACCAAAGCTCCCTTCTAGCCGAAACGGCCAGGGCAGATGAACGGGCTATAAGAGCCCCCGCATCCAGGGATGCCTCACAGACAAATTTTCCGGCTTGAACGATAAGTTGGGCCAGAGCCCGGAGGTCCTGAATAGTAGCGTCGGATTCAAACTCCTGATCCAGCTGAGACGCCCATTCTGAAACCGCTTTTCCAGCCCAAGCGGAGGCAAAGACCGGCCTGAGGGCGGAACCGGAGGCTGCAAAGATACCCTTTGTAATGGCCTCTATCCGGCGATCTTCCGTGGATTGTAAGGAAGAACCATCTGCAACGGGAATAGCCGTGCTTTTGGACAAACGGGCCACAGGGGGGTCGACTTTAGGTGGTGACGCCCAGTTTGTAATGCAATCCGCCGGGAATGGATAACAGATATCCAACTTCTTAGGCGGGGTAAAACGGGCATCAGGACGGGCCCAGGCCTTAGAAACCACCGACGAGAAGTCAGCGTGGAGGGGAAAAACCGCAGACGCCTGTTTTTGGCGAAAAAAGGAAACACTGGCCTTTTCAGAATTAGGAGGGTCATCGTGAATCTTAAAGGTATCACGGATATTGTTAATAAGATGGCCCACAGCAGAAGCCAGCTTTGAAGGCAAGGCCGAGTCCATATCCCAATCAGAATCGGCTAGTTCCCCTTCAGAGGGCATATCCTGTAATGAGGAAGGACCCGACTGAGGGCGCACCCTTGGGGGTGATACCGAAGCATCCGAGGATGATAGGTGCTCCGCCCTGGACCGCTTCTGGAGTTGACGGACTCTGGAGGTGTCGCCTGGAGAGAGAGACTCAGACGGGTCAGCTAAGGTAGCGGACCCGGAGGGCCCAGCAGGGGAATTATCCAGCTGCGGTAAGGGCAATGTATCTGCAAGGCGGGCCACAACATTAGTGAGACTGACCACAGCCTGGGAAAGGGATCTAGCCCAGTCAGGGGGATCCAAGAGGCCAGGGGGTGACACAGCAGATGGCGGACCCTGTAATGGGGCTTTGCAAGCCGAGCAATGCGGGTCAGGCTGCCCTTGAGGAAGGGGTGCCTTACATGCGGTGCAGGTATGATACCAAGGACCAGCAGGCACTGAGGGGTCAGACATGTTGGCTGGAAGTAATATACAAAAAACGTCCAGGCCAGAGGGCTGCAGTGCTGGAAGGGGTCAACAGTCCTACCAGGTCACAGTGGGAGCAGGCGGCAACAGCAGCGGCAACAGCAGCGGCAACAGCAGCGGCAACAGCAGCGGCAACAGCAGCGGTCCTCAGAGCCCTGAGGTAATCTGTCCTGAGAGCAGGCAGGCACGAAGAGGAGGCGGGGCTAGTGAGGAGCGGGAAGAAAGACATCCGCCCCTTGACTGAAGCCTAACATGTACAGTGGAACGGAACGAAGCTCCGCCCACCGATAAGACTTCTCGCGCGCGCGCGTGATTCAAAATATTACATGCCGCCGAAACCCCACAGAATAATGTCCCCCGTTCACTTCCATATAAGCGGAGGCGAACGCACACCAGTGGCCGGACAAGAGCGTGCGCTTGTCAGAATATCAGCCGACAGTTGAACACAGCCGCAGTACACGTGTGCCTGCTATCCAGCAGCTGATAACGAAAGGCTGCCCACGGCCGCCGCACCTGAGGTAAAACTGCGCTGTAACCCTCCCCCACGAGCATCGCTCCGCTTTTGCCCCACACACAAAGGAGCCGCAGGACTCACAGCTAAGAGAGCTGTAACTTGTAACTGACATGAAGGTCAGGCAGAGGGGACAGCAGCATCAGGCCCTAACGGGGGGGGGGGGGGGGGGGGGGAGGGGGTAGAACGGCTGCACAGCCACCTCACCATCGACGTTTTCACCCTCTGTCCATCCAGCAGGGACGCCCCTTCAGCCACTGGCACCGAAGTGGCAGGGAGCTGGAGAGGGGCTTGCAGGTGGGCGACCCTTGTGCTGGCGGGATGCAGGGGAGCTGGGCTGCCCTGGTCCTCCTTTTCTTCTGTGGGGGAGGCAGCAGTGCGGATAGCCGGCACTGGCGCAGCTCAACCCCGGGAAAACAGAGAGGTCTAATGCGACTCTGTTGTCCCTGTTGAAAAAAGGAAAAAAAGTTGAAAATAATAAAAGAGAAAAAATAAAATCTTTAGCAAAGACAGCTCTGCAGTGCAGAGAGTGTCTTGCCTCCTTGACACTAAGCAAAAAACTGGTAGTCGCTCGCTCCAGGCTGAGGGTATAGCTGCTGGAGGAGGGGCTTAACAGTCTTTCACTTAGTGTCACGCCTCCTATGGAGATGAGCTATACCCAAGGTTTCCTGTGTCCCCCAAGGAATTGGGCGAGAAAGACTGCCTCTAAAACACAAAGGAGGACATTTACTATTCTGAAATACACCTAAATTAGGCGTAATTCAGGCATCGCTATCTGCGACTTTGTCAGGTCTAAAATTGAATTGTGGGCGTGGTATGGGCAGTAAGGGGGCGGTCCAGTTGACTCGTCTAATGCATCATTTTCTACGCCTGGTTTAGGTGTAGAAAATGGTCTAAGAGTAAGACCGCTCGGAAGCGGTCTTACATTTAGAACTGGTGATGGACGTATTGAAGTTATGTAGAGGCCTGCACCTATTCATAACTTCGGTCAAACCCCTGCCAGCTATGGGCCTTTATTAAGACCGGCGTCTAAACCCTAAATTCTACGTCTAAAATATAAAAAGTGACAATGAAGTGTTTCCCATTTTTAATATGATTGTTATAGATTAAATGGGACTGAAAAACAAGCTCCTTTGCCCGCACCATCCTGTGCCATATACTTACGCCACTGTGAGTTATCTACATAAATGTATGATGTTTGGAGTTAAAAGGAACAATCCAGCAAAGATAGATAAGTTGAGGTACACCTATTTATATGATGATCAATCCGAGTCATGCACCACCCTCTAAGGCCCCACACTTGGCATAACAGTGTATCATTCTTTCATGGAATATTTCTTTAACAAATGAAAGATGTCCACAACAGGCTTGGCAATGTTGCAGAGCTTTCTGGTCTGGCAAAGGCCTACATAATCAAATATAATTCACAGACAGGAACTGCTTAGAACACAAGATCAAACCACACTCTGGAAATAGCAATAACAGAAATAACAGGAGACTATTCTGCTAGTCTGTTACGTAGGTGTACGTATAGGATATACCATCAGCATCTTTAATGAAGAATTCCAACAGTGCACAATACATGAAGAGTGAGTAACAGAACATAAGGAAATCCACAAACCTACATGCTGATGAAGACATTCAACCATACAGTACATATCCCTTAATGAAAGGTATCCTACTGAGTGTCAGTTTTCTCCGCTATAATGTTCTCTTGATCCCTCGACCCACCTTGCCTGTTTATATTTGTCTGTAATACTAACTAGGGATGAGAGAATCGACTTCAGATTAAACATCTGAAGTCAATTCGCATAAAACTTCGTACAGTATTAGAAAGTATTGGCTCAGATGAGCTGAAGTTATTGCTTTGCGAAGTCTCGTGAGACTTCGGGTAATAACTTCATAAATTCATTTGTACTGTAAAAAAAACTCAGGTTTGGTTCCAAGGTACCACTCACTCATCCCTAATACTAACACAAAGATTGCAATGGTGTAGTTACACTAGATTCAGATTGGTCTTTTAAAAATATTTTCTAGGTCCTCTTTAAAGGAAATGTGGTTTACTGGTGTTTTACTGAAGTGGAGGGGTCAAGGTCAGTAACTTTAGGGTGTAGCATTGGGGGGATTGGATTATTTTGGTAAGCTCCTGTTACCCTTAAATATATTCCCAAACACTTTTAATTAGTTATAATGGCTCCTTTTGTCTAGGGAGCACAGATTTGGAGGAATAAATTGTCCGCCGTCCTAATAGTAGACACAAAACCTGTCCTAATCACACAGGAGGACAAGTTACTTCATAGCACTGAGCTAAAGAGCTGCCTCATCCTCCTCTCTGCTCGTCAGGGATTATGATCCTGAATACAGATTATATTTAGCTGAATCTCTGTAGGAATGGCGTTCATGAGAAGACATGAAGTGCAGAAAGGATGGACAGGACAGACTGTGGTAATGGAGACTGCATACAAGCGCTGCTGCTCATTAGCCTCATCCTCACCTCCTCATGAACTCCATTCCTACAGAGATTCAGCTGAAGATATCAGCTGTATTCAGGATCATAATCCCTGAAAAGCAGAGCAGAGAGGAGGATGAGGCATCTCTTTAGCCAAGTGTTGTGAAGTAACTTGTCCTCCTGTGTGATTAGGACAGGTTTTGTGTGTACTAATAAGACAGTGGCCATTTTATTTCTCCTGATGATTGCTTACCAGACAAAATGAGCCATTATAACTAATGAAAGGTATTTGGGAATATATTTATAATAAAGTAATATTTAAGTATTTTCATTTTCTTAATGCCCTGGGAACCCCTTTAAGCTGTACTTGGAATTTTTATTTACTTTCAGTACAGCTGTAGGACCTTCCTCCCCCTGCTGCCGCTGATCATACAGATCAGAGTTGGCAGGGAGAGAGAGGTGTGTGCAGATAAACAGATATCCCACTGATTCGGCAAATCACTGTATTCGCACTCTGCCGGATCATTAAAGAAGCAGTCCGGGGTCTAGCCATGCTGGATCTCCCTGACTGCCGTGTAAAAGACACAGGCACTTTTAGCAGGATTTTTTTCTTGTTAAAAAGTGTGTCTAATAAAATGAAAAATATATAAGTTTTAGTGCACGATGAATGTTGTAAAAACAAAATCCTTAGTGAATGGTAAATGCTGTAAAAACAAAATCCAAAAATCAATGGTGCCCCACAACAAATTTTTCTCATTTTTCAGTACAAGATGTTGATAAACTAAATGGTGCCACTTACCGTATGTGAATGGATGAGTAACAAAAGTTATGGCTCCTGGAAAGTGCATTGTTAAAAATGAAAACACAAAAAAATGAAAATTGGCCAGGTCCCAAAGGGGTAAAATAATTCTGAATTTTTCTATTTGTTGTTAATTGTATTTATTTTGTAGCTATGAACAGCTGGATATAAAATAAGTAATTCTAATGATCTACTAGTCAGAGAGGATGGGATATGACCAGCTTTGGGTTATGTCAAAGCTGCCCCCAAACTTTCTTGTGATGATTCATGGCTGGGACATCCTAGTTCAATAGACCACAGATGCAAAGAACGGAACAAGCCACAGCAATCCCACTCTGATGGATAATCCTTTATTCATATGACTATGTGAAGAAAGGATCATGTATCACAATGGGAGTGCTGCAACTCGTTCTGTTCTTTGTAGTGCAAATGTTTATAGATTATACCTGTCAAGAATATGCAGACAATATGAAAATGTTATGTAGAAAACATAATCCTGAGCATTAATTAATGCTCAGAATTATGTTGTCTACATAGCATCCTCTACTACAAGATTAAAGGGGCTGTTTCATAAAGGGACCATTGTCCATATGGCTCAATAGGGGTGGTTTGGGACCTCGAGAATGCGTCCCCAAGTCATGCACCTGTGCCGACACTCTACTCAACTCTATGGGACTGTAGAAGAGAAGCCGGGTACAGTACTCAGCAGTCCCATAGACATGAATAGAGGAGCAGCAGCGTGCATGCATGACTGTCACTCCGTTCAGTCAGGGAACTCAGGGACCCGTTTTCATGACTGGTTCCAGCAGTTGGGCCCCCACTGGTAGCTAGATATGCATCACCAATCCTATTAAAAGGTGATAAGCTGCTATGGCGAAACAAGCCATTTAACCACTTCACATCCGGGCCATTTCCCCCTTCCTGACAGAGCCTAATTTTGCAAATCCAACATGTGTCACTTCATGTGGTAATAACTTTGGAACGCTTTTACTTCTCCAAGCCATTCTGAGACTCTTTTCTCGTGACACATTGTACTTCATGACAGTGGTAAATTTGAGTCAATATATTTCACCTTTATTTATAAAATAATCCAAAATGTACCAAAATGTTTTTTTTAAATTCACAAATTTCTCTGCTTTTAAAACAGAAATTGATACCTCAAAATATTTATTACTTAACATTCCCCATATGTCTACTTTATGTTGGCATCATTTTGGAACTGTAATTTTTTTTTTTTTAGGATGTTAGAAGGCTTAGAATTGTAGAATCAAAAAATTTAAAATTTAAAATTTCCAAAACCCACTTTTTAAGGACCAGTTCATGTCTGAAGTCACTTTGTGGGGTTTACATAGTGGAAACCCCCCATAAATGACCCCATTGTAGAAAATACACCCCTCAAGTTACTCAAAACGGATTTTACAAACTTTGTTAACCCTTTAGGTGTCCCACAAGAATTGAAGGAAAATGGAGATGACATTTCTAAATTTCACTTTTTTGGCAGATTTTCCATTTTAATCAATTTTTTTTCTTTAACACATCGAGGGTTAACAGCCAAAAAAGACTCAATATTTATTACCCTGATTCTGCGGTTTACAGAAACACCCCACATGTGTTTGTAAACTGATGTAAGGGCACACGGCAGGGCGCCGAAGGAAAGGAGCGCCGTTTGGTTTTTGGAAGGGAGATTTACCTGAACTGGTTTTTAGATGCCATGTCCCATTTGAAGCCCTCCTGATGCACCCTTACAGTAGAAACTCCCAAAAAGTGACCCCATTTTGGAAACTAGGGGATAAGGTGCCAGTTTTATTGTTACTATTTTGGGGTACATTCATATAATTTTTTGATCATTCATTATTTCTCTTTATGGGCAAGATGACAAAAAAAAAAATTGTTGTTTTAGCACAGTTTTTATTTATTTTTACAGCGTTCATCTGAGGGGTTAGGTCATGTTACATTTTTATAGAGCAGATTGTTACGGACATGGCAATACCTAAGGCTCCTTTCACATGGACGAGAATTTTGCGCGGGTGCAATGCATGAGTTGAACGCATTGCACCCGCACTGAATCCGGACCCTTTCACTTCAATGGGGCTGTGCACATGGGCGGTGATTTTCACGCATCACTTGTGCGTTGTGTGAAAATCGCAGCATGTACTATATTCAGCGTTTTTCACGCAACGCAGGCCCCATAGAAATGAATGGGGATGCGTCAAAATCGCAAGCATCCGCAAGCAAGTGCGGATGCAGTGCGATTTTCACGCATGGTTGCTAAGGAGACGAGGGAGGAGTTACCCGGGAACCCATTTACTTTATTATTTTACATTATAACATGGTTATAATGGAAAATAATAGCATTCTGTATTAAAAAATGCTAAGTAAAAGGTCCATTGTGGGGTAAAAAAAACAAAACAAAAAAAAAAAAAACTCACCTCATCCACTTGAACGCGCAGCCAGGCTCGTCTTCTTTCTTCTTCTTGGAGGACCTGACTGGAAAAGGACCTTCGGTGACATCATCGCATGTCCTGCTGAATGAAGATAGAAGAACCTTCTATCTTCATTCAGCAGGACCTGCGCTGACGTCACCGCGCTCACCACTTGGTGAGTGCGATGACGTCACCGAAGGTCTTTTTCCAGCAAGGTCCTGCAAGAAGAAGCAAGACGACGAGCTCGGCTTTATTATTTTTTTTATGGTGTTTTTCGGACGGGGTGGATCATGTGATATATTTATAGAGCTGGTCGTCACGGACGCGGCAATACCAAATATGTTATTTTTTAAAATTACTTAATTGGGGATTTTTATTTTTATTTTTAAAACACTTTAAAGTTTTATTTTACACTTTGCATCCCCCATAAGGTCATACAAGACCTATGGGGGACATTTACCTTCACTTTTTTTTTTTTTTCACCATTGATTTCTCCTATAACTGGGGCTGACATAGTAGCCCCAGTTGCAGGAGAAATACAACCCCCAGAGAGGCTGTACAGCAGAATACAACGCCGTACAGCCTCAGTGCAGGGCTGATCGAGGTCTGTAGAAGACCTGACAGCTCCTGCACTCTCCCGGCCCCGGCGGTCACATGACCACCGTGCCGGGACAGGAAGCGCATAGCGCTTCCTGATCTGTATACACAGTGCTCGTTGAGCGCTGAGTATACAGCGATCTAGAAGGCAGGGACACCTAGAAACTTATGTCATCCACAGATCCCCCATCAGTGTCATCCACAGATCCCCCATCAGTGTCATCCACAGATCCCCCATCAGATGCATCAGTGTGGAGGGAGGAGGCGGAGACACTCATGGCGGGGCCCGGTGCAGTGATTCTACTCTAATACACCGGGCCCCGCAGCTGTTAATTACATTCAATCCGATCCATAACTTAATGTATACCGCACTGTTCTGTACTTAATGCTATACATACGGTACTACAGTAAGACGGCGCAGACCGGCAGCTCTCTCGGTCATGTGCCGCCTACCGCAGCTCCCTCGTCATGCGCCGCCTGCCTGCTTATCTCACTTTATGAATGAACAGGCAGGCGGCGCATGAGGAGGGAGCTGCGGCAGGTGGCGCATGACCGAGGGAGCTGCCGTTCTGCGCCGTCTTAATGCTATACATACGGTACTACAGTCAGTACAGAACAGTGCAGTATACATTAAGATATGGATCGGATTGAATGTACTTAACAGCTGCGGGGCCCGGTGTATTAGAGTCACTGCACCGGGCCCCGCCATGAGTGTCCCCGCCTCCTCCCTCCACACTGATACTTCGCTGGTCGCGCTGTGCAGCATAGCGGCCAGGGAAGTATCCGCTTTATAAGACGCACGGCTATTTCCCCCCCACTATTCTTGCACTACACCCTTTAAGCCATCCACGTGTTACCTGGAGGTCCTTTCATCTAAATTGCTGCATCCGGTTCCCCTTTCCCTTGCAGTGGCTTCTGTGGTAACTTCACCAGCAACGTAAGCTCTATGAGAGACGTCAGACCCAAGGAGATCAGTTGATCACTGACATCAGTCTGAAAGGAGCTTGTCTTTATGAGAAAACTGAACATGTATTATAGCCAGACAAAACAAATTACTTGTTAAAAGATTTATTCGTTTGAGGAGTGTTAATATACAGTGCAAATATTTACAACCTAATGTACAGGAACAATTCACATTAACACACCACATGACAACTTAAGGCCCTATTACATCTGAAGATAGTCGTGCAGATCATCGCTAATAAGCTTTCGTATAAACACTCGTTAGCCATGATCTGGCAGTGTAATACTGCCGTCGATTACCCGATGAACGAGGTTTTAGCAGGTTTTAAAATCCTCGTTGTCGGCGGCAGATCGTGCCTTGTAATCACAATCTGCTGCCAGCAAACAGTGATTCAGTATGGGGATGGCATTAGTGATCGCTCGTCCCCATACTGTGGAGGAGATCGCTGCATGTAATAGCAGCAGTCTCCTCCGTTAGCGAGCAGGCGATTGCCGGGAAGAAACGCTTCCCTCCTGACAATCGCCTGCTTCACCTGAAGGTGAAGTCGGTGTTTGATCAATGACTGTGAGCCAAAACAAGGTGCGGATCAAACACTGACTAGGTGGAAATCTTTCCATTGCCTCTGTGTAGCTCCACTCCTGGTTTTGGCTCACAACCACTGATCAAACGCTGATTGTCTGACTCTCAAACTCCAGCACAGAAACCGACCCAAACCCCCCTAAAACACTCTTATAACAGGCCTCTTTAAGAAACATCACAGCTTATAGGCCAAAGTGCATAAAGAAGGTCAGCAAGGGTTAAAAGTAATCGAAACCCCCCCCCTTCCCACAAAAGGCTGGTATGTCTGATGCCTAATGGGCTGTGTAGTTGCCTATTTAATTTAATCTTTGTGGTTTTCTATTATTACTATTATTACACATTATTAAATATCTTTACCTTAGCTGGGTTTTAGCCTTTACAGACTTTTATGAAATCTGAATTGTGGTGGTATTTCTTTGCGAGGCACATTATTGGAGTGTTTTCTTAACTTTTCACAGTTTGTTTCATTTTAAAAGCGGGAATCAAACTTCTTTCACTGATAGATCAACCGCCAGGCTGCGCTTGTTACATTTTCTGAGTTTTGACTGACCTCAATACTTATTAACTCATTGTGCTGGTCTAGGTCAAGTGGTAGGAAAAAGCTGAGGTTTTTGGATTCCCAGCCAAAAAAACAACCAAAGGGAAGTGTAAGAAGTTCCAAATGTGTCACATCCACGCGGGCAAAGAGGACAGCTCCTTCTGAGGCTAAGATAAAAACAAGACATTTCTATGTGTGAATACAGGATATAATAAAGTATGGCATACAAATGTTGCTTGAACATCAAAGGTAAACTTTGCAAGGCATCATCATTCCTTGCAGCATGCATCTCTGCTCTTGACCTGCTTGACTAACTACATTTGGGTGTCAAAAACCATAGTACAATGAAGTGGCAAAGATTTAGACTATGTTCACAATATATTTGAGGAATGCACTCATACACCAAGAAATGCTTGCAACCTACATGCCAAACATGTCTGACTAATGCCAAAATACTGTCATATACTGGTATATGTCAGATTTACTTTTTCCCCTCTGTACCAAAAGTGACAGCTGCAATAAGGGTATTCCACTTTTTACAATAAGGTTTGAGAGCAATATACAATATGGAACTGTATGGCATACAATAGTGTAAACTGTATTTTTTCCTGAATGTAATATTTTGAATAAAGAAACATAGAATGTGTCTGCAGATAAGAACCATTTGGCCCATCTAGTCTGCCCAATATACTGAGTACTATGGATAGCCCCTGGCCCTATCTTATATGAAGGATGGCCTTATGCCTATCCCATGCATGCTTAAACTCCTCCACTGTATTTGCAGCTACCATTTCTGCAGGAAGGCTATTCCATGCATCCACTACTCTCTCAGTAAAGTAATACTTCCTTATATTACTTTTAAACCTTTGCCCCTCTAATTTAAATCTATGTCCTCTTGTAGCAGTTTTTCTTCTTTTAAATATTCTCTCCTCTTTTACCTTGTTGATTCCCTTTATGTATTTAAAAGTTTCTATCATATCCTCTCTGTCTCGTCTTTCTTCCAAGCTATACATGTTAAGGTCCTTTAACCTTTCCTGGTAAGTTTTATCCTGCAATCCATGTACTAGTTTAGTAGCTCTTCTCTGAACTCTCTCCAAAGTATCTATATCCTTCTGGAGATATGGTCTCCAGTACTGCGCACAATACTCCAAATGAGGTCTCACTAGTGCTCTGTAGAGCGGCATGAGCACCTCCCTCTTTCTACTGGTAATGTCTCTCCCTATACACCCAAGCAGTCTGCTAGCATTTCCTGCTGCTCTATGACATTGTCTGCCTACCTTTAAGTCTTCTGAAATAATGACCCCTAAATCCCTTTCCTCAGATACTGAGGTTAGGACTGTATCACTGATTTTATATTCTGCTCTTGGGTTTTTACGCCCCAGGTGCATTATTTTGCACTTATCCACATTAAATTTTAGTTGCCAGATTTTTGACCATTCCTCTAGTTTTCCTAAATCCTTTTCCATTTGGTGTATCCCTCCAGGAACATCAACCCTGTTACAAATCTTTGTGTCATCAGCAAAAAGACACACCTTACCATCGAGGCCTTCTGCAATTTCGCTGATAAAGATATTAAACAATATGGGTCCCAGAACAGATCCCTGAGGTACCCCACTGGTAACAAGACCATGGTCTGAATATACTCCATTGACTACAACCCTCTGTTGCCTGTCCCTCAGCCACTGCTTAATCCATTCAACAATATGGGAGTCCAAGCCCAAAGACTGCAATTTATTGATAAGCCTTCTGTGTGGGACAGTATCGAAGGCCTTAATGAAGTCTAGATAAGCGATGTCTACTGCACCTCCACCATCTATTATTTTAGTCACCCAATCAAAAAAATGAATAAGATTAGTTTGACATGATCTCCCTGAAATAAACCCATGCTGTTTTTCATCTTTCAATCCATGGGATTTTAGATGTTCCACAATCCTCTCCTTAAGTATGGTTTCCATTAATTTCCCCACTATTGATGTCAGGCTTACTGGCCTAAAGTTGCCCGATTCCTCCCTACTACCTTTCTTGTGAATGGCCACAACATTTGCTAATTTCCAATCTTCTGGGACGACTCCTGTTGCCAGTGATTGGTTAAATAAATCTGTTAATGGTTTTGCTAGTTCACCGCTGAGCTCTTTTAATAGCTTTCGGTGTATCCCATCAGGCCCCTGTAACTTATTTGTATTGATTTAAGACAGCTGACTTAGGACCTCTTCCTCTGTAAAGACACATGCATCAAAAGATTCATTAGTCTTCTTTCCTAACTGAGGTCCTTTTCCTTCATTTTCCTTCGTAAAGACTGAACAGAAGTATTCATTGAGGCAGTCAGCTAGTTCTTTATCGTCTTCCATATACCTTCCGTCTTTTGTTTTTAATTTTGGAATTCCTTGTTTTAGTTTCCTTTTTTCATTTATGTATCTGAAGAATGCCTTCTGGCCTTTTTTCCCTGACTGAGCTAATTTCTCTTCTGCCTGTGCTGAAGAGAAATTAGCTCGGTCAGGGAAAAAAGGCGATAAGGCATTCTTCAGATACATAAATGAAAAAAGGAAACTAAAACAAGTTGTAGCGCAGCACCATAATATAGATTGGGGGTCTCAAAGACAGTACCTGAGGAAGATTTCCGTGGCCTGCGATACCTCAAGGGAAAGTTCTATTAACTAATTAGCACTTCCAGTCTGAAAGCGCTCATTAGTACAGGAGACGGAGGCCCAGGGAGCAGCGAGTATGGCCACGCTAGAGCTAAGCTGGCATTGCTAACCGCTTAACCGCTACCTAGTCCTCTTCATCTACCGTCAGCCGCTGCTCTATGTCCTGAAAGTGCACATGACCTGATGCTGTGTGACATAAGGACGCAGTGCAGTGCTGACACCAGGACACAGTACTGCACTGCAGAAGAGCCAGAGTGGTGGAGGCATCCGTAGGAGAGTTGTTTTTTTTTTTTTTTTTTTTTTTTTTTTTTTTAGGGGATGGAGGGTTTGAGTGGGGGTTACGGGGGTGGCTGCAGTCTGATTTGAGATCTATATAAATTTGGGGTTTGATTTGGGCACTGCATGAATTTAGGGGTGGATTTGAGGTATTTGGACAGAATTCTACATCTACTATTTTAATGAGGATTATCCTGGATCACCTATCTATATAGGTGTTTTATCTCTCTGTGTTACAGAAAGACAATGGGTTGTACTTAACCCCTTAATGACCACTGACAGCCTTTTGACTGCGTCTTAGAATAAGCCCTGCATGGGTCTCCTGTGTAGTGGAAAGCAGGAGCTCGGCTCTCTCATGATAGCTGGGCTCCTGCTCTAACAGCATGGATCAGGAGAAACGGCAATCCAAGCCATTTAATCCCTTAGTTGCTTCAGTCAACAGCGACCACAGAATCTAAGAGGTTTAGAGTGAGGGAGCTTCGTCTCTCAGGCATCCGCACACCACAAATAAGATCACTGGGTGCCAATGTCTGCAAATTGTAGCCAGGAGCCTAATGAAGGACCCAAGACCAGCCTGTAGCGTATGCCTGTTAGGCTACTTTCACACTAGCGTTCAGGGCTCCGCTTTTGAGTTCCGTTTGAAGGCTCTCACAAGCGGCCCCGAAAGGATCCGTCCAGCCCTAATGCATTCTGAGTTGATGCGGATGCGCTCAGAATGCATCAGTTTGGCACCGTTTGTCCTCCGCTCCGCTCAGCAGGCGGACCCCTGAACGCAGCTTGCAGCGTTCGGGTGTCCGCCTGGCCGTGCGGAGGCAAACGGATCCGTCCAGACTTACAATGTAAGTCAATGGGGACGGATCCGTTTGAAGATGACACAGTATGGCTCAATTTTCAAACGGATCCGTCCCCCATTGACTTTCAATGTAAAGTCAAAACGGATCCGTTTGCATTATCATGAACAAAAAAAATAAAAAAAATTTCTTTTTTTGTTTTGTTTTTTGTTCATGGTAATGCAAACGGATGCGTTCTGAATGGATCTAAGCGTTTGCATTATAGGTGCGGATCCGTCTGTGTAGATACCAGATGGATCCGCACCTAACGCAGGTGTGAAAGTAGCCTTAGGCTGTGCCAGAAGCGATGCCTGATGTTGCTTATCAGTAGCTTGTGCGGCTTTCCATTCACAAAATGCATTTCAATGGAAAAATGGCAAAAAAAAAAACCCATCCACACATTTGGCATCTCCGCATCAGTAAGGAACTGCATTATGCATTTATCATGTAAATGATCCTGCATGGTGAATGCAGTGTAAAAAAAAAGAAAAAAAGAAAATGATTTGCATATTTACCACAAAAAAAAGTTATAAAAAAAGTAATCAAAAAGTGTTTTGTACCCCAAAACTACAAATTTTCCCACAAAAATCAAGCCCTCACACATTTCTGTGCAATGAAAAAGAAAAAACAGTAAAAGGTTTTTGATGATGATGATGATGATGATGTATAGTCTTGTGTACACGCAGTCTTACCCATCAGGCCTCGATGCGCTTACTGTGCAAAAGTCGTAAAACTTAAAAAAACTATGGGGCACATTTATTAAGACCAGCGTTTTAGACGCCGGTCTTAACCACCTCAGCCCCCAGTGCTTAAACACCCTGAAAGACCAGGCCACTTTTTACACTTCTGACCTACACTACTTTCACCGTTTATTGCTCGGTCATGCAACTTACCACCCAAATGAATTTTACCTCCTTTTCTTCTCACTAATAGAGCTTTCATTTGGTGGTATTTCATTGCTGCTGACATTTTTACTTTTTTTGTTATTAATCGAAATTTAACGATTTTTTTGCAAAAAAATGACATTTTTCACTTTCAGTTGTAAAATTTTGCAAAAAAAACGACATCCATATAGAAATTTTGCTCTAAATTTATAGTTCTACATGTCTTTGATAAAAAAAAAATGTTTGGGTAGAAAAAAAATGGTTTGGGTAAAAGTTATAGCGTTTACAAACTATGGTACAAAAATGTGAATTTCCGCTTTTTGCAGCAGCTCTGACTTTCTGAGCACCTGTCATGTTTCCTGAGGTTCTACAATGCCCAGACAGTACAAACACCCCACAAATGACCCCATTTCTGAAAGTACACACCCTAAGGTATTCGCTGATGGGCATAGTGAGTTCATAGAACTTTTTATTTTTTGTCACAAGTTAGCGGAAAATGATGATTTTTTTTTTTTTTTTTTTCTTACAAAGTCTCATATTCCACTAACTTGTGACAAAAAATAAAAAGTTCTATGAACTCACTATGCCCATCAGCGAATACCTTGGGGTCTCTTCTTTCCAAAATGGGGTCACTTGTGGGGTAGTTATACTGCCCTGGCATTCTAGGGGCCCAAATGTGTGGTAAGGAGTTTGAAATCAAATTCTGTAAAAATTGACCTGTGAAATCCGAAAGGTGCTCTTTGGCATATGGGCCCCTTTGCCCACCTAGGCTGCAAAAAAGTGTCACACATCTGGTATCTCTGTATTCAGGAGAAGTTGAGGAATGTGTTTTGGGGTGTCTTTTTACATATACCCATGCTGGGTGAGATAAATATCTTGGTCAAATGCCAACTTTGTATAAAAAAAATGGGAAAAGTTGTCGTTTGCCAAGATATTTCTCTCACCCAGCATGGGTATATATAAAATGACACCCCAAAACACATTCCCCACCTTCTCCTGAGTACGGAGATACCAGATGTGTGACACTTTTTTGCAGCCTAGGTGGGCAAAGGGGCCCATATTCCAAAGAGCACCTTTCGGATTTCACTTGTCATTTTTTACAGAATTTGATTTCAAACTCCTTACCACACATTTGGGCCCCTAGAATGCCAGGGCAGTATAACTACCCCACAAGTGACCCCATTTTGGAAAGAAGAGACCCCAAGGTATTCGCTGATGGGCATAGTGAGTTCATGGAAGTTTTTATTTTTTGTCACAAGTTAGTGGAATATGAGACTTTGTATAAAAAAAAAAAAAAAAAAAAAAAAAAATCAGCATTTTCCACTAACTTGTGACAAAAAATAAAAAATTCTAGGAACTCGCCATGCCCCTCACGGAATACCTTGGGGTGTCTTCTTTCCAAAATGGGGTCACTTGTGTGGTAGTTATACTGCCCTGGCATTTTCCAGGGGCCCTAATGTGTGTTAGGTAGGTAAATGACCTGTGAAATCCTAAAGGTGCTCTTTGGAATATGGGCCCCTTTGCCCACCTAGGCTGCAAAAAAGTGTCACACATGTGGTATCGCCGTATTCAGGAGAAGTTGGGGAATGTGTTTTGGGGTGTCATTTTACATATACCCTTGCTGGGTGAGAGAAATATCTTGGCAAAAGACAACTTTTCCCATTTTTTTATACAAAGTTGGCATTTGACCAAGATATTTCTCTCACCCAGCATGGGTATATGTAAAATGACACCCCAAAACACATTCCCCAACTTCTCCTGAGTACGGCGATACCACATGTGTGACACTTTTTTGCAGCCTAGATGCGCAAAGGGGCCCACATTCATTTTATGAGGGCATTTTTAGACATTTGGATACCAGACTTCTTCTCACGCTTTGGGGCCCCTAGAATGCCAGGGCAGTATAAATACCCCACATGTGACCCCATTTTGGAAAGAAGACACCCCAAGGTATTCAATGAGGGGCATGGCGAGTTCATAGAAATTTTTTTTTTTTGGCACAAGTTAGCGGAAATTGATATTTTTTATTTTTTTCTCACAAAGTCTCCCGTTCCGCTAACTTGGGACAAAAATTTCAATCTTTCATGGACTCAATATGCCCCTCACGGAATACCTGGGGGTGTCTTCTTTCCGAAATGGGGTCACATGTGGCGTATTTATACTGCCCTGGCATTCTAGGGGCCCTAAAGCGTGAGAAGAAGTCTGGAATATACATGTCTAAAAAATTTTACGCATTTGGATTCCGTGAGGGGTATGGTGAGTTCATGTGAGATTTTATTTTTTGACACAAGTTAGTGGAATATGAGACTTTGTAAGAAAAATAAATAAAAATTCTGCTAACTTGGGCCAAAAAAATGTCTGAATGGAGCCTTACAGAGGGGTGATCAATGACAGGGGGGTGATCAATGACAGGGGGGTGATCAATGACAGGGGGGGGTGATCAATGACAGGGGGTTGATCAATGACAGGGGGGTGATCAGGGAGTCTATATGGGGTGATAACCACAGTCATTGATCATGCCCCTGTAAGGCTTCATTCAGACGTCCGGATGCGTTTTGCGGATCCGATCCATCTATCAGTGGATCCGTAAAAATCATGCGGACGTCTGAATGGAGCTTTACAGGGGGGTGATCAATGACAGGGGTGTAATCAATGACAGGGGGGTGATCAGGGAGTCTATATGGGGTGATCACCACAGTCATTGATCACGCCCCTGTAAGGCTTCATTCAGACGTCCGGATGCGTTTTGCGGATCCGATCCATCTATCAGTGCATCCGTAAAAATCATGCGGACATCTGAATGGAGCTTTACAGGGGGGTAATCAATGACAGGGGTGTAATCAATGACAGGGGGGTGATCAGGGAGTCTATATGGGGTGATCACCACAGTCATTGATCACGCCCCTGTAAGGCTTCATTCAGACGTCCGGATGCGTTTTGCGGATCCGATCCATCTATCAGTGCATCCGTAAAAATCATGCGGACATCTGAATGGAGCTTTACAGGGGGGTGATCAATGACAGGGGGGTGATCAGGGAGTCTATATGGGGTGATAACCACAGTCATTGATCATGCCCCTGTAAGGCTTCATTCAGACGTCCGGATGCATTTTGCGGATCCGATCCATCTATCAGTGCATCCGTAAAAATCATGCGGACATCTGAATGGAGCTTTACAGGGGGGTAATCAATGACAGGGGGGTAATCAATGACAGGGGGGTGATCAGGGAGTCTATATGGGGTGATCACCACAGTCATTGATCACGCCCCTGTAAGGCTTCATTCAGACGCCCGTATGCGTTTTGCGGATCCGATCCATCCATCAGTGGATCCGTAAAAATCATGCGGACATCTGAATGGAGCTTTACAGGGGGTTGATCAATGACAGGGGTGTAATCAATGACAGGGGGGTGATCAGGGAGTCTATATGGGGTGATCAGGGGCTAATAAGGGGTTAATAAGTGACGGGGGGGGGGGTGTAGTGTAGTGTAGTGGTGCTTGGTGGGACTTTACTGAGCTACCTGTGTCCTCTGGTGGTCGATCCAAACAAAGGGGACCACCAGAGGACCAGGTAGCAGGTATATTAGACGCTGTTATCAAAACAGCGTCTAATATACCTGTTAGGGGTTAAAAAAAACACATCTCCAGCCTGCCAGCGAACGATCGCCGCTGGCAGGCTGGAGATCAACTCTCTTACCTTCCGTTCCTGTGAGCGCGCGCGCCTGTGTGCGCGCGTTCACAGGAAATCTCGCGTCTCGCGAGAGGACGCACCGGCGCGTCCACCCAGAAGAGCAGGGCCGCCGCAAAGACGCAATCCTGCGTACGGCGGTCCTGAGGTGGTTAATAAAGGCCCACCGCAGGCCTCTCCATAACTTCGGAGCATGCTGCGCCAGTTCTAAATGTAAGACAGCTTCCAAAACTAACAGTTGCTCCGCCATCTGCACCTGAAATCTGCCTAATTTAGGCGTATTTCAGAATAGTAAATGACCCCCTATATCTATTTGATATTGCTGTAATTGTACTGACCGAGAGAATAAAGTTATCATGTAATATCCGCAAGTAAATCTAGTTCCTGACTCACCTCTGACATTTAATGCTCCTGATGAGACCTTTTCTACATTTAATATAAACTTCCATTCAGTCTCCTTGCACTACCTTATTTTATGTTTATCAAGGCAAGCACTTTCTTATTTGTTTGTGTAATAGCAGCAATTTTCTATAAGCAAGGTCCACTGTATTTAGCGGTTGTGCTGGAACATTGTCCTGGATTGCGGAGGTCTGCGCGCCTCATATTGCTACTGCCATACATGTGTGCTATTTATTCTCAGTTTATTTCAATGAAAATAAATAACTAGATTTATAACAGTACAAACATAAAAAAGACATTGTACCTTTCCAAGCTCTGGGAATATCTCAAGCAGAACAATATCTAGTAGAACATAAGACAGCTGAAATGACATGACTCGGTGTTAATGCAAAGTCAACAGGTATGCAAACTTAATTACACACAAATGACACCATTCAATTCCAGTATATTCTAAATGATAGTGTGAACATCTATTACTATTTTATTGTTTACTTTTTTTCATTCATCCATTCTGTGAAAACCAATGGCTAACAGGACAGTAAGAAAAATTAGTAGTCCAATAAGAACAGTACAGCACTGACCGACTGCCCATTCCAATCTTTCAGAGGTTTGCTTTTTTTTGTTCTAACCCTCATTTAACTTCTACCTCTACTAATATGGAGAAATGGGGGGGTGACAATCTGATTATGCAGGACTGCAAATACATGTACGATTACTTTAGGATGTGAAAACACACACAAAATTACCTGCTTGTTGAGGACAGGATGCTGTAAGCCATCAAATAATAATCGAATGCCTTCAAACTTGGCTTCTTCCCCGATACATTTGCTTATTAAATCTATTAAAAAAATGGAAGGAAGAATTAGATGGTGATGAGTGAAAAAGTACTAAATAACAAGACACAATACAAGTTTAATTACAACAAAGCAAACTAATAACTTGACCCTACTCCCCAAGTACCACCCAGCCAGATCCCTTCCTCTATAGCAAAGTACTGCAAGTACTACCTTCAAGTACTACATTAAGTACAGTAAAGAGATATTGCAGGAGACTGAAGACATACTGCAAGAGATTGGCTTAGAGTCTGCATCTGGCTCATCTGTGTTGTTTTTTTTCTGACCATTGCTTGAAAAGAGGTAAGGAATTTGGTCAGCTGTTTGCTATTGTGCGTTTGCTAATGAGCCTAGCTCACTAAGGTGTTACATTTGTTGCTGGGGGAGGAGTTTGGAAAGCAGTGTGTGTATATATAGAGACAGACTCATTAGCTGGCCTAATTCATTAGCTGCAAGTACTACCTTCAAGTACTACATTAAGTACAGTAAAGAGATATTGCAGGAGACAGTCAGGAGGTAGGCTGGAAGGTGGAAACAATACAAAAAAAAAAAAAGGTAACATTTGTTTGATTAAGGCTACTTTCACACCTGCGTTTAGGTCGGATCCGTCTGGTATGTGCCCAGACGGATCCGCATCTATAATGCAAACGCTTAAATCCGTTCAGAACGGATCCGTTTGCATTACCATGAACAAAAAAAAAAAATTATTATTTTTTTTTGTTCATGATAATGCAAACGGATCCGTTTTGACTTTACATTGAAAGTCAATGGGAGACGGATCCGTTTGAAAATTGAGCCATACTGTGTCAACTTCAAACGGATCCGTCCCCATTTACTTACATTGTAAGTCTGGACGGATCCGTTCGCCTCCGCACGGCCAGGCGGACACCCGAACGCTGCAAGCAGCGTTCAGGTGTCCGTCTGCTGAGCGGAGCGGAGGACAAACGCTGCCAGACTGATGCATTCTGAGCGGATCCGCCTCCACTCAGAATGCATTAGGACTGGACGGATCCGTTCGGGGCCGCTTGTGAGAGCCTTCAAACGGAACTCACAAGCGGAGCCCCGAACGCTAGTGTGAAAGTAGCTTTAAATTTACAATTATTTTTTTTTTCTCCTCTTTAAAATGGCAGACTTGGTTCAGTGCAGGAATTGTTGTGCATTTATTTCATGTTCCACTCTTTGGAGATTCAGATGCTGTCAGATCTGTAGACAGTTCTCCTTAATGCAGCAGGAAATTGCATTTTTGAAATCTGAAATATTTAAATTATCTGTTAAACAAACTCCAGCTAGGACTGCTGCAATGCCACTGCCACAGAGGACCCCCAGAAATGGCAGATGGGTTAATGTAGGTTCTGGAAGACTTAGAGTGGTGGATAGAAGACATGTCCCACAGTCGGTGGTTCTCCATAATTCATTTGCAGCACTCTCAGAATGTAAGGACAACATGGATATGGACTCAAGCACAGAGGGTGATAAACCATCGACTCCTATGTCTAATGTATGCAACAAAAAAGATAAAGTGAAGTCTCAAAGGAAGCAGCTGTTGCTGGGTGATTCAATCATAAGAAGTGTGGAGCTTAAAGAAAATGGTTTTGTGAGATGTCTCCCTGGGGCTACTGCTAGAAGAGATAGAAGACGTATTATTAATATTGTTAAGCAAGCAAAGCAGGAAGGGGACGTGGATGTTCTTGTCCATCTAGGGACAAATGACCTGGCTTGCAATGAAGTGTCAGAGGTGAAAAAATCTTTTATCACACTTGGTAATGACGTACAGGATTTTGCATCCACCATTTCATTTTCTGAAGTTCTGCCTGTGCATAATGTTCAGAATGATAGGCAGAGGCGCATAAAGGAGTTCAACATATGGCTTGGTAAATGGTGTCAAGAGCAAGGATTTGGCTTTGTTTCTCATGATAGCTCTACTTGGAATAGAAAGGAACTGTACAAAAAAGATGGTTTGCATCTTTCTCTCAAAGGAACAAATGTACTTAGTGAACTCCAAGAATTTGCGGAAGAGTATTTAAACTAGAAAGGGGGGGCAAAAGAGTGAAAATAAAAGAGTCCAATTGCCCCCCGAAACAATGCCAGAACAGGTCAGAAGCACAGAGGTTAAGAAATGATAAGCTCAGAGTCCTGTCTACAAATGCTCGCAGTTTAGGTAAAAAAAATCAATGAACTTGGGTCAATAATGGCATCTGAGAATGTAGATTTAGTGGCTGTTACGGAGACATGGTTTAATGAAAGAAATGACTGGGACATAACCATACCAGGGTACTCTTTATACAGAAGAGACAGAGAAGGCAAGAAAGGAGGAGGAGTGGCCCTGTATGTGAAAGATAGCATTAAATCTAACCTAATACAAGTTGGTGAGGCCAACATAGAGTCAGTTTGGGTTACGTTGCAGTTTGCTAACCATGCAGTAACTCGTGTAGGTGTGATATATAGACCACCTGGTTAAGTTAAAGAACTAGATGATCTACTAGTTGAAGAAATAGCTAAAATGACAATGAAAGGAGAAGTTATCATTATGGGAGATATCAATCTTCCAGATATAAACTGGAAAACCAAAATAGCAAGTTCTACCAGGAGTACAGATATTCTAAATTCCCTACTGGGGTTATCTCTACAACAAGTGGTTGAGGAGCCAACCCGGAGGGAGGCCATTTTGGATTTGGTATTCACAAATGGGGATTCGGTATATGATGTCATTGTAGGCGAAACCTTGGGATCTAGTGATCACCAGTCAGTGTGGTTTAATATAAGAACTGTGAAAGAGTCCCACCACACAAAAACAAAAGTTTTAGATTTTAGAAAAACAGACTTTTCAAAAATGAAATTAGTCATAAATGAGTCCTTATCAGACTGGAACGGATTACATGGAGTCCAGGAGAAATGGGACTACTTAAAAGGTGCATTATTGAAGGCAACAGAAAATTGCATTAGACTTGTCAGTAAAAGCAAAAAAAGGAAGAGACCACTGTGGTACTCAGCAGAAGTGGCCCAAATCATTAAAAATAAAAAGCTAGCATTTTGTAATTATAAAAAAACCAGAGCAATGAAGATAAGGAAATCTACAAGATTAGGCAGAGAGAGGCCAAGCAAGTTATAAGAACTTCTAAAGCGCAGGCAGAAGAAAAACTAGCTCAGTCTATGAAAAAAGGGGATAAGACATTCTTCAGATATATAAATGAAAAAAAGAAATTAAAACAAGGAATAACTAAATTAAAAACAAAGGACGGAAGGTATGTAGAAGAGAATAAAGGGCTAGCCGACTGCCTTAATGAATACTTCTGTTCAGTTTTTACAAAAGAAAAAGGAGAAGGACCTCCACTAGAAAGGATGACTAATAAATCATTTGATGCATGTATCTTTACAGAGGAAGATGTTCTAAGTTTGCTGTCTAAGGTGAAGACAAATAAGTCACAGGGGCCTGATGAGATACACCCAAAATTATTAAAAGAGCTTAGTGGTGAGCTGGCAAAACCGTTAACAGATTTATTTAACCAATCATTAGTAACAGGAGTCGTCCCGGAAGATTGGAAATTGGCAAATGTCGTGCCCATTCACAAGAAAGGTAGTAGGGAGGAATCGAGCAACTATAGACCAGTGAGTCTGACATCAATAGTAGGCAAATTAATGGAAACCCTATTAAAGGATAGGATTGTGGAACATCTAAAATCCCATGGATTGCAAGATGAAAAACAACATGGGTTTACTTCAGGGAGATCATGTCAAACAAATCTTATAGATTTTTTTGACTGGGTGACTAAAATAATAGACGGTGGAGGTGCAGTAGACATCGCATATCTAGATTTTAGTAAGGCTTTTGACACTGTCCCACATAGAAGACTTAGCAATAAACTGCAGTCATTGAGCATGGACTCCCATATTGTTGAGGGGATTAGGCAGTGGCTGAGTGACAGACAGCAGAGGGTTGTAGTCAATGGAGAACATTCAAAACAAGGTCATGTTACCAGTGGGGTTCCACAGGGATCTGTACTGGGACCAATTTTGTTTAATATCTTCATAAGTGATATTGCAAAAGGGCTCGATGGGAAGGTGTGTCTTTTTGCTGATGACACAAAGATATGTAACAGGGTTGATGTTCCTGGAGGGAAACGCCAAATGGAAAAGGATTTAGGAAAACTAGAAGAATGGTCAGAACTCTGGCAACTGAAATTTAATGTGGATAAGTGCAAGATAATGCACCTAGGGCGTAAAAACCCAAGGGCAGAATATAGAATATTTGACACAGTCCTGACCTCAATATCTGAGGAAAGGGATTTAGGAGTAATTATTTCAGAAGACTTAAAGGTGGGAAGACAATGTAATAGGGCAGCACGAAATGCCAGCAGAATGCTTGGATGTATAGGGAGAGGTATAAGCAGTAGAAAGAGTGAAGTGCTTATGCCGCTGTACAGAACACTGGTGAGACCTCACTTGGAGTATTGTGCGCAGTACTGGAGGCCATATCTCCAGAAGGATATAGATACTCTAGAGAGAGTTCAGAGAAGAGCTACTAAACTAGTACATGGATTGCAGGATAAAACTTACCAGGAAAGGTTAAAGGACCTTAACATGTATAGCTTGGAAGAAAGAAGAGACAGAGGGGATATGATAGAAACTTTTAAATACATAAAGGGAATCAACTCGGTAAAGGAGGAGAGCATATTTAAAAGAAGAAAAACTACCACAAGAGGACACGGTTTTAAATTAGAGGGGCAAAGGTTTAAAAGTAATATAAGGAAGTATTACTTTACTGAGAGAGTAGTGGATGCATGGAATAGCCTTCCTGCAGAAGTGGTAGCTGCAAATACAGTGAAGGGGTTTAAGCGTGCATGGGATAGGCATATGGCTATCCTTCATATAAGATAGGGCCAGGGGCTATCCATAGTATTCAGATATATTGGGCAGACTAGATGGGCCAAATGGTTCTTATCTGCCGACACATTCTATGTTTCTATAGCCCCCAAAACACTGAACTTGACTTCCAAATGCAAATCCACATGAAAAAGTTTCCGTACAAATTTTTCATCTGCATACAATGAACGATCTCATTGCTGTAAAATATCATCTAAAAGATTTACAGATATATCTATATTCATCGCCATATTACTGAGTTATAGAGAAGGAGCTGTACACTCCTGCAGAAAAGAGAGCAGGGGGTTAAACAAATATAAAAATAAATGGTGCAAAGACCATCTCTAATAAAGGAAAGCAGGTGCCAAACCTTATTCATCAATTTTCTAATTTGTGATGGCTAGTCCAGTTTTTGTGCACCTGTTTTCAAGGCAATTATCCAGTTAGCTTTATTAGGCTACTTTCACATTGGCGTTTTAGTTTCCGTTTGTGAGATCCGTTCAGGGCTCTCACAAGCGGTCCAAAACAGATCAGTTTTGCCCTAATGCATTCTGAATGGAAAAGGATCCGCTCAGAATGCATCAGTTCTGTCTCCATTCCGTCTGCCAAAACTGAGCCAAACGGATCAATGGGGACGGATCCATTTTCACTGACACAATGCAAAACGGATCCGCCCCCCATTGACTTTCAATGGTGTTCAAGACGGATCAGTTTTTGCAATGTTAACGATGATACAAATGGATCCGTTCTGAACGGATGCATGCGGTTGTATTATCGGTGTGGATCCATCTGTGCAGATCCAAGACAGATCCGCACCAAACGCGAGTGTGAAAGTAGCCTTAAATGGGTTTTTCGGTATTTTAATACTGATGACCTATCCATTTGTGCTATTGCCTGCAATTAGATAGTCTGGATGGGGGTGGCGCACTTGTTGTTTTATTTTTTTTACTATAAATTGATGTATGTAACACAATGTGAATAGGCTTGACAAAGGCAGTGTATCAGCCGAAACATTGCCATTTGTATTTCTGCTTTGAAGTCCGAATAAACTCGATAATGTGAGATGCTGCTGATACAGTCTGCATTTTTCTATCCTCGGATAGGTCATCAATGTCCAATCGGCAGAAGTCATGTCCTTAACTTTGTTTTTGGTAAATGTTCTTGTAAATGTCACAAACCTGGAATGTACACCATCATTTCCTCAAAGGTCTGTTTTGCCCGTTTCTGCTTTGCCGCTGTAGATCGTGGTTCAGTGGTTTCACAAAACACAGCATCTACAAAGAAGACAAGTACCAGTGATGCTCTGTACAATAAAATTTTTAAAAATTCTATGCAATCTATGAGCTATGTTATGTGAGCAACTGTTGATTGGCAGTCATTTCCTTTGTGTTGAGGGGGACAGGAAAGGAGTCCTCAATAAGGACTTAGGAAGCGTTGGAACAGGAGTGACAGGTATTCTGACCCCTTCTGAACAAATGTTACCAGACAAACTGTTTATTGGCATACATTTAGCCAGGACACATTACTATCCATTCCACCAACAGTACTTAAAAGCTTTT
Source organism: Bufo bufo (assembly GCF_905171765.1). Lineage (NCBI taxonomy): Eukaryota > Metazoa > Chordata > Amphibia > Anura > Bufonidae > Bufo > Bufo bufo. Next base: position 301,213,439 of record NC_053392.1, read on the forward strand.
AAATAAAACTATAGAAAAAAAAAATGCAGTGTGTTAGCGTAACCTTTAAGGACAAAGCAAATTCAAATAGTCAACTTTTTTACTTTTATGTTGACAAGGCTGCAAGAACCATTTAACAGTTTTTTATAATGTATTAAACAATTGTAAAAAATCATTTGTGGGATGGAAATGAAAATAAAAATAAAATATTTTGCCTTTCTTTATTGAGTTTTGCTTTTATGGCATTCATGGTGCAGTAAAGATGACTTTACCTTTATTGTGCTTGTCAATGTGATTACAATGGTACCAATTTTATGTGCAAAAAAATTGCTTGTGTCGTTATATTCTGACAACTATAACTTTTACTTTCCTGCCGATGGAGTTGTGAGAGTGCTCATTGTTTGCAAGGCAAGCTGTAGTTTTTATTGATACCATTTTAGACTACTTTCACATAAGGGTTTTTGTGGATCTGTCATGATCTGCAAAACCGCTTCCGTTACAATAATGCAACCGCCTGCATCCGTCATGAACGGACCCGATTGTATTATGTCTTATATAGCCATGACGGATCTGTTTTCTATTCTGTCAGAGAAAATGGATCCGTCCCCATTGACTTACATTGTGTCCGCGATGGGGACGCAACCAAACGGAAAGCATTCAGTTTCGTTCAGTTCAGTTTGTCCCCATTGACAATAAATGGGGACAAAACGAAAGCGTTTCCTTCCGCTATTGAGATCCTATGACTGATCTCAATAGCGGAATTGAAAACGCTAGTGTGAAAGCTACTATGGCAATAATTTGATAATTTTATTAGTTTTTTGGGAAGCGAGGTGACCAAAACAAAATGACAATGCCAGCATAGGGGAGTATTATTATTAATATACTTTTTTTTATAGTAGATTTTTTTTTTTTTACTTATTTTAAAAACCTTATTTACCGTTTTTAATCTTCTTTTCTTAGTCCCATATCCTTCACAGCAATACTTCTGTCTTGCTGTGAACATCAATTTTACCAGCATTCTATTACACCCTACCAGAGGCAGGCATAATAGGAGCAGTAAGATGGCAGGTCCCAAGCTGCCACAGCAACTGATCGGCATCCTCCAACTGCGTCAGAAGACAGAGGGAGCTCCCTCTGTCTAACCATTCAGATATAAAAGGAGAAAGAAGGTTTGAGGGTTAGTCAGATCTGATGGAAAGGACTCCACTTGATCTGAAAAACCAGGGGTTTAGAGGAGTAATGTGGAGGAGAAAGAGTAGGTAGATAAGCTGCTCGGGGTTTGTCAAGCAGACTAGTGCGTCTTGCTTGTGTAGGATAATTGGGGTAGAAGAAATTGGGAGGACCGGTGGGTATGGGTAACCCCTCGAATCCGCCTATTTCTGGAAACCCGTTGTGAGCGCCAATCGTAATAGGTCGGTGGGAAGGTATGTGTTTGATATAAAGTACCAAAAAACAACAATGTACTACACTGGGTCTCAGGTGCCTATACTAGGCAAAGAAATACCAAAAATGCCCAGACTTACTTTTCGGAGAGCAAAAACCCTAAAAAATATCTTGGCCCCATCATGCCCAAAGAAACAAGCCCCCAAAAAAACAGAACATACAGACAAAAAAAACACCAGAATTCAAGGGATCCTCCAAATGTGGCACAAAAAAAATGCAAATGCTGCAGACAGAGAAATTGAGATTCCACACCCCATAGGGAAACTAACATTTCAACAACCAATGACATACGCAAGCAAAAAACGAGATTTTTGTATAACTTACCAGTAAAATCTCTTTCTCGCTCTTTCCTTGGGGGACACAGAAGACCTTGGGTATAGCTCATCTCCATAGGAGGCGTGACACTAAGTGAAGACTGTTAAGCCCCTCCTCCACAGCTATACCCTCAGCCTGGAGAGAGAGACTGCCAGTTGCGTGTCCAAGCAGTGAGAAAAGGCAAAGTCCAACAAGGAACCAACAAGCCAACTACCCAACGGGTAACACAAACTCGGAAACCGTGTAGAGAAAAACAATGAATGGGTGGGTGCTGTGTCCCCCAAGGAAAGAGCGAGAAAGAGATTTTACTGGTAAGTTATACAAAAATCTCGTTTTCTCGCCCAGTTTCCTTGGGGGACACAGAAGACCTTGGGACGTTCAAAAGCAGTCCAAAAGGGGAGGGACCACAGCTCCAAGGCGAAGCACCCGAAGGCATCAAGGAACCGCCGCCTGCAGACCCAGGCGGACCAAGGCAGCATACGCCGAAGCCAGAGTATGCACCCTGTAGAACTCTGTAAAGCGTGCAAGGAAGACCTGTGGCCGCCTTGCTCAAATGCATGGCCGAAGCCCAATGCCTCCGGCCCAGGAGGCACCGACCGCTCTGGTGAAATGAACGGTGACAGCAAAGGCAGAATCCTGCCCTCGGTGCGGTAACCTCAGTAATAGCCAATCTGATAAAGCGGAGGAAAACCACCCTGGAGTCCGTCAACTCTAAGCGCGGACCTCCAGGAAACCCAAGAGACCGAACGTCGACAAGAGTCGGAGATCTCCAAGTAAAACCAGCAAGGCCCAAACAACGTCCAAATCGGTGAAGTGTTGAAGCGAAAGGCAACACCACCTTCAGAAGGAAGGAACGGGATGTAGAAACAGCCTTGTCCTGGGAAAAGACAGAAGGCTCAGAACAAAAAGGGGCCATTCAGGCACCCGTCAGAGACACGACTGATACGGAAACACAACCGTACAGGACAGGCGGGGTAGAGAGAACTTCTGTAACGGCTCCAAGGAAAAGATTGGAGCGCCGAGAGCTCAGTATGTAGTTCCCAGGGCGGTACCGAAGGACAGTACAGAGGAACCAAAGAGCCATTTCGAGTAAGAAGGTCTTGACAGGCCCAGAGGGCCGGGGAACGCTGGAAGAGGAAGAACAGCGCTGACACTTGACACCTCAAGTAAAGGAATCCCAGTCCCAGGTCCAGGCCGGACTGGAAAAAAGACAGAACCATGGGGAGAGAAAAAGTCAGAGTGGGGAATGCACAGCTTCCCACAGAACCCCAGACAAAAAAACCATAAGTCTTACGACAGATCCTGGACGAAATACAGCCAGGAGCGGACAGTAGCGAACCCGCTGGAGTCGCCTGGCAAGCGGGTGAAAACCCAATGTGATCAGGCGCAGACCAGTAACACGGGCAGAAGTCGACAAAACTGGTCCCGTTGGCCCCCGAGCAACGTTGTCCCGTATCCACCCGAGTGGGGGAGCAGAAGGACATTGGGGGCCCAGTATCCGCCAGATGCCAGGACAAGACAGGCTAAAGTCCATGCTGATGTAGCCATGTTCTACAGTCCCGGTGTGGGAGATCAAAGGACAATCTGGACCGAAAGGTAGTCCCCCCAAGTTACCGAGAAGGTAAGTCTACAGCAGGACCATTGTCTTAGAATGGACCACGCAATCTGCACTCAGCGGGAGGACAGAACGCGGTAGACTCGGTAAATAGGCACAGCTAATACAGCCAGTGTGAACAAGGGAGACAGTACGAGGCCAAAAGGAACACCGGAACCATCCACATGAACAACCATGCTCTCCCCAGAGGGGAGGACAGTGAAGGAACAGCCTCTGAAGTCTGGCGGGACAGAAGCCACATCGGAGTGATCTGTACCGAGCGGGAGCCAAACAGAGCCGGCGAGATAAGGTAGTCGAGACAGAGGCCGGCATAACCCCCTCCAACCGAACGGAGGAGTGGGCAACAGGGAAGCCATAGGACAGCTCAAAAGCAGAACCCTGCTACACTGTGAGATGCCCGGTTCACCGCCTCGCAGAAGGCGAATACCCTGAAGAACCCAAGGTGGAGGTCCTCCGACCTGGGTAATCGAGCACCCAAGCGAATTTGGGTGACCTTCCCGAGAAAAGCGGCCCGCACCTGGTAGCAGATCAGACTGAAGCGTAGAGGCGCCAAGAGGAAGGACTCATACCACACTACATCCGAAGAGGAGGAAATTGCAGCAGGCAAGGGAACCGCAGTCCTGCCAGAGCCAACGAAGAATTCGAGGGGCGCTCCAGACAACAGCACTCTCGACCATGTGACCACTAGCGCAGAGAAGCAATACCGCGGAAGGACGAATGGGCACGCATCTAGGAACCCGAACACTCCCTGGGATGAAGGGCCAACTAAATGAATGAGTACCACCCAGCTCCGTGCAGCAGGGAGCAAGTAGAGCCCGTCCGGGTCAGGTGGACAGAATGAACTCCTTAGAGACGAGTGCAAGGCTTGCGGCAAGCATCGTATCCCAAGAAAACAAAAGTATGCCGCAGGAAGCAGACGAGGCATACGTACGAGCAGCCCGTAAGCAGTGAGAAGGCCAACCCACCTACAGGAGGAGAAGGCATACACGGCCCAAACAACGCACAAGAACGTCCGCTCACTGCAAAAAGGTCAATTCAGCGAAAAAGGGGGCTCGCCACAGAGTGCCACAGCATGTACGTAATTGCAAAGTGCAACCTGCAAGGGAGTTATGCACAAGCCTAGTATAGCATGCGATGGAACGCAAGCAGTCCGCCCCGAAAGGGGGGAAATTGTATCTGGCAAACTGCAGTCGGCAAGAGTGCAAAGGCCGGTCCCAAAAGGGAGTGATGCCTAAGGCCGTACCTACTTCAGAGAAGCAGGACATACCCTATAATCCAGCAGGAACGCAGGAGGTCCACCTAGTGAAAGGGGAACATGCACAGGGTTATCCTAGCATTAAGTGAGTGTGCAATAATACACCCAACACTGACTTAGCGAGAGTGCAACTACTCTGCCAATGAAGGGGGACATGTACAAGTCCAGCACAGCCATACAAGGACAGCCGTGAATCTCATGAGCGTGCCAAATTCTGCCCATGGAATGTGGGGTGGTCACGCACAAGGCCAGCACCGTATCCAATGGGAGTGCAAGCGTTCCACCCATGTTAGAGGGCCATGCTCATGACCAGCAAGGTATCCGGTGAGAGTGTAGCATTTCGCCCAGAAAAAAAGGGGGGGTAATGCACATGGCCAGCATCCCATCCAGGGAGAGTGCGTGCACCCGCCATGTATGGGAGTCATACACATGGCCAGCAACGTACTGGTGAGAGACAAACACAGTCAGTGAGAATGTGTGTATGTCACCTGAGGAAGGAAGGCATGCCCATGGCAGGCAGCGAATCCAGCGAGAGTGTGTACACCGCCCACGGAAGAGGGGTCATGCATATGGCCGACAGCGGATCCAGCGAGAGTGCAAGCACCCCGCCATGTATGGGGTACATGCACATGGCCAGTAACGTACCTGCGAGAAAACAACCACAGACAGAGGGATGAATGTATGCTGCCTGAGTCATGCCTATGGCCGGCAGAGAAACCAGTGAGAGTGCAGCATAGTAACATAGTACATAACATAGTACATAAGTACATCATAGCCCATCAGAGAGAGTGCAGCGTTCCGCCTATGGAGGGGGGTCGTGCACATAGCCAGTACCGTATCCGGTGAGAGTGCAGTATTCCGCCTAAAAAGGGGGGTCATGCACATGATCGGCAACTAATCCAGTGAGAGCGCTGCGTTCCGCCCATGGAAGGGGGTCACGCACATGGCCGGCAGTGAATCCAGTGAGAGTGCAGCGTTCCGCCTAGAGAAGGGGGTCGTGCACATGGCCGGCAGCAAATCCATAGAGAGTGCAGCATTCCGCCTATGGAAGGGGGTCGTGCACATGGCCAGCACCGTATCCGGTGAAGGTGCAGTATTCCGCCTAAAAGGGGGTCATGCACATGGCCAGCCGGCAGCCAGGGAGAGTGCAGTATCCCGCCTAGGAGGGGGGGATGCACATGGCAGGCACCATAACTGGAGAGATGATGAATGCTGCCTACGGAAGGGCCGCATGCACTTGGCCAGCGCCGTATCCTGGAAGAGGGCAGGAAAACCACCTAAAAGGGGAAATGCCCTAGCAGCGACGCAGGTTGGGAGCGCAACACTATGCCGCCTGTGGAAAGAGGGCATGCAGACATGCAGCACTACTGATGAGGCTGCATCGTCCTGCGCAGTCCAAAAGAAATCTATTATATTATATATATATATATATATGTATTTATTATTATTTTTATTTTTTTTTTTTTAAAACACAGCCTCTCTGAGGCTAAAGGGGGCCACCATATAGGGGCACAGTAGTCAGGAAAAAGGGGGGCCAGCCATACAGGCCCATTGGGATCCGGCCTGTACCCAAAGGGTTAACATGGATCCGGCCTGGAGGGCGGCGCTGCGATCCCCTGGTGGCGGAGGAACCTCCCGGCGGGAAGAATTCGCGCCTGGAGAAGTTCCCGCCCCCTCCACCAGAGGCCGGAATTTTGCGGCCTAGTAGGCCGTGAAGCCGGGGTCTGAATTTTGCGGCGCCCGGTATGTACCGCCGGGACCTGAGGCGGAGCGGCGCATCAAACCGGCCGCGGGTGCCCACCCCGCGGGCCGGTCGGAATTGCGGCCCAGCAGGCCGCGAAGCCTGGGCCAAAATTTGCGGAGCCCCACCGACCGGCACCGACGGTCGGCCGGGGCCTGCAAGTCAAGCCCAAAGCCGGCCGCGGGAGCCCACCCCGCCGGCCGGAAGAGTCAGGTGCCCAGAATGGCGGCTTGCTGGCCGCGGGAGCCCACCCCGCCGGCCGGAAGAGTCAGGGGCCCAGAATGGCGGCTTGCTGGCCGCGGGAGCCCACCCCGCCGGCCGGAAGAGTCAGGGGCCCAGAATGGCGGCTTGCTGGCCGCGGGAGCCCACCCCGCCGGCCGGAAGAGTCAGGGGCCCAGAATGGCGGCCTGCCGGCCGCGGGAGCCCACCCCGCCGGCCGGAAGAGTCAGGGGCCCAGAATGGCGGCTTGCCGGCCGCGGGAGCCCACCCCGCCGGCCGGAAGAGTCAGGGGCTCGGAATGGCGGCTTGCCGGCCGCGGGAGCCCACCCCGCCGGAAAAGTCAGGGACCCGGAATGGCGGCCTAGCAGGCCGCGGAGCCTGGGCTAAGATTTTTGAGGCGCCCGGCCGCACCGGAATACCAGTGTCGGCCGGAGGCGAGGCCTTACTCCACAGCCGTCAGGAGCCTCAGGCCTGGAGCAACACTCCGGTAGGAGATTTAGGGGGGGACCCAGAGACCGGGTGCCTGTGCTGATAGTTTATTTCTCTATGTTGCCGCTTCTGTAGCTGGCTGTGGAGACAGCCACTGGCTGCATGTCTATGGGAGCCAGGCAGGGGGGGGGGGGGGGGGGGGGCAGAAGGAGATTGCCGCTCTGCGGCACCCCAGGGGCCAGCATAGATCCAGCAGGGGACTAGAGGCCCAGTATGGGGGTCAGAGGGTGGGGGGGTGGGGGACGTAGGGCTGGAGAAGCCTCTCTCTTACCACAGCCGTCTTCACCCTCGGTCCATTCCAGCAGGGTCGCCCCTTCAGCTACTGGCACCGTAGTGGCAGGACGCTGGAAGAGGGATTTGGCGTGCGGGCGACCCTTGCGCTGGCGGGATGTAGGGGAGCTGGGCTGCCCTGATCCACCTTGTCTTCTGTGGGGGAGGCAGCAGTGCGGGTGACCGGCACTGGCGCAGCTCAACCCCGGGAGAACAGAGAGGTCTAGTGCGTCTCTGTTATCCCTGATGATCTGGAACAAAAAGAAAAGAAAAAAGTAAAAATCTAAAATTTAAACAAGGAGAAACCAGCCCTGCAGAGCAGGGAGTGTCTTGCCTCCTTGGACACTAAGCAAAAACTGGCAGTCTCTCTCTCCAGGCTGAGGGTATAGCTGTGGAGGAGGGGCTTAACAGTCTTCACTTAGTGTCACGCCTCCTATGGAGATGAGCTATACCCAAGGTCTTCTGTGTCCCCCAAGGAAACTGGGCGAGAAATATAATCTATTTGCTTCAATGCCCTAGTAATCTGTACTACGCAGGCGGCACCACCCAAACCCTTAGAGAGCAGATGAATGAACACAGATCAAACATAAAAAGAAAAATTCTAACACAGTGTTTCACGCCATTTCTCCTTGCTACACAAGGGCAATCCTCTGGATCTGAAAGTAATCCGATTGGAACAATCCCCTTCCTTCCAACAACTTTGTCGGAAGGAAATGTTCTGGATACATCAGCTGAACACCATCACCCCGTTTGGTTTAAACGAAACACTAGAACACGCCAACTATTAACCACCTGCAGTTACAACAAAATCCAGATCTTAATAAGATGCCAATACCACTACCAATGCCCCCCTTTCCTTCCGGCCGAGACCCCTCTACCTATCTATAGATTCTAGATACACTTTCGCATGACCCAGCTATGTGTTTGTGACATGCAGATATGTATACATATAGGCATACAAATATTTCAGACACATTTAAATAATAGACACATTTCTTTAAATATCTTAAATATTTTATATATTCTACGTATTTTAGGTACAATATCCTAAGGCAAACCCTCCTATATGCATGTACATATGCGCTATGTATGTGTATTCGCCCCAATACAGCTACCCGACACCACATGAGACCCCAATCCCATTGAATAGGTCTACTTCTAAAACAAACCCCCAATCCATTATATATCCCACTACATATCTCCCTACTTATCCCGATTATAACACATCCCCACTTCACTATGTTCAGACCCAATGACTAACAGTTGCATAGACAACCCCATATATCCAAAAGATACAAAAAAAACACAAAAGATATGAGCAACAAAAAAGTGAACAGCGATTACGATTTATTATTATTATTTTTTAATCTATCGATTCAATACATTCCAATCCCCATTATCTAGATTTTTATTCCCATTTTTTTATTCCTCTTTTTATTCCTCATTTTATACCGAACAACAAACAGACATTATAATGACTTTTTTTTTTATAAAATGGCCTCTTATACATGGCCTACTAAGGACTCCTAAATAACATGACCCCGATAAACACAGAAGAAACGAAGACCGAATAACCAGGTGAATCGCAGGAGCCGGAATAAGAACTTGCATTCCAGCTTGGAACACACCGCCATAGAAATTCAACTTCCGGACCGGCGCATAGGCCGCCTAGCCGCTACGGATACAAGTACTACTGGGCATGCGCAAGACATCGCGATGCGTTCCACCTTGACACGCATCGGCTTTCAGCCATGTGCAACATCACGGCGGGGCATTTCTGCTTCTGGCAGGCTGAGGAACTTGACAGACGATCCGCCCACAACAGGTTGGCGATCTTTTTTGTATTTTGGCGGTCTTTTTGTGTTTGTTTGGCGGTCTTTTGCCACTACCACCAGGGTATAAATACCCTGCTATTTCATACAATAAACCATTTCTCCTGATAAAGGGACGTGCCTGTCCCGAAACGCGTTGAGCAGGATATCTACCCTAATGAAGACAAGTGAACAGAAGCACCCGTGTGTTTGGCTGCCTTCATCTTGTAAAATCCTAGAAGCGATCCAGGCTGGGGAGGGGGTGTTTGGTTTACAGGTGTATTATGCTTATCCTGGTAAACCACCCCCCTCATGAAGTAAGAAGTATACGATACTTTAGTATTTTTGTGATACATGTATCTTTTTATACGTATTTTACCCTTATGTTTCCGCTTGTTCGCTCTATCCATTGACCACACATTGGCTTGTATGATACTACAGCTAACAGTCTCTTAGGCACCTGAGACCCAGTGTAGTACATGGTTGTTTTTTGCATACAAAAGGTAGCAGCGCTCACCTAAAAAACGACTGGATCAGCTGCTGACTTGAATTATGAAGAAAAAAATGGAAGGTCCAGCTTCTAAAAATCCAATTTCTTTATTCCAGCGGTTTAAAAGTTTTCCATACACAGGACAGTAGTATACAATCTACGCGTTTCAGACTCACAAATTACAGTCCTTACTCATGACTAAGGACTGTAATTTGTGAGTCCGGAACGCGTAGATTGTATACTACGGTCCTGTGTATGGAAAACTTTTAATCCGCGGGAATAAAGAAATTAGATTTTTAGAAGCTGGACCTTCAGTTTTTTCTTCAATTGTTGTTTTTTGCTACTTTATATTAGGGATCGACCGATATAGATTTTTTAGGGCCGATACCGATAATTTGTGAATTTTCAGGCCGATAGCTGATAATTTATACCGATATTCTGGGAATTTTCAATTTTGAAAAAAAAAAAATTCCTACACAAATCTGCTAAAAATTAATGTTTATTGTTAACGTGTAGTGTTTTTTTTGTAAATCTTTATTTTAAATTTATTTTTAATTTATACTTAATATTTTGGTGGGTTTTTTTTACTAACTTTTAGCCCCCTTAGGGACTAGAACCCCTGTCCTATTCACCCTGATAGAGCTCTATCAGGGTGAATAGGAGCTCACACTGTCCCTGCTGACCTGTGCTTTGTGCACACAGCAGCATGGAGCTCATCATGGCAGCCAGAGCTTCAATAGCGTCCTGGCTGCCCTGGTAACCGATCGGAGCCCCAGGCTTACACTGCTGGGGCTCCGATCGGAGGAGCAGGGGAGGGGGGATCCTGTGGCCACTGCCACCAATGATTAAAACTGGGGGGGCTTGGGTGGGGGGGCGCACTGCGCTACCAATGTTTTTAATACTGGGGTGGGGGGCGCACTGCGCCACCAATGATTAATACTGGGGGGCTTGGGGGGGCGCACTACGCCACCAATGAAGAGAAATCTCTCATTCATATACAGGAGGCGGGAGCTGGCTGCAAAATCACATAGCCGGCTCCCGACCTCTATGAGCGGTAGCTGCGATCCACGGCACCTGAGGGGTTAACTACCGCAGATCGCAGCTATTGCGAATAGAGGTCGGGAGCCGGCTATGTGATTCTGCAGCCGGCTCCCGCCTCCTGTATATGAATGAATGAGAGATTTCTCTTCATTGGTGGCGCAGTGGCCATAACCCCTCCCCTTCTCTTGTCCTCCTTCCTCTCATTGGCGGCGGCAGCAGCAGCACAGGGGGAGGGAGACACTGCTTCCTTCTCCCCTGTGCTGCTGAGGGAACACAGAGAGCGCTGTCAGCAGCGCGATCTGTGTTACCAATACGTTATCGGAATATCGGCAAAATAGATGCAGATACCGATAACGGTCAAAATACCGAATATCGGCCGATAATATCGGTAAAACCGATAATTGGACGATCCCTACTTTATATCAAAACACATACCTTCCCACCGACCTATTACAATTGGCGCTCACAACGGGTTTCCAGAAAAAGGCGGATTCGAGGGGTTACCCATACCCACCGGTCCTCCCAATTTCTTCTACCCCTATTAAACACTCAGATGCCACAGTTGCTAATGACCAGGGCATCTGATGGTTTCAGTGGTTAGGATTGGAGTCATCTCTAATCCCGGCTATTAGCTATGTAACACAGCTGGCTTCCACTGTGTACAGAGCCATACATTCTCTAGCGACCAATGACATACACGTACGTTCATTTATCGCTAAGAGGTTAATTGTACTCAAATTGCAGATGCATGTTGCATAGTCACACAGCTGTATATGTCTGTCTATAAGAGGGAATTTAGCCTGTGACAAATGAATGAAGCATGGACTAGCGTCCAGTCCTTTTCAGCCAACACAACTAGAAGTTTGACATACAGTTAAAGGTTGGTACTAAATTTCACCCTCCTTTTTCCCCACGGTTCTTTACCAGATTTTGTAAGATTCACTAGAAAATTAATATATTAAAGACGCAATAGTTATAGTCTGTGTTTTGGATCCTGTATATACCAAGTAAATATGGAAATGTTTACAGACTCTGCAAAAACTCTAAATTTACTCAAATCCATCATATAGACTGAGTAACCCAATTTATGGCGCTCCATCGATTCCATCTCACACCTAGATGGGTGGATAAGTTGAATACTACTACACCTATGGTCTGTCCCAGATGTGGAATTTTAGAAGCAGATATTACCTATATGTGGTGCCCAAAGATCTCACCATTCTGGGATAATTTAACCGAGATTATAGGCGATATATATCAATGTAAGTTAGAAAAATGTATCATGTTATGCATATTAGGAGATATACCACAAAAGGTTGAAGGGATAAAAGCACAAATGATATATAAATGTTTTTTCTATGCCCGCTTGCTTATGGCCAAAAGATGGATGCTGCCTGAGATTCCAACAATTCAGAAATGGAATCTGTTAAGAATATGAATAGATCTATGGAGAAGTGGTGGTATAATAGACAAAATAAAATACAGAAACAAAAAGGTATTATGGAAGGCCTGGGAGAACTTTATAATCTCTAAGTATAAAAAAGGTTTTGGTGTAAAAAGGGGGAGAAGGGGAATAAAAAGGGAAAATGATTATTTATTATGTTTGAAGGGAAAAAGGGGATGATAGTAAAAAGACACGTTTTTTTATTTTCCTTTCCTGTACTGTCCAGAGTGTTGGGGGGGGGGGAGGGGAAGGGATTATAATATGGAAATGTTACTGCAGGGCAGTATTAAAGCATGTCACAGAACTGTTAAAACAAGATTTTTGTATAACTTACCAGTAAAATCTCTTTCTCGCTCTTTCCTTGGGGGACACAGAAGACCTTGGGTATAGCTCATCTCCATAGGAGGCGTGACACTAAGTGAAAACTGTTAAGCCCCTCCTCCACAGCTATACCCTCAGCCTGGAGAGAGAGACTGCCAGTTGCGTGTCCAAGTAGTGAGAAAAGGCAAAGTCCAACAAGGAACCAACAAGCCAACTACCCAACGGGTAACAAAAACTCGGAAACCGTGCAGAGAAAACAATGAATGGGTGGGTGCTGTGTCCCCCAAGGAAAGAGCGAGAAAGAGATTTTACTGGTAAGTTATACAAAAATCTCGTTTTCTCGCCCAGTTTCCTTGGGGGACACAGAAGACCTTGGGATGTTCAAAAGCAGTCCAAAAGGGGAGGGACCACAGTTCCAAGGTGAAGCACCCGAAAGGCATCAATGAACCGCCGCCTGCAGACCCAGGCGGGCCAAGGCAGCATCTGCCAAAGCCAGAGTATGCACCCTGTAGAACACGGTAAGGCGTGCAAGGTAGACCTGTGGCCGCCTTGCCCAAATGCATGGCCGAAACCCAATGCCTCCGGCCCAGGAGGCACCGACCGCTCTGGTGAAATGAACGGTGACACCAAAGGCAGAACCCTGCCCTTGGTGCAGTAACCTCAGCAATAGCCAATCTGATAAAGCGGAGGAAAAACCACCCTGGAGTCCGTCAACCCTATGCACGGACCTTCTGGAAACCCAAGAGGCCGAACGTCGACAAGAGTCGGAGATCTCCAAGTAAAAACGGCAAGGCCCAAACAACGTCCAAATCGGTGAAGTGTTGAAGCGAAAGGCAAACACCACCTTCAGAAGGAAGGAAGGAAGAAACGGGATGTAGAACAGCCCTGTCCTGGGAAAAGACAGAAGGCTCGGAACAAAAAGGGGCCATTCAGGCACCCGTCAGACACGACTGATACGGAAACACAACCGTACAGGACAGAAGGGGTAGAGAGAACTTCTGTAATGGCTCCAAGGACAAGATTGGAGCGCCGAGAGCTCAGTATGTAGTCCCCAGGGCGGTACCGAAGGACAGTACAGAGGAACCAAAGAGCCACTCCGAGGAAGATGGTCTTGACAGGCCCAGAGGGCCGGGGAACACTGGAAGAGGAAGAACAGCGCCGACACTTGACACCTCAAGTAAAAGGAGTCCCAGTCCCAGGTCCAGGCCGGACTGGAAAAAAAGACAGAACCATGGGGAGAGAAATTCAGAGTGGGGAATGCACAGCTTCCCACAGAACCCCAGACAAAAACCCTAAGTCTTACGACAGATCCTGGACGAAACACAGCCAGGAGCGGACAGTAGCGAACCCGCTGGAGTCGCCTGGCAAGCGGGCGAAAACCCAATGTGATCAGGCGCAGACCAGTAACACGGGCAGAAGGGTCGACAAAAACTGGTCCCGTCGGCCCTCGAGCAACGTTGTCCCGTATCCACCCGAGTGGGGGAGCAGAAGGACAGACGGAAAGGAACCAAAGGATCCGCCAGATGCCAGGACAAGACAGGCTAAAGTCCATGCTGATGTAGCCACGTTGTACAGTCCCGGTGTGGGAGATCAAAGGACAATCTGGACCGAAAGGTAGTCCCCCAAGTTACCGAGAAGGTAAGTCTACAGCAGGACCATTGTCTTAGAATGGACCACGCAATCTGCACTCAGCGGGAGGACAGAACGCGGTAGACTCGGTAAATAGGCACACAGCTAATACAGCCAGTGTGAACAAGGGAGACAGTACGAGGCCAAAAGGAACACCGGAACCATCCACATGAACAACCATGCTCTCCCCAGAGGGGAGGACAGTGAAAGAACAGCCTCTGAAGTCTGGCGGGGCAGAAGCCACATCGGAGTGATCTGTACCGAGCGGGAGCCAAACAGAGCCGGCGAGATAAGGTAGTCGAGACAGAGGTCGGCATAACACCCTCCAACCGAAAGGGGGAGGAGTGGGCAACAGGGAAGCCATAGGACAGCTCAAAAGCAGAACCCCGCTACACTGTGAGACGCCCGGTTCACCGCATCGCAGAAGGCGAATACCCTGAAGAACCCAAGGCGGAGGTCCTCCGGACCTGGGTAATCGAGCACCCAAGAGAAGTTGGGTGACCTTCCCGAGAAGAGCGGCCCGAACCTGGTAGCAGATCAGACTGAAGCGTAGAGGCGCCAAGAGGAAGGACTCATACCACACTGCATCCGAAGAGGAGGAAATTGCAGCAGGCAAGGGAACCGCAGTCCTGCCAGAGCCAACGAAGAATTCGAGGGGCGCTGCAGACAACAGCACTCTCGACCATGTGACCACTAGCGCAGGGAAGCAATGCCGCGGAAGGAGGAATGGGCACGCATCTAGGACCCACGAACACTCCCTGGGATGAAAGGCCAACTAAATGAATGAGTACCACCCAGCTCGGTGCAGCAGAGAGCAATAGAGCCTGTCCGGGTCAGGTGGACAGAATGAACTCCTTAGAGTGCAAGGCTTGCGGCAAGCATCGAATCCCAAGAAAAACAAAAGTATGCCGCAGGAAGCAGGTGAGGCATACGTACGAGCAGCCCCGTAAGCAGTGAGAAGGCCAACCCACCTACAGGAGGAGAAGGCATACACGGCCCAAACAACGCACAAGAACGTCCGCTCACTGCAAAAAGGTTACTCAGCGAAAAAGGGGGCGTGCCACAGCATGTACGGAATTGCAAAGTGCAACTTGAAAGGGAGTTATGCACAAGCCTAGTATAGCATGCGATGGAACGCAATCAGTCCGCCCCGAAAGGGGGGAAATTGAACCTGGCAAACTGCAGTCGGCAAGAGTGCAAAGGCCCGTCCCAAAAGGGAGTGATGCCTAAGGCCGTACCTACTTCAGAGAAGCAGGACATACCCTATAATCCAGCAGGAACGCAGGAGGTCCACCTAGTGAAAGGGGAACATGCACAGGGTTATCCTAGCATTAAGTGAGTGTGCAATAATACACCCAACACTGAACTCAGCGAGAGTGCAACTACTCTGCCAATGAAGGGGGACATGTACAAGTCCAGCACAGCCATACAAGGACAGCTGTGAATCTCATGAGCATGCCAAATTCTGCCCGTGGAATGAGGGGTGGTCACGCACAAGGCCAGCACCGTATCCAATGGAAGTGCAAGCGTTCCACCCATGTTAGAGGGCCATTCTCATGGCCAGCAATGTATCCGGTGAGAGTGTAGCATGCCGCCCAGGGGGGTAATGCACATAGCCAGCATCTCATCCAGGGAGAGTGCGAGCACCCCGCCATGTATGGGAGTCATATACATGGCCAGCAACGTACCGGCGAGAGACAAACACAGTCAGTGAGAATGTGTGTATGTCGCCTGAGGAAGGAAGGCATGCCCCTGGCTGGCAGCGAATCCAGCAAGAGTGCGTACACCGCCCACGGAAGAGGGGTCATGCATATGGCCGACAGCGGATCCAGCGAGAGTGCAAGCACCCTGCCATGTATGGGGTACATGCACATGGCCAGCAACGTACCTGCGAGAAAACAACCACAGACAGAGGGATGTATGTATGCTGCCTGAGGGAATGAGGCATATCCAAGGCCGGCAGCGAATCCAATGAGAGTGCAGCATACCGCCTATGAAAGGGGGTCATGCCTATGGCCGGCAGCGAAACCAGTGAGAGTGCAGCATAGTAACATAGTACATAACATAGTACATAAGTACATCATAGCACATCAGTGAGAGTGCAGCATTCCGCCTATGGAAGGGGGTCGTGCACATAGCCAGTACCGTATCCGGTGAGAGTGCAGTATTCCGCCTAAAAAGGGGGTCATGCACATGATCGGCAACAGATCCAGTAAGAGTGCAGCGTTCCGCCTAGAGAAGGGGGTCACGCACATGGCCGGCAGCGAATCCAGTGAGTGCTGCGTTCCGCCTATGGAAGGGGGTCGTGCACATGGTCAGCCGGCAGCCAGGGAGAGTGCAGTATCCCGCCTAGGAGGGGGGGGGGGATGCACATGGGAGGCACCATAACTGGAGAGATGATGAATGCTGCCTACGGAAGGGCCGTATGCACTTGGCCAACGCCGTATCCTGGAAGAGAGCAAGAAAACCGCTTAAAAAGGGGAAATGCCCTAGCAGCGATGCAGGCTGGGAGCGCAACACCATGCCGCCTGTAGAAAGAGGTCATGCAGACATGCAGCACTACTGATGAGGCTGCAGCGTCCTGCGCAGTCCAATAGAAATCAGTTATCTATTATTATTTTTCTTTTTTTTTTTCAATTATTTATGTTAAACACTGCCTCTCTGAGGCTAAAGGGGAGCCACCATATATTTGTCTGAGAGACAGGAAAAAGGGGGCCAACCATACAGGCCCATTGAGAGCCGGCCTGTACCCAAAGGGTTAACAGGGATCCGGCCAGGAGGGCGGCGCTGCGATCCCCTGGGGGCGGAGGAACCCCCAGGCGGGAAGAATTCGCGCCTGGAGAAGTTCCCGCCCCCTCCACCAGAGGCCGGAAATTTTGCGGCCTAGTAGGCCGCGAAGCCGGGGTCTAAATTTGCGGCGCCCGGCCCGTTATGTACCGCCGGGACCTAAGGTGGAGTGGCGATTCAAACCGGCCGCGGGTGCCCACCCCGCGGGCCGGTCGGAATTGCGGCCCAGCAGGCCGCGAAGCCTGGGATAAAATTTGCGGAGCCCCGCCGACCGGCACCAACGGTCGGACGGGGCCTGCTGGGGCCTAGTCAAGCCCAATGCCAGCCGCGGGAGCCCACCCCGCCGGCCGGAAGAGTCAGGAGCCCGGAATGGCAGCCTAGCAGGCCGCGGAGCCTGGGATAAAATTTTTGCGGCGCCCGGCCGCACAGGAATATTAATGCCGGCCGGAGGCGAGGTCTTACTCCACAGCCTCAGGCCTGAGCAACACTCCAGTAAGGAGATGGGGGGACCCAGAGATGGGGTGCCAGTGCGGATGGAGGAGCAGCTTCTGCAGCTAGCTGTGGGTAGACAGCCACTAGCTGCATGTCCTGAAGGCCAGGAAAGGGGGGGGGGGGGGGCAGGGAGCAGATTGTCGCTCTGCGGCACCCCAGGGGCCAGCCTAGGTCCAGCAGGGGAAGGGTCCAGAGGCCCAGCATGGGGGTCAGGCACGCAGGAGACCAGGGTGGGGGACGTAGGGCTGGAGAAGCCTCTCTCTTACCACAGCCGTCTTCACCCTCGGTCCATTCCAGCAGGGTCGCCCGTTCAGCTACTGGCACCGTAGTGGCAGGAAGCTGGAAGAGGGACTTGGCGTGCGGGCGACCCTTGCGCTGGTGGGATGTAGGGGAGCTGGGCTGCCCTGATCCACCTTGTCTTCTGTGGGGGAGGCAGCAGTGCGGGTGACCGGCACTGGCGCAGCTCAACCCCGGGAGAACAGAGAGGTCTAGTGCGTCTCTGTTGTCCCTGATGATCTGGAACAAAAAGAAAAGAAAAAAGTAAAAATACAAAATTTAAACAAGGAGAAAACAGCCCTGCAGAGCAGGGAGTGTCTTGCCTCCTTGGACACTAAGCAAAAACTGGCAGTCTCTCTCTCCAGGCTGAGGGTATAGCTGTGGAGGAGGGGCTTAACAGTCTTCACTTAGTGTCACGCCTCCTAGGGAGATGAGCTATACCCAAGGTCTTCTGTGTCCCCCAAGGAAACTGGGCGAGAAATACATATATTGTAATAAACGATGAACATTGAAGCTGACAAGGCAATAACACATATGCATATGAAACGCAAGAAGCTAGCACTGGACATTAGGCCTTAACAGCAGTAGAAAGAGATTTACAAAAGAGAATTTAGAACAATTTGCTGGTTGTCTTGAATGCCATAAGCAGAGAAACGATTCACGTACACATACCTCTAAGACGTGTAATTAGTGAAACCAGCCGATGTTCCTGACAAAGATGTTCAAGTTTACATTGCAAGTAGTGGTCTGTGTAGGTCTCAAGGGTGTTTTTAAAAAGGATTCGACCTCCCATTAAAAGGTGATGAAACCAATCAGAAATGTGGAAGACAACACGTCCTGAAAGTAATTTACAATAAGCATGAAAAAATAATAATTTATTGGTTTATAATTCAAAGAGGGACAGAGAGAAGAAAAAACATTACTATCCTAAGAAAATGTATATGGAAAAAACAACAAAAAAGTGTTTAAAATGGTTATGCCACAAATTTAAAACTATTTTTACTCACTTATCTGGAGGACTTTCTCCCCTTTCTGCGAGTGGGCAGCAGCTCATCAAATGAGACGAGGTGACAACCACCTGCATCTCCCACTATGCTTTGCAATTAGCTTTTGTTAACCCCTTCCTCTTCTACATACAAGAAAGTCTCAGAGATTCATATAGTATGTATACATATACAGTGGGGAAAATAAGTATTTGATAAAGAGGTCTATAATTTTTTTGGTAGATACACTTCAACTGTGAGAGACCATCAAAATTTTTTTTTTTTTAAATCCACAAAATTACATTGTATGATTTTATTTTAAAATTAATTTGCATTTTATTGCATAAGTATTTGATCACCTACCATCCAGCAAGAATTCTGTCTCTCACAGATCTATTAGTTTTTCTTTAAGAAACCCTCCTACTCTGCACTCATTACTTGTATTAATTGCACCTGTTTGAACTCATTACCTGTATAAAAGACACCTGTCCACACAATCAATCACACTCCAACCTCTCCATCATGGCCAAGACTAGGGATGAGCGAATCGACTTCGGATGCTTCATCCGAAGTCGATTCGCACAAAACTTCGTTTTAATACTGTACGGCTCTTGCGAGACTTCATGTAATAAGTTCGGAATTAATTTTTACCATAAAAACTCCTTAATAAAGAACTTGGTTTCGGTTCCAAGGTACCACTCGGAACCAAAACAGTTCTGTATGAAGGTTTTTTTTACAGTAAAAATTAATTCCGAAGTTATTACACGAAGTCTTCCGAGACTTCGCGAAGTAATAACTTCGGCTCATCGGAGCCAATACATTCTAATACTGTACAGAGCTCCCGCTCCGTACAGTATTAAAAATTGGATTTTTTGTACTCACCGTAAAATCCTTTTCTCGTAGTAGGCATTGGGGGACACAGCACCATGGGTATATGTCCAACTACCACTAGGAGGCGACACTAGACATAAAAAAGTGTTGGCTCCTCCCCTTTGGGCTATACCCTCTCCACAGACACTAGGCAGCTCAGTTTGTACCAAAAGCAGTAGGAGAGAGAAGAAAGGCAAGGAACCAACAACTCCCGTACCGGGAAAGATCAAGAGACCAGCCCGGAGAAGCTGAAGTAAAACAACATAGGGAGGGATCTGTGTCCCCCAATGCCTACTACGAGAAAAGGATTTTACGGTGAGTACAAAAAATCCAATTTTCTCGTGCATGGCATTGGGGGACACAGCACCATGGGACGTCCCAAAGCAGTCCCCAAGGGTGGGAAGAACAACCATGCCACCTGTGGGCATACAGGTGCGGGAGAACCATGTGACCCAACAGGAGAAAAGCACGGAATAGGCAGGAAGCCTCATAACAAGGGAGAAACTCCAAGGAGGCCACAGTGACGACTGCCAGCACCCCAGGACAAATGCCTGGGAGAAGGTCCCAAATGCAAGAAGAAGGCAAAGGAACACCCAGCTCAGCCGAAGGCTGGAGGGAAAGTAGGACAGCATCGCGTATCGGATCTACCCAACATCCCAATTGTCTCAGTCGAAAGCACAAACACCCTGAGGTCAACCCCTGAAGGGCCAGGGGAGCAAGGGAAATTGGAATCACTGAAGGCCAAACGAGAGAGTGAAGCTATAGCAAGGCTCACATGTGAGTGGAGCAGGTCTCCTCTCACCGCAAAGCAGGTGAAAAAGTTAAGCGCCCTATTGAAAGGAAAAGATCCTAAAAGGCGCTAAGGGAAACCGCCAACCCCTGGAAGGGGAGGGGGTTGTAGGTAAAAACCAGGAAAAGAGAAAAGACAAGACCTGCATCCCCAACCAGGAGACGAGGAACGAGCCTCTGAAAACAAAATATCGCTGAGAAGCGCAAGACCGGAGAAACTCTGGCGAAACTCATTATCAGGGAAGAAGGGAACCAGATGCAAGCCCAGGAAATCTCAGCAGGGGCACACTGGAGTGAGGGAAGCCATAGCAAGGCTCACATATGAAGGGAGCAGGACTCCCCCCACCGCGAAGCAGGTGATGAAGATAAACGTCCTATTGGAAAGAGAAAACTCCCAAAGGCGCTAAGGAAAACCGCCAACCCTTGGAAAGGGAGGAGGTAGGAAGTAAAGGCCAGGTAAAAAGAAAAAAATAAGAGAAGACCTGCATCCCAAAACCAGGAGACGAGGAACGAGCCCCTGAAAATAAAATAATCGCTGAGAAGCGCAAGACCGGAGAAACTCCGGCCAAATGAAGTATCAGGGAGATGCAGGGCAAGGAAATCTCAGCAGGGATACACTGGACTGAGAGACATGGGAGGAGAAGGAGAGTACTCCCAAAAGTCTAAGGAGGAAGGCTCTACAAACACGAGGGGTCCCTCCCGAAGGATACCATAAGGTGGAAATGCAAACCGTAGCACTAAACCACTCAACACCAGGTACTTGAAGTGGGAGGATGGGAAGACAGACATGAATCCCATGAGGTCCAAAAGGCTATTGGAACCCGCAAGGGGAACAATCAACCCAGGTCCCTTCCCAAACAACGATAATCCTACAGAATCTGAGTGATCAAATGAACGGTGACAGGGACTCCAGAAAGGAGTACCCGCAATGGGCTCACAAGGAACCAGGAACTGAACCACCAGAGGACAACAAAAACCAGAATATCCAAGAAAAAATGAAAAGAACCACCCTATGGGAAGGAATTGGCCATGGACAACTAGCCATTCAAAAAATAGTGGCTAGCAATCAGCATACATTGTCCCGGGGAGGGCAAATACAGCGGCTTGGGTTGTACCACTAAAACAGACGCCCATATGCATAAGGAATGGTGAAGTCGCTATAAAAGAAGCGGGAGTGACTACACGAAATGTAGAAACCAGCTGCGACCGACATACAGAAGGCTCCCAGGGGGAGAGAGTACCGGATGGGCGAGGACAATAACAAGGTCCCAAAGGACTGCCCTCTGTTAGATAGTACAACTAAGCATAGAAATAAGGGAACACCCGGACCCAGAAGGAACTACGGAACCCTGTCCTATGTCAGAGCAATCAGCAGAAAATTCACCTACCAGGCAGGTGTGTGACGCTCAGTGGTTCTGTCCCTGACTCATCAGGGAGGACGTCCAGCGAGGAAATGTCGCTGACCCCAGGAGGATTCCGTGTGGCGGAGGACATCAAGTGATGGCCGAAAAACTACCGCAGCGGCCGGAGCTCAGCAAGCTACGTACCCCAACAAGGAGAAGATCCAGTGGAGATCACTGTACTCCACGAGGAATGGTCCGCCCTGTAATAGGAAACGCGGATACTCCTTTATAATATGTGGAACGCGGAGTGCAGCCGAAAGTAGTATTTGATAAGGATGGCAATAGCAACCCTAGCACAAAAACCAACAACCACCAGGCCATGGTGTAGGGAGCGTGGTTGTATGTGGACCACCCACCAGATCAGAACAGATCAGTCATGTACTGGGTACACCAGAAGTAGAAATAGACCGACAAGGAGGAGGTTGGGCAGGCCCACCCCTGCCAGATATGGCCACCATATTCGAGCTGAACCAGGATGCCGAAAAGTGAAGTAACCAACATCCGCAGCACAGATTAGTGCCCGGGGAAGGAAGCACCCAGTAATACAGAAGCCGTATGGGCCACAGATTGCACCATAGGGCCCAGCACGTGGGTTGAACGGTGACAGGGACACTAAAAATACACGCCGAAAACCGAGGTAAAGTGGCTGCATGTTGCACACAAAGGAGGGTGGAAACATAGCCACAGCATCCAGGAATGCAACCGCATTTGGAGGGTACAGGTCCTCAACCTGTAAGGTAGAAATGAGGCTGTGTAGTGTAGAGATACGACCAGACCGGTGCAATGGGTACGGCATCTGGAGATGGCCGAGGTACTAGGTCTAAGATTAGAGCGATGGGTCCACATGGAGCACCCTAGGACCAGAGAAGTGCAACGGCTGCCACGTTAGCTATGGCACCTATATTTCGCTCGGGAAGGGAAAAATAGGGCCACACGGTACCACAAGGAATGACAGGTGCACACCACAACAAGGTAAGTGCAATGGCAACTGAAGAATGCCCTCTATTTCACCTAAATAGAGGGAAATAGGGCCGCATGGCACATCATAGAGCCCGACAGGTGTAACGGCTGCAGCATCAGAGACGGTGCAGAAACTCACCTAAGAAGGGAGTAAGATGGCTGTTTGGTGCACTCTAGATGAGGTTGCAGTGGCAACGGCACTACAAAGTGGCCTCAATATCTCGTCCAGTAAGGGAGCAATAGTGCCGCAAGGTACACCATAAGGCCAAACAGAAGCAACGGCTACAGCTCCTGGAGATAGAGAGGTTAAATAAAAATGAAGGGCACAAGGTGGTAGCCTGGTGCCCACTAGAACCAAACAGAGGCAATTGCACAGCAATTCAGAGTAGCCTCTATATCTCGCCGGAAAGGGAGAAATAGTGCCGCACGGAACAATAGAGCCCGCCAGGGATACTGGATACAGCATCAGGAGATGGTGTAGGGACTCTACCCATGAAGGGAGCAAGGTGGCTGGAAACAGACAGGTGCAATTGCTACAGCAATTGAAGGCGGCCTGTGTATCTCGCCCGGTAGGGGGAAATAGTGCCGCATGGGACACCTAACCAGTCAGCAGGAACTCTACCTATGAAAGTAACAAGGCAGCTGGAAACAGACAGATGTAATCGCCACGGCATAAAGGCCGGCCTGTATTCTCTGGTACAGGCACTACAAAAGAACCCTTAGAGGCCGAGAAGGGGAGCCAACCCTACAAGTGGCGTTTGCCTGAACTATCAGCTTGCCTAGAACATAGCCCCTGGATAGGGGCCAGGAAGGTCTGTCGTGCACAGCCTAGGAGGGCGTACATACCAGAGACACCGCGTAGGTGTCCCAGCTGCTAAGCACGGTGACGGCTGCCTTACCTGTGCGGTAATTACCTGTGCAGGCAGGAGGGCGCCATCTGAAAGTCCACTAGAGGGGCACCAAACCTGGTAGGGTAGGAACCACCATGCACGTTTGACTTGACCACGCAGAGGATTCTGCATGGTGGAAGACCGCCTGATGCTCTGTTCCGAGGGAATCGGTGCAGAGGTGTCCCCAGAGGCAACTGACAGAGAAGGCTTTGTCACCAGCCTCCGGCCTGTCCTGGGGGACCCGAGGATGCCGGGGAGGGGTGGAAGCTAGTTGAGACCACCCAAGGGTGGTCCATGGGCTACTCTTTGCGGGACCCTGTATCTTAGCGTGCGCGTGGCACAGGGGGGGAAGGAGACCGCAATTTGTAGGTAGCGCTTCAGCGAATCCGCCAGGGACTGAAGGATCGCCATGGAGGGAGCCCATTCGCGCGGGAGGGGGCCCTACCACGTGGAAACCTCCGTAGACAACGGACGCACGAAAATCGTGGCGATCCGATACGGAGGCCGGGAGAGGAGGGCCCCATAGAGCAGCAGGGCTGACCTATCTAACCCCGGAAACAACATTTCCCAAGAGGTGCTGCAGCAGCTATATAGTAGGCAGGAAACCTCATTCAGGTGGCAGGGCTGCAGCAGAATGCAGCAATGGAGAGGGGAGAGAGGGAAGGGGCCTGTGGAGCAATCAGCCAGAGGCTGCCTACCGGACCCCAGGAGTTGTGCAGCGCACCGAGCGCAGAATATGGCGACCGGAGATAGCAGGAGCCGGCGACCGCAGAAAGAAGGAGCCGACAGCCGGAGAAAGAACCGCCTCTCAGAGAGAGAGCAGAGAACCTGGGGCCGGCTTGGCAGGCAGAAGAGGCCCCTCCCAGGCTCCCCCCACGGAGGGGAGGAGACGTGAGAAAGCCCGGGAAGAGAAAAAGTGGGCGGGGAGTTGCGGCCTAGTAGGCCCGAAAAGCCGGGGACTAAAGTAATGGAGCGCGGCCGGGAGCGAACGGCCGCGACCGCGATAGTGCCCCAGAATTGCCGTGACGAACGGCGGCCAGGTGGGGGAGAGAGCTGAGGAAGAGACCCCCAGGGAGAGAAAAAACGGAAGGCCAGGGGCTTCAGGGGCCAGGATACAGTTGAGAGAGAAAACCCACAAGCTATGTAGCAGAGGCTGCTTATCAGAGGCAAGTCATTGTCCCACACAGCAATAAAGCTGTATCATGTATCCGGGAAGGGAACATGAGGGGGGAACGCGTCCAGGCGTGGGAAGGAGGGTGGGATCCCTAATCTAACATACTCACCCTCAGACGTCTTCAGGCGCAGCAGTAACCACCCCCTCGGCGGACTCAACACGGGAACCGTGGGACTGCCGGAATTCCACTGCGGAAGCAGATTTGGGGACTGGGTGGCTGCCAGGTACCTGAGTACGCGCCCGCAGGGGGGCAACTAAAGTGGAACACGATGGAGCCACCCCTGCCGCAGGCCGAAACCTGCAGAGAAAGAAAAAATGATTAAAGAAAAAATAAAATAAAAAAGTAGCAGGATGACCTGCACAAAAAAGCAGGTCAGGTCTGCCTCCTATGGACACTAGAACAAAACTGAGCTGCCTAGTGTCTGTGGAGAGGGTATAGCCCAAAGGGGAGGAGCCAACACTTTTTTATGTCTAGTGTCGCCTCCTAGTGGTAGTTGGACATATACCCATGGTGCTGTGTCCCCCAATGCCATGCACGAGAAACAAAGTTTTATGCAAATCAACTTCGGATGAAGCATGCAAAGTCGATTCGCTCATCCCTAGCCAAGGCCAAAGAGCTGTCTAAGGACACCAGGGACAAAATTATACACCTGCACAAGGCTGGGATGGGCTACAGGACAATTGGCAAGCAGCTTGGTCAGAAGGCAACTGTTGGCGCAATTATTAGAAAATGGAAGAAACACAAGATGACTGTCAATCTTCCTCGGTTTGGGGCTCCATGCAAGATCTCGCCTCACGAGGTAAGGAGGATTCTGAGAAAGATCAAGAATCAGCCCAGAACTACACCGGAGGACATGGTCAATTACCTGAATACAGCTGGGACCACAGTCTCAAAGATTACCGTCAGTAACACACTACGCCATCATGGATTAAAAAAACGCAGGGCATGTAAGGTCCCCCTGCTCACGCCAGCACATGTCCAGGCCTGTTTGAAGTTCGCCAATGACCATCTGGATGATCCAGAGGAGGCATGAGAAAAGGTCATGTGGTCAGATGAGACCAAACTAGAACTTTTTGGTATCAACACTCGCCGTGTTTGGAGGAAGAAGAAGGATGAGTACAACCCAAAGAAAGTCCCAACTGTGAAGCATGGGGGTGGAAACATCATACTTTGGGGGTGCTTTTTTGCAAAGGGGACAGGACGACTGCACTATATTGAAGGGAGGATGGATGGGGCCATATATTGCGAGATTTTGGCCAACAATCTCCTCCCCTCAGTAAGAGCATTAAAGACGGGTCGTGGCTGGGTCTTCCAGCATGACAATGACCCGAAATACACAGCCAGGGCAACTAAGGAGTGGCTCCGCAAGAAGAATTTCAAGGTCCTGGAGTGGCCTAGCCAGTTTTCAGACCCGAGCTGAAATCCAATGTAGCCCAGCGAGAGCCTCGAAAACTTGAAAGATCTGGAGAAGATCTGTATGGAGGAGTAGGCCAAAATCCCTGCTGCAGTGCGTGCAAACTTGGTCAAGAACTACAGGAAACGTCTGACCTCTGTAACTGCAAACAAAGGTTTCTGTACCAAATACTTATTTCATGCAATAAAATGCTAATTCCTTACTTAAAAATCATACAATGTGATTTTCTGGATTTTTTTTAGATTCTGTCTCTCACAGTTGAAGTGTACCTACGATAAAAATTACAGACCTCTCTATTCTTTGTAGGTGGGAAAATTTGCAAAATTGCCAGTGTATCAAGTACTTATTTTCCCCACTGTATATGTATATAGCTAAATAGTTCTAAGAATTTAGAAGTAGGGATGAATGAATGAAATGTGTCTGGGTCTCTTACCCTCCTCCTCTATGAGATCAGTACGCTAGCACTGAGGGAGAGAGAAAGAGACCAGGAAAGCTACTAAGCATGTTAGTCCACAACTGAACGCAGGGGAAGGTGGATAAGAAGGATAAACAGCAGGGGGAGCTGCCAGACAGGAAATGTAATGCACATAAAAAGCCCTATTCATTGCACATATGATGGGATAACCACTTTAATGCCAGCTTAAAGCTATCCTAGTGTCCCAAATATGGGATGCAAATTTGTAATGTATACCACATTATGAGTACTGTACTGCATTCTGCATATAAATTATACATTCTTATTTTAATCCAAATTTTAGCTGATTTTCAATACAGATGAAAAAAGGGGTGACATTTTTCCATTCACATAGTCTTATGAGGGCTTATTTTTTGCGGGACAAGTTGTACTTTCTAATGGCACCATTAGAATTGGCTGTTTATATATTTTTTCCTGCTAGGCCATTTGCCGTATGCCATTAATATGGTTATATTTTAATAGTATGGGCATTTTTGCACGCGGCCATGCCCATGATGTTTATTTTTTTTATTCGTTAATTATTTTTATTTTAAGGAAAGGGGGTGATTTGAACTTTTTTTTTTTATATATATCTGTAAAAACTTTTTTTCCCTTTTTTTAAGTCCCCTTGGGTGACAATAACTGGCAATCATTCAATTGCCCATAGTATTCAGTGATGGCTAAATAGCCATCATTGAAGACTTTATGTGCACTGTATCAATACAAGGCTACCACCTAGTGGCCTGTATTGATATATACATCTAATTGACTCTGAAGCATGCTTGAGGCTTCGGTCAATTAGCGCAAGGTAACAGGTTCCCCGATCTCAGCCGGGGAAAGCGGTTACCGGACCAGAAGCGCGCGACTTCCAGTTCCGGTCTGCGCATATGCCGTGGTCACATTTGACCCCGGCATCTGAAGGGTAAGATGTATGCGATCAGCCTTATGGCTGATCGCATACATGTGCCGCGGGTCTCTGCTATTTAAAATAGCAGAAACCCAGCGGCTAAGGCACCTGCTGCACGTGCGAGCGGGCGTCATGTTTAGGGATCGGACCCATGACGTACAGCTATGTCATGTGTCCTTAAAAGGGTTAAACCAGGCATACAGCTTGGTAGGACTGATCATGGTTAAATAAATGAGCCCTCAATTGCTGCAACCTGATGTATGGTTGACACAAAAGGTTTATTTTATAGCAAATCTTTACTATGCAAATTAGGTGCTCAAAGCACCGAGGGTCTGATCTAGTGTGATCTATAAAAATATTAATTATGCGGCAATGATACATCAGACTCCAGCATTAGAGGGATCATTTAATTGACCATGATCAACCTTACCAGACAAAATGACTGGTTTAATAAGGCTGATTATGGTGACAGATGCTCTTTAAAAATAAAGGTCAAAATGGGTTAAAAAAAAAAAAAAAAAAAAAAAAAGGATTACTCTCCCTTCAGCACTCCCGTGCTGCCATACTCTTGTCTCCACTGGTCTATATGGCAGTGAAACAGTTCTTCAGTACCCAGAGAGCGTGATCTTGCGAGATATGCCTGACCTCTTGAGACCACACTCTCTGCAGACTGACTCTAGGTGGGAAGAGGCGACTCTCTAGCCGCCCCCGCTGAATGGACAGTGTCACGTTGTAGAAACAGATTCTACCTTTGGAGGAAAGGCATTGTAACTGTCCCATTGGACTTTGAAGCCCTTGTCAGGGTGGGAAAAGAAGGGGCCATATCTCAGGAACGAGAGAAAGGGGGAAACTTGAATAGAATAGAAAAACTGCAGGATGTTCAGAGACCCAAGGAGATTCCAGGAAAATGGTTGCTTCACAAATTTCATAATAGTGACAGGTTGCTTTTAAAGCTATAAAGTGTACACCATAACATTGCTCCTTACTTACCTACATACATTAGATAGTCATAGACACCCTCAACAGTCATAACCTCCATGAAACAATTCTGGTTATGCCTTCTCTCTATATTTTCAGAGCGGTTGGCGTTGTTCTTGAACAAATCATTGAAAAGCTACATGGGAAAAAAATAAGAGACGTGATGTACAAATAACACATGTTGCGTTCACAAATTATTCAATACACGTCTCAGTCTTGTGGCAAACCTTTTTGGCATTTTCTGAAGTAGGACTAAGTATTGTTAATTCAGGTCTGCTTGGTTTGGGTTTTGGAGATTCACAAGAGTTGATGAAATTCATGATGAAGGGCTCCAGATGTTGCCCTTTCTGCAAGACAAACATGTTATGACTTAGGAACTTGGAAGAAAAAAACTTATATCCCTACAAAATAAATATAAAATCACCTCTTTAATTAATTTGCCAGGAACCGACTTGATCATTTTGCCTGAAAGTTAGAATACAAAGAAACATTTACATTACTACAGTAACATTTAAAACAAAGTCATTTTCCTGAAATCTGTCTCAAATATTATCTTCCTTAAAGTTCTTAAACCCCCAGCCCATTATACTAATGATAGGATGAAATATCTGAAAAGCACTACGGACAAACTGCACAAAAAAAAAAAATCTATATTACCGTGTGCTTTAATTACAAATATTCAATGGTTTTACTCCCCTGACATCTTTTGGACTTTGAAGTCCAAACAATTCTTATGTGAGGTTTCAGTGGAGTAAGATCGTGATTATGACTTCTTAAAGGGGTTATTCAACACTAACAAATGCTCCCCCATATGCCGGGCCCTACACACTGATTCTACTTACCTAGCTCCTGGTTCCCGCGTAGCCGCTGCTGCTTTTCCCTGTGAGCAGATGAAAACATCCGGTGTCACTAGCATCCCCTAGCACCTCCTGCTATTGACTGAACCCCACCCGACACCGGATGTTGTCATCCACGCACGTGGAGAAGCAGCAGGGGTGGTGCGGGGAGCCAGGTAAGTAGAATCAGTGTGAGGGGCCCGGCATTTGGGGAAGCATTTATTAGTGTCGGATAATCCCTTTAAGGAGCATCTATCGGCATGATCTACTCTATTAAACCAGGCACATTGTCTGGTAGGGTTGATGCTGAGTAAAACTACATATTTCTTTTCTCTATAGGGGTAACAGTTTCTGAGATATATACATTTTTATAGTACAACACCCCCTCTCTCTACTCCCCCATCCAGTTTGAGTGACAGGGGTAGACATCTCATCCAGCCCTGTGTTCATGTGCCAGTGCTAAGTGACTCGGTGCCTGCGCAGTGGATGTGATATGCTTTGGAAGCAGCGCTAATCCAGATCCACTGTGCAGCCACCAAGTTGACCTGGTGCTTCTGCAATGGTTCTTCTGTTCCGTCTCAAGCTTAGAAAGCAGCATCTGATTCACTGTGCAAGTGTTGAGTCACTACTATGAGAACACTGGGTTGGAAGAGATGTCTAGCCTTGTCACTTAAAGGGAAGGGGGTAGCACAGAGGCTAATGCAGCATTGCACTAGCGGTGCTCCTAGTGCTATGGCCAGCCCCGTAGTGCTAAAAATAGGTAATTTAGATAAATATCAAAATGAACATGTCATCAACTGTTATCCCTATAGAGAAAATAAATATATTGTTTTATTCAGCGGGATCAATCCACCGGGCAATATGCCTGGTTTAATAGGACTGATCATGCTGACAGATGCTCTTTAAGTACATATAATGCTGACAACAGAGCATCCCATACCTAAGTTGACATCTGGAAGGATTTTGTCATGAAACTGAGTTTCCAAACTGTTAGGTGACAAAAAATCTGCTAATAATTGGCTATTACTCAGCTCCGGATGCTGCAGCAGTTTCTATAACAAAAGAACACAAAATATATACATTTTTATAAATCAAATAATTCTCTTTGGGACAGATTTATACAAAACGGTCTACAAAGAAATTGCCCTTGACCTAGCACATCTGTGCATTACATGGTCAGCCATTCACTTTAAGGGGGTTGCCCAGGCCTCTGCTCAGGATTGACCACCAATATCAGATTAGCGGTGTCTGACACCCGGCACCCCCACGATCACACAGTTCTGGTCAAAGTGTAGTGAATTGAGCTGGTAACTGCAGCACTGCTTCCATTTAAGTGAATGGGAGCAGCGCTACAGTCCATTATACAGTTACACAATAATAGCAGACATGTCAAGAGGGGTGACAGGCCTTCTTTAAAGGGATTGTCTAGTATGTTGGACACCCAGCACCCCACCAATTATTTTCAAACTGGTAATATCTAGATGGATCTTCATGCCAGACTGCTGGCGATTCATTCATAAACTCTAGAAGGAATAATAGAGGAATGAGACCGCAAAGAATCATAGAATAGATGATGTTCCTGAATTATTACATTGGGAATTCAAGAAGGTCCTCTTTAATTGCTGGCATGTAATGCTACATGCCCTGCCAGATGCACAGTTTGTCTATAAAATGTTAGCTGTTTATGAATAAGATGTCCAAAAAAAACCTGGACCTGTGGTTGATCACCGGGCCAGCAGTGGGAAAGCTTCTTCAGCACATGTAGACTGCAATGCTACAGTATGTACATAACCTAATACAACATCAGGACGCAGCATTATTTTTCTTGTATACCAACACCTCAATGACGATATTATTAATTGATATGAAAAAAAATTAATACCTGTAAATATTCCTGAAATTCTTCCCTTTTGGATTTTAGAAATTCATAGTTTTTGGGCCCAATGATCCTTTTTGATGGAAGTTGGGTATCTGGAAAGGTCCCTACACAAAGTTACATAGGAAACAGAAAAATTAGTCTAAAAGGTAAGAAAGCAATTAGATCAGCTCACCTCTATACTACACAGGCACGGTGCCCAGTCACAGAAAATAGCGATACAACACAGATAAGTTCAGCGCCTGTTAAAATTCTTTCCTCTTTATTAAGTCTTGAAACAAATAGAAAAAGTTAAAAACATCTTCGCTAAAAAAAAAAAAAAGGGAGGTTTAACTTTTTCTGTGTGCCTCAACAAAAAATAATTTTAAGGGGTGCTGAAAGTATCCATGTTTACATATTTTTGGCATCCATTTAAGGGGTTGTGTCACTACAACAACTATTTCCCTACAGAGAGGATAGGGGATAAGTATCTGATAGGTGGGGTTCGCGGGAGATCGCCAAGTGCTTATACTCTGAATGAAGGGACAGAAAGCATACCTGTCTTCATGGGCCCAGTTCTATAAAGTATGCAAATGGACTGCAATCTGCTGTCCCTACGCAAGGAAAAGTTAAGACCCCAAAAGCTACAGAATATTGCTACAGTCAGCAAGGTTCATTATAACAAATACTTTAAATATTAGTCCACTTGTATATGAATCTCTCTTCAGAACGGAGGTTTCCATTGTTTGTGGATGACAAAAGCTAAAAAGCCGCCAACTAGTGTTCCAATAAATTAGCGTAACTAGCGTACCCAAATGCCACTAGACAAATGCAGAATTCTGGGAAATTTTGCAGCGCTCAGGAGGAATTGTTTGTGGTTTGTATGTTAACATGATAATAAAGGCACTATGGTTTGCATATTAGCAGGTCATGTATTCTGTAAGCACCCCTTTCTAAAAGATTTCAAGATAGACTATCATCAATAAAAGACCCCCTTATCTATCCACCGAGGTCGTGTTTTTGCGCCAGAAGGTATCAATTGGTGCACCACACCAGTGCACCATCAATCTTTTTCTGTTTGCAATATATATCACTCCTCTGGAGCTTAGGCTACTCCACCGACGCGGACTGAGAAGATACCGGCTGCACCGACCCCTTGTTCTCACGAGTGTTGTGCCTACGTATGCACAACACCAGAAGGTGAGCATAAATTTCGATGTCTTGATTTCATATCTATAATTAAACCTATTACCCTATGAGCGCCTTCCTATCTATTTTCGCCACTATCGCTAAAAGATTTCAAGGGCAGTGTTAAATGTATATGGCACATATTTTAGACCGTCTATTGTACACTTTCATTGGCCTTAGTTTAGACAGTGTAGTTCAAAACGTTTATCAAACAGAGCAAGGAGTGCAAAAAAAAACAAAAACTTTGCTTAAAGTGCAGTGAGTAGACATAAGCAAGGCAGTCATGATATTTTAACAGGCATATCCTCTAAATAGGAGGCTTAGGGTACTTTCACACTAGCATTATTCTTTTCCGGCATTGAGTTCTGTCCCAGGGGGGTCAATACCGGGGGAAAAAAATGATCAGTTTAATCCTAATGCATTCTGAATGGAGAGCAAACCGTTCAGGATGCATCAGGATGTCTTCAGTTCAGTCCCTCTTACGGTATTTGGCCGGAGAAAATACTGCAGCATTCTGCAGTATTTTCTCCGTCCAAAATTCTGGAACACTTGCTGGCATTAATTTCCATTGAAATGTATTAAAATCTGTATTAAAAATGTGAAAATAATAAATACCTGATGTGTTTTTCCGGATGACATCGGCGAGAGGGATCCAGTATTTCAATGCATTTGTCAGACTGATCTGCATCCGGATCAGTCTACAAATGATATCCGTTTGCATACAGATTTCTGGATCCGGCAGGCAGTTTCGGCGACTGAACTGCCTGCCGGACCCTCACAACGCAAGTGTGAAAGAGGTATTCCTATTTCTGACACTTATGGTATACACACACACAGACAATATACTATAAAATGTCTGACAGATGCAGGTTCCACTTGCCAGCCCTGCACCTATCTCCAGAATGTGGGTTCCCAAACACCCACTTGTGGCTGATGTCAATGGAGAGTTGACCACACAGCCATTAACTTCCATGGAAGTTCCAAGAATAGCCGAGTAATCTTACTCGATAGACCCTTGTTCTCGAGGTAGGACATTTATTACATATCCTCTAGATAGGTCATAAATGTCCCAGATGGGAATAACCCTTTAAGAACATAACATACCATGAAACTCTGTGAGTTTTGACTCTAAAACATAAAATTCTATATATTTCCTGTAGACGGACCAGCGTTCAGTGTCATGTCCAACTATAAAAAAAAAAGAGCAATTTCAATTATAAAAAAAAAATAACGGCAAAAGATGAAGTTGTTATATGGGCTTTTTACAGAATAATACACCTTCACAGTGCTCAATACCTGCTTTTCTGTCATTTCTCTCTACGTCTATACAAAACACTGGAATTCTCTCTTTTTTATCTCTCTTTTCAGGACACGCATCTTCAAAGAAATCTACAAATGGAATGCTGATATTCCATGCAGAGAGATTACGAGGTGTGTTCGGAGTGGTTGCGGTGAGAACCTCCACAGGAGAATCATCTTCTAATACCATGATGCCTTCTTCAATCTGAGAGAAGAAATACACATTCAGTGGAGATCCAAAGTTGTATAATAGGTTTCTAGCCCATCTCCACCCTAAGTAACCATCATTAAACTTTACATTTCAATTGTAGTCAGTTTCAGAAGAGAGTATTATGGGAACATTACTGCAGCCATATTATGGATGAGCCGACTGCAAATGACAGCATCGCGGAGATCTCTGATGCTGTAGACCTGCACTTAGGCCGGGATACTAATCTGAAACACGGGTGTATAAATGTACCCAATAAAATGATTGTCAAACTAGCTTTGCACTATGTGCGCACATGATTGAAACGCTGTGGACTTGCAGTCACAGATTTTTGTGCGGCAAATCTGCAGCACTGTACAGTACCCGCAAGGTGGGTTACAGTTTAAGAAACACACTGCATACAAAAAACGCAGCTTAAACTGACCTGTGATGTGGATTGGAAATTTGCAACATATCAATTTATGCTGTGGATCTCCCCTGTAGATTTCACCCTGTGCAGTGTAATGGGTGAAGTTTGCAGCCATCTGCAGGGCAAAATACGCAAGTAAGGCCCCTTTGAGACGAGCAAGTTTTCCGCGCGGGTGCAATGCGTGACGTGAACGCATAGCACCCACACTGAATCCTGACCCATTCATATCAATGGGTCTGTGCACATGAGCGTGAACTGATGCGTGAAATACGCAGCATGTTCCATATTCTGCGTTTTTCACGCAGCCCTGGCCCCATAGAAGTGAATGGGGCTTCAGTGAAAAACACATTGCATCCGCAAGCAGGTGCGGGTGCGATGCGTTTTTCACTGATGGTTGCTAGGAGATGTTGTTTGTAAACCTTCAGTTTTTGATCACGCGAGTGAAAAACACATCAAAACGCATTGCACCCGCGCGGAAAAAACTGAACGCGATCGCAGAAAAAAACTGACTGAACTTGCTTGCAAAATAGTGCGAGTTTCGCTGAACGCACCATGAACGCATCTGGATGTAATCCGTCACGCTCGTGTGAAAGAGGCCTAATACATGTGTTTTTTGTCCTTTGGGTCAAGAGCCAGACTTTTCCGCTGTATTTTGAGGCAAGTGTCCAAAGGCTAAGTCCCAATGCTGCAGAGTTCTTTGTTAGTAGACTTTACAGCATATTCTAGCCTGTCCTTTGCTAAGGGTTAAATAACGAGATTTTGTATAACTTACCAGTAAAATCTCTTTCTCGCTCTTTCCTTGGGGGACACAGAAGACCTTGGGTATAGCTCATCTCCCTAGGAGGCGTGACACTAAGTGAAGACTGTTAAGCCCCTCCTCCACAGCTATACCCTCAGCCTGGAGAGAGAGACTGCCAGTTGCGTGTCCAAGTAGTGAGAAAAGGCAAAGCCCAAAAAAAAAAATTGGAACCAACAAGCCAACTACCCTAAGGGTAAAACAAACTCGGAAACAGTCAGAGAAGAACAAAGAATGGGTGGGTGCTGTGTCCCCCAAGGAAAGAGCGAGAAAGAGATTTTACTGGTAAGTTATACAAAAATCTCGTTTTCTCGCCCAATTTCCTTGGGGGACACAGAAGACCTTGGGACGTTCAAAAGCAGTCCAAAGGGGGAGGGACCACAGCACCAAGGCGAAGCACCCGAAGGCATCAAAAAAACCCGCCGCCTGCAGACCAGGCGGCCCAAGGCAGCATACGCCGAAGCCCGCGTATGCACCCTGTAGAACTCGGTAAGGTGTGCAAGGAAGACCAGTGACCGCCTTGCACAAATGGATGGCCGAAGCCTAAAGCCTCCGGCCCAGGAAAAAACAGACGGCCCTGGCCAAATGAATGGTGACACCAAAAGCAGGACCCTGCCCTTGGTGCGGCAACCACAACAAGAGCCACTCTGAGAAAGCGGAAGAAAGCCACCCTGGAGGCCGTCAACCCTTTGCTCGGACCTCCTGGGAACATAAGAGACCGAACTCGACAAGAGTCGGAGATCTCCAAGTAAAAACTGCAAGGCCCAAACAACGTCCAAATCGGTGAAGTGTCCGTTCCCGGGGGGGGGGGGGGGGGGGGGGGGAAGGGGAGGACGACTGCCTCAATGAAATGAAGGACAAATACCACCTTCAGAAGGAAGGAAGAGACGGAATGGAGAACAATCCTGTCCTGGGGGAAGACAGAAGGCTCGGAACAAGAAGGGCCGCCACTCAGGCACCCGTCAGAGACACGATGGCTACAGAAAACCCAACCGTACAGGACAGAAGGAGTAGAGAGAACTTCTGTAACGGCTCCAAGGAAAAATTGGAGCGCCAAGAGCCCAGTATGTAGTTCCCAGGACGGTACCGGAGGGCAGTACAAAGGAACCCAAGAGCCGCTCCATGGAAGAAGTTCCTGACAGGCCCAGAGGGACGGGGAACGCTGAAAGAGGAAGGACAGGAATGACACTTGATACTTCAAGCAACAGAGTCCCAGCCCCAGGTCCAGGCCGGACTGGAGAAAGACAGAACCATGGAGAAAGGCAGAGTGGGGGAACGCCCAGCTTCCCACAGAACCCCAGGTAAAGCCCTAAGTCCTACCACAGATCCTGGACGAAAACTCGGCTAGAAGCGAACACTAGCGAGCCCACTAGAGTCGCCTGGGCAAGCGGGTGAAAACCCAATGATCAGGCGCGGACCAGTAACACGGGTAGAACAGTCGGTAGAACTGGTCCCGTCGGCCCCCGAGCAAGGTTGTCCCGTATCCCCCCAGAGTGGGGAAGCAGAAGGACAAACGGACAGGAACCGAAGGGTCTGCCCAGCAACCGCCAGGACAAGACAGGCTAAAGCCGAAGCCAATGTAGCCACCACAGGAAGACAGACTACAGTTCCGGTGTGGGAGATCAAAAGACAATCCTGACCAAATGGTAGTCCTCCCAAGTTACCGAGAAGGTGAATCCAAAGCCGAAACATTGCCTAGAATGGAAAAAACGCAATCTGCACCCAGCGGGAGGACAGAAAGCGGTAGACCCGGTAACTAGGCACACAGCTAGTACAGCCAGTGTGGACAAGGGAGACTGAAAAGGAACACCATAACCATCCAAATGAACAAACATGCTCTCCCCAGAGGGAAGGGCAGTGAAGGAACAGCCTCTGAAGCGTGGCCGGAACAGACGCCACATCGGAATGATCTGTACCGAGTGGGAGTCAAACAGAGCCGGCGAGAAAAGGCAGGCGAGACAGAGGCCGGTATAACACCCTCCAACAAAAAAAGGGGGGGGTGGGCAACAGAGAGGCCATAGGACAGCTCAAAAGCAGAACACCGCTACACAGAGACGCCCGGTTCACCGCCACGCAGAAGGCGAATACCCTGAAGAACCCAAGGTGGAGGTCCCCCGGACCTGTATAAGCGAGCACCCAAGAGAAGTTGGGTGACCTCCCCAAGAAGAGCGCCCGAACCTGGTAGCAGATCAGACTGAAGCACCGAGGGCGCCAATCCGGAAAGAATCATACCACACTGCACCAGAATGATCTCCTTAGAGAATAGTGCAAGGCTTGCGGCAATCATCGTATCCCAAGAGAAAAAGAATGTCGCAGGAGGAAGGAGGCTACGTACGAGTAGCCCCGTAAGCAGTGAGAAGGCCAACCCACCTACAGGACGAGAAGGCATACACGGCCCAAACAACGCACAAGAACGTCCGCTCACTGCAAAAATATAACACCGCGAAGAGGGCCAGCCACAGAGTGCCACAGTATCTACGGGAGTGCAAACTGAAAGGAGTTATGCACAAGACTAATATGGAATGCGATGGAACGCAAACTGACCGCCCCGAAAGGGAGGAAATGTACCTGGCAAACTGCAGTGGGCAAGAATGCAAAGGCCTGCCCCAAAAAGGGGGAGATGCCCAAGGCCGGACCTACGTCAGAGAAGTAGGGCATACCATACTTCGCCCAGAAAGGCGCCATGCACATGGCCACACAGTATCCAGCGGAAACGCAGGAGGTCCACCTAGGGAAAAGGGGGACATGCATAGGGCTATCCTAGCATTAAGTGAGTGTGCGACAATTCACCCAACACCGAAATTTCGTGAGAGTGTAACTACTCCGCCAATGAAGGGGAACATGTGCAAGTCCAGTACAGCACATACAAGGACAGCCTTGAATCTTGTGAGCGTGCAAAATTCCACCCATGGAATGAGGGGTGGTCACGCCAAGGCCAGCACCGTATCCAAGGGGAGCGCAAGCGTTCCGCCCATGTTAGAGGCCATGCTCAAGGCCAGCAACGTATCTGGTGAGCGTAGTATGCCGCCCAGAAAAGGAAGGGGGGGGGGGGAATCATGCACAAGGCCAGCATCGCATTCAGGGAGAATGCGAGCAGTCGGTGAGAATGTGTGTATGCCACCAGAAGGAGGCATGCCCATGGCCGGCAGCGAATCCAGTGAGAGTGCGTACACCGCCCACGGAAGGGGGGTCATGATGTGGCCGACGGTGGATCCAGAGAGAGAGTGCATGTATAGGGGTCATGCACATGGCCAACAATGTACAGGCGAGAGAACAACCACCGACCGAGGGAGTGTATGTATGCCGCCACCCGGGAAGGAGGCATGCCCAAGGCCGGTAGTGAATCCAATGAGAGTACATCATATCGCCTATGGAAGGTGGTCATGCACATGGCTGGCAGTGAATCCAGTGAGAGTGCCGAATGCCGTCCACAGAAGGGAGTCATGCCTATGGCAGGCAGCGAATCCAGAGAGAGTGCAGCGTTCCGCCTAAGGAAGGGGGTCGTGCACATGGCCAGCACCGTATCCGGTGAAAATGCAGTATTCCGCCTAAAAAAGGGGGGTCATGCACATGATCGGCAACGAATCCAGTGAGAGTGTAGCGTTCCGCCTATGGAAGGGGGGCACGCACATGGCCAGCAGCGAATCCAGTAAGAGTGCCGTGTTCCACCTATGTAAGGGGGTCGTGCACATGGCCAGCATTGTATCCGGAGAAACTGCAGTAGGCCGCCAAAGAAAGGGGGATCATGCACAAGGCCAACCCGCAGTTAGGGAGAGTGCAGTATCCCGCCCAGGAGGGGGGTCCTGCACATGGCAGGCACCATAACTGGAGAGGGTGACGAATGTTGCCTACAGAAAAAAGCATGCACCTTGACCAGCGCCGTAGCGCGGGGAGGGCAAAAAAAACCCCAGAAGGGGAAAAAAGAACCTGGCAGCGCCGCAGCCGGGGAGCGCGACACCATGCCGCCTATGGAAGGGGGGCATGTATACAGGCAGCACTCTGAGATGAGGCTGCAGCGTCCTGCGCAGCCCACAAGTCATATATATAATAAATATTTTTTTTTTTTTTTTTTTTTTTAAACACACAGCCTCACTGAGGCAGATGCCACCTACAGGGCACAGATCCACCCATACAGGCCTATCCTCTGTGGGCGGGGGAACCTCCAGGCGGGAAAAATTCGCGCCTGGAGAAGTTCCAGCCCCCTCCAACAGAGGCCTGAATTTTTGCGGCCTAGTAGGCCGTGAAGCTGGGGCCTAAATTTTAGCGGCGCCCGGCGAACCGGGGCCGCACAGTATTTAAAGTAGCGTCCGGGCCTACGGAGCGGCACATACCGGCCGCGGGTGCCCACCCCGCGGGCCGGAAGAGCCGGGGCCTAAATTTTTAGCGGCGCCCGGCTGACCGGGGCCGCAAGTACCTAAAGTACCAGCCGGGCCTACGGAGCGGCACATACCGGCCGCGGGTGCCCACCCCGCGAGCCGGGGACCCGGATAGAGCGGGATCGTCTTGAAGTGGAACACAAGACTTCGGCGCCCGGCCGACCGGAAGGTTCCGACGGTCAGCCGGGGCTGTTGAAGCGCTCCTTTGCAGGCCGCGGTGCCCACCCAGGTGTCCGGAAGTCAGGACCCTGCACCCGGCAGCCATTTTACCCCTGGAGCGGGCCCTTGGCCTAGAACAGCGCTCCATATGATTTCACCCCTGCCGGCAGCTACAACCACCTTTCCCCTGGACCGGTGAGAGCAGGGAGGGTCAGTGGCAGCAAGGCGCGGGCCCTCTGGCCCTGAAGTAGTGGCCGGTAAGAGGGAGGGGGACCCTGAGACCGGGTCTGTGAGGGTGGGACGCCTGCATGACCCCTCCGTCAGGGGCAGCTAGGTGCGGACCTCCGCAGCTCCCTAGGCATTCCTCTTGTAGGAACAAGGGTGCCAATGTCCTGGAGGCCAGGAGAGAGGGAGCAGATGTCGACCTGCGGCAGCCCAGGGCCAGCCTAGGTCTAGCAGGGACAGAAGGGTCCATAGGCCCAGGTAAGGGTCAGGCACGCAGGAGACCGAGGGGGGAGGGGGGGGACGTAGGGCTGGAGAAGCCAATCTCTCACCATAGCCGTCTTCACCCTCGGTCCGTTCCAGCAGGGTCGCCCCTTCAGCTACTGGCACCGTAGTGGCAGGACGCCGGGGGAGGGACTTGGCGTGCGGGCGACCCTTGCGCTGGCGGGATGCAGGGGAGCTGGGCTGCCCTGGTCCACCTTGCCTTCTGTGGGGGAGGCAGCAGTGCGGGTGACCGGCACTGGCGCAGCTCAACCCCGGGAGAACAGAGAGGTCTAGTGCGTCTCTGTTATCCCTGATGATCTGGAACAAAAAGAAAATAAAAAAGTAAAAATCTAAAATTGAAACAAGGAGAAAGCAGCCCTGCAGAGCAGGGAGTGTCTTGCCTCCTTGGACACTAAGCAAAAAACTGGCAGTCTCTCTCTCCAGGCTGAGGGTATAGCTGTGGAGGAGGGGCTTAACAGTCTTCACTTAGTGTCACGCCTCCTAGGGAGATGAGCTATACCCAAGGTCTTCTGTGTCCCCCAAGGAAATTGGGCGAGAAATCCAGTTTAAAAAAAAAAAAAAATGCATATCAGAGTTGACGTGCAGCTCTGTGGAGTCGGAGTTTGCTGCAGATTAGTAATTCTCTCACATGCACATTATACAGATTGCTTGGCCAAGACGTTCAGATTTGTATGCCCTGGAACTGCTGGTGCCCAGGAGGAAGTCCCTTGGTGCGCAGTGCCCTGTGCTGAACACTCCGCAGTCCCACCCCTCAGTGACAGCCCAATCAGGACACCACCACAGCCATCACTCACATACTGGGGCGTAGAGCATAATATAGAGAAAGGATAACGGACTGGATAAAGACCAACATATGCTGCAAGTCTCGCTGAGACCCAGGTCCAGTTGTCCCCTTTATTGATTGGCAGAGGTCCGACTCCCGGCACCTCCACCAATCAGCTGTTAGAGCAGAAAAGCCTTCTCTTCAGTTTACTTGCTCGCCACAGCAATTGCAGTGGTGAGGAGGTGTAATTACAAGTACGGTGTCCCCATTCACTTCTATGGGACGGCTCTGTCTGATCAAGTGAATACTACAGAGCCGTTCCATAAGATAAGATGGGAAATGTAGCTCTTGTTCCAACACTTCTTGAGTATCATTACTTCTCATACAGGACACAATTCTAATATATGTAGTACATTATGATGTGTTCTACACCTAGCTACATTACAGTAAAGAAAAAACGACAAAAAGTGAAAAAGCCTTTACGTACTGCATTCTCATCTCCCTCTGCCATCCCATAATTAGGCAACATTGCTCCCTCCATCGTTGTGCTCTTAAATACGCCTTTTATCCTGCTGCCAATCCTCCCAATTCCTGAGGACTCGCCTCCTCTCTTTGTTGTCCTGATATAAAATAGAAAATCACACACACAAAGCTTATGAGCTTTCACATCAGACCTCCAAATCTACTTCAGACATATAATTAAAAGGGTTCTCCAGTAACCCAGCACATTTTGGCTGCCCTCCCCCCTAACCTGTGGAGGGAAGCACACTTACCTGCTGCTTGACTCCGATGCTTTCGGTCCACCGCTGCATCTGCTGTGTGCCGTTCCCCACTTTTGAACTTCAGTCACGGATGGGGGTCATGCGTGCCCCACAACAAGTGACTGGCCACAGTGGTGGTCTCCCTTTAAGTGCGGGCACGTCTGCACTGGAAGGTTACATATGGGGACCAGCACACAACGGGAGCAGCGGTGGGCGGAGGAAGCCAAAACCGATCATCAGGAGGCGGGTATTGCTTCCCTCCACAGGTCTGGCAACGAGAGGAGGTAGACAAAATTTGTTAAAAGGCTGGACAACCCCTTAACAAAAAAATTCAAACCTTTGGCCAAAGTCATGGAGCCACACATGCTTCAAAAGCTTCATTCACCTGAATGGTGCCATTACAGAGACCCCTGGTGAAGCCTGTGCTGCCATAACAGCGCAGTGCTGTGGTGACCCACCAGTTATGATGAGGCTTGGATGAAGATAAAATTAATAATTACCTCATTTTATATCCAGTTTTAAATATGTATCACTGGGGGAGAGGCTTAGTGGCATATACCCACCCACTGACCTCTACATAAGGAGAGGTAGGTAATACAGTATTCGTAACTACACACAAAGGGGCAGATTCATGAAAATTGGCTAAAAAATTGACTGTTGCCCATAGCAACCCTTTTTGAATCACCCAGTATATGGCTGACTATACTGGACTTGGAGTAATAGAGAGGGTGGTCACTTGGATAATATATATTAATGGTATCTGAGAAACCTTTACAATGTGAGAGCTGGGAACATGCATAAACAACACGTGATGGCCGACTATACGACATATAGACAATAAAAGTCATACTATATTACAAATCCTAAAAATATACCGGGCACTATTCTATAAGCCTTCACTGGGCACTGGAGAACCCTTTAAAATGCAAGATGTAATTTGTGAAAAATGTTAAATGCAACTGCTTCTCAAAACTAGTGAAAGGCCGCTTTCACACGGTCAGTATTTATATTCATTTATTTATTTTGCTCACTTATATAGTGCTGACCTAAACCGCAGCACTTTAACGACATCACTCACTGTCCCACTGGGGCTCACAATCTAAATTCTCTATAAGCAAGCCAAAACCAGGAGTGGTACCTATAGAGTAAAAGTACAACGGAAACATTTGTGCCTCTTCTATATTTTGGACCCACTCCTGGTTCTAGCTTAGTCCACTTTCACACTGGCGTTTTGGCTTTCTGTTTGGGAGATCCGTTCAGGGCTCTCACAAGTGGTCCAAAACGGATCAGTTTGCATTCTAATGTATTCTGAATGGAAAAGGATCCGCTCAGAATGCATCAGTTTGCCTCCGTTCCGCTTTGGAGGCGGACACCAAAATGCTGCTTGCAGCGTTTTGATGTCCGTCTGACGAAAATGAGCCAAACGGATCCGTCCTGACACACAATGTAAGTCAATGGGGACGGATCCGTTTTCATTGACACAATAGAAAACTGATCCGCCCTCCATTGACTTTCAATGGTGTTAAAGACGGATCCGTCTTGGCTATGTTAAAGATAATACAAACGGATCCGTTCTGAACCATGACGGATCCGCACAAAACGTGAGTGTGAAAGTAGCCTTTTACAAATACTGATGAAAAATACTGACCGGGTGATAATGAACGTTTTCCATAGGAACCAATGAGATTCCATCTAATTTTTCACAGCTCCTGATTTTTTATTTTTTTTTAAGGGCTTGTTTTATGGAATCTGTTTTTAAAGAGGTTTTCCAAGATTTGATAACTGATGACCTATCTTTCGGACAGGTCATCAGTATCTGATCGGCGGGGGGTCCTGTGAGCACCACAGACTTCTCACTGCTTTTCCTAGGCCAGTGACGTCATGTTCATAGGTCACGTGGCCTAGGTGCAGCGCAACCCCATAGACGTGAATGGGGTTGAGCGGAGCGCAATACCAAACACAGCCTCTATACAATGTACAACGGAGAAGGCCGCGGCGCTCACAGATCATCAGTTAAATATAATATATATATATTATATATATACACACACACACACACACACATACATATACACATACACACAGAATATATATTATATCTAGCACTGCTAATATACTATATATATATATATATATATATATATATATATATATATATATACACACACATACACACACACTAGCACTGCAATCACCGTTGTATAGAGGCTGTGCTTGGTATCACAGGTCAGCCCCATTCACTTCTATGGGGCTGAGCTGCTCCTAGGCCACGTGACCG
This sequence comes from Bufo bufo, assembly GCF_905171765.1. Taxonomy (NCBI): domain Eukaryota; kingdom Metazoa; phylum Chordata; class Amphibia; order Anura; family Bufonidae; genus Bufo; species Bufo bufo. The sequence goes on from NC_053392.1 coordinate 301,257,314, forward strand.
ATGAACTGGCCAAGGAAAAGCTGTGTTAAGGCTGCGATGCTCACAGGAGCACCAGTGCCTTTTCTAAGGGGTAATCGGCAGAGGTCCCGGGAGTCGGACCCCCACCGATCAGATGCTGATGACCTATCCGGAGAATAGATCATCAGTTATAAGGTCTTGGAAAATCCCTTTAAAGGGTTTCTGTCACCCCGCAAAACTCATTTTTTTTTTTTTGGATAGTTAGATTCCTCATAGTGCGATATAGCAGAATATAATGCTCTTACTTACTTTCATGCGGCCGATTCTTTATAAAACGAACTTTTATAATATGTAAATGAGGGCTCTACCAGCAAGTAGGGCGTCTACTTGCTGGTAGCTGCTGCAGAAATCCGCCCCCTCGCCGTGTTGATTGACAGGGCCAGCCGTGATCTCCTCCTCCGGCCGGCCCTGTCAGTAATTCAAAAATCGCGCGCCTCGCGTCATTCGGCGCAGGCGCTCTGAGATGAGGAGGCTCGTATCCTCATCTCAGAGCGCCTGCGCCGAATGACGCGAGGCGCGCGATTTTTGAATTACTGACAGGGCCGGCCGGAGGAGGAGATCACGGCTGGCCCTGTCAATCAACACGGCGAGGGGGCGGATTTCTGCAGCAGCTACCAGCAAGTAGACGCCCTACTTGCTGGTAGAGCCCTCATTTACATATTATAAAAGTTCGTTTTATAAAGAATCGGCCGCATGAAAGTAAGTAAGAGCATTATATTCTGCTATATCGCACTATGAGGAATCTAACTATCCAAAAAAAAAAAAAATGAGTTTTGCGGGGTGACAGAAACCCTTTAAGCGCTCCACTGTTTTTATAATTATATATAGAGCTAGCATTGCTAATATGCAGTATATATATATATATATATATATATATACACACACATATACACACATACATATACACTCACCTAAAGAATTATTAGGAACACCATACTAATACGGTGTTGGACCCCCTTTTGCCTTCAGAACTGCCTTAATTCTACGTGGCATTGATTCAACAAGGTGCTGATAGCATTCTTTAGAAATGTTGGCCCATATTGATAGGATAGCATCTTGCAGTTGATGGAGATTTGAGGGATGCACATCCAGGGCACGAAGCTCCCATTCCACCACATCCCAAAGATGCTCTATTGGGTTGAGATCTGGTGACTGTGGGGGCCATTTTAGTACAGTGAACTCATTGTCATGTTCAAGAAACCAATTTGAAATGATTCGAGCTTTGTGACATGGTGCATTATCCTGCTGGAAGTAGCCATCAGAGGATGGATACATGTTCTCATTCTGTTTACGCCAAATTCGGACTCTACCATTTGAATGTCTCAACAGAAATCGAGACTCATCAGACCAGGCAACATTTTTCCAGTCTTCAACAGTCCAATTTTGGTGAGCTCGTGCAAATTGTAGCCTCTTTTTCCTATTTGTAGTGGAGATGAGTGGTACCCGGTGGGGTCTTCTGCTGTTGTAGCCCATCCGCCTCAAGGTTGTGCATGTTGTGGCTTCACAAATGCTTTGCTGCATACCTCGGTTGTAACGAGTGGTTATTTCAGTCAACGTTGCTCTTCTATCAGCTTGAATCAGTCGGCCCATTCTCCTCTGACCTCTAGCATCCACAAGGCATTTTTGCCCACAGGACTGCCGCATACTGGATGTTTTTCCCTTTTCACACCATTCTTTGTAAACCCTAGAAATGGTTGTGCGTGAAAATCCCAGTAACTGAGCAGATTGTGAAATACTCAGACCGGCCCGTCTGGCACCAACAACCATGCCACGCTCAAAATTGCTTAAATCACCTTTCTTTCCCATTCTGACATTCAGTTTGGAGTTCAGGAGATTGTCTTGACCAGGACCACAACCCTAAATGCATTGAAGCAACTGCCATGTGATTGGTTGACTAGATAATTGCATTAATGAGAAATAGAACAGGTGTTCCTATTAATTCTTTAGGTGAGTGTATATACATACATACATACATACACACACACACATACATACACACACAGACTAGCATTGTAAGCACCTTTAACACATGTGAAGAAAGATACATTACCTGGTATAATGATCATTGCTAAAAATAGGTTAAAAAAATTAAAAATAAGCACTGAAAAAGCCAGTAGTTAGTAGGAAAAGGGGCACAGCAGAAGACAACCGGTATCTATTAACCCAGCCAAAGTGACACAAATAATTGCAGTCACAATAACAATCTGCAGCATGTGTATACAGCTATGTTATAGGACAACTGGGTCATCCAGGCAGCCAAGCTAATGGCGTTGTCCCTATACAACAATTTATCCCCTAACCACGGGCAGATAGTTAATGGAGAAGCAGCATGCATACAAGTCCACCGTTCCATTCAAACTGGGGAACACAGGCCCATGTTCTTGTGCTTGTCGGAGCCCTAGCAACTGGACCCCCGCAGATCAGACTTTGTGGATAGGGGATAGGTTGTTGTAATGGGACAACCCCTTTAAGACAAAAAAGATGCATTAAGGGAGCAGTACCGGACATGCCATCCATTTACTTACTGGTCATGCATTCTGTGTAATGACATACTGCCTTCACAGAGGAGTCTAAAGCTTGCCCACAGGTTGTGTCTGGTATTGCAGCTTAACTCATTTGAAAAACCACACAGAACTTGTGGACAGGAGTAGTGTTGAGCGAACTTCTGTTTTAAGTTCGGCGTCCAGTTAGCGAAGAATCCCGATATGGATTCCGAATTCCGTTGTGGTCCGTGGTAGCGGAATCAATAACGGCCGATTATTGATTCCGCTACCACGGACCACAACGGAATTCGGAATCCATATCGGGATTCTCCGCTAACCGGAAGCCGAACGTTAGACGCCGAACTTAAAACAGAAGTTCGCTCAACAATAGACAGGAGTGATGCTGTTTTTGGAAGAATCTATGTGGACTGACACATACACTGGGAGAGTTATGAAACTGTCTAAAAGTTTAAAAAAAAAAAAATAATAATAATAATAAATAAATAAATACGTGTCTTTGGTCCTCACAACAACCAAACAAAGCACATCTTTCCTTTCGTATTCTAGTCTTCAAAAAAACAAAAAAAAACTAAAGCTGTGCTGTGATTTTCTTTTTAGCTAGCCAATATGGTTCTTTTTTTAGATCTATAAAACACTGCAGGCTCTTCATCATGAGCAGTTCAAAGTAAAGGCAGTATATTGCTGTTTAAAGGGAACTTGTATCCTATTTTTACCCTTCGTGGCACACATGACATATGTTTTGCTATAAAAAATACTGAAAAAGATTATGCTCTCTTTCAAACAAGAAAAAATCATGTTTTTATAATGCCGAGCATGAATACAATTAGTGACCAATTTATATATAGTATATAGTCCCCGGATGTAACTCTTGTATGCCATCTGTCCACTCAGGTTTGATCGTTCAGTAACAGTATTGCTAAAAATGGCTTTGAAGGGTAGTTCCTATTGCATAATATTATAAGATGTCGCTAGGATAAGCCACAACATTATGGTTGATGGAGGTCCAACCTCCTGGACTCCACCAGTAATGAGGGGCGTCCCACCAATATCCTAGTGTATCCTGGTGCATCACTTGTAAAGTTCATCACTGGTGGTATTTGTATCACGAATGCACTAACTAGGAAAGGTAGAAAATAGGACACAATTCCCACTGAGGACAAAGGAATTCACACAGGATAAATAGCACGAAAAGGCAGCCACAGGACTACACAGTGAAGCAATTCCAACATGCTGTGTGGAAACTCACCGTATATCATCCAAACAGAGGCTATTTCTGCAATAAGTATATATAATTCACAATCAGTGTTAGATATGCTGCTTCTTCGTGTCTTTCTATGGGAAATCTAGACACCTTTTTACCAGTTCTTGGCAATAAATGCCCCCTTTTAACATACTAGGAGACCATGCTGGTTTCAACAAGGGTGTGAAGGTCCAGTCACCAATATCAGATCGGTGAAGGACTGACTTCCAGCACCCCATCCGATGAGCTGTTTGAACGGGCCGCTGTGCCCTCATCAATTCTTACCTGCACATAGTCTACATGGTAGTGGCGGGGCAGTGTAATTACAGCCGTGCATCCCACTCACTTGAATGGGAGCTGAAGCTGTAATTACAGTGCACTGCCGCTACATGGGAGACAGCATGCAGGTAAGCAATGAAAAGGAAACAGCAATCTCCCGAGCGCCGCGGCCCCTTCAAACAGATGATTGTGGGGGTGCCGGGAATAGGACCCCCACTGATCTGATATTGATCACTTATCCTGAGCATAGGTCATCAATATAACAAACTTATAAATCAACTAAAGTATTATGCCCATATTCAAAATGAATATTCCACAAGTAGTATAGTCAATTGAAAACATACCTGTTGAATTTTGAGTTGCGTGTAGGGGATTCTGCACCTTCAAGCAACTGTCCAAAATACTAAGCAAAAAAAGGGCAGAAACATTTTTAAAGATTTAGTAAAAATAAATAAATAAAGCACATTACAAAACTTCATGGATGTCCAATGCTGGTGTGTTAGCATGCAAATGGCCATAAACAAGCATGTTCCTCTGAAGAGAAAGATGTTGGCCAACTTTAAAGGCATTGCCTAGGATTAGAAGAACATGGCTGCATTCTTTCAGAAACAGCACCACACCTATCCATAGGTTGTTTCTGGTACTGCAGCGTGGGAGCTCAGCTGCAATATCAGACACAGCCAGTAAACTGGTGTGGTACTGTTTTTGTTACAAAAAAAAAAACAAACATGTTTAGTCTTACCCTGGACAACTCCTTTAAGAATGCACCCTGAGGCACGCGATCCACACAGCGCCATAAAAATACTGTGCTCTAGAAAAAGGTCCCATGATGACCTTATCAGTGTGCTGAGCATCTACTGGTCATCTTCTGCTCTAGTGAAATATGCAGTGTTTGCTCCTATGTTTGCGTTGCATAGGTACTGTAACAAATACCTGTTACCAAATACCACTACTTACCTCATCACTGTGACAAAACATAGGCGTGAAAACATTCTCAAGGAGGGAGAGGACGTGCTCATAGGCTTCAAACAGGCATCTCATAGTTTGAAGCTTCACCACTTCTTTGTAGGGGCCTTCTGCAACTAGAATATGAGGAATAAAAAAACATGTCCTAATTTAACTGGGTAATCAATCAGCATCACTGATCCAGCAGAAGACAGAATAAAATATAGCAAGCAAAGATAGGCGGATATCTCACAAATGCGAATTGACTGAGACCTCAACCAAATCAAGGTGCTGGAAGGTATGTCAGATATTGTGCCTTTTATCCATTATTTTTGTATGAGAAAAGGCAAAAGAACCAGAAGATTATTAAACCTACTGTAAAATATTTGTGACCAAGAAGAAGTACTTTCCATGTTCTCAATACGCACAAGGCTCAATTGAACAGTGCCTCTGAAAAACACATGAGGAACATACAAAACAAAGCAACCAGATGGTTACCGGAATGCACCTCCATTGGTCATCTAATAACAGTAACAAATTCAGAGCTTTACAATTGGGGAGCCATCAAACAAGTAAAATGATGGGGAAGATGAAAAGTCATCTGGGTGGGTCCACCTCAGGGAATGGTCATGCCGTCTCGCTGTAATCAGGTCCTGAAATTTTACACTTGTCAGCTCCGTGGAATGCTCTGTCTTGACCTACTGTAGGCAACAGATTTCAGAGGAGAATCTGCGAACAACAGACCCTACAAATCTCTCCCTCTATGACTAGAGGTCTTGCTGGAACATGTTTACACTTACTTCTTTGGATTTCGTCCACGATGAAAGAGTCAAATCTGATTTTATCAATGCTTTCTTCCAAGCAATATGTAAGAAAGATCTTCTTAACTTCTTTATGAAGATCAAGCAATTCCTCCTCAGACAGCTCAGGCTTTAAAATCTTGTCATTAAACTCCTCTATAAAGAAATGGTCTATTAAAATTCTATTAAAGAGCTTTCCCTGGCTTATTTACAGAAGACATAGTCTTAAGAAATGTCATAAATATTAGATTGGTGAGGGTCTGACTCCCGGCAGCCATGCTGAACAGCTGTTTGAAAGGGCTACAGTGTTTGGTGAGCATTTTGGACTCTTCACTGTATACTAGGCACATTGCCCTAACTGCCCAAGGATTCATCTTCTGTCCCCTGACGTCACAGTGATGCGGCTCCAAATCCTGTGTCCTCTGCTGCGCTTTGCGCAGTACATTTCCTTTTGTGAGCTATTGCCTCAGGTATATGTTCTGCGCAGGTGCAGAGGCAAGACTAAGATACTGGTGACCTATCTATAGGATGTATCATCAATATCAGATTGGTGAGGTTCCACATCCAGCACCCCCACTGATCAGCTGCTACCTGTAGCCGCAGTTCCAGAAAGTGAACACTGTACAGAGCTGAAACAGCACCGTGTAGTGGTCGTTCTCAGGTACTGCAACTCACCTCACATTCACTTCACCGGAATAAAAAAACAAAAAAACTCTTGGGTGGTTTTCGGGGAGGCGGCTGTCGAAAACAGCTGATTGGTGATGGTGCCAGGTCTTGGACCCCACCGATCTAATACTGATCACATATACTATAAACAGGTTATTAATGTCTTAGTCCCGGAAAAAACTTCGAAGAGCAGCACTAAAATATACAGAATATAATACAGAAAAAAATAAAAGGCTCATTACAAACTTCTAATAAAATTTGAACCAAATTAACATTGTTAATTTGTCTGTATACATACATAGATCAGCCATAACACTTAAACCATCCTGTATAATATTGTGCACCCCATTTCCATGAGATTAATGCTATTCGCTTCAACAGTGATTGAAACTTTATGACTGATGGATGTTTTTTTGTTCTTTTACAATATTTTTTGTGCAAAAAAAAAAAAATGATTAGAGATGATAGCAAAAGGTATTTTAAAGGTTATTTTTGCATAAGACTTCCCACATTTTTCACTTAACATCACATTGCAAGAAATCTCCTTGCTAACAAGGCCCCTCCAATGATATATTTTATTAAGGTGCCTCAGCGACTTACCGACTGTCAAGCAAAACTGTAAAACGTGTACAGCTCCCTCTTGTTTCAGAAAACTCATAAAGCGGAAAAGAAGATCCTGCTCTGCTCTGATCTCCTTCAATTCTAGTTTCAGAACCTTGAAAACAAATGAATCCACTACAACATTTGAAAGCTTGTCCAAAAATACATAAAGTAAAGATAATAGTCAGGCACAACAAGAATGATGTGGCAAAAATGTTAAACTCATTCTGAAGCAGACAAGAAATAACGTAATAATATCATTGAAATAACATTAAAGGGATTCTTCTTTTTTTTTTATCTTAACCTACACATCCGGAACAGAACAGCCCCTAAACATTTCACAGAACTTGAACATAGGGAGAGAGATGTCAAGTTCATGATAAATCGATTATAGTCCTCCCCTTAGACATGGTAACTGGTGACCCATGGAGGAGATGAAGGACATCATTAGACAAGATATGTTGTCTGCTTTGGTGGACCTTTCTTTTGGCCCTTCTTGTCTGGGAGGCAGCCAAATTTAGCTTCCTTTGGATAGGTCATCAGTATGTGATCGGTGGGCATCTGACACCAGGGACCCCAGCCAATCGCTGTTTGAGAAGGCACCGGCCTTTTCACAGATTTGCCTAGGCCATATGACGTCACTGTACATTGGTCACATGACCTAGGTGCAGCTCAGCCCGACTGAAGTGAATGAGGCTGAGCTGCAATACCAAGCAAAGCCGCTATACAATTTGCATCGCTGAGAGAAGGCCACATGCCTGATGCCTTTTCAAAAAGTTGATCGGCAGGGGTCCTGGGTGTTGGACCCCCACTGACCAGTTACTGATGACCTATCCAGAGGAAAGGTCATTAGTAAAAACATCTTGGAAACCTCTGAGCACAGTATGGGATTCTTTGCAAAAATTTTCATAAAAAGCAATTGGGAAAATGTTTTTATAATCTAACAGATGCAGTACAAATGTGATCAAAGGAGTCCATAGCCTTTAAATAAATCATGTTCTTTTTAGGTCATTTTAAGCATGGCAAGTACCGAAGGATTCTTGTTTTTAGGCTCTGCAAATTTTTGAAGGAATGGTACCAAAGTGGAGGTTGGCTCTGTGGCTTCTTCAGGCTAAAACAAAATTAAATGGACGCTCGTTAAAAAAAAAAAAAAGACTTAGAAGACTAGAAGAGTAAATAGTATCACAGAAACGGTACTTACAGGACTATTATCGATGAAGATGAGTAGTAAGCGATTAACATTATCCTAGGGAAAAAACAGATATTCCTTAACTTTAAGGATGGATAATTCAGACACATAAAAACATATCAATTAGCTTCTGCGTGTGACAGCCACGTTCCTGGAGCGACCGCAGCTCATCCGAGCCACACTCAAAGTATGCTCTGAGTGCCAGACCAACCGTGGGTCTATTACAGTAACCCCTTCAGGACAAGGACAATTTTCATTTTTGCACTTTCATATTTTTTTTTCCCCCCACCTTCCAAGAGCTATAACCAATTTTTACTTTTTGGTCTGCATAGTCATATGACGGATGTTTTTTGTGGGACAAGTAGAGTTTTGTAATGGCCCGATTTCATTAACGATTTTTTGTGCTGAATTTTTTTTTTTTATTTGTGGGTGAAATTGGGAAATAAAAATGCAATTCCACCATGGGTATTTGGGTTTCAGTTTTACAGCATTCACTGATCGCTAAAAATGACATGAAAATCTTATCCTGCTGGTGTGTACAATTACTGCGATACACACATTTATATACTGTAGTTTTTCTACTTTAAAAAAATAAATAATAAATCATAATCTGACACCCATAACAGTTTTTTTTCCTCTAGACAGCCATGTGAGGGGGTGTCATGATGAAAAAAAATTGCAGCTGTTTTTATTTGTATTTCCATTATGGCATTCATCGTGCCTGACAAACATTTTTATATTTTATTAGTTCTGATATTTTCACTTCATACACCATTCAAGCACCATGGATGTACAGCTATGCCCAAGTGCACTATGGGGTTAAAAGAGAAACACACACTGTCCTAAGGTGAAAGTATATTTCCTACAATTAAACATTTTTGAGCACTATACGTCTGGCTTCAGTTTTGATGCAGTTTTTTTTTTAGCCAAGCACAAGAGTGAATATAAAAAAAAAGTGAAGAAAAATGTCCTTAGTTTATACTTTTTCAGGAGGCAGCATATGCAAACTAAGACTATCCAGAAGAGTGTGTCCTTACTTACACGTCCCACATACTATGATACTCGCATTTACTAGTCAGTGGAAGTGGAGCAGCACTGAACAATTCTAGCATGTCAGCATATACTGTATTATACACCTACAAGGTTAGAAATCATTGAAACCTACTGGATCAGCCAAGAAGTCCATTGAGGGGAGCAATAACGAACCAGAAAGAATCTCTCTCAGAAGCAATGTCAGAGGCCTGAAAAAATGAACATACAAAATACAAATACATAAATGTGTTTTCAGCAATGGACACATCTTCAAAATTATTATACTCTCATTAAAAGAAGTTTAAATGTGTTGTCTGATATCTATATGCCCTATTAGGAGTCTTAGAAGAGCCAAGAGAGTAAAGTCTCATTCACACGTCTGTGTCCATGCTCAAATACATGAAAAGGTGGTCAGTGATGCCTCTGTGAAGTTGTCCGTGTGTCATCCGTGTTTTATGGACACTGTGCAGCTGAAAATGTAATTTTCAAAGCATCTCTTCCTAATGATCCGTGAATCACGGATGAAACACATATGGCATCAGTGGTTTTCATGGACCGATAGACTATATTGGGTGTGATGGATCTGTGGACACGGACAAAAGAGCATGCTTCCGTGCTAAAACGCAGATGTGTGAATACACACATTAAAATGAATGGGTTCCGTGTAGAACATGTATGGGACACGTCTATGGAACACAGACGAGTGAATGAGACTTAAGAGCAGCTTCATCCTGATGAACTGGTCCATCCATGCTTTACTTTCAAATGAATGGCTGTCGTGCAATATTAAATTATCTTTGCAGCAGATGGTTGACTACACATACAGTGGCAGCCTTACATGGCCATAATATCAGATAGTTGGGGGTCTCAAGAGCACAGACCCTTAGAGAAACCACTGGTTTTAGAGATGGCTGTCCTTAAAGGAGTTCTGCACTTTGTTTAAAGTGATGATCTATCCTTTGGATAGATCATCAGCATCTGATCGGCGGGGGTCCGACACCCGGGACCCGATCAGCTGTTTGAGAAGGCAGCGGCGCTCCAGCAGCGCCGCGTCCTTCTCACTGTTTACCGCAGGCCCAGTGACGTCACAACTAGTATCACTGGGCGGGGCTAAGCTCTGTTCACTTGAATGGAGCTTAGCCGCGCCCAGGCCAGCGATACTAGTCGTGACGTCACTGGGCCTGCGGTAAACAGTGAGAAGGCCGCGGCGCTGCTGGAGCACCACTGCCTTCTCAAACAGCTGATCGACAGGGGTCCCGAGTGTCGGACCACCGCCGATCAGAAGCTGATGATCTATCCCGAGGATAGATCATCAGTGTAAACAAACTGCAGAACCCCTTTAAGGATTGTTTTTACTAGACTATTGAATTGACAATGAAAATGACTAAACGTTTGCAACACAGATTCTGGAAGCTCTGATCCTTGATCACAATAAACTGAAAATGCAAGGTTGTCAAGTAGTATAAAACTGAAAAGCAAAATGTGCAATTCACCTGCTATCTGTTGCTTTTGGTGGTAGAATAAATGGAAATAGAAGTTCAGTGAGTTTTCGGAGGTAGCAAAGTTCATCTCTGCGACTTCTCAATGCAACATGAAGATCAGGTCCATACTCCTCTAGTGCGGCTAGCTGGAGATACTCAGAGTTTTTTACTAAATGGAAATAAATAATGCCATAAAAAATAATAATAATAATAATAAGAGAATATATATTTGATTTCAACCAATAGTTTCACTGACAGGTAACTATACAGAATGGTCACCACTGTCCTTCTCCACACTGCAGTGGTCAAAGGCACAGCCTAGACGAGGTTCACATTACCGTTTGAAATTCTTGTATCCTGTCCCAGCAGAAAAACCGAAATAGCCAAATCAGGCATATGCCGGAGACCAATCACTGATAATGAGGGTTTCTGGCAAGAGTAGCGGCATTCTGCTGGACAAAATACAGCTGCATTCAGTGGTATTTTGTCAGGGAGAATGCAGGTATTTATGTCGGAAACCCAGTGGGCCCTATTGTAGTAAATGGGCTCCGCTGGACACCGGTAGTGTCCGGCATGTGCCAGATCCGGTAACTCTGGTATTCTATGCTACAACATAATACAATGATGTCAACGTAGTCTTACTATATATTACCACTAACAATAATGGTGTGTATAACAAGTAATAATAATCTTGCAGTAGATGTTACCATAAGTACAGCTCAAGACTCATCAATGTATTCTAGACTTATTCACACAGCGCAGTATTAAAGAAAAAGTCACTTATGCCCTTTACTTAAAGAGGTTGTCTAATCTGAGACATTAACTGCAGATCAATAGGACATGTCATAAATTTCAATTTTAAAAAAGGTGCTGGTCCCACCCCTGGGACTCACTTCTATCTCCAGAATGGAGTCCCACTGTGAACAGAGAGCATACCACACATGGTCGTCGTCTTCTCCGGAACATCCAAAAATAGCTGAGCAAGTGTGAACTCCCATAGTGATGAACTGAGCGGTGGCCATGGAGGCCCAGCTCACTCCGTTGGGCCACTGTTCTAGGACCTGCTCTTATCAGACATTTATGGCATATCCTATTGATATGCTACAAATGCCAGTTTAAATGATACCTAATTACCTATTAATTATCTAGAAAATTATGTTCAAAAAGTTAATAAATGCTATCGGGGGGGTTCTGTACAAACCCTTTAGGGAACAATTTTCTAAAATGCACCTGTTCCGATTCGGTCTCCTGGCACTAATCTAGGACTTGCTCTACAAAATCCAAAAGCCAGCTCCACAGCAAGTCCCAAAATCGGTGCAGAGAGTTGCATTATGTCCCAGTTGGTGCCTACAGATTTTTAAACATTTTGATGTGTATATAACATGTCCTAATCAATACGGTATAAGAAAATAGAGGCCGAGACTGCTGGGAACATGTGGAAAAGTGAAAAGCAAGAAGGCTCACGTTACCTTTCTGTCTGGCTTTTGAAATGATTTCAATATGTTTCATAGCAGCTTTCAATAGTTTCCTTGTTATAATAGATGGAATATCCACCTATAAATGAAAAACCATAAATAATACAATCTGCAGTCTTAGCCCGAGCTGCGTTCATTCAAGCAGAGTAAGACCATGGTCGGGCTCAGGCAGTACACAGGCACGGCCACTACACAGTAGATTTAGCCTTCTGCTCTGTCCACTGTTAGGTTTCAGGTGCTGCCAGCTTCCGCGCAGAGTGGGTCAATGGGGGTGCTGGGAGTCACACCTCCACCAATCTAATACTGATGACCTATCCAGAGGATAGGTCATTGATATCTAAAAGGTGGACAACCTCGTTAAATGGACTTTCCAGCACTTTAATCCAATCCTCAGGGCAGGCCATCAATATCAGATCAGCAGGGGACAGTCACTCCGTACCTCCACCAAGCTGTTCCAAAAAAATAGCTCCATCCATTGTGGCACTACAAAGTTCTATCCAACCGCCTCAGTCCACTACACAATGGACGGAGCGGTGCCAGAGTCATAGCAGAACAGCTAATCAGTGGGGGTGTTGGCCCCCTGTCAATCAGGCAGTGATACCCCGTCAAAATGAAAGTGCTGGACTACCCATTTAAGGCTAAAATTAAAGCACCAACTATATTTATTTAAAACATAAATTCATCATTTGCAATTGAAAAATGACATTTTGGGATGTTTTTTTTTCAATATTAAAGTGACAGTTAGGTCCCTTTCACAAGGCGAGTTTTCCGCGCGGGTGCAATGCGTGACGTGAACGCATTGCACCCGCACTGAATCCTGACCCATTCATTTCAATGGGGCTGTGTACATGAGCGATATTTTTCACGCAACACTTGTGTGTTGAGTGAAAATCGCAGCATGTTCTATATGCTGCGTTTTTCACACAAAGCAGGCCCCATAGAAGTGAATGAGCCTGCATGAAAATCGCATTGCTCCTGCAAGCAAGTGTCGATACAATACGATTTTCACGGATGTTTGCTAAGGAGATAATGTTAATAAATAGGGATGAGCCCCAGGACCCTATTAAAGTCCATTTACTTTATTATTTTCCATTATAACATGGTTATAATGGAAAATAATTGCATTCTTTAATACAGAATGCGAAGTAAAATGTCCGTTGAGGGTTAAAAAAAGTGGATGAGGTGAGTAATTTTTTCATTATTTTTTAACCCTCAATGGACATTTTACTTCGCATTCTGTATTAATGAATGCTATTATTTTCCATTATAACCATGTTATAATGGAAAATAATAAAATCTACAGAACACCGAACCCAAACCTGAACTTCATTGAAGAAGTCCGGGTTCGGGTCTGGGTACCAACATTCAGTTTTTTATCACGCGCGTGCAAAACGCATTAAAACGCTTTGCACTCTCGCTGGAAAAAACTGAACACCACAACTGCAGACAAATTGCGTGCGAACCCGCCCGCAACGCATCCGGACTGAATCCGGCACGCTCGTCTGCAAGGGGCCTTAAAGGTTTAAGGGGCATTCTGGTTGCATCAAATAAATATTAGTATAATGAAGGTCTCCACTTGCTATCACCCAACAGGAACTTACATTGTTTAATTCTACTGAATAAAATTCTGGTCATCTGATGGATGAACAGCTACACTGTCCTTTTTAGTTGAAAAGTTATGATACACCTATATATCGACCCAATTCTGTGGCTTGTTATGAAAACTGCAATACCAAGTTTAGACAGTTTTTTTATGCTTTATTATGTTTGCATTGTGAGCACTGCTGTTGATGTAGCTTTATGAGGACTGGTTTTTAACAAGACGAGTTGTAACTTTTTGGGGGAACATAGGACTGAAAGATTAACTTTTATTCCTTTTTTGCGAGATAGAAATAAACAAAATCACCAAAATCTGCCATTTGTTACTTTATATATTTTGTATCTTTTTTATTGTTTTATCGTGTGGGATATATAGATTAATTCTGTAGTACAGGTTGTTATGCTTGTGGCCTATCGCAGTGTATTTTACTGTACTTATCAGTTTCACACTGACAGGCAGCCAATGAATTAGGCCTCATGCACACAAACTTTTTTTTTTGCGGTCCGCCAAACGGATTACCGTTGTTCCGTGATCTGTGACCGTTTTTACTTCCGTGGGTCTTCCTTGATTTTTGGAGGATCCACGGACATGAAAAGTGAAAAGAATAACTAAGTCAAGTTTGCATTGAAAATGATAGGAAAAACGGACACGGATGACTATCTTGTGTGCATCCGTGATTTTTCACGGACCCATTGACTTGAATGGGTCCGTGAAAAAAATAGGACAGGTCATATTTTTTTCACGGACTGGAAAAAACGGGTCACGGACGCGGAAGCCAAACGGTGCATTTTCAGATTTTTCCACGGACCCATTGAAAGTCAATAAGTCCGCGGAAAAAAAAAACGGAAAACGGAACAACGGCCGCGGATGCACACAACGGTTGTGTGCATGAGGCCTTAGGCCATGAAGGGAAACAGAGTCAGAGCCAGAGTACCAGATTCCAGAAGTGTGCTCCAGTGACTCCGACCACGCTCCAGCCCAACGCTCAATAGTTATGCACAGTCCCATAAATGGACTTCGGGTACTTTCACACTTGCGTTATTCTTTTCCGGCGTTGAGTTCCGTCCTAGGGGCTCTATACCGGAAAAGAGCTGATCAGTTTTATCCTAATGCATTCTGAATGGAGAGAAATCCGTTCAGGATGCATCAGGATGTCTTCAGTTCAGTCATTTTGCCTGATCAGGATGGAGATAATACTGCAGCATGCTACGGTTTTATCTCCGTCCAAAAAGACAGAACACTTGCCGGAATGCCGAATCCGGCATTAATTTACATTGAAGAGAATTAGTGCCGGATCCATCATTAAGTGTTCCGGCAAATGTTCCGGCATGCGCAGACCAAAAAAAAATGCAAAACAAATTTATACCGGATCCGTTTTTACAGATGACACCGGAGAGATGGATCCCGCATGTCAATGCATTTGTCAGACAAATCCGCATCCAGAACTGTCTGACAAATGCCATCAGTTTGCATACGGTTTGCCGGAACTGCCTGCCGGAATCCTCTCCCGCAAGTGTAAAAGTACCTTAACAAGTCAACTTTTTACATCAATGCCAATCTCGTTTTTTGATTTTTAATGGCTCCTGGTGCTGGATCACATTTGCATTGTGAAGCCAAAAAGGCCATGCCTGAGATACAGTAAATGTACAAGGCAGACCGGGGTGCCTTTGCATAGATGCTGAGCCACCTCCATCAGGTTGAGTTCACATCTACATCACAGACTCCGCCAAAAATGGCAGACAAAATAGTGCAACATGCAGCAATGTTTTGCCTGGTAAAATAATAGATCACCTTAGAGTCAATGGGGTCCAAAGGACACTGCTGAGACGGATCAGTTTTTCACTTCCAGTCCATTTTTAAGCTGCTATGATGGAACAGAAGAACAGAATGCCCCATGGAGATGTGAACACCTTAGATGTTGGGGTCACTATTGACCATGGCGTCTAAATGAGGTCAATGCTCAGTTATCTCCATTCCTACTCTGTACATTTATGACACTATCAATCCTTCCATCATGGTAAAAAACAGCTTCAGTGTGCCAAGAGGTTAAACATATAAAATGACACACATAGAAATAAATCACGTGATCACCTTCTGTATCCTTCGCACAAGAACTGATGCAAAGAATCTCAATGTCAACCTCAGTTCATCCACGGAAGATTCATCTTCTGTTATGTCACTGCCATGAGTTAGAACAGGTAAGGTCAATACTGTGAACTGCAATAAAATCTTTCACATATGGAAAAAATAATGTTAGAAAGGAGTGACCGAGACCACCCTCCATTTCTGTGCTCCAAGCAGTTATAATGGCACCTATCAAATAGCCGTTATAGAAGCACCTTGCTGGCTGGTTTTAAGAAGGGCATCTAACAGATGGCTACATGGGCACCTGGTCACTGCACACCCACAGACCAGCTCATGGAATACTCTGATCAGGAACTGCCAGGGAATAGTTGGGTATAAAGGGAAAAAATTATTGCGTGTTCTGAGAGCACCGTTTTGTGCATAAATGTTGCCATCAGTGTTGGTTTTACTATAATGTGGAGCAAACAACACAACCCATGAACGTGAACATCTGTGATTATCAACCCTTAAAGGGAACCGGTCATCAACATTATTCTGACCTCACTGAGGATAACATGAAATAGTGACAGAAATGCTGATGTCAGCGGTGTGTCACTCATGAGCTAAAAGGAAGTGGTCGCTGAGAACCAGCATCATAATCATTGCAGCCCAGGCCTTGAAAAGAGTCAAACCTACCTGAGAAGAGTCATGGTTATTATAATCTCCTGCTCTCTCTCCCATCTGCTGATGGTTGTCAGTTCTCTCCTAGAAAGAAAGGGAGAAAACTAGGTAGAAGACGGTCAGTCATCAGCAGGTGGGCAGGAGAGCAGATGATCATGAATAACCAGGACTCTTCTCAGGTGGTCAGGACTCTTTTCCAGGCCCAGTCTGCAATGATTGTGATGTTGGTTCTCAGCAACCACTTACTTTTAACTTTTAAATGACAGACCGCTGAAATCAACTCACCTGTCTCTACTTTATACTGCTGTTAGTATGGGCAGCATGAAGTTGATGACAGGTTCCCTTTAAAACTAAGCAGATCATGTATGTACCAGTTGGAGGTCTCATTTATAAATTAAGCAAGCCCCAGTTTCCTCAATGATACGATAATTGGGTATATTCACCTACCGATACCAGGGGTAAACAAAGTTTTCCAGCACGAGTTCAAAAACCTAGGAAGAAAAGCAATGGATGATAAACCTAGACACAGTCATGACCACATAACCTCAAGTCCTGGAGAACAAGACGACTTTATCCTTGCGACAATAAGATCACAATGTTGCACTCCTATATTACAACTAATCAGTTCGCCTCATCAAGTTCTACACCACCAAGGGGGTGTTCTTAATGTTTGACTGGCAGAGCAGGACATCTTGGCGCCTCGAGAGCAGAGGCTCTACTTCCAGAGTAGCAACTGTTACTGCGTCACCACTCGGAAGTGTTGCAGCACTTGCCCAGTTTCTGCTCCAGTAGCGGAAGCACAGCCTCTGTGTTTGCGCCGCTACTCAGAGCAGAGGCGCAGATGCAATAATGTCAGGGACAACCCCCTCGCGGGTGTAGAACTAGGGTTGAGGAGACAAATCAATTCATACAAATCAACTCGCTCATCTCTACAACTAATGATAGCGAATGTGGTGGCACTGCAACCTGCAAGTGGTCAGAAACCCAAACCTGCTGGATTTCAACGTGATCATATTCATTCGTTGTAATTTAGCAGTACGACATCGAGTCGTGGTGTAACCCTAGCCCCACATACATATCTCTGTCATGCACAGTACAAGGTATAACACAGTGTATTAGTTCCACCCAGTGTGACTAAAAGCTAATTAAAAAGATTTTAAAAAATTTCCCTGTTTGGGGCGACCTCAATGCCTTTGTAAGTACTCTCTATATGATATAAGTAAATGTATACAGAAAACAGCAATACCTCAGAGAGTGATGCATCAACTTTGGAAGGAACCTTCAAGTCCAGCCATGGCTGATAGTTCTCCAGCTGCAGAGTTGGTCTGAAATCATGACAGTATTTCCTTGTAGAAAACACACGTACGGTTCAGCTTCATCTCACATCCCTTTCAAACTTACCTATGTCTTTTGCACTTAACTTTACCACACACCGCACAGCTATGGCCTTGTGGGAAGAGCTCTTGTAGTTCTGTCTGCTAGAGAGAAGACATTGACATGCAGTTGGGTGAAGCTTTAATCACATTCAAGATCTACTAGCACAAAAAAGGGAGAGACACTTTACATTTTTGCCCATATGCTATTGGACTACTTCGCCACCTTGAAGTACAAGGTTGAGATCATTTAGAGGGGTTATCCAAATTCAGCAGATGGCATTTATCATGTGGAGAAAGTTATTACAAGCCACTTACTAATGTATTGTGATTGTCCATATTGCTTCCTTGGCTGGCTTCATTCGTTTTTCCATCACTTTATAAACTTCTCATTTCCATGGTTGTAATCCAGCAGTGGTCGCGCTTGCACACTATAGAAAAAAAGTGCTGGATTAGGGCTCATTCACATGACCGCGGTTTGGCTCCGCTTTAGAGCAGCATTTTTTGCGGCTCGGGTGCGGACCCATTCACTTCAATGGGGCTGCAAAAGATGCGGCCAGCACTCAGTGTGCTCCGTTCTGTGGCCCCTGAAAATTATGAGTCATGTCCTATTCTTGTCCGTTTTGCGGACAAGAATAGCCATTTCTATAAAGGGCCGTCCGTTCCGTAATTGCGGAAGGCACACGGGCGGCATCCGTGTTTTGCGGATCCGCAATTTGCGGACCACAAAATACGGCACGTTCATGTGAACAAGCCCTTATGAGCACTATTTCCTACAGCATGCAAGCACGGCCACCGCTGCTGGATCACAGGGCAGTCGTAACCATGGAAACAAGCAGTGTATAATGTGATGGAGAAATGAATCAAGCCAGTAAAGGAGGCAACATGGACAATCATAGTAAGTGCCTTATATTAACTTTCTCTACATGATAAATGTCATTTGCTTAAGTGAGACAACCCCTTTAACATTTCAGTGTTAGGAACTTTCCTGACATACACACCGAACCTGATGCACATGCAAAAGTATCCACAGGATTCATTTATCTGGTGTATACCAAAAGAGTGATTGATATGAGATCAGGAGGAGTCCGACTCCCAGCATCCTGCAGATCAGCTGGGTGGAAGCCACAACGCTGACTGGAGTTCTGGCGAGAGCTGTGGCCTCCTACCAGCTTACCAAACATAGCGCCATCTATTGGATTGTTATTGCAACTCAGTCCCATTCACTTGAATGGGCCTGAGCTGCGCTTGCCCTGCACTGTGCCATGTGACTAATGAACTTGATGGCACATGGCCTAGGAAGAGACCTAAGAGCCCACGGAGAAACGGGTTTTCGTCATACAGCTGATCAGTAGGGGTGCAGGGGGGTCAGATCTCCACTAATATACTAATATGATACTGATGACCTATCCAGAGGATAGGCCATAAATATCAAAATCATAGAGAACCCCTTTAAAAGGTGTTGTCCAATTAAGACAACTCATCCCAAAGGAGCAGCAGCAGACATGAAGACAGTTATCCCCTATCCTGTGGAGAGACAATAAGGCTATTTTCACACTTGCAGCAGAGTGATCCGGCAAGCAGTTCCGTCACCGGAACTGCCTGCCGGATCCGGAAATCTGTATGCAAACGGACAGCATTTGTAGACGGATCCAGATGCGGATCTGTCTTACAAATGCATTGCAAGAACGGATCAGTCTCTCCGTACGTCATCCAGAGAAACGGATCAGTTATATATTTTTTTCAAATTTTTACCGGTCAGCGCATACCGGAAGGACGGATCCGGCATTGCGGTTTTTTTAATGCCGTATCCGTCACTAATACATTTCAATGTATATTAATGCCGAATCCAGCATTCCGGCAACTGAGCCGGAATTTTGGAGGGAGATAATACCGCAGCATGCTGCGGTATGTCCTCCGTCCAAAACGCCGTTCAGTGACTGAACTGAAGACATCCTGATGCATTCTGAACGGATTACTCTCCATTCAGAATGCATTAGGATAAAACTGATCAGTTCTATTCCGGTATAGAGCCCCTAGGACGGAACTCCGCGCCGGAAAAGAAAAACGCAAGTGTGAAAGTACACTAAGATAAAAGAAGATGTTTGTGTACAAATAGAAGCCCAATAAATTGTCAGAACTGCAATGAGCCAGATCTGAGCCTCTCCGCATCAATAGTCCCTTATGGCACATGGTTTTTAAAGGGTTTCTCTCACCAGATTTAACCCTATTAAGCTAGCTGACATTAGCGATGTGCTAATGTCAGCTGACCCTAACTAGCTTATTCCTACTTTTATCTATGCCCCCGTTACACCAGAAATCTAACTTTTATAATATGCTAATTAGCCTCTAGGAGGGGGGGGGGGCGTTGTTCCTGCTCCTAGAGGCTCCGTTCTCCCACCTTTGTCGCCTCCCTCCAAGTCCTGATTGACAGGACCAGGCAGCGCTTGCATCTGTCTGCCAGCCCTGTGCTCTGGTGAAATCTCGCGCCGTTCAGTATTCGGCGCAGTGAGGGAAAGACGCTCGCAGGCTGCCAGGTTCCTCTCACCGCGCCTGCTCCGAGATTTCACCAGAGCACAGGGCTGGCAGACAGATGTGAGCGCTGCCTGGTCCTGTCAATCAGGACTTGGAGGGAGGCGACAAAGGTGGGAGAACGGAGCCTCTAGGAGCAGGAACAATGCCCCCCCCCCCTGCTCCTAGAGGGTAATTAGCATATGATAAAAGTAAGATTTCTGGAGTAACGGGGGCATAGATAAAAGTAGGAATAGGCTAGTTAGGTTTAGCTGACATTAGCACATCGCTAATGTCAGCTAGCTTAATAGGGTTAAATCTGGTGACAGAAACCCTTTAAGAGGAGCTCAAAAGGGCAATACAATGTAATTAAATGCTGTACCTTGGGCTTATGTTTTATATTGAAAAGAATATTCGGAAGGAGTGATTCAGGTTCCAGAGTGCAATATAATGTGACAACTCCAGCAAGGAAAGACCAGAAGATCATAAGAATATGGAGGTATCTGGAAAATGATGAGAACATGGTTAACTTAACATAAAAGTCATACATAATGACCAGCTACTACGGCAAACAAGACTGGTTAAGGGTACTTTCACACTTGCGTCAAAGTTTTCCGGCATGCTGCATTTTTCTCTCCGGCCAAAAATCCTGTACACTTGTCTGAATGTCGGATCCAGCATTTTTTTCCATTGGAATGTATTAGTGCCGGATCCAGCATTAAAATTGCCGCATTGACGGATCCGGTTTGCGCATGTGCAGACCTTTAAAAATGTAAAAATAAATAAATACCGGATCCGTTTTTCCAGATGACACCGGAGAGACTTATCCGGTATTGCAATGCATTTGTGAGATGGATCCGCATCCATCTGCAAATGGTTTCCGTTTGCATAGATTGCCGGATCAGACGACGGAACTGCCTGCCGGAACCCAGCAATGCAAGTGTGAAAGTACCCGAAGAGTGTCTTCAGATAATGACACCAGGTATGTGAAACAGATGTGAAAACAGCCGTGTGAGAGACCCAATTCCTGAGAAAACAAACATTACAGACAAGGATAGGACTGTTCTATGAAGGGCCAGCTGTTCCGTTCCGCAAAATACGGAATGCACACGGTCGTCAGAATACATACGGCTGTGTGCATGAGCCCTTAGTGAGTTATCTGGATGACTGCTAATATATATATATATATATATATATATGTACACATTGAGATAGGGCAGTGATAAATAGATGCTAATGTCTGTAAAGCGCTATATGAATGCATATAATAAATCTCTATATACGATAGCAGTCCCATCCCCAGTGTGATCATCACTGTTCTGTATCACATCCATAGCGTTAGTCCAGATGACAGGCAGCCGCTGCCGGAAAGCGATCCCGTCGTGGAGGGCACCCCTGGGCTGTCATGCGCAGTACAGACCGCGTTACCTGAGGAGCAGGACGGTGGACAGTGAGAGGACGATGAGGATAAAGCACAGCAGCGGGTACTGGCGGCATGTGTCCCGCAGAGCACCAGCCCGCAGCAGCTGCCTCACATTCTGCCACATCTTCCAGGCCGCGGACATGACTGCAGCCTCAGCGGCCGTCTTCCTGGAATGTGACTACACACGTCACTGCCCGAGGCGCCGCCCACTCTGAGACCTGCATCTGACTGGCCGCTGGGTGTGAACGTGCCCGTAGCTGCCTCCGGGGCGTGAAAGAGAGTGCGGTACTGCCATATAGGATGGCGTTAGCTGCTGCGGTTTCTTCTACTTAGGGCTGCACGGCGAGATTTTAATTATTAAACTACAGCTGCAATCTTGTGGACTGCAATCAATCAATCAGGCTACAGTGTCGCCTAGGCCTTACGGTACAGTTACAAGACGAAAAGGTCGCGTGAAATTTTTGGTAATAATAGTCAATGGTGTCGCGCTGTGACTGAGACGCGACAGTTGCAAAAAATTCAAGTTGGATTTTTGTGCGACTGTCGGTCACAGCACGACCCCATTGACTATTATTACCAAAAAGGGGGCGCTAGCCTAACTGTAACACAAGCAGATTGGCATCACTAGATGCCATGGTCACTGCACTAGGGCCTACTGAGACAGCTGATAGAGGGGTCCCAGGTGTCGGACCCTCATCAGTCTGATGATAGGTCATCAAAACTCTTTAACCCCTTCAGGACCGGGCTCATTTTCACCTTAAGGACCAGGCCATTTTTTGAAAATCTGACCAGTGTCACTTTAAGTGGTGATAACTTTAAAACGCTTTGACTTATCCAGGCCGTTCTGAGATTGTTTTTTCGTCACATATTGTACTTCATGACACTGGTAAAATGGAGTCAAAATATTTCATTTTTATTTAGGAAAAAAATACCAAATTTACCAAAAATTTGGAAAAATGTGCAAATTACCAAGTTTAAATTTCCCTACTTTTATAATAGATAGTAATACCTCCAAAAATAGTAATTA
This sequence comes from Bufo bufo, assembly GCF_905171765.1. NCBI lineage: Eukaryota > Metazoa > Chordata > Amphibia > Anura > Bufonidae > Bufo > Bufo bufo. The sequence continues at coordinate 301,280,222 of NC_053392.1, forward strand.
CTTTACATTCCCCATATGTCTACTTCATGTTTGGATCATTTTGAAAATGACATTTTATTTTTTATGGGACGTTACAAGTCTTAGGCCCCTTTCACACGAGCGAGTTTTCCGCGCGGGTGCAATACGTGAGGTGAACGCATTGCACCCGCACTGAATCCTGATCCATTCATTTCTATGGGGCTGTTCACATGAGCGGTGACTTTCATGCATCACTTGTGCGTTGCGTGAAAATCGCAGCACGTTCTATATTGTGCGTTTTCCACGCAACGCAGGCCGCATAGAAGGGAATGGGGCTGCGTGAAAATCGCAAGCATCCGCAAGCAAGTGCGGATGCGGTGCGATTTTCACGCACGGTTGCTAGGAGACGATCGGGATGGGGACCCGATCATTATTATTTTCCCTTATAACATAGTTATAAGGGAAAATAATAGCATTCTGTATACAGAATGCACAGTAAAATAGGGCTGGAGGGGTTAAAAATAAAATATATATAATAATTTAAAGGGAACCTGTCACCTAGATTTTGGGTATAGAGCTGAGGACATGTGTTGCTAGATGGCCGCTAGCACATCCGCAATATCCAGTCCCCATAGCTCTGTGTGCTTCTATTGTGTATAAAAACCGATTTGATACATATGCAAATTAACCTGAGATGAGTCAGAGCTTGAAAATATGACTCTTCTCTGGTCACACAAGTAAGATATGACTCTTTTATGTTAATTTGCATATGTATCAAATCGCTTTTTTTTTTACACAATAAAAGCACACAGAGCTATGGGGACTGGGTATTGCGGATGTGCTAGTGGCCATCTAGCAGCCAATGTCCTCAGCTCTATACCCAAAATCCCGGTGACAGGTTCCCTTTAACTCACCTTAATCCACTTGTTTGCGCAGCCCGGCTTCTCTTCTGTCTTCTTTTGTAAGGAATAGGACCTTTGATGACGTCACTACGCTCATCACATGGTCCGTCACATGATCCATCACCATGGTAAAAGATCATGTGATGGACCATGTGATGAGCATAGTGACGTCATCAAAGGTCCTATTCCTCATAGAAGAAGACAGAAGAGATCCCGGCTGCGCGAACAAGTGGATTAAGGTGAGTTAAATTATTATTATTATTTTTTTAACCCCTCCAGCCCTATTGTACTATGCATTCTGTATTCAGAATGCTATTATTTTCCCTTATAACCATGTTATAAGGGGAAATAATACAATCTACACTACAACTAACCCAAACCTGAACTTCTGTAAAGAAGTTCGGGTCTGGGTACCACAGTCGGTTTTTTATCACGTGCGTGCAAAACACATTGCACCCGCGCGATAAAAACTGAACATCGGAACGCAATCGCAGTCAAAACTGACTGCAATTGGGTACCTACTCACGCGGGTTTGCCGCATCCGAACCTAATCCAGACACGCTCGTCTGCAAGGAGCCTAAGGCTGAGTTCACATGGGCGAGTATTCCGCGCGGATGCCATGTGTGAGTTGAACGCATTGCACCCGCACTGAATACCGACCCATTAATTTCTATGTGGCTGTTCACATGAGCGGTGACTTTCATGCATCACTTGTGCGTTGCGTGAAAATCGCAGCATGTTCTATATTGTGCGTTTTTCACGCAACGCAGGCCCCATAGAAGTGAATGGGGTTGCGTGAAAATCGCAAGCATCCGCAAGCAAGTGCGGATGCGGTGCGATTTTCACGCACGGTTGCTAGGAGACGATCGGGATGGAGACCCGATCATTATTAGTATTCTGAATACAGAATGCAAACTAAAAAAGCGCTGGAGGGGTTAGAAAAAATATATTAATATTTTAACTCACCTTAATCCACTTAATCGCGGAGCCGGCATCGCTTCTGTCTTCATCTTAGCTGTGTGGAGCAACAGGACCTGTGGTGACGTCACTCCGGTCATCACATGGTCCATCACATGATCCATCACCATGGTAAAAGATCATGTGATGGATCATGTGATGACCGGAGTGACATCATCACAGGTCCTGTTGCTCCACACAGCTAAGGCTACTTTCACACTAGCGTTCGGGGCTCCGCTTGCGAGTTCCGTTTGAAGGCTCTCACAAGCGGCCCCGAACGGATCCGTCCAGCCCTAATGCATTCTGAGTGGACGCGGATCCGCTCAGAATGCATCAGTCTGGCACCGTTTGTCCTCCGCTCAGCAGGCGGACACCTGAACGCAGCTTGCAGCGTTCGGGTGTCCGCCTGGCCGTGCGGAGGCAAACAGATCCGTCCAGACTTACAATGTAAGTCAATGGGGGCGGATCCGTTTGAAGATGACACAGTATGGCTCCATTTTCAAACGGATCTGTCCCCCATTGACTTTCAATGTAAAGTCAAAACGGATCCGTTTGCATTATCACGGATCCGTTTTGCATGGTAATGCAAACAGATCCGTTCTGAACGGATCTAAGCGTTTGCATTATAGGTGCGGATCCGTCTGTGCAGATACCAGACGGATCCGCACCTAACGCAGGTGTGAAAGTAGCCTAAGATGAAGACAGAAGGAGATGCTGGCTCCGCGATCAAGTGGATTAAGGTTAGTTAAATTATTATTATTATTTTTTAACCCCTCCAGCCCTATTGTACTAAGTATTCAGAATGCTATTATTTTCACTTATAACCATGTTATAAGGGAAAATAATAATGATCGGGTCCCCATCCCAATACAATCTACAGAACACCGATCCCAAGCACGAACTTCTGTGAAGAAGTTCGGGTTTGGGTACCAAAAATGCGTGATTTTTCTCCCGCGAGTGCAAAACGCATTACAATGTTTTGCACTCGCGCGGAAAAATTCCCGCAACGCACCCGCACATTTTCCCGCAACGCCCGTGTGAAAGAGGCCTTAGAAGTTTAGAAGCAAATCTTAAAATTTTTAAGAACATTTCCAAACCCCAACTTTTTCAGGACAAGTTCAGTTATGAAGTCACTTTGTGTGGCTTACATATTAAAACCACCCATAAATCACCCCATTTTAGAAACTACACCCCTCAAGGTATTCAAAACTGTTTTTACAAACTTGGTTAACCCTTTAAGTGCCCCATGAGAATTAAATGAAAATTCATAATCTAACTTTTTTTTAGCAGATTTTAAAGGGCTTCTACCACCAGTACTACATAACAGTATGTTTCTAACATTAGTCCCTGCAGCCGTTTTTGTTAAAAAAGCACTTTTATTATATGCTAATGAGCCTCTAGGTGCTATGTGGGCGTAAAATCAGCACCTAGAGGCTCCGTCCATTCACGCTTTATCCCGCCCAGGTCCAGTGTTCTGCCCGCCCAGCTCCTCTTGATTGATGGCACGGTCCACCGCATCGTTGGCGAAATCCTGCGCCTGCGCCGTTCACTTCTGTCTTCGGCGCAGGCGCAGTGAGTAAATGATGCGATCCTGGTGCCTGATTCCTCACTGCGCCTGCGCCGACTACGTCACAGTGAGGAAGCCGGCATCAGGAGAGCGGCCTTCACTCACTGCAACTGCGTCGAAGACAGAAGTGAACGGCGCAGGCGCGGGATTTCGCCAACGATGCAGGGAACAGTGGCATCAATCAAGAGGAGCTGGGCGGGCAGAACACTGGACCTGGGCGGCATAATGGGTGAGTGGACGGAGCCTCTAGGTGCTGATTTTACGCCCACATAGCACCTAGAGGCTCATTAGCATATCTATAAAAGTGCTTTTTTTACTAAAACGGCTGCAGGGACTAATGTTAGAAACATACTGTTATGTAGCGCTGACATTAGCGAATCGCTATATCAGTCAGCTACATAACAGTATTTCTGGTGGTAGAAACCCTTTAAAATTAGTGAAGTGGAGAGCATTTGAAGAAGAATGCTAATAAAGGAGGAAGAGATTAAAGAAAAGAAAATGAGGAAATTTTATAGGGACGCTATCCCAATTAATAGCCAGTTTTAATGAAGAGAGCACAGATAATATGGAAAACACTAATGCATTTGAGACATTAGATGAATATACAGCAGAAAAGGATAATAGTCTGGATATAAATGAATCTATCCTCACAACTCATAGCGAGAATAGTGCCATAACCACTAGGAGGAACCCTAACACTATGCCCCCCATATCACCATTAGTGACAATTAATCATCCGAACATTTCAACCCAAAATCGCTTTAGCCCGTTGGATCCCGCGCCAAATGAATACAGGCGCGGGATTTGAAATGATGACAGGGCCAGTCGGAGGAGGAGAGCGCTCGCTGGCCCTGTCAATCAATAGGAGGAGGGGGCGGATTTTTGCGGCGGCTACCAGCAAGTAGACGCCCTACTTGCTGGTAGTAAAGCGATTTGCATATTTTAAAAGATCGTTTTTTTAAGGAAAAGAAGCCACAGACAAAGGTAAGATCCCTATATAGGGAATAGTAGTTAAATAAGGATTTTAACAAGCCCAGAAAAAAAAAGGGTTTTGGGGGTGACAGAAGCCCTTTTATTAAAGGCTTCTTTCCTTGTAAAAAATGTCCGGGATGCAAAAAATCAAAAACAATGAAAAAACAAACACAGGTGAAGAATACTGAAGGTTCATATGTACATGACATAAGAGATTTCATTTCATGCAATAGCTCAGGCGTAATCTATGCGATTACTTGTCCCTGCGAAAAAATCTATATTGGTCGAACAAAGAGACTCCTCAAAAAAAGAATAGGAGAACATATATATAATATTGAAAGAAAATATGAGGGGCATCCATTATCGCGACACTATAGGGATAAGCACCTAGGAAAATTTGCAGGTTCAACTTTCTCTGGGATAGAGATTGTTAGAAAAAACCGTAGAGGTGGGGATTATATTAAGGAGATGTCAAGATCAGAAACGAGATGGATCTTTAACCACCTCAGCTCCCCTAGCTTAAACCCTCTTAACCCTTTCATGACCAAGGGTCATTGATGCCCTAATGTCCAGGTCAAAATTTACAAATCTGACATGCGTCACTTTATGTGGTAATAGCTTTGGAACACTTTTACTTATCCAAGCCATTCTGAGATTGTTTTCTCGTGACAAATTATACTTCATGATAGTCATATATTTGAGTCAATATATTTCACCTTTATCTATGAAAAAATCCGAAATGTACCCAAAATTTTGAAAAATTCACAATTTTCCAAATTTCAATTTCTCTGCTTCTAAAACAGAAAGTCATACCTAATAAAATATTTATTACTTAACATTTCCTATATGTCTACTTTATGTTAGCATCATTTTGGAAATGTCATTTTATTCTTTTAGGACGTTAGAAGGCTTAGAAGTTTAGAAGCAATTCTTAAAATGTTTAAGGAAATTTCCAAAACCCACTTTATAAGGACCAGTTCAGGTCTGAAGTCACTTTGTGGGGCCTACATAGTAGATACCCCCATAAATGACCCCATTGTAGAAACTACACCCCTCAAGTTACTCAAAACTGATTTTACAAACTTCTTTAACCCTTTAGGTGTTCCACAAGAATTAAAGGAAAATGGAGATGAAATTTCAAAATTTCACTTTTTTGGCAGATTTTCCATTTTATTGCATTTTTTTCTTTGAAACATTGAGGGTTAACAGCCAATATTTATTACCCTGATTCCGCGGTTTACAGAAACACCCAACATGTGGTCGTAAACTGCTGTACGGGCACACGTAAAGGAATGCCGTACGGTTTTTGGAAGGCAGATTTTGCTGGATTGGTTTTCTGAACGCCATATGTTTTTTATTTTTCTGCCGATCGTCTTGTGCAGGGGCTCGTTTTTTTCAGAAAGTGCTGAGGTTTTAATTTGTACCATTTTTGGGTACATAGGATTTTTTGATCATTCATTATTACACTTTATGGGGCAAGGTGACCAAAAAATTGGCTGTTTTGGAACAGCTTTCATTTATTTATTTTTACAGCGTTCATCTGAGGAGTTAGGTCATGTGATAGTTTTATAGAGAAGATCGTTACGGACGTGGCAATACCTAATATGTATACTTTTTCTTATTTATTTAAGTTTTACACAATAATTTCTGAAACCAAAAAAAACTATGTTTTAGTGTCTCCATAGTCTGAGAGCCATAGCTTTTATATTTTTGGGGCGATTGTCTTAAATAGGGTATAATTTTTTGCGGGATGAGGTGACGGTTTGATTGGTAGTATTTTGGGGGTCATAAGTAGGGATGAGCGAACCCGAACTGTATAGTTCGGGTTCGTACCGAATTTTGGGGTGTCCGTGACACGGACCCGAACATTTTCGTAAAAGTCCGGGTTCGGTGTTCGGCGCTTTCTTGGCGCTTTTTGAAAGGCTGCAAAGCAGCCAATCAACAAGCGCCATACTACTTGCCCCAAGAGGCCATCACAGCCTTGCCTACTATTGGCATGGCTGTGATTGGCCAGTGCAGCATGTGACCCAGCCTCTATATAAGCTTGGGTCACGTAGCGCTGCACGTCACTCTGCTGATTCAAGCATAGGGAGAGGTTGCTGCTGCGACGTTAGGGCGAGATTAGGCAGATTAACTCCTCCAAAAGACTTAATTCAGTGATCGATCTCCAGCTGTGGATCATTGAAGTGCTATTATTGACTTGCTCACTTTTTTTAGGCTGCCCAGAGCGTTTTTATATCACTTTTTTCTGGGGTGATCGGCGGCCATTTTGTGGCTTGTGGTGCGCCAGCACAAGCTACCACCAAGTGCATTTAACCATCAATAGTGTGGTTATTTTTTGCTATATCCTACATCAGGTGCAGACTGAGCCTGTGTCACCCAAGTGCATTTAACCATCAACAGTGTGGTTATTTTTTGGCCATATACTACATCAGGTGCAGGCTGAGCCTGTGTCACCCAAGTGCATTTAACCATCAATAGTGTGGTTATTTTTTGGCCATATACTACATCAGGGGCAAGTTGAGCCTGTCACCCAGCACCTAAAAAATAGGCCTGACATTTCTATTTCTCCAAATCAGTACAGTTTTAGCTGGTCAAGTTATATTTAGTGACCGTAAAAGCACAGTTTTTGTTCTGGGTTGAAAAACTATTCCCAAATTTGCCATTCTCAAAATTAGTAGTTTCTGCTATATCAGGCCTACTTTAAATCTATCCCAAAAAGGATATCTTAGATTGAAGGTGCTGATAGTGTCATTCTGAAAAACTTAACACACACGCTACCGTGCAGATACAAGTCTAATTCTGTGATTAAAGGTATATCTGTCACACAGCGCGTAAAAAATAGGCCTCACATTTATATTCAACCAAATCTGTCATTACTTGTGTGCCTGTATTAGTGTAATACGGTACCTAAATAGATAGCCAGACAGTGTTAGGTGTCTGTAAAAAAACGCCTGAATTTTAATTCAATACATTGGCCCGAATAATATTTTTCTTATTGTGGTGAACGGTAACAATGAGGAAAACAACTAGTAAGGGACGCGGACGTGGACATGGTCGTGGTGGTGTTAGTGGACCCTCTGGTGCTGGGAGAGGACGTGGCCGTTCTGCCACAGCCACATGTCCTAGTGTACCAACTACCTCAGGTCCCAGTAGCCGCCAGAATTTACAGGGATATTTGGTGGGGCCCAATGCCGTTCTAAGGATAGTAAGGCCTGAGCAGGTACAGGCATTAGTCAATTGGGTGGCCGACAGTGCATCCAGCACGTTCACATTATCTCCCACCCAGTCTTCTGCAGAAAGCGCACAGATGGCGCATGAAAACCAAGCCCATCAGTCTGTCACATCACCCCCATGCATATCAGGGAAACTGTCTGAGCCTCAAGTTATGCAGCAGTCTTTTATGCTGTTTGAAGACTCTGCTGCCAGGGTTTCCCAAGGGCATCCACCTAGCCCTTCCCCAGGGGTGGAAGAGATGAATGCACTAACGCACAACCACTTATGTTTCCTGATGATGAGGACATGGGAATACCACCTCAGCACGTCTCTGATGATGACGAAACACAGGTGCCAACTGCTGCGTCTTTCTGCAGTGTGCAGACTGAACAGGAGGTCAGGGATCAAGACTGGGTGGAAGACGATGCAGGGGACGATGAGGTCCTAGACCCCACATGGAATGAAGGTCGTGCCTCTGACTTTCACAGTTCGGAGGAAGAGGCAGTGGTGAGACCGAGCCAACAGCGTAGCAAAAGAGGGAGCAGTGGGCAAAATCAGAACACCCGCCGCCAAGAGACTCCGCCTGCTACTGACCGCCGCCATCTGGGACCGAGCACCCCAAAGGCAGCTTCAAGGAGTTCCCTGGCATGGCACTTCTTCAAACAATGTGCTGACGACAAGACCCGAGTGGTTTGCACGCTGTGCCATCAGAGCCTGAAGCGAGGCATTAACGTTCTGAACCTTAGCACAACCTGCATGACCAGGCACCTGCATGCAAAGCATGAACTGCAGTGGAGTAAACACCTTAAAAACAAGGAAGTCACTCAGGCTCCCCCTGCTACCTCTTCTGCTGCTGCCGCCTCGGCCTCTTCTGCTGCTGCAGCCTCGGCCTCTTCCTCCGCCTCTGTAGGAACGTTGGTACCTGCCGCCCAGCAAACATGGGATGTACCACCAACACCACCACCTGCGTCACCAAGCATCTCAACCATGTCACACGGCAGCGTTCAGCTCTCCATCTCACAAACATTTAAGAGAAAGCGTAAATTCCCGCCTAGCCACCCTCGATCCCTGGCCCTGAATGCCAGCATTTCTAAACTACTGGCCTATGAAATGCTGTCATTTAGGCTGGTGGACACAGACAGCTTCAAACAGCTCATGTCGCTTGCTGTCCCACAGTATGTTGTTCCCAGCCAGTACTACTTCTCCAAGAGAGCCGTGCCTTCCCTGCACAACCAAGTGTCCGATAAAATCAAGTGTGCACTGCGCAACGCCATCTGTGGCAAGGTCCACCTAACCACAGATACGTGGACCAGTAAGCACGGCCAGGGACGCTATATCTCCCTAACTGCACACTGGGTAAATGTAGTGGCGGCTGGGCCCCAGGCGGAGAGCTGTTTGGCGCACGTCCTTCCGCTGCCAAGGATCGCAGGGCAACATTCTTTGCCTCCTGTCTCCTCCTCCTCCTACTCAGCTTCCTCCTCCTCTTCTTCCACCTGCTCATCCAGTCAGCCACACACCTTCACCACCAACTTCAGCACAGCCCGGGGTAAACGTCAGCAGGCCGTTCTGAAACTCATATGTTTGGGGGACAGGCCCCACACCGCACAGGAGTTGTGGCGGGGTATAGAACAACAGACCGACGAGTGGTTGCTGCCGGTGAGCCTCAAGCCCGGCCTGGTGGTGTGCGATAATGGGCGAAATCTCGTTGCAGCTCTGGGACTAGCCGGTTTGACGCACATCCCTTGCCTGGCGCATGTGCTGAATTTGGTTGTGCAGAAGTTCATTCGCAACTACCCCGACATGTCAGAGCTGCTGCATAAAGTGCGGGCCGTCTGTTCGCGCTTCCGGCATTCACACCCTGCCGCTGCACGCCTGTCTGCGCTACAGCGTAACTTCGGCCTTCCCGCTCACCGCCTCATATGCGATGTGCCCACCAGGTGGAACTCCACCTTGCACATGCTGGACAGACTGTGCGAGCAGCAGCAGGCCATAGTGGAGTTTCAGCTGCAGCACGCACGGGTCAGTCGCACTGCGGAACAGCACCACTTCACCACCAATGACTGGGCCTCCATGCGAGACCTGTGTGCCCTGTTGCGCTGTTTCGAGTACTCCACCAACATGGCCAGTGGCGATAACGCCGTTATCAGCGTTACAATACCACTTCTATTTGAACGTGTATTCAGCACGGCAGGGGGCGTCATTACAGACAAACGCAGCCACCTGTCTACAGCCAATGTGGACAAGCTGACGTTCATAAAAATGAACCAGGCATGGATCCCACAGGACCTGTCCATCCCTTGTGCAGATTAGACATTAACTACCTCCCCTTAACAATATATTATTGTACTCCAGGGCACTTCCTCATTCAATCCTATTTTTATTTTCATTTTACCATTATATTGCGGGGCAACCCAAAGTTGAATGAACCTCTCCTCTGTCTGGGTGCCGGGGCCTAAATGTGTGACAGTGGCCTGTTCCAGTGGTGGGTGACGTGAAGCCTGATTCTCTGCTATGACATGAAGACTGATTCTGTGCTGACATGAAGCCAGATTCTCTGTTATGGGACCTCTCTCCTCTGTCTGGGTGCCAGGGCCTAAATATGTGACAGTGGCCTGTTCCAGTGGTGGGTGACGTGAAGCCTGATTCTCTGCTATGACATGAAGACTGATTCTCTGCTGACATGAAGCCTGAATCTCTGTTATGGGACCTCTCTCCTCTGCCTGGGCCTAAATATGTGACAGTGGCCTGTTCCAGTGGTGGGTGACGTGAAGCCTGATTCTCTGCTATGACATGAAGACTGATTCTCTGCTGACATGAAGACTGAATCTCTGTTACGGGACCTCTCTTCTCTGCCTGGGCCTAAATATCTGACAATGGACTGTTCCAGTGTTGGGTGACGTAAAGCCTGATTCTCTGCTATGACATGCAGACTGATTCTCTGCTGACATGAAGCCAGATTCTCTGTTACGGGACCTCTCTCCTCTGCCTGGGTGTCGGGGCCTAAATATATGACAATGGACTGTTACAGTGGTGGGTGACGTGAAGCCAGATTCTCTGCTATGGCATGAAGACTGATTCTCTGCTTACGTGAAGCCAGATTCTATGCTATGGGACCTCTCTCCAATTGATATTGGTTTATTTTTATATATTTTATTTTTATTTTAATTCATTTCCCTATCCACATTTGTTTGCAGGGGATTTACCTACATGTTGCTGCCTTTTGCAGCCCTCTAGCTCTTTCCTGGGCTGTTTTACAGCCTTTTTAGTGCCGAAAAGTTCGGGTCCCCATTGACTTCAATGGGGTTCGGGTTTGGGACGAAGTTCGGGTCGGGTTCGGGACGAAGTTCGGGTCGGGTTCGGATCCCGAACCCGAACATTTCCCGGAAGTTCGGCCGAACTTCTCGAACCCGAACATCCAGGTGTTCGCTCAACTCTAGTCATAAGCCTTTTTGATCGCTTGCTGTTGCACTATTTGTGATGTAAGGTGCCAAAAATAGCTTTTTTGGCACAGTTTTTTTTTTTTTTTTTTTTAATAGTGTTTATCGGACTGGGTCTATCATATGATATATTTATAGAGACAGTCGTTACGGACGCGGTGACACCTAATATGTGTATTTTATTTTTTCATTTTTTTATAGGAAAAGGCAATTTCTTTTTTTAATTGACATTTTTATTTCTTTTTTTATTTTTCATTTTTATTATTTTCACTTTCTTTTTTTATCAAGTCCCTCTTGGATCATGAAGATCAAATGGGGCTGATGGCTGTACTATACTTTGCAATGCTCTTGCATTGCAAAGTATAATACTATTAGATGCCCTGTAGGTGGCAGCACCGGACGCCTTTGCAAAGCGTCCGGTTGCCATGGCAACCATCGGGCGCTGCTATCACAGCGCTGCAGCCCCGATGGTTGAGAGAGGGAGCTCCCTCCCTCTATTAACCCCATGGATGCCGCAACCGCGGCATCTATGGGGTTACAGCAGAGTGTCAGCATAGAGCTGACACTCGCTGCTGATGGCGGCGGCTCAGGAATGGAGCCGCCGCCATCACACACAGCGGGGGCACAGGATCGGGGGCAGCGCTGGAAAGGGGGGGGTATTGGGGTACGGCGGCTGACATTGAGGGTGAGGGAGGCTGGGGCAGGAGGGGCGGGGAGACAGCATGGGGCGGACCGCATCAAGGAGGGACTAAATGAATATGGATCGGGCGGGGGAACTACTGCATCAGGGGCAAGCGCGGACAGGGGGGTGTTGGAGGCAGATCGGGGGGGCCACAGAGACAGAGCGCAGATCACAGCCTGAAACCGGCATTTTTTCCACTGCCGCGATCCGATTGGTTAGTCTGCACAGACTAACCAATCGGATCGATTGTCGGCAAGGGTCCACTCTGATTGGTCCCTTGCCGGCATTACTGCACTGTATGCTGTCCGTGACAGCACCAGGGCAGGGGCAGAAGCTTTATTCCAAGCGCTTTGCAGCGCTTGGATTAAAGAAGTGTCTTGACGTTTATAGACGTGATAGCTGCACGGGGCATGTGCAGCTATCACGTATATATACAGATTGCAGTCGGGAAGGGGTTAATGACCAGACCACTTTTTACAATTCTGCACTACACTACTTTCACGGTTTATTGCTCGGTCATGCAACTTACCACCCAAATGAATTTTACCTCCTTTTCTTCTCACTAATAGAGCTTTCATTTGGTGGCATTTCATTGCTGCTGACATTTTTACTTTTTTTGTTATTAATCGAAATTTGTTCAAAAAAATGACATTTTTTACTCTAAGTTGTAAATTTTTTTTTTTAAAAACGACATCTATATATAAATTTTTCATCAACATTTGCATGGAAAATACACTTTGTGAACATACCCTTAGGCCTCTCGCACACGACCATATGCCCTCCGAGATATACGGTCCGTGAGTGGGCTATATGTTCCGGAGCGGCATTAATAGTCCCGCAGGCGGCCCGACATGCACAGCATAATTGTAATCTATGATGCTGTGTGCTCCCTTGCGCACGATCAATGCCGCTCCGGGACATATGGCGCTCACGGACCATATGTCTCGTGTGCAAGAGGTCTTATGCTGCTTTGCACAGCGGATTGTTACACTATTTAAATTTTTCTCTAAATTTATTGTTCTACATGTCTTTGATAAAAAAAAAAATGTTTGGGTAAAAAAAAAAATGGTTTGGGTGAAAGTTATAGCATTTACAAACTATGGTACAAAAATGTGATTTTCCGCTTTTTGAAGCAGCTCTGACTTTCTGAGAATCTGCCCCTACTGCTTTCAATAGGAATCTGCACTGTTGTTGATGTATGGATTGTGTTGCGGGAAAAAAAAAAAAAGAGTGGATGGATCCGCATCATACAAAAGACCAAAACTGGGGATTCTGCTGCAGATTTCAACCTTTATATTTATATCTTCGGAATAAGATGTTCACACAGTGGATCAGAGATCCGAAGTCAATTCGTTGAAACACTTCAATTTTAATGCCCTACGAAGACCTGTTTCCACTTACAGCATTAAAATGTATTGCCTCCGTGTAGGCAAAATTCATTCATCCAAAGTCGTGCAAGACTCTAGTGAATCAATTCAGTAATCATATCTGTGCATTTTAAAATAGGAATCCGAAGTCAGGTTTCGTACTGGCTGTTATCTCGGTACCAAAGCCAACTTTGGATTGCTATTTTAAAAAGTTTTTTAAGACACAGATACGAATACCGAATTAATTGCAACTTCGGGTGAAACTAATTTTGCCTACACAGAAGCAATACATTTTAATGCTGGACAGGTCGCAGCATTACAAGGGAAGTGTTTGAACGGAATCGACTTCAGATCTCTGATCCAAAGCTTGATTCGTTCAACACTAGTCGTGATGTCTTCATAGGAGTGAGGGCTCCCTTAACCACTTCACATCCGGACCATTTCCCCCTTCCTGACAGAGCCATTTTTTGCAAATTTGACACGTGTCACTTTATGTGGTAATAACTTTAAAACGCTTTTACTTATACAGGCCATTCTGAGATTGTTTTCTCGTCACATATTGTACTTCATGACAGTGGTAAAATGGAGTCAAATTTTTACCAAAAATTTGGAAAAGTTAGCAAATTTCAATTTCTCTACTTTTATAATAGATAGTAAAACCTTCAAAAATAGTTATTACTTTACATTCCCCATATGTCTAGTTCATGTTTGGATCATTTTGTGAATGCTATTTTATTTTTTGGGGACGTTGGAAGGCTTACTTTGTGAGGCTTACATAATAGAAACCACCCAAAAATGACCCCATTTTAGAAACTACACCCCTCTCGGTATTCAAAACTGATTTACAAACATTGTTAACCCTTTAGGTGTTCCACAAGAATTAATGGAAAATGGAGATGAAATTTCAAAATGTTACTTTTCTGGCAGATTTTCTATTTTAATATTTTTTAAAATATAGGGTTAACAGCCAAACAAAACTGAATATTTATTGCCCTGATTCTGTAGTTTACAGAAACACCCCATATGTGGTCGTAAACTGCTGTATGGCCACATGGCAGGGCACAGAAGGAAAGGAACGCCATTTGGTTTTTGGATGGCAGATTTTGCTGGACTGGTTTTTTGACACCATGTCCCTTTTGAAGCCCCCCCGATGCACCCCTAGAGTAGAAACTCCCAAAAAGTGACCCATTTTGGAAAATACACCCCTCAAGGTATTTAAAACTGATTTTACAAACTTTGGTAACCCTTTAGGTGTTCCACAAGAGTTAATGGAATACGGAGATTAAATTTCCGAATTTCTATATTTTGGCAAATTTTCCATTTTAATCCATTTTTTCCAGTAATAAAGCAAGGGTTAACAGCCAAACAAAACTCAATATTTATTGCCCTGATTCTGTAGTTTACAGAAACACCCCATATGTGGTCATAAAATGCTGTACGTGCACACGGCAGGGCGCAGAAGGAAAGGAGCGCAGATGTGTTTTTTTTTGACACCATGTGACATTTGAAGCCCCCCTGATGCACCCCTAGAGTAGAAACTCCAGAAAAGTGACCCCATTTTGGAAACTATGGGATAAGGTGGCAGTTTTGTTGGTATTTTAGGGTACATATGATTTTTGGTTTCTCTATATTACACTTTTTGTGAGGCAAGGTAACAAAAAATAGCTGTTTTGGCACCGTTTTTATTATTTGTTATTTACAATGTTCATCTGACAGGTTAGATTATGTGCTATTTTTATAGAGCATGTTGTTACGGATGCGACAATACCAAATGACTACTTTTTTGGGTTGTTTGTTTTAGTTTTACATAATAAAGCATTTAAAAAAATATCTCCACATTCTGAAAGCCATAGTTTTTTGGGGCGATTGTCTTAGGTAGGGTCTAATTTTTTTCAGTATGAGAAGACAAATTTATTGGTACTATTTTAGGATGCATATGATTTTTTGATCGCTTGGTATTACACTTTTTGTGATGTGATGTAAGGTGACAAAAAATGGCTTTTTTGACACTATTTATTATAATTTTTTCACAGTGTTCATCTGAGGGGTCAGGTAATGTGATATTTTTAGACAGCAAGTTTTTACTGACGTGGCGATACCTAATATTTATTTAAAAAAATTATTTAAGTTTTACACAATAATATCATTTTTGAAAAAAAAAAAAAATCATTTTAGTGTCTCCATAGTCTGAGAGCCATAGTTTTTTTTTTTTCTGGCCAATTGTCTTAGGTAGGATATAATTTTTGCGGGATGAGATGGCGGTTTGATTGGTACTGTTTTGGGGTGCATATGACTTTTTGATCGCTTGCTATTACACTTTTTGTGATGTAAGGTGACAAAAAAAATTGATTTTTTCTTACACTGTTTTTATTTTTTTTACGGTGTTCACCTGAGAGGTTAGGTCATGTGATATTTTTATAGAGCAGGTTTTTACGGACGCGGCGATACCTATGTATACTTTTTTATTTACTTAAGTTTTACACAATAACAGTATTTTTGTCTACATATTCTGAGAGCCATATATATATTTTTTTTTGGGCGATTGTCTTAGGTAGGGGCTCATTTTTTGCAGGATGAGGTGACTGTTAGATTGGTACAATTTTGGGGGTCATACTCCTTTTTGATCGCTTGATGTTGCACTTTTAGTGATGTAAGGTGCCAAAAAAAGTGTTGTTTTAGCCCAGTTTTTATTTAATTTTTTTGACGGTGTTCACCTGAGGGGTTAGGTCATATGATATTTATATTGTTACGGATGTGGAAATACCTAATATGTATACTTTCTTTTATTTATTTAGGTTTTACATAATATCATTTTTGAAACACAAAAAAAATCATGTTTTAGTGTCTCCATAGTCTGAAAGTCATATTTTTTTTTTTTTGGGCAATTGTCTTATGAAGGGTATTATTTTTTGTGAGATGATGATTTGATTGGCACTATTTTGGGGTGCATATGACTTTTTGATCGCTTGCTAATACACTTTTTGTGATGTAAGGTGACAGAAAATGGCTTTTGACACCGTTTTTGTTTTATTTTTTGTGGTATTCATCTGAGGGGTTATGTCATGTGGTATTTTTTTTAGAGAAGGTTCTTACGGACGCGGCGATACCTAATATGTCTACTTTTTTAATTTATTTAAGTTTTACACAATAATATCATTTTTGAAACAAAAAAATCATTTTTTTAGTGTCTCCATGGTCTGAGAGTCAAAGTTTTTTTTTTTTTGGGCGATTGTCTTAGGTAGGGTCTCATTTTTTGCGGGATGAGATGACGGTTTGATTGCCACTAGTTTGGGGTACATATGACTTTTTGATCGCTTGCTATTACACTTTTTGTGATGTAAGGTAACAAAAAAATGTCTTTTTTGTAGCACTAATTCTATTTTTTATTTTTTTTATGGCGTTCACCTGAGGGGTTGGGTCACGTGATATTTTTATAGAGCTGGTTGTTACGGACGGGACGATACCTAAATATGCCTATTTTTTTTTTTTTTTCACTTTAACACAATAATAGCATTTTTGAAACTTTGGAGAGAGTTCAGAGAAGAGCTACTAAACTGGTACATGGATTGCAGGATAAAACTTACCAGGAAAGATTAAAGGACCTTAATATGTATAGCTTGGAAGAAAGACGAGACAGAGAGGATATGATAGAAACTTTTAAATACATAAAGGGAATCAACAAGGTAAAAGAGGAAAGAATATTTAAAAGAAGAAAAACTGCTACAAGAGGACATCGTTTTAAATTAGAGGGGCAAAGGTTTAAAAGTAATATCAGGAAGTATTACTTTACTGAGAGAGTAGTGGATGCATGGAATAGCCTTCCTGCAGAAGTGGCAGCTGCAAATACAGTGAATGAGTTTAAGCATGCATGGGATAGGCATAAGGCCATCCTTCATATAAGATAGGGCCAAGGGCTATCCATAGTACTCAGTATATTGGGCAGACTAGATGGGCCAAATGGTTCTTATCTGCCGACACATTCTACAGTGGCGGAAATAATTATTTGACCCCTCACTGATTTTGTAAGTTTGTCCAATGACAAAGAAATGAAAAGTCTCAGAACAGTATCATTTCAATGGTAGGTTTATTGTAACAGTGGCAGATAGCACATCAAAAGGAAAATCGAAAAAATAACTTTAAATAAAAGATAGCAACTGATTTGCATTTCATTGAGTGAAATAAGTATTTGAACCCCTACCAACCATTAAGAGTTCTGGCTCCCACAGAGTGGTTAGACACTTCTACTCAATTAGTCACCCTCATTAAGGACACCTGTCTTAACTAGTCACCTGTATAAAAGACACCTGTCCACAGAATCAATCAATCAAGCAGACTCCAAACTCTCCAACATGGGAAAGACCAAAGAGCTGTCCAAGGATGTCAGAGACAAAATTGTAGACCTGCACAAGGCTGGAATGGGCTACAAAACCATTAGCAAGAAGCTGGGAGAGAAGGTGACAACTGTTGGTGCGATTGTTCGAAAATGGAAGGAGCACAAAATGACCATCAATCGACCTCGCTCTGGGGCTCCACGCAAGATCTCACCTCGTGGGGTGTCAAAGGTTCTGAGAAAGGTGAAAAAGCATCCTAGAACTACACGGGAGGAGTTAGTTAATGACCTCAAATTAGCAGGGACCACAGTCACCAAGAAAACCATTGGAAACACATTACACCGCAATGGATTAAAATCCTGCAGGGCTCGCAAGGTCCCCCTGCTCAGGAAGGCACATGTGCAGGCCCGTCTGAAGTTTGCCAATGAACCCCTGAATGATTCAGAGAGTGACTGGGAGAAGGTGCTGTGGTCTGATGAGACCAAAATAGAGCTCTTTGGCATTAACTCAACTCGCTGTGTTTGGAGGAAGAAAAATGCTGCCTATGACCCCCAAAACACCGTCCCCACCGTCAAGCATGGGGGTGGAAACATTTTGCTTTGGGGGTGTTTTTCTGCTAAGGGCACAGGACAACTTATTCGCATAAACGGGAAAATGGACGGAGCCATGTATCGTGAAATCCTGAGCGACAACCTCCTTCCCTCTGCCAGGAAACTGAAAATGGGTCGTGGATGGGTGTTCCAGCACGACAATGACCCAAAACATACAGCAAAGGCAACAAAGGAGTGGCTCAAGAAGAAGCACATTAAGGTCATGGAGTGGCCTAGTCAGTCTCCGGACCTTAATCCAATCGAAAACCTATGGAGGGAGCTAAAGCTCAGAGTTGCACAGAGACAGCCTCGAAACCTTAGGGATTTAGAGATGATCTGCAAAGAGGAGTGGACCAACATTCCTCCTAAAATGTGCGCAAACTTGGTCATCAATTACAAGAAACGTTTGACCTCTGTGCTTGCAAACAAGGGTTTTTCCACCAAGTATTAAGTCTTTTTTTGTTAGAGGGTTCAAATACTTATTTCACTCAATGAAATGCAAATCAGTTGCTATCTTTTATTTGAAGTTATTTTTTCGATTTTCCTTTTGATGTGCTATCTGCCACTGTTACAATAAACCTACCATTGAAATGATACTGTTCTGAGACTTTTCATTTCTTTGTCATTGGACAAACTTACAAAATCAGTGAGGGGTCAAATAATTATTTCCGCCACTGTATGTTTCTATGAAACAAAAAATGATGTTTTAATGTCTCTATGTTCTGAGAGCTATAGTTTTGTTTTGTTTTTTTGCGATTTTCTTATGTAGGGGCTCATTTTTTGCGGAATGAGGTGACGGATTTATTGGTACCATTTTGTGGGAAATATACGCCTTTTTGATCACTTAGTATTGCACTTTTTGTGATGTAAGGTGACAAAAATGGCTTTTTTTTTTTTACAGTTTTTATTTTTTATGGTGTTTATCGGACACGGTGGATCATGTAATATATTTATAGAGCCGGCCGTCACGGACGCGGCAATACCAAATATGTCTATTTTATTTATTTTTTCCTATTTTTAATATTTTTTTATTTTTATTACTTCATTGGGGAATTTTTTTACATGTGAAACTTTTTTTATTTTATTTTTTAGAAAACACTATTTTTTTATTGTACACTTTGTGTCCCCCATAAGGTCATAAAACACCTCTGGGGGACATTTGACTTAATTTTTTCACTATTGATTTCTCCTGTAACTAGGGCTGACATAGCCCCAGTTACAGGGGAAATACACCCCCAGAGAGGCTGTACAGCACTATACTGTGCTGTACAGCCTCAGTGCAGGGCTGATCAAGGTCTGTGAAACTCCCGACAGCTCCTGCACTCTCCCGGCCCCGGCGGTCACATAGCGCTTCCTGATCTGTACACACAGTGTTTTAGAAGGCAGGGACACCTGGGAAACAGCCCCTGCCTTCTCTCTGGGTTGCCCTGCCCTTCCTTCTGCAATCTCTAAATGAACGTTCCAAAACGTCCATTCAGAGTTAAACATCCACCCATAGGACGTTTACATCCTATGGGTGGATGTGAGGTGGTTAAGGAGCCTAAAATCTGCACGTGGATCCATGGCAAAATCCACATGTATTACACAAGTTGTTTTCAGTGGGAATCCAGTTTTTCTGTGCACTGCAATGCTTAGGGTGAAATCTGCCGCATATCTGCAGGACTGTGCGAATACGTCGCAGATTTTTTTGGCTGTTTGGACAAATCATAAGACACTAGGGTCTGAATGCAACCGATTCTACTGGTCTAGATGCTTTGTGACTGGTGTCTCGCAGTGGGCTGCAACACGTTCTCCTTAACTTTTACTAGTTGCAAACTTGCAGTAGTATCCAAAGATTCAGGGGACCGGCCCCATGATGAGTATACTGCCTGGAAAAAAGGTTTACTATCCGCACAAATGATCTCTAATCCATGTACAGATATATAAGAAGCCGGACACTTTTCATAACCAGCACTGGTGTTCAGCTGACATATTTACACAGCACCACCTGCTGGACCATCATGGAATACCTCTGATTGCTCATGTTATAGGGGTTGTCCTGGTTCTGAGCAATACATATAACATTTCATGCTCTGATGCTCTCCCTTGCCCTGCAATAGATCGTGCAGGGCAAGAGCATTTTTGTTTATGTTTTTAACACTACTAGGCAGAGGCTTCTGCCTATCAGTGTTTCCGGTGAAGTCACTGGCTCGGATGGGCGAGCTTTAGCATTGCCCTAGCCATTTTACATGCTAGGGCAGCGCTAAAGCCCGCCCATTAGTGCTGATGACATCACCTGGCTCACTTATAGGCTAGCTTTAAACCCATGGAGAGCCCGGCACATCACCGTATCTCCTAAAAAAGATGAAAATTACTCTTACCGATAATTGGATTTTCCTTTAGCCTCCACAACGACTCTACCTGGAGGATATCCTGCCTTCTCAGGGACAGGAAACAAATAAAAACTCAGCACATAAAAGCCTTCTTCTCCTTACCTGAGTCGGTTAATAACCTAGGACTCGATATAGAAGCCAAAAAAAAAAAGAAATTTAAATGGATCATACCAATATATACATTCACATATAACAGATTACAAAATAAAATAAAAAATTGAAGCAAGATTTTTCCTTAAGGGTGGGAAATCCCCTTGGCGTTGTGGAGGCTAAAGGAAAATCCAATTACCGGTAAGAGTCATTTTTATCTTTTCCCCACACCTTCACAACGGCACTACCTGGAGGAATAAGAGAAACTTAACATATTAGGGCGGGACCACAGCAGACAAGACCTTTCTGCCAAAAGTCAAATCTCTGTTAGAAAGAACATCTAACTTATTGTGTTTGAAAAATGTTGAAAGACTGGACCCGGTAGCAGCTCTGCAGATCTCCTCCAATGAGGCTAAGGCCTCCTCCACCCAGAAAGTAGTAACTGCCCGGGTGGAATGAGCTGTTATAACACATGACAATGCAAGACTTGATCCACCGTGCTATGGAGGCTTTGCTTGCTTCCTTCCCATTATTAGCACCGAAAAACTGGACTAGTAATTGGTCAGATTTGCTGAAGGAATTTGTGGCTTCTAGATATTGCGAGACATATCTTCTGACATCTATGTGATGGAACAGTCTTTCTTTCTTTCTCTAATAATGCCTGTGAACAGAAAGAAGGGAGAGATATTTTTTGTTGACTGACATTTTGACACTACTTTTGGAAGAAATTTAGGAGAGTGTTTTAGAACAATTCTATCTTCCAATACTGTCAAGTAAGGTGGCAAGGCTGAGAAGATCTGAATTTCACCTACTCTTCTCACTGTTGTGATGGCTAATGTTAGTAACCTTAAAGAAATGTCCGAAATAGGCTTAAATGGAGATTCCATAAAGGGCCGAAAGGACTAAATTTAAGTCCCAAGGGGGAACTGATTATCTAATAAAAGGATGCAGTCTGCTAGCGCCCTTGCGAAATCTCTTAACTAGATCTAACTCTGCCAGTCTTACTCCTGTAAAAGCACTAAGAGCTGCCACCTGAACTTTTAACCCCTTAAGGACTCAGCCCTATTTCACCTTAAAGACCCGGCCATTTTTTGCAAATCTGACCAGTGTCACTTTAAGTGCTGATAACTTTAAAACGCTTTGACTTATCCAGGCCATTCTGAGATTGTTTTTTCGTCACATATTGTACTTCATGACACTGGTAAAATGAAGGGGAAAAAAATTCAATTTCTCTACTTCTACAATACAAAGTAATATCCCCAAAAATAGTTATTACTTTACATTCCCCATATGTCTACTTCATGTTTGGATCATTTTGGGAATGATATTTAATTTTTTTGGGGATGTTACAAGGCTTAGAAGTTTAGAAGCAAATCTTGAAATTTTTCAGAAATTTTCAAAAATCCAATTTTTAGGGACCAGTTCAGATCTGAAGTCACTTTGCGAGGCATACATAATAGAAACCACCCAAAAATGACCCCATTCTATAAACTACACCCCCCAAGGTATTCAAAACTGATTTTACAAACTTTGTTAACTCTTTAGGTGTTCCACAAGAATTAATGGAAAATAGAGATCCAATTTCAAAATTTCACTTTTTTGGCAGATTCCATTTTAATAATTTTTTTTCCAGTTACAAAGCAAGGGTTAACAGCCAAACCAAACAATATTTATGGCCCTGATTCTGTAGTTTACAGAAACACCCCATATGTGGTCGTAAACCGCTGTACGGGCACTTGGCAGGGCGCAGAAGGAAAGGAATGCCATACGGTTTTTGGAAGGCAGATTTTGTTGGACTGTTTTTTTTTACACCATGTCACATTTGAAGCCCCCCTGATGCACCCCTAGAGTAGAAACTCCATAAAAGTGACCCCATCTAATAAACTACACCCCTCAAGGTATTCAAAACTGATTTTACAAACGTTGTTAACCCATTAGGTGTTCCACAAGAGTTATTGGCAAATGGAGATGAAATTTCAGAATTTCAATTTTTGGGCAAATTTTCCATTTTAATCTATTTTTCCCAGTAACAAAGCAAGGGTTAACAGCCAAACAAAACTCAATATTTATGGCCCTGATTCTGTAGTTTACAGAAACACCCCATATGTGGTCGTAAACAGCTGTACGGGCACACGGCAGGGCGCAGAAGGAAAGGAATGCCATACGGTTTTTGGAAGGCAGATTTTGCTGGACTGGTTTTTTTGACACCATGTCCCATTTGAAGCCCCCCCTGATGCACTCCTAGAGTAGAAACTCCAAAAAAGTGGCCACATTTTAGAAACTACGGGATAGGGTGGCAGTATTGTTGGTACTAGTTTAGGGTACATATGATTTTTGGTTGATCTATATTACACTTTTTGTGAGGCAAGATAACAAGAAATAGCTGTCACGGCTGAGGATGGGGGAAATCCTCAGCCGTGCGATGCCAGATGATGTTAGGCTGCTCGGCCAGGAAGACAGGATTAGGGAGCAGGTCACCTCCTACAGCATCCCTAACCTGACCCTAACTCCTATCTGCATGGGCCGACCTTAAAGGTAGGAGGACCCATGCGCAGGAACCTAGGAGCCCTGACTTACCCTCCGTCCGGTCCCTGGGCTAAGGAGCAGGGTAAGACAACCCACTCCTCCTAGGCACGGAGGAGCAGGAGTCTCAATGGCCAAGCTGCTGGAAAAGGGGGAAAATGAACAGCTCTATGGATATGGCAGGTGAACAAGGAGTTCCACCTACCTGCCACAGCCTTGCTGACTGGATCCCTGTGCTGGCAGGGTGCAGATCACAACGCATCCCCACACAGGGACCCAGATCCATAGCTGCACAAAATCACAAGGAAACATCAAATAGACATCACACATAACTAGACATAAACTTAAATGTGACATTATGGTTATGACCACAGGGGTGGCTCTCACTGGCAGGTATAAAACACAGGAGGCTGCTACAGCTAAGCATGGCTGAAGCAACCTGCAGCCCTGGGAAAACAGTGAGGCTATATAGGCCAAGAAGCCACACCCCACAGTCGGACACACCCAGTGAAACACAAACACACTGGGAAGGGAGTTAACCCTTCCAGCACCAAAGAAGGGAAACACACACTTAAAAGGAGAAGTGTCCAAACAACACCCACACTGTGGCTGTTGCCGCAGGCAACGACATGGGTGGCAACCGTGTCCTGGGAGTCAGCCCGAAGGCCGGGACACTGCCACCACATGTACACACAATGACCAAACGTTGCCACGGGCAACCACAGTGAGGGGAAGATGTAAGTGCACACCACACATAACACAGAGTGTACAGACATACATACACACACACATCTAACAGAAAGATTGCTAGGTGCAACCGCATGCACAACATAGCAAGCTGCCACAATACAGCTCAGAGTGCTATGCTGCCACAACATACCGTTGCCAGCGGCAACCACAGGTGAGGCAAATACCATAGCCCTCACCTGTGATTGACAATCAAACTAAACCGCTGACAACCGCATGCGGTTCAGGAGTCACGGTCATAGCCATGGCCGTGACAATAGCTGTTTTGGCACCATTTTTATTTACAACATTCATCTGACAGGTTAGATCATGTGATATTTTTATAGACCAGGTTGTCACGGATGCGGCGATACCTAATATGTATACTTTTTTTTTATTTATGTAAGTTTTACACAATGATTTCTTTTTTTAAGCAAAAAAAAATCATGTTTTAGGCTGGGTTCACACTTGAGCGTTTTACAGCGCGTTCAAACGCGCTGTAAAACGCTCAACACATGAAAACCAATGCTTCCCTATGGCCCTGGTTCACACTTGAGCGTTTTACAGCGCGTTTGAACGCGCTGAAAAACGCCCTACGCTCAAACAAGTTCTTGAGCTTCTTTGGGGCGTTTTGACGCGCGTTTGTGGCCATAGGACACTGCAGTCAATCACTCAAACGCGCGTTTACTATTGCAAAAAACGCGCATAAAAACGCGCGTTAAACGCGCATATAAAATGCGCTCAAGTGTGAACCCAGCCTTAGTGTTTCCATAGTCTGAGAGCCATAATTTTTTCAGTTTTTGGGCGATTACCTTGGGTAGGGTATGATTTTTGCGGGATAAGATGACTGTTTTATTTGCACTATTTTGGGGTGCGTGTGACTTTTTGATCGCTTGCTATTACACTTTTTGTGATGTAAGGTGACAAAAAATGGTTTATTTAGCACAGTTTTTATTTTACATTTTTTACGGTGTTCATGAGGGGTTAGGTCATGTGATATTTTCATAGAGCAGGTCGATAAGGACGCGCTGCCTTCCAAGCCATCAGGTCCCCCCTACAGCCGCATGGGGACCCGATGGCACCACACGCCGCAACCACAGGTAAAAGCCGCAAACCGCAGGTCTGAATTGACCTGCGGTTTGCAGCGATCGCCAACACGGGGGGGGGGTCACGGGACCCCCCCCCCCCGCGCATTTAGCCAAGGTGCCTGCTCAATGATTTGAGCAGGCACCGGGTTCCGATCACTGCCCACCGGGCGGCGGTGATCAGAAATACACAAGACGTGCCGGTACGTCATGGGTCCTTAAGGACTCGGGAAACATGCCGTACCGGTACGTCATAAGTCCTTATAGGGTTAAAGTGCTCACCCTGAGACCTTTATGTAGACCAGACTGTAAAAATTGTAAAACTGTACTGACTTTTAGTGGCAGGGAAGGATCTTAGGAATTACTCACTGATCGTAAAAATGCCTTCCAATTTTTTAAGTAGATTTTTGATGTAACAAGCTTCCTACTGTTCATTAAAGTATTAATCAGATAGTCCCTTCTTCTTCAGGATGGAACGCTCAACATCCATGCAGTCAGTCGAAACTGGGGAATGTTCAGGTGCACTACTGGACCCTGGGATAGCAGATCAGGAAGCGGCGGGAGAGTCCAGAAATCTTCTGACGACAGGTTTCTGAGGATGGGAAACCAAGTTCTTCTTGGCCAACAGGGTGCTATCAGAATTACTCTGGCTCTCTCTTCTATTGTCTTGGTTAGAACTCTAGGAATCAGGGAAACTGAAGGAAATGCGTATAACAGATCCTTGGGCCAAGGTACTGCCAAGGCATCTACCTGGGTTGGTTGATCCTGAACAGAGAGGGAAAAGAAGTTGTTTACTTTCTTGTTCTTTCTGGATGCAAACAGATCCACTGCTGGGACTCCCCACCGAGCTCAGATCATATTGAACACCGACCTGTTCAGACTCTACTCTCCTTCTCTTAACTTCTCTCTGCTTAGAAAGTCTGCCAGGTGATTCTCTTTCCCCTTCCCATGGACTGCTGACAGGGATTTTAGACACCCCCCCCAGGCAAAGATCCTCTGAGATACTGCAACCAAAGAAAGACTTCTTGTTCCTCCTTGCTTGTTGATGTATGCTACTGTAGTAGTAATGTCTGAAAGGATCTTTACGTGGGTGTTTTGAATGGAGGTAGAAAAAGCCTTTAGGGCTTGCCAGACGGCAGAAAGCTCCCTTAGGTTTGAGGATGCCTGGGAGAGTTGTTTCTGCTAAGTTCCCTGGGCTAATAGATCTCCCAGATGGGCTCCCCAACCTTGCCTGCTTGCATCCATAGATAGGACTATCGTTTCTGATTAGCGCCATTCTATCCCGAGAGAGATTTCTTTGGTAACACCACTAGTTTAAAGACTGCATTACCTTCCATGAAATGTTTACTCTTTTGTTCAAGTATGTCTAACTCCGGTCCCAGGATCTCAGCAGAAAAGGATTCTCATATGAGCCTGGGCCCATTTTACCACCGGGATAGTAGCTGTCATGAGAGCTAGAATCATCATAATGTCTCTGATGGAAGACCTGTTTGAATGACAAAACCTATTTAAATTCTGAATTAACGAGACTTGTTTCTCCTCTGGGAGAAAAGACGACATCAGACTGAAGTCCAAAAGTATCCCCAGAAACACTTTCTTCCGAGAATCCCCCTCCTGCAGCTGCCCCAAACCCAAAAGGCAGTGCATCCTTTTCTTCTAATGCTTCCTAAGGGCTCATGCACATGACCGTATGCCCTCCGATACATGCGGTCCGTGAGCAGGCCATATGTCCCGAAGCGGCATACATCATGTACACGGGAGTGCACAGCATCATAGGTTACTATGATGCTGTGAGCAACGGGCCGCCCGCGGGGCTATTGTCCTGGACTCATAAGAACATATGAGTGCGGGACAATAGTCCTGCGGGCAGCCCGATGCGCACAGCATCATAGTAACCTATGATGCTGTGCGCTCCCGTGCACACAATGTATGCCGCTCCGGGACATATGGCCCGCTCACGGACCGTATGTCTCAGAGGGCATACGGTCGTGTGCATGAGCCCTAAGGGACAAGAAACAACTGATGCAGGTAAGGGGGAGGAGGCTTTTATGTGCCGAATTTTTAGTTGTTTCCTGTCCTTGAGGAGGAGGGATATCCTCCATGTAGTGCCGTTGTGGAAGCATGGGGGTAAAAAAATCCCTTGCTCATATTAGGGGAGCTGTCTGGGTGAAAATAGGGGTATGTCCGGGTTCAGCTCTGAACCCAGACAACCCCTTTAAGTGCATGGATGTGACGCTCATTTTAAAACTCTATTATATTTTTTTTATACTTTTGCAGAATCAGCACTTTCTGCCTTGTTCTGTAAAACATCGGACTGGTTCTGAAATTCCGTTAATTGCATTTTTATTTAAATTGTTAAACTCATCTTTCATCTCATTTAAAAAAAAATTCTACAGTGATTCCAGGATGGCGATTTGGCCGTGGCTGTAACATCACTTACGGTTATCTCTCTGGGGCTCTCACTGTGGCTATTTATCTATGTTTAGTAAGTTTTACACATTATAGGAAGGACTATTATGGCGTCTTTATAGAGACTGGTGAGTCTCCTCACCCGCCATGTTTTAATCTCAGGTTAGAAACATCGGGGGTCATTTACAAAGACCACAGGGACCCTCCATCATAATCCGCACGGTAGGTCAATTTCCGCACAGGAAAAAACAACGCAAAGTGTACATTCAAAATTTGTCTAATTCACTTTGCTGGTACTGTATTATGGTGTGGTTTTTCCGCATGTAATCCACGTTTGCAGTTAGCCGAAAGTGGTTTTCTAGGGTTTATTAATGATCACAGGTCATCAATATCGGTGAGTTGCGGTTATCCCATAGAAATGAATGGGATTGCTGCGGCAGTCGCAAGAAATTCAACACGGCTGGATTTCTTGCAGCTGCTGCAGCAATCCCATTTATTTCTATGGGATCACCACTACTCATCGAACCTATCCGCGACCAGTGTCGCCATGTAGCCCTAACCTTTAAGATGGATTTTTTTTTTTTCCCTCTGCACAGCCATAGAATTAAATAGAACCTGTCGCATTGGAAATGCAGTACAATCTGCAGGAGGCATGTTACAGAGCACTATCAATACATAACTTTATTTATTCATTTTAATCTCAGCTTTTGGGCTTAAAAGGGGTTGTCTCACGTCAGCAAATGGCATTTATCATGTAGAGAAAGTTAATACAAGCCACTTACTAATGTATTGTGATTGTCCATTTTGCTTCCTTTCCTGGCTTGATTCATTTTTCTATCACATTATACACTCACCTAAAGAATTATTAGGAACACCATACTAATACGGTGTTGAAGCTCCCGTTCCAACACATCCCAAAGATGCTCTATTGGGTTGAGATCTGGTGACAGTGGGGGCCATTTTAGTACAGTGAACTCATTGTCATGTTCAAGAAACCAATTTGAAATGATTTGAGCTTTGTGACATGGTGCATTATCCTGCTGGAAGTAGCCATCAGAGGATGGGTACATGTTCTCATTCTGTTTATGCCAAATTCGGACTCTACCATTTGAATGTCTCAACAGAAATCGAGACTCATCAGACCAGGCAACATTTTTCCAGTCTTCAACAGTCCAATTTTGGTGAGCTCGTGCAAATTGTAGCCTCTTTTTCCTATTTGTAGTGGAGATGAGTGGTACCAGGTGGGGTCTTCTGCTGTTGTAGCCCATCCGCCTCAAGGTTGTGTGTGTTGTGGCTTCACAAATGCTTTGCTGCATACCTCGGTTGTAACGAGTGGTTATTTCAGTCAACGTTGCTCTTCTATCAGCTTGAATCAGTCGGCCCATTCTCCTCTGACCTCTAGCATCCACAAGGCATTTTTGCCCACAGGACTGCCGCATACTGGATGTTTTTCCCTTTTCACACCATTCTTTGTAAACCCTAGAAATGGTTGTGCGTGAAAATTCCAGTAACTGAGCAGATTGTGAAATACTCAGACCAGCCCGTCTGGCACCAACAACCATGCCACGCTCAAAATTGCTTAAATCACCTTTCTTTCCCATTCTGACATTCAGTTTGGAGTTCAGGAGATTGTCTTGACCAGGACCACCCCCCTAAATGCATTGAAGCAACTGCCATGTGATTGGTTGACTAGATAAATGCATTAATGAGAAATAGAACAGGTGTTCCTAATAATTCTTTAGGTGAGTGTACAATGCTAGTTTCCAGGGGTTACGACCACCCTGCAAAGCACAGGCCTAACTGGTGGCTAGAACTGCGGGAGTGCGCCTAGTCCAGCACTTTTTTCTATAGTGTTAAAGCATGGCCACCACTGCTGAACTGTAGGGTGGTCGTAACCATGGAAACAAGCAGTGTATAATCTAATGGAAAAATTAATCTAGCAAGTAAAGGAGGCAATATGGACAATCACAATACATTAGTACATATTTTGTATTAACTTTCTCTACATTATAAATGCCATTTGCTGGAGTGAGACAACCTCTTTAAAAGGGGTTTTCCAGGTGTATCTGATTGGTGGGGGGGTCCAACTCCTGGGATCCCTGCTGATCAGCTGTTTGAGGAGGTTGTGGCACACTGTTGAGCGGGCTCGCAGCTTACCAGGCACAGCACTGTCCATTGTATAGCAGCTGGGCTTGGTATCGCAGCTCAGTCCTATTCACTTGAATGGGACCGAGCTGTGTCTAGGTCAAGCTGCGAGGATGCCGTGGATGATCAGTGGGGGTGCCAGGAGTCAGCTGCCCCCCCCCAATAAGTATAAAACTCTGGGAACACCCCTATAAGAGTCCAGTGACCGACAGGCTTCCACGTATAAGCGTGCATATAGACATGTCATTCACCAAGTAGGGTTGCCCACAGGACTAAGACCAGAATGAGTAGATATTTAAATGAATGAATAAGAAGTTATACTGAATCTATTCTAAAACTTTATATCAATCTGGGGTATAACATCGTGCCTGCAAGTTAGGCTACTTTCCCACTGGCGTTTTGGCTTTCAGTTTGTGAGATCCGTTCAGGGCTCTCACAAGCGGTCCAAAACGGATCAGTTTTGCCCTAAAGCATTCTGAATAGAAAAGGATCCGCTCAGAATGCATCAGTTCGCCTCCGTTCCATCTCCATTCCGCTTTGGAGCCGGACACCAAAACGCTGCTTGCAGCGTTTTGGTGTCCGTCTGACGAAACTGAGCCAAATGGATCCGTTCTGACACACAATGTAAGTCAGTCAATGGGGACGGATCAGTTTTCTACGACACAATAGAAAACAGATCCGTCCTCTGTTGACTTTAAATGGTGTTCAAAACTGATCCGTCTTGGCTATATTAAAGATAATACAAACGGATCCATTCTGAACGGATCAGTCTGTGCAGATCCATGACGGATCCGCAAACGTGAGTGTGAAAGTAGCCTTAGATGATACTGATAATTACAGCTCCCTCTGAGGTCTACAAATGTAGTGCTCTTCCCCTAGTGGCCACTGCTAGTAGCATTTTCAGGAGTTTTCCCTGCTTTGCCAGGAAATAACCGTTTACCAGGCAAAGAAAGCATGTCCTAAATAAATGGCCGCAGGGGGATGTAAAATGCATGAAAAAGTAAGCAGATATAGCCATGGATTTCACCCTCTGCACTGCAAAGACAGGAGGTCTGTGGTGCGGGCCCATAGCACAAATTGACATGCTATGGACTTAGTAACTGTAGGTCAATTTACACTGCAGATTCGTTCCTCCTGTATTCAGCACATATCTGATTACATAGGGAGACGTGCTGCCAATAGACATTTTTCATCCCAATGAAAGATGCCAACAGCCGACAAACAAGCGTATGCACATTGATCAATTGTACGGGTCAGTTATACAGAATGAGCATTCCTATGAACACTTGTTGCGAATAATTGGCCCAAAAATTGCGCAGTGTACTAGGACCGTAAGGCCTCGTTCACACATCACTGATTTAGGGCTCATGCACACGAACGTGCATCACACGTCAGTGATTTCCATCAGTGATTGTGAGCCAAAACCAGGATTGGAGCCTCCACAGAGATAAGGTATAAGGGAAAGATCTGCACCTGTTCTGTGTTTAGAGCAGCACCTGGTTTTGACAAGACAGTTAACCCTTTGTCACAGAACAGCTCAATATTTTTAATAAAGACCAACTGAAAGTGATTTTTTTGCCAAAAATGAGTAAAAATGCAATCATAAAAAAAATCAATTCTTCATTTTTAACACAAAAGCATTCTTGAAACAAAAAAAAAAATCATGTTTTAGTGTCTCCATATTCTGAGAGGCATAGTTTGTTTATTTTTTGCCTGATTGTTTTATGTAGGGGTTAAATTTTTGTGGGATGAGGTGGCGGTTTGATCAGTACCATTTTGGGGGGGAAGGGGATACGCCTTTTTGATCGCTTGGTGTTGCACTTTTTATGATGTAAGGTGACAAAAAAATAAATAAAAATAATGGTTGTTTTAGCAGTTTTTATTTTTTCTACTGTTAGGCCTCATGCACACGGCCGGGTTACCACGGCCGAGAGTGGTCCGTGGTGACCCGGCCGGGATTCCTTCTGACAGCAGGAGCGCACGGCGTCATTGGTTGCCATGACGCCGTGCGCTTCATGCCGCCGCTGCTGTACAGTGATACACTGGTATAGATCATACGAGTGTATCACTACAGCAGCGGCGGCATGAAGCACACGGCATCATGGCAACCAATGACGCCGTGCGCTCCTGCTGTCAGAAGGAATCCCGGCCGGGTTACCACGGACCGCTCTCGGCCGCGGAACACGGCCGTGTGCATGAGGCCTTAAGGTGAGGGACTGGATAATGTGATATTTTTGTAGAGCTGGTCGTTACGGACGCGGCAATACCCAATATGTCTGGTTTTCGCATAACTTCAGAAATTAATTTATACTGTAAAAAGCCACTTCCCGAACTCAGGAAATGTTTTTCGGATGTTTTATCCGAAGTCGATTCGCTCATCCCGAATTGTAATGCATTGGCTGTCAGTTTTTATGCTGACAGCCTGCCTGTGAGACCCAGCCTAAGGGCTGGATCTCACAGGATTCCGTAGAAGGCAAGCCCCGATGCCTATGGAAGGCATTGGGCTTGCCTTCTCTGCCATCGAGTCCTAGCCACTGCAGCGCGGGGACCCGATTGGGAAGTGGAGGGCACCCGTACCCTCCGCGAACCCTCTGCATACAAGGGGTTAACATGCCGGCATCGGTATTTTCACCGATGCTGGCGTATGCAGCAGTTGCCCGACTGTCAGTGACTGCCGGGCCCGTTCTGCTGACCGGGCAGGCGCAGATTCTGCACCCGCCTGATCAGCCCGCTGTACATGTATGGAGCTGGTCATCAAGTCAGAGGTTAAAGGCCCCTTCGACAAATGTTTGTTTTTAACATTTTAAGGTACTTGTGCTTATTGCTTTAGTGACTTATTCTCCTCTGTGTAAATGCAGTTTTTCTCTAGCATTATACTCCCTATACACAACCTACATAGAAAATGCCAGACCGCTAGTACTAATTAATCTCTTTATTACCAAAAAAAATAAAATAAAATAAAATATTTTTTTAAATACATACATGATTAAAAGAATTGGTGCAGGAGATAAAAACGACATCACTGGTGGAAACATACAGTGGACGCAGGTCCTTATTCATCCAACATGATTATTCACAAAAGTGCATGTATAAAGATTCAATAAAACCAGGAAAACAGGACAATCACCCATACTGGCGCCATCCTGGAGGAGACACAGTATGGGTAATTGTCCTTTTTTCCTGGTTTCATTGAATCTTTATACATGCACTTTTGTGAATAATCATGTTGGATGAATAAGGACCTGTGTCCACTGTATGTTTCCACCAGTGATGTCGTTTTTTTATCTCCTGCACCAATTCTTTTAATCATGTATGTATTTAAATTGTGATTTTTTGTAATAGAGATTAATTAGTACTAGCGGTCTGGCATTTTCTATGTAGGTTGTGCATTTATTATTATTGCCAAAGGCTTGGTTACTACTTGAATGAGTAGTCATCCCATGGTTGGTGTATATTATTGGATGTTATACTCCCTAGAGAAGCATTTTTACAGCAAAACACAGAACTGCGGAAAAAAACCACCAAAAACCTGTGTGAGAATCCACTTTAAGGCCTCTTTCAGACGAATGTGTCAAGTTCGGGAAAACACTGTGTGTGAGCGTGATTTCCAGTTATGGACACAGCTCCTTTCACAGGATGGCACGGCATTATGATTTAAACCTTTTAGTAGATATTTGTATTTCCTATTAAATACATTTTGGATCATCTTTTCTTAGAACGGTTATGCTGTTCCTGTTATTCCTCCTAGAAATATTTATAAATTGGACAACTGGATTTTTCCTGTTGGGCTGTGTCCTTACACTGTCCAACTAATGCTGCCCATAAAGACACACCGCTTCTGACAAGGGCAACGGTAATGCCCAGCTGTGAATTTATTTATAAGTATCTAGGAGGAATAACAGAGGAGCACCACAATGCAGAATTTTAGGAAAAGATGCTAAATTGTTTTTATATTATAGGGAATGCAGTTATTAAAAATAGACAAGTCAGGGGTGGTGACGGGTTCTCTTTAAGCGCTTTTTTTGTCTAAGACATTGATAGCACTATTATGCTGTCTATACATGTATCATACATACAGGGAATGCATCATCTATATTTGATTAATTAAAACCATTTTTTATCATTTTCTTTGTTCATTATAAGGGGGCAGCCATCTTACCTGAGCTGCTAACAGTATTCAGAGATGTACTTTAAAGCAGCCACATGGAGCATGTCTGCCTAGAAAATATCTGCAAACATGTCTGTTGTGTTTATGGTCTGACCTGTGTAGAGATCATTGTGCAGGAAGGGTAAGTAAATAAGCTGTGACCACCAGCTACTGTGAAAGGTGTGATCCAGTGCTATGTATAGTATTAATGGAGCGGTCCCATCTTGCCGTTTCTACGGCAAGATGGGATGAAGCGCTGACCCAGTAGCTGGGCTTAAGGAACCTGCCAAACGAGCCGATGAACCAGTTTCCGTAACCGGCATTGCAGTGAATGGAAGCTACATGACCAGTGTAGCATAACATGCTGCTTCAGTAACTCCTGAACAGCATGTAGTACAATGGGAGCCACCTGGCCGTTTCCGTAAGCCCAGCCACCTGAAATTGGCACTTAGTCCCCTCTTGTGGAGAAAACCCTTTCAGTGTAATCCTACTTGTGATTACATAACTGCTGAGTATTGATCTCTACAGCACAACAAAGCGTCAGCCCATTGCCAGGCCTGGAGCAAAAACTGAAAGACATGGAAAAAATTAAAATAAAATAATTCTTAAAAACTTCATTTCAACAATTAAATTTTTTCATTTAAATGCCATATTTATGGGGGGGGGGGGGAGAAAAAAAAACAAGAAAACATGACTTGTTTTTGTAAATCACTTTATTTTATATACATTTAAAAATATGTATGGAAAATTCAAAGCCAGTAAAATGCAAATCACTGGTGCAATCCCAAATCCAAATGTATGTTATAAAGTCATACAACCCTACTGGCAAAAGGCAGCTAATAAAAATCTTTCAAGGTTGGTATTTTCTCATCAAGTTCTGCCAAACCATTCTTATGTATATATTCTAGCAGATGGAGAGGGGTTAGGAGCAATAACCCCACCACCCACCCCAAAAGAGGGAGAAGAAACGCTTTAGTATAATATCAATGGAAACAGATTTCGTCTTGGACATTTTATCAGCAGATGTTTGTCTATCAAATAAGTAAACCACAAGATCCAAACACTTGCTTTATGTAGTGGTGGATACAGGAAGAAAACGTGAAACACTAACTTCAATACTGAGTTTAGTCGAGAGTTCGTTCCCCAATTGTAGCATGATGTGGTTTCGGTATAAATGCACAAAAGTGAATAAGCTGGCAAGCACAAATAAGGGCAACCAAAAATTAATTTCACAAAGTAAAATAACTTCAATGCAACAAGTTTTGCAGCACAAGTAGCTTCATGGGAACTATAATTACTCTACCCTGCTCATACACTTATTTTCCAAAGTGTTAACAGGCAGTGTATATTTAAAAAAAAAAAAAAAAAGTCAAAATCCCTGCTTGTTGAAACTTTGGAGAATACTTGGCAGTTTATTGTAATCATTTTTACTAAAAAAGTTAGGCATAATAGTTTCTTGTAATACTATAGGTACTTTAAAAATACATTTCCATAATGTTGCTTGCAACACAGTTAATCCTGGTCGTCTGCTTTTAATTAATTTTGTAGTAAAAAAAAAAAAAAAAAAAAAAAAAAAAAAGATATATCCTGGAAATGAGCACAATAGAAAGAGAACCTGACATTGAAGAGGCTGTGGCAGTATTAAGACAGACATCAAACACATGCTTTGACATCAAACACATCACACAACCAGTATATAATATCACAAAAGTGAGAATTTTTTTTTTAGAACTTGAAATGTAATACTTAAATCGTAAATATAAAAAGTTCTCCATCAAAAACTGTAAAGGGTGGGAAAGAGGGATGCTAATCTCTCCTTCCTTATCTAGTAGTTCCTTGATGTGTAGAGTAGTGATGAGCAAA
Source organism: Bufo bufo (assembly GCF_905171765.1). Taxonomy (NCBI): domain Eukaryota; kingdom Metazoa; phylum Chordata; class Amphibia; order Anura; family Bufonidae; genus Bufo; species Bufo bufo. The sequence continues at coordinate 301,315,561 of NC_053392.1, forward strand.
TTCATACCAATCAAATAAAAATCAGCCTGAGCAGCGAGGGGCTGGCCCCGCTCAAGAGATTCCCCTTAAAGCCAGACATCTCAGGCCTGCACAGTTGCTCGGCTGCTACCTGTGCAGTGCAGATGCCGGCTTAGCAAGCACTGCTCATGTCTGGAGACACCCAGAAGTGCAGCTACTCCAAGCAAGAGTGAGATTGACAGGGCCAGGTGACATGTCTGGCCATGTTGATCAATGGGGCGGTCTTGAGCAACGGGGACAGGCCCTTGCTGCTCAATCAGGCTGATGTTTGAACAAATTTGATTTGTACAAGCCAATTTGCTCATCACTAGTTTACCTTCCATGGCTTGATCCATTTTGGATTGTGGTTTAAAAAAGGGAAAATGCAGCAGATCTACACCTCAAGGAACCTACTGCCCACTGGAATGGGGCTGCACATTTTTTTTTCCTCAAGTACTTCTAGCTAAAGCATATTGCTAAAATCAAAAGATGGTGAGAATTTATATTTTTCGCCAGAAAAAGTAACATAGTATTTTTGACACGTAGAACGTTCTGCAACCAGGTTTGTTGAACCTTGTGGAGGTTTATTTGCCATTGTTCTCAACCATATGTGCTACTGATTGTTTGGCCTAACAGGTTTAATTCTGCAGACTAACTGGCAACCAATATGGTAAAATGAAGAGAGAAAAAAAACAACAGTACACGAAAACATACTGCAGTGAGACTATAAAGCAAAAGAATCTCTGGACTAACATACACTTATATTAATGACACTTAAAAAAAATAAAAACTTTTATTACAAAAATAAGTTACACTCACCTCCAGCTTACAGTATAAAACAATTTTATTTGCAGGAATGCAAAAAAAATGATTGTTTGTCATGAGCATTTTGAACAGATGACAGATCTACCGTATTTATGCTGCTTAAAAATTTCAGTTGCTGGGGAAATAAGAAACTACTATTGAGTAACAGGATTGATCAACTATTGTGGTGCCTAATGAATATGTAGTTTCACTGCAGTGTCCCTTTAAGGTGAAGTGTTTTATACAGCGGAAACTGTGCTCCATTAAAAGATGTATTTGCCATGTTTCCCCTTATCAAGGTGCTTAAGAAAAAAGTAGATAAAAACAAAAAAAAGGCTACATAAATAACTGTACTGCACAATATATCTATGACCCATTTTCTGAGAAACAGAAGGCTTGTCCACAAACTGGTCAGCAGAGAGGTGAAGGAGTGCGTGAAGAGAAACCCTTCATTGTGCTGACCAGACTTGGTGACTGCCCATATGCTTTATCTAATCATTTAGGAAAACCATATTAAATAGCATCAGAAAAAGGTCAACTGCATGTTCAGCTAAAGCCTGACCGACCTGAGGGGACACTGCAGTGTTTAGGACAAGTTGCTGATGTACTTTTTTTGGGAACATTTGATGTCTTAGAAAAGTAACATCTCGCTAAACTATTTTACAGCCAAATAACTACAATATATCTGAAAGAGCAAAGGCTGCTTTTTCAGCCACAAAATACGACAAAAGCTAGGCTTGTTGTGGGGCCCATGGCGAAGTCTCCAAGGCCTTTAACACTAAAGGCCGGGGAACATTACATTTGGTACATTTTAAAATGACTTCCCCATTGGCACACTGAACAAGCCTGGCTTTCATCAACAAAGATTTTCTATATACAGTACACACAGGGTATAGTTCAATCCTCTGCTACTGAGGTAGTTAACCAACCCTTAAAAAAAAGGTTCTGAAAAGAACCACTATCTGGAATGCCTGACTAACCGGCTCTGATGATTACACCCGAAACTTCAAGATTTCAGCACAATTCATGTGGCACAATTAACCTTTGGGAGCAAAAACGTATATAAAACAGGTACCAATGGCGATATACATACATAAGTAGTTAACCTTGCTTCCCACACAATTAAGCATTTTTTTTTAATTTTTTTTTTAGAGAACAAAAACAAAACATCCTAAACCATCAAAATGCAAAAGTCACCATGCCATTTTTAATCAAGATGTTCCATTAAACGTGAGCTTTAAATACCTGCATATCTGCAGTACATCAGCCCTAAAACTGCAGGGTCTGGGTTCCAATGTAACCTTAACATTGGACAGTAGTCCTACAGCTGCAACCATTGAAGCTTAAGGAAGGCAGGATTCCTGCAGGCTTAGAAACACAATCAAATGTTGATTAAGATGCTCAGATCGAAATGGTCAAAGCAAGCAAAATGGACAACTTGCTTAAAAATGGCAAAGTACACACCATTGGGACCCTGTATTAAAAAATAATATATGCAGAATTTTTAATCTTGCTTATAGAAGAGAATTTTACCAATATACCATGCCAGAGGCCATGAAGCAACTCCGCTGAACACGTGAAGATTTAGGGTAACAAATTTAATAACTTGCACTGCAAAAAAATGTTAAAGGAATTCATATCAAAAGTCCACATATTAGTTCAAATGTCCAATATCAGAATCCATGATTTTTGCTTGAAGGTCTTCTGCGACAAATGTTCGTATACATCTCAGACATTTTAAAGGTTTCTTCATTTCCTTACCAGTACTCCATTGCAAGCTTCCGGTGTAATCCCACATAGCAAGTCAGTCTTCATTGTAACAGGTCAGGACCGGCCTCGACCCCTTTTCCCTGCTAGCCAGGTAACAAAAGGCATCAATTAGACATAGAACACATTGAAAAGTAAAAAAATAAATAATAATAATAATAATAAAAGTATTAAAGAGATCAACATCAACAAAACATATACCCATGCATGGAATAACACAATATTGAAATTAAAGCATGCAATTAAAATATGATTGCCACTAACTTTCTAATCTGGATTTTTTTTTTTCTCTTTGGTCATTTTTATATTTTGAAGTTAAAAACTTTACGTTCGCTCACAAACTGATTTTATTTTTACAACTACACCTCATTCTACAAAACTAGCATACACCAGTGCATAGCTAATCATTCAAATAAGAGTCAAAAGATTTACCGAACAACTGAAAATGTTTTAAAAAAACTAAATGCACTTGTAATAGCATGCCTACAACAGCGGGTCACCTACAACAAGGGGGGTCTGTGTATGCCTATGGTGCGCACATTCCTTTACATATTCTAGCATTTTTATTCACACATTACTGGATTTCTGCTTCTAAAATACAAATGTCACGTGGACAGACAACATAAGGGGTGTCTGACATTTACATAAATGACAGATATACATTCCACATACCCTATCTACCCTAACCTGCCACCAAATAAGAGTAATGTAAAAGATATCAGCGGCTCCGCCCAATATAACCCGTAGACTACAACAGCAGAGTTCATATTCTTCTCTTTGCTAAACAGAAGCTTTATCTCAAGAGATCTGAAGAGGACATTATGAAATGGTAATCGCAATGGGGGAGACTTACTAAGCTAAATGCTCCAGAACTGTAGGCCTATTTGTGCCAAAAAGAAACCCTGCCGTACACACCTTGAGAATTTTAGACTCTTGGGAGGTGTGACTTTTTTAAAAAGTGTAAATTATGGGAATAGTGTGTCTTAAAATGTCTGCCAAGTAAGCCAACTAAGGGTGGGTTCACATTACTTTTTGCCATCCATTTAACGTATACCAAAAAAAAAAAAAAGTACACGTTAACAGATTCAGACTCCGAGTAATGCGATCCGTCACCATTGCAAAATGGATATATATATCTCCATTAACGTAAATCGTTTATTACTGGACCCTGCAGGATACAAGAGCAGTGTGCTACACCTTTGTATTTTTATATTTTTTTAAACGTATCCGTTAAACAGATGGCAAAAACTTGATGTGTACCCACCCAAACTGGTGGTTTAAAATTAAAATAAAGTGATCAACATGTCTAGCAGACGAACCAAATGCATCATACAGGGTGAGCCACGGCGATACACTTTTAAGAGAGATATATAAAAAAATAAAATAATCATCTTTCCCTAAAAGTAAAATACTAAAATGTTTAACATCCCTCTCCCTACACTGTATTAGAAACTAAGTCTAAGATCATTCTATCTACACATTAAACAGATTAGGCTACTTTCACACTGGAGTTTGGTTTCCGTTTGTGAGATCCGTTCAGGGCTCTCACAAGCGGTCCAAAACGGATCAGTT